>NC_133011.1:17607500-18857500 GCF_048564905.1 Vicugna pacos
ATACAGCCATAGTTTAAAAGGTGAGCATACTGAAAGGGGTGCAGAATTGGGTCTATTTTTGCAATCAATCTACCAGCATAATCTAGCAACAAAATTGCTGAGGAAGAATGTAAAATCAAACTTGAAATACCACTATACGAAGGACCAAGAACATTTCATATAAGAAAAAATAATATACTGTATTTCAATAACAAATATCCTGAATTGGAACCTAGTAAAGTAAGCACAATTTCATAGGCAGGATCCTTATCCAACACTTGAATAGCATTCTAGCATGTCTTGCCTCTCCTTTGTCATTTCCTAAATTTATCGTATCATAGAAGGATATGAGAGCAAAAACTGGTGAGCCATTTGAGTTGTCTGAAGACTAATCAGAAGTAGATATCATTTGCCTGACATTTATTCAATTATTTACTAACCTGGTAAATTGTTATTTATTTAGTTTAGGGGAGATGAGAGATAGTTAGAATATACTCAGAACCACTGGCATCTAGTAGTTTTGCAGAAGAGATTTTTTAAAATCAGAAGAATTAAAAATAGAAAGTATCATTCTAAGTGAAGCCAGAAAGAGAAAGAAAAATACCATATGATATCACTCATATGTGGAATCTAAAAAAAAAGACAAAAGAACTTATTTATGAAACAGAAACAGACTCACAGACA
Source organism: Vicugna pacos (assembly GCF_048564905.1). Classification (NCBI taxonomy): domain Eukaryota; kingdom Metazoa; phylum Chordata; class Mammalia; order Artiodactyla; family Camelidae; genus Vicugna; species Vicugna pacos. Next base: position 17,608,164 of record NC_133011.1, read on the forward strand.
TAGAAAACAAACTTATGGTTACCAGGGGGGAAGAGGGTGGGAAGGGATAAATTGGGAGTTTGAGTTTGCAGATACTGACTGGTATATATAAAATAGATAAACAAGTTTATACTGTATGGCACAGGGAACTATATCTGATATCTTGTAGTAGCTTACAGTGAAAAAGAATATGAAAACGAATATATGTATAATCATGTATGAATGAAGCATTATGCTGTGTACCAGAAATTGACACAACATTGTAAACTGACTATACTTCAGTTTAAAAAAATAGAAGGTATCATTTAAAGAACACAGGTGAAAATCAATACCATCAGTTGGTCTACCCTGAAACTCACTGGGCAGATGTAGGCAGGTTCTTAGATTCACTCACTCTCAGTATCCTCAGGAAAGAAAGACTTCACCTGTATGCAACTGGATGCACCATGAAATGGACCTTCACAGAGAGAGCTTAAGTGTCACTTTGCAAACATAGAAAAGACAGCTTGTGTTTGTACATAAAAGCATTTGAGTTCAGATTCCAGTAGTTTAAATATACTACTGGAAATGGCCACTGCTCAACATATGAAACCTTGGGGGAGTTCACTTTGGCACAGGCTCCCTGTTGTATGGAAGAGAACCCCATTTTCTAGCTAGCTCATTTTGAAGCAACCTCAGAAATTCTCTGAGAGTAACTGTCAATCAATCATTCTTGTCTTTCTGTAGCAGAAAACTACTTTTAAAAGTTAAATAGATCATAAATAATTCTCCTTTATATCAACTTCTATATAGCACTTCCAAAATTTTTTAAAAGATTATTTTTATGGGTAACAATAGCCATATCATAAGAATTTTTTTTCAAAACACTCTGCTTTGTCAGGCTTTGCACATAGGCTATTTGTCACTTTCACGGGCCAAATCTTTTAGGTATGTGTTATCTCCCTTACTTTAAAAGTGGGGAAATTAAGAGCAGACAATTTCTAAGCATCTCAAAGTCAGCAAATGAAAGCCGAGATCCAAATCCTAATGCATCAAAATGACAGCCACCCTAAGATCTCAGGGGTACAGAAGACACCACGCCCAAATTTATACCACAGAGAGAGAAAAAGATATTCCTTTGAAGAAATAAAATGTTTATGAGAATAAATTTTAGTACAGAAAATGATAGTAGTTCCTTTATTGACTGAGCTGATAGGTTGCAAGGTAAAGAAATATAATTGGGATTGGCACTTTAAGAAAGAAAAACAAATCCAACAGAAGGGGAGTGATGACTACAATTAGTTACATCTAATTTCCCTTTCAGTATCTTACAGACTAGTAAAATAATTATTGTCAAAACATATGTGATAGTTCAGCCATTCAGATGTGTATCACACATTATGCTTCCCAACCATCCCACTTCCTTACTTATTAGTATTGCTAGTATTGCCTACATGAATATGAATGGCATGAGTTGATAACATGGATACATGTACAGTATGGAACCTGGTAGTGAGATGGCCTCTTTGAAAGAGAGCTTCCAAAGTGACTTCTGTGAGGTAATAAAAAGGATTTCCAAATAATCACTCAAAATGATCTGCTGTTGTTTAAGATGGAGTAACAGAAACAGAGTATTTCTGCCCACCAGAACACCTAAAAACAGACAAAATATATTAAACATCAGTTTTCAGACACTGGACTTAAAATAATGAAAAGTAAAGATTTATGAGAAAGGATGAGCAGATTAGTTAAGATCAATGTTTGTCTCAGCTCATTGCCTGGAAAGAGCTCCCAGATCACAGGGAGAAGAGAGGAACCAAGGGGAAGCCTGGAGGTCTTGCTGGGTTGAAGAGCCCAACCTAGGTTATAGAGCCTTAGGCAGCTTGAGTTGTAGAGCATAGTACCAGAGAGGAGAGCGCAGCACAGACAGAGAGCTACAGGGATCTGCAGAGGGTACTCCTCAGTCCTTCACACCAACTTTGTGAAACTTTGTGAGGGTGGGAAAGCACTGCCTAAAACAAGTAGAGTAGAGAAAACAATACCTGGGGCTTTCCACTGGTTCTGAAATATTTCCTATTTCCCCAATCAAAGTAGATCACCTCTTAATCCTGAGAACAAATGAGTAGATTCCCCAGAAGGGTACTCCCCTCAGTAGTGGGTCAAAATTAGCCCTGCATTAAAGGCTATTCTGATCCCACCTAAAAACCTTAAAGCAAGCCTCAAAAGGATCAAACAACCTTCAAGTCACTGCATCTCACAGCAAAGATCAAGAGCATGGATAGGAATATAAAAATCATCTAGCGTTCAGCAAGGTAAAATACACATTGTTGGGATCACATTTTTTTTAATCACCAAGAATACAAGGAAAGAAAATATAACTTTTAATATGGAGGAAATCCAAATCATTCATATCATGCCAGAAATATAGAGATAATATAACAATAGATAACAGGTTTGGTTTGGTTTGGTTTTTCCAAGTACCTGACCAACCAATCAAAACATTAACCATTCATTGTCAAGGATTCAGAATGTATCTGCATTAGTCTCCCAACATCTGAGTTAACAGATTACCTCAAATTTAGTGGCTTAAAGCAACACTGATTTATTTTCTTACTGTTCTGGATGTAAGAAGTCTGCAATGAGCCTTAAGGGGCTAAAGGTAAGGTGTCAACAGTGCTGTTTTTCTTCTGGAGGCCCTAGGAGTGAATTCTTTGAGATTTGGAAATGTTCACATAAACCCTTCATCTGAATGCTATTAGGTAAGGGGGAAAGAAAAGGTGCATTGTCAATGGAGTGTGAAGTGATATTTCCATTCGAGAACTGAATGTTGGTATTTTATAATTTATGCAGACACCTACCCCATGACCCAGCAAGTCCACAAGTAGTACCAAATGGGAATAAAATCAAATGCTTATCAACTGGAGAATGGGTTAAAAAATTATGGTATAAAAATGAAATGGCACACTACGAAGAAATAAATTCCTGATGCATGCAACAACATAGATCAATCTCAAAAACAACATATTGAGCTAAAACATCAGAAACAAGAGCCCATATTGTATTAGCCCATTTATATGACGTTCAGAGACAGCCAACATTAATCTATTGCAGGGGGCAGCAAACTGTAGCCCAGGACCAAATCAGTTCTTTTTCCTGATTTGTATGTGTACAGTCAGTGAGATAAGTTTTTTTTTTTACATTGTTGAAAGGTTATAAAAAGAAATAAAGAAGAATATGTGACACTACAATATGTAGCCAACAAAGCCTAAACTATTCGTCATCTGGGCCTTTACAGAAAATGTGTATGCCTGCTCTGCGGTGATAGAAATAAGGTGATAGCCTTTGGTGGAAGATACAGACTGTCTGGAAAAGGGACACAAGAAAATTTTCTAGGAGGATAGAAATGTGCTATGTTTTATTTTAGTTGTGATTCTAAGGGTGTCTGCATTTCTCAAAACTCATTAAAGAGGACATATGAGTTGCATAATTTCATTATATTCATTCCTCAAAAACAATATAACTTTTTCAAAGAAACCTAAATATCACATGATTTAGGAAAATGAGAAATTCCTAATGTGCTAGGCCCGCCCCTTCACAACTTTAGGGGCCCAAAGCAAGCAAGCAAAAGTAGAGCCTGCAGAAGACCCAAGGTTGCTCCCTATAGGTGACCCATTGAAAACCTGGCTGTCCTGAATAAAACCCATGCTTTTGCTGGTTCTGAGTAGACTTGTGCCACAGACCAAAAGAAATATTAAGGCTCCAGCTGTAAGGCCCATCACTGCTAGCTAAGAGATGTGTGAAGGCCAGCAAAAAGGTGGGCTGAATATTATTGCAGTCCACTGTGCCACACTACAGGGACAATTCACGTGTATGCAGTACCTAGGCACTGAGCACGCTTATGACTCATCCAGTGACATCTCTACCACATCAAGTGTTCTTGAAACTCCTGTCTGCAAATCCTGGATTTGTCTCTATAAGTCTGCTGAATAGCATTTCTGATACAAAAGGAGAGCAAGTATTATGCATGATGTACTTGTGGGTTACATGAATTATATAGCCCAAAGTAGACCTCTTGAAGGATTGCCTGTAGAAGTAAATGATAGAAGAGTTATGCTCCTCCACTGTTTTTTTTTGGGGGGGGGGACTCTGAAAACCAAGATTTGAACTAAGATTAGTCACAGGATATAAATTTGTTAGAGGTCCAGTTTCAACGGAGCTTACTTTAAGCATGCTAAATAATAAGTTCTTGGAAAATACTAAGAGAAATAGCCATTAAATAAAAAGTTAGACATGAACTGAATATGGAAATTATCCATAATTTCTTGGTATATTCTGATCGCTGCCAGTATGTGCTTGGCATAATTCTGGAATAAAGACGAGAGGTGAGGAAAGCCCACAGGGCCCTAACACAAAGTGATAGGGAATAACTAGCAGAGGACAACATGTGTGGTGTCAGCTTGCCACCTAGCCAGCTAGGCAGACATTGAGGAGGATCTGGGAAACATAGCAGGACTGCAGAGAAGAAGATGAGCAATGTGACTTACATTCTTATAATGAATTGGCTACAAAGAGATGTAACCTCTGACAGATATTGTCAAAGAGGAAACTGGGCCCTGTTTGTTTCCAGATACTCCAATGATAAGACAAGTCACCAAAGTGAAGTTAGGTAATACAGGTTTATATATCACTTCATCATCAAAACACAGCTTCTGCGATACCCTTTTTGGCTGCAATTTTTAAGCCAGAAGTTTGATTCTCAATAACTCTGAACTAATGTTAAGAATACCTTATTTTGTTAAGTTCATTAAGGCTATTGCAAGTAGTTTGTCCAATGCATGAACTTCAGAATTATTCATAAACAACAGGAAAGATGCATGGACATATTAAACTGGTGAACATGATAAAAATTCAGACCATAAAAGCGAGAGACATTTATTTAGTTCACATAGTAAGTTACTGAGTTTGTGGAAAGGTAATATAAAAGTCTACATACATAATATTTAAGTTTTAAAGAACCATCAGATGTAAGCTCTGTCTCAGGTACTGAAATGTAGTAAGACTCAATACAGTGATGTAGTATGTAAGAATAATGACATGTAACTGGAGATATGGAAATTGTTTCTGAAAAATTAAGATATGTTATGAGAACAAGGAAATATGGCATATATTATTCTTCAGTTTATATTTCAAAAGTGACTGCCTTTTTCATACATACGTAAAACAAAGCAATAAAGGGAAATAGACTGTATATTACTGATAATGTAACACATCTTTTTTTTTTTTTTTTAAAGTGTCACAGTATAAGGTGGATGCGGCAATTTCCAAAGTGGAACATGAAAATCTGATTACAAGATTCTGGGTACAAGGTGAATAATAATGACATCTGAGACCATAATTTTAAATCTATTCAAATACTAGTTTCTGTATTTTAGGAAATATTTAGATAATGCTATGGGGGGGGTAGTGTACACCTGGTGATAAAATGCCCATACCCTTAATTATGCTACCAGGAATGCAATGCTTGACTGGGTTACTTGGTATTTATTTAACAAACACATATGGAAGTGATGTGCTAACTTTGTGTAGGAACTGGTGGCAGGTAAAAGGTTGGTGTATGAAATAAAACTATGAACATTAGAGAAACGATGATCAACAGTGCATGAGTGCCAGTTACCTTATTTAGTAAATTGTTCATGAACAAAGATCCTTCAGAAAACTCTCTGAGAAGTCAAAGTGTACGCAATTCTTAAGCATGGATTTTTTAATACAACAAAGTAATGTTTCTGAGTAAAAAAACATAGTATTATTTCAAAACTAGGCTAAAATATTATACAGTCCACTCTTTATATGTTTCATACTTATTAAATACAAGAAGGGCATCCAAGTATTTCCTGTAATCAGAAATACATGTATGAGTTACATTATTTTAAAAACATACGCATAATTTATTTGATTTCAAAATTTAAAAACAACCTATGGTAGTTATAAGCAATTACAACAAGTATACAGAAAATACTTTAAATATTCAAATCCCCGCCTCCACTTTCTTTCTCATCTACAGATCAACACTTTTGCAAGTGTCCTTCGCATATTTCTCTCTGCTCGTGCATGCATATACCAGCCTAGGTATACATATATTGAATTTTGTTTACTTTTACATGAAGAAAATCATACTACTTACATTAATCTGCAAGTCATTATGACTTTAATATCATGTATTTATATCTCTAATAATGTATATACAGCATAGCTTTTCAATGAATATACACATATACCTTTACAGAATTTTTAAAAAACATAGTGACGTTTTTAGAAGCAATTTTTTACAGCTATAAATATATATAATGTATTTGACACTATTTCAAACAACCTCACTCCATCTTCAGCCTATCATACCAGATAATCCATATCGTTATAATCAATGCATTTCTTTCAGCATTTTTAGATGTATTCTTATAACCACATATACAGAATATCATACTGCAAATTAATTTATATTTTTGATAAAGTAAATAGTTCAAAAGGCACATTTTTGGACCAGCATAATGAACCAAAACCAAATGGACATTTTATTTATATATAACTCTTTCTTGTTTAATAATAATTGAGAATTCCTCAGTGTCAAGATGTAGATGAGTTACTAGTAGAACTGAGTATGAGCAAAATAATATGCACTTAATTTCTGTAACAATACAGATTTGATATAAAACTATGATCATGAAAAATAGTGACAATGATATTATGGTAGAAAAGAGTAGATCCTACTCCTTTTTTTTTTTTTCAGTAAAATTTAGAAAGTGCTCACCCAATAATCATTGATGCCAAAACTGCTCTAAGGATGCATGATAGACTGTCCAAAGTTTGTATCATTTTATCTTTTTTATGCTGCCAACACTGTCTTCCTAGAATGTATCCTTACTTTTTGACATGATGCAGATAAAGTAATTTCATTGAAGGAGGAAGGGCTGGAAGCTCTGTCTGACACGTCCACATACCTCTCAGTGTGACTGCTCTTCAGCTGTGTGCTTCAGTGCCAGCTTCGTATCTTCTAAAGTTAAGTAAATTGACAGAACATACTGAACTCTGAACCATTAAATCAACTTCCAATCTAGATCCGAAGGATACTGAGTCAGTTTCATATAGCCCCTGACTCTCTCTAGTTATCACTCCATGTGTGTATGTGAGTGGTTGTTTGTTTGCTGTCTGTCTCTTCTGCAGGAATGTACAATCCATAAGAGCAGGGACTTTGCTTTTTATTCCTTTCTAGGGACCTAGTACCTAGAACACTGCCTGACACTGAATAGATGACCAATAAATTCCTGTTGAATGAATGAATGGTGTTGTTGTGCTTGGTGTATACTGACTGCTCATTTAGTAGTGGCTGTTATTATGTGCACCCATGATTTGTGCAAGCTGAACTATCCCTTAGTCCACATATTATATTATACTTTAGGCACTCTGCATAGGGACACAGATCATTACTAAGTACTGATTTGTACAACTATCTGAAAGTAAACATGAATGTCTTCTTAATTCTCCCTTGTTCCATTTTAGAGTAAAGTCTCTCTCAAAAGTTGTCTACACTTTCTACCTCTGTTTCCTACTCACTTCTTCCCATGCCCTCTTGAATCAGCTCAAATCTGGCCTTTGCCTTTAGCACTCATGAAACTACTCTTCTCCAGGTCACCAATGATAAGAAATAGTTCACATAAAATATGTCAAATATGTCTCAATATGACTCTGTGTCCATGTGATTGTAGCTTTATGGGGAAATTAAGAAAGTTTCCAAAAAATTAAAAATAACTATGGACACATTAAGGTCTCCTCGTCTAGAGGTATTTGGATAAAATAAGTCAACAAGTTCCAAGAATTGCAATATTTTTGATGAAGATTGTAAAAACTTCTGAGTTACTTAATAAGCTGTTCAAAAATTTATACCCTCTTACTTTCATAGCAGACTTTAACAGTGATAAAATGAGAATCTTTTTTATCTATCATATAATAGCATAAAGTCTTCTTTTTCATATTACGCTCCATCAGCCTTGAGGTAGGTAATGTTTACTCAGATTGAAGGAAAACTGAGCAATTGTGTAGGAAATCTGATGACTGTTGATAGCTAGGAAGAATGAGCCAGGCTCCACATCTCAATGTCGCCATACTGGCAGAATCATTTGCTGTATCTGTACAAATAAGTAAATCTATTCTCCTATATCAATAATACTACAAAGCTTTCTGTTTGTGAGAAAAAGTGCTCTCTTGAAAAATCAAAGCTCCATTTTTTTAATATAAGGAGATATTTCATTTAGTTCATTTAATGCAATGTAAGTGGCAAATAATTAAATTTCTCCAAACTCTTTTCTCTAAAACATGCTGCTTTGCATCTGAGTCTTAATTTATAAAGGTGACTGAGTGACGACACAGAGAAGTCAATGCTTTGAAACAAAAGTTTAATGTTACTTACAGTTCTCCTAGAAACAAGAGTCACAGCCCCAAGCATAGGGTCACAAAAGGGACAACAGGTTTTAGCCAGGGAGCAGAATCACGATACAGCACTCGTTTTAGCCCAGAGCTCTTATTAGGGATTATGTAGCAAAGGTGAGACAGGGCAGGGTAATCCAATTTAGGACTGGCTTGTTTAAATTATTTCAGCAGGCTCTGCACTATAGGAGTGATCCCTAGTTGTCTAGTATTTGACCCTGGGATGATTAAGGCAGAGGAGTATTGCCTCCTGGGATGCAGGAACCAGAGGAGGTATGGCTCTGTTTTGGTTAGTTTGCATAGCAAAGACCTGTTTCTGGAGTGCTTTACTATCTCTAAGAATTGGTTAATTGGCTAGCCCTAGGGAGGGGCAGTCTCTTTCTAAACTAAAAGTTGTTATTTTTAAGATGTCAAAAATCGTAATATGTAGAAAATTAAACAAAAAAAACCCATGATGACTGTACATGCTCACAACCATTAATGGCTGTAACACAGGTGATTATCTGTTTCTACATGTCTCAACAGACATGTTTTGCCAGTTTATACAGCAGGGCTTTCATGGAGTAAGGAATAACCTTATTGGATTCTGGAAAATTGAGGTGGACGAAGAACTATTAAGGGTCCTTCAGAAGAAACAGATCTCACTTCAGGGCAACCGTTTCTAAAATGGGACACTGTCCTGAGTTGGTTCAGCCTTGGTATTGAATGGGTAATCATAGAGATACAGTGCCCTGACTGTAGCGTTCCATGAAGCTCCCTGGATCCTAAAGTAACCACAATAAGGCATCTCTGCTGTAATTCAGTGCACTAACTGAAGTGTTCAGTAACATTAAAAAAAATTATGAATCAATTAGTCATTTCTACCACAAAATAAAAGAAATAGAAGAAAGTTACTTTTTAAAAATATTGCCTATAGAATAAATGTTGTATCCTTTAGTAGGTCTACACTATCCTGACACTATCTTTCTGTATTATTTTTCTTCATACATTTATTTTCCTTAAATCATGATCATACTGAGTAGCTAACTATACATGTCTGTGGATCCTCTGTTACTAGACTTATCATTCCTAGGGCCAAATCTCCTTTTTACTTTCCATAGTGTAGCTCAATGCTTAGTGCATATCTAAGTGTTCATTCGTTCTGTCTGTCTGTCTGTCTGCCTGTTTGTCTATCTATAATAGACTTTTTGATCTTCTATTGTTCAACTTTAGCATGCCATCTCTGGTAACCCTGGAACACAGTCATAAACACAGACCTGTTGTGAGATAAACATTGACTTTGTTTTTCCTTCTCATTTGTTTAATGCCGCATTGAAAAACAAAGCAAAATCTTAACTAATTGTTTTCAGTGTAGTTTTCCTCCCTACACATTGCTTTCAGTGTTGGCTTTCAATGTGTTCAAATCAAACTGAAAGTGCTCATTTGAGTCATGTGTTTCTCCTCAGCATCTAGACATGGTATGCTGTAGGAAAAGAAAAGAGGAAAAAATCCAGGCAATTTCATGTCATACATACCATATGCCAGTAGAAACCACCATTGCACTATGACAACCATCTATGTTGTGGGAACAAAGGACAGCCTTCATTCTTTGCTCCATTCTCTTATTAGAGAATGCTTGAGTATGAAATGAGTAAATATAGTTTGGGAGATATACACATCACACACTTTTTCTCTACCCTTGCCATAGGGATGAAAAGTTACATTTCCATGATCATGGAAGGATATTTCCTGTTGGTATTGAATGTATTGTTGCCACTGTTATAGCTGAAATGTTATCAGATTGATACTGCAACTATTCTTTATCTCTTAGGAACTAAATCGTGTTGGTTACTGAACAAAAATTAAAAGAAAAATAAAAAACAAAAAGCCCACATCAGATTTAAATTGCACGCTTGTTGTGTACATACTGTCTAGCTCTTTTCTTAAAGTATTTAAAAAACTCATCTATGGCTTAAATTTTACCAAAGAAATTTATGAACATTGCATAAAGGAACTCAATGATGTTGTATAAAGTATTTATAAGAAAAATCCCATTAAGTCAGGAAACCTGGAACTCAAATTTTAAATACAGAGAAAAAATATACAATCATCACAGGTAATTTTTTCTTTTGTATTAGTGAATTCATGCAATTTATGTGCCATTGTACTGAAAGGAACATTCCTGCTTCCCTCATTTCCTTTTCTCATAATTCTTGATAAGATTAATTTTTGATTTATAGTTTTCCTCTTTCTAAACAATTCTACTGACGGGATTCTAATTAGTGGTTTGTGCGAGCATTAGTGAAATTAATCACTGTTTCTACTGTTTTTAACAGATGTTGAAATAGAGTTTTTTCATAACTGAATTTACCTGTATCTCCTTGAGTGTCACATTCCACATTATTTTTCCTATTGCTGAAGCTTAACTGCAACATACTTGTGAGAGATTTATTTTAATAAAGTGTATAAAAATATATTCTATACTCTTTACTGCTTTACTTTTTTATAGAACCTAACTCGGGGTTGCTCAAATTAGTGTGCTTATATACTATTTTACAATCTCTGTCTACTTAAAAACATGAGTATATTTTCTTCTGAATATAATTTTAGGAGTGGCAGTAAAAGTGGAGAATACTATCAAATGTAACAATGCTCTCTTTACCAGACTTTAGTACATATCATAGCTCAATAAAATTTTGATGGTTTTCAAAAATAAAAGAAATATATTTGGTTTATTAAGAATTACAGAGTGGTAGAGTTTTCTGTGAGTTGTGGAAATCTTAGTGGATTTTTCATCTCTTTTCTGATCAGGCTTTTATACTCTTACAACACAAAAAGGTTGTATGTCATTATAATACTAAGCCATTCAATTCTTATAACACTAATTGGCTTACTTTCTGTTTTGTTGATTTTTTTCCAATCTTAGTCATCTAAAATTTACTTTCTGTCAGCATTCAGAGATTTTCCACATATGCACACAAGGGCTAGGGGTATTTATTCCCCTCATGAAAACTAAGTATTTTGAATAGCAGTTTTAAAGCCTCATGAAAATAAAACTGTTTTACTATTTCTCCAAGGACATATGGACATGCTTTAAAGCTACCACATTATTCAACAACTTTAGGGACAATTACTGGAAAGGAAACATTACTTATATTATTTTCACATGGAGTTTACAGTTTTTGAATCTTGAAAAATTTTTGAGAGAATTTTATTTCAAGGAAATAGCAAATTTGGCCTACGTAAAAATTCAGTCCCATTGTAACTTCAGATCCCCAAACACGTCCCTTCAGGAAGCTGCCTGTGAAAGCCCCACAGTTTTGGCTCTGAATGACAATAGCAAAGGGGAGAAAAGACCCTTAAATTAATGCTATTGGCCCTGGAAAACAGTAAGAAAAGAATTGATCTAATAAAGCTGGATATTGGGATGTCATATAGGCTAAGTAAGGAATTTATCCCACTCCCAGAGCAAAAAGACTTTGTCTTTCCCCGTGGTACAAAGGGGCAACTGACTGACACGGGTTTCACTCTTTATGCTCTAAATAGATTTTTAAAAATTTTCTTCTCTTAATTTCACATTATGTAATAGGTCGGCAGTGGTGATAAGATAGAAAAATTACTTTGCTTTCAGCTAATAAGACATCAGACCATATAAAACTGTATCTAGACATGGTGGACAGGACTTTGCATTGACCCAGAGTTTCTTCACTGTCAGCTATAATGGATAGCATTGTTGATTTTTCTCCCTTGGAAAGGATTTGCACATTCCTTTTGCAGGAAGATGGCTACACTCAAATGGGTGATGGCAGGGGTCACCACAGCAATGATCGCCACCTGCTACTTATGCCCCAGTGTCAATTAGGTCATTCTCTCTCTCTCTCCCTTCCTCAGGATCTTGGTTCCTTAGCTGAAGACTGCATTTCCTCATTCCCCATGTAGCTTCTTTGAGCCATTTGGCCTAATTCAAGCAGAAGGATGAGATGTAAGCAAACTTCTTCATAATTTTCTGAAAGGGTGCCTGTTATCTAGACTGCCTTTCCTGTCATAACTGGAACATCTTTGTGTTGGGATCCAGAGTAGGCCTCCCCAAAATATGCTTCAATGGCATATTGATTATCTTGAATTAAAGTTACTGAAGAAGTGGCCAATATAAGAGGGACAATCTGGCTCTCCTTTCTATCTCCCTGAAAGCAGAAAATAAATCTCTCATGTGAAAGGTGCATTTTGTGTATCTGGAGGTAGAATAACACTCAGCACCAAAGACAGGATAATTTGGGTCAAAAGACTATATAAACAAACCTTGTTACTTCTTTAATTGACTATCCCAAACTCAAACTCTATTTAGACTCTTCACTAATTAAGCACTCAAAGCCTAAGTTTTTTTGTCCTGTCAATTCCTCAGAAATTTATTCTTTGTAAAAGCTGCCTACTTTGGCCACTTGTTAGGTCTCATTTCTGTGAGACATCCATATGCATCAATTAAAATGTGTCTCTTTTCCTCCTGTTAATCTACCTTGTGTCAATTTTATTATTAGCCAGGTACAAGAACTCAGAGAGGTACAGGGAGAAATTTTCCTCTCTTCTACACTTGGAATCCATGTGTTAAAGCTGCATGTTAAAGATGTCATTAGCTAGATATTTGTTTTTAACTATCATGCATGAAAAAAATCTGTTATTGGTAAGCTACTGTTTTTAGGGTCTCTTTCTTCTAACACTTTAGATTATAATATTTTTAATCTACTACATTAATCTAATATATAGTACAGTTTTAATATACTATGGCTTTCAAATAGTTAATATTTTTTATGACTTCTAATAAACTTTTACAAGTAAAATTGATCTATGGTTTTCTCATTATTCTCTTCTGTCTTCAGAATTATCATTTGGTTAGTTTAATAACACCACATGCAGCTATTTTAAAGGAGAAAGCAAAGTCGGTCATTTCCTATAATAGAATGTGTGATTTCTTCATGTATTATGCACCTAAGGTTCACACTGAATTCCTAGGAAGTCATTTTGCTCATTTGTGAATCTAAAGGCATTAAAACTAGATAATTCCTTGATTCCTAGTAGTTAACTTGATAAGTCCATGCGTTACTGATACCTGACAGCTGCCATTTCACTTTTCGACAGATATAACTAGGTTGGGAAAAATCAAGAATACCAAAATTGGCAAATCATGTCAATTACATTTAAATAATGTTATTATTTCCATTCCAGAGACATAATTTCTATCTGCAACATTTGATTATTCAAAGAGAAGTTGGAAACTTACTTCTTAGAGCTGCTTCTAAACTCTACTAGGAAAGCATATTAAACCTAGTTATTACTTACTGCAGGAAGTAACATTTGTTTATCATGATGTGGAATAAGAAGAATGTTAAAAAACATATTGTTGAATAATTCATTTACAGTTTTACTCAGTGTAAGCCAGACCAGAAAGTCTAGCCTACATCAAATCACACTTAAAACAAAACTGACAAACACATATATAAAACTATACTTTGTCTCTAGAGCACTATATATCTACAGTATATGCATTTATTGTATAAGTAAAAAATGAGTTCCCTAATAAACAGTAAAATTTTCTCCTAAAACTTAGGTGATTTGTCCCTTAAATGTGTCACATATTATATTCCCTTGAAAACTGCCAAAATAGAGAGAAATTTATATGTAAACTTAATAATTGGATATTTATGCATGTTAAATTAAGTTACAACAATATTCACTTAACTTGTGTTTAGAAATCCCTATCCATATAATATTTGTTTTAAGACTTGAGTGAATTTAACAATTAAAATAGGATAATGGTATAAAACACTCTACATCCAACAGTGTATAATGGAGTCCATTAAGTAAAGCCATCTTACTTTATTGCTGTTATATGCTAACATTTACTGATTCTAGTACACAGAGCCTTGCTGCTATGAGCAAGACCATAACAATTTTCAGAGTAACAAAAAGACCATAAACTACTGATGATGAATTTCAAAGTGTAATCCATTCACTAAAGCTACAAAGTATGTGCAGCACATAAGATATTATATTATTTCTACACTTTGAAATACATAAATTCATGATTTAAGACATACAATAAATGTCAGTATTTGAATGTATATATCATAGCTCAGGAACTATGAACAATACTGGAGTTAAAAAAAAATACAGGATGCTTCCTATCATCAGACGGCTTATTCTTAAAATTAACAACTACTGATTTAACTGTATGTTTGTATAAACTACCATACATTAAAAACATTCTCACACTTAAACCTTATCTGAGTCTAAAAAACAAAAATCTCCCTATGGTTCATGATAATCACTCTCATTTGCAAAGTCACAAAGACTTAGAGAAAAAAGAAAGTCTAAGTTTAAAACAACTTGTAAAAAACAACAATAACTGTATATTAAGTTGGTTATATTTCCATATCCACTGTCATTATTACTTCATCACATTCCTCACATTTCAGAAAGGGAAAACTGGGAGTCAAATCATCAGATAAACTGACATTGTCATATACTATATGGCAAACAAGGAGCACAGATTCTGTTCTTCAAACAAATTCAGGATTATGTTCATCTGCACTACATACACTTCTGAATGCTACGCCTGATGTTATCCTTCTAACTAGGTCTGCTATAGAAATGAGTAAGGATTCTAAGTGTTTTTCACAAGATAGCTCAAATTTAAGATGAGATCAAAAGTTACCTACTAGATCATTACTTTTCTCAGCCACTTTCCTTTAGTGCAGTTATATAATTCATTTGCAATAGATTTATTTTTCCTATTTGTTTTCCAAGTTGGGTTGCCATCTCTCCCTTGTGGATTTTAGTTAAAGTATGAGAAATGTTAATCATTTATGAAAGCATGTTTATAACAAAGCATGTACATTTACTTTTAACAATAGTGAGTATTATAAGGAGTTTATTAAATTAAGTTTAAAATGTTTAAGATGGGCAGTTGGTTACTGCCATTCTTACTTATTCTCATAAATCTAATTTATTCTTTGGATGACATTTGTATCTTCACCAAATTCTCACAAAACAAATCTATGCTTCCACGTATATCATCCCTTATATTTAAAAAAAAGAACTTCTCTTTCTCCACTCAAGGTCTGTCATAAATCCCCTTTCCTTTCTAGAAGCTTTCATAATGGATCCTATGTATTTATTTCTCTCTTTTGAAAAGAAAGCAGATACAAAATGACTCAGCGTGAATTAAGGAATATTTTATGTTTAATTTTTCCTAACTTTTTAGTTTGAAAGAATTATTAGATGAAAAAAAAATACTGGAAAATCAAAGAACTATGACAAATTCCTCAGAAGTTAATTACAAAACCACAGTACGAATATGAAAACCAGGAAACTAGCACTGACATAATATTATTATTAAATCTACAGAATATATTCAAATTTTAACAATTATCCAACTAATGTACCTTTCTGGTCAAGCATCAAATATAGTTTCATATTGTCTTAGCCTCCTTCATTATGAAATAGTTTCTCAGTCTTCCTTTGTCTTTTATGACTTTGAGTTTTTTTGAAAAGTATTGGTCAGTTACGTTGTTGAATTTAAATTTGTATGATAATCCCACATGATTAAATATAGTTAGGCAAACTTGGCCAGAATGACACAGAAGTGACTTTGTATTCTCAGTGCAGCATATCAGGAGGCACACAGTGTCAAGGTGCATCATTGTTAGTTATGTTAACTTTGTCATTTGGTTATGGCATTATCCGCTCAGTTTCTCCACTGTAAACTTAATATTTTACTTATGTTAATTAAAATACCTTTTATAGCAATTGTTTGAGATTGTTCTTTATTATACTTTCCTGCTATTTTTGTCCTTCTTTGATGAACTTTGCCTATGACGCTCATCACTTCGATTTCTGCCACAGTGACAATTTATTTCCATTATTTCTCTTATAAGTTGCAATTTTCCTATAAAAATAATTTTACTATCTTTCCTTTTATTAATGTATGTTTTGAATTGCTCATGTACATCACTATAGATTCAGGATTCTGATTTTATTTTTGTATAACAATTATAGTATGGATCATTAAATTTGTTGCTCAGATTGTCTCATATTTGTCCACTGGAAACTTCTTTAAATTGCCTTTTTAAAATCTATTACAAATCTTCATTATATTTTGAATACTTCCATACTTTGGCATATCTCTATTTGTTTCTGGTCTTATTTTGAAGACCTGTGTCCTAGCTCTGGAATCACCCATTTTTTTAAGGAGCCTAGGTTTTTCTGGAGATTGGAATTCATAAACTAAGATTCAGGTCTTAGGCACACTCATTGGTATTGGAGTTTCATAACTTGTAGGTACTCTCAGGGGATAGAATTAAGTTATTTCTATATCTATACTTATATCCATACCTATCTTGATAAATATATATACACCTACATACACATTGGTCTGTCTTTCTTTTTTTCTTTCTTTCTCTCTTTCTTTTTCTTCTTTCTATCTATCTATCTATCTATCTATCTATCTATCTATCTATCTAATCTATCTTATATCTATCTATTGCCTAATTTCACCCTAACACTTCAAATTCCAGTTAGAAACCACCTTGTGAATATTAGCCTTCTTTTTCTTAATTTTTATCTCCTCTATCTGACAATAAGAAACCTGCTTCTCAATATCCATAAAATATTTCTTTGCTCAATTCTACAACGTACATGAAACAGAGGTGGAATTGCTAAACCATTTTCTTGTGCCAAACTACCGGCTAGAGCAATACATTTGCTATGGTTCTTAATTTTATTGCTATAGAATATAGATAAAATACTGTTTTGCAAAGCAGCTTAGTTAGTTCATTGCTGTATTCTCTCTTTCTTTAGGCTACAATATTCATTTGAAGTACAATTAGATTCATATGTTTCTTTTGTTTTTTCACTTTGGATCCCCTTCCTAATCTTACCGAATTTAATTATTAATTCTTTTGAGTGAAACATTAACTGTGTTTTTTTATTATTATCTGTGGGTTTTATCATTTTTACCAGAAGTGAAAAGAACCCAAAAATTCATAAGAAACCACAATAGAGAAATTAGTTTTTCATCATTATGGAGGATGGTAGTCAAAGATCAGGGTGCCAGCTGATCAGAACCCGGTGAGAGCTTCTTTCAGGTTGCAGACTGCCAACTTCTTATTGTATCCTCAAATGGCAGACAGTGGAGAGGGGAAGAAAGCCCTCTCTTGAGTCTTATAGGGCACTAACTTCATACATCAGAGTTTTACTCTCACTGCCTAATATAATCCTAATTACTTCTCAAAGACTCCACCACCTAATACCAGGAGGGATGGGAAGGCAGGGTTTAACAAATAAATTGGGGGGAAACATATTCAATCCACATCATTCTGCTTCTCACCACCCAAAATTCATGTACTTCTCATATGCAAAATACATCAATTATATTCTAAAATTCCCCAAAGTCTTGACTTGTTCCAGCATCAACTCTTAAGACTAAAATCCAAAGTGTCATCTAAATATCATTAAAACAATCATGGCTGAAATTCAAAGTGTGATTCCTTCTGAGACAAAATTCCTTGCCACCTGGGATCCAGGTAACCAAACATGTTAAGTGCTTCCAAAATACAATAGTGAGATAGGTATAGGATAGACATCTCAGGGACTGCTACATTTGATAACTTACCAGGTATTAAATAAGAAATAAACATGTATTCTATACACTCAGCCATATTACCACTACCAACTGTATGTTTATCAAAGTTTGTTAAGAAAGAATGGGTGACTGTATTAAAAATAATAAATCTTTTCAAAACTGCTACTGAAAGAAAACTGAAAGTTCTTTCAGAAGTTGTCAAAGGATATTCTATTTCAAATGGCCACCTATTAATCTGAAGAGGAATCTGAATGATATTCCAAAATAATAATAGAGAAAAAGGCAGTAATTTAGAAATAAGAGAATATGCTAACCTAATGATCACTTTCATTTTTCCATAAAATTGACTCCCACACTATTAAAGGTCAAGTCCATGTTAGCATAAATGAGCTTTTTAAACTAACACAGAAGAGGATTTTCTAATCCTTTATACATTGCTAAATCAAGGGACTTAATTTCACAAAAAATAACAAGAGCTTTTAATCAATACTATGAGATTTAATATTAATCTTCCTATCCCTAGTAAGACCAAACGCACACATTATCATTTATTTATTTGTGAATTCATCCAGTTATCATGGAGTAATGTGCGAGGCACTGACTTAATTCATTGAGGTACAAAAATAAAATGCATCGTCCATGACCTGAATATTTCTGAGAAAGGATATGTAAATTAGAGCATTACTTACAAAGTATCTGTATAGGGTACATCTGTATAGTATCTGTATAGTTACATAAATACAACAAAATTACATTACTGTTTTCTTTTTATGTTTTTCTTCTAAGTCTAAATATTGGATTCTTTACAGAAGATAGATAATAAGGAAAAATACTTACAAAAGCTTGTAATAATTTACTCTGAAATTCTATAATGATTGACTAATGCTTAAAAATTGCTCATATAACTTAGATGGAAAATTTATTAACCTCGAAAAAACTTAAGCAATGTTACATTTTTATTCTTGTTTTAACATATTTTAAATTCAATTTCCTATAAAATGGCATTATATTATCTTTGTAATTATTTTCTCAGTTACAGAGGGAGAAGAGGGAGGGAAGGAAGGAGAGAAGGAGAGAGGGAGAGGGGGAGAGAGGGAGAGAGTGAGCCAGTGAGAAAAGAGAAAGACTGAGAGAAGGAGAGAAAGAGAAAAGGAGAAAGGGCTTGCTTAAAATTTCGAGTGCAAAGTCTGTTTATTTTCAATTCAAGAGCCCTCATTAGAATGATTACATGAATAGTATCAAGCAAAAAGGCCTTAATATTCCCTTCAGCTTGTCTAAACTTTAGAAAGGTTTCTTCTTATAAGCCCCTGAATCTCCCTTTTCTTAGAACATTTACTTCAAAAAACTTACAATTATAAACTCTTTCTCTGCCTCTTTGAGATTTAAATCTCCCAGCTATTTACCAGTTTTGAAATTCAGTAATGACTTTCTCAAAGACTTGGGAGCCATCTCTTTGACAAGTGTCCATCAACAAACAGGTAAAGAAGATGTGATATAGATATATAGATATAGATACATAGATATCTATATATATAGACACATAGATACATAGATATATAATGGAATATTACTCAGCCATAAAACAGAATGAAATTTTGACATCTGCAACAAAGTGGATGGAATATTTGCAACAAGTGGACTAGAGAACATTATGTTCAGTGAAATAATTCAGACAAAGAAAAATACTGTATGATACCACTTACATGTATAATCTAAAAAATAGTACAAATTAATGTATATGTAAAACAAAAACAGACTCAGAGATGGAGAAAACAGACTAGTGGTTACCAACTGGGAGAGGAAAGGGAGGAGGGGCAAATTAAGGGTATAAGGTTAAGAGATACAAACTACTATATATAAAATAGATAAGAAACAAGTTTCTATTGTATACACAGAGAATTATAGTGATTATCTTGAATAACTTTTAATGGAGTATAATCTATAAAAATACTAAATCGCCATGTTGTATATCCAAAATTAGTATAATATTGCAAATCAATTATACTTCAATAAAAGAAGAAAAAAGAAATATAGGAACCTATCTCCTAGTCTCTATGGAGAGAAGGAGCCTAACTTTCATATGCACCAATTAGTAGACACAGATGGCCAAAACACATTGACCAGCCTTGTCCTTAAAATCCTCTAGTGTTTTTTATCTGTTCTCTCCAATGCGTAATCTCTCTTTTATCTGTTTCAGTGGAGATGAGTTTAATCTCCTCCCCTGTTGCAATAAACTTGAATAAAGGCTTCCTTGCTGGTTTGACTTGCCTGGTGCAATTTTCTTTGACAATAACAAGAACTGAAACACACTAAAATTCAGTAGAAAAAAAAAATCACTAAAAGTGACAAAATGTTGTTAATAAAATTATACATAATATAAATAATCAGGCTATTTCAGAATGTGAAAATTTTACTTTTAATTTTGACCTTTAAATAAAAAAGAAGCAATACATAAATATACCATTGTTTGAAATGCAAACAATTTACAATTCTCTAAAGTGTAAAATCATCCCTCAACTACTTTTCCTACTCTCTTGAAATTTTGATGATTATAATTGTTTCAGTGTTTTTATATGTATATATAACTATACATAAAAATACTTTTGGTTTATTACTTGTTTAGAAGCAAATTATGTTATATTTTGTTCTCTTTCTTCTTTTATTCAATTAATAGTATGGTTTGAAAATCTAGGTCAAAATACAATGTTTACTTTGCTCTTTTAATCTGTTCTTTAATATCAAATGATTTATCATTGATATTTTAAACATTAATGTAGAATACTGAACATGTTACTTTTCTAAATATATAAAAGTAATAATCTCAGGAGGATTTTTAAGCAGTTTATTCATTCCCTATGGATTTTAAAGGACACTTAAATATAGATTTTATTTCTTTTTTTCTATTGGAATATTAATGCACAAAAACCATGTATTTTTATTCCTTTGGCTCTCAAACCTACTTTGGGGCCTGATAATGCAATTTTCATTTCATTTTTTAAATGTAATTTTTATTTTTAGATTTTTTTTGTTGCATACAATTTATACATAGTAATCAAGCATATTTAAATCTTCTACAACCTTACTTATTTTTACTTTGTATTTTTCCTTTATGTTCTATCATTTGCTGCTTGATTATTTCAGTTGTCTTTTAAGTTTATAAAAATGTGTAACTGTTTTCAGTTTGGGGTTCTATTTAATTATTTATGTCTTTTAAAGATTGATGTATTCAATTACTTTGAAAAATTGCTAAATAAGAATAGAGCAAGATATATGCTACAGTTAGAAGATGGTTTGAAGCACATCTAGATCTTTACTTAACAAATAAATCTGTTTCATGCCTCTGAAAAGTTACTACTCCTTCTCTTGGGAAGCTCACTCAGTTTTACGGGAGTCAGCTATACAGTTCCCCAAATTGTTAGACATTTCTTATTTTCATTTCTCTTCTTTTTTCTTTCTTTCCTTCTTCCCATCCTTTTTTTTCTCATATCTGCTTTTCAATATTTTACATTCCTTGGACTTTGCTTATCTCAAAAAACCAGAGAATAAATTTTGTTTCTTCATAACTTGATGATGGATTTTCTTTTTTTGTTGTTTGTTTCATAAGTTGTTTCCTATGTCTAAGAATCACATTTTAAAACTACATTTATGAAACACAGAATAATAACTAGAGAATACCAACCATGAGTAATGACTTGAAAGAAATATGAAAATATGGAGGCTTTACTGAAAAAAAGTCATGTTATGTGAAAACAAGAATATCCATGGAATTCTAATTTTGTTCTTGTTTAAAATATTTTAATTTTTGATTATATATCAAAAAAAGAAAGTTTATTTCAAAAAACATTTTTAAGGTTGGCAATAGACTTCTGAGAAGAGGCTTGTTTAATTGAACTGGTTAGTTGATTTCTTTCAGATAGTCCTAGTATTAGGTATAAGGTTGTAGCTATATTTATATTTGAATATAATCTTATTTATGTTCGCACATAGTAAGCCTACGATTTAGAAGTTAACTAAACTGTTGACATTAAACACTTATTTTTCCTCCTAAATACCAACTTTCTGTTTTTTTGGAAATTCAGTCAGTAGTGTTTTTAGGAACAATGCTGCAATTTTTCCTCATGGTCATTTCAAAGGCTAATTTAGAGATGATATACCTCATCTTTGCAATACATTAAATTAATCTGTTTTTGATAGAGCCTCTTAGGAGACTGAAGCTATGCTGTGACAATTCTTGGTCCAGATTAACTTACCTTCTACAGTGAACTTAACACATGGTAATCTTTCAATGTTATGACCGGCATTTGACTTGGAATGATTGATTATGATTAGATCCATAATTACGATATATTTTATATTATAAAGATGGATTACAAATGTGAATAATGTTATTTATTGTTTTTTAATGCAGTGAAAAATAACAATCCTAGAATATGAGAACTAAAGAAATATAACTAACTAGAATTTTGAAACTTGTATTAGCTGAGCTGCCAAATATCATGGGACAAGTGACAGAAGTGAAAGTAAAATGTTGATATTATTTCTTCCAAAGAAAATTGTTTTCACACTATTATGTCTTGTTAGGAAAAGATCATCTTGTTTTATATGGTTAGTCAGTGATATTTAACCTCATGACTTAAGTTTGGAAGCATAAGAATGATTTTTTGGAAAAAAGAACATGAAGAATGTGAGCCCTACCTCGGACATTAAGTACAATGTCTAAATTTGGAGAATATATGTGGTGGAGACATCTAAATAAGCCAAGGGTTAAATTTGGGGAAGTTCCTTAGAAATATACTTAGATGACATAAGTGTCCACTGAGCAGTAGATACTCTGGGTGACCCTTCAGATAACATATTATCTTAGAAGTTAACCAATGTGACTTATGGACTGGCCTCTGGCTAGCAGGCTTATACACCTAAATTTTTACTATTAGCTGTTTTCTCTCTCAGGCAGAATGTTCTCCCATCAATCTCAGTTTAAATCTTTAAATGGCCTCTAGGGAACCTTATCATCTGGTCTTGTAATAATTCTCCAGCCTTTTTCACCACCCTCATGCATTCTATGCTATAAACATTCTGTAAGTTTTGTCTGTTCTTTTCAAACGTCTAGGCTCTCTCATTTATAGGAGTTCTCATCTGCCTAAGTGTTAGTTACTTTTTAAATCTTAGTTTTGAATTTCTAAAGGAAACTTCCTTGATCCTCTGTATACAATGTGTTAGGTGCTCCCATTATATGCTCCCATTAATACCTGGTATTCACACTACTATTGCTCCTACTACTGTCTACTAGCATTGTATTTAGATTGCCCACAATATGCAAGATTCCTGATTCAGATCACATTTATTTGCTCCTATTTTTATATCATTAAGCATAATGATTAACAGTGCAAAAGATGTATTTGTTGAAATAGAAAATTCTACAATATTTACTTATTTTCTTATTTCAAAGATAAGAAAATTAATTCTCAGAGTATTTAAATGTTGCATAAAGTCAGAGAGCTACTAATACATAGAAGGCTGACTGATCTTAGTTCCACAAAGCTCCAGAGTTTTGTCTCTCCAACAAAGAATCTGATTTGAACCTATATTATTCTTGCCTTGTGTTGAAAGTATACTTGCTTAATTAAGTTCATGTTCCCTTTCAGTATAACTGTGAGTTATACAGAATGTGCTGTGTAACGAGGAAGAACTTTACCTGGCACTTCTATTTATGCCAAAAGCCAAAGCAAAATCTTAAAATGATTTAGGGGAAAAGTTAAAAATGATAATATTTTTAACATATATTAAAGCAAGCTATTTTTACCAGAACTTTCTTTATCCCACTGGGGTATTACTCCATGTTTTTACTGCATTGCTTTGATATTAGCTGCCCTCCTCTACATTCAGCTTTTATTTTATTAATAATTGAAATGGAGAATAAAGGACACTTTTGTTTAATGCAAATATGTGAATTTAGCCAACAACAGTGGTAAAGATGTAGCTATGTGTATCAACAATAAAATAAAACTTTATCTGTCCTTACAAGCAACAGATTTTACATTTTCATGGCTTTTATCTGGAAAGAATTGTTTATATACTATACTTTACACATTAAAGATTTTTTTTCTTTTTATGTGTCTATTCAACATTTTTTCAAAGTTTCTGAGAACTATATTAGTGAGTTACCCAACAGATTTACACTACTTTATACACATCAAAAATAAGAAATTTTCTGCATACCCACAGGACAGGATATCTTTTATTTTCACTCTCAAGCATTCCTTTCCTTTTTTCTATAAACGGAACTCCTATATCTCATGAGGAACACATGCCACAAAGTTCAAATGGGATACAGTTTGACTCCTAACATATGAAGTTGTAACTGCTCACAAGGCAACAGTGGTTAGCAGAGGATTCTACATGTGACATGCATGGGCAGGTCCATTCAAAACCCCTAAGTGTGACATAATACATAGCAGAGTGGTTCCGAATAGAATTGTGACTGCCTGCAGAAATCTTTTACATTTGTAGAGAGAGTCTTTGAGGATAAAATTAAGCAGTGATAAAAGACTGTGGTAGATATTTTTAATTTTTAGTCACTCAACATTTTAAAATGCTTCTTCTAAGAGAAAATCCCACTATGGAAGAAAAAAGAAGGAAGTACTTTTTCACCCCTACTCACAGAAGCAAGAACATGAAATGTGAAGTATGCATGGCCAAATGAATGGTCTCATTTGAGATGACCTCAGTGTGGCCACTGCACACTGTTTGGCTTCCTCCCTGAAGCATGGTTAGGAAACAGCACCAAGCAGATATCTGGGATGACTGCAGGGCTTAGCTTGTCTGTTTCTCACAGTTTAGAAATCCGTAGTGCTATGCTATATGTGTTCCAGCCTCTAAAAATAAGTATATATATACTTAATTAATTAATTTAGCTTTAATTACTTACAGAAGTGGGTGAGTCCAGCAGAAATTACTCCAACATGGTCAGAAAAATAATTCCTCTATTTATAATCTTTTTTACCCCTTCTCATATCACATTCTCTGAAGAAATCAGTATTAATACTTTGTATATTTCAAATACCTCTATTTATAGATGGCAACATTTTAAGCTTAAGCTCATACCATACATATTTCTCTGCAAAAATTATTATTTTACTTAATCATTTAAATTTAAAAATAGAGACCTCAATCATTTTTCCGGATTCAGGTGGTATAAATGAAAAACATTACATCACTTTGTGATCCCCTTCATTCTGTCTAGGATCTCTTCAAATTTTTTCATCTCTGCATTTTAGAAATTTCAACAGCATAAATTGTTATCTTTCAATATTACTACTTACAATTTGTGTAAACTTTTTCAAACTGAAAGGCAATTATCTGATTTACCAAGTTTTCTTGATTCATTTATGACCTTATTATTTCTCCTCCATCTGTTAATATTTACTTATGTTGCAATTTCTATTAGTTAATTATTGGCTCTCCTAGAACTCATCTTCATGTCTCTTAACTTTACCTCTTCATTTTCCAAGTGTTTCTAATTTTTTTTTTCTGTGGTGTGTCACATTTCCTCCATTTGACATTCCAAAATACCAATTTAGTTTTCATCTCTTCCTGAAAGACATGACTTCTTTAAATCCAAATAATTTCTTATTTCTCTTGTGTGCTTTGATACATCTTTAAAATCCTCCTCTTTCCATAATGTTTTCTCCTGTTGCCTCCATTAAGTTTTTTTATAACAACCTACTCTTGCATTCATATTGATCTTCTTCCTTCTTTTTGTTGTGTCAATCATGATACTCCAACCATTAGGTATGGGATCTCTCAACATCTGTTTTGGCCTTTAAACCAGACAAGACGGTGAAGGACAATGTGTATTTTCTTCAGTGGCCTGACAGTAACTAGGTAAGCAAATAGGAGTTCTAACTTTTAGGGCAGCCTATTTGCTTAGACTTGTTTTGCTCAGAAAAACAATGGGTTGGTTGGACTTCACCTCATGCTTTTTTCAAGACTTGGTATTCTTCCTAATGCCAATAATATTAAATGCTACACTTTCATAATTTTTTGTCCCACTGAGAACTCAAAATTTTAGCTGTAACAAGGGTTTTCCTCAGACACCAAAATTTTGTGGTGGTTAATTTACTTGCTGAGTTGTCCTACCAGGGCATTAGAGAGGAAAAGAACACAGATGTGTTTAAGTCACTATTTTTCCAATCATTACTCTTAGCTATTTAACATGTTTTAGTATCACTTATTAGAATTATAAATTTGAATGTTCAACAAATGCCATGCTGTTACAGTTGAAAGATAAAAACATCATGTTAAGTTTCAGGTATCAGTCTCAAATATAGCATTCATAAGTCTCTACCTTTCAAATTAAGCATAAATTATCCAATTTCTCTAAGTAAATTTAAATTGATTTAAGCAATTGATGATTTATATAAGTAAAAGTATGTACATGTAAAAAGTATGTCCTTTTTTTGGTCAACTAATCTTTGACAAGGGAGGCAAGAATATACAATGGAATAAAGACAGTCTCTTCAGCAAATGGTGTTGGGAAAACTGGACAGCAGCATGTAAATCAATGAAGTTAGAACACTCCCTTACACCATACACAAAAATAAACTCAAAATGGATCAAAGACTTAAACATAAGACAAGATACAATAAACCTCCTAGAGGAAAACATAGGCAAAACATTATCTCATGTATATCTCAAAAATGTTCTCCTAGGGCAGTCTACCCAAGCAATAGAAATAAAAGTAAGAATAAACAAATGGGACCTAATTAAACTTACAAGCTTCTGCATAGCAAAGGAAACCATAAGTAAAACAAATGACAACCTACGGAATGGGAGAAAATTTTTGCTAACGACGAAACTGACAAAGGCTTGATCTCTAGAATATAAAAGCAGCTCCTATGACTTAATAAGAAAAAAACAAACAACCCAATCCAAAAATGGGCAGAAGACCTAAACAAGCAATTCTCCAAGGAAGACATACAAATGATCAATAGGCACATGAAAAAATGTTCAATATCACTAATTATCAGAGAAATGCATACCCAAAACTACAATGAGGCATCACTTCACATCACTCAGAATAGCCATCATTCAAAAGTCCACAAATGACAAATGCTGGAGAGGCTGTGGAGAAAAGGGAACCCTTCCACACTGCTGGTGGGAATGCAGTTTGGTGCAGCTACTGTGGAAAACAGTATGGAGATTCCTCAAAAGACTAGGAACAGACTTACCATATGACTCAGTAATCCTGCTCCTGGGCATACATCCAGAAGGAACCTTACTTCAAAAAGACACCTGCACCCCAGTGTTATCCCCCATAGCAGCACTATTTACAATAGCCAAGACATGGAAACAGCCTAAATGCCCATCAACAGATGACTCAATAAAGAAGAGTGGTATATTTATACAATGGAATACTACTCAGCCACAAAAAAGAATAAAATAATGCCATTTGCAGCAACATGGATGGACCTAGAGATCGTCATTCTAAGTGAAGTAAGCCAGAAAGAGAAAGAAAAATACCGTATGAGATCACTCATAGGTGGAATCTTAAAAAAAAAAAAGAACATAAATACAAAACAGAAACAGACCCATAGACATAGAATACAAACTTGTGGTTGCCAAGGGAGAGGAGGGTGGGAAGGGATAGATTGGGAGTTCAAAATTTGTAAATACTGACAAGTATAGATAGAATAGATAAACAAGATTATACTGTATAGCACAGGGAAATATATACAAGATCTTGTGGTAGCTCGCAGGAAAAAAAAATGTGACAATGAATATATGTATGTTCATGTACAACTGAAAAATTGTGTTCTAGACTGAAATTTGACACAACATTATAAAATGACTACAACTCGTTAAAAAATTAAAATAAATAAATAAATAAATAAATAAATAAATAAATAAATAAATAAATAAAAAGTATGTCCTTTTGTAAAAAGTATGACTGAAGAATCAAAGTGCTGAGTATCAACTGAGCATACTATGCTTACATGGGAGTGCTGTAGATGCTTAATGCTTAGGTAATAAGCCTTTACATAAATCAGAGTGAAGTGTAAGGCAATATCAGAAAGTTAAAAAACATTAAAAACTTCA
Organism: Vicugna pacos; assembly: GCF_048564905.1. Classification (NCBI taxonomy): domain Eukaryota; kingdom Metazoa; phylum Chordata; class Mammalia; order Artiodactyla; family Camelidae; genus Vicugna; species Vicugna pacos. The sequence continues at coordinate 17,636,314 of NC_133011.1, forward strand.
TAGCAGAGTTCTTCTAAGGGAAGAAACTTCTTATTCCTTGTGCTTTAGATGCAACATCAGATATGGAAACATATATGTATTTTTGCATATGAAGTTAATTGAAATTCTAGGAGTAAGGCTAGCATGGGACACTAAATATGAAAGACTATGAAGAAAGGTGCCTTATAACAAACCTCAGGGATTGGAGGTAGCCAAGAATCAAAGGACTCAAATCTAGGGATAACTAATATTTCAAAGTTAAGTTAGTTTTGGCATTGCAATACAAAATTCTTTAAAGTAAATTCCTCTCGATATAATCTTCTTCCATTTTTCTAAACTTTAAACAAAATCTTTCTTCCCACACAGTTCTGAATAATTGGAGTTGAGTTTGTGAAAATACCAGAGCTGTGTCCTATTGGGAATCATTATGTATGAAAAAATGGAGGATGCTAGTTTTCGACTGTGATGAACCATAAGCAGAAAAAAATTCATAGCAATCAGAAAAGAGGAGGCAGAGGGCAAGTAACAAATGGCATGCAGCAGCACCATTCCCAAGTGCAAGGATTTAGGGTAGCATTTCATTTGAAACTAAATGGAGGATTTTACAAGTTAAAAAACATAGCTAGCAATTATAAGGTACATTGAACACTGGTGAATAGTTTGAAATGCAAAATGATTACCTGTGGAAGAAAATAATTCCTAAAAGAAATGCGAATGAATTGGGAGATGGCCAGAACTAGAGATATCACAAGGTGAAAGCAAAGTGCACAAAGTGGTGCTGAAATAGTAGGAACAATCAGAAGAATTCTTAGTAGAGTCCAAGCATAATTAATCCTAAAAATGTTAATTTAGAGATCTAAAAGCTTAATTTAACTTTTTCAAAACTGATGTATTTGTATTGCAAAATTTAATCATATAGCTTCATAGTAAGATTCTGTAGAGCTACAAGTGAAATACATTTTAAGCCTGTTCTCATAAATGTGGGCTCACTCTTTACATTGGCCTGATGGAATTTTGGAAAGAATTAAACATTACCAGTAAGGGAAATCTAAGGTCATCAAATTCTTCTAACAAAACAAAACAAAGAAAAAATGATTAAGAAATAAATGTAGAGCTATCCTCAAAGAAAACATGAAAGGATAATTGTTTCTTTTGTGATTGAATATTGTGATAATATTTGTACTTGGTTGGTACACTTATGGCACACCAACAACAAATATGAAATTCTTGGAAATTTTCCTGTTTGAAGATACCATGCTCTGAAAGACTCTGAAAACAGATACAAACTCCCTGATTCTATCCACACATTCAAATACTGCATCTAATTTATTTTTACTATGCTTTCTTACTTGTCTACTTTTCTCTTCTTTCATTATTTCACCTAATTTTATAATTTCTTATCCTTAAAAATATTCCTGATCTTGCCTTAAGTACTTCTTGTTGTTCCTTTGTAGTTCTAGCTTCTCTCAATTCCCGTCTAATCCTGTTTCTCAAATGTACTGGATAAACATATTGTACAGTAGCAACTATTGACAAATGACTTAATATTCTGCCCAGTTCACACATAGTTTCTCACGTACTTAAAGTTATTACCAAAAAAAAAAGGGGAATCATAACAAGAAAGAAATTTGATGAAAAGAAAAAAATAAATATTTCTATAAATATTGAAACATTTTACCCTTAGATAATTTCAATAACCATGTTGTCTACATTAGTCAATCTAAACATGGTTCTTTAAATAATTTTTATTTTTATGAACTACTGTTATTGTACATTAAAGATCTAAATTATTCCAGATATAAATTCTTACACTTTCTTCATTTTACATGTGATGAAATAAAGTTCAAAGCAACATCGTGTCTTGCTCATAATCATATGGACTGTTGGTATTCAAATCCCAAGACTCCTAACTTCTAGATTATTCACTGGTTTCTCCTTATGGGAAAAACATAATTAAAGAAAATAAGTTAAGAGTTTCCTCTTCAGCGAAGGGGTAACAAGAGGATGCAGGGAGGTGGAGATATAATGTCAGGGTAATACAAAAAATCAGTTAAGGATTTAGGAGTGACTGAGCCTATATGATATGCACAGAAATGATTCTGTTTACATTTCAGTCACCAGTATATATTAATACTCTCATTTATGCCAAATCAAATTGTTTTTCAATGAGATGGAACATGCATTCTCCATTTAAACATAACTTTAATTGAACTCTTCCTTTGTGAAAGACCCAGTCCTTTTCATGTTTCCTAACGCATTTAATAATATATATACATTATGGTATATATAATTTACTGTGTATATTTACATACATGTGCATATATATAATATATATACATATATTTCCAAAATTGCTTTCCAAAAATCACACAGCTAACAAGAATCAGGTTGCTGACCTAAATCTGTACTTTTACACTAAGTCTCATATGGTTTCCAAGTTGTCATGTTGCCAAATTTGATGAGCTTGTTCACAGTATGCCAGTAAATCTACTGTTAGGGATTGGATAGGCTAACAATTATGTTAGAAGAGAAGATGAAGACTTAATAGTGTGATTTTACATCTTAAATGACTGAGCCATTAACTGGACTACGTCTGTAAGCTGCTGTTTTGTGCTTTTTATCTCTCCCTTACCTTATCTTGGAACATTGAATACAATACTGTAGTTAAGAGCCAAACTCTGTTGGATATGAACTACCTGAGGGAACTCGGTCAAGTCAGTTAACCTTGTGTGACTAGTTTCCTTATTTGGCAAATGGGAATAATACTGGTACTACATCACAGGATTAGAAGTGTAAGTTTGAATTGAATTAAAATATGCACTTAGAATAGTGCCTAACATGCATTAAGTGCTACCTAGTTATATTTATTATTTTCACTCCCTCCTTCTTGATCTGTTTTTTCCCCATCTTCATCTATCTCTGTCCTTTTCTTTCATACACACATACAGCTAGTAATGTTCAGTGGCTGATTTTCTAGATCTACTAATCAAAAAGGTATTTATATGTAAAAAAATAAATAAAGTTGGTTCATAGTACATGTGCCTAAATTAAGTCTCATTCTAATAGCACACCTCATGAAATGGATTAATTACAAAATAAAGAAATAAATGTTTGTTTTAGATACACTTATACCAAACTTTAAAGTTTGAATTATACCATTAGTTTTACAGATAAGCATAGTATCAGAAACCTCAAGGAATGTTAGAAATATAATAGAACTATATTGGTGGATAAACCTCAGCAGTTTTTAGCAAGTCCTCCACAGTCAACTGTAGTCTGAAATCACTTGAGCATGACGAGGAAGCTTTAGCAAACCCCATACATAACACACAGTCGTTGCTATTTAATCAGGCACCTTCAGATACAGAAGCAAAAATAAAGTGACATTATTTATTCTGTGTGTGATGATAATGGGGATATTTTCACAAGGAGTAAAAGTGAAATAGATTCCTTGCTCTATTTACTTTAGGAGAAAATGTTAGAGCGCAAGTGCCCATGCCTCCAGTTTATTGACCCCTGAAGGATAAACAGCTCAAGCAGCACAGGCCAGAACCCTGACAATTTGTCTAGTAACTCACCTACTTGCCACATGTGGAGAAACTGTCTTTTAGAATTTGCCATAGCCAAGGAAATTTTATTCAAAAGTCAGAACAAATCTATGTATAGCAAACGATCTGTCAAATTTCTTTCAGAAGTCTGAGCTCTCAACATATGGAATAGTGTCAGACATAATAGAAAATTGAGACTGGTATGTTCTACAAAAAATGCTTTTCTCTTGGAATGTGCTGGTTGCCTATATACATTCCTTTAAAAAATTTAAAAATCTGTAGCAAAAACTGAATAAAAGGTCAATTTCAATTACATACATGGGTATCTTAAAAAATTTTGACTTTATACTTTTACATAATATTCCTTATTATTAAGGTAGCATAATGTCATTAAGATAAACTGGTTGCTACAATTCCACTTTGCAAGTGACCTAGTTGACATTCAGTATTACAGAGCTTGCACTTGAAAATATAATTATAGCATTTGCTCAATAATCCATATTAACTTGCATATAATACATCTGATTTAATTTGGGTCATTTATTGTACTTAATAAAGTCAATGTGTAATTTATTTCATATCACTTTTTATAAATAATAAATACTTTATATTTCAATGGAAATTAAAGACTCAAAGACAAATACCAAATTTTCCTTAACCAGAAATTCTTATAATAGACCCCAAATAATATTGGTCTAATAATATAATCATTTAAGTATAGTTATATTTTCTGTGTTGGTCATGCTTAATGACTTACATATACTGACAGAAGGATGGCATGCAAAGAACCTGAAATTCAAAGTCAGGTAATCTGCATTTCCGCTTTCAAGCACTAACTGCAATACATATTACTAGTACTAAATTTTAGTATTAAATTTCCACACTTACGGAGTGACGTTATTAATGATAATTAAAATTTTGAATATGTCTTTCATGGTAGATGTAAGGCTTAGACCTATGTGTCCATTTACCTCTCCATCCCTCAGCACTTCTTCCTTCCTCGGTCTATACGGGCATTCTTCACTTTACACAGATGACACTTTAAAACCAAATAAACTGTTTTCTTTGTAGGACATGTAGTCATCTCTGTGCAAAATACAGTTTTGTTTAGGCAAAGAAAGAACATGAGGCTGAATATAGATAGAGCCATATTATGGTTTTACTGGCTATAAGGAGTCTGCCACTATGAAGCTACTGAAGTGATTTCACGGAAAAAAAAAAAGTAAAGAAAGTAAAAAGAAGATGTATGATTAAAAAAAGAGAAGGCAATATAACGAAAAGACTACAAGTAGGGAAATTTCTTCTACTACTATTTTAGTAGTCCAGGTAAGATAATGAAGGACTAAAATGTCAATGCAAATAAGTAGGAGATCAAGGCAGTGAGAGACACTTCGGAAATACAATGAAATATAATTATATCATTGGAGCTGGATTAACTGGTGACTAGTGTGGAGGTAAAAGTGCCTTAGAATACAACAGAGAATGCAGGAGAGTTTTGTGAGACATGATAATAAAGTAGGTTTTGAGGACGCTAAGATGAGTTTGAAGACATATACTAAGTAGTTAGTTATATGATTTGGAGCTGCAAATCTACCTATTTGAATCTCCAGCATAAAAGTGGGTAGTTGAAGCTAAGTCATAGGAGTATCTTATTTGTCCAGGGAAGGAATTCTTTAGGAAAGCAGATAATACTTTAGGAAATATGTTGTTTTCTACATTATCTTTGTCCCGCTAAAAATAAGTGTATTTTAATAAGACTTCACTCATAAAAATAAAGTTATATGTATTTTTCAATAAATTAAATTAAATTAAATTAAAAACAATGAAGTTATATTTTAACCACTAATAACTGCTCTACTTTAATCATTACCCTTGTAATAGGGACGCTTGCAGTTTACCCATGTATCTGTTTGCCAAAAGACCCACAATGAGATATCTTGAAGTTCCATCATTACTCCCTAAAGTCTGTTTTCTCTTGTCAACCTGCCAGTTATTTGATCATTCAGTTAACAAAGTTAAAAGGAGCGGGGGCAATTGGATTAGATGACATCTATAATCCCACTCAAATTTAAAATCCAAAGCATTTACTAAAATATTGGCTTCAGTGATATTCTTCCATCTGATAGTGATATGAAAATTCACACATGATTTTTATTTCAGAGTGTAAATCATATTTACTACATTTCAAGTGAGAGTTTTAAGAGTGGTTGTAATGATTAAGATTACATTCCCTCTATAAATTAAAAGAAAACTCAACCTTTTTTTCAGCTTTCTTGATGTATTATTGGCATGAAAACCCTGAAGTATACTACAGATACAGAATTTTACTCTTCTGATGTGACAAGTAGTTTGATAGTAAATAGTACTGCTTGTGCTGGTTTCATGGTTCAACAATATTAAAGCTGAAGTCTATGATTTTTTAAATATTTCTCAGGTACAAGATGGCTATTGCAGCTCCAGCCATCCATTCACCTTCAAAAAGGGAACATGGAAAAATGGATAAAGGCTGCTCTCCTCACTTTTGTCTCTTTTTATGAAAACATTAAAAGTTTTCTAAATTACTCCTAGCTAGCTTTCATTCACCTCTCATGCACTGGTGTCCATGCAAAGCAAGGAAAATTGAGAAAGTGAGCTCCTGGCTTTCCATTTTAAATTGCAGAAGGAAGCTAGAGAAGAGAGTTGAGAAAAGTTTTGGAAAGCAAACCAACAGTATCTTCAACAGCAACATAATACATGAAAATATTTTATGAGGTTTAAATATTATTCTAAGTAAGTTTTGGAAATATATAAATTATATATGTAGGATAAAATATACAAATATTATTTTATCAATTATCAATGTCAGTTTAATAGTATTCCATCTTCAGTTTATTAGAAATACAAAATACTTTACTTAACTTTTTAAACTGTCATCTCATCCTCTATGCCAATTTTTATCCCTCATGCATATTTAATCTAAATGTTAACCACATAATGTTATTTCATTTGATGATTGCACATTACAGTGAAAAGAACACCGGGCAAGGAATCAGAAAACCAATATGTGAATTCTAGAAGTTTCACTCACTAAATGTATGAGACTTATAGCAAGTCAACAAAGCTCTCTGCACTCATTTTCCTCATTTATAAAAATAGGATATTAATGTCTCTGCCTATTTTAGAGAGTGACTCTGAGAATTAAAGGAGGTAATAATATATGGAAACCGTACTGTGAAATGTAAGGTAAGGTACTAAACAAATTTTTGATACTGCTGTTTTGGGAAAAGGTAGAGTATTTAGTATTTTAAGTTATTAATGAAAATACATTAATTTTCAGGGGACAGAATATTCTTCAATAGCAGAGGTACGTCACTTTGAGTTAAAATAATGCATATTCCTATATTATCAGTTAGCATATTAGTTATCTAGAAAAATAACTGTATTTAAGAGTTTTTAATCTTAAAAAGGAAAAATTAATATTCCTAAGTGATAAATTACCTATGACAGAACTAGTAGTAAATATACTGTTTAAAAGTAGTGTTTTTCTTTTGTTTTATAGTAAAACCCACCATTTAAATCCTTTAGGAAGGCATGAAGACCGAAATCCACATAGTATCTCTCAATGAACCTAAAACAGCCACTTTTCTTACCAAAGGAAAATGGATCGATATTTCTTTGTAATAGCACATGCAGTAGGGCTATGTTACATTAAAACTAAGCACTCTTCTTTTAAATAGTAGAACCACATTTGGGTGGAGGAAAAGGAGACATTTGCTGCTGCTGCTGCTGCTGCTGCTGCTGCTGAAATGAATTTCCCTGAAAGGTAAGATTACTCTCCTCTTGGCCTTTTTACTTTGTATTTTAGACTTAGGATAAACCTCTAATCCTAATTGATCCCTTTGGCAAGAGAAGATTTATAGAACAATGCAAAGCAAATGCTTAAAAGTTACCTAAGAGATGTAGCAACGCATATGTATCAAAATTTCTAGAACAGATTTTGAAAATAGACACTTGTATATTCTGCTTCATTTCTGTATAAAGTGTATACAACTTTTTGCAGCTTTTGTTATTACCACCTGGACACTATAACACTTCAACGCTTTGTTTCATACAAAGTCCATTATATACACATGCACGCACACATATGTATATATATATGTGTGTGTATATATGTATGTATACTGCATTACTTCCTCTCTTTTCTGTTTTTAGAAGAGTTACATTTAATGCCCACATTAAAGAGGAGGGGATTACACATGAGGGTAAACTCTAGGGGACTTTTTAAAAGCTGTCTTCAGAGGCAATATTTACTTTGTGGAAATTTACATTTTTAACGTTGGATATGGTATAGATCTGGGTAATAAATAGACATCATAAGCTCATGAAGTCACACTGTAATAACTTTTCTTTTTCCCCAAAAGGTGAAATAACATGAAGTACTAGATTTTCATACCTTCTACAGACTTAGTCATCTAAAATTTGCTTTGGAAACTTTGATTTCAGATGCATAATGAGGAGAATGAACTTGTTCCTCTGGGGTCTGAGGCTGCAGTTCAAAGTAATATTGGTAAGTGTGAAATGTATTTGAAGTCTTATGTTTTATTTGAACATTAACGCAATTACTTTAAATAATATATCTGATTTTTAATATTAATGCATTTCCCCCAAAACTTTCAATAAAAAGTTGATACTGCTGGAAAAGTTGGCACGTACTCATGTATTCTGGGTACACATATTTCCAAAATACATAAATCTAGAGGAACATAGATTTTGAGAAGTACAACCTTTGCAAGACCCATAGGGGAGAATGGAAGAACACAAAAAGTTCACGTGAGAACCTCTTAAAAATTTTACTTTTGCAATGTATTAAAATGTCTTAAATATAAAGAAGAATAATAAGAGTATTTTTTTAGAAAGTTATGTATTTTTAAACTGTAGGGCATATGTACTTTAATAAATTGAAATGACTTTAATTGTTCCATTCATGATAAGGATGAAAGTATGGTGAAGTGTAGAAACTCAGTAAACAAATATGTTACAATAAGGAGTTAGTTATTACAGTAGCTATATTCTATATAACCATATCCAATGTTATAATAGCATATTTAAGGAATTAGCTATTAGGCAAGACATTAGTTTCTATGTTGTTTCAATTTTACAGTTATACTTCTGAGATTGTGAAATTTGGAAAGTAACGGTTAGAGTTTACACTAATTTTCCTCAAGATTTTTGTGATATTAGGCAGGAAAAAATAAAAATTTTATTTTATTTGAATGATCATTTCTAGTAAAAAATAAATTGTGGTTGAGAGAGGAAACACAGAATTAATAAATGTGAATTAGAGCTAAGCTAAGGGAGCAGGGGATGTGCAAAGTGATACCTTAACTAGAAAAGACAACACTAGGTGTCTTTCTTAGTGGTAAGGGAATATAAGGTAAAACACCTTGTTTTCTTTTTCATCTTAAAAGGAATCTTCTAAGAAACTCATGTCATTGAACCAAAGTCTTCACAAATAGAGAAGTGCCCTTTTTGCAGAATTTATTATCACCTCTTTGCAAGCATGGGCCTTGCTAGGACATCCATAATAACTACGAATTCTGGTTAACCAGCTCTGATTAGTATGCTATCTTTGACCTAGCAAAAATGTGTGAATATCAACATGTTAAAGGCCCCTATGGACTGTAAAATGATAGAGATGAAAAGTTAACATACCCCTTGGAAAAGAGAGTAATTGTGTACTGCTGTCCTAATACTCTTCCTATATACAAGGGATTAATTTTTTTTTCTTATCATGTGGATGGAATTTATCACAATGGTTGCTGTAATGTCTGTATTATTTTATGTTCCCACCAGTAATATATGAGGGTTCAGCTTCTACACATCCTCTCCATATTTGATTTTGTCATTATTTTTAGCTTTAGCCATTTTAGTGGGTACATAGGTGTATCTGTTTGTAGTTTTATTTTGCATTTTCCAGTGACTAATGATGTTGAACATTTTTCATGGACTTATACAACATTTATTATAACATAATGTCTTGAATACCATAATGTCTTGATTACATAGCTTTACTGCAGTTTTTGAAGCCAGATATAAGATCTTTTAAAGATTATTTTTGATTACTCTAAGTTCTTTGCATTTTAAAATCAATTTGTCAATTTATGCCAAAAAAGCTGTTAGGATTTTGATGGGAATTGTATTAAATCTCTGTACATATTAGGAAAACTTGCTGCCTTAAAATTAATGAGAATATCAATCCATGAACTTAGTATATTTCTCCAAGTATTTGCATCTTCTTTAATGTATCTCAGCAATATGTTGTTACTTGCAGTGTTACAGGTCTTAATTTTTTTTTCAACTTATTTCAAAACATTTTATAATTCTTGCTGTTGTTGTAAATTGAATTGCTTTGTTAAAGGAATGGTTTGTTTCTTGTAAGGACACAAAAATACAATTGATTGTACACATTGACACTGTATGCTATACCTGACTAATCTTGCTTATCAGCTCTGGGTTTTTGTTTTGGGGAGAAAAATTTTGGCAGATTCTTCAATTTATCATGTCATCTTAAGTGAAAATTGCTTTATTGTTTTTCTTTCATCTACATACTTTTAGTTTTATTTTTATTGCCTCATTCACAGGCTAAAATATTTTATTTTCATTAAAAGGGTATTGCAGTAAATTTGCTGAAAATTGATGGTGGCTTAGATTAAGGTATAACAGTAAACATGATAAAAATACATAAGATAATATTTTAAATACATTTTGAGTGAAGGTCCAAAAGGATTGAAAGGTAGGAAAAGAAAAGCAAGAAAGGTCAAAAACACTTCTGAGGTTGTGATTCTGAGCAATTAGAGGAATGGAGTTAACATTTACTATCATGATTTGGAAATACTGGAAAAAGAAACAGGTTTTGAGAGCAGGTTGAAATCATGACAGCATTTCCGCACATGCTAAATTTGAGATGCCTTTAGACATATAAGTAGAAATAACTAGAAGATGGTTGAATATACAAAACTAGACATCAGGCAAAAGGCCCTGTCTGGAGCTATAACTTTGGAAGTGCCCAGCTCATGTATAGTTTTAAAGACATGTGAAACTTTAGAAAAGACATTCTAGGAGAGAAACTTGAGAATCTCCAAAATGCAGTCTGTGAAGACAAAGAAACAGCAAAGGAGACAGAAGAAGCTGTCAGTGTATTAGGAAGAGAATGGGACAGAATGGTGCCACAGAAGTTCTTGAAGATGCTGCTTAGTTCATTATGAACAGAAATGGGTACTGACCAGGGATTTAGCAATGTGTTCACTGGTTACACTGTCAAGAACTGTTTTGGGTAGATATAATTCTATATTCCTCTGACTCTTCACTTAATATATTCTGGACATTCCCTTAGTAAATTATGTATTCTTTAAAACTTACTTGTATAAAGATCTTCTATTCTTTACTAGACAAAAGAAAACATGTTTTCTTGAACTGACTTTGCCTTCCACAGTAACTAGTCCTACATCTTACACATAATAAATGTCTGATAAACAAAAAGATAAATTGATGTAAATATCAAGCAATTAAATCAAAAGCAATTTTTTTAATTAAAAGAAATACCATTAATTCAATTTAACACTTAAAAATGAAAGATGTATGCCATGATGATTATCATATTCTGTTTTATAAATAATTCTTAATTCTTTGCAAGAGAATGTTGATTTTATTTTCCTTATTCTCCTAAAACTTCACTTTGATATATATTTATTCATTAAAATAATTGTACTTATTAATATCCATATTTCATCAGTAGTATAGTGAAAACATTTGGATATTACATGAAATAAAATCACATGGAGTGTATATTTGCATATTTATTATCTAATTATAATATAACTTAATAATCAAATTTCTAAGAACCTCCACATTTGAAAACAAGATGGTACCATTAACAATAAAGATGGCATTAACATTTTTCTTTTATTTATCAAGATTAACAGGACATTGATTAAGTGGATAAACTTATAAAAGTGATGAATGTAGACGACAGGAAATTATATCATAATTGCCACAACTAGAATATCCTCAAGGTAATTTAGTTGATATAATATATTAAATAAATGTGTGATGTGGAGGGCAATCAAGTAACAGACTTATTTAAAGTAAAATGGTATGTAAGTTATGGTAAAATAGGACAGGTTAGTAATTCTGTGAGGGATGGAGACAAAATAATTTTCTTATGTAAAGTTGAAATTAATTTGCCTACAATAAAAAGATATTCCATTGGAAATGTAATTGGGTTTTGATATATTTTCATTACATCCCTGGGAACTTGTTTTTTAATTTTATTGTGGTAAAAATACTTAACAAGAGATCTATCCTCTTAATAGAATTTTAAGTGTAAAATATAGTTCTGTTATCTGTAAGCACAATGCTGTACAGCATTCTCTAGAAGTTATTCACCTTGCATAACTGAAATTTTATACCTGTTGATTAGAAGTTCATAATTTCTCCTTCCCTGCCAGCTCATGCAATTGCCATTCTACTCTCTGTTTCAATGAATATGACTATTTAAGTTATCTCATGTAAGTGGAAGCATGCAGTATGTGTCCTTCTGTGACTGGTTTATTTCACTTATAATATCCTCAGGGTTTATCCATGTGGTCCCATATGGCAGAAGTTCCTTCATTTTTAAGGCTGAATAATATTCCACTTTATAATATACTAATTTTTTAATCCATTTATCTATAAATGGACATTTATTTCTGTATCTTGGCTATTGTGAACAGTGCTTGCAAAGAAAATGGGGTTCTAATACCTCTTCAAGATCCTGCTTTTGGCTCTCTTAGGTAAATATCCAGAAGTATTGGGGGGGTTCTTAATAGAGAAAAAGTTTAAAAATTTTTCTCTGGGAACTTCAGGGTATTCAGTGTCTAATAGTGCACAAACATATTTAACATTACCTTCCAGAAGTAAGTATTAGTTCAAGCTATTATATCAATATGCAAGCAGAAATAATTGATGTTGGTATCTTTAGCAAGTACTAAAGGGCAATGTGGCAGCAAACATAAGAATCTAAATGTAATTATTTTTCCCTAGAAGACTAAAAATACAAATTTGAAATATTTGCAAATAAGACACTTTCACCAGTTCTTAAGGCTCAAAAATAAGAAACTAATTTGTAATATAAACATTTTTTTTCTTTAGTGGGTCTACAAAGATTACAATTCTGTAGTACTAGAATGCAATTTAACATGTTTTCCTTTGATGTTCCTACATAAGGAAGCCTTAGGAATTCATTTAATAGATCCAGTCATTTAGCAACGCCATTGTTTCTGGAAGAAGAACCCTTGTAAGTACCATAAAAGCTCCCACTTGGCAGGAATATAAGGGAGGTTAGGATTCATTTGTTTCATTCTCAGAGGACAGCAGAATTAAGGATTTCTTTAATTTTCAACCATGGCTAATTTGTAGTCTTTTCACATTGCCAGTATTGCACTGAATATGAAATTTTCTCTTCCCATGTCGATAATGTTTATATAAATTAAGGCAACGGATCCAAGAATACATTCTATAACCACCACCACAAACCCTTAGTTATAAATAAAATAGACTGAAGTTGCTACAAACTGCACTTCCTTTCAGCTATTGAATTTTTTCTTTCTTTTCAATCTGTTTTTCACAAAAGTAGCTTACACTGCCTGTTTCCCCTTTCTCACAGCCCCTCCCCACATTCTCTCTTTACCTTAGGGCAACTAAATGGATGCTAAATGCCAATCATAACAGTAATTTTCTTTCCTGTTCTAACATTCTCCATTTCTACAACATTAAATATAGGCACTATTTCATTCCACCCCAAAAGTCCACCTTTCTGTAGCTTCTTACTCTAACCTTTACAGCCATCTGCAATTTCTTTTGCCATGCCATTTACATATGCCCTCCTTATACCCTTAGGTGTTATTTTCCTACAAGATATTGACTTTGGTGTTTTAATGCTTCTTGGAAATGCTACCTGACGCTTTTTTCAGTTTGGGAAAATTCTTAGCTGTTTTGTCCAAACTTTTTGCTGCCATTCTGCTTTTTTTTTTCTTTTCCTTGAACTCTAATTGTGTATGTGCTTGACCTTTTCATATTGTTATGAACTGAATTGTGTTCCCCCTAAAATTCGTATGTTGAAGCCTTAACCCTGAATGTGACTATATTAGGAGATGGACCTTTAAAGAAGCAATTATAGCTAAAAGAGGTCATAATGGTGAGGCCCTATCCAATATGACTGGTATCCTTATAAGAAGAGAAAGAGACACCAGAGGAAAGGCCATGTGAGGACACAGAGGGTAGGTGGCCATCTGCAAGTGAAAGAGAGAAACCTCAGGAGAAACAAAACCTTCAAACACCTTGATTTTGAACTTTCAGGCCCCAGAACTATACAGAACTTTTGTTGTTTAAGCTACCCAGTCTGTGATGTTTTATTGCAGCACTCCTAGCAGGAGTTTTCTTTTAAGACTTTATTTTTTAAGAACAGTTTTAAATGTGCAACAAAATTGAGAGGGAGGTACCGAGATTTCCCATATATATTCCCAGTTTCCACACATGCATAACCTAACCCCTTAACGAAATCACCTCACTGAAGGAGGTATACAGATGGCAAATAAGCATATGAAAAGATGCTCCATATCATGTCATTAGGAAAATGCAAATTAAAACAACTTTTTCATATTTCACAACTTTAATAGAATATTGTAACTGCTCTTCACAAACTGAAACACCACAGTCAGAAATGTATCTTAAATAAGGTTGAACACTCTGTAGATGTAGTCACAGTGTGGACCTTGGCTACCAGAGACCAAGCTCTAACACAGGAAACCCTGCAGGCTAGCTAAGAACAGGTCAGGTCACTCCAAATCCAGGGCTTTTAAGATAAGATGACTGTAGGGCCAAGTAATGAAAGCCACTGAGAAAGCAAGACTCAACATTTACATAGTAAATGGAAAAGCTGTATTTCCCAGCTTAAGTCCTCTACCACACAAGACTGATTTTTTGCTTGCTGGATCAGTCCATTTCTGAATTAATCTATTTTCCTTATAGTTCTATGAATTTTTGTTTCATGTAGTTCAATGCTCTGCTGTTAGGTGGATACATGTTAAGAATCATTAAGTCTTCCTGGAGGACTGACCTTTTCACCATTATGTAATGTGTTTGTTTATCCCCGATAACTTTCCTTACTATAACGTCTGCTCTGTCTGTAATGAATATAGTTACTCCTTCTTCTTTTGATTAATGTTAGCATCATATATTTTTCTCCATCCATTTACCTTTAATCTATATGTGGCTAGAGTGAGCTTGCATTAGGTATTTTCCTTCCGTAGATCAGTTAGGGTCTGATAATTCCCCAGCTGGTTAGGCCCTGGTTAACCAGTTTCCCAGAAGGTAGGCCTTGTTAAGAACAGTGTTCTGATGTCTCAAAATGGTTCTTCCTTTTCCGTCCCCTGGCAGAAAGCCCAAGGAAATCTTTCTCTAATATTTACTGTGAGAACCTGGTGGAGCTCCTAGAGGTAAATCTCACAACATTGTGGGGCATGCCCACCCGACTGGATTCCCCTAGTCTTAACTATCAATGCGGTCCACAGTGACCCTCCAGCAGTTCACCACAGCTCAGGTTTCCTGCTAGGCACAGGTTCCCATGGCAGTTTCTGCTGGTAAGTCTCTATTCAGGTAAGCTGTGTCGTGCTGTATTTGCCTGGCTCTCCAATCTTGGAAGCAGTAGTTAGCCCTGTGTCTTTATCTCTTCTATGGATCTGAGAAGAGTTGTTGATTTTTCAGTCTGTTCAGCATTTTACCTGTGGTTAGAATGGAGTGGCTACTTCCAAGCTCTTTATATGTGGAACTGGAAGCAGAAAGTCCTGTTCTTGTTTATAGTTTCAAGTTTTCTGAAAAACTGTGTGTCTTGCCTTTTGAAACATATTAAGCCTACTACAGTAACATTAATTTTTCTCAACTTCAGCTATCAGAAAACTCTATAACTATTTTGATTTTAATTGTGTCTTTTATTTTCTCATGTCTTTGAAAGTCTGGTTATTTTAAATTAAGGTTTGAATACTACAGAGCAAAGTATGGAGATTATTCCAGGTCTTTGATTACAGCTGCATATGGAAAGTATTTATGTTTTCTGGAGACTAAGGGAAGTAACTGTACCAGATCATCTTAAATTATTATGGGGATTGAGATAATTGAAATTTGGTTTTAGTTCCCCTAGAGATGACCTATCACTGTTTCATTTTACTCCAAGGCTACAGCCTTTTAGGATCTCATTCAAAAACAGGTTAAGCTTATTATACCTGGTAGACTCTGGATTCTAAGTTTTATCTATCTTACCCCAAAAGAGTCAGAAAATCTTCTAAGATTATCATCCACCACTTCTACAACTGACAGATTTTTCTAAAAGAAAATTGCCCAAATCATGGTCTCAATTCATTTCAAGCGAATACTTATTTTTAGCCTGTATCTTGTCCGTGTTCCCTCTCAAAGATCTGTTAGATTAATGATGCTTTCAATAAGATTTTTTTAATATTGAATCAAAAGATCTCAATGTTATCTGCCAGCTGGTTAGTCTAAGTAATACAGGCTTCTATTCTTGGAAATAAGTCTATTTTATAATAGATTCAAAGTGAAAAGAAAAGTTTCTATCAAATAATATTTTTAAGATATTAGAAACAGGTAAAACTAAAGGAAAAAAAAAAAGAATCCTCAACATAATTATGGGGCCCCAAGATAAGAGGATCAGCAGCTCAAAGTTAGAGTATATATTCTTTACTTAAAACTCACTGCACAAGAGAGTGGTCAAGAGGGTGGATTAGGAAGACCCTGAGCTCTCTTCCTCCCAGGGGCACATCAAAACTACAACTATTTACAGAGCAACTATTGATGAGAATGATTTAAAGACTAGCAGAAAAGATCTTTGACAACTAAAGAGATAAGGAAAGAACCACAACAAGATGGGTAAGAGGGGCAGGGATGTCTTATAGTGAACATTTACAGCCCAGAGGCAAAAGGAGACCACAATTGTAGGGATTCTCCACAAAGAAGGGAGGAATACAAACCCTACATCAGGCTTCCCGGACTGGGAGTCCTGAACTGGGAAGATGAGTCCCTAGATATCTTGGTTTGAAAGCCAGTGGAGCTTGTGGTCTGGAGAGCCAGAGGGCTTTAGGAAACACTGTGCTTTTAAAAGTTGCATGCAAAATCTCACATGCACTGAGACATAGCACAGGAGCAGTAGTTTGAGAGTAAGCTGAGTCAGACCCACTTGCTTATTGTGGAGAGCCTCTTGTACAGGCAGGAAGAAACTGGGACTCCACCTGCATCTTCATGCCAAATTCAGCCCACCAGACACTAGATTTTGCAACTCCTTATGTAAACCCTGTTAAATATTGTAAATAATATGGGTTTATTCTAAATCCCATTTTAAATTCCTAGGAATATGGGGGGGGAATGGGGGGAGTGATACCTGATCCAAAGATCTTTTTAAATAACTCCTTACTTTTATAAGAGAATTGACATTTTTCTCAATTCGATTCTGCAAAGAAAATTATAAACATGATTCCAAGCCTGGCCTCCAACCAGATTTCTACCAATGTTAGCTAATGACTCCAGGGATAAACCTACTTGACTACTTCACTAGCCTCCAGTCAAAAGAATATCTTATTATTATCATTCATTTTTTTTCTAAGAATTGTTTATTGAGCATTTTCTCTTCCCCAAATCCTATAACTGAAACTGGGTATCCAACAGTGTACAAGATGCAAATGTCCTTAACCCATGAAATTTAAAGTCTATAAAAGATAACATGTAAAAACCAAATAATTATATATACATATAAAATTTCCAAATACAACAGAGCTTGAAATTCTGATGTATTTTTTTAAAAAGTGAAAAATGAACATTTCACTAACTTAAATTCTGCAATTGCATTCTCAGTGCTCTCAGATCACACAGTCCTAAATCCTGTTGCTTTCTATATTGCAACCTCCTATTTTACCACTCTCTCTTTCACTTACATGTTTTAATAACAATAGACTTCCTTTGGTGAGCAGGCTGTAACTGCATTCCCACTTCCACAATCCCCAAACACACACAAAAACACATAGACACATAAACATAGAGACACACAGATTTTTTTGTGAATGAAATCTATTAACCCTTCAGGCCTCTTCTTAAGTGTTACCTTCCCCTTTTAGCCTTTTCTTGGCTCCCCAGAGTAGGTTAAATATTCCATTTAAAATCATCTGCAACTCTGTACTTCTTCATAGCACTTACAAGAATAGAAAGCAATTGAACATTCATATAATTATGTTTTAAGGAATACTTGAAACTACACTACATGCTTTATGATAAAATGAAAACGAGCTGCAATTTCAGCATCTAACACGGTCCCTAGCAATGGCTAGAGTTTTAAATGAAATATAACTCTGCCTTAGAGAGATACTGATGAGTCACTGTGCCCCAAAAGTTCCATCTACCAGAAATTCACTAATGATATATAGACACGGTCAGGTAGTTAGTACCAGAAATAGAACGTAAAAGGAGATTTGAAATAGGCAGAGCCAATGAAGCAATAAATACCATAAGTGTTAAAGCTTAGGGGAAGACAGAGAGTTTGAATAAGTATAAATCCAAAATACAGGCAGAGGAAAAATGGTCTGTTTATTCATCTGGGTACTGATTCCACAGATGCACTGATTTTGTGAGGTTTCACAGAGCTACATACTTGCAAAGTGTGAACTTTTCCATATATATATATTTAATTAGAAGTATTGCAAAAAAAAAAAGCTGATTTTTTTTGACAGGATCAGTGAAGACAGTCAGATTGAGAAAATTTTGTTTTGTCATGATGGAGCAGGAACAATCAACTACTGATGAGGAAGGAGGATAGCTTGTTTGTTATTGTTTCCTGGGTCCTAAAACATCTCCTGATTCTAAAATACACTTTACTCTAGTAATCTAGTCTCATTGCTCATCTGGGACTTCTGTGAGATTCTTGCTTTCATTATGTTCATGCATGACAGTATGATCTCCCAATTGTATAAATAAATTGTTCTGGAATAAGCACACACAAAAATAAATAATAACCTTACAATAAATTATTCTTATAATTTTGGGATGTGAATGTCTTCTTGTCATAAACAAGTTGTTTATCACCATGCATTGTCACTAATTATACAATAAGCATGAGTAATACATGTGGAAAGCTGACTATATCAAATATTTTCTTTCTAATATAAAATATTATTTGCAGAAAATTTTAAATCACTTTGTTAAAAAAAAAGTTTAAAGCCTTTGTTGGGTAGAGAAGTTTTCAAACTTCCCTTTGGTTGGTTCCCATTATACTTTTTTTTAGAATTTTGAACTTGGTACTGAAAATCTCTTTTTGTATTTTGATGAGAAATTGATGAAATTTAATGGGAAGAAAAATATAATTCTTAAGTGAGGTTAATTTTAGGCACCTGTGTTAGTAACAGAGGTTTAAAATAGACTTTCTTAGAATACTAGCAAACATCTTTAGAACCGCTCGTTGAACAACAATGAAAAGCCCTGCTTCAAATTTTCCTTGGATAGGAAATCTTTAAATTGAACGGTCTACCTTACACAGTATTACATTTTTAAATTCATGTTATTATACATATGTGAATTTTAAAAACAGACATTTCCTAAATGCCTTTGGCTAGATTTATTGATTTGAAAATGCAAATTCTATAGGAATAATTAATTAGGTAAAGATTAAGCTTAAATTGAACACAGTAAGCAGCCTCTGTCCTGAAGTTCAGTATTAATAAAATGACACAACCCATTTTACAGGACTATTAAAATATATTTCATGTTATTTGTGAGCAGTTAGTTGAGGCTATTTCCTTGGATCACTTCCTGTTGAAGTAGAAAAAAGACAAAAGTTGATATTCAATCATGTCAGGGAAATTTATGCTACAAATATCTAGATCAAAATATTTCTCTTTTCTCATTAGTTTTTCAAAGGTGCCTTATATCTGATATATGCTTGGCTTAATATCTTTTGTTATAGATTTACTTGTCATAAAAGTTCTAAAGATTGATGATCATACAAAAATATAAATAATTTAACTCTTTTCTTCTTGTGTTTCATTTGATTTTAGCAACGTTTTTCAAAGACGGGAATAAAAAAGATATTATAAGCAAGTTAGGGTTGAAATAGAATGACAGTCTTGAGGAATAAAGCATACAGGACCAAGTTTCCTTCATAAATAATACATGGGCAGAGGCTTATTGCACACTTTGTGGGATTTGCATGAACTTGTTCTACCCACAAGAGAAAGCTATTTCCTCAATACAGTAAAAATAGTAAAGTTAGACTAAAGGACAAAATGAAACATCCCAAAATAATTTCCTCACTTTCAGAAAGCACTTTATCCTATGGGAATTTCCTATTATAAGTAACAATCATTTCCAACTCAAAATCTCCCATTGGTAAAGGTAAAACATTCAAGAATCAAAGCAGTCAAATAATAAGTTTTTTGCTGAAACAAAAGAGAAAACATCTCTGAAACTAATTAAATTAATAACAATGTTTATCATTTAAACAAAATTTGAGCTTACAGAGGCTAGAGCTCGGCCAAAGACTGAAAGACCTCAGAAGCAGAGCATAATTCTTGCTGCATTATTACCCCAGAATTAGACACAGATATCTAGCTTTGATTCTAAGGGGGCAATAATTCATTGTATGATTTAGTAGTGAAAATATGTAACTCAAGAAGAATATTATAATCATGGATCCCGTTTATAACCAGAAAATGACTCTTTTTTTCTCTAAAGTTTAAGCAAATAATTGTATAAAACTATGTGGGTGGACATGAAGATGTACTGTCCATATCCCCTTCCAATGAATGCTTGGCTCTCCAGCTGTGAGGAGCAAGGTCATGTCCCTTCCTGGGAAGCCAACAACCTGTGACTGAACAAGGTTAGTACTAAGGCCTGATCATTCCAGGGTGACAACACAGAAGACTTTAATGGGCAATACTGACTACAGAGCTTCTCACTGGATTTTTCAAGGCTTTGTATGGCAAGTACTGCTGTCCAAATTATTTCATGTCCAATCCTGCCTCCTCCCTCTGCTTTGCATAGATGAAAATTCTAATAAAAATCTTTTACCCCAACTACACCTCAGTGTCCGATTCCAGAAAACCCAACAAACTGCCTAGGCTGATTGCCAAAATATATAACAAACTCATATTCTGGTGTTCCCTATTGTAAAAACAGGGAGTATTTCTTTAAAATGATACATTCATAAGTACTGCATGATTATTATAACATTATAAAGTATTAAAGCATGAAAATCGTATTTCCATATATAAGCAATTTAAAAATCCAAAAATCAAAATTAAAATTCCATTTTCAATAATATCAAAAAGAATAACACTTTTTGGAATAAATTTAGCAACATAAATAAAAATATTGTAATGTTAAATATTATACAACATTGCTGAAGTTAAAGAAGATCTAAGTAAATGAAATGACATTCCCTCTTCATTGGAAGATTCACTATTATTAGGTTGGAAGTTCTCCAAAAATTGCTCTCTAGATTCATGGCAGTCTCTATCAAACTACCAGCAGACTCTTTTGGAGAAATGAACAAGCTCTTACTAAAATTTAGATGTAAATGCAAAGGGCACACAATAGTCAAAATGATCCTGAAAAGAAGAATAAATTTAGAAAACTTATACTTCCCAATTTAAAATTTTATTACAGTGCCACAGTAATCAAAGTGTGTTACTGGCATAAGGATACAGATATAAATCAAAGGAACTGAATTGAGAATTTAGAAATAAACTTTTACATTTATAGACCAATCTGAGTTTTAACAAAGATACCATGGCAAGTCAATGGGGAAATGAGTCTTGGAAAATTAGATATCCACATATAAAAGATGAATTAAGACCTTTACCATACACCATACAAAGCAATCATCTTTACAATCACTGGTTATGTAAAAATAAATAAATAAATAAAAACAAATAAACAAACTATATTATGTCCACACAATGGAATACTACTCATTAATAAAAAGGAACAAACCACTGATACATAGTGAGACACAGCTGAATGTCAAAAACATTATGCTAAGCGAAAAAAATCTAGATTTCATATGTATGAACTATCTAGAAAAGGCAAATGCATGGAGACAGAAAATAGATTGGTAGGGCCTTGGTGTGTGAGAAGGGCATAGAAAGATTACAGATGAGCAGAAAAAATCTCTAAACTTGGATTCTTGTGGCAGTTGTACAAATCTGTCAATTTACAAAAATCACTGAAGTTTATACTTGAGATGCATGAATTTTATAGTATATAAATTATACCTCAATAATGTTATGTTGTATGCCATTTTATACAGTATAATCTCAATTGTGACATATAAACACATGCATAAACATATACATGCACACTGCTACACATGCACACACACATACACAAAAATGGTGATTTATGAAACAACTTACATCCACTTAACATTTTAATTATAAAAATGGAATGATAACTTTCTTGGCAAGCTAACTTTTTTATAAGCTGTTAATATAAACCAAAAAATGAAACAGATGACAAGTCATACCAAAGACAAAATTCCATTTAACCTAACCTATTCATTTTAAATCTCACTTGTATTTCCTGATCCTTCTATACATTTCAATGCACAGGTTTTCCAACTACATACCTTGCCGTTTAGTAGTTGGAGTAGACATCTAGAGGGTTTAGGATGGAGAAAGGGAAAGAAACGCAGATCATATTCACTTATGCACGAGAAGGACAGGTGCCCTCCTTTTATGGTTGATATATAACGGGATCTTTATGTTAGAAGAGGAAGGCTAGGGAAGAATAAAGCATCACCCTCTCTACCTTAAGTAAAATGAGATTATTGTGTTTTATGAAATTATAGAGTGGAAATCTCACAAGTAACTTTTTTTTAATTAATTCAAGACAGGTCATCTTTCAATTAATGAAGTCCTCACCTCCCAGTTAGTAATATGTTCATAATTTTGGTTCTCAAAGATATTTTAAGTTTCTTGTTTAACCACAGCTTCTCACCAGCTTCTTAGGTGTTTTCATGGAAAGTGCTAGAACCGAAATAAAGGAATGCTTAAACATTTTTAAGTCAGCTAGCCTAATAAAATCCTGTTTGTATTTTTATTTCTTCATTAAATCATCCAGGCTTCAAGGAATATATTTCCTGGAAGACATTCACATTAGTATAAATTAGTAGGAAATAACATAAGTCAATAATAATCTCTACCAGTAAATTGACTCTTCTGCCTATGTTCTGTATTTAGCAATAATGTATAAATTAGAAATCTCTGATTTGTACTTCATTATTATGTCCTATGGATTCAACCTTTTTATGAATTTTTACCCCTTCATTTGTACTGCCAACAGTGTTCTCTCATCGTCACCTGAAACAGTCACCATATGGTTTTCTGCTTAACTATTCTAATTATCTTACACATCTTGTATTCAAGCCCTGCCCCACCTCCTTTAACAAGCCTATCCCTTTCACCAACTATCACTAAATGTTTTTTGAAGTCACTCCACCAAATTACTTGTGTACTCCACCACCAACTCTGCCCTGATCCATCTGTACTTGCTCTTTGCTCTTTACCTGTCACACTCCTTGTTCACAACATTCAGTTCTTTACACCATGTATTTGTGCCTATGGAACTGTCTACCATGTTATCTGGGAAATTCCAATTATCATCTAAGACCCAATAAAAATGCTACCTTATTTTTGATAACATTTTCCAGTTCTATCTAAGAAATACAAGAAACTAGTGAATAAAGCAAAAAGGAAGCAAACTCACAGATATAGAGAACTGGTGGTTACCAGTGGGGAAAGGGAAGGGAGGAAAGGCAATACAGGGGTAGGAGAAAAAAAGGGATTATTATGGGATTACATGAAATAATCTGTGTGAGACTTTTGAAAATTGTAAAGCACTATAGAATTTAAAGAATCTTTCATTAAATAAATAAATGAATAAATAAATATCACCACAAAATTTTCCAGCTCCATAAAGGTGAATTAATTATTCTTCCTTGTTTCCCAGATACTGTTTTATATTATCATATAACTATTACCATTTTACAGAAAAATTTCAGTTATTTCCCACTATTTTACAAGTTCATTACAAGTAAGGTTTATTTCTAATCCTGCATTTTATAACCTCCAGTGCTGAGTACAGTATTTCTTGTATAAATAAATCAATATTCACTAAAAATAACTGAACCAGAAATTTAAAAACTGTTAAACCCTTTTAAATGTTACCTGAATAATATAATAAAGAATATTTAGTTCATTATTTTTCAACTATAAATTATTAGATTTTTTTTTTTACTATCACAGAATTAACTACAAAAAGAGTAGGTTCCCTGGATACTTAAAAGTTGTCTTACTAATTAACTCATTAAAATGTGCTATGCTTTTATATATTTTTTTGGAGAAGTGGACCCTTCATTTTTGAAAGTTGTATTTTTTGTCAATAGATAATAACAAAATATTTATTCAGCATATAGGCTAGGGATATATTAAAATCATAAATATGTCAGTTGTTCATGGCACAGATTGAAATAATTATTCTACAGGAATGTCTGCTAATCAGCATCAGAAACATGCTTTCAGTTTATCAATGTCATTAAATCATTCCAAGTTAACCAGAGAGAAACCCCTTTGAGCAATCACAGTAGTAAATTCAATAGGATTAGATGTATTATTTGGAAAAATAAATAAATACATCAAAGAGAATGTAGGTTTCAAAACACCAGGTTAAGCCTACTCTCATTAGTTTTGCCAGATAATTCTGGGATCCAAAACTAAAAGAACCAGTGAGAAAATATACATTCCCTATCAAAAAGACAGGTAGAGCCTGATATTATGTCTTGTACCTGACAGGCAGCCAAGAAACCAGTTGAAGAAATGAACAATGATTAAAATATCTTTTGCATTTAAAATAGTTACTAGATACTAGGATAATCTCAAAATCATCTTCCAGAGATGTCAGAATTCCTTGGATTAAAACTGCAAGATTATAATGATAGGAGGTAAAATTCCCATGCTGCTGACAAATCAATTAAAGGAAATTTCCTCATTTCTAGTCATTTTTAGGTTATTTTTAATTTTACTAAGTTCTAGAATTTAGTGGCAGCATTATTCATTGCTTTGGGACATTCTAACTGAACCCTATTCGGTATTTTTAATAATACTATGGAAACACACTGCATTTGTTTTTTAGAGTCCTTACTTCTCTACTGAGGAATGAAGGTAAAACCACAGCTCTGCCTACCTAACAAAATTATCATGAGGATTATGATATTGTACTTGCAAGTCCGTGGTAAGCTGAATTTTATTATTTTGGACATCATTAAAAACACTTACAGTAAAAATCGTGTGTATAATATATTTTGGAAAATATCAAAAAACTTACACAAATCACTAAAAGATAATATAGGTATTTATATTATATAATGTTTTAAAGTACATAGTCTTTATACCTCTATATTTAAATTAAAATTTACAATTAGTCAAAAATTAATTTTGAAAATAGAAAAGCTATATATTTTTATTATAGATTAGTAATCTACTTTAGAATATTTATTTTAAGGTAGAGATATAGTGGTGTATGTGAATGACATTTTAAAGTTTGTTCTCTTTAAACTTATCTCTGTTTTCTTTTTTTATATTGTACTGACTTTTATAGTAATAATAATTTTTAAAAATTGTTCTGTCAGAGTTAGAAGTAAAGATGTTATTTGTTAGACTGCTATTGGACATTATGATATATCCTAGGTGTGTAACTTGAGGAAACAGGCTCCAGAGTGCTTTGATTTTGGGATGATTTCTTAAATTTCAGGAATGCTTTAGATATAATTAGAAACTCTGAAATGCCATTGTATTTCATGTGACCAGGAAGCCCGTGGGACAGAGCTTATACCCAGGTCACAAAAAAGATCCATATACGTGCAGATTTACCTGAGTGACTGGGATGGATTAATTATCACCATCAAACCTTACAGTGTTAAAAAATAAGTCAATGAAATAAAGTTACATAAATGAGGGGTATTCTAGCATTTAGATAAACCATGACCTTAGGGACTACATATTGTAAGAGCAGACACAAGTGAGCAGTAGGATCACTTGAGTAAAAGGATGCCAAGAGCAATGGATGTCAGTGTGTAGCATCTCTGATCATGGGTGGGCTAAGTGCCCCTCTACTAGTAATTACTAAAATTAATTAATTTTGTAGAATATAAGTCTGGGAAGTATGAAATTATTTATAATTGAATGGCAATCCTGTATTTTATAATATTATATTAACATGAAAAAATTAAACTCAACAGAAAAACCTAGAGTATGCAGTATTTCTGAAATCAATTATTTTTATTAAAAGTACATATTTATTTTATTTAGTAACTTAGAAAGGTATAAAGGGGATATATTCAAAACACTTAACAATGAGCAAGTAAGTAAAAAGAGAAGTGTGTTGTTTTAAGTATCATGTAGGAATATATTAATATTTTGCCAAAAATTCTTTCCCCAGAGTGTTTTATAAAATGATTTCTAAGACTAGTTAACTATAACACTGATGTTATTTTTGTTTTCTTATTTAAGTATGTTTATTAGGTTTTTACTGCAGTGTAGCACAATACCACTTAGCATCTTAAATCAAAAACGATTTATTATATCACGATTTCTGTGGATCAGGAGTCTAGGTACAACTTAATTGGGTCCTGTGCAAAGCTACAATGGGTTGCCCAGGACTGGGTTCTCTCATGGAGGCTTGATGAGGGTTGGTGGATAGATCCTTCTCTTAGCTTTTTTAGGCTGTTAGTAGAATTCCCCTTGCAATTGTAGGACTGAGGTCCCAATTTCCTGCTGGCTGCTGTCCAGGGCTTGCTATGAGATCCTTGAGGCTTCCTGCAGTTCCTTTACCATGGGTCCTCTCTACAGGTCCCCTACACATGGCAGCTTACTTCTCCAAAGCCAGCAAAGGAGAAAGTTTTTAGCTTGAATCGGCTAATGAAATGGAATCATATAAAATGGGACATAATCATTGGAGTAATCTTCCATATTTGACATAGTCTGTTGGTTAGAAACAAGTCACAGTACATGTCTACACTGACGGAGGGAGAATTACGTAAAGGCACGAGCATCAGAAGGCAGGATCATTTGGGGGTCATTTTAGGGTCTGTCCATCACAGTTGTAAACTATCAAGTGACATTATTTGGCTGTTTTCTCATTTCACTTCAATAAGTTATCATGGTCAATTTGAATTGTTGATTAAATAAACATATACTTCAGTCAAAGTAAAAGTGCATATATGAAGCACCATCAGTCATGTGAAGTGTGGAGATTCCCCGGAAATGTAAATATAATTTATACAACTCAAACAGAACACATTCTCTAAATAAAAATCAAGCCAATTGTTCTGAAAAAAATTTTAGGCAGAATTTTAACTTAAGACAACTGTTTACTAAGATGACTGCATTATTCTAATTAATGTTCATGCAGGAAGCAAATGTTCTCTTTACTTTTTAGGGTACCCATGCATCTTAACTCCCAACTCCTGAAAAAAAACATTTTTTTCTTACTTTTGTACAGTAAATTAGAATCTCATTTTAGGTCTAGAGTAAAAGAGATACACGAACCTTTAAAATAGCTGTATTTGTCCTTTATTTCTAGATTGAGTTCTAACTGCTTTCTATTTTGTAAAAGTTAGTAAGAAAGACTACTAGTATTTTTATTTTAAATCAGTCTCACTATATTGCTTCATTAAGAAATCTAAAAGGAAATTATAATGTTTGACACCATCCTCATACTTTCCAAAAATTTCAAGGATATCTCTATATACACATTTTGCTGAACCACATGAAACTGCCAATTTTTTCAATACAAAGATTAATTTTGTATGGATTAACTTAATAACACGATGTTCATATGTGTGTGTATATATGTGTACATTTAGATGTTTTAAATTAAGTCAACTACTTGATTAGTTTACATATGATATAAAATAGTACAGTTTTCTTATTGCATTGTGAAAACACTGGCATGTGTGTTTATAATGTAAATGTGTTTTCTTTCTGTTGTTTTCTTATGAAAAAATATATCTAGAAAAAGATACTTCTAAAGTTTTTTATCTTAATAAATAATCTATCCTCTTTAAATTTATTATGGCAATTAGAAGTCTTTTCAGGCTATGGATATCCCAATTAATGGCAACCACAGATGTGACATATTTTTAGTAGCAAAAAAGAAAACTTAAATTGACTGACCAATATCAGCCTAGTCACACACATCAACTCCAGTCATGCCTGACTAGGAGCAAGAGAAAGGGCAGACAGGATTAGGAGAGCAAATCTGGCTTCACGGCAGCTGCTATCTTCTTGAAGTGCCCATATATGAAATATAAACATGAAAAGTACAAGGGAAAAAAAAAGATTCTCCTTACTTATAAGCTTTTTATGATGTAGAGGGCAGCAGGAAAAGTGAGGCCATTAGATAGCCTACCTTTGCTCTAGGATCTCTAAGTCTTACCCAGTCCTGAAGGGTCTGAAATACATCTTTGGAAGCCAAGCATTAATTCTGGAAAGTTTGGCAAAATGTTGCTCAACTCAAAAACATGCTACAGACCGATAATCTAAACTCTATAGGTTTTGACTTCCTAATCATGCACAATTCCTGTGATACAAAATGAATATGTACGTAAAATACATGGCATATATTGTAGGCACACTAAAGTAGAACTATTAGTAATACCAGGACTGCATTTTCTTCTTAAATTTTCAGATTGGCTTACTAAAAAGAAAATCTTTCTTCAGCAGATTATATTGTTCTAATTGGGTTATTTAGAGAATCAGAGTTCCAACATAGTAGTCATTTGGATTGTTGCTTCAGAATTCTATGGGAACATTTTTTTAATGAACATTCTACAGCCTCACTTCCAGTAATTCTTGTATTAAATATGGAACTCAGAAATTAACGTTATTTTAAATTATTTCCCAGGTTATTCTGATGCACCCCCATATTCTGAATTTATTGCTTTTGACACCTCCTCTTATTACACTTCACATATATACTCATAAATCATGTATTTCTTATCAGAATCACCAGAATGAATTACTTACTCACTCACTGCAAACATGGTAGCAAGGAGATGTGTCCTCTCCATGTACAATCATCATCCATCATGCATCTTCCATCCACCTTTCTAACTACTTTTCCAAAATCTACCAACATCTTACTTCAACCACGAAGTTAATAAGCATGCATTTTAACAATGTTGTTAGTGCATACTTTGGTGATAAGAAATGGAAAATGAAAATAATTCTGCATTGAAGAGGAGAGAACATGAATCTATATAAAAATATTCCAAGGTTAAATGTAAATGAAACCTACATGTGAAAGGAGGAAACTGAAAAAAACTAGGTAACAAATTCTACTGGGTTAGCTTTGGTTGAAAGATTTAGTATAGTCAAAAGTCACAATTCATGCTATTAGGAAAGACCAGTGTAAAAATTAAGTATGTTTATAACTGAAGATATTTCATATTATTTTCAAAGGCAGTAATCATCAGTACTTCAGGGTGTCTCTACAGTTTCATGTTAGTCCAGAAAGAATATAAGTGATAATTGATACACTATTTGCCACATATCACTGAAAACTGAGCTATTAGTATGACCTGTAATTGGATGCCACCAATTTGGCAAACAAATTCCAAACATCAGTTTAAATACTGATCAAAGGTACAATGTTAAAGATATTTTTTATAAATCCTGACATACACATACCTATCTTTAATCCCTTCCCTTCTCCCTTCTTTTTAAATAAATGATGTTTTGTTGATTTCTTTCTTTAGATGGGTATCTGAATCTTGAAATCAGGGAAGTACAGACATTCACAACTTCTTTCTAATTATTACACTACTGTCTTCATTATGTAACTTCTATACCATCTTTTTCTTCACTTGTACCATATGTATTACTTAATGATCTGTGCTAGCATACTGACATCTGTTCAAAAACTTTAGTGCTATTTCCATATCAAGTAGACATTTTGTCTTTGACCTGCTTTTTAAAAATAATCTGGATGAAGTTATTCTGAAATATTGAAATACTGTGAAATTTCCTTCTGAAATACTCACTTTTGAAATAAAGTGAAAGAAAATTTATGCCATTTAATAGAAGAAAATATGGATGATTGAGAAATACTATACAAAAACAATTTAATAACTAACCTAAGAAAATGTGGTAAAAATTTTAAGTGGACAAGATATAGTACCTGTTCTAAAGAAAATTAAGTTTAATAAGAGCTTGAACTACTCACAAATAATCAGAATACAAGATATAATGTAAAACAGGTACAGACAAAGCAAAAGAAAACACCAGAGATAGAAAATGTGATTGTGAAAGGATATGTTGGAGAGAAGAATTAGTAAACAAGTGTTAAAGGCAGCTAAAATCTCAGCTTTAAAAGGAGGGTTACATATTTTTCAAGGAAGAGAGATGATGGAGATGAAACTTTGAGTCAGCAGAGGTCAGACAGGAAGCAGTTACACTGACTCTTCTTTAGCAGTCAATGAGAAATTCTGTAAGATGTTTGAACATAGAAGAAACAATGAGAACTTTGTCTTCAACATAAAACATTATTCTGGCAGTAATATTTGCAACTCATTGCACAGATGAAAGATTAAGGGGCAGAGAGAAACTAGCTTCTAAAGTTACTTAAAAATTCAGGTAAAAAATTATAAACACTTGGATTTGTATACTGAAAGCAGGGAACACGGAAGAAGAAAAAAATGTAAAAAAAAAATTGAGAAGACACAGTGATGTTCAAGATAAAAAGAGTGAAGTAAGACAAGATATAAAGATGTCTTCAAGTGGTCTATGCCCAAATACTTGGGCTCACTCCATGACCAGGTACCTGCTCGAGACATAAATAGATAAATAGAAGGGCTTGGGTGAAGGAAAAGATGATGATTTAGATTTGGGGTATGTTGGATCATTAAAGCCTCTAGGATACATTTATGGGTATGTTTAATTGGCACTTAAACGTAATGATAGAAATATGGGGAAAGGATTAGGACTACAAAGTACATTCATGAATAATTTAAAGAGAAGTACACCCCAAACTCTCTAGCTTCTCTTCCTCTAAGGCATGGATAAATGTTGATTTGAAATCCTGGGAGATTTTATTTTGTGTTCTTACATGTTCCTCTACTCCTTTTTTTTTGAATTAGCTAAATGACTCACTGTACCTGACAATCAAAGTAGTTGGGAACATTATGATTTAGAAAGACTTAACACAAAAAATATTAATAGTGCATTTATTTATCTTAATGTTTTCCTTCAATGAAGAATGTCAGAAGTTTCTCCAAGCTCTACTGTGAACCTGATTTTGTCTGCATTTAAATGTCACTTCTTTATAAATGTCTCTTTTGATCAATCTTCCTATTTATGCCTTTTTTTCTTGCTCATAATTAATGTTTTCTCAATATTATACTTTATAATAACAATAACTATTATTTTGGATGTTTTAAATAATCATTGCTTTTTTGTGTGAATCACTCCTCAAGGAGACTACATTCTGGTTGGGGCTTTGGAGAGAGTCAGGAAATTTTAAAAGTACACAAATTAATAAGCAATTTAATGTGAAATAATATTAGTAGTATGAAAGAAACTATAGTACCATAAGAAAAACCTAATAAGGTTTGTTTTAGATGGGGTGGTCTCCCAGAACAGGGTTTCTCCATCTCCTTTTCTCAATTATATTGCAGGGCTTTATTTGCTTAATTGCTTAATGTCTGGAAACTTTTTAGCACTATGTGTGTCTGTTTTGTATGTATGCACATACACACATACAGATACCTGGGATCTGCTGATATGCCAAGTTATCCTGGCTTGTGGTACCATTCCTTTAGAACTTAAATGTCACATCCTTCAGAAAACCTTTGTTTTGACTACACCAGGTTAGACCCTAACCCTGTATTCCCCACAATTTCTGCTTAATTGCTGTAGTAGAATTTACCACATTCTGTCATAATCAACTGTTTCCTTGTCTGTCTGCTCCATTAAACACAAGTTCTTTGTTGGCAGATATGATAATTACATCAGTTTTGTATATACATGGCATCTGCAACAATGCCTGTGGGTGTGCTCAATGAATATTTCTTGTACATTTGTGGTGAAAAGACTAAAGTTTAATTGAGTATTTGGGCATTTTAACCACTAGGACATCTCTGATTGTGCATAATCATAGTTAACTATATCACAGAACTACCTACTAGAATGTATTTAAAATCACTTGACACACTGTTTGAGCCATGTACATTGCCTCTTAACCACTCTTCTATGTTGTTCTATTTCTAGACTGTCTGGAAGAAATAGTTTCAGTGTCTTAAGAAAACAAAATCTTATTACCCTGGGGAGCTTTTGTCCTTTCCCTAATTATATAACATTGTCACTAACTTCATACTTATGAGAAATTTGCATAGCTAAACCTTCATTTTTTTAAAGAAAGGTTTGTGTGGTAAACATGTTAATTGCAATAAACAAGAGCAGACTTTTTCTCAGCAGAAATATATACAGATGTTTGATACTTTAGTTGTTTGGTGACTTTAGTCTTTTTAAAAACCCTACATATTTTTAAACCATGTAATTGATATATTTCTTTGGTGTCATGGTTTTTACACTTGTTTATGTTTCTACAAAATGAGAAGGTTGATCTTCATTTTGCTTCCTTTACAAGTCAGTTTCCCCTTGGAATATCATATTAATATCTCAAACCTACAATATTTGCCATAATTTTTCTCACAACGATAGTATTATTTACAGAGATGTGTCTGATAAAAACATCAATCTTAGGCTGATCCAGTTGAAACACCTTTACTATCTTGTACAACTATATCCTAGTCCTAAATAATTATTGTTTCATATACATACATATATACTTACATACATACATAACATAATGTAAATGCACATAATATTTATCAGAAAATGCCTAAATATTTAAAAAATCACTGCACTGAAAAATTATATGGCTTCTAATGGGCTTTCAAACATTTATAAACTTTTAAAAATTTAATATATCCTATAAGGTCCAGCCAGATCTGGTCCTACCTACATATATGATGCATATATTTCCACTGTTCACCTAGCTCACTAGACTCCAGTCACATTGTTTTTTTCCTGAGTCCTAGAAACTGCTAAACTTTTCCTGTTTCAGAGCCCTTACAGTTATCATCAGAGAAGATTTGTCTTTCAGGACTGCTAATGCCTGCCTCTTACCTTCCAGGTTTCTGCATACAAGGCATAAATATAAACTTTCACATAGAGGCTTCTTCCAAACAGTCTAAAGCCCTTGCCCTTTGGTTTTCTTCATCAAAACCCCTGATTTATTTTTTTCATGACACCAATGGCAATTTGTATTTGTTTAAAGCATTTATTTCTTTAAATGACTTTCTCTTTCCCTCCCTCATTAACGTGTGCTCTCAATAAAAGCAAAGTCGCCATCTGCCATGTTCTCTATTACAGCCCCATCTAATAAAAACAGTATATGGTACATCTGTACATCAGTATAACACATATTGGGTGATTTAATAAATGTGAAATATATTAATATTAAGCCTTTGTTCATGGGGAATGTTTACCTCTTTATAATCTCAACCTGTCTGAAATTTAGGGTGGTTTTAGAAGAGTCACTCTTCTAGATATATGGAAAAAGGTAGATGTAGGGAATGGGAAAGGCAACAAAATAAACATATTAAAATAATTACTAGGTATCAAAAAGTGCTTAACATGTATCTCATGTTATACCAGTTTATAGACTATGACATTATTTGGAGTTCATAATTCTGTTCAAAATGTTTAATAATCTTACGTAGTAAATATAATGCAGATATCATATAAATGAGGTTCTTCTCAATAAGGGAGGGCAGTTACTAGAAACTATTCAGTTACATTTTATTACATATGAACGATATGATTAAAAACTGAGGGAACTCCTAAATAAAAGCAGGTATTAGTAGCACTAGTCAGAATAGACTTAATGACAAATATCTTGCTTGAGTCATTGGGACACCATGAATTAAATTACGTTATGATCTGTTTATTATTGTATTAAGGCACTGCTTAATATGCTGTATTTTTATCTAAATTCTGCTGTTTGATATTTTTGATAGATAAAGAGTTTTTATTTTGTTTGTTGATTAGGTAAACTCATGGGAGATAAAAATGGATTAAGCATGGTGCTTGCTGAAAACAAAATATTCCTTTAGCTGTTATGAAGCAAAGAGGGATCTATAAATACCAAGAATCTATTGAACTTAGAAATGCTTGGGTTTTGAGTTATTTCTTTGCTAATGGTCAAGACAATACTAGGATGACAAATCCCTTTCATTCAGAAAAAAATAATATAACTAAAACCTTAAACTGTGGAAATGTTCTCTCTGTATTCATTTATCTCAGACATGTGCTTCCCAGAGGATTCAAAGTTCTAAGAAATCTCAGACCTAAGAGATTCCAAGAATAGCTATTACATCTCTAGAATAATTTGAGAATGCATTTTAACTTATATCTTGAAATTAACATGTCTAAAAAGGACTGATTTCAAACTAGTACACACAAACATATAATTCCTATCCATTTTTCTCCAGCGATTCTTTTTCCATCACATACCCTTTGGTTGTATTCTATGTGTACTTTTTCTCGTCTCTACCTAGGTCACACCGAATTATGTCAGGATCAATTACCAAAAACTATCAAGTCTTCCCTCTAAAATTAAAAACACACAAACAAACAAAAAGAACTAAATTTTTAAAAAGACACTGTCAGGAAGCCAAGACCTTAGGTGAGAATATTTTCCACAATTTTTGAAGTGGCCTCACAGTGTAAACCACACAGTAAGGAAAAAAAAAAAAAAGAATCAATGTTTGTTCTTTCACAATGTGGTTTTTGTAGATGGTACAAAGAATGAACGCAAACAGGCAACAGGAACTTTAAAAAAACACATGTTTCAAAGATTACATTGGTGTCCAAGGCTGAGATTCCCTTAACTATGAGCCTATGAAAACAATCATAAACAAAATAATTAAATCTGTTTATTCTAAACTACATTGACTTATATGAGGAAACATATTTGATGCAAAAGGATTCCAAAATGTTAGATTAAAAATTAATATCTTACATGTTTATAGTACCTTAAGCTCTGTTCATAGAATTTTGCATGAATTTTTCTGAATTACCCCCAAAATTACAAGATTAGCTTTGTTAATTTACTATCCTCATTTTATTGATGAGAAAATTCACACACAGAGTGGTTCAGTGGCTGCTTAATTAATGCACCTGGTACATCATTTCCAGCTATTCAACTCCAGAGTCCACACTCTCCGAACCATGACTATACTGCATTCACCAATTGTTAGGTAAAAAAAAAATATTTATTCCTTCTTTCAATCTATAACTATTTAATGAGTATCTTCCACTTGTTAGGTACAAATCTAGGTGCTGTGATATGGCACTGAACAAAACAGACAAAATCCTCTGTCCTCAAAAAGCATTTATTCCCCTTGAGGGGGTGGGAGATATTATTTCTACAGAATCTCCATTTTTATCACTGAGGTATGGCAATTAGCTAGCATCAAGAAGAGCAAAAGTCTGGACATAGAATTTTCTAGTCATTGACGGTATTTCATTCATTCTAGAGAAAAGTAAATAATGTTCATCCTTAATTCAAACAAATGACAATGAGAATCTGATATTAATGTAGTGGTTTTCAGGACAGATGAGCAATCCATGTGATTTGATCTCAGAAACTGAGACAGACTTAGATTTCATTACTTTAAAAAACTGCAAATAGATAAAAATCTTCCATAAGGAAGAAGTTTTGAAATTTTTGGTATTCTCCAAAACAAAGAAAGCCTTGGAGTTGGACTAAAAACTTAGCAGATTTCTGGAGTGGATTTTAAAAATGATGACCAAATTAGAAACACTATTATATAAACCATGGCACAATGAAGAAGTAAATAAATAAAACATTGTACACATTAGAATTGAAATGTGTCAAGGCCAAAATTTAAGTAAACAAAGGCCTTGAGATTGCTGGAGAAGATTATAATTTTATATAGAGTGGAGTATTAATGAAGATAATATTGATTGTTTTAAGAAATAAATCATAAAGTATATATATATATATATATATATATATATACAGAAAATGTCACTAATGGCATATGATTTTTTAGTGTACTCGCTCTAAAAATTGCTTTTTAAAAAAGAGCAGAGGGTTGAAATACATATTGCTAAAAAATAAAACACCATTCTATATTTCTCTCTCTACAAATCTGCGTATCTAGATCTAAACTGATATCTGGTTATATGGATAATTCCCCTTCCTTTTAATTTATCTTTACAAAGTCTTATTTTTTTAGTCCTACTGAGTGTTTTGCATTCCTTTTTACTCTGAATTCTGTGTAACTACGTACACACACACACACATACATACATACACTCAGACATACAGTATTCTTAATATTAAAGTAATACAATGGTACTTTACTTTAAAGGTTAAATGTTACTGCTCACTGAGTTCCAGAAGTCTCAGGAACCTACAGGAAAAAGTGCACAACGGAAAAGCAAAAGCACATGCAAACTTAAAATTTATAGGAATTTAGCTCCTGCTCTCATGCAGCAGAGATGTTTCTCATCTGTCTCTAAATCCTATGGAACTGATTAGAGAATAATACTGTGTGTGTACATGTATATTTGATATCTTTGGTTGAAATTTTCACAACGGAGAAGGCTTGTCAAACAAAGATAGAACAGGTCTACAAAAACCAACTTGCTTACTGGTAACTGGGTAAACTCCCCTTGTATTACTGAAGTTGTGTGTGTGAATAAAAGCTTTTCCCCTACATCTCAGCCTTTCTTTGATGACTTACTGCCAAGAGAGTGACAGTAATGCCATCAACTTATTGTCATGACTAAAGCACTGGGAAGGCATTCAAATGCAGTTTGACCCTGGCACCTTTTTAAAAATGCTTTAGTACATTTTATTACAGATTTGTAAATCCAATATCCATTAAAAATTGATTATGTAGCAATGACATGCTGGGTACAATACTGTTAACCATAATTTACAAAAAAGTAATATTTCAAAACATAATCAGTCAAATAACCAATCACCTCTTTTTTGACATTTTATACTTCAAAGCTGATCATTAAATGTAATACTAAGAAAAAATGAATTAAGCTGAAGCATATTACTGGCATGATTTCATAAATTTTACATTGCCTCTGAACTTTGTGAATTATTTGGAATTTTTTTGTTTTATTACTATGTAAAGGACCATAGTAATGTCCAATAATTAAGATGCTTATTTTGTTTTCCATAATCCTAATTTTATTATTGTGTATTTAGAGTAGTATTACCAATGCTTTCTCTTCTCTAATGATGAGGTGTTTAGACCTAGCCAGAATTTCAGAGGTTTAGTACATCTATTTGCCTTTGGAAACTAAGGCCACAGAGATTCACTGATTATTTGCTCACAGCACAGAGTTCCTAACAAGTGGATCTGACCTTAATAAAAGGGTGCGTTTCCTTCCTATGTTGCTCGGAAAATGGAAACAGGCTAGAGGAGACATTTATTTCATTAGTGTTGATTCAAAAGATTCTGATAGTTCCCATTTACTGAAAATATCCTCTTCCCTTTAGACCGAGAAGTACAGCTTCAGAACAGAAAATTCTCAAAAGAAAAAACAAAACTAAAGATTAATTCATTATTATTTACTGTCAGAGATTCATGAATTTAAGAGCATTTATTAGTAAAATAGACAATTAGGGCATATTAATATGCTTATAATTTCATAGTCTTCAAACTTGTATTTTAAATAAGAGATCATATATAAGGATTTATTAGTCACTTCCATAACTGTTCTTTTATCACAGCATTCAGAAAATCATGTTTTCATAGTAATCTACATTTTGTACTAATTTAAGTGCTGCTTCACTCATTTCTGCAATATATTTTTAAAAAAATAAATGCTTGATCATCTATAGAGTCTCACAATTTCCCAGCCTGCCTCAAAAGAACCTTGAAACAAATTATATCAATATGTGAAGAATGAAACATTTACTAATGTTTGCAATGTAGCAAAATATTCAGCCACCCCTTTTAAAATATTGTTAGTTAAATTGCAGTTCCTTTGCTTGAGCATATATTACGTCACTTAAAAAAAAAAACCTCATATTTGTAGGCAAACAGGAAATTGCCTACAAGCCAGGTAAAATTTTTCCATTATTGAAATGAGGAAAGTGAAGGTCCAAAAAAATTCTTGTTCATTAGGGGTGGAAGGAGTAGAATTGGTCCTTCTGATCCTAATCCCCATGAAATTTCTGGATATAAGATTGTGAGCTCAAGTTCTAACATTAACTCTGAATGGCTGGAAGAAACAATTGGAAATTGGAGAAGTAAAAGCATGCAAGATCATGTAGGGTCTTTGACACACAAAGATTTTGAAACACTGCATCACTTACAACCCATGAAATGAATTCCTGGCATAGCAAATATAGTTGATAGGTGGATTGGAAGCAGTAGAAAGGCAATGGATGATTTTAATAGTCAAGTAACATAATCCTATTTGCTATATAAAAATCTGACTTTGGAAAATGAAAAAGGTAAGATGAAAGGCAAATATTTGAGTTGGGAGGATTTTATCCTAATCTAAATGAGACTTGATAACAGCCATTTAGAAGTTAGAGTGGATAACAATTTCACTGGTGTAATTCATATTTATTGTTACGGCCTTACTTTACATAATGTAGCAATTTTCAACAGCATTTTCCAGTTTCTATATCTTCCTTCATTGCCTTGCTAAAAGCTCAGGTTCCTCCTGTGGCTGTAATGCACACACATGTGTGAGTTTGTAGTTAATCTCTAAATCCCCTTCACTTCAGTAAAGGGCTAAGCAGGCTACAGTGTTGCTCAGTTTACCTTAGCTACACAAATGAATACTGGGCAGAAGGCTGTATTCAGAAACATTACCATAGAAACTGAAAGTCTTTGTGATATCCTGTGACTTCTAGAAGGCTCACAGAGGATTAACTGAATGTCAAAAATTGAAGGTAGGTACATTAACTTTGGTTAAATATTCAGATCATTTATACTTATGGCAATTTTTGATATATTAGCTCTTAAATCTGTCATTTTATTATTTGTCTTGTGTTGGTTTCCTCTGTTTCTTTTTTTTCTGTTCCTCGTCTTGCCTTCCCAAGTTACTTAACACTTTTTTGTGTTTTTGAGTAAAACTTTGTGTATTTTGCTTACTGGTTGCTCTGATTATTGTAATATACATATTTGGTTTATTATTAGTCTACTGGTATCAACATTTTGAGTAAAGTCTGAAAGCTTTGCTTCCATTTAGGTACCTTTATTGTGTCCATTTTTAAGTACAATTGTCATGAGTATATCTAGTGTTACAATTTTGTTCTAATCATTAAATATGATTTATAAAACTCAGGAGGAAAAGGCTACTAATTATACGTACATATATTTCTGCTTTCTGTTCTTTTTTCCTTTCTGATGCTCCAAAATTCTATTTTGTTTCAATAACTGCCCTTAACCAATCTTTAAGGGTCTGTTGGTGACAGATACATTTAGTTGTTCTTTGTCTGAGAATATCTTTATTTACCCTGATGGGTAGTTTTGAAGATTATAGAATTTGCAGTTGACAGTTCTATTCTTTCAACACTTAAAAATTTTGTACTGCTTTCTTCTGGCCTCTATGGCTTCAGATGAGAAAAGTGCTGTCATTAGAATTAGTATTCCTTGATACGTAATATATCACTTTCTCTTGCTACAGTCAGATTTTTTATTTGTCCTTTTTTTATTTAAATATAATTAATATGTTTATTGGCATTCTTTGGGTGTTTATTGTTTGGGACATCTTCAGCTTTGTTAATCTGTAAGTTTGGGTCTTTTGTCAAATTTGAGAAATAAATGTTCAGTCATTAGTTCTGTGAATACTCCAGTTTTATTCCCTCTCCCCAATCCTTGGGGGTCTCTGCTCTTTTTTTTCTTTCCTTCTTTGTTGTTCAGATTGGATGAATTCTGTGAATTCTGTTGATCTGTCCTCAAGTTCACTGATTTAGTCTTCTGTCATCTTTACTTCACTACTGAGCCCATCTAGCAAACTGTTTTCCATGTTATTTAATTTTCAGTTCTATAATTTTCATTTACTTATTTTTATTACTTTTACATCTTTAATGATACTTTCCTATTTTCTGTTTGTTTCAAGAAAATTGCTTGTTGAAGAACTTTCATGAAAACTGCTTTAAAATTCTCGTCAGAGAAATTGAACATCTGATTCCTTTCAGTGTTTATGTCTGTCGACTGTCCTTTCTTAATCAAGTTGTGATTATCTTAGTTCTTGGTATGACGAAACATTTTTGATTATGTCCTGGATATTTGTCTACTACGTTAGGAGAGTCTTGGCACTGATGGAGTCTTTTATTATAATAGGCAGGTATCCTGTTCTGGTTTAGCATGCACATACCAGCCCATTTTTGTTTGTTGTGTTTACCAGAACAATTTAAAGTTCAGGATTTTTGCATGTTATTTTCAGTCCGCTTGGTTTATTTGGTGCTACTGAGGCTCTCACTAGTCAGTCCTTACTGGTGTTACCTTAGGGGACATAAAGGGTTATTCAAGGCCAGGTATCTGGGTGTCTTTCAGTGCAAGAGGAGAACCTTAGAATTACGTGGATAAAGAGCCTTCAAGGGCTGGACAAGTGTGTTGGCCAAGTCTGTTCTGGCTCTGTTGTACAGACTGCTTGCTGGGATTTCCTGGCAGCTCCCTCATCAGACCTCCCTGGAGTCTGTCTGTTTCAGAATTTTGTTTAATTGCCTAGAATCCCAGGTAATCATATAAAATTATTATTTTCATAACATATTTATATAATTATCCATGAATACCCTCTTTTCTCTCTAGATTTTTAATTAGAGTGCTAGATTTCAGAACTTTCAACACTGGTTCTCAATTTCTTTAAAATTTAAAACATTTAACTTGCTTTCAAGAAAAAGTCTTTCAAATACTTTCAAATACCTAGAGCTTATTAATAGCCTAGCAGTTACATAGTTATTAAAAATAAAATTCTTACTTTTTTCTATAAACCTGACTTGTGATTGGGCACACTGACAGCATATGCTTCATATGGAAATTCAAGGTAAAGATGATGGTATGGGAAGACCATATATTCATTCATTCTTCAAGCATGGTAGATAATGCAAACTAGAGGGTAAGAATCGCTTGGTCTGGAGCCAGGAAGATCAAGGCTCAGATATGGGCTCTCCCATCTTCTAATTGTATAAACTTTACTAATTTGCATAATTTATACAGACTTCCTTACTGCTTAACAGTCAATGATAACAGATATCTCTGGGTAAGTATGTCTTAAATGATGGAATGTAAGACATTTCCTTTCTTCAGTTCTCAGTACCATTAGTTAAAATGTCTTAACCCTCTATCCCGTGGTTTGTTCCAGTTGTGACTTGTCCCATGGTCAAATTAAATGTGACTACATCACAGTTTGATCTTAATAACAAACTGAGACATTGCTATTTTTCTTTTTGCCTCCTACAAATGCAAAGACACCAAATCTCCAAGAGTCTTAAACTATTTCTGATTGAAGAATTATAGCAAGGAAGTGATTCAAATACAACAGCTGAAGGAATCCTCAGTTTCTCTAAAGAGTCCACTTCAACAGCACTAATTTCAGAGGGTGCTAATAACATTGCTGAGAGAAGCAGTAATAGTATCACAGACAAATAGGAAAGAAAAGCAACTAATGAAGTAGTTCCATTAAATGTAACTGTTCATCCTAATAACTTGTCTTATAAAACTATCTCTTATAAAATAAGATCTATAGCTTTACAGGTCTACCTTAGCCCAAATATTTTTCACTCATAGGAAATTAATAATCTTGAATAATTATGCTCAAAATGACATTTTTAGCAAGGTATCTTTCAAATACATAGGTTCGGAAACAGGACTCGCCAGGTTAATTAGAAATCCACCTTTACTCATTGGTGGCAGAGGGAATTGGAGCTTGTTATTTAAACCTGATGAGTCTCAGGTTTTCCTCTGAAAAATGGAGAGGATTCGTACCGGCCTTAGAAGAGTGCTGAGAGGTATGCCTTAGTTTCTGTATATAAAGCACATTAAAAAATGCCAGCCATATGGTAAGCATTCAAAAGAGTTATCATCACAATCACCATTGGGAACAGGCAAGATTAAATAAATTAAGTAAAATACAAGCAATAAAATATCACATAGAAATATCTGCAATTCAGAGAATTAAATATGTTGCCATGATGGAGAATGATGGGATGAGCAGATACGACTACGCTCACAGAAGTCTATCTCTGGAGGTGACCCTGCAGTGAGGTCGGGTCATCAAGAAATATCTATGGTAAGATAAGAGAAAAGAGGTCACAGGGGAAATTTACCATGCACAGAGAGAATTCCTACCATCTGCAATGCACTTGGAGTGCTGGTCTGGGCAATAGGAGATAGGTTCAGAATCTGGTGAGTAAATGGGAGAATATAGTGATAGAAGTTATGAAATAGAGTCTAGGTCTTATGGCCTTAGAAGATCATGAAAAGAAATGTGTCTCTACATGCATATTTTTAACATTACAAAATTTAAATAAAACATTATCTCATCATTATAATTGTGGACAGTTTTGTTATTTTATATTAGAACTAGCTTAAGTTGGAATGCATAAAGGAAAAAATAAAAGACAGTGCTTTTTCATTGGATATTGTTCTGATTATTCAATAATATTGGGTCCCAACATACAAGAGATTCTTTCATTAGCAAGCTCTTACCAATGAACTAGACTATCGTTTCATTCTGAAACACTGGTAGTATAATTAAGATAAAGAAACCAAGTTTAAGGCAGAAAAACATCTGTTTCTGACCATGAAAGAAGAGATCAGAATTTCAGTATTCTGAAGCAGCTGGAATTTGTAAGCAGGACATTAAGAGAGGAAGGAGTTGCACAAAGTGGGGGATATCAGCAGTCTGTGTGGTCATTCACTGTAGTCTAAGCCTGTGAGATAGACATAAATACTGGAATTCACTTAGGATTGATCTAGGAATTCAGACCTAAAAACCTTGTTTATTCAACTGGAATGCAGAAAAGCCTTAACAAAGAGTAAAGACCATAATCTAAAAGCCACACCCCAATATCAAGGACAAAAATGGAGTGACATTCTCTAAGAAAGGATAACACTAAACCTGGCAAGATAAAATGGATCCACTAGTAATATAACTGCCTACCAGCACAAAACTCAGCTCCTTTTAAAAGAAGAAAACATAATTTGGACTCCCTACAAACTATGATCCATAACGTTCTGCAGGAGCAAATAAACAGAAAAATTGACTCTTAAAAAAGTCTGTCATAGAATTAGGCATCAAGATCATTCAGATATTAAAATTTGTAAGAATGGGGTTTAGAACGGCTATTTAGACAGTGATAGCTAGCTAGCTAGCTAGCTAGCTAGCTAGAAACAAAAAATGGATATAATTTATAAATAGGATATCCTGGGATAAATATATACCATTAAAAACTATAAAAAGTACTAAATGAAAATTTTGTAATTAAAAATAATGATATTTAAAATTAAAGAAAAATGCACTATAAGTGTTAACAACAGACTGAAGTCAAAAAAAGCATAAAATATTTAAGAGAGATGAATGGGAAATATACACTATGGAACACAAAGAGAAACAGATATATACAACATATGTGTTTGTATGTCTGTACTTAATTGGGTTTGAATACATTTTATAGTTAAATATTATAGTTATAATAACTTGTACACCCAGTTTTCCCTCAAAGACAATTTAGGGACTATAGTGACACAGACACACAAACCAACTTCTATATTCACAGAGAATAGTACTTGTAAAGGGAAATGAGAAGAGGAAAAATGATTTGATCATTTTGCAGTATTGTTCCAACGAAGATGGAGAGTTCACTGATACTATGGCAATATTCAGTTAGCAGCCCTCTGGGACTCTTAAGCAAGTATGTTTTTCTCCTGGAATATTGAGGTAAAATTTTAATGAAATCCTTACCCATGTGATATGTGTAATTATTTAGTTGGATGTCATATGAAATAAAACTGATAACCAGAATTCAAGTCTATAAGTCTCAGCTTTTACATTATCATCAGGCACCAAATCTTTCTGGGGGAGGTAGATTCTTTTTTATCTGAAGTCCAGGCCTCCAGTCTAAACAAAGCATTGCCACTTATATTACAGAATATGTTTCCCCTTAGGAAAACTTCTTTCAATATTTATGCATAGCTTATTTTATCAATGCTGGGTTTTTTTTCAACAAAACTAGTTAGTTTAGGTGAACAGATGTTATATATATCTTATTCATTATATATACTACATATATATATATATATTGAAATGTATAAAAATATAGATACTAGGTAATTTTAATATCCATTCTATACTCATAGTAAGTATTTTCACAGAACTTTTGAACGAAGAGTTTATAAAGTAGAAAAGAGAGAATCAAAATCTCTCTGCCTGGCAAGTAGTAATTTGTCATGTTTTCTGACTTCCAAGTATCTTTTGAATATTTTTATAATCTTTAGAGGATCATTTGTCTTACAATGCTCTGATATACCAAGGTAGAAACTAGAAAATTCACTCACCATTTCTGCTAAGGTACTAATTGGTGACATAAGTTTCACCAACTTGATATATCTATCAATATGTAAAATGAACATAAGAAAAAATTTTATTTGAAGAATTTATCTTCTGCCTATTCCAGGCATTGGAAGTATTTACCAAATCAAGGGCTGTAGAGACAAAGCTTCTGGCATC
This sequence comes from Vicugna pacos, assembly GCF_048564905.1. NCBI lineage: Eukaryota > Metazoa > Chordata > Mammalia > Artiodactyla > Camelidae > Vicugna > Vicugna pacos. Next base: position 17,680,769 of record NC_133011.1, read on the forward strand.
TAGGTGCAGGGGTCATCCGTGCCCACACTACAGTATTTTATGAGTTGTTAAACTGGTGTTTAGTGACAGATGTGAGAATTTTGTAGTGTGCTTCCTGTATAAGGTGCTTGTTCCTTGTAGCCCTGGCTTTGTGCTTTCAAAGATTCTGCTCCCAATATTGTTAAGTAAATTTCTCCTTATATTATGTCCATTCACTATCATTTGCCCTTACATTATCAATTACCCTCTAAACAATTCTACGATTATACTATCCTCTTGTAATTAGTGAAACTGAGTCACAAAAAAAATAAACCTTGTACTTTTAACTTGTTCAGACTAAGGTTATCTTGCATGCCTTCGCCTGAAGATAATGGAATGCAGCTAAATAGTAAAGGATGAGACTCTGGAAGATGGTAACAAACATTGTTAAAATAGTTCAGTGAGTCAACTATATCAGGGCCTGTATCTGCATGATTTCCTTTTCTTTTTCTCAGTTTTATTATGATGTAGACTCCATATGGATCCTATATTTCTGCTGCAGTATCCGCATTCCAACAGGAAGAAGGGAGAGAAGAAAGTCATGTGGATAGCTTAGGAAAATCAAAATACATTCCAGGAAAAGTGTATCAGAACTTATGTCACCCGAAACCCTGGTACTTGGGCATCTCTTGCTTGAAGGAAAGAAAAAAGGAGGACTTGGAAACAGACTAGATTAGAGCTTAACAACAGTGTTGTTTGACACATATTTCTACAAATTATATCCTCTAGAAATTCATTTTATTCAGGAGAACAACAAAGCATAGATTCATTCAAGATTCATTCCTACACATCATATAATTTATCTCCATCATCCTCCATCTTCATTGGTAACTCAACTCTTCTGCATGTTAAATTTTAGAATAGGTTTTAACACCTTTCAGTTCTCTATGAAGAAGTCTTTACCAATACAACTATTATAAAGATTTAATTTACCCTGAAATCCAAACTTCTATTATTTGTTGATTTAAAAAATCTTTACTTTCTCAGTTCCCTCACTTTCTGCACTTCTGACTTATACATAAATTCAATGCAATGATATTATATACAGAAGAATTTTATTGTGATATATAAATGGCATTATTTTCCTTTTAAATTATCTTCCTACATCACAAGTATCTATACTCAGTTGAAATATATCGCATGGACAGAAAACAATAAGAACCTCTGCTAACAGGCTGCTGCTTACCTCTGGGTTCTAAAAATGCATGAAGCATCCACTGCATTTAAGTCTGATTTTTTTCCTGTTGTAATTCACTGTCAAAGGGAAATGAACAATTGATGAAGCATACTATTCCTTTATTTTTTCCAGGTCAAATATCAGTGATTTACTATTCATAATCTTGATGTCTCCCTCTTTCAAAATTATTTGTTTAATTTTGTTTTTACTATACCAGTAATATGTTTTCTGAAAATAAATTGAATTTTCATATTTAGAATGTGCTTCCTATAACTAGTGGTTGAAAGAAATCATCTGTCATATTATGTCAGCTTTTCCTCTCTGATCCCCTAGGGGGATGTTCTGAATCATTAGTTTATAATCAAGTTTTTGTTTTTAATTAAGTATCAGCCATATGACTGAGTCAGAGAGAAATACAATTTTGCTCTTGGTCTCTCAAACAAATAGATTTATGGAAATAATGTTTAGCAGAATATATAATAAGCTAATGGAATAAATTTTATAAGAAAAGCATTATTTGGAGCTTTTCATACATAAATTACTTTTCAGGAAAAAGTTTGAATTGTTTAATATCAAAATGAAAATATTCATTGACTAACTGCTATATATTCATACTTCAGTAAGTATAATACATAAATTGATTTTAACTACTGATAACAAAATCTTTTGTTAACTTATTAACTAAATTATTCAATTAGTCTATTAACAAATCTCTGAGACTGTGAGAGTATGCTGGTATGTGACTGTGTGCATGCATGTGCATGTGTGCGAACAGCAACTGCAATACATTTCCATAAATTCAAAAGCTACAGATGGACTCTAAACTAATATAAACTGCACTGCACAAGTGAAGATGGCATCATCTACTAGTAAAAACTTCCTAAGTTATACTTTTATTTGGCTCAGTTTAAACATGAAGTTTTGTGCTTAATGGAAGGTAAAACAGATATTTGGAGGGAATATTTATTTCCAAGTAACAAGAGATATATTTATGAGCATTTACTTTTAAAATACTTTTGAATGAGGCTACCAAGATATTTATTGATCTCAGGATGGATTAATTATATTGGTATATATGATAAATAAAAATATTAGGCAAGAATGAAATGATAAAACTCACCTCCATTCAAATTCAATAACTAAACTTCTATTAAGCATATATATATGCTTTATATATAACTACACATATATTTTGTATATATATTATAAAGAGAGAATAAGAAATAAAAATAAGGAAAACTGATCTTCAAGTGAAGAGAGTAAGAAAATCAGTGAAACAAATCTAAAACCTATCTCATGGAAAAACAAAATCATAATAGAAACATAAATTAGAAAATAGAATTTTTCAAATATTTTATTTTGTATAAAGATCAATATGAAAAAGTCTGATTTTTTTTTAAAGCAGAATAGAAAACACAAGTATTCTAGAATACACTGCTAGGAATGAAATATGTTACATGATTCCAAAGATGAGATTGAATATTTCCTCAATTTGATAATATTAAATTCAAAACTCAGAGAAATCTATTTTTCTCAGAAAATTAAATGAACAAAGGCAACATGAGACATAAAATGAGAAGATCAAGGTCCTTAAAGGAAATTGATATTTTTCTACAAATCGTGTTTTTGTGGTCTTTGGATATTTTATTTTTATGGTAAAACAGTTTGAAAACATTATGTTTGCTTACAAAATATGGTTTAATATAATATAAGGTTATTCTATATAATGGCAACATAACTACTAAAACTTCCCCTTCCCTAATTCTTCCTAACATAACAAAATACTATATAAAGCATTTCTATTTTTATATTTTAAATATTAAAAAGATAAACCTTTTTCAAATCTTCATATATTTCTGCTATGTTCTGGGAGAACTCCTCTGCTCCATTTTCTACTTCAGTAGCTTACTTTTCATTTGTATCCATTCTATCTAGGATTTATCATAACAAGTGTTTCCATTTCTGTATAAGATAAGATACTTTCAGCATTGAGAAACAGTAACTGGCTTAATTATGCCTTCAAGTTCACATTTCTTTGTCACACTGTTTTACTTTTGTGTTTGTTTGTTTACCTTTGTTTTGTATTTCTCTTCTTGGCATTAGCATAATTTTATGCCTGTTTTTACTCATGGTTTGAAAATGGCAGCTAGTAGAGTCTGAGGCTAAATGCTTTAATTTCAAGTCCAGAAGAAATGAGAGGGGAAAATAAAACAGTAAGACAAAAAAGAAGTGAACAAAAAAATTACTCAAATATCCCAGGTGATGAACTATAAAGCTTCCCACTAGAGCAGATTGCAAAGAATTAGTCATCTTATAGAAAATAGAATGAAATAATAGGATAGATAAATGAAAGGCATCCTAGGAAAAAGAATGAGTTGTTTTCCTCTTAGACACATTGGGAAATAGCTGAAGAAATATGTTTCTCTGTTAGTACATAAAACAGCAACAATGGGTAACAGTTAAGCAACCAACATCAAACTCCTACTTAGTTCTTCTTTAGAAAATGATTCTTCTTGTTTCTAGAATAAGATACCACCTTATTTCTCTGGTTATATCAATTATGTTCATTTTAATGTCAGCATTTATTAAGACTTGTTACTGCTGTTGATGCTGCTTTTTGGTTTTTTTGTTTTTCCTTGGAGATACATTGATTTATTTCATATTGGCCTTCACTTGTATAATCACCTGGCACATGCCCATTGCTGACAGTGTTTTTAAGAGAGAAAAGCTTAAGATCCATGCACAAGGAGCTGTTGGATTGTAGAACCTCTGTATAACATCAAAACACACAGGATTTATGAAATTACTTTTATATCAACTCCTCAGAAGAAAAACAAATTCTATGTCTCAAAACAAAAGCAAAAACAAAAGTACTTCTAACTAAAGAAGAGATATGGCTCGAGGAAACACCCATTAAAAGGTATAGCAATAGAAAACAGAATTTTAAAAGAGAAAAGGAGGTAGAAAAGTAGGTATAGGATCAAAACAATTTACAATTATAGGAGAAAGGAAATTTCAAGGCAGAAGGAAGAATCAATAATGCTACATGTTACATGTTATGTAGACTGACAAAGAATCAAAACTATAAAAGATCATTTATCTCAATCTCTGGAAATCACTAGTGTTCATTTTAAGCATTGTTTTGTTCAATTATGGCCAAAAATTCTGTTTGCAAATAATTTAAAGATAACTACAAAAAGAAGTGGTGTTTACCATCTACATGTATGAAAAATCTGGCAACAAAACAAAGAAAAGCTGAATTGTAGCGTGAATTATGAATTTTGTATTTAGAACAAGACATAAAGTATACTGAAATGTGGTAATCAAGAAAGAAAGAATGGAGGAGAGACATGTCTAAAATATGTGTGTTAAAACAGAGTAGGATTGGACATTTAAAGCCTCAGGGAAGGCTATGGACAGATATTTCCCATGGAGAATGTATGTAATATATAGAATCACTATATAATTTATTATACATACCAAGAGACTTGAGAGAGAAAGTAGTACTATAATTATGACAATAAGACAAGCATGACCCCTGACTGTCCAGGTAACCCAAGCCATGTGGTCCTTTACTAACACATCACAATAATCTCCAGTATAACTCAAATTTAATCTGTCAGTTAACAGCTAACTGGTAAACAAAGTTTTCCATTTTTCCTTAGTACTACTCTTCCAGATCTCCTCTAGAATTCTGCTGGCTTGAGGGCTAGCAATGATCGACTCTGAGAAGAAATGATATGACCATTTTCAAAACTGGCCCACAAAAATCTTTTACATGCTATCCTCCATATTATCTCCCATTTGGTGACTATAGAGTTTTTGAAAGCCTAATGTTAATACGGTGGATCCATTAGATTGCACAAAATGAGTTATAAATAAATGATGAGAGGCAAAACTCATGTGTGGAGCTGTAGATTAATTAGAAAGAAACTTCTATTTGTTTTAGAGTCCTTATACATTTGGAAATTTGTTAAACAGCTATCATCTCAAACAATACAGAGTTTCTCTTAATACAGTACTTTAGTAACTACCAATGGAATGAAGTTAACATAGAGCAAAATTCCATTAACTATTTTGGTAATAATAGATGATATGGAAAACATAGATTAAGCCTGAAAAAGGAAACAGACACCTTGTTTTGAATGTAGGAAGAGCAGAGAGCAAAAGGATATAGAGAAAAGACAACAAGAAACCAAGTTCAGGGAACATAATTGGGTGGGAACATAAAGTAGACTGAGATTAAAGTTATTGTGCTAATAACCAAACTTTAGTGATTTATGCTACAAGTGTAAATAGTTTTTTTTTAAATTTATTTGCATCTTAAGTATTGCTTAAACTACTAATATCTGAAACATCTGTTCTGTTCCCTCATATTGTTGACAATTTGGGTGTAATCTGGTAGAAAACTTCAAACCTAAACCTTACATCACTACTTGTTATCAGTCTGGAGCAGAACACAGTAAGAATAACTGAAGTCCTGAAAACTCGTGGTGGCAGGTGTGGTAAGCTATACATAAACTATGTTAGGCATATATTTATCAAGTGAAGTATTATATTCCATCTTTAATGTAAAAAATACATGGCAAGCCAATCTGAAAAGGCTACGTGCCATATAATCCCAAGTATGACATTTTGAAAAAGGCAAAACTATGGAGACAGTAAAAAGACCAATGGTTGCCAGAGGAGGGAGGGATGAATAGGCAGAGCACAGAGGAATGTTATGGCAGTGAAACTATTCTGTACATATAATGGTGGATACACGTCATTATAAATTTGTCAAAACCCACAGAATGACCACCATCAAGTGAGAACCCTAATGTAAACTCTGGACTTTGTGTGATGACATGTCCGTGTAGGTTAATCAATTACAACAAATGTACCTCTCTGGTGAGGGATGTAGGTAGCAAGAAAGGCTGTGGGACAGGGGCACAGCGAGTGTATGGGAATTTTGTACTTTTGGTTCAATTTTGTTATAAAACTAAAACTGCTCTAAAAATGGTCTATTAAAATATTTTTAAATGAAAACATGAAGCAACTTTAAAAAGTTGCCACCTGAACAGAATTTTAACAGCTGCTTAAAATATTCAATAGTTTACAAAAACCTGTAGGTGTCTCTCATGCTCTATATATTTTTAAAAATATAATAACCTAAAATACTGATGTGTATGTAAAGGGGAAAGCAGTATAATGGTTGGCAAAGTAAAAATAATGACATCTTTTTCTTTATTTTTGGCTAAGAGAATAGGTTTGCGTATTATCTTTTAATATGCACAATAATATACTGTATATTCAACAGACTGGTAGCTTAGGGAATCCTTCATTTGTGTAATACACTTGGAGATCTCTCATTTCACATTTGTAACCATATTACTTCTGCTAAAATTAATGGAACTCCATACAAATTTGCAGCATTTTGGAAACCATTAGGGATGACCCATGATCCATGCATAGATTCTTTAAGACGCCTGTCACATTTAATCAAGGTCATCATATTTCACAGATACATAACCTTGTTAATTTATTTTTTCTACATGCTTCATTTGAATAAATCATCCATCATGCTAAACAGACACAAGTACATCCATAGAATTCACAAATACTCACTAGACTGTGAAAAGGGATCTGTTTTCAAGTGAAGAGGCACTTTTCATTACCCAATAGATGCCTAAATGCATGGACTTTATTCCAAATTCTATCACTAGATACCAATCACCATGTGCATCTGGAGATGCAGTACAAAGAAGTCACAAGTAGATGCCAAGTATTTAGACAAAGAGTGAAATTGAATTAAATACATGCTATTCATAAAGTAAACAGTGAAAAGTGTGGTTATGTAATTTAAAAGTTAAGAACATGAAATCAGAAAAGAAATCATGTCATCTGCACACAGATATAGATTACTTCTTTTCCAATTTGGATTTCTTTTATTCGCTTTTCTTCTGACTGTTGTGGCTCGGTCTTCCAAAACTATGTTGGATAAAAGTGGCAAGAGTGGGCATCCTTATCTTGTTCCTGATCTTAAAGGAAATACTTTTAGCTTTTCACCATTGACTATGATGTTAGCTGTGGGTCTGTCATATCGGCCTTTATTATGTTGAGGTATGTTCCCTATGTGCCCACTTTCTGGAGAGTTTTTATCATAAATGGATGTTGAATTTTATCAGAAGCTTTTTCTGCATCTATTGAGATGATCATGTGGTTTTTACACCTCAATTTGTTAATGTGATATATTACATTAATTGATTTGTGGATATGGAGTAAATAAATGTCTTTGAAGGATCTCCTCCAAAGTTTAGCTTTGCACATCTTTATTACAACCAAATAAAAATTAAAGATCAACATTACGTTAAAAAACGTCCATTAACTATAAACTAAAAGTCTACTTCTGAAATTCAGTTTGGGAAATGGCTCTGGAAAAGAGGACAGAGAAGTGACAAGGTGCTCCAAGGATGTTTATCTATAATATTCCATTATTATAAAGATAAAATAATACTCTCTTCATTATCAGTTGATGGATATTTTATATTATTATTTGCAACTTTATTTAAAATATAAATCATTTTAATTTTTTTCGAAATTGTAGTACACTGGATAATTGTCCCTCTCCCACAAATGTATCCAAGTCCTAAACCCCACAACCTGTGAATATCTCACCTTGGCAAAACGTACTTTACATAGGTGTTAAGGAACTTGAGATGGGGCGATTATCCTGAATTATTCAGGTAGACTAAATGTAATTCAAAGTATCCTTGTAAGACACAGTCATGAGGGTCGGAATTAAAGGTGATGTGACAATGAAAGCAGAGAGAAAGAAGATATGGTGATGGAAACAGAAGTCAAAATGATGCAGAGCTCTGAACCAAGAAATGGAAGCAGCACCTAAAAGTTGGAAAAGGCAAGGAAACAGACTGGATTCTCCTTTAAAGCCTTCAGAAGGAAGACTGCTTGCTGACCCATGTTAGACTTCTAACTTGTTAAACCATATAATACAATTTTGTCAATTTAATCCAAAAATGTGTGAAAAATTTGTTTCAGAACCAATAGGTAACTAATACGAAATATATGTAAATATTTATACACAGTTTTAAACATAAACACACTGAAAGTAAATTGTGCACACACTCACACACACCTACACTCGTGTACACACACCTACACTCGTGTACACACACACAATAACCAGTTGACTTGAATCCGATAGGCTTACTTCATTGTTTGAAACAGAGAGAGAGAGAGAGTGTGTGTGTGTGTGTGTGTGTGTGTGTGTGTACTTTATAATTGAGAAGAACAAGAGCAACGTTAGGGTTTCCCTCTATCTACCATCTTAATACCTCATCTCCTGGTATTATTATGTTTTCAAGGAGGAAGGGGAAGAGAAGGAGGAGAAGAAAGTGGGAGTAGGAAGGGGAAGGAGAGGAAAAGAAGGGAGAGGAAGAGGGGGAAGCAAAGGAAAATCCTTTAATCCATTGTTTAATATTTAAAGCCCTGTTTAATTGAAGGTGTTTAAATAACTGCATAGCAACCATAATCTATAAATAACTCCTTATCAGTGTCATCCTCAATTTCAAAGATAAGAAGTACAAAATAAGGAAACAAAAGGGCATTCTACTTGAGATTTAGATTAGCCATCTCATAGAGGGAAAAAAGAAGAGACTATACATAGACAATAAACATGAAAGACTTCATAAATTTCCCTTGGGTTGACTATGTTTGCTTCAATTGGCCCATAACAAATAAATGCTCCTGATTAAAATATGTTTTCCATACAGCTGCACAGCAGTCTGCTTCATCAGAATTATGAAGAATTTTTTTTTTAAATTCAGCTGACTTACTGTGAAAGGCCATTTTCTACAAGGAACACACTAATTGAAGCATTACTATCTAGTTCCTATTTAAAAATCTTTCTATGTCTCACAGTTTTGGATATGTCCACATATATCTGGCAGTTTCCCAATAAGTGTCTTTTAATTTTAAAGCAAAAAATAGCCAATCATGTAACACTAAAAATGTTTGAGAGGTTTACTTTTACTATTTTCCCTTTATCTGTGTATTTGTTTTATTCACTACTGCTTTCAATAGGTCATCAAAAGATAATAGTTGCTTCCCTTGACTTTGATTGAAACAATTCATAAAAACACTAAGGTAAATGTTTTTCAGTTAGGGAAAAAATAATCATGAAGGCTTTAGTTTATAAAGAAAGAATTAAGCCCATCCAACATCTACAGGATCAAGGGATATTTATGGGATTTCAATAATTCACATAAGCTTGGCTAAATGCAGAGGAACAAGACAGTACTTAAGAAACCTGGAAATAGATCATATACAGATAATTAGAAATCCCATCTTTGTTATGTATGAGAGAAAATTCTGAAATGAGACAGAATAATGAAAAAATATTTGAGGGCGGAAGAAAATTAAGTCTGTATGGCCACAATTGATAGAAAATACGTATCATTTTGAGGTACTGTTTCAAAGAGCCTGAATTATTCAAAGAGCCTGAATTATTCAAAGAGCGTATATTTAAACTTGAGGATCATGAGTTGTAAGAGATGTGGAGTATTTCAATCATATTTATAGTGGATGTCCCTTCCCAGAAATGTTATGGATCGGACTAGATTAGAAAGTTTTTTTGTGACACTGTGCCCACTATTATCTGTAAGAACAAATAAAAATTAAGAGACTCAATTATCTTCTGAAAATAAGGTAAAATATTCCCCTCCCCTACTTTTTCTTAGAGCGTTTACATAAGAAAACTTAAAATTGTAAGTAATTCCTCCTTTCTCTGAAATGCATGTAAATTATTTGAAAACAAAACAGGCCTTTTGTTAGTTTTGTGAATCAGGAATGTCTTTTTCAAGGACCTAGGAGCCATCACTTTGAAATGTAAACATTAAGGAAGACAGCACCCTTATTTTTCAGGTTAGGGGACAGTTAGGAGCCTAAAGCCTAACACAAATTGCAAAATTACTTCCTATCATAGTTTGTTTTTTGTCTGGATAGGGTCAATAGCTAACATAGATGGCCATCCGAATTACTAAGTAAAGTTTGTATGAACTATGTGTAACAGCGCTGTAAGGTCCTCTTACTTAAGAACTAGCTATTGTTTATCATGAAAACTTGTATTTAGTGGGTTGTATATGCTTGGGTATATAAGCAAGTGAAATTTCCTTTCTGTGTGCAGTCTCTTAGTGGATTGCCTCTAATAGGCATCACATTCTGGTTTAATGCTTATTCAATAATAAAAGTATTTTCTTTCTCTACTTCCTTTGTAAAGTAGTTGGGAGAAGATTTTGTTTTTGATCATAATAATAAAACCACACACATAGAGTCAATTAAACTTTGATGAAGGAGGAAATAGAAGACAATGGAGAAAAGACAATCTCTTCAGTAAGTTTTGTTGGGAAAGCCGGATAGCCATATGTAAGTCAATGAGCACTCCCTCACACTCTACACAAAAGTAAACTCAAAATGGCTTAAAGACTTAAATATAAGACATGACACCGTAAAACTCCTAGAAGTGAATATAGACAAAATGTTCTCTGACTTAAATCATAGCAATGTTTTCTTAGATCAGTCCCCCCAGGCAAAAGAAAGAAAAGCAAAAACAAACAAATGGGACTTCGTCAAACTTATAAGCTTTTGCACAGCAAAGGAAGCCATAAACAAAAAGAAAAGACAACCTAAAGAATGAGAGAAAATATTTGCAAACAATGCAACTGACAAGGGCTAAATTTCCATACTATACAAAGAGCTGATACAGCTCAATATCAAAAAAGAAACGAACAACCAATTTAAAAAATGGGCAGAAGATCTAAACAGACATTTCTCCAAAGAAGATATACAGATGGTCAACAGGTACATGAAAAGATGCTCAACATCACTAATTGCCAGGAGGTATCACCTCACTCCAGTCAGAATGGCCATCATCAAAAAGTCTATAAATAATAAATGCTGAAGAAGGTGTGGAGAGAAGGAAACCCTACTACTCTGTTGGCGGGAATGTAAATTGGTACAGCCACTATGAAGAACAGTATTGTGGATCCTTAAAAAACTGAAAATAGAGTTACCACATGATCCAGGGATCCCACTCCTGGGCATACACCCAGGAGAAAACTAATTCAAAAAGATACACGCACCCCAATGTTCACCGCGGCAAAGATAAAGAAGCAATCTAAGTGTCCATGGAGAGATGAATAAGTAAACAATTAACTATTACTAAGCCATAAAAAAGAATGAAATAATGCCATCTGCAGCAACATGGATGGACCTAGAGATTATCATACTAAGTGAAGTTAAGTCAGACAGAGAAAGACAAATACCATACGATATCACTTATATGTGGAATCTAAAAAATAATATAAATGAATGTATATACAAAACAGAAACAAGACTCACAGACACAGAAAACAAACTTATAGTTACCAAAGGGAAAAGGCAGAGGGAGTAATAAATTAGGAGTTTGGGATTAGCAGATACACATTACTACATATAAAATAGATTTCGCTTTAAATAAAGAATAACACAATTTTATTCTGTGCTGTCATAATTCCTTAATATCACTTCCCCTTTGGTAATTATAATTTTGGTTTTTTTTTGAGTTAGAGCTTTATCTTGGGTATATGCCCAGGAGAGGGATTACTGGATCACATGGTATCTATTTTTAGATTTTGATTTCATTCCTAGAAGGATGGTTCCCTTTGGTGTATAGATCTCTCAAGATATACGCTGGTGCAGCACTGGATTCCCAAACTGCAGCCAACTGAACTGGGATTTGGAGTTGGCCTTTAATGCACAGTAGTATATGGTTCAAGAAGTTCTCAATTTATAGATGACGATTTTGTAATGCTGTTTTTTTCACAAAATATTTCTTAAAACATTTCATTCCAAATATCCATAAGTCAATAAAGATTAATAAATCAGTTAATGTATTAATAGCATTAAAGCAACTGGATAAACTTGATGAACTAGATTTGTATACATATGGGGCTTATTCAATACATTTCATGCTTTTTCATATCTAACTTCTTTAACTAAACTTTGTGATCCACATCCCTAATCCTTGACATTTTGTACACTCTAGTTTTCAAAGATGATTCTTCTTTTCCTACCATGATGCAGTTTTTACAACACACCTCTTAATTTTATAAAAGTATTAATTACTGTCAGCACCTGTGTTCTTTCCAAGAAAACAGCATTTTTTTTATCACATAATGGTAAGTAGAATTTTCTCACAATAAAGATATTCATCATAACACAGTTTAAATTCCTCTAATTATTGCAATGTTTCCTTTATTCTGAAGAATATTTAATAACTCAATATGTGTTTAGTCTGATCACTGTTAGAAAGCAAGGCTTAAAAGCAACAACTTCTATTGTATAATTTTTAAGTTCACCAGTACTCCTAACTCAGTATATGCTATGACACAACCAGCCATAAGATTAGAATTTCCTAACCAAGAAAATTATTTTGCCTAAGAATTCTATTGAAGTAATATATTTCAAATGGAAATATTAAAGACACACAACATCATTCTATCAAGTTTTATCCTTCAGCAATCAGATATTATTCAGATTAATTTATAACTGGTAATCCCTTTAAATAAATTAAGAATATAAAGCATATACTGAATATGAGTTGAAATAATAAGAATCCAGGAAAACAGTCAATGTAAATAAGGATGGAAGAGCTAAAGGGATATTTTTCCTCCAGCTTGGCAATTCTGCATCTGAATAATTCTCAATTTTATCACAAAATGTTGAATGTTAAGTTTGCAGACTAATGCAATGGATGAATTCCCTATTTGACCTATACATGCATTTTTGCATTTTAATGCTCTAGTGGGGCTTCCCTGGCTCTTCCCAGGATGGCAGTATTAACCCTGGATAAATCCCCTAGTCTTCTAGATGGTATGATATGTGATACATCAGTGGATCTTATAGTCTTAGGTCCATTCCTAACCCAATGGTGTTTCTTCATTATTGTATTCCTTCTACTTTGGCCCCCATTTATAAAATTACAAGTTCACATATAATAAACATATGTAATATAAATATATACAATTACACAATGCAAATATATACAATTTTATATATATATATATATATATATATAATTTTTCCCATAAAAACTTCTGAGTTATCAACATCCTTTTCAGACCATTTTTGTCATATCATCTTGTTTCTGAAATGTTTCTAATTTTTATTTATGCTTTTCATATAGTTAAAAATAATTTCTTATTTTAAGTATATGTTTTATGGACTCACTTTTCTAATATGTCTTCATTGTGGATAAGGGCATAATTTATTAATTGTTTTCCTCATTTTATTTCTGCCTTTTTGTTTCATACAATAACTTGTGTGAAACCACAATTCTTTTCTATCGCTCATACTTAGGTGAAATGAGCTCTCAAATAGGGACAATTTTTATCACCCAAGAACATCTAGAAATGTCTGCAGACATTTTTGGCTACCATAACTGGTGAGTTGCCATTGACATCTAGTGGGTAAGACCAAGGATATGGCTAAAAATTCTACAATGCATAGGACAGCGTTTGTCCCTCAACAAAGAATTTATCTGGTCCAAAATGTCAGTGATGTCTAGGCTGGGAAATCATGTACCCATACTCTTAGAAGGAAATAATTAGCGTTAGGGAGAAGTTCATTTTCCTTAGTTTCATGGCTGTAATGTTCCTTCTGTTGTAATCACAAACTATTTAAATTGAGCCTTTATAATTTCTGAAATGTGCTATATTTTCTTCCCTTATGTGTTTTCATATCTACTTTCTCTTTTGATTGCCCTTAATATTCCTCTCCTTTTTTATTTGAATTTTACTCCCAGGCATTTGTTCTCAGTATAAGTAGTTATGCTGGAAATTAGAGCCTGCAAAGACCCTCCCAGTTTGGGTGCTTTTTATTAGATCAGCCTGTTGAGATTTCCATAGGCATTTATGATCCTTCACTTTGGAGATGGGTACCTACAGGAAATCCGCAAGCTCTCAGTTGTCAAGCCCATCAAAAGTGTCTACTTTCCTACTACTTCCTCCTCACAACTGCCGGTATGTGATGCACCACCTTGCTGTCTAGTGTTTGACCCCCATTCTCATTTTAATAGACTCATGTATGCATTTTTGCTTAATTTTGCTTAAATGCTATCCATGACAACTTTTAACTAGATTTCTTTCTATATGAGCATCTAATTTTTTTTCAATTTTATAAAATTCTAAATTCTGAAAATAATTTCTTTCTTTTTGAATATGTTTGATAATTTACACAAAAGAATTAGGCTCTTAATTTAAATTTAATTTATAGGCAAAAATGTGTTTCTGTTTTTCTGTTAATGCCTTTTAATCTGCCCTTCATTTGTAGCTATGTCCCTCTACTGCTTTCTAATCTTTTCTTTATCCATATGTTAAATTCCTCAAAATAATTAACATTCAAAGAACAAATATCTGGATATATAATTCTGGTCTTATTTTTATCTTTTTTGTCCTTCTATTTATTTAATTTACTATGTTTGGTCTTTATTAATAAATTATTAGGTTGGATCTTTTCGTCATTAACTTTTAGCCCTTTGATTTTCATTTATATGAACATAAGTTTAAATTGTTTACTTTAAATAGTGTTTTAGCTGAATCCCACTAGTTTAGAAAGTTTCCATTAAATTTTTAATTAATTTCCTAACTAGTTTTATTACAGTTATAAAATTTTAGTCTTGTACCTATCATTCATGATTAGTTCTTATTTAATGTGTTTGAAAATAAGTTTATTTTTTGTTTAAGTATTTATGTATATGTCTTTAAATCAAGTTCGTTAATTATATATTTTTAAAATCCTTTGATATTTAGTAAACTTTATTTAGTCTACCAATTACTCCAGAGACTATTTCAAATCTTCACACACAAAGGTGGATTTGTCAGTTTTCCCACAGTTCTATGAAGTTTTGTCGTACAAAATTTAAGGGATTTTTTTTTATGCTTCATAAAAGTTTTAAATTATAGTAGGTTTTTGGTAAAGTTTTAATTGCAGTTTCCTATTGCATTAAACTCTTTATTATTAAGCAGGTGCTCTCTGTATCCCTCTTAATGCCTCAAGCCACAGTATCTATTCTATCTTATATTAATATACTATAGTAGCTTTTTCATTATTAGTGTTTGTATATTTTTTTCCATTCTTTTACCCATATTTTGTAATCCATATATGGAAATTCTAATATCCTAAATTCTTATAGACTGAATTCTCTTTGTTCCTGTTTGTATCAACTTATTTCACCATGTTTTAAGATGTTTTACTATGAACTCATATTTGATATCATTGTCAGGGATCATGAGGGCTTGAAAGATCTGTGTCCTTCCAGAGAGGATTTGCTCTTGCATTATTTAGGTGTATGTATTTACTACCAACCTGAAACCACTTTAATTTACTTTCTCAGCTAGACCACTCAGGTAGTATATTATTATTAAACCTTACACTAGAGTGAATGCAGCATAAAAATTACAGATTTGCAGAGGCCCTCTTAACACCACTTATTTTCCTATATAAACTTGAGTTTGAAAAGATTCTCTCCCTTTCCAGAGTGCCAATATTTTCTGCCCACTTCTTCACTGATGCTCTGTCCATTCAAAGTTCATACACTTAAAGGAATCTCTACCCTCAGTTCATCCAAGACAATTCCTTTTCTGTGTGAATATTAAAGCATAATGCTGAGGTACCAGGTTTTGGCAAAGAATCTTTTACCTATCAGGGTAAAAGTTATGTTTCCCCTTTGGAAATCTGATCCTGTTTTGCTTTTGATGCCCAATTATTTCACTTACTTCATTGCAAGATTAGTTTTAAAGGGATGCAGAACTCAGCCCAGCATTTCTGGCATTCTATAGTTGCATACTTTGTCAGTTAACATAATTCATCCAAATTACTGCAAGTGGAATTTCTTATCAGGCCCTTTCATTATTAATTATTTAGAGAAGTTTTGGAAATGAACTACATTTTTATCTTCCTATGGGTTATACTGTACTGTACTCTGAATAGAACCTCACCTACAAAGCTAAATCTGTTGAGACGTATCACAGGTTGTTAGGTCATAAAACCCCAACATGTTTTCAAAGGAATCCAAAGTCAGGTCTTTGCCATTTTCAAACTATCTACAATGCAATCCTATAAAAAATATTTCTATATGTTTCTAGATATTCTTTAGGTACATATACCCCACTTTTTCATCTTCTGTTTTTTTCCTTATTCTATCAGAACTCACCTCAGAACACTTCATGCTGTTACAGCGTTGATATGTAAGCATTTTAATAACACTATTAACCGAAGGCTTTTTTCCTATCTGTTTAGATGAATGTCCACCTCACATAAATATGAACATCCTTACATTGTGATATGTGTTCAAAAAGCAAGCACTAATGGAAAATAAACACAAAACACAGAAACCTACTTACACATTTGGTCCTCAAGAATATCTTGAAATCTTATGTTCATTTATGTCATTTAAATATTATTACTTCACACATTTTCTATTGTTCTCATTTCTTACCACTTATTTTCTTAACCCTTTCCCATCCCTCTTGTATACTTTCAGTATATAAATATAACAAACAAAAAATGAAAAACATAAAAGATAGTTTTCAGAAATCCCTCATATTCTCAGTGCCAAACAGCAAACATGCATGCATCTATCTATATAACATTACGTTATCCTCTAGTTTTAATAAAGGCTGTCTACCATCCTATTTAAGGGCAAAACAACATCCTGTCCTGAGACTTCCATTCTTCTTTCACAAGAACTGCAATTTCCCTTTTCTTTTTTCTTTTTTTTTTGGTATACTAAGCCACTGTCTTTCATTTTGATCCTCATGTTAACTTTTTTCACATTTAATATTTTTTATTAAAAAAAAGAAACAATAAAATACAAAACAAATTCATATATCCATTCAATTATAGCCTTTCTGGTCTCCTCAAAAACTACTTCAAGAGAGTTTTTAGTTCTAATCCTTATTTCTTAGTCCCTGTTCAGTACTCAAACATTTTGGTTCGATTTCCTCACCCATCTTTCCATAGGTATTACTTGTAGTGATCATACTAATGACATACATATTGCTAAAATCCAATGGGACGTTCTAAGTACTAACCTCCCTTGACCTCTAAGCATCATTAGACAATCCTTGCCACTTCCTCCTTTAAACAAGTATCAGTCATCCCTTGGTCTCACAGGGAATTGGCTCCAGGACCCTCGTGGATATCAAAATCTGTGATGATTAAGTCCCTTATATAAAATGGCATAGTACTGTTGGCCCTTTGTATCCTCAGCTTCTGCATCCACAGATTGCACAATCATGGATTCAACCAACCAGGTATTGACTGTATCCCATTGTCTCTTCTAATATTCAACTTTCCTTCTTCTCTCTTAATTTTCTTGACAATCCTTCTCTCTCCTCTTTGTTAACTGTGCTCTGTTATCCAATCTTTAATTTATTCTCAAGGTTTGGCCCTAAGGCCACTTGACTTTCACTGTCTCATCTTAATATAGAATACCAAAATGCCTACAATTTAAACTAGCATTTGTATTCAAAAGACCCACACTTACATACCTCCATTCCCTGACTGAAAAAATATCTTAACTACATCCTTAAAATATTTTCTTGGATATCATAAATAAGTCTTAATTCAATGTAAACAAATGGAACTTGATCTTTTCCCCTAAAATTAATCCATTTCCAGTGCTCCCTGTATCACAGAATACCACCATTATTTCTCTGTGTGTTTCTCACCTTTACATAGATTATTTTGATTCAGAAAACAAGATTGACAAGGATTATATAACATGTCCAAAATTTCACAGGTAATATGAACTGAAATTTCAATCCAATCCTGACTTTTAAAACCATGACCGCCAACTCATGCAAAATATAAGCCATTCCATAATTTTTTATCCCACTGTAGTATCACAAAACTTTTTCCTTATATCTATATTTGTATTTGTCTACATTTTACCTATTGTGTTAGAACCTGTAAATGTCACCTTAGTCAGAAAAAAAAGGATCCTTATAGATATAACTGTGTTAGGATCTTGAGATGAGATTTTCCTGGATTATTAGGCTGGATCTTAAATACCATCTGAATGTCCTCATTAGAGAAAGGCAGAGGGAGATTAGATAAGCACAGCAAAGGAGATATGAACAGGAGGCAGAGATTGGAGTGACACAGCCACAAGTCAGAAATTGCTGGCATCAACCAGAAGCTGGAAAAGGCAAAGAACAGACTGTCTTCTAAAGCCTCCAGAGGGAATATGGTCATGTTGACATCTTATTTTCAAATCTCTGGCCTCCAGATTTGTGAGAAAGTAAATTTCTGTTGTTTTAAGTCACTATTTTTTGGCAGTTTGTTACAGTGGCCACACAAAACTAATGCAGGTGCATCGTCACTAGAAGTTGCATTATTTTTACCAGTAAACTATCGTACTTTATTTGATTGATCCTAATATCCTGGTTTAAAGCAGAGTCCACATTTTGTGCTTAATAAGTAACTTCTGAATAACGTAATTAAATTATGCATGAACATGGGCTTCTCAAATTACTCACTGTCATTTGGTCCAAATCCAATTTGGAAATTATTCTTTCTAAATCAGTGTGTTAATTAATACATTTTGGAAATCATTATTAAATATGTATGGTGTGCTATGTTGGTCCTGAAGTAGATTATGTTAAGAAATTTTAGTACAAATTTATTGTTTTCATAACACTATTCACAATACTTCAGAAGGCCTCTGGTTTTTATTTTTCCTTATTAAGCTTCTTAGTTTTTTTTGGAAGATTTAGTATTTACAATGCAATTATATTAAGATATCCTCTGTTAAGAACTACACTAAAATAATATAGTTTTCAAAGATAATTTTAGGTTTAATGTCATGCTATTTTTTCATATTTTATCAAGTTATCCTTAAAATAATATTTATATAACTTCAGGTATATATTATATATCCAAAATGCAAGTTTTAGTATTATGATTTTTTTATACTATCAGAATGTGATATTGGGATCTTAGATTTTCTTTATCTATGTTTCAAATTAGTGCAGAGGATATCTTCCGCTTTATTCTAATTTGCTCTTATAAGTACTATCATGTTTCCCCACTTGTGAAAAATAAAATCTTCTTCATTATGAACTTTGTAGCTAAGAAATATTCCTGCAAAGATGTTTTAGCCTTTAGGACTAAATATTTATAGCAGACATGGATCTTTTATTTGATGTTTTATTAGCTATTACTTCTGCCAACTTCACTTCCTCAAAATGATGGGTAATGTAGACCAAGAATGATGTTAATTTCAACAACTTTGGTCATTTGTTCAGTTTATAAAGTAAAATTATATTCATTATAAAAGTGAGACTATAACAATTTTTTAAATAGATCAGTGAAGTAATATTTTAATTATAGTTGATTTTCAATATTATATTAATTTCAATGAAGTTATATTTAAAGAAGAACAAAATGAAACTAAGCAAAGGTTAGCATCACTGGGCAAGTTGATACCTTTACAGAAATTTCATCTAAGTAAGACTAAGTATTTGTTTTTAGGGTGTGGGATTTATTTTAGGATGTTCTAAATTTTTTGACAGAGCCCTATAAATGTATATATTGCAATGAAATTGAGAAAAATTTCAAACAAAATGGTCACTGACAGTCTTTCTCTCTATGCCCTTCTTTCACTTTCAGTAAGCAGTCTTTCAAGATCCTGCAGTTAGTATCTCCAGAATTCTTTATCACCTGGTGGCCCAATGAATCACTATAGTTGGCAATACAGTCTTTTGTAAACAAGCCAGTTTTAGGAATGTATTGAATTTTTAATAACTTTCCATATTGGAGTCAGTTATATAAACTATGTCATGCAGAATTGTTGACACCTCTGTTGCCTCAGTATTAACAGTTCTCTCAGGAGAGAAGTGCCATCCAAGAGAAAACAAATTGAAAAGAAAAAGTAGAGAGGATTATGATTTGAAATGATTACAAATTGAGATTAGTGAAAAATAAATTAATATTATTTAATTTTGTGTTCTATTAATTATATTATTTGACCAGTTTTTAAATAGTATTTTATTAGATTATTCCTCATAAAATGCAAGGTTCTGCGTGATCATGTACTTACTACCTTAGAGTATTTTAGTCAAACTAAGGAGTATAATGGGATTGGCTGGTTACTCTTAATTGTGTTGGAGAAAGTATGTAACAAAAAGAATATTCTCAGTTCTAACTCTACATTAATGACCTAAAAATACTTTGTAAGTGCCCTGAAAAAAACTTCTGGGTCAGAATTTCTGAAAACCAGTCCCAGAATATCATCCTGTAAGTGGTTGAATTACAACACAAATTGAATTTGCAACTCCTAGGGTATCTTCTGCTAAGTGAAGTTATTAACTAGAAGGGAATGGAATCCTGAAAACTGGTATAGGAGATATGGGCAGATTCTGATGAACCTGGGACACAGAACCTACCAATTCTTCTTAGCCTTCCTTGCTGGTAGAAGCAGCTAGTCTTCCCTTGCTGGAATGAATGGATTAGCCCTCTTTTGCCTGAAGAACTTGTAATTAAAAAGTAAAGAAAAAAGAAAAAGAACTTGTAATTGCATCCCCATCGTAGCTGCCCAGCAAGTCACTGCTGATTCTTCTCAAGACTTACCCCTACCATCTCCGTTTTTATACTAAAACTAGACTTCAAACCCAACAGGCCCCAAAGGGTGAGATACAACATCTGACCCATGAGGAAGGGCACTAAACACCCAAATAACTGAATTTTTTAAACAATTTATGCAGAATTAAATATGGGGACTATGTGTGGGACTGGGTTATAAAAGTGTTGAATAATGGTGAAAATAAAGTTGAGTCAGGCTGAATGTATTGATATTGGCTGCTAAAGAGAGATTTTAGCTTTGATGTTTTAGGTTGAGGCATTTCAAAGGGCAAACAGTCTATAACAAATGAAGTTAAAATGCTCAACTTGCCTTGGTATAACATAGAATCAGGTAGCCAGAGACTAGGGATACTGTAATGTTAGAGTGTACTTACCATGTAGATCTGTTCAACTTACCCTGGAGGGTCCAAAGGACACACCTTTCCCTTGAATATAAGGTATGTATCTGTGAGGGAAGCCCCAGCATCCTTGAAAAGTTCTGAGGTAGTTCTTATTCATAGACCATTAATTAGAGGGGGAACTACTACCATCAAACTGTGACCCTCTAAATGTAATGGAAGTAAGGGGAGCCTGGATAGCAGTGGCCTAGTGACTGCACTTAATTGCCAAAGACAAGGTGGGAATAGTTACTCTAATGGACTATAGAACCAGAACACTGACTTGCAGAGGCCTATGATTTTTCTAGGTACACTTTATCATGTTGTACCTAGAAAATAAATAGATGGGCAGTCTATTAAACTTTTATTCGATCTGTGTTAAGAGTTCTAGGTGTAGTAAACAAGTCTAACTTGAATAATCCAAAAAGATAGCCATGGCCCATCAATTTCAAGATTTGAGCCAATATTCAAACTCCAGAATCCCATGAATGAAGGGAGGAGTTAAGTTTCCTTGAGGAAAGACCCTGAAACACTTAAATATATATATACATATATTTTTTTTTATATAAAATGTTTATATTTCTATCAGCCTTCTTCAGAGACCTGTGGTCATTTACCAGGGTGAATGGGCAATGGGTTTACTGTATACTTTGACAGAATTCCCACACTGGTCACAGGACCTACAGAGTGAGGGCTATTATGGTAGGAAACGTCAAGTGCAGGCACAAGAATTTAAGAATTGTAAATTTAAAGCAGGTGGTGTCTCAAATCACAGTTGCTGTCGCAGGCCTGGTTTCATTACTTTACTCCCTAGTACCCCAGTATGCAGCAACTGATCTGGAAAGTGCTTTTCACGCGATGCCTATTAGTGAAGACCACCCGAGCGGTTTGTTTTCAGCTGGCAAGGAGAGCGAAGTATCTCAGAGGTACATCAACTCTGCAGACTTATGTCATAATTTAGTCAGCAGGGACCTTGTTCCTCTTTCTCTTCCATGAAATGGAAGTACAACTAGTCTAGATATATCGGTAAGACATTTGTGTTTCCCAGGTGGGAAATAAATTCAACAAAAATTCAAGGGCCCTTTACCTCAGAAAAACTCCTAGAGGCCCAGTGACGTGGACATGTTAAATTAAGCTCTCCCTCTGTAACAATGGATAAGTTGCTGTATCTGGCCCTTCCTACTAAAAACAAAACCAAACTCAAAAAACCAAAAACTAAGGAAACAAACAAATAAATTTAAAAAAAGAAAAATCAACGCAACAGACTAGGCCAGTGGGCCACAGAATTCTGGAGGCAACATAATCCTCATCAGGTGTTCCACTTTGGCGCATATACTGACTGACCCGAAAAGCGCTAGTTTTGAGTGGTAAAGAGTTCTGCAATAGGTACAGCTTGCCGTGTTGACACGGGTTTCTCTAAATGCCTAAAAGCAAAAAGTAAGAAAAGACATACCTTGCCAATCTTTGCAGATTGGCTCTACTGGGTTATTCTTCTGACGCTTGGCCAAGCGGCTCACCGTTGCAGTCAGCGGCTCATTTCCCGCTTGTTGAGCGGGAAGACTTGCCGGAGAGGAAAGCTTCCGGTCTCCTGAGGTCGTCTCTGAGCATGCGCCCGGTCCTGGGCATGCGCAGGCCTTTTAAGTCGCCGCGTAAACTCAGTAGGTGCGGAAGGTCTTCGATTCCATACTTCGTTTAAAGAAGCTCTCTCTTCAGCTTTTCCTCTCAGAGTCCCTCATATTTACTGTTTGCCTCACTGGAATCGTTTGTCCTGGGTGGCAAAGAAGTTTTTCTTTTTCTTTTTTCCACACTGTTTTGAGGAATGCCCGCTACATAGCAACTTTTCTTCTGTGAGAGAGTTCCGGTTTCCTGGTGATAAAGCGGTTCTTAAAGCAGCTTCTAGACAGGTTAAAACTGACACAGTTTTTTGAGAAGGTCTTTTCTGCTTGGTCACTGGGATTCTGTGCTGCCATCGTCGGAACCGGTGAGTCGCTGAGTGCGGGGCCGCAGGGTAAGAAGTTCTGCAGAGCTCTCTTACCCTTTATCAGGTGGCTATTCCTTGATTTACGGTCCACTTGGGTCCTATAAATCTACTGTTTTCCAGAGTTCCAACAAGTTGATTCTGACACTTTTTGCTCCTATTTTTGCTGTTTTTGTGGAGATATGAGCCCTGGAAGCTACCTACTCTGCCATTGTTGCTAATGTCATTCTTCCTTGTACTAGTTTGAAGTCAGGCAGTATAAGTTATCCAATTTTTTTAAAAGACTATTCTATACTTTTCCATATATATTTTAGGAATAGCTTGTAACTTTTTAAATATTCTGCTTAGACGTTGATAGAGACTGCTTTTCCATATATATTTTAAGAATAGCTTGTAACTTTTTAAATATTCTGCTTAGACGTTGATAGAGACTGCACCAAATCTATAACTCAGGAATTGCCATCTTAATAATAACTACCTTTGAATGCTTGGACATAATATTCTTCATTGCAAGATTTTTTTTTTTTAATTTCCCTTGGAAAAATGTTGTGGATTTGTGTATACCTCTTTTTCACCTTTTTTTTTTTCTTGGAGCAGCTCTGCTATATGGGCTTTTATTCCTTATAAGGAACCTGGTTCTCAGCATTTTTCTTCAGTCATCTCTTTCACTTCTTTTGTCAACTATATTCCTAAGTATTCTTTTTGATACTATGTGTATATAATTAGTTTCCTAATTTTACTTTTGGATAATTTATTGCTAATATGTAGAAATACATGATTTTTGTGTATTCTTTATTCTGAGTCTTTGCTGAGTTCATTAGTTTTCATAGATTTGTGTGTGTGTGGAATTCTTAAGATTTTCTTTACACATGTTCATATTGCCTGTGCATAAAACAGTTTTAAAACTGGGTATTTTTTTTCTTTTGTCTTGCCTGATTGACTAATTGCACTGACTAGAATTTTATGAACCATAATGTATAGAAGTAGTAAAGGGGGATATTTTGCCATATTCCTGATTTTAGGGAGAAAAATTCGTTCTTTCACCATCCATATGATACTTGTTGTAGCTTTTTATAGATGCCCTTTCACTTGAAGACATTCATTTCTATGCTGAATTTGTTAAGAGTTTTTTGAGATACTTCCCAGTTAAATAGGTTTTTCTTGAGCCATTTTCTTACTAATAGACTACAGATGACATATTTTCATGTGTCTGATCATTTAAAAAGCAAACAAATACTCTTTTGTTCTGTGTTTTTGTTCAGCCAAAAATAACGTATTTGCATTTAGGGAACATGGGTATTAAAGATTTACTTATTAATCTACAAAACATGCAACATAAATATCACTTGAATTGCCCAGTAATATCAGTAATTATTCACTTATTCAAAACCTCTTATGAGTTACTTGAATTATCAGATTTTATTTATTTAATAAGTCTGAATAATAAACCATCTCCTCTGAGTGTACTTCTTTCACCAAGCCTCTTTTCATGTCTTCTTGCTTTTAGGTCCACTAAATGTCACTATCCTTGCAGATTAATATATTGGTCTTTGCCTCCATAATGTCAAATATGCAAATAAAAATCATTATAAAGAATGAAGCTGTAATGTTAGGTGAAGTTACCTCTGAATGGATAGACATTCAGTATGTATCAAATGGCTAGGAGGGAATACACTAAAAAGTTAACAGTAGTTATATATCAATGTTGGATTATGATTAGTTTTAGTATCATTTTACACACATAATTCAATTTTATTTTTTAAAATTTTAATATTTAAATAGGTTAAATGATTCATCTTGATTTTAGCAAAGAATAACACCTCAACTCTTGTCCTCAGCCTATCATTCTTATATGGATAATTTTTCACAGATTTTACCCATTTTTTAAAGGCTATCCTCCTCCCTTTATTCATCTAGATTGCTTAGAAATATCAAGTGATGGAAACAGACAAGGAATAAATATGAAGTGTATCACAAGAGAAAGATAAGGGTTCATAGTGACATCTAAAAGAAATACGAAAGTGTTCTAGGGAAACAAGAAAAATCAGTCATTTAACTTTAACTTGTCATTTGTATTGCAGTGTTAATGACTTTTCCATAGATCTTTATCTTTTACTGTCTAAATACACCTATATTGTTTAATCAGTTTGTAAGAGACAGCAAGAGAAAATTGTATGATTCATGCTTAAATTAGTACTGGGCAGGGAACCAAGATAGGACAACAGTGAGTGAGAGAACTTAATAGCAATAGGATTGGAACCAGAGGGAAACATGAAATCATAAGCCATGGATATTTGTCTGTGTATTGGAAAATATATTGACCTTAAACAAGACTAAGGAGGTATTTAAATCACCTGTAATTTTAGTGATTCATGCAGCCACCTGGATTAAATTTGGTTTCTCAATGTACAAAGTTATTTGAATTGTTGTATAAGAGTCCATACCAGTCATCCCTTCTTCATATTGTGCTTGTGATTTATTCCTACAATTTTCAAGTTTGGCATATTTTGAGTCTCTCTGAATTATTCACCATCTGCTTGTCTCCTTTGAGGGCAAAAGTCGCCATTTGCTCTATTGTTGCTCAGAAGCCCACTTGCTGGTATGATGCTCCAAGGTTTACTATGTGACTACCCTGTTGCACATCGGAGTTCAGAAAAATATGTCTCTGAAGCTTAACTTATATATTCAATCAAGTGCAATTATTTGGAAAGTACAGAATGATCATTGTCATAAAATGGATCTACTCTAAAGAGATGTTATATATTCAGTAACAGTTCCATGCAAGGAGTGTAAGTTTCACATAGACTAACACTAACAGATTGCAAGGATTCTAATGAGTGAGTTTCTGTGTCTTCTAGGACCTATACAAATATGCAGCCATGATGAATTAGAAGAACTGAAAAAAAAAAATGCACACTCTTCACAAGGTAATTACCCAAGTGAAGATTATATTAAAATAGATACTTTGCTCAATTTCTAAAATAAATTCATATATTTTTGCCTTAAGAATGGCAACTTGTGGAATATTGCCTAAGTATAAAGTAATTGTACAGATGTTTTTACTACAGTGCGGAGATGTTGAGAGAGAATATTAAACTCAATAATTCAGCAAATTTCAAAAAGTGCTACAGTAACCTGGAGTTGGCAGTTATCATGAATAATTTTCATATGCAGTTCCATAAAACTTTCTAGTTCTGGGCATCAACTCAAATTCTGAGAACTTATAATTTATTTTCTATTCAAACCAGCATCTCAGTAATAATATACAATATGGCAGTATTATTTGAGTAACATTTGTATGTGAGATATCAACATAGCTAAAAATATATTAAAAGGAAATCTGAATTTCCTTCCCCTAAAAGCATAGAAAATCTATGCTCTTTCAACAGTTTGTCTACTCAAAATGTTCACAAAATAATGCACATGTAGCCAGGTTTGAGTTTTAATATCAGTAAGAGAGATGAAGTAACTGAAAATAAAATTTTGCTGCTAGAATTTATCTCTAAGTTGAACAATTAACCAAATTACAATTTGTTATAAATGGAGCAATATGGCTCATATAGATAATGATGTGAGCTATATTGCTCCATTTATACATTGTTAAAAGTTTACTAGTACTGGACATTCAGTCTAATCTCTGTAACTATCAATTTGAGGGACCAGGATCTTAGGCTGTGCATATTAAGATATTGCTAATTCTAGGATACTAAATCCTGCAGAAATTTCAGCTTTACTCTTTTTTTTTATTTGTGATGTTGAGTGGTCTTGCTTGTTTTCCAGTTTTCTGAGTTTCACCTTTTCAAAGCAGATTTATTGTATCATTCATACAGCCACACTCTTCCCTTAAAACAAGGATAGAGTGTATTGCAAATCCTGTTATAAACTCCATTATTGTCACAAATATCTAACTGGCAATTAAATTTTCCAATTAGACTAGTAAAAGCGATCTCCTAAAATGGTGCAAACTGACAAAAAAAATACTCTGATCTGATTTATACATTGCCTCCTTTTATTTCTAGTATCCATTCCTTTTATTTACCTCCCTTGATGTGGGAAAAGATGGGTAAACCAGCATCTGTTTTATTCTTCAAAATGGAAAGAAAAATAATAAAATATAAGCCTTTCACAATTTAATTTGATTTTAAAGGTAAACACACACACATACACACACTCCTTATAAGTGTTAGCTAGTTTCCAAAGATAGTGTGAAACCTATTCAACTGTTCCCTATATGTGCATTCGCCACCTACCATCAAAAGTAGGAATGCTTCTCCCCTTGAATCTAAGCTAGTTCTGTGACTGCTTTGTCAACACAATGTGGCCAAAGTGGGGTTTGAGGGCTTCTGGCCCATCCATTAAGAAGAACTAGCAGCCTGAGAGCCTTAAACAGCCAAGAAGTCCAAGTTGTCCAGCTAGAAAGAAAGCCACATGATGAGGTCTTAGAAGTTTAGACACAACATAGAGAAGTTCAGAAGCACCAGATCCAGACCTAGCAGACAGCCCAGCCACCACCTGACTATACTTACATAAGAGACTTCAAGCTAGGACTGTGAGGCAACCTGCTAGCTCATTCTGCCCAACCCACAAAATCAATGCAATAAAATAAAATGGTTGTACAAGCCACCAACTTTTGGAGTTATTTCTTACTTGACGATATTAAAGTGAAATAGACTTTGTTGCATACAAATGGTGTATTGCTGCCACACATACACACACACAAACTTAAAATTTGTGTCATTCATTTTGGGATAGTGTGGGTAGAAGTTGGAAGCTCCTTAGAAGACTTAGACTTGAAGGAAAGAAGGAAATTATTTGAGCTGGAAAGAAAGGGACCTAAGTTATATACAAGTGTTATATACAAGTTTGTGTGTCCCACGCACAGTGATGCCAAACAAACTGAAACTTCAGAGTTTCATTCAGAGAAGGGTTTAATGCAGGGCCAACCAAGGAGAACATGTGGTTCATGCTCAAAACACGAAACTCCCTGGTGGGTTTCGGGAGAAGTTTTTATAGGCAAAATTTGGGGTGAGGGCTGCAGAGTGTGTGACTTTCTTCTGATTGGTTAGTGGTGAAGAAACAGGGTGATGTTCCAGGAATCTTGTGCTCAGCCTAAAGTGACCACCCTCCACGGGGTGGATATTGTTATGTATATTCCTCAAGGAAGAACCAGGACCCTGCTCCTAGGCTGCAAGATTGTTTCTTGGATGTTCCTCCTTTCTTTCTGCATTCCATCTCTTCCCTGATTAGTAACTGTTTGAATCTGCCCTTTGAAACTCAAGGAAGGTCAAGGAGGCTGAGTGAATCCTATTTCCTACAAACAAGAAATGGGGACACAGAAAAGATTTGTACCCAGGAGAGCCTCACAGTGTTCTGCTCCATTTCAAAAGCAAGATAATAAACAAAACGGCCAATGTAGGTATCATGAAAGGAAACCTAAAAATCTTGTTGATCTGGCTAATGAGATAAACTGTTTTATGTTTTTGTTTGATTTAAAAAATCAAATCTCTTGATGATAAAGTACAGGAGAAGCCAAATGAGCTAACAAAGGAACTGCTCAATTTTGTAGGATGATTTAGAGGAAACAGAAAGAAACAAGAATGTTCTGGCTTCAAAAATAAAATTTTGTCTTATTTTCAGTTTTTCTAGGAGGCAAAAAAGGAAATAAAGTAAGAAGTAGTGTCAGAGTAAAGGTCAAATTTAGGCCATGGCCAATAAAATCTAACCTCAGGGTAAATTTTAGATCAAGGATTAGTGTAAACCCCTTTGTTAAACCTTAGAAAAATCTAATTTGTTATCTCTAGACATCTTCACCTAGATAAAAGGGTCTCTAGGTCAAAAATAGGATTTGTAAGAATTCTTGAGGACTCTACCTCAACAGCCTCACAGGAGGTTCAAGGTAGAGAATATTTCACCTCTGAAGGAAATGAGTGGCATTTCTTTTTTAATCTAAAGGAATTTAATATAATTTGTGACATAATATTCCATATGTGTTGTTAAAGGAATTGTATCACATTGTACTGAAAGGAACAGATGACATTCATAATGGCAAGCATCCCCCTGGGCCCTCAGAACCTATAAGCAGAATATAGGCTGACTCATTTCTTACACAAAAGTGAGGTTAACTCAGAGAGCAAATTAAGATCCTGGAGGATGGAGCCAACATCTGTAGGGAGCCACTTCAATGGAACTGGAGGCTCTCATCAAGAAACTAGATATATGTATCCAGTTGGATACTAAAATTACTTTGAGCTACTTAATTCCTCTCTTCCTACCACTTCACCCTTATCTGAGTGAAAGCCAACTACAGATTCTTTGTTCCTGCTCACTATTGTATGTTGGGTGAATGGAGTACAGAAAACTTATCCTTATTTCAAAGGTACCTAGCTCAAAAGGGTCAATATCCAAGGAAGTGAACCTGAGAAATCACATATACAGGAGCCTCATCCACACTGGTCCTGATTTAGACTAGGGGATTCTGTAATTCAAGCTGATACTGTAAAGGGGCAATACTTTTGGGGGTCTAGTAAGGAAATGGGTATATTTGGCAGATGGAAGGAAATAAATCTATTGTCCTGGTCAAAAGGTTCAAGATCTCAAAATGTCTGCCCCTTAATATGCAAATGATACTCCTTAAATCAGAAGGTGGAACTGAGGCAGGAGGGAAGAGGGCAGCACACAGCTGTTAAAGGAATAACACAGCAATTGAAGATTCGACTCCTAGTAAACCTTGAGGTCCAAGATGGTAGGAGATTTAAATTCCAATAGACCTTGAGCTTCATTATACACTCATTGTAATGTATTAGCATGGTAAATGACACACCCACAGGCCCTCTGACAGGTCTAGTCTAACCATAAAAGGTAAAAAAGTGGGTGATGGCCCAATTCCTGGGAATTCCAACCCCTTACCCAAAAGCAGTTGAAATAATCCTCCCACTTGTTAGCATATGAAGTTGCAAGCCTGTAAAAAACTAACAACACTGCACCTCTTGGCCTATATTCTTGTCTATGGAATGTGTTATTTTTACTTTAAACACCCACCACACCTCGTGGCCTCTTTGGCCTTCTGAGACAGCCTACACTCTGTCTATGGAGTTTGCATCTCTCTGAATAAATCTACTTTTATTCAAGTATGGTTTGCTTTTGAATTCTTTCCTGCTCAAAGCCAAGGACCCTCACTTGGTAAGGCATATCTCCCAGGGACTCACTCAAGACCTGGAATGTGACCATCCTCTTGCACCCTATTTTCCTGTATCAGTTACTTTTTTTTAAATTTCAGTTACTTCCATTGGTAATATAATATTAGCTTTATTGTCTTCATAAAAACAGTATAAAATGACCTGAATCTGATTCTATTTAATATTATTTTCAGTGACCTGCACAATAGACTTAAAAGGACAAACAGTAGTTGTGCAATTAAATACCAAACATTTTCTTTAATAAAATGTGTTGTTTCTTCAGATAGCTATTAGGCTATCCCATACTTGTTTAATGAATTCTTAAACTTTTTCTGAAAATCTGATTCCTTTTATAATTATTTTCTTAATGGCTTGAAATTAAGGTTATTTTTAAAAAAATATTGACCAGTTTAGCGTGTGGGAGACGCTGGCAAAACATATAATTTCATTATGAAAAAATTATTTTATTTGTTTCAGTATTTATGTTTGGATCTGTCATGATCAGGCCAAAGACAGAAACCACACAATAGTTATTTTAGTAGACAACAATTATTACAAAATTTTTAGCTCTTGAAGAACTTTAAAGGCTTTATCAATTGTATACTACTATGTAACCAACTACTCCTTTACCTAGTGACTTAAGACAATTATGATTTACTTTTTCTCATAATTCTTTGATTTCGCTGGGATCATCTAGGCAGTCCTTCTATTCCAAGTGGTTCAACTGGGGTAATTCATGCAGCCCCATACAACTAGGAACTCAGCTGGAGCTAGAAAATCCTAACAGCTCATCCACATGTCTGGGTATGTCAGTTAGGGTACCTGAAATGTCAAGATTTGGCTACACTTCTCTCAAAGCACCACAGTTGGACTTCTTATGTAGTGGTATAGAAATCCAGGAGAGCAAATATTAAGTTGCCAGGCTTCATTTCTGTCTCACGCTGTTTGGTCAAAGCAAGTTGCAATGCCAACTCAGAATTAAGAAGAAGGAAAGTAAACTCCTCTTAATGGGAGAAATTGCAAAAATAAAAGGATGGTAGAATAGTTGATAATTGTCACTGAAGACAAGGCATTAAAAAAGAATACGAGGTCCTTGGAGGTAGCAACTGCAAGAGGCAGCTGCTCACCTAAGGCTGGTGGAACAAAGAAAAGCGATGGGGATAATTAAAACTTAAAAGATTGAAATAGCCACATGAGGCTGGAACTCAGATTCCTGATAAGAAGTTACTATTCATCCCGTGCTGTTTTTTCAAAGCTCAGCAGAGGGATCCCAAGGAATAGGACCAGACATTTCAAGTACTAGCATATTAACCCTTTATTC
Source organism: Vicugna pacos (assembly GCF_048564905.1). Lineage (NCBI taxonomy): Eukaryota > Metazoa > Chordata > Mammalia > Artiodactyla > Camelidae > Vicugna > Vicugna pacos. Next base: position 17,712,498 of record NC_133011.1, read on the forward strand.
AGTTTTGTTAGGGCTTTCACAAAGGCTGGCACCCCTAAAGGTGTACCATAAGGATGGTTTTGAAAGTGTTAATTCTTTTTTAAAAAGGAATAATGCTTTTACTGGAACAAATGGTTCACAGTGTGTCACTGTTGTGAACCATTTACTACTGTGTCAGTGTAGTGAATCAAATAGGAAGCAAATAGAAAGAAAGAGAAAAATCAACAGGTAGAAAACAAAGAGAAGTCTATTCTCCCTGTAACCATTTCCCTCTAGCACTCCCTAATGGTGAGCCTAACAAAGAGCCAGCGGGCAGAGCAGAAATAGCGATTTTAAACTCTCCAATCCTGAATTTCACACTCCGTGTTGTCTTGGTGAGTTTAAATCTGAGCACAGTATCCACTTCTGAATGTAAAAATCCCTTTACCTAGTCAATAATTAAAGGGGAAACAAGTCATAAATTAATTTGCACTATGAAATTTTAAAGGCATAAAAGAAATGCTCCCTGATGTTGATTTTCATGCTGTCTCCAATGTTTAGTGACTCTTAACTAAACGTCATATTATAAAAATGTTATATTATTTTTCTGGTATTAAAAATGTATTAAGTTCTATGAGTCTTAGAAGTCTCAAGACAATTTCAAAATTAAGTTTAATTGGTCACATTATTTTAATGAATTCATAGACTCCAAGGATGGCTACTTATAAAGATAACATATATTTAGGTATTTAAGGTCTTTTTGTTTGTGTGTTTTGTGGGGTTTTTTTTTTATCAGTATCATTACTTTTATTTACACAACATATGTAGAATGTACCAGTGTAAAGAGTTCAATTCTGCCATAGAATGATAAGAAATATGTTATTTGTATGTACTTTATTCAAAAGCATATTTAGATATGCTGAAATGCTTAAAACAAAAACATAAATTTACAGATTTTTTGCAATAAATAATTCTTGGTCGTGGATAGCAAATCCAACTACTTATTTGTCTTTAGAAAATAAAGCCTCACATTCATTTCAAGACAGTTTTCATGGTCAATCTTCTGTTCTCTTTTTTACCCTTCTGTTTCCTCTTAATACTAACAAAAGGGAATTTCACAAACAGGTGAATAGGTTTTAGAAAATGACTTTTATGTAACAATCTGTAGGTTGATAACTAGGATTTCAATATTTTTAAGAAATTAAATTTTATAACTATTTAAAATTAAGATAAAATAGAATGTGGGATGTGACTGACTTTTAAAAGTAGAGTTTTTAGCTGAGAAATGAGAATAGGAAAATAAAATTTTAGACTGCAAACCTAAACCTCCCATCGTATAGTATTCTTTATGCAGACTGAATTACTTGTAGAACAGGTGTGCTTTTTCTAATGGCATTCTGACTAAATGGACTGCTGGCTAGCCTGGCTATAATTACATGATGTCAGTATTCCATGCACTAGGCAGAGATTTTCATTTCATACTCACTCACAAAGAGCAGCAGGAATTCCACAGTCATCAGTTCACGTTTCAATTGTTTTAAACTCTAGGAGTTGTTTCGAAGTTAAAAAAGAATCAAAGATCATATAGTCACTCATTATGACCTGCATCCATATAATTGTAAACCAGGAGATGTGCCACTCACTGGGGACAAGGCACAGCAAGTATTCCTGTAAGAACCATGGACAAAGGAAAGAAACTACTATCACAGTACCTCAGTCTTTTATGAGGGGAGGTTTTTGTTTTATTGTTCTATGTGAAGTACTGCACAATAAATGATGCTTTCACAAATGTTATCTCTGATCTGCTGAATACATAAGGGGGAGAGAGGTAAATGTATTTTCCATCAAAATGCTTTTACATCGACACATTTACAAAGGAAATCACAGCATAGACTCTTCAGGTGAATTCTTCTGGTGCCTTGCAGCAAGCATTGGGAATGCTACACTTACTAATTTAGAAAATCCCTGTATTAGCTCCCTTTGATTTGGGGTAGCCATGGAGAAGTTGTAAAGTAGGCTAAGTTCATATTCTATATTCAGATGTTCCCATTGCCCTTGTGCTGCCCCCTAGCTCCATGTGGCATTTAATTTACAGTACTGTTTTCTGGTTCTGATTCTTTGTTCTCACCATCTGAAAATCTTAAAAAACTGAAGTGTGGAAGCATTCCCTAGAAGTTCTCTTTTTTATTGTTCATAAAATTCACTGTACTTTTGCACAACATTAATAATGCATGGCCATCCAGTTATGTTTGAAATAATTTTTATATTTTGAGGGATAGTGAACAAATTTATGCTAAGTGTTTGAAACATTCTTAATCTTAATATGTAAATGCTTTAAGATTTTTAAAAATTCCTCAATATTATGCTTCTTGTCATCTTTATTTGTGATATGAAGAAAAAATAGAAAGTATAAGCATGAAAAGATAGAATAGGATTAAAGAGAACATACCCCGAGCCAGAATGCTTGGTTTGACTCCTGGCTCTGTCAGTTATAAGCATCATGCCCTAAGGGATGTAACTCCCTGTCTTTCAATTTCTCATCTGAATGGGAGAGACAGTAATAATATTCACCACATAGAGTTTTATTATGTTTAATGGATTAGTGTTTTTAAAGTGTATTGGTGTATTTACATTAATTTTGAGTAACTAGTACATATAAAGTACTACAAATTAACCTCCCAAGAACAAGGAATTGACTGATTTTGTTTATTGCTAAATTTCCATTACTTAAAAGAGTGCTTGGTGCATAGTTGGCATTTGTACCAGTTTTTTACTATTTTGAATTTCAATTTATTCTTTACCATTCTCCGGAAAACTATCCTGTATTTTCTAGGTTGTTTTTTTTTTTCTCCCCTCAATGGCTACTAGTTTAGGTTCAACCACAAGGAAGCACTGTTGGAAAACAAAATGGAGAAGGGGAGGAGCCAGGATATTTCTCTTTCTCTGGCTTCTTCTGAAGTTGATTTTTCTGCAGTGGGTGCCTCACCCTTGTTGTCCAAGTTCTTTGTCCTTCTCCTTCCTGGGAGTCCCTGTATAGTTACAGATGGCTTGTCTTCTGAGTTCTAGAATTACTGTTTCATTTCTGTTTCTGTCCTATCCTAGATGTTAACTGTCCTCTCAGCTGCTGTTTTCCATGTCATTTCACCATCTCCTTTTTGTTTTCTCAGCTCCTGTATTATCTATAAGATTCCCTGTATAAAGTTATTTCTGAACAAAATGCCCAGAATGTTTCTTGTTTCCTTGTAAGACGCTTATTGACACATTGCTCAGTAAATAAATGTTGTCCAAATGAATTAGTAAAGAAAGCAGCAGTTACATAATACTACATGATACATTCTGATTCCTGAGGTTGTGACATGTTCACCCAAGGAGGAGGAAGTCATAGTTCAATGTGGGAGTCTTTGAATGAAAGATGTCTTGGAAATGAGGCTTTCTTCATAATATTATAATTTGGGGAGTAATGAGTCAGAGGAGAAATCAGATTCCATTTCTAGAAACTGAATTTTTCTTTTTTAAAGGATAAGGTTTAAAGGATGAGGGCATTCCAGACTAGAGCTGGTATGGCAAAAATTTTTGCATGTGTATATGATACTTTGAAACTTGCCCAGATCCACCAGTTGTAACCAAAGGTGGGGGGTGGGGGTGAAGGAGAAGGAGGGGACAAGGAAGGAGAACAATGAACTTCATAGAAGTAAAGCCATGTTTCAAGAACTGTGGCCACTATCACATAGGTCACCAGCACATCAGTTCAAGTGTAGGATGTATAGACTGTGAGGCTAATGCAGGACATTAAAGATTAGTGAAATTTATTTCTCCTTTATTTTTGTATAGTTTCCTAATACTAATAGATTCCCTGCTTCCTAGAATGTGCCATTTTTGATGAGCCCCTTGGTGTGAATTAGAGTTTGGTAATTAGCTATACTCCATTACTCCAGAAGGGTTTCTTTTCCCCTCTTCTATCTTATTCAGGTGCCATCTTATAAAGACACAATTCCATTTTTTTAATCTGCATTCTTTTTTTTTATTGAAGTATAATTAGTTTACAATGTTGTGTGAATTTCCAGTGTACAGCATAAATTTCAGTCATACATATACATACATATGTTTGTTTTCATATTCTTTTTCATTATAGGTTACCACAAGTTTGAATACAGTTCCCTGTGTTATACAGTATAGACTTGTTGTTTATCTATTTTATATATAGTGTTTAGTATTTGCAAATCTCAAACTCCCAATTTATCCCTTCCCACCCCCCTTTACCCTCTGGTAACCGTAAGTTTGTTCTCTATTTCTGTGAGTCTGTTTCTGTTTCGTAAATAAGTTTGTTTGAAGACACAATTCCATTTTAACAGAATAGTAATTTAAAAGTAAAGCAGTAATTTACAACAGTGGAATTTCAAATATAGAGGCATTCTCATGAGAAAAATAGTTAAGGAATTAGGAGCTTTCCAGGCACTCCTAAAGTCATGTAAAGTAAGAAACTTTCTACACGTTTTTCACAGAAGGTATGTTTTATTGCCAAATTGTTAACTTTCAACCTTTTATAATATGTTAAATACATAAATGTCATTCTTACTATCCTAGTAGCATTTTATTTCATAAAATAAATTATCCTTTTATATCAACAGAATTGAAATACTTGAAATAAGTATTTTGCTTTCTCTGATCTCAACATTAAGTACACCTGTACTGAAACTACCATTGACTTAATGCTCAGTCTTTGATTGACTCAGGCTATCAGTATTTCCTAAGCTGCATGACTTAGAGATAGCAAGGTTCAGTGCACCTCCTGTAACTGAAAAATAGGATAGAGTTTGCTGTTGGCCAAACTCCTAATACTCCTAAGGACTCAAGGACTGTCCCTAGGCTGATTCTATTTCAGTATATCAGTATTTACAAATGAATCATTTAATGTGATTTTTCTCAGAGCTCATTGAAATTATCTTGAATATGGCAATAGTAGTGTAAAAGTGAGAGGCAATTTGGTACAGATAAAGAATACTGAAAGAGAAATCAGAAGAGCTGAGTATCATCTCATTATTGCCATATACTTTGCTGTGAGACCTAACGTAGATGCCAGTTGAGATGACTGGGCTGGATGATTTTTGAAATCCCTTTCAACTCCAATGACCAACCATACAAATGAGCTTTTCTACTACTGAGGAAGATCTAACATGTCTTTTAGTTATAAATTAGACCTTGATAAAAGAATAATCTATTAATTCTACAAACAGAAATAAAAAGGGAAATTGATTCCATTGATTTTTGAGCTCATAAGTGTCAATAGAAAAATTTCTAAGTTTTGAAAGGCTTATAAGTAACTGAACATTTCTGCCCAAATGGAGTTAACCATTCATCATAAAAGTGTGCTTATTCATTTTTTATATTTAAATTATGGATACAATCACTATTTCTCCAAGTAGGTCCTCCCTCCATCTCCTAGAAATTAAAACAATCAGCATAACAATTTGGGGACCCACATGTATAAATAAAGATATAAACTTTAATTTGATAAAATACTTGCCTGGACTTACAGATGTAATTGATGCAAAATAGATTAGCCCATAATTTGCTTCAGTAAATTTTCTTTAAAAATATAGTTTATATTTTTATTGTTATTATATATTTAGCAATTTATATGTTTAGTAATTTAGTATATTAATAAATATTTAGAGGTTTTTTGCATTAAATGATATCTAAAACCTGAAGTTACTGAACATTATAAATTCACTAGTTTGTGAGCTTTTAGGTGATACTCTTCATCACTCTACTCAAATATAAGTAGCAAACTGTCCCATACAGTTGCTTCCCCTTCACCCTCCACCTTACTTTACTCACTCTAGTCAGAAAAGATAGAATCATTCATCTTTTGTTAAGAGTCAGAAAAATGAACTGGACATCTTCAATTCAGCTATACCTTTGTCTCTATTGGAAGATAGCTTCCTCCTGTCCTCTAGGATCACCATATGGGAATCCTTGCCACCATAGGACTGCTTCTGTGTGTCTAGGTAACTTAACTCTTCCCAATTTGGAGTTCAGTTTGTAGGTCCATTTGGATCTGCAAAATAACATAGCCAATTAAACTATTAGCAACAAGTATAATAGTTGAATCACCATCTTTTATTCCTTTATTTCTCAGCTCTGTAAGAGAATAGAGTGACTATTTGAGGAGCTGCTGCAAAGTCCCTGGCAATTGGACGTTGGTCAGAAATGGAAAGAATCAAAGAAGGGAGTAGAATTTCAGACCTAAACAACATGTCAAGGTCCTGTGATGAGGCAGAGTGCAGAAACTTTGGTTAATACGTGGACAAGGCATTTTTAACTTGGTGGTTTGTAGAGGCTTCTATGTGGCTGAACAGGTCGTTGCAGTAATTAAATGACTTTTAACAGCTCTAACCTAAAGAAGAAGCCACATGGCATTTTGACTCCAGTTTATGGTAGAGCTATCCACTAAGTCACCTTGAATACAGGTAGTAAATTTTAGGCCTCAGCAGAAGTGAGGACTGCATGGCCATTCTTGACAAATTTGTAGGTAATTTTAGTAAACTGCTGCAGTGTCCAACAAGCATATACTACCCACACAAACTTCAGCAAAGAAGCAGCCTGGAGGAGAGGCACACAACTTCAGAACGTGAGGCTGCTATTTGTCTCTGTACAGACACACATTTTTCTAGTAGGCATAAATTGTTTTCAAAATAATGTAATCTTTCTAGATCTGCTTAACTAATGAGCTTTGCTTGTCTTAGCACTACTGAGAAATTATTAGTAAGAGGTTTAGGTAGGTAACTTTAGATCTATTCCTTTAAATATGAATAGGCATACATAGACAAGGTTGTCTATGTCAAGAAAGGCAGCACCGAAGGAGAACAAGACAGTACTGGTTCTCTAAGTTAAATATACTTTAACATTCAGATTTAAAATATTAGTTTTAGTTATAATTATCCTAAATGCTGTTTATTAGTTGAAGATATATGAATACTACCTGAAAACTTTCCCTAGGAGGCAGTCTTCTTGGACCTAAGAGATTTAAGCATATTTTAGCCCAGATACAGAAAACACATAAAGCTAAATAGGAGAATATCTATAGTTGATTAACAACTTATTGTTGTTCAATCAGTTTAACTCAAGTTCACACATTGCTAATTCTGAACAAAAGTCATTAACTGATTGGTATGCAGATAGACTTGAAAACAAAAATCTTCCTAGATACTTTCCCCCTCAAATATCACTGAATCCTTGCTATGATGTTAGGCATCACAAAGAGATTGATTCTGAAAACATAGTTTTGCCTGCACTTAATTCCTCTAAGAGTGGGAATGAGCTTGTTTTTAAGTTTGATAGTTGTCAGTTCTGTAGTATTTTTGACCTGTTAAATAACAGTATGTGAGATACCTCAAGACTTGGCCTTGAGCTAATTCAACTTTTGGGTCTCTAAGAGAACCACAGTAGTTCCAATGAAAGATGTCTTATATTCAAGCAGCAGGCAGAACTCACCATCTGAGGTTGAAGAACCACTTTGGCTAAGACAAAGCACTATAAGATATTGGGACAGATTTTAATTCCTTTGGATCATTAACATACTACAGGATATAGGTAATTTCAGTATGCTGCTGCAGTGTCTAAGAAGTATATACTACCCACACAACAGGATATTTTATTTAAGACTTGAATTCTTGTGAAATTTAACTAGTGAGAGGATTTAATCTTTGAATTTATTATCTCCTTGGAAAGCTCATACTGCTAAGGGGCTTATATTCAAATTCATGGTATGTCTATGGCATTGGCATTTAATTATTGAATATCTATATGAATTTTATTATTAAATTTCTTAATGAAATCACTTGAACTCACTGGATAATTCCTGAAAGGCTATGTTGTAATCTGGATAAACCTAATTTGGGATAAGAAATGAAATAGAGAACAGATTTGCAGCCATGGAGCAGAGTAGGTTTGACATGAAATTTAATTAGTGAATTGTTCAGATCTATTTCAGAGCCCCAGACAGCAAAATATTAACCATTCTCAAAGGAGGGGTTTGTTTGGGTGGATCAGTATCAGAAAGGTGGGAGCAGGCTTGTGCTGTCAGACTGTTAATCACCTGTAACAAGACAAATAACCTCCTCCTTGCTTGATCATGGTCTTAATGATTAAGCCAAATGGGTTAAGAAAAAGCAGCTGGGGAATGATCTTGAGGCATTATTTAGTCTCTTTGATGGTTCTTTTCAAGTAGCAAGAATTCTCTTCTCATAACTCTTCTCCCTCCAACCCCCTTTAACTAATATCACGGTAGGAAACTTGGAAATGAATTTAAAAAAAAACTTCATTGCTTTAAGTAATGCTTAATTAACACTGCTGTCTTCTTCTCTCCCTTGGGCATAAGTTTCCCATGGGAGTGGGCTCTGATTCTGAAGAGAGTGAAAACTACCTTGATTTAGTTATACTTTGACTGAGTGGTTAATTTACCTGATTCAGAGATTCAGCTTGTAGGTCAGTTTGGTTGACAAGCATAATCGTAGCCTGCACATTAGACTTAATTATAAATAAAGTTTGTATCTTTTTCTTTGCTTTTTCATATTTTTTCCCAGTAGGAAGGTGAGGATATTTACTGGATGTCTCTTTGAGATACGTAATACATATTTTGACATATTTTTTTACTTACTAATCATGGATACAATAAGAAATGTTACAGTATTTTTTCATCATGTAACAATATAAATTTAATCTGCTGGGGCTTTATTATTTTGTGGCAAATATACAAAATCATCAAAACATAATACATAGATGCTTACATGTACATACAGGTATACACATAACTTTTATATATTGAAGTTCTTGAAAACAGAAGATGCTGAAAAAGGAAAATCTCTTTATAGAGTCACTAGGTATGTTTCAAATAAATTAGCACTTACGTTGGGTCATTTCCTGATTCAATTGTTGTATTAATTATGGGAAAAAATGTGAAAGAGTAGGTACCATAAAAAAATTCAGATCAATATTATAAACTGAGATAATTTGTAGTAGTAACTAAGAAAAAGTGCCCTGCAAACTGACTGCCTGAGTGGCAATCTGTTTTCTGCTGTTTATTAACTGTGTGAACTTGGGCAATTCCTTTAATGACCTTTGTCTCTGTTTCCACATCTATAAAGCAATAATGATAATATTAGTGTTTACTGCATTGGATCTTTTAAGACTTAAATTAGTGAATTATGCAAAGAGTCCAAGAGAGTCCTTGGCATATGGTAAGTACTATAAAATTGTTGATTATTATCACTTGCAGGGTAAATGATATGCTGAGGATGTTCTCAGACAGATACTGTAATGAAATAGAGATGGTGACCTTCAGAACTTATAGAGATAACTATAAAGTCAGCATAAAAAGCTAGAGGGAATCTGAACAAACTTTTCCTATAAGAAGATAGATACAAATGTAGTTTCGTAAGAAAAAGTAAGATACTATTCAACTTTGAATTTGGGAGATAAATGAAAATTTTAAATATGTAATTCATATATTGTATGATTTGGAGCACTGGTTTTCAAAGTGTGGTTTCTGGACCAGCAAAATCAGCATCACCTGGGAACTTTTTAAAATATAATTTTCAGGTCCCACCCAGCTCTACTGAATCAGAAACTCAGGGAGTAGGGTAGAAATCTGTTTTAACAGTACATCAAAGTAATTCTGATATATGCTAACAAACCATTCATTCAGAGTTTTGAGATTTTTCTGTATAATATAAGACATTTGGCCATATAGAATATACTTGAGGCAGCTAATTATGCAATGCATAAGTTATTATAAATTCAAAAATATAAGTTAAAATATAACATGGCATTTGAACAATGATAATGTTTACCCCTTAGTAAATATTACCATCATATGTCAAACATTATACCTGTTTAATTAACAAAAGCAATCCTATTAGTAGGTATTAATTCTATATTCATTTAACCAAGAAATAAACAGAGGGCCTTATAAGTTAAAATTATATAGCTAGAAGATGGTAAATTGAAAATTCAGTTGTATGCTCTGTGATTCCAGACTATACACATAATTAAAACTATGGTGCTTTAATAAAAACAGAGCTGGGTAATGATATGAAAAGGCAAATTTGAAGCCTAGTTATTTTTTTCATTTGCCTTTGATCATTTCCCTTTCTCATTTGGGAATAATGCTTCTACCACTAAATGATATTTACTTCTATATTTCCAAAATTATGCCTACCAGTGGATAATTGCAAAGTTACTTGAGAATGTATCATTATATTAAACAAACTTAAACACAATTAACAAATACATAATGAGTTGGTTACTATGCAGTTTTATGTAGCAGCTATTGATACAAATTGGGCTAAGATAACACATAATCCAACAAGCAAGCAGTCTTGGTGTGATAAACATGAAAATAATTCTTAAACCACTTTATTAAGGTGTGATTGGGATACAAAAATCTCCCCGTATATAATGCATATAATTTGATGAGTTTGGATATAAGTATACACTCTTGAAACCATCACTGTAATATTCTGTAAACATATCCTTCACCTCCAAAAGTTTCCTTCTGCTTTATTTATTATTTAAAAATTAAAAAAATTATTAAATGGAAGAATATTGAAATGAAAAGTAATGATGTGATTTTTTGTTAATTCTGCAAGCATTTATCATATCCCTTGTGTATTCAATGACTTTAAATAATTTGTGTCTAGAGTGTCACTATTGAACTTGCTAGTAATCATTCTGACTTATTTTTATTGATTTTTTCAATTGATTTTACTGTATATTTTAAGACTATGATTTTGTCTTGTAAAACACTGAAATCAGAAAGTGAAGCTTAACTACTATATTGACCTTGATATATTTCCTGTCCTTCCATCTTATTCTCATGCCATTTCTTAATCTTCACTCTCCATCATTTCATTTCATACATTTTTACTGCCATTTATATTCAGAAACTTTTTCAATCTTTATTTTATTGCTTCCAAATTTATATATGGTAAATTTTAATAATGAACTACTTAAAGTCTTTCTAATAAATAATCATAAGGAGAGTGATATCAAATCTTTTCATTAAAATTGCTGTCATATAAATGTAAAATTCCATTAATATCAAATGAACATTTACACAACAATAATTTTCCCTTTGGACATACAAGCCAGCTAGTTGGAAGATTTTATGTGGCTTCAATTTAAAATATTATACTTGACCATGATGATTTAAAGCACAATGGTGAAGCTCCTCTTCCAGAATGAGGGCATGAACAGCTCCATACTCCCTCTCTCTGGAAAAACAACCATAACTGGTAAAAAATATTTTAGAAAACCATACACACGCACATTTAAAGTGTTTGGAACTTGTTCTAAGGGCATACAAAAAAAAAAGACCCTCTTATGAGAAAAATGATTAAATTTATATAAAGCAACAAGTCTGTGGCACTTGAGGCACAACCTGCTGCCTCCCTCCTCCTCCCCCAGCACAACATGATGAAAGATCCATTGCAAGCATTACAAGCGGGTGTGCACAAGAAGCAGGACTTCCCCTCACCCAAAGGCCATTCCCTCAGATCTGTATTACAGGGACTGTATTCCAGGTGAGAGACTGGGGGCTTTACCATTCCATCAGCCTTCCTTGCTCCACCCAGCCCCTATTCTTAGGCTAGAGGCTGTGCTTAAGAGCACTTGACATCAAAAAAATGTTAACATAATGAAGTGCACAATTTGATGTGTTTTTAACCTATGCATAACCTCATTAATATTGTTAATAAAAATTTCTTATGCATCTATTAAATAAACCTTATATACTTGAATAATTTACTAATATAATAATGTTTGTATTTTGCCTACTGCCTCTCAACAATGGTCATAGTAGAACTGGCAGTACTCATTGTAGGAAATAATAAAAAAAAAATTAAATATTAGGAACTGTCATATGTGATAAGCTTAATTAAGCCTCATAAAGACTAGTATTATTGCCATTTAACAAATGAAGAAACAAAGACACAAAAGGTTTAAGTAACTTTATTAAAGTTATACAGATAAGTGCCAGTCAAGAATCTTAAACCCAGATAATCTGGTTGTTTGGTTCACGCTCTTAAGCACTTCTTTTTCCTGAAATACATACAGCTTGGCTGTCTTGACCAATTAATTTGTACACAGACAACTCAGAGTTTTCACTCTCTACTGTGTGAGTAGAAAAATGACTAATACCAATGCAAGATTACCTCTCAAAGTGTTATTATGAGTGTTTTTTATTAATATCAATCTTCTTTTTTCCAGAATATACTACTTTTTAAATTAAATTTTTTCTTGACCTTATATACAGAAATTTTACACAAATAACTCACACATTTAACATTAAGAAGGCCTGGATGATGCAAATACAAAAATTGTATTTTTTAATAGAACAGCTTATTGAGATATAATTCATTTCTGTTTACCCATTCAAAATGTATAATTCATTGGTTTTTAGTATATTCTCATATATGTGCAACCATTACCACAATCAATTTTAGAGTATTTTCATTGTCCCACAAGGAGACTCTATGCACGCTAGCAAGAATGTCTTACTCCCCGCCCCCAACCCCTACAGCCCCAGGCAAGTGCCAATCTATTTTCTGTTCCTATAAATTTGCCTATTTTGGGCATGCAGTATAGCTATAACCATACAGTACGTGGTCTTTTGTGACTAGCTTCTTTCTTTTAGCCCAATGTTTTCAAAGTTTATCCAAGTACTAGAATGTATCTGTACTTCATTCCTCTTAATCACTGAATAACATTACATTATATGGATATACTACAATTGGGACATTTCGGTTATTAGTATTTTTTGCCTATTTTTAATAATGCTGCTATGAACATCCATGTACAAGTTTTTGTGCAGACATATATTTTTGTTTCTCTTGGGTATACACCAGTGAATGGAATTACTGGATCACATTGTAACTCAATGTTTAAAATCTTGAGGAAATGCCAGACTTTTTTCAAAGCAAGGTAGCATTTTATGTTTCTCATAGTGATATATGAGGTTCCCAGATGCTGAACTTCTAAAAAAAATGTATAGATATGCTGGTGCTTCTAGTTCATGGACTATACTTGGAATATAAAGGGCTTGAAAGATACTAACCCACTGTCCACAGAAAAGGCTTGAAAAGCAAAAAATTTAAAACAGATTTATTTATTTATTTATTTTAACATTTTTTATTGATTTATAGTCATTTTACAATGTTGTGTCAAATTCCATTGTACAGCACAATTTTTCAGTTATACATGAACATATATGTATTCATTGTCACCATTTTTTCTCTGTGAGCTACCATAAGATCTTGTATATAATTCCCTGTGCTATACAGTATAATCTTATTTATCTATTCTACAATTTTGACATTTATTTACTTATAATTCACTGAAATGATGCAGCTTCTACACTCAGCAAATTAATTTGCAGTTGAAGGCACAATCTTTATTGTATGTGTTATTTTTTATTAATTTGAACATTTTATTTCTGGAGAACTAATAATCACTCTTATCTGAGGAAAAACTGAAAACTAAAAAACAAACATATATTTTGCTTTATTTTTTATTTATGTAAAAATCATTACATTTGGAAGAATGAATAAAATTGTATTTTTACTTATAAATGGAAAGAACATAACATTATATAAATTCTGACTCAAATTTGAACTTTTAAAATTAAAAACACCCTCATATTCTTCATGCTACATTATCAAAACAGTTTTCTAAGTTATACACACATGCACACACACACCGAATTGTATTAGCATGAATATTAGAGTTTTTCCAGATGGGTGCTTCTGAAGAATTGTAGCCATTACATTTTAGAACCCTTTTGTCTTCTTCCCAAATAAGCTAGTGATATTAATGAGATTTTCTGTTTTTGCCTGAAGAGTTTCCTAAAACTGTTATTGGGCTTCAGAGAGATTACCTCATTGTACCTATATTTTATTTCATATGCTATTGCTCTTTCCAAAAGATATGTTTTTCAGTGATTGAAAATTTCTTACTGAGAGAAAATATAAGGGAAAAAAACTGATTCCTCAAAGAAATATACTAGATGGTTCTAACTTTCTCCTTTGGAATGTGTTTTAAAATAATCACTTGGCAAAAGTTACATTTTTCGCTACTCATTTGTTTAGGCATGATTTATTGCAGAGGGACGGGGCACACAGACTATTAGTGCCACATATTATAATTATAAAATATGGGGGTTTTTTGTTTTGTTCTGTTTTTTTGGAGGAGTATATAGAGTAAGGTGCCCAAGCAGAGAGGAAGAAAAACACAAGACCCTCTGGCCCACATGGTCTCACTGACAGCTGTGCCCAGTGGGCAGTGCTACGCTACACTCATTAATGGCTGCTTCTCCGTTAAAGGGAGTCCCTGCCTCTGAGTGACTTATTGTAGGGACAGTGATTCAGGGAAATTCTAAGTGAAGTTATGTGAATAAAAGTTGCTTCTGGTTGAGGAAAAGGCCGATATATAAATTGGAAACTTCCCAAGTGAAGCAGCTCCAGCTCGTATGAACCTCTTCTTCCTATGGGCTGGTTCAGCCCGGGTGTGCCAACTTTTTGATAAGTATATATATAGTCATTCTGCTAATTAATCATTACATGATTTTGTTTAAAAGTACCATGAAGAGAGCCCAGAAATGAACCCAGAAACTTTTGGTCAACTAATCTTCGACAAAGGAGGCAAAAATATACAATGGAATAAAGACAGTCTCTTCAGCAAATGGTGATGGGAAAACTGGACAGCAGCATGTAAATCAGTGAAGCTAGAACACTTCCTTACACCATACACAAAAATAAACTCAAAATGGATCAAAGACTTAAACATAAGACAAGATACAATAAACCTCCTAGAAGAATATATAGGCAAATTATCTGACATACATCTCAAAAATGTTCTCCTGAAACAGTCTACTCAAGCAATAGAAATAAAAGCAAGAATAAACAAATGGGACCTAATTAAACTTACAAGCTTCTGCATAACAGAGGAAACCATAAATAAAATAAAAAGACAACCTATGGAATGGGAGAACGTTTTTGCAAATGAAACTGACAAAGGCTTGATCTCCAGAATAGATAAGCAGCTCATAAGACTTAGTAAGAAACAAACAAACAACCCAATCCAAAAACGGGCAGAAGACCTAAACAAGCAATTCTCCAAGGAAGACATACAAATGATCAATAGACACATGAAAAAAATGCTCAGTGTTACTAATTATCAGAGAAATGCAAATCAAAACTACAATGAGGTATCACCTCACACCAGTCAGAATGACCATAATTCAAAAATTCACAAATGACAAATGCTGGAGAGGCTGTGGAGAAAAGGGAACCCTCCTTCACTGCTGGTGGAAATGTAGTTTGGGGCAGCCACTGTTGAAAACGGTATGGAGATTCCTCAAAAGACTAGGAATAGACTTACCATATGACCCAGTTATCCGACTCCTGGGCATATATCCAGAAGCAACCCTATTTTAAGATGACACCTGCACCCCAATATTCATAGCAGCACTATTTACAATAGCCAAGACATGGAAACAGCCTAAATGTCCATCAACAGATGACTGGATAAAGGAGAAGTGGTATATGTATACAATGGAATACTATTCAGACATAAAAACCGACAACATAACGCCATTTGCAACAACATGGATGCTCCTGGAGAACGTCGTTCTAAGTGAAGTAAGCCAGAAAGAGAAAGAAAAATACCATATGAGATCGCTGATATGTGGAATCTAAAAAAACCAAAACAAACAAAGCATAAATACAAAACAGAAATAGACCCATAGACATAGAATACAAACTTGTGGTTGCCAAGGGGGCAGAGGGTGGGAAGGGATAGACTGGGATTTCAAAATTGTAGAACAGATAAACAAGGTTATACTGTATAACACAGGGAAGTACATACAAGATCTTATGGTAGCTCACAGAGAAAAAAATGTGACAATGCATATATATATGTTCATGTATAACTGAAAAATTGTGCTCTACACTGGAATTTGACACAACATTGTAAAATGATTATAAATCAGTAAAAAAAATGTTTAACAAAAAAGTGTACACTAATTCTTGTACTTTACCTGGAAAGCTTTATACTAAATAAACATATACAGTATGCATTTAAATGCAATATTTCAAAATATTTCTCAGTTAAAAGAGAGTTTTTGAAATTTTGTTTGATACATATAAAAGTTTTATAACATACAAGAAGTTTTATATACATACAAAAGTTTTATAAATTTATACACATAAAGTTTTATTCAGATGAAAGTATCCATAATTGTCAATAATGACTTATTGTCATTATAAGTCCAGTGTTAACATGAAATATGAAGTAAATATTTATAATGACCCAGGTACTAGGCTAAATCACCTCTGAAATGTATTGGAAATATATGCTTATTAATTTCTATTATTAATAAATATTTAAATGTATATTATCAGATATTATCAATAAATAAGATGGCATTTATCAACTTAAAATTATGTAAGATTACAAGCATAAAAAATAATACATATAATATCACAATAGTAAAAACAAATAAATTATTTAGTAGTAATAGAAAGGAACTAAGAGAAAAACACTAGAAACAACAACATAAGTATAAAGACTGTCTGAGTGCAAGGGCTCTTCATTTACTGTTTCTACGATTTTGTGTAAATCACTTAAAGTCCTAGGGACTTGTTTTTCATTTGTAAAACAAGAATAAAACTTCACATATGCACATGTACACACGTGAGGGCAGGATACCAAGTTATATGATAACCTAATTTACTGGCTGAACCACAATGCAAAGACATTACCATTGCTGAAGTCTTTTTGTTTCATCATGAAGTTTTGGGGAAAATGATACACACACACACACACACACACACACACACACACACTTAAATATGGAACATACCTAAACACTTCCACAGACTATCTATTTATGCAAATACTGTAAATATGTAGTTTCTTACCTTTTTGAATTCATGTTTTGTAGGATATGATCAAAATAACTGAGGCATATCTGCATTATAATTTAAACTATTGTAAAATGTATTATTTTTGTTCAGAAAGAGAAATTATCATTCATTGAAAGAAATGTTATACACCAACTAAATGCAAGAATGTGTTCAAGAATCCCTGGGTAAACCAGAACTAAATACTCTAAATTCATGCATTTTTGTCTGTAAAAAAATTGTCCCCAAATGGATGTTAAAACAAATAATGTGGCAAATAACACAAGAGAAATAGAGAGGAAAAACATCCAGTTGAACAGTTCAGGTATGATTTCTTTAAAGTTGGTATTTGACGGGATCCATGAATGGTGCATAGAGTACTTACAGGTGGAGATTGTAGGAAAAAAGACTATTTCTGTAAAGCTTTACTGTGCACATTTTGTGTTACCAAGTGGGATTGCACTTGTATAGGTCAGTGCATCTTCCATTTAAAAAAAGGTAACAAAATCAACTGCCTTAACTGTTTTCTTGATTTGTTTGTTTTCTATGAAATATTAAGATATTATCTTTTCTTATATCTAGCAGTCTCTTTCTTTTTGCATTCATGATATTTCTCCCATTTTTGTGATTCTGATAATAGGAATATCTGTATTTGAAGAATTTACTACCTGGGATATGTTGTTTTCTCCTATTGCTGTTGTTTTTGGCATTTAAGATTAAATGATTTTAAAAGAAAATTACCTATATGGTATATGCCCCAAAAAATGTAAAAAAAAATACAAATTTAGGAGGGATAGAAAATATATTAACAATGAAAATATTCAGATAAAATATATCATGATAAATTATATCTTTCTACCACCACATAGCATATGCTAGAACAAGTATTGTGTTTGTAAGCATTGAAAAAGACATATTAATCAAATAAAGCCACATATAAAACAAATTTCTAATCACAGCTCAGGGCAAGAACAGTATTAACTAGCTCCTTTTCTAAGAATTAAGAAGTGTTGCACCTAATTGATTTTACATTAGCAATGACCTGAATCACTTTTTAGGATAAAGTTATTCCTAACTATTGAGATTGTGACTTGATTTTGAATTAAAATTTAAAAGACCAAATCAAGATCTATTAAAAACAACATGCTTTCTTTCAAAGATCTAAAGGAAAACCTTTGGTAACGTCCATAATTCTTATTAGGATGACTTTAGTATCCCTCAGTCAGTATTGTTGAAGGGAAAAAGGCATTTTCCTGTAAATAGCCCCAGTATTTTAACCATTTGATTACTCTATTCCTAAAACTGCTATTGCTACATAATTATGAGCTGGACTAATATAATGTTCTAATACACTGAGCATATCAACCCCTTCAGTACTAAATGACTTATTCTCCAGCTGATGGAGTCATCTGGCTACACTGCCACCATCCTTCATCTAAGGAACTGTCCTGAAATGGAAAGAGCATTCACCCAGTTATTGCCAATGTAGGGATATAAAGAGCTGACCCCCTTCTCTGCAATGCAGCATAACTATGAAAACCTGTTTATTTATAATAGCTATACTCTGTCTTGGTATAATACGGAGCAAAGTAGAACTGTCAGTAGCTGATGGGAGAAGTGCAATTGGTGCACGCTGGAGAGTTTAACAAAACTGAATACCCACACACAATTTAACTTAGCAATTCTTCTCTTAGGCTATATATAGCAGATTGGAATATCTGTATACATGCTCCAAAACCCACATACAAGAATATTCATAGAGACATTCAGAACACTGAAATGACTCAAGTCTATCAACAGAATATTAAATAATCTGTACAAAATGATACTGTATGAGAATGAGTGAATTATTCCTACATAAAAGGATAAATTTCACAAATATAATACATATAAATATATGATTCCCTAAATATAAAATATAAAGTCAGGCAAACTTAGTTTATGGTATAAAAATTAGGCTTATGCTTAACATTGGGCAGCAGGAGGAACTGTTGAATCAGAGGTTTTGATCAGAGGTATTGATCAGGGGCATCTGCAGGAGATCTAGTAATTTTCTTTAAAATTACTTTTAAAGAAAGTAATTCTTTTCTCTGCTTAAAATATAAATTTATTTTCCCTTCTTGGTTAGAAACAATTAAATTTGAAGGTGGCACATTATGTTCAAATCACTAATGAACTAGAAGCCAGATCAAGATTCATATTCTGATAGTTCCCTTAAGTATCAGTGTGACTTTGGAAAGTGATTTAACCTTTATGAGCTTAATTCACCCTGTTTACATAATTGAAAATCTGAAGACTTTGAGTTCAATACCCTTCTACTGTTCGGTTTACAAGTGGGACATTTCATTTGGGTCTCTCTGGCAAAGACTACAACATCCAGGTTCCTCTTTTTCCTTAAAAACACAAACCCTCTTTTTTAATGTTAAAATCTGGGCACAATATTCCTTAGAAGAAAAAAAAAAGAATATGTTTTCAAATTAAACTTGCAATACGTTTCTCAAAACAACCAAGTCATGTAAAAAGAAAAATAAATAAATTGGAAGATTGTTAAACACTAAAACTGTAAAGTCTTAAAATAAAAAAAGGAATTATCTTGGTCACTTTTGGTAGAAAGTATTTCTTAGGGAGGTAAAAAATGCAACCATAAAACAAAGAAATTGATAAATTGTTTCATCACACTTTAAAACTTCTGCCCATTAAAAGCCACCATTACTGAAATACATGTGTGTACCATACTCCAAAAGAAATGTTTCAATTAAAACACTGAATGGCAAAGAAATACATACTTTTCAAATATTTTTTTTAAAAGCCACCATTAACAAAACAAAAAAGCAACTTCAAATAGAATAGATGTGATGTTGGAGTATTTCTTTAGGTTTAGATTCTTAAATTATTTTTTAGCTGTAAAAATAAAATTATGCTCAGATTTGAGAAAACAATTGCCTTGATTGGTAGTCAATAAATGATGTTAATATAATTATATCCAACTAAGATTAATACAAATAAGAATTTAAAGGTTACCTATACAAAATGTCCTTTGAATAATGTTGAGAATAGAAACTTTTAGAAACTGAATTTTGTCTATTTTCATAATAAACTTAGAAATAAAGACACAATTCTTTATAGCATTACAATTCATTTAGTAGTTAACCTGATCCTTTTTATCAATGTATATTATTGGCAACTAGATATTATGAAGCAATATGCAGGCTTTATTCTTTAGTAACTTTTCTTCTCTAATCACAGAACACTGAAGAATAATGAAAATTTATATATTCAGAGACTGACCTTAGGTTACAATAAAAGCATTAAATATATTTTCACTATTTTCACATCATTTCCTAAAAGTGTTTTACTGTCATCTGAGGGAATTGCCTTAACAATGTCTAAAATGAAGGAAACATCTACCATCTCAAAACTTGCTTATTTTCCAATAGCTTCTAATAAAATCAGATGAAATCTTGTTTCCAAAGGCAATTTTTATTATTACAACAATTTTAGTTCATAATATAAAATGGGTCAAAAATATAAATGAGCTATTAAAGATTATTGGCTAAAAAATCACTGCTGTTATTATTTGCAAATTGATATATACTTATATTAATCAAGATATCATTCAATAATGATCTACATCTGATATTCTACTATTATTACAAGCTATAATATTCTGTGCAAGTATTCAAGGAAAAGCAAATACTTAATCGAATCAAGAATTATTATTCCTTTAAAACATTAATGCAAATAACATTTATCTACGTCACAAATTATACAGGTGATGACAAGAAAATTAATCTACACGATGCAAGTTTCAAAGGAAAAGTCTATTACTTAATGGCTGCAATTTCTTATCTACAGATCCTTTCTTGCTGAGAAAAAATTATTCTGGTAGATAAATAATTTAAAAATAAGAAAATAAAATTTTCTGGACATTATTTTTTTAACATTTTTTATTGATTTATAATCATTTTACAATGTTGTGTCAAATTCCAGTGTAGAGCACAATTTTTCAGTTGTATATGAACATACATATATTCATTGTCACATTTTTTTCTCTGTGAGCTACCATAAGATCTTGTATATATTTCCCTGTGCTATACAGTATAATCTTGTTTATCTATTCTACAATTTTGAAATCCCAGTCTATCCCTTCCCACGCTCCACCTCCTTGGCAATCACAAGTTTGTATTCTATGTCTATGAGTCTATTTCTGTTTTGTATTTATGTTTTGTTTTTTTTTTTTAGATTCCACATATGAGCAATCTCATATGGTATTTTTCTTTCTCTTTCTGGCTTACTTCACTTAGAATGACATTCTCAGGAGCATCCATGTTGCTGCAAATGGGGTTATGTTGTTGGTTTTTATGGCTGAGTAGTATTCCATTGTATAAGTATATCACTTCTTCTTTAACCAGTCATCTGTTGATGGACATTTAGGCTGTTTCCATGTCTTGGCTGTTGTAAATAGTGCTGCTATGAACATTGGGGTGCAGGTGTCATTTTGAAGTAGGGTTGCTTCTGGATATATGCCCAGGAGCAGGATTCCTGGGTCATTTTTTTACTGTTGAAATCTTTCAGTTAATAATTTAAATTCTCTAGGTAGCAAATCAGCAAGAAATCAGGAGTTATAAATTAGGCACCATGAATAAATTATTGTGTAAGATTTCTCAAGCTTTAGAACCTGCAAATATGTATTGTTTTTTATTTTTCTCTACTCTTCTAAATCCTCTGCCTGTTATCTATGATGAAAATACCAACAGTAAGGGAGAAGATGCACTACACTGAATTTTTTATAAAATTTGGTTTAAAATGATAAATTATATTAAATATGAACCACTTTGATATGACTCAAGTTAGAGATAAGTTACAAACATGTTTATAAAGTAAGAGAAGACTTCAATTTCCAGCAATATGGCAAACGTGGCGTCTAGAAATGTTAGTTAAAATGAACTTAATGTTGTGACAATAAACTCTTGAAGTTCAGGTCAATAAAAATGTAGCCATCTTTCTATCACTTCTACTATCAGAGAAAATGTCTTTGCTTCCCAGACATATCCTTCCAACCTGTTGTCATAGTTTGATTTAATTTTCAGGCATATGGCAGGCACCAGATCTAAGGGTACCCAATTGCTATAAACACACATCAACCTGCAAGTCATCTCTGTATAAGGAACTGTCCGAAGTAAGTTTGAGGTAAAGGAATTACCAACTCATCCACCACTCCCCTCCCTACACTAACCTTGTCCCTCTTTGATACAATAGCATGGCCACATACTTTCAACCTATAGAAGAGTACACGAAGACACATTAAGCAAATTATTAAAAGTCAAGGACAAAGAAAGAATTTGAAAGTAGCAAGAGAAAAATAATTTATCATATATAAGGGAACTCTCATAGGACTGTTAGCATATTTCTTGGCATAAACCTTGCAGACCAGGACAGAATAGGATGATATATTCAAAATTATGAAAGGAAACAACTGCAAAGCAAGAAATCTATATCCAGCAGAATTATTCTTTAAGAATGAGGAGGGATAAAATCTTTACCAAACAAAAACTTTGGGAGCTTATCACCACAAGACCTGCCTTACAAGAAATACTTAAAGGAGTTCTTCAAATTGAATTGAAAACTTGTTAAACAACACAAAAGCATATGAAAGCACTAATCTAATAGGCAAATGTAAATATATAGGCATATACAGATTCATGTAATACTGTTAAATTAATATGCAAATTGCTTTAAATCCTAATATAAAAGTTACTAGGTAAAATTTTCTTAATATTACATGATATAAAAAGAAATAAGAAAGCAAGAGAGGAAGAGAGGAACAAAAGAATTGCAAGACAAACAGGAACAATTAACAAAATGTCAATAGTAGTACTCACTTATCAATAACTACCTTAATGTAAATTGATTAAACTCACCAAACAAAAGGTGTAGAGTGGCTGAATGTTTGCAAAAACAAAAAAACTGAACAGATTGAAAAATGAGCAACTCTTCTTCGGTCCCTAAGAGAGAAGAGGACACAGGGAAAACCACTCTCCCCAAGGTTGGAGGCACACCAGGATGAAAAGAGGAAGTCTCAGTTTCCAGAGACTTTGGAGAGGAAACCACCATGAAAACCAATGCTTGAGCAGAAAACCCTGAAATGTGACAAATGTTGGATGCTCACTGTGGACAAGAGTGAAAGTTAAAATTTCCAGGGGGACCCAGTCATTAGGGGAGCCCCTGCACTGTGAACTTTAATTCCAGGAGTCCAATTGGGTTTTCACAGTAAATATCAGAGAAAAATTTTTCCTTGTACTTCCAGTAGAGGGAGAGGGAAAAAGAACCATTTTGAAATACACCAGAGTGCTCCATTCTTAACAAGCCCTGGCTTGCCCTGAGGAGAAACTTATTAACCAGAGCCCAATGTGCTGGGATATTACCAGAGTATGGGGGAGAAAAATTCCCAGTCAGTTCTAGCACTGCACGTGGAACAAGATAAATACTCAACTCTATCCAATCCTGCCTAAGGAGGATAAAGACTGAAAAAATTACTATGAAGTTTACTTTACAGAGGTATGGCCTCACTAAAAGACTGAGACCAAATCATAGGTCTCCTGTTTCAATCCATTCCAGGTGATTTTTAGAAAAATCTTCCCCAAACACTATCTTCATCACTTAACTCCTTTACTTGAGAAGGAACAGAGTGCCACATTCTCTAATGTGGTAAATCCAAACCTTACCCTAATCCTCAAGAATATCATAAATTTCTTTTTAAAAAGTTTTTGTAGGGACTTTGGGTTTGGTTTGAATCAATCTATTTGGAGAGAAATAATATCTTAATAATATAGAGGCTTCTAATCTATAAACATGATATAGATAGCAAGCGCTAACGTTCTCTCTCTCTGTCTCCATATATATGAATACATGTATATATATGTACATATACATCTTTTTGTCATTTAATAACTACTTTATTGTGATTTAGAAGCTTTGGATAAAACAGTATCTGATACCTTATAGCTAGTATTTAAGTTGAAATACTTCATATTAAAACTACCATGAACATCTAATAGTATCTCTAAAATAAAATACCAGGAACAAGATGTGTCCTAGAATTAGTTTTAAATTGTGTTTAGGTAAAATAATGCATGCATGTTTACTGTTTTTATTAATATGACAGACATATTGTGTGATACCTAGACCTAGCAGCTGTCTACATTGTGAGTGATATTTATGAAAGAGCAAACTTAAGAAGAGAAAGCTGTGAGTCCTGGGGAATCTAAATGGCCAGGCTGCTTTCGCAACATGTCTGCCACTTATGGAACGTCACACAGATGAACTGCACGCGCTCACAAGAGGCAAAAGGCGGTGAGTGTGTAAACCGCGTGTGCCTTGTAGAGGTGGTAACAGAGCCAACAACAGGGTCCCCTGGAGTCTACACAGGATCAATCATGCACAGTTCTGTTGTCTGAATATGAACTCTTAATAGATTAGTAAAGTAAAGGATTTTCATATGGTTCCTCAAAAAAATTTTGGTTCCTCTGGAACCTTTCGTGAAGATTCTGAAGAGGTACCAAGGAAATTAGATCTGGGAAACCATAATCTTGGAGAGCAGGGAGGTCCAGAGAAGAGAGACTGACATTTGTGGTCCCTTTGTTCCACAGTCAGTTTACTGCTTTGAAAGTAATGGCTGAGAAACCAAGACATAGATTACTGGTTTATTACCCTGAAGATTCATACACACACAAGAAAAAACTGTTGGAAGTAATAAATTTTTTTTCAGAAAAATTGCAGTATACAAACAACATACAAAAATAAACCACACATCACTGATCATTAGGGAAATGGAAATCAAAACCACAATAAGATATCACTTCACAGGTATTAGGAAGGTTATTATTATATAAAGTGATATAACTTAGGAACAGCCGGATGGAAGAGATGCATAGGGCAAGGTATGGGGAAACAGTGAGGAATTTCCATGCCTTCTCCAAGAACACTGCTCTCCCCAGATCTTCACGTGTTCACCAACCCAGAAGCTCCACCTATATCTTTTTGCATATCTGTCATTAAATATGTTCCTATGTTAAGTTAAATGGAATTATTTTACATTTCATTTTCCCTTTTTTTTGCTGCTATATGCAGTGACACAACTGATTATTGTGTGTAGACATTGTAACTTATATCCTTGCTAAATTCAATTATTAATTCTAGCAGATATTTTGTAGAGATATTATCCCAAAAGGTATAGATCCCAGTTCTTGTACATTTATATACATATAAAATTAACCTAATGGAGAATAACATTATTTTGATCAAAGTGTAAAATCTATTTTAAAACATAGAAAAGTAATAAACATAAAATATTGTGCTCTGTTCAAGGAACTAGAGATACAAAATTAATGTGATATTATTGAAAATGGCAATAAGACATTTCATAGAATTTGACAAGGTAATACAAAATTTCATTGAAAAATATAACCATTAAAGTCTAAGACTATACTGTTGAAAACCAAGAAGGGACTGACAGATATAGAGATACTACAAACAATAAAATTTAACAGTGTGTTGTGGACATCGGAATGGATAAACAGATCATGATATAATCATAAGAAAAGCCCAGAAATAGGCTTATTCCAATAATGACAAAGATTCAGGTTGTCAGTTTCTAAGTGTTTTTATCCAGTATCTCAGTATTCACCATTCAAAATTTCTAATTAATCACAAATTTATGCGGTATATTTGGCTTTGTTTGGGGGTTTGTTTTCAACTCTGCAGCCCATCCAACTTTCTTCAATTGTTACATTCTGTCAGAATAAGACTAGTTAATTTAAATTAATCTAGAAGAAGATAATTTACAACTGAGGAAGATTCCAGTTTACTCCAGTCTGTTTTGTTATGGACAGCAGTCTTGGACCATTATACAAATGCTGTAACCTTATGCTAGTCAGCACCTTTGTCTTTCAGTCAACATGAAATAGTATAAATTAAGGTCCCTGTAGCCTTTTTGGCTGTGACCCTCACAGAGGCATGGAGAGTAACCTTAGTCAGTTTAATTAAACAGACATATATGATCTCCAAGTAAATTTAAGGCTATTTTTTGTTCTCAGTCTAAGATGGTTCAGTAGGTCAAAAAAAGAGAGATATTTACAGACATACTATTAATGGAATTGCTAGTCTCTATATTCAATAAGTGGAAAAGTTATAAACATTGGTCATTCAGACAAATACATCAATTAATACACAATTTATTTGAACAACAAAAAGAGACCTAAGATAATGGTGGGAGTCTATTTAAGACACACCCTGCTTGGGAGATAATAAGAACACTGTGACGTCAAGCAGTTGCTGGATTTATCACAGTTTGAGTTACAGTACTCAGGGTGTATAATGTTATACTTCAGATCCAAAATATGTGAAAATATAGAGCTATTCACTGAATCAAAACATAATCTTCTAAAGTATAAACAGGAAAATGAAATGATAAGGGGTTAGGTGCATTTTATTTCTAACAGAACCACTAAAAATAATTTGATTTTCTTTATGCTTGAAACAAAACTTTAACATGTAATAATAATTAAGATATATGTATAAAATTAATCTCATAGAGAGAGGAAGAATAATATTTTGTTATAAAACATCAGAACCTTTGAAACTTTACTGGAAAACAATGCTATATATTTTAATTTCAAATCAGTATATGGTCTTAATATTTCCCATGTTTATATTCATAAAAATATCCATTACTTCCCTGGGCTTTTGAGCATTACTTCTCCCCTTTGTAATTTAACTTCAGAATTATTTTATATGCCTACAGTTTTCGACTTGATCAAAGGGGATTTTCCTTTTAAATTTAACGTTCTTGGTATACTGTCATGTATCAATCATCAAATTGCTTTTACAAACGGTATAAAGATATATGTGGATATTTAGTTTTAATGCCACAGGTATCACTGTAATTACCATCATGTTTTTAATATTTATCTTAGCCACTGTAGTGAATACTATGGTATATTGGTTAGATACCACCTCCTTTACCTCTTTCAGGAATAAAATATTCCTCCCTCAACCCCCATACTGGGAGTGTTGATGGCTGAGAGTCTCAGCTGAGTGAGTACCAAGTAAAGCCTTAGTTGTCACTGGCTCTCAGTTCAACTTTTCTCTCTGCCTAACTCATTTTACCAAACTGTCCAAAAGACAAGAATTTACATCTGCTCTTCAAGGATGTCTACAAAATTGGTTGTATTGTGTGCTGTTTCTGTGAGTCCAGTGGAAATGGATGTTCTTAAACCCAACATGGTGGTCATCTTTGCTCCAATCAACAATACAACTGACTAGAAATTTCTGTTGAAATGCACCAATTAAAGCTTTGAGTGGAGACCTTCCTGGGGACAATATGGGCTTCAGCATGTCTGTCGAAGGTATTCATTATGGCAACATGGCTGATGACAGCAAAAATGACCCACCAATGGAAACAGCTGTCTGGCTTCACTGCTTAGATGATTATCCTGAATCATCTAGAGGAAATCAGTGCTGGCAATGCACCTGTGCTTATTTGCGACACAGCTTTCACTGCTTGCAAGTCTGCTGAGCTGAAGGAGGATTATTAGCTATTTTGGTAAGAAGCTGGATGACGGCTTTAAAGCCATCATCTGGAAATCCATGTGAGTTGAGAGCTTTCCTGACTGTCCTCCTGTGCATTATTTGCTGTTCATGATATGAGATAGATTGTTGCTGTAGGTATCATCAAAGCAATGGACAAGAAGGTTGCTGGAGTTAGCAAGGTCACCAAGTTTGCTCAGAAAGCTCAGAAGATTAAGTGAATATTATGCATAACACCTACTACCACTTCTACCACAGTCTTAATTGGTCGTAGAAAAAATGGTCTCAGAACTGTTTGTTTTAGTTGCCTTTTTAAGTTTAACAGTAAAAGACTTACTAATGGTAGCGATGTCTAATAAAACCTTTGGGATGAAAGGAGATTATTTTATAGATTATGTTGTGTTTGTGTGTGTCTGTGTGACAGTTTTAAGTCATTAGTTTTAAAAATCAGTACTTTTTAAATAAAAGTGAGGACTAAAAGTCTGTCGAAAATTTTAAACCCATTTAAACAAAGTTAATGAGAGGAAAAAAAAAAAACCCTGCCCTAAACAGATTGACCCCACTCCCACACCAGTTTGCAGACTTATTGACTCCTTCCTCCCCCATTTCTTCACTCAGAGGGGAAAATCCCCACCACTGGCTTTACTTTCAAACTGATCACAGCTATATACCTATCCAGACTTCAGTGGGATGCAAAATGCTTAGAGAAGCCAGATGTCTTTCAAGGGACTTGTCACTAAGTGTAATAGTGACAATTACTTTCATTACTATTAATTTCCAATCAAAAAGAACTCAAAACTGTCCTATAGAGAGTTCACAACATGAAGGCATTGCTCAAAATCTCTTTTTCCATCATATTGTCAATTTCTCTGAATTCTTTAATTCTAGCTGAGAATCAAATTTACATGAGCCAGAAAACATCTAGCTGTTTCCCAGCCTCTTCAGGTTCTAGTATCTACATTGTTTCTTTTAAAAAGGACTTAAAACTTTGACTGACATAGTGGTAGTGGTGGAGATTGAAGAAAAGGAGTTTTCTTGCATAGGAAATATGGTCCCTCAACATCTTTTCCCTATTTCCTTCCTGCCTCTGTTTTACGATGTCGTAATCCCACTCTCATTATCTCATCATGCTGGGGTGACTGTAAAAGGAAAAGGAATGAACAGCCCTGGGTTCTTCTTGGTTTTACAAGGTGTTCTGGGTAAGGGCTAATTACAGAACCAAATGGGAGAGGTCCTGCAACCATTATAAAGCCTGCCCTTACAGGTTTGAGCCAATCCAGGAGCAGGAAGAGGGACTAAGAGCAGGCCTACTGGGACTTTGGACTTCACTTCCCAGAAGCCTTCACATCAGGAGCAGGTCCTTTGCTGGGAAAGGGGGATTTCTTTAGACAAGGTGACCATACAGGGTGGGACAGGAGAGCAGATGAGAAGATTAGCCTTGGCTTGGTTTTACTGAATGTAGCCTTGGCTAATTCTACTATGTGGCCTGAAAAACAAACAAAAAACACATATAGATCCTACCACCAAAAAACGGCTTGTATGTAAATCTTTGTCTCGGAGTCAGTTTCCCATAGAACCTGACAATTGATAGTTGGAGCTGGGAATCATCCAAAGTAGCCAACTGGAAAATGGGAATTTAGAGTTGGATTGCTTGCTGACTGGTTGGCAGTGAAGACCCCATCGATAGTGGTAGTTGAATCACTAATAGCCCATGTCTTGTGGCAGTGGTATAACTACTGAAATTCCATTGCTATTGAACTGAGATGAAATATCAGTGGAAGGGAATGTGCTGGAAAGTACAAGGGCTTAGGATTTTTGAGAGTTATATAGGAAGTAGTAAAAAATAACTTTATGAAATCCAATGGATACTGCTGAGTTTAACTGATGCCTTAGAAAGGATATGGATTATTAATCTCTGATTAAAACCTCAGTGTGAAAGCCAGATGGCCCTGGCAGCATATACAGGGACTCTCATTTACTACAGCTGAATTATAGAAAATACATGGGATATGGGCTGAGACTTAATTATGAGAGAAACAGAGCTCCAGAAAAGGTTGTATTCTCATTCCCGGCAGTATGTGCCACTATTTAACCTACTAGAAGCACTAATTCACATACTATCTTATGTGGAAAGAGCGAGGCATAGTAAAAAAGGAACAGACTATACTATGAAGGAATTGTATAATTTAGTAACCAATACTAGCAGGAGATAAGATGGTATGATTGGATCCTGAAGGTGCTGAATCAAGGGCAGTGAAATGTAAGGTTGATTTTGGAGAATTATCTTCCACATAAGAGCACTCTCCCATGACAGAGCAAGCATCCCACTGAACTACAACTTGAGATCATTTGTGTCCCTGAACCAGAAGGTAAGAAGTCACTGTTGTGGCAAGGTTGGTTACTTCTGATCAGCAAAAAGAGATAGTGATGATTTTACACAATGAGGACAGAAGGGAATAGTGGTATGACCTTGGTGATTCCCTTCAGCATTCCTTAGTTTTTCTTGCCTGATTGTAATTGTGAATGTATATGTGCAGCATTCCTAACCTGCGAAGAGTTATAGTTACCAAGAGTTCAAATGACTCACGAATGAGAGTTTGAGTACTGGCACGATGTAAATCATCAAAATATGCAGAGATATAGCTGAGAGTGAGGATTTAGAATAAATAATGGAGGAGGAAGATGATGGGAACCGGTTGTGGCCCTGGAAACAACTGCAGAGCTGGACCTGCATGTTACTTAACCTCCTAAATTTCAACCGACAAAGAGAGGCCCTTCGGAGTCATAGAGGAGTTGTTTCTCATATATATGTGGAGAAATGTATTAGTGTTGATATGAAATAGGAGAGAAAGTATTTTCATGCTTCTGAATGTTCAGGGCTTTCAGAACAAAAAATACAGTCAATCTAGGTTAAAGGATGGTTGAATGGTAACCCTAAGAGTAAAGTACTTCTGAGAGATTTATAGGTTTATCTCTTCTGAGCTTTCTGTTTGCATTTCAAAGAAGGATAAAACCCAAGCCATTAGTTTACATTCCAAAGGAGTGTAAAAACCTAGAGACCTGTCTCAGAGAAGATTTGTTTACATTAGGGAAATAAGATTTCTCTCTCTTTCTTAGGAGAGGAGGTAGGCAGCTGTGCAGTGGTTCCTCTGTATGCTTCCAAATTTATCTTTTTCAGGTTCCTCATCAGTAGTACAGTCCCCTGTATACGCAGCTGACAACTGCCCTCATTACATTGCCCCAGAGAGATTTGGTTAAGGGGAAATGATCCTGTTATTGCTGTTAGTAGTTCTGATCTCTTATCTAGAAGCTGCATGCTTTATTTCAGAAGAAAGTCATGTGTGTGTGTGTGTGTGTGTGTGTGTGTGTATGTGTGTTGTGTGTGTATAAAATTTGCCAGGAGTAGACTTTGGCAGACATAGAGTTATACTACTCAGATGTACTTGCTTTTTTTAATGGCTCAAGAGAACAGTAGGCAAGAAAAGGAGTCTCTCTCCCTAATTAATGTTGATCATCAGGACATGATAAAACTATTACCATATTATACTCTTCGGTATTCCACTTGTGCATCTCTCCTTTGACAGATTTTGCCAGTGAGTTGGAAAGTTCAGTAACCATGATCTGAGAAGTGCTTGGTTGAACAGGAGCTCAAATTACTTGGGGATGAGGTGATTACTCAGGCCATGAGGTAAACCTCTGAAAGAGAAGTCCCAAGCAAATGTGAGAGGACTGTAGGCTTGGTAGTAGACTAAGCATAACATCAATTGCAGTTGAAAGTACACAACTATAGGAATACAACACCGATCAGGCTTAGCAGTGAGGACTCTAGTTCATCCCACTACACGTCAACTTGTAAGTACCCCAGGAACAGCAGCTGACCAGAATTATGGAGAACATACTTCTCTAACATATATAAATAGTATTTCCACTGAACACAAGGGGTGATGGTGTATTGGATGCTCTTGGGGCTTCCTAGAATTCCCTTACTACCTAGAATAAGTTGTTCATTCCCCAGATGCTGGAGTGTTGGAGGCTGACAGTTATCAACTGATCCCCTTTCCTGGAACTGTTCTCATCTGAAGAAAGCTTTCTTGCCCTAAGTTATCCCTCCTACCCAAGAAGCCATCATCCAATGACTGGTCAACATAAGGGATGTAAAGGCCAAATTCCCTTGATTCAATTTGGAACAAATGTGCAGGATCTTCCCCATCCTAGAGACCATTAGCTGAGACCATTGTCATGACTGAATCTCAGTTCAAATTCTTGTTCTGCCAGTTCTGCCCTTTTTTTTTTTTCTGCTCTGCATTGTTCATCAAAAGAGTACTTCCCAATTAATCTCCTGGACCTAAATATCTGTCTCAGATTCTATTTCCCAGAATACCCACCTTCAAAGTTCACTTACTTATATTTCGATTTTCAAAATTATGAAACTTCTGAAAGATTCATATATTCTGGTACAAAACAGGAAGTATAAATTTTTTCTTTGCCAAAATAATTGGAACTATATTTTGTAGACAACATGTGCTTGTATTGAATTAATACATCTCTCAGATCACTGATTTCTTATCAAAGATACTGGAAGGTAGAGATTTTTCAAAATTAAAGTTATAGTAAATCTCCTTCTCTACATAGATGGCATATCCTAATTTAATTTTTTAATACTCAGAGGTTGTTTATAGGTGTCCTCTAGACAAATAAATCATAAATAGTGGATTAGATTATTTCTCTGGACTGTAATTGTAATTTTACTAACTGTATTACTCAATATTGTTTTCTTTTTTTTTTTTTTACCATTTTGATGATGATTAGCATCTCTCAGATCTCCCATTTAGAATGCCCAGTTATTAGTGGCCAGTTCTGTGTGCACTCTATTTAGTCGAGGATGGTCTTTTATACCAGCTACATAATTTAATTTCAAAACACATGCAGAGAAACATTAAGACATTTCCAGTTACTTCAACCTAGCAAACTCAGATTTATGTCCTATATTCCCTCTAAAAATTAGTCTTTCTCTTTTAATGTATTCCCACCATATTTAAAAAAAAAAAAAGACAAACCTTATCTCATCCAAAGTACCTGGACTCTGGGATGCAACTTAGGGTCCCTCCCAACAGTTCTGATATTTTAATGAATCTGGAGAGAAAGATTAAGGCTTGTTGCCCTTACCTTTGATAGGTCCTGACCATCTGCCTCCCAGTTTATAAGACAAATATTTTTTAAATTAAAAAGAAACTATAAGTAAGGTGGTCCTTTAGATTCAGAGAGAATGTCATTCTTAAGATTTACAGCTCTTTATCTTGGTGCTATCTTTCTTGGCTTCTCTCCCAGAACTTTTTGTTGTTGAAGTTAATAGTCTGTCAAGGCTTTTGACCTGGATATAGTGAATTCTGAGAGTTTAACTCTTTCTGCCATTGAATCAATCACTTTAAATTATATTAATTCTCTACTAGGGTTTTTATGGATTTGAAGAACTGGTTTTCTAAAGAAAAATACTCTGATAAGGCAATTTGTCTCTGTCCAGACTATGTAATGCATCATAAACAGAGCAAGAAATTGTCTACTCAGAATCTTTCTCATTAGTCATTTCTCTAGGAATTTCTCCCACATTAATTCTGTCTCTGTTGAAAGCTGCTTTAATAGAGAATATGAATCTCATGAAGGAGATTTAAGATACCAATTTCTTTGCAATTCAACAAGAAAATTATTCAAGCAATTCAGAATACCAGCCTCTAGATGATCTGGGTAGTAGATTAAGGTATAGTACCCCCCCTTATAAATTTTAAACCCCATACTTTATCATTTTTCCATGAATAAGTTCAGCCCTCTATACCCCAAATTGTGGCTACTATTATCTCTATTACCTTTTATCACAAGAAAAAAAAAGAAAGAAAAGAAAGAAGGAAGGAAGGAAGGAAGGAAGGAAGGAAGGAAGGAAGGAAGGAAGGAGAGAGAAAGGAAAAAAGTGAAAAGAAAAGCAGAGAAAAAATTTTCAGCCACACATGACCATATTGTTTTAAGCTATTATCTGGGGATGTTGTCGCTGAGGTCCCCAATAGCTCCAGCTCTCACTGAGAGGAATAAAAAGCCCTAATAATTCTAATTTATCTAATTTATATATATATATATATATATATATATATATATATACACATACACACACACACACATATACAGTTCCCTATGCTATACAGAAGAGACTTGTTTATCTATTATATATATAATAGTATCTGCAAATCTCAAACTCCCCATTTATTCCTTCCCATCCCCTTGCCTCCTGATAACCATAAGTTTGTTTTCTATGTCTGTGAGTTTGTTTCTCTTTTGTAAATAAGTTCATTTGTGTCTCTCTTTCTCTCTCTCTTTTTTAAGATTCCACACATGAATGATATCATATGGTATTTTTCTTTCTCTTTCTGGCTTATTTCACTTAGAATGACGATCTCTAGGTCCATCCATGTTGCTGCAAATAGCATTATTTTATTCTTTTTTTGTGGCTAAGTAGTAAGTATTCCATTGTATAAATATACAACTTCTTTGTCTAGTGATCTGTCGATGGAAATTTAGGTTGTTACTATGTCTTGGCTGTTGTAAATAGTGCTGCTAATTTGCTCTGTGTTGTATGGCTACAAATGTATGCTGATCCTTCTGATGACAGGCATTGTCCCAATTCAGATACCTAATCTCATTCAGAAAAGCCTGTATGGGATTAGTTTAACAAATAACTGCCTTTTCTCAGGCTACTTTGGGTTTTTCTCTAGTATTCAGGCAATTTGTCTTCACACTCTGGTCTCTTAGCCATCTCCAATCGCAACCTGAATGAAGTCTAGGTAAACTAGGGGTACACTCTTTGGGAATGTTAATTCCTTACAATTTGCCAAGTATCTTCATAGACATAAAAAGGAGGGAAGTTGCTAAAAGAACCTCTAGCCTTCTATTCTCACGTCACCTGGTCTCCTACATCAAAGTATAAGGAGAATGAGAAGAAATTTTAATTGTGAATCCTGAGTTTCAGCCTTCAGTAATTGGATGAATATTGGTAATATTTACAAATATGGGAAAAATTGTCATTTATTGGCTAAGTATGGGATTAAACAAAAGAATAAAGAGTTCGGAACATATTGTGTTTGAGTTTCCTATAAGACACTGAAGTAAAATGACAAGTAGGCAGGTAAATATTTGAATATTCCTAAGAATAGACATTATTCAGCAAGAGCTTACCAAGATGCCTGTATTTGTTTTGAGTTCATCATTATTGCAATGTTATAAGTAGATACCAAACATTTTTCACAAATAAAAATTTCAATATAATCTGAAAATTAAGCAATAAAATTATTTTTCCTCTCTGTAATAGTAATAATCACCATCATCATCATTGGTTTTGGCCCAGCTATCCCCAGGGCGCATAAATCTGAGGTAGAGCACTATTCATTGAAGTAAAATCAGTGGTATTTTCTCCCATTTCACTCCGTCATTAATGAGAACTAGAAGTTACAATAATAATGGACATGACACAATTTGATTTGGAACATTTTGTTGGAGCAAAAAAATAAAACCTGCTCAACATTCAGTGCTCTGTTTAAATAATTGCTTGAAATATTTCAGGTTCTTGTTTTAAAGCTGCATTTTCCCCTTGCTCTCTCTTCCTTATTTTGAAATGACAGATAACATTAGGTTAAGAAACAATCTGATTTCCTGAGAAGGGGACACCTAGTACCTCTCCAGGTGAATATAAATTTGATTCATAGTGAATCCACCCAGCAAGTTCTGCCTCAAGACACAATCAATACAATGAAAATCTGAGTTGCCTCACCCTGTGATACTCCTAGTGTTACTATGTACCTAACATCACTGAGCTCAGTACGCTATAGTTTACAAGATGTATTACATTTGGGATTAGATGTACCTAAATACAAATCATACAATTGCCACTTTCTGTCTACAGAACCTGGGGTGGAATTTATGTCTCCTAATCCCAATTTAATATAAATTACCTAACATAAGGATTTCAGGGGGTTGATGAAAGAAGGATTTTATGAGTGCAAATGGAGAATCTAACCGGTGTTTGGTTTATATTACTTTATTGACTTGGACTAGTAACGTTTTGCTACAAACTTAGGTATTACATTGAAGCTAAGTGAATATACTTTTTTTTGTCCTTGTTTTATATGAAAAGCTTTTTTTAACACACCATGATAATACTGCATTTGACTTTATAATTATTATATTTCAGTTAGCGTATACTGTGATTTTTTACGTACTGTACACATTGTATTAAAAATATAAAACATTAATTTAGCATTGCATTTCAAACCTGGCTCGATACCCTAATCAGTATGAAATATTTTAAAATATCCAGATTCTTGTATTACTGGCTCAGATGAACTTAATCAGAACCTTATAGGATCAAGTTTCAAAGTGATACTTAGTTATCTAATAGAGCACAATTTTGTACTGTAGTTTGATAACCATGCTCCTACCATATTTAGATAAATGAAGAAAAGTATAATTTTATGATAATAGCCACCATAATGGGTAACGTGATAACTTTAAATGTCACTGAAGCCTAGGCTTTCATTTCCTGGTCACCAGGCCCTCAAAAACAAGAAGTTACCTCGGGATAAATATAAGGAATGTATTTATAGTAGTTAACTAATGTTGTGGAACAAATTACCCCAAGACTTAGAGGCTTAATACAATAAATATTTATCATCTCACATTTTTCTGAGGGTCAGTAACCTCAATGCCATTCACTCAATGTGTCTCAGTCTTCAGTCAAGATGTTGTCCCTGGCTGCAGTCATATCAGAGCTCAATTTGGGAAAAATCATCTCCCCAAACTCACTCATATGACTGCTGGCAAGATTTCTCCACAGAGGTGTCAACATGGTTCTATTTATCACATTACCAGAAAACATCCCTGAGACCTGACCATTTCAGATCTGTTTTCAAGAAGTCCATACTTTTGGACTCAACTACTATTGCATTCTCTAGTGAGCTCCTCTAAAATGTATCTGGCAAAAACTTTAGCTTGAATATTAACTCTAATAACCGTAGAAATTGGGTGCAATTTGGCATATCATTAGGCTGACAATTAAAATAGACATTCTGAGTAATGCACTTTTCTCTAGTTTGTTTTTATTTAGCTGGATACTTTGTAAATAACTGTCACTATTCTCAAAAGTAGAAATTCAAAAAGTATCCATATGCACAGTAGAATATTCCTTTCATGGGTCACAAATAATATATAGTCTGAACCTTCATTCTTCCTTTGTCCTTTTCTAACTGCTCACTCCTTTTGGAACCCAAGCCCTATCTCAGTGCAAACTCTTCTGGAAAACCTCCCCAAAGTCACATTTTTTACTTAAGTAAGTATTAAATATTTTTTCTGTGTTATCTCTTATACTAGTCAATATGGACCTTTTTCAATTATCATATATTACTTTGTAATATATAATGGTTTGACAACCACAAATCAAGCAATGTAATACATCACATTAACAAAAAAGGATAACAAAAAGATAAAAACCACCTCATTACTCAGGACCTAGTGAGTCATTTGAGAAAATTCAACATTCATTCATGATAATAACTCTCATCAAAGTTGGTATGAAAGAACATATATCAACATAATAAAGGACATTTATGATGAACCCGCAGCTAACATCTCACTCAATGGTGAAAAACTGAAATATTTTCCTATAAAGTCAGAAGAAGAAAAGAGTGCCCACTGTCACCACGTCTATTTAATATATTACTGGAAGTCCTAACTGCAGCAATCAGACAAGGAAAATAAATAAAATATATCCAAATGGGAAGGGAAGAAGTAAAACAGTCACTATTTGAAGATGACGTGATACTATATATACAGAAAATCCTTAAGTATCCACCAAAAAAAAAAAGAAAAAATTAGAACTAATAAATGATTTCAGCAAAGTTGCAGGATATAAGATTTATATACAGAATTCTGTTGCCTTTCTAAACATTAATAGTGAGCTATCAGAAAGAGAAATTTAAAAAGCAATCTCATTTAAAATCACATCTAAAAGAATAAAATACCTAGAAATAAACTTAACCAAGGAGGTGAAAGACATATAATCTGAAAAGTATAAAACACTGATGGAGAAAATTGAAAATTATACAAAGAAATGAGAAGATATTCTATGTTCATGGACAAAGAATTAATATTGTTAAAATGTCCATACTACCTAAAGCAGTCTACAGGTTTAATGGAATCCCTACATAAATACCTATGGCATTTTTCACAGAATTAGAACAAATAATCCTAAAATGTGTATAGAACCACAAAAGGTCCTGAATAGACAAAACAGTTTTGATTAAAAAAGAACAAAGGCAAAGAAAATACTTCCTGACTTCAGACCATATGACAAAGGTAAAGTAACCAAAACAACATGGTACTGCCACAAAAGCAGGCACAAAGATCAGTCGAACAGAATAGAGTGCTTAGAAATAAACCCATGCACTTATGGTCAATTAATCTATAACAAAGGGGGCAAGGATATATAATAGAGAAAAGATAGTCTCTTCAATAAGTGTTGATGGGAAAACAGGACAGTTCTATGTAAAAGAATGAAATTAGAATATTTTTTCACACTATATAGAAAAATAAACTCAAAATGGATTAAATACCTAAATGTAAGACCTGAAACCATAAAAATCCTAGAAAATAACATAGAACACTCTTTGACATAAGTCCTAGCAATATTTTTTCTGATCTCTCTCCTAAGGCAAAAGAAACAAAAGCAAAAATAAACAAATGGGACCTACTTAAACTTAACAGCTTTTGCACACCAAAGGAAAATATTGACAAAACAAAATGATAACCTACTGAATAAGAGAAAATATTTGTTAGTGATAAGATGGATAATGGGTTAATATCCAAAATTCAAAAATAGCTCATACAACAGTATCAAAGAAACAAATAACTGATTAAAAAATGGACATTAGATCTGAATAGATATTTTTCCAAAGAAGACATTTTCCAAAGATGTCCAACAGGCACATGAAAAGATTCTCAACATCTCTAATTACTAGAGAAGTGCAAATCAAAATTACAGTGAGGTATCACCCCACACTGATCAGAATGGCCTTCATCAAAATGTCAACACATAATAAATGGTGGAGAGGGTGTAGAGAAAGGGAAACTCTCCTATACTGTTGGTGGGAATGTAAATTGGTGCAGCCACTATGGAGAACAGTATGGAGGTTCCTTTAAAAACTAAAAGTGAAGTTACCATATCATCCAGCAATCACACTCCTGGGCACATATCCAGGAAAACTCAGTAAAGATGAAAACTCTAATTAGGAAAGATACATGCACCCCAATATTCATAGTAGCACTATTTATAATAGCCAAGACATGGAAGCAACCTAAATGTCCATCAACAGCTGAATGAATAAAGAAGATGTGATATATACAATGGAATATTACTCAGCCATAAAATGAATGAAATAATGCTATTTGCAGCAACATGGATGGACCTAGAGATTGTCATACTAAATGAAATAAGTCAGAAAGCGAAAGACAATATCTATGATATCACTTAAATGTGGAATCTAAAAAAAATGATACAAATGAACTTATTTACAAAACAAATAGACTCGCAGATGTAGAAACAAACATGCTTATCAAGGTAGAAAGGGGGTAGGGATAAAATAGGAGTTTGGGATTAATACACACTACTGTATATCAAAATAAATAAACAACAATGTATTCTGTAAACACATAGGTGTTAAATGACAGCTAATTATCAATCAATAGAGAACAGTGAAAAAAGAAACAGTAAACATGCCTTGTATCATCATGTATAAAGAAAAATATATTCCAGCCCTAAAAAGTATGTGATGTATGTGATAAATGTGACACATTTCATCATTGACTATTACCTTAGTAATACTAGTAGTAGTAATATTAAGTAGTTGTAGCAGCAGCAACACAGTAGTAGTAGTAAGCAGTAGTAGTAGCAGAAGCATTAGTGGTGATTATGGTGGTAAAAGTAAAATCAGAATATTTTTTTAAAAGATTTTATGATAAATCTGAATTTGCAGAAATCGATATTTCTGGATTCTCATTTGATATCTGGTAACAAAATATGCTTAAAATTTTAAAGAACTTGCAATGTAATTGCATGAACAAAATATGGCCTGTGAATTACAGTACCCCTCCAAATCAATTAGTATTTAACATGTATAGGTCAACAATGAAGCAATATTTTCACAATAAAACCTCATGTTTTTGGTAAATTTGTAGCATGACTTTGGAAACCTCTTTGTTTATATTAAAATATATTAAAATTGATCTGCATTAATAATTATTGTCAGTTATGTTTTTTAATAGTGTTAAACAGATTCAAATGCTTACCTATTTTCCCTTACATAAGCTTGATACATATTTTCCAATTATATAGGCATTTGAGATAACAGTATTTTACAAGACTATTTGACATTAAAATCAATAACATCATATTGAATGGCCTGCAGAGATGAAATCCATTACATTAAAGAAATTTACATGAAGTTTTATATGAAATTCAATAAGAATTTATTCTAAAAACTTACATACATTATTGAAATTCAAGTATACAATTTACCCAATGTTTAAAAAAAATTTACAAGGATTTTCCCCCATTTACAGTTAACTAGATTTTCGAATCAGAAGAGAAATCTTCAATTTTCTATCCTTGTTTTATTGTCATTTGCTCTCTGTCCACCTTCGTGGTATTTCCTGCAGACTCAAGATTGTCAGAAACTGACAAATTGGTGCTTTCACTTAAAGCATCTCCCTTGCCCTCTAAATCCCCAATCCATCTACTACTTTCTGTGTTTCCTGACGACAAGGCTTTGTGGGATATTCTGTCATTACTATTCAGCAAAGCTGAAGCAGGAGACAGGTTTGCTACTGCAAAATTTGTGAGCATGTAAAAACTCCATATTTTTTAGCACTTTCTTTTGCTTTCTATTTCTTTTTCTCTCTTAATAATCAGTTTTCAAGTTGTATTTGATCATATGGCTTTTTTTTTTAACTACTCTTTCCTTAGTAGGGTTTAATGATAGATTTTATTTTCTCAAAATAAATCTCAGTAGTGTATCTTAATGATATAATATGAGGTGATTATATATTTTGCAAGGAGTGAATGAGTAAACATGAAAATACAAAGGAATTTTAATTAACTCATATATTTATTTAACTAAAGAATGCATGCAGTGATTATTGTGCTATTAGAAAAAGAACAAAATTCACAAAAACAATTGTTTAGAAAATTAAATTCCAATGTATAAATATTATTAATCCCTTACTTTTGGTAACAGTTTGATAAAATCTTGTTGGATGTTGACATTTATGAACTAAATAATTTAACTTCGTCAAGCAAAACAGAACTTTAATAAGGAGGTATTTCCAAAATATTTCTTAAAATGTTTTATTCTGTTGTATACACAATATTGACTTGTACTATCCTACAAAATATAGCATTAAGACATATGGAGTATGTCTGGGGAAGGCCTGGACAATGAATTAGAGATAACATATAGCAATTACTGATTCCTAAGTGGAAATATTCTGACTCGAATACCACCTGTCTCTGAAAGATAAAGGCTTCAATGCTTTCTTGATGAGAAGGAAAAAAGAAAGACACTAACTATGAAATTGTATTTTCTTTAAGCACATGATGTCTGTGATTAAATTGTCTATATCCTGAAACTATTGTTTTTCCTGCCTCTATATTATATTATAGGAATATTTTCTTGATATTTATGGTTACTTTACATGATTAATACCTGTTTCTTGACTGCATTTATAAACACCCAATCTGTTTTGCAGTCAACCTCCTAAGAACTTTTAAGCTTTTAGTTAATAGCTATAAATAATCGCTGAATAAATATTTAAGTTCAGGAAGGAATCATGCTCAAGCAAACCTTCCTCTAAGAATGTGGCTATAGCCTCTACTTTTTGTAAAAACTGTTTGGTAATCTTACCCATGTTTATCTCTCTGTTTGTTTTTTTTTTAAAGAAACAAAAGCTTTCATGAATTTGTCAGATATCTGAATTATTCAGTTTATTTACTTGAATTGTCATTAAAATACATGAACTTTTTTTCTAAACTACACTAAAAAGGTTTGAATGGATATACCATCTGATTTAGTCAATCCTAGATCAGTTAAAGCTCCAAAATTATTTTCTATGAAACACATTTGCTACTTAGAATTTGAATCTGTATTACTTGGCTAGCAGACAATGTACTTTGAGACCAAAAACACAATAGAAAATGATTCACATGAGCTGAAAAGTTTAGGACAATTTTAAAATACTTTAACATTTCTGAAATGCCACTCTGTATATTCAAGATATCTATTACCCCACATGTTATATGTATATAGTTTCCCTTGCATGTTAAAGTTCATATAGAACTATGTAAGGAAGGATTGGTTTTTTAAGATTAATTTGAATGTACTTCAGAACTACTTTAAGGTTTTTAGAAGAAAACTTAGAAGTAGACTTTTGAGATTGACTTGTTTTTTTAAAAATACTACTAATTAGATTTCAAATTTATGTTATGAAAAATCTTGAACAGAATTATCTATTTTTTGTTACAATTTTAAACAAGTATTTTTTAAAATGGTAATCCTGATTAAGTTTCCTTACTAGTGATTTTTTAAAAATTTCTAACAATTATATTTCTGATTAGCTTTTCAAATAAGTGATTTTATTTTCCTGACTGGTGTAAGAAACATAATTCAAAGCAAATGACTACCGGGGCCTACTATCTAGAGAGTCTTCTGAATCATTGTGGGTCCTCAGAGCATCATTT
The DNA here is from genome assembly GCF_048564905.1 of Vicugna pacos. Taxonomy (NCBI): domain Eukaryota; kingdom Metazoa; phylum Chordata; class Mammalia; order Artiodactyla; family Camelidae; genus Vicugna; species Vicugna pacos. The sequence goes on from NC_133011.1 coordinate 17,754,825, forward strand.
TTGTTCTTTCATATCTCCACTGAGTATTTTGCCATTATCAATTATAGCCTACACACCAAGATTCCTCTAACATTTCAAACCCCTGTGGTAACCCAGTGAGATCACTGCCATTTGTTGTCCCCCAAACACTCAGTAATTTCTGTTACTTTATTATGCTATAAACTTCAACTGGTTTAGTTGCCCTTGTGAAAATGTATCTTGTGATTCTTTTATCCTAAATCTAAAAAAGCAAGAAATCTCTAATCTTCTTTCTATATATAAATGAGCTTTGAAGGCACAACTGGGATTGGATTAGTTTTTGTTTCTTTACTTCAAGCCACTAACATTATATACGTTGAAGGACTTTTTAAACTTGCAGGTCACATTTTATATCTTGCATTTGGTAAATATAGAAGTACGTATCCAAAAGCACCAACACAGTAAAGTACCAAACTTTTAAGTACCTGAATGCATGCACACACACAGATTCCTTACCAAAAATTGTCAATGCTTAAACTTTTTGCCTCCTCTTACATTGCTGCTTTGAAGGTTAAAAAAAAAAATCTTACTGAAAAAGCAACAAAAGGGGATGCGTTGTAGATGAGTCCATAGTGTCCTCCCCTCCTTTTTTTTAGATACCACATATGAATGATTTGTCCTTATTTGTTTTTAGTAAGTATTATCTTATTTCTATTATAATCAGATTTCTATTAGTTTGAATATTTTGCTTGCACATTTGTTTTCAACAAATGCACACACACACAACAAACACCCAAATGTCTGCACTTTTTTTCTTTCAGAATACATATCTCAATCTCTCTAACCAGTTTCTCACTCTAGAAGACAAATGTAGCAGATGCTATTAGTGACTTACTTAAAATATGAATCTCCTGGTACCTTCTTCCTAATAGAATCCCAATATCAATTAGGCGACTCATGTTAGGCTGACCCTATTTCCAGCTTCAGCTATAAATCCTGATTAAGTTAATTATGTGCTCACAACCCTAAAATAGTGAATGGTTTGGAAGTGTACTTGTAATCTATGTTTGCTAATCGGACATGAGGTAGTATCACCTGGGAGTAACCTGGTAAAATATCTTCACTGAGTAACTGGACATTTTTTTTTCCATTTAAGCACATTGTGTTGGATATCTTGCATATCTCCAGTTGTCTTAATACCAAGCTAATAATAATGCTGACATTTGGAAAGGTTAAAAATAAAATAACCAGAGAAAAACTGAAAGACAGCAGGAATTAATTGTGCCTACATCCTGCTTTAGCCAAGGATTAATGTCTTAAATTAACCTTAATCTTAGTTTCTTCATTTTAAGTGAAGATAATTATAAAGACTAAACTACAGGATTTCTTTATAAATTTAATTTTGTATAATACAAAAGAATAAAAACTATATTTCCGGGCACGTATTTGGAACTAAATAAATTATTGCTTACAGGTAAAAAGATCTCTGTTTATTATATTTATTATAGTGATAATAAAATACATTTTAAAATTATGTCAAATATTTTCTTTTGGAAGAAAATGTACTGTATATTTTAATATAACATGTTAAATACTATTACAATTACAAAAATTTTTAAGAGTACTTTATTTTTTTATTAAAAGTTGTCTCTTCAGTTATGAGATGTTGAGTAAATGAGCAAACTATTTTTTTAACTTGAATACAAATATAACAAGAAATACCATGATAACTTTGAATTGTAGAAGAGAAAATACTTTCAATGGATGTGTGACACAGAGTCCTTTTATCACAATTGTATTTCTATTTCTTTTGTAGGATATAATTACATACATTAAACTCATAGCACATACCTATATTTAAATGTCAGCTACCAGATAATCAAAAATAAGAGCAATTATAAGAAGGAATATTCAAAATATTATCTACCCTTTTGTATGTGGACTTTTTTTGTATATATATTATTGAAGTATAGTCAGTTTACAATGTTGTATCAATTTCTGGTGTACAGCATAATGCTTCAGTCATACATGAACATACATATATTCATTTTCAAATTCTTTTTCACCATAAATTACTACAAGATATTGAATATAGCACAGGAAACTATTTGCAATGTCTTGTTCATGAACTTTTAATGAGACTTCCTTGGGGGCATGGCAGACACATTTTCTAAGGGTGTCAATGCCCGAATAGGTGAACACTTACGACCTCTGTGGAGGAAAGGGAAGACCATAACCATTTATATCTCCTTGAATTAAGGTAAACTGTATTGGGAAACCTGAAATCAGCTTAATATAGATAGAGCAGTTAGTTGTACTCTAACATAATATCCATGCGTCAGTTTATTTATTTATAAATTAGCTTAATATTTTCTTCATAGAATTACCAAGATTCAAAAGCAGGAATTGAGCCGTTTGTAGTATAATTTAGCTGTTTATTAAATATTTATCTTGAATTTCTTTCTGTTGTTTTAATTGTTTGTTGTCTTCCACACTATATAGTAAGGAGCAAGCTCCATTCTCTGAAGCTGAAGCTTACCATACCATAAGAACATGTCTGGCTTTAAGTCGTTGTGTTCTTCTTCTGCATCTTGGAAAGTTCAGTTCAGTGACTCTCACAGTTGGTGCACATAGGAGTCACATGAACAGCTTGTTAAATAGTCTTATACCTAGGCCTACCTACAATTTCCATTTTAATAAGTATCTTAGACAGTACCAAAGCCGGGAACATTGCAGCTGGTCTTTAGAAAGAAGTCCTAGAAGCTTTGCACTATGATCCAATCCACAGTATATTGGGAGAGGGAGAAACATTAAAAACATAACTTAATATATCAGGGAAGACAGTGTTTATCTTCCTTTGTACAGGTTATAAAAATAATCATCCAATAGTAAGGGTAGTAATTCAAGCCTCAGAATAATGGAAATATTAGAGTAAAAGTTCCATGTTGTGCAGGGAAACTCTGCCATCACTTGTTTCAGTCTCCTGCACAACTAGCTCTAATTCTCCCACACATTTTGTTGGCCCTGTGGATCCTATGCTTCAGTTATGTTCATGGAACATCATTTATTTTTACTTTTATTTTTGCATACTATTTAGGACTCTGTCCCTTTCTTCATGGATGGTATTTCCTTCTTCTCTGTCTTGGAATTCTGCTCATTCTTCAATATCCAGATAAAACAGCATATCTTCTGTGACTCTTTCAGAAATATCCCCAGGTAGTTGTAGTTGCTTCCATATTTATATTTTCTCTAACATTCTCAGAACTCCTACAGATCCTACTGTACTTACTTATTGAATTGTTTATTTTGATAATTGAGTTTAGCTTATGAATTTTTATTATGTATGCCACAGCTAAAGAGTAAGGGCAATGTATGACTGTTTAATGTATCTTAACATATGTATTAGTATGTAATATTTACACATAGCAGAATGCCATCAGCACTATATAAAGTTAATTGTCCATGAAAATGATCTTTAGCACAATTAGCAACAGCTTAACATCCAGTAGCAAATAATTTAATAATTTTTATTAACAAATTTCTTTTGATTGCTAATTCTATTGTATAGTTTATTAATTTCAGAATGTTTGATTTTTTTTTTATTGTGTTATATTTTGTATCATGATTTACCTTTTTACCCCAAGCACATACCCCTGTACTCTCAATAAATTTTTAATACTTTATTTATAAAAAACAATGTTAAAGTCTTAAGAAGTATGCAATACCAAATCTTTGTTAAAATTATAATTAATTATAATTTATATTTATAAAAGTAAACTTTATATAATTATGTATTTATATTTTGAAATATAAATTTTAAAATATTTTTATAATTTATACTTTAAAAATTAATTTCTAATTTTAACAAAGTGTTATTTAAAGCAAAGCACATAGGCATTATCTATATTTGTATGAATGGTATGTTTGTTTTTCTAAAGTAATTAATATACATTACATTAATTCAACGCAAAAACAAATTGTGAAATCAATCAATGAATTTAATCTTGTTTGAAATTTACTTTAAAATGTTTTACATTTTCAAATTATATAATTTTGACTATAATATTTACTAAACTGTAGATGTCAGGCTTCAACTATGTGACATTATTAAAGGTCCTAGCCTAATCAAATTGAAAAAGCATCTAAATATTTTTTGATCATTGTATACATCTTAATAGAAATAATATTTGACTTATTTTAGAATTATTACCTGAGTAAATTATATTCCTCATAGTTTGTTTTCTAATTTAGAGGGATATCATTGTACAGTAGCCAAAGATCATTTGGGATTCTAAACACTTACAATTTCTAAAAACAAAGCTGTGTCCCAAAATCTACATGTTACCTATTTTATTAGAAACAAGAGGCCATTAATTGGTTATTTAATTAATTAATCTAATTGATAATTATACCATTCAATATATATTTAGTCAATAATGCAAAGTTAAGGTGCAAATAATAAAACCAGTACATAATAATGAAAAATTTTAAATTGTTAGAAGGTTCTTCTTATTAAAAAAAAAAAATATATATATATATGTATATATTGACTATGGGCTCTCATTTACCAAGTAGATTAAAAAAGACATAAAATTTCATTTTGAATGAATGTGTTAATTATGATTTTCTAACAAATACTCTAATTGATTGTGTTTTAAATTTGACATGCAATTTGAAACTTAGCGTTTTCAGACTTCAAGCCCCACTAGGAATCCTTATTAAAGAAGTAAACCATGTTCTTTAAAACACACAATTCATTAACGTTTATTTAGATGAGTTAGAGGTCAGTATGATTCTTACTTCCTACAGAGTTACAACTTTAGATAAATAAGATGAAAGAGATTTTTCATTAACCTTTTACACTGCAATTTTGCTTATACTGAATGAATAGTAGTTAAAATTACTATAATATTATTTTATAACAATATGTTTTAGAAATAACATGAATTCTTCTGACCTCCTTAGTAAATCAGAAAAAAAAATAATTACACGTGAAATGATTGCTTGAAACTAATATAGAGGATACATTTACCAAAAACAAAACATTTCAGGAAAGTAATTTGTAAAGAAAAAAAACAGCATGAATATTTTTGCAGTTTAAAACCAAAGCAATTAGGTTGTTATTCGTATATGACGTTTTATTCTAATATGTATAATATTATCATAGAAAGAATTATTCAATGGTTGGCAGGGCTTAATGTAACCATATTATTTCATACAAATCTTTCAGAGATTGAATAGTCTAGATACATAATTGTATATGTATAAGTGCATTAGTGATAGTCTCTACACCTTAATCTTTAAAATAATCACTTTATAAATTCAAGATTTCACAGATCAATGCAGAGACTAATCAGGAAAGCTTGACAGATACCTTGATTCATGTAGACCTAAGGGTACTTACCAGGGTAGACATAGGGGTACTTAGCTGGTTGCCAATCAGAAAACGATTAGAATAAAATTCTCTCTGAGGATAAACACTTTAAAACCATTATGATGCTAAGCTTTACCAATACATACTGTTTAGCTCTGTAGCTTACATTGTGGAGATCTGTATTTATATAGATCACATGTTGGTGAGCACTGAATTTCTTCAGGCTACTGAACTATTGATTCCTCCTTATTTTTAGTGATGTTACTTCATGAAGCATTACTCCATACAAGTGTGGTGATCTCAGCTTCAGTCCTCTCCCTAATTTGAACAGTGACACTTTCTAGCAAAGAAAGCAATTGTAATGTAGTTCAGACTACAGTCTAGATGAAAACACTGACTTTAGCAGTAAACACGAATGCAGAATTTTAGGGACTGCTACAGAAGAAATTGGAAGTCCAAAACAAAATATTTCAGAATTAATATAGAAGGTAGACTACTAACTTGCCAAACAAGACCTTCATAAAAATCGACTGAAAAAACAAATGAACTATTATAGGTTGAATATTATCTGTAAATGGCAATATGTATCCAGTTGAGAAGAAAACACCTTGAATTTAAACCATTAAAATAGAAAATACAAGAAGAGGAGCATAGTAAAGAATCAAACCAGAGGTTTTTTTGCTAGAGTTCCTAAAGGAGGATGAACTTATAAAAGAACTGTTAGTATATATTATTGTATTAATATGTTTTGCTAGCTCTGATTTTATCATCTTTATAATGCCTCAAGTTGACATTCCTTCTACATAGCTATTTTATTTATATCATTACATATATTGTTAAATACTAAGTTAAAAATAAAATTATGCAATAGGCAGATGAAGCAAAAGAAAAGGCAAGGGAATAAAACAAAAAGCCAACAAAAAACCTGCTATTCGTAATGTGTGAGTACAACTTGAAGAAAGAATCAATGATCAATGGGAAAGATTGGAGGATGTAAAAATAGATATAAAAATAGTTTGTTTAGAGAAAAATATCACATCAAATAATTTTCAAACCTATTAAATACTTTATAAAACAAATTAATGAGTAAAAATCAGAAGGAAATTGGAGTGAATATTTATTTGATTTCTGATGTAGGAAGGATTTTGAAACATGAATTCCTTGGTGCCAAATATATATTTTATTTCATTTCATTTTACTTTATTTTATTTCATTTTGTCTTATATCCTAGAACCAAGCATGTAGTAGATGTTGAGTAAAATTTTACTAGAGAGATAAATGAATGAATTAATCAATCAATCGCTCTCTTAATCAAAGATTTGCTAACTTACTCAAACAATTTCCTACTTAGTTATTTTATTTGGTCGTTTAATTTTCATTCTCTCCAGTTTTAAATGTTTCAAGGAAGCAAGTGAAATTCCAATTTTTATTTTAATTTGATAATCATCACATAAAGATCTGAAAAATGATGAAATAGCATTTCTTGAAATAAGGTAATTTCTTAATTCTTAAATGACATTTAAGAAGCTGCCATTATTACCATAGAATATCCCGATGAAATACATGTATACTATCTACAGAAGTGCTGTTTTTCAGCTCTTTTGATGCATAATTGGTGCAAAAATTGGCACATATTTAACTTATACAATTGCTACATTTAACATATGTATATACCAGTGTAAATGTCACCGAAATTGGTATTTACATCATCCTCGGAAGTATTCTTTTATCCATTTGTAATCCATCCCCCTTTATTTGCCCTCCACCATCCACCAGCCCATTCCCTAGCTGTACAATCAACTACCTGTAGACTTTCAATCACTAAAGCGAAGTTTGCATTTTGTATAATTTTATATCAATAAAGCTGTCCATGTTTACTCAGCAGTATTATTTTTGAGATTCAATGATCAATTTTTGGTTCCTTTATGTTAATGAGCAATATTCCATTTTATGGATATACAGGACATTTTTTTATCCATTCACCTATTGATGGGTATGAAAATTGCTTGCACTTTGATCTCTTGGTAATAAAACTACTACGAACATTTGTGAACAAGTCTTTGTATGTACATATAGTTTTATTTCACTTGGGTAAATACCTAGGAGTAGAATGGCTGAGTCACAAGGTAGCTGAATTTACCAGTCTTTAGGAAATCAATTTCCCAAAGTGGTACTTCCATTTTAAATCCCCACCAGTATGGTATGGGAGTTCTGATTGCTCCACATCGTAGCCAACATTTAGCATGAACAGCTATTTTTAATTTTAACTTGTCTCCTGGGTTACTGTATTACTGGGAATATCACACAGAGGGCTTAATTTTCATTTATTTAATGACTATTGGTGATAAACATGAATGTGCCACATGTATTTACATACAAAATATTCTTTTCCATAGGAATATCTCCTTTGGTGAGGTGTCTGTACAAAATATTTTGCCCATTTTTTAAAAGTTGACAAGTTCTAAAGTTCTTTTCCAGAATTATATTTTATGAATGTATGCTTCCTTTCTGTAGCTTCTTTTTTCTACTTCATAATGAATTTGAAAGAGAACAAGCTTTTAATTTTCATGACATCTAATTTATCAGTATTTTTCTTTATAATCCATACATTTTTGTTCTATTTAGGAAATCTAAAATGTCAAGATCACTAAGAATTTATCCTGTTTTCTTTTTAAATTGTAATAATTGTATCTCTTTCATCTAAGTGTATAATCAATTTCAAATTATTTTTGTGTAGTTTTGCATATGATTATCCAATATTTCTAATACTCTATTTATTGAAAAAAATTACCTTTGCCATTTAATTGCCTTGGCAATTTATTGAAAAATCAGTTGACCATATATGTATATGTGGGTCCATTTGTGGACTCTTGTTTGTTCCATGAAGCACTATGTCTTTATATATGCACAAACCACATGAAGTTGGTTACTATAACTTTAAAATAAGTCTTAGAGTCAGGTAGTTAAGTCCTCTAACTTTGTTCTTTTTTTTTTCATAATTGTTTTTGTTATTCGAGGTGCTTTGAATTTCCTAAATCTAAAATCAACTTGTCAATTTCAACAAAAAAAAGCCTAATGGCAGTTTTACTGAGATCAGTTGAATTTATAGATCAGTTTGGGAGAATTAGCATCATTATACTCTTTTCTCCCAATATATGACTGTGATACATTTCTCCATTTATTTAGACCTTTAGTTTGCTCATTATTAGTTTGCATTTTTCAGCATATAGGACTTGAAAATAATTTGAAATTTATTCCCCAATTTATTTGTTTGTTAGTTTTTGTAATTTTTTTACTTGTTTATTTATACACACTGGAATTAACTTTTTTGGTGTATAGTGCTATGTATTTTGATAAATGTGTAGAGTACAGTAACCACCAACACAATCAATGTAAGAAACAATTTCATTATTATCAAATTTTCCTCAAGAAGTCTTTTTTTAAATGTATTTTTATTGTAGTATAGACAGTATACAATGTTGTGTCAGTTTCTGGTGTATAGTACAATGCTTCAGTCATACATGAACATACATACATTCATTTTCATATTCTTTTTCACCATAAGTTGCTACAAGATACTGAGTATAGTTCTCTGTGCTATACAGTATCAGTTTCTGGTGTATAGTACAATGCTTCAGTCATACATGAACATACATACATTCATTTTCATATTCTTTTTCACCATAAGTTGCTACAAGATACTGAGTATAGTTCTCTGTGCTATACAGTATAAACTTATTGTTTCTCTATTATATATATATTACTTAGTATCTGCAAATCTCAAACTCCCAATTTATCCCTTCCCACCCCTTCCCCCCTAATAACCATAAGTTTGTTTCTATGTCTGTGAGTATGTTTCTGTTTTATAAATAAATTTGTTTGTCTTTTTTTTTTTAGATCCCACATATAAGTGATACATGGTATTTTTCTTTTTCTTTCTGGCTTACTTAACTTACACTGACATTCTCTAGGTCCATCCACGTTGCTGCAAATGGCATTATTTTATTATTTTTTATGGCTGACTGATATTCCATTGTATAAATATACCACAACTTCTTTATCCAGTCATCTGTCAGCGGACATTTAAGTTGTTTCCACGTCTTGTCTATTGTAAATAGTGCTGCTGTGAACATTGGGGTGCATGTATTTTTTTAAAATATAGGTTCCCTGTAGATATATGACCAGGAGTGGGATTGCTGGATCATATGGTAGATCTATTTTTAGTCTCTTGAGGAATCTCAATCCTGTTTTCCATAATGGCTAGCACCAAATTTGTCTGATTGTTGTTATACAAGTATACAGGCTTTGTGTTGCCAGTTTCTCCTTTTCACAAGCTCAGCTAAACAAACAAAAAATACCAGAGCTTTAAATGAAAAACAAATAAACATTGTTAATTACTATTTCAAAATTCTCAAAGGAAACAATGAAAGCTGACAGTGTGCACCTCAAAAAACATATCTTTTAGCCTCCACTTGACACATTATGAGTATCTTTGCAAACATTTTTGTTTTTCTCTTCTCACACACAGAACTTTATCACTACTTACTATTTTGTGAATCTGATACAAATCTTTGTCTCAGTTTTTAAATTTGGTATTGAATCTTAATTATGTGTATACTGTCCATATGCAAAAAGAGGTGTTTTAAATAAGTAAAAAAAAAATACACACACACACACACACACAAGAAAGACAATAAAGGATTACTGAGCATAGGTTACATGTGTGTTATATTCTGAGGGCTTTTAAGCTTCTGTTTGAGAGTCTGGCCAAAAATTTATAATTGTCTAAAATAAATAGCATAACACTAAAGCAAGTAATTTAAATTGCAATAGTTCAAAGAACAACTTATTTATAAAAATCCAATGATACACATAAGTAATGTCAATAGTCTTATTTTTCCCAAAGAGATATGAGAGTTATATATTATTACATTTGGTCTTTAATATGTGAGGATTAGAATTTTCCAATTATAAAAGGGTAAAATCTCTTATAGAAACAAATTCTTATCAGAACTTTGCAGAAGAGAATGTTTTTTTCCCTTCTACTCGTTAAAATTTGTCATATTTTTATATTACAGTGTCTGATGAAATTTTATTGCAATGACAGAAATATTCACTTATTAAATAGAGGTCAAAGTTGTATAAACTCATTCTTCCAAATTGCTGTTATAAGTTTGAATATTTCTTTGAATACACAGAGGAAGTATAATGAGAATGAGAACAAAAAGAATGTTAAAAATAACCATCAAAGAACCACCTAGTCATTACAATGTATTTGAAAGTTGTTCTCACATTGATGCTGAGTTTTAAACAGAAACTCCCCATTCTGAGTACATGAGTAAAAACTAAAATCCTGAAGTTAAATTTATTATAAGTGAATTAGAATACAGAAAATTAAGTGCTGAAATTTAAACGTAGCATAATCTCTACTTTCTTCGTAAGTAACCAAGGGGAAAATATATGCATATACGTGTAATATGCTTTCTTTTACAGTTTGGAATTTCATATATTAAACCACCAAATCATTTATGGTGATGTAAAGTAGCTAATATAATATCCCATCTTTTCTCATATCTATAGTCAGGATTGTTTTTGAATCTGATAGCAGTGTAAACAGAAATGATGCAACTAAGAAGCCATAGAAAACAAGAAAATGAAAAATCAAGCTGTAGTTCATTGCCCTGTTCCTAGGAATCACTTACTGGTATGGTTGTAAATGAGCATTTTTGTTTAATCAGATTTCAGGCAAAGGTTTTCTTCTCTTTTGTTGCATATAAGCATAAAGGAAAATGATAAAGGAAATTGTACAGAGGACAGTAGCATATGATTGTGGAAGATTCTACTGGTTAATCAACCAGAATAAAGAGGAAAGGAAACAGATGATTAGTGTAAAAACTCTGAAATAATAACTCATTGCCTGTCTCATTATGTTTTATTCACTGGGTCCTGTTCTTCAGCCCCAAAAGTTGGCAGCTTTAGTGAGGTTACAAGGTAAATGTGAGCCAGATAGAAAATACAGTTGATATTACAGAGTCAATTAATATACTGCGATGGAACATTTAATGAAAGGATGTCCCAGTAAGATGAGTTATCAGAGGATGTATCAAAGTGGATATTGTCCTTAAGTTGGTCTTTGAATTACTATTAAGTTTGTATTACTATTCAAGATGAAAAATATTTTAGAAAAAATATAATAATATACAAAAATCAGTTTGATTCCATAAACTAACAATAAACAATCCAAAACTGAAATTGGAAATTATTCCATTTATAATAGTAGAACAAAACAAAGAGATCAAAACATGATATATTTTAAAGTTTTCCTCCACCTTTCATACCTTTCTTTCCCTCTTTCTCCTTTCTGTCTTTTTAACAAATTTGGCTTTATAATCTAAATTCATAACTTGCTCTTTAATTTAGCAACATATATCATATTTCCCTGGACATATGATTTAGTAGAAAATGGTAAAGGGTACATAACATTTATCATTTGCATAATTATTTAAATAATCTTCTAATATTTGATTATTTAAATAATCTTCTAATATTTGATATACAAAATTTTCCCATTCTTCATCACTATAAAAAGCACTATAGTAAACATTTAGAAAGAGTCCTCATATAAACATACGTCAATGTAGGTTCATGAATTATAACAGACATACCACTCTGGTGAGGGATGTAATTTGTAGGGGAGGCTATACATGTGTAGGGACAGGAGATATGATATGCATGTGTAGGGAACTCTGTACTTTTTCTCAATTTTGCTGGAACATAAAACTGCTCCGAAAATGGCCTATCTTAAAAAATAAATGTATGTCTGATGCAATATTTGGTATGACTATATTACATGTATTTTCTTATTTCTTCTAAATGACATGCTTTTAAAACATCCTTTTCATATTTTTTAACTGGGTACCTTTCTATGTGTATCTGAAAATAGCATGTGTTTCTTGTAAAGATTAGAATTTATTCAACTTTATAGCTGTTTTCTATTGTATTTTACTTTATGCCCTAATGTCTTCATAGATGTATACCTCAAATATATAAGCAAATATTTTTATTTGTGGCCTTGTGAGTGACAGAAATTCTCCACTTCTTAAAACTATCTTCCATGCCAGTTCATGAAGGTTTTCGCAGTGAATATTTTTCATATATATGATATGAATTTGTTGTGAGGAGGTGTTTCAAAATTGGGAGAGACAGAGGCCAAGGAAATCTTAGTTTTTCTTTTACCTCACTTCCCAAAACTATCCCCCAGAGAAACCCAAGCAAAAAACTTTATTTTAGTCCCAAATTTAAAAATAAATGCTAAATATGAAGTCATTTGAGGAGATTTAAATTGGAGCACATTTTGCAATACATGAAGTCATCTATATAATTAGGCATGCTGCTGTAGGGTAAAATGCATACTGTCAATTTTCAGATACTTATTCAGTGTCTTGGGATTTTTGAGCTATAAGCTTGAAATGTACAACTATTGTCAGAAGGTCCTAAACTCATTAAAAAAAAAAAAACAGACACTTGATGGATATTTTCCTATCCCTTTTCATTTCCAAGGCAGATGATTATATGAAATTGTGACAATCACTGTGGTGCTTTAGAATGAAAGGGCAAAGCATTGCTGTAATAGTTTGAGTACCATGTTACTGTCATCCAGGAACTTGGCCCTGCTTTCAGATTAAAAATATTTTTCTTAAGGGATTGACATTATGAAAGCAGGCCAGCAGAGGTTGGGCTTTAAACAAAGTAAATTTATTTTATTTGCTCATATATCTCATAGATACCATAAAGCACAAGAATTAAGAATGTGGGCTTTGTGTTCCACTTGCCTATATTCAAACCCCGGCTCCTTCACTTTCTAGCTTGAAATCATGTACTAGTTCCTTTCTGCAACTCAGTTTCCTCATATGTTGATGTTGTTAATAGTATCTTCTTCAAAGGAATGTTGTAAAATTAAAGTCCTGTAAAGTTCTTAGAACAGTGTTCAGCATGGTAAGTACTCGAAAATTAACTACTGTTAATAACACTATCTTATTACTTACTGTTAACGCAATTACTAGTAATATTATCCTTTACCATTTATTTTGAGAGTTGTCTTGAAAAAGTGAAAGATATCTAGAAGTTTAATAGCTTCCATTCTCTTTCTAAATAGCTTGCCATTTAGAAAGCCAGAAGTTGGTGTCTCCAACACAAGTGAAAGAAGTTAATTTAATTATAAACTAAGTTATTTAAGAATTTTTTTCATGTGCATTTTATTTTTACTTTATTTCCCACTTATTCACCTTAATTCAACATTAAAACCAATGTATTGCTTATTAGAAATGCTTAGCATGTTTACTAAATTGTTAATATTTTAACTACAAATGATATTTATACTATAAAAATATACATTCAAGATTTAGAAAAGTATTCTTAATTATTACTTCATCCAAACAGTTTAAAGTTCCCCAAACTTTGGGAACAGCTTAGAATATTTTGCTAATTGAAAGCACAATAGAAATGCTAGATGCATATATATCTTCCTTAAATATCTTTCAAAGAGGCCAGGCTATTAAAAGTCATGAAATGATATCACTTGCACAAGCTTTTAAAGCATATCTTGTAATGATATGTATGATTTTTATCCAAATGATAAAGATTAACATATTTAAATTATATTTACCTCCTATACCTAAATTAATATTCCAAATTACTATACTCTACTGTAGTCTTATATATTTCTGATGCCCTAAAAAATGATCATATGTTATGTACCTCATACCTACAGGTAAATTAAAGTTTATAGTTGTGAATTCTAGAAAATCATACAATAGAAATCTGAATATTCAATATAAAAGAAAACACACAACAAATTATAAATATGTAGGCAAATATAAAATAATGTTCGGTATCTTTTCACAAACATTATTCTTGAGAAAGTAAAAGATATCAAGAAGTTTAATAGCTTCTACTCTTTCTAAATAGCTGGCCATGCACAGACATTGGTATCTCTATAACATTATCAAAAAATAATTGACAATTTAAATAAATAAAAATAAACAATGTAATTTGTGGTTTGCAGCAAATGTGGAATAAATTGTGCAATGCATATATCAGGAGAAACCATCAAAGATAAAGAGAAGAAATGGCTTGAATGGTTCAGAGCCATGGAAGTGCAAAGGTGAAGGTTCACAAGAAGTAGCACCAAATTCTACTGAGATATTGAGATGGATGAAGACAGAGATGTGTGCATCTGATTTAAAAGTAAAAAGTTACTTTGGCAAAAACATACTTGCTATTCTGGAGAGGTCAGAGTCTTTTGCTGTACTGGACTGAGCTGAAGAGTAAATGAGATGTGAGGAAGTAGTCCTCTGTAAGATATGCTATCAGGAAGTGTTTATTGAGGGTGAGCAGAGAAATGGGAAAATCTAGAGGGGAAATACAGTGTTTAAAAAGAAGTAGGTGGGGAGTTATTCTGGTTTAGCTTGAGAATTAACACATTAAAATTGGCAATTTGTTGATGCAAGGGAGAGAACACTAGCAAAAGGTCAAATGATGAATGTTTTAAACAATTTTGACATAAGATTCAAGTATAAGTAGTTTATTTGGGAGCTGCAGGTGTTTGTGGAATGCTTGTACTGGTACGGTAGTGGGAAATTGAAATTGAAAAAAGAATCCAATAAAGTTGTGTTATCAAGCCAACTAGCAGCATGAGAAATAGTATAAAACACACATTTCTATTCTACACAAAAAACAGGAAGTTGGTATAAACTATTTGAGAGCTTCTCCCAGTTGTGAATTCCCAGTTCTGATGGCATCTAGTAGCTTTCCCTGGAGAAAGCCCTCAGGCAGAGGGAGAGATAGAGGCAGCTGGACGTTGTTCGGGACACCAGGATTATTAAGGCCTAAGGGCTATAGGTAGAGTACAGCATAACCCAAGTTGAATAATAGATACAAGTTACAAAACTAAATATTCTAAATCTCAGGTTAAAGTACACATTTCTACTTATGAAGGTAAATATTACAATTTTTATCCAACAAGTTATCTCATTTGAATAATTTTAAACTAATTATTATAGTGATCAAAACATATGAAGTGTCATATTTATACATTGTTTCCCTCAGTTGAATGTTTGGATAGAATAGATTCCAGAGTAAAAGCACTGGTTATTCACATAAACTGAGAGATAATTTGCCGTTCATCTTAGATTTAGTTATGGGATGACATGTGCAATTTATTAAACAAGTTTTGTCATTTTGCCTAGTACAATTACTTGATGTTGAGGCTACAGATGACAAAACTGGAAGAAATGGGAAAACTTCCTTTGTTACCATCTAAATTAATTTTTAAAAACTTCAAGATAGAATGACTCTAATTGTTCCTTAGTCACAAATGCTTAAACTGAAGAAATAAATAAGTGGAAACTATTTTATAAAGGCTAGCATTTGGGAAAGGAATACAAAGTTTAAATTCACAGTACGCTTATAGAAGGTTTTGCCCAGAGTAAAACAATCAACTAACTCAATTCAGAGAAATAAAAAAAGAAGTGAAAACTAACATTTTAAATATTAATTCTGTTCACTGGAAAGGTAACAGTGTTTCTTTAAACTCTCATATCAGAGTCCCAGTTGATGGTTGATGATTCTGACAAGCTGCGATGCTCTCTACTTAACAAAGCCCAGAGCTTTCAAGCTGTTATACAACAGTGGTTTTCTGAAGCGCTTGATATGAGTATAAGGTATTTATTCTAATAATGCTGTCTTGAGACTCTGACACCCATGTAATCTTAGAAAAGAATATGACAGCCCCAGGCCCACTGACAATCATATTGTTTAAAATTAATGCTAAATATCAATGACTGTTGGAGAAAATAGTGACTATACAAAAGAGTATATGTTTCTAGGAATCACCTCTATATGTCTTATCAAAAAGTAAAAAGTTAAAGAAAATGATTTCCATTGAAAATAGTACATTTTTACATAAATCTTACTCTCCCATTCTCTGTCATACCTAGTAGTATGACAGAAAACTAACATTTGATGCTACAGCTGTAAGCATTCCACAAACACCTGAAATTTTGCAAATTCAATTTCACTTGTAGACCCTCTTTTTTATTTTAATGTTTTGTTTAAGTGATAAATTTTGCCCCTCTCCACAAAACTAGCAGTTATGAAGAAACAAGAAACAGTAGTCTACTGCTTAGAAAACTGCAAGAATACAGAAACTGTGTTCATGATACATGTGTGAATGGATGGCTGAAAGCTGAGAGTAGATGTCAAGGATTTCTGGGCTGATCAAGGAAAATTATTGCACAGTAAGCTGTATTGGGGGCCACTTGGACATGATGGCCTGAGGGAAGAATTCATTCATAGCAAGAGATCTTCCAGAGACAATAGTGCAGGGTCATGACCAAGAAATGGAAACAGAAGGGAACTCCCAAAGGAGATGGGATTTAGAGAGGCAACTTACATGTCCAGATGCTGTCACTCAGCAGCAAGATGGGGAATCTCTGAATCAGAGAACACTGAATGACAGCAATAGTTTGGGCTCTTTTATAGTTTCATTGTCTTTTCTATGGCTAGCAGATGCTGGGTAGAGTTTCGTGTGATATGGAAAACAGGGAGGCTCTAAGTGGCTATATTCCTGATTGAGCTATATTTTAAGTAATTAGATGTTTAAGAATTTGCGTTTGGTGCTGGCAGTCTTTGAGCTAATGATCTTAACATGCTGCAAAGAAATAAACAGCATAGTAGCTAATATACAGCTGCCATATTTGGTCCATTTATATAACAGTCCATTCCTTGGCTCCATGTTTTTTACATAGAATTTTGCTTGGAAAATTCCTTGGGCATGGCTATGTGTGTTTCCTTTCATTGTTGTATGATATCGCACACATTTGCTTTTCCTTCTGCCTCAAAAACCATTGATCTTATGGTGGTTAATACCAGAGCAACTATTAGGAAAGCTTGTTTGTGGCATTGGCAACTTATAGTTACTGTGAGTTTTAAGAGAAAGTGCTTGAGGGAGTTTGCTGCTCAATAAAAATCTATTGGAATTTTGAGCCAAACCCAAGTACAGGAAATATCGTCCAAAGTTGGATGAGGGAAGCTTGTGGCAGGGGAAGCCACTTTACTCTCCTCCACGTCTACCAGCCTCCCTCTGCTGCCGGTATTATCTGTATTCCTATGAAGAGGAGTTTTTCTGGCTTAGAGCAATTCTAGGAGGCGTTAATAGGGGCATAGAACATTATAGTCAAAGAAACTTGGATGTTATCTGACTTGCATTCAGACTTAGATTATGGGCTTATCCCACCCTTGCCCCTATATTTGTGTGTTATTAGCCTCTGGATATTGGTAGTATCAAGTTGAAAATATCCTCTATCTATGCAGTATAATAGCCACTAGCTGCATGTGGCTATTGAGTAATTGAAATGAGACTAGTGTCCCTGAGAAACTATATTTTTAATTATAATTTTTAACAAGAGTTTTGTTTTAGAATAGTTTCATATTTACAGAACAAGTTGCAAGGATAGTAGAGAAATATTCTATATACTTTTCACACAGTTTACCCTGTAGTTACATTACCATTGTATATTTATCAAAATTAAGAAACACCATGTTATCATATTCCATATTTTATTCAGGTTTCATAGTTTTCCCTTAATACCCTTTTCTGATCTCAGTCAATATACATTACATTGAGAATCTTTAGTGTCTGTGATGATTTATCAGATTTTCCTTGTTTTTCATGACCTTGACAGTTTTGAGGAGTATTAATTAGACCTTCTATAAAATATTGCTCAATTTGGGGGTTTTTTGGATATTTTTCTTATGGTTAGATCTGCACAATGGGTTTCCTTATCACATTACATCAGCAATGTGTGCTATCAATGTGACTTAGCAGTGTTGATGTTAACCTTGGTTTAATATATGGTAAAGGCATTAATCACTTGGTTAAGGCGGTATTTAGCAGGTATCAGTAATATATACTTAAATTCCTCTCCTTTCTGCATTCTATTTTTGGGAAGCAAGTTACTGAGGGGAGTTTGCTCCCCTGGTAGGGAATGGGAGGTATGTGAGGATTAAGCTCCGCCTCCCGGAAGGAGTAAGTACCTAAATGATGCTTTATATTTTACAAGGAAGAAATTTTTCCTTCTCCATTTATTTACTTATTCAACTATTTATTTATATCAAGATGGACTCACTCATGGACATTTATTTTATTTAATTGTTCAGGTATATTCATTTTATATATAAATTACACACAAATAATATAAATGTGTATAACATATATTATATAAGTATATGTAAAATTTACTCTGTAGCTAAAATTTTCCAGAAAATGGAAATCATGTTGTTACTGTATCCTTTCCATGCTTTTCCTTACTTTCTGGCACTACAAGATGTTCCGGCTAACTGTATTTTCTCTGCCATAGCCCTAGAGTGCCATTAGAGACCAAAATCTGGTCTTTGAGTACACTTCTTGCTAGCAGGAGGTCCTTTTCTGTTTTCATTTTGAGATTATTGTAGATTGACATGCAGCTGTAAGAAATAATAAGAAATCCCATATACCTTTCACCTACCCAGTTTTTCTAAACTTGATTTCTTGCATAGAGTATAATATTGAAACAAATAAATTTACACGATATGTTCACAGAATTTACTCATATTCACTATTTCTAAATGTACCAGTTTGTGTATGTACATATTTAGTTTTGTGTAATTTTATCACTTATATAGATTCATTTCACATGCATGAAAATACTAAAAATTTCCTAAAGTACTATGGTTAAGAGGCATAATTAAAAATTAACAGAAGATGTGTAGAGCCTATCATGGATCTTATTCATGATAATTCACATTACACATAACAGCATTTACACCAAATTCATAGCTTCTTGAGTCAAACTTCTCTCAAGTTACAGATGATTACTTTTATCACTTGGATGGATATGTTGGATAACAACATGGGGAGAGAAAGATGCATTCTTGCAAGAGTTTGAAGAAACTTAGGAGAATGGTCTATTTTCATAAATAAATCGACTATGAGGAAGATTATTGGGTATCCTCATTCCTTGGGGTAACATGTTGAGGATTTAAACAATCTTACCAACAGAAGATCTTTTCCCTAGACTGTGTACTGGATAGAGAAGACACTACTGATTATTAGAGTAAACATTTGAGGTGACACAAAAGTGACCACAAACTCTGGATGGAATTTCACATGAATATAGGCAGTAAAGTAAAAGAAAGAACAATTAAAACTTATCTCCTTGAGAGAACACGGATGCACCAACACATCCCTCCTCGTTTTCAGACCCTTGATATCCCAGTTTCCTTTAGTTCCTCTAAATCTTGACAGCTGCACTTGAATTCTTGTCCTACATGCTGGATAACATTATTTCTTTGAAGTTGGAAAGTTGTTCAGGCTCAGTTCACTTCCAGGAAGGAAAGAAATAACTAATAACACAGAACTCAATGACCCTTTCTGCTTTTTCTATCCCTCCCCTATCCATGGTCCTGGATTTTCTCTACAACCACTATTTTTGTGGAGCTGGTAAATGCATCAAAGGAGAAAATATATTTTATAAATTGACTTATTTTTATCAAAATTGGATTGATTCTCATAGCATAATATGAATTTTTATTAAACTAAGATATTGAAAAAAACGAAGATATTATGAGGATTGAGGAGGATGGAGAGAGGGAAGGAGAAAGGAAACCCAAATTTTTTCAATGATGGGAATGTGAAGGAATGAAGAATGGTGAAAGGTGTACACCAGAAATCGACACTACATTGTAAATTGACTATACTTGAATAAAAATATATTTTTAAAAAAAGAATGAAAAGAATGGAGAAAGGGACAGGGAACTATCTTGCTATGAATATTTATTATCTGTTGCTATGCAAACTTGATAGTATAAAATTAAGGAGTCTAGCAGTGGATCTAGGACATTCAGTAAAAGGGACTCAGGTTAATACCAGATAGTAACCAGAGGTTATGTGTATTGAACCTCTTCCACAAGGGTGACAAGCTTGCATTAAGAGCTAAAGAGTGCTGACCTGTAAGTTCTATGCCTTGCACCAGAATGTTTTAGGCCTTCTAATGAAGTACCATACTCTGTAGGTCTATCCAATATTGCTAGAGATGTTTGATGCAAATGCTGTTTTTGCTTGTCTGTTAAACTTAATCCTACATCAAGAAATTCTCATGTCCTTATTTACAAAGTAGTCTATAAAACTGGCAGAATATTTACAGCACTGTAATACAGCTTCTGCCTACTTCTTACTAATTAAAACCTTAATGTTACACTCCCACTGTAATGTTCCTTGAATTAACATAATCATCATGCATTCTATTTTATTTGAAACTTCATTCTTCTAGAAAATCCAACAAAATGCAATTTTATAATATCTCTCTCTATTAAACTACTCTATTTCACCCTGAGGCTCATTAGGAGAAAGGTGAAGCATTAATATCTACGTGTGGATATTTACATATGCTGATTTGCATTATATATTATATATTTGTTAAATGGGTGGTTGGAAATCGGAAATTCTCAGTGATTTCTTAGAACCATTTCCTTATGTTAAATCTTTTGATATCTATCATTTGAATATTTTATATTCTCAACAAAATTTAGTAACATAGATTCTTATTCTTTCCTGAAAATTGAAATTGATTTTTTTAAAGAATTGGTGTCACCACATATTTTGTAAATGTGATACATATTCAAATATGTAAATATATTATAGTTAATATATATGTGTGTGTATTTTGAAAAGAAAGTCATCACATGAATAAACTTGTGTTAAAGGATTTTAAAAATACATTCCTCTATTCTGGTTTTCAGAATTAATTTAGAGTCAAATGTGCTTTATACCTGAAACAGATTTTCTAATTTACAATTTTTGTTAGAAATCCTTTCTTGTCAGTTTCTGATTATTATGTGTTTCTCCTTGTGGTTGGGTTGTATCGTTTATTTTAATAAGAAAGGCAGTGGGATATAATGGAGTGAATATGAGATTTATATTAAAATGTGGATTTTACTAGCTCTGACACATATGGGCTTTATAATCATAAGAAAGCACAAGTTTTATTAGATTTATTTAAAAGTATATATATTTAAAAATATATTTAATATAATTAAAAGTATATATTTAAAAATAAAAATTTCTAAGTAAACTACATTAGTTAATGTATATATTTGTGTGTTTTCATACATATACCACGTCAGGCTTGCTGCTAGATGTGATTTCTCTTTCTCTGTCTACACACACAGACATTATTTTTTGAAAAAAATTGATAGTAATATAGCCCTCTTATTTGGACATTTAGACACAAAATGGTTGAAAAGGGTATCCAAAATTCCACCTGGGAAAACTTAGGTACACACAGGCATGCAGGTGTGCTCTTGGGATCACCACCATTTGAAAGTAAAAAAAGGAAACAAATCTGGGTAAACGAAGTAGCTACCTTTTGATACAGTCCAGCAATGTCTTCATCTGACAGTACAGGAAACTTTTAAGTCCAGAATGATATTCAGTGAAACAAATATTTTTAGCTGAGGGCAATTCCCAGACAAGTCTGGAATTAGAGGGATGTCTGCTGGCAGCACTTCCAATAGCAGGCAGAACAATTCCTTCAGTTCTGAAGAGGCACCTGAAGGAACACATCACAGCATAACACACTACATGTCACTCTTAAAAAGCGTATGTGGAAGAAAGTTAATTTTCTACACAATAGCTATTTTCTCCCTTTTTTCTTTGCTAAGAAAAGCTCAACTTAGTTGAAATTACTCTGGTAGATACTTATGTCATGGAATATATTTGTGTCCTCAGAGCGCAGACTCAGAGTAAAAATTATGGTTCATACAAATAACCCTTTTCTGCTGGGGTTCTGGAAAGAATTAAATCCTAATGCCCTAAGACATTCATTTTATGTAATAAACTAACTTTTTCCTGTGTATCTGAAACAGAACTCACTATGTACTCTCCTTGGGAGAACTGAGAACATAGTGTCTCAAGTCATTTTCTCTAGGGCTTCATTGTGCCCTGTAACCCTGGTGGGAAAAAGCTGAATCAGTTGTTATGGTCTCATTACCGTCTCCATGGAAGGCATTCTGAAATAATTCTGGACAAAGAAAGGTGAAGGTATTGTGGGAGAATAGGTTCTTGCCTCACACAGGAAAGAATTCAAGAGCAAGGTGTGGTATAGTGAAAGCAAGTTTATTTAGAAAGATACACACTCCATAGACAGAATGTGATCTGTCTCAGAAGGGAAAACGACTTTAGGAGACTCCATAGGCAGAACGTGGTCCATCTCAGAAAGGTGAGAGGGAGAGAAGCTGAGAGGTGTGGGATGTTTAAATTAAAAGCAGACACACACTCCATAGATGGTGAAGGCCAGCTCAGAAAGCAAGAGAGCTACCATGAGGTGCGGAGTTGTTAGGTTTTATGGGCTTGGTAATTTCATACGCTAATGAGTAGGAGGATTATTCCAACTACTTTGGGAAAGGGGCAAGGATTTCCAGGAAACACCCCCCAACACACACTTTGACCTTTTATGATCAGTTAGGAACTGCCATGGCGCCTGTGGATGTGCAGTGAGGCTAAAGTTCTAATGGAAGTCGTATTTTCTGTTATCTTGGTTCTAAGCCGTTTGTCCTGTCCTCAATTGCTGTGTCACTCCTTCAGTAGTTGTGCCCTGCCCCCTTTCCTCCTATTTCAAGGGGAGATTTTTAAGGGGACTTCTTGGATGGTTTTTCTTGCACTTACAAGCTGGGTCAAGAGAGGCATATTTTCATATGTTTATCTAGACACTAATATATGAAGATAAATTGCCTAAATATTGTATTGCCATCTAACAACCATGAATGGAGCTGAAAAAATGCTAAGAATGACAGAATTGAAAAGATCTGAAAAGAGAAAACAGATCTTTGAGGAATTCATTTAGTTTAGGAATTAAGCAATCCTGCATCCTCCTTATTAACATCCATCAACATATGTAACTTAAAAATTTTCTCTATTATTTAAAGCCATTTAGAGTTTTTTTTTCCTTCTGTATTTGCAATTAAAAGCATCTAATTGCCACAATAAATAGTATTTCTGACTAACCCCCAAACCTGTTTATTTTCCATTACATGTGCTGCCTCCTAAACTCACCTGATGCCAAAATTTATCTGATAGTGTTTTACAAAACAGATTATTTTTAAAAGCAAACACATATATGTTGTTTATTTTATGATTTTTATTGCTATGGATTTGCAGAAGCTGGTTACAGTTGTTGAGGCCTTGAATGTCCTCCTCAGTGCATGGGTTGGGAAACTTTACTTAGACAGCAGAGGGCTCAGCTTGGATTACATTCCCTGTTACCCCTAAGACTCTAGCTGTTCTTTGCTACTTGGGCCTCAGCCCCTGCCCCCTTTTTAAAGCAGTAATTGTCAATTGTGCTGTTGTTTTCAAGGGTAGTATAAAAAGCAGTGGTTTAAAATGAGTATATGACAGGGAAATGTGTCATTGATGCTTGTGGTTCAGATTTAACCATGTTTTAAATTGAGAACTATGTTCAACAGACTTATTTCTTACATATTACTATTATTTTGAATATAAATTAAGAAAATAAACTCATTTTAGACTGGAGATAAAATGTATTAAAATATCATAAATATCGAAGTACTAATTCACCATCTTGTCCAAGAACTTGTGTGCTTTTGAGGCTCAGTATCGTAATTTACCAAATGAAAGCTGTAGAATTCATGATTTATAGTGCCTTTCTAAATCTCCATCTCTCAATTCTCTTTCTATTGAGTGAAAGTACTGTGAAAGAAAAGTGTTGACTACTGTGTCAGTAGACAAAGGATGTTGGAGCCATTAACCACTACTCCCCCAGGTCCCCCTGGTGAGCCCTGAGGGAACTCAGAATGGAGGTAAATGGGCTGCCTGCTGCCAAGCCCTCAGCCACTGTAGCCAATCCCACCAGTGCACCCCGAGAGGACTGAGAATGGGAAAGAACAGGATACTGGCCCTAGATAGCTAACATATCAAAGGGATGATTTCAATGAACTCAAATTCCTGCATCTTCCCAGACAGAGAAAAGCGCTAAATTCATTAACTTGAGATGTCTGATTTTCTTTATTTGACAGTAATCTTTTGATGTTCTGACTACCTGGTCTTCATTGCAAAAACCCCTGGGTATCCCAGCTCCTCTCTTACCTCTTTGGAGCAATCCCTCATCTATTCTGAGAAGCTGCCGCTCAGGCTTGAAGTCCTCAGAAAGTCTGCCAAATAAAGCATAATTCTCAACTTTTAGATTGTGCAATTCTTTTCAGTCAACAGTAATATTTAAATAACAGTCTAATTTTTTCGTATATATTAAACATCTTTATAATACATGCTAGATATACAGTTTTCTGAAGAGAAAGATTAACAGCCTGATCTGTGAACCTCTCATAAAATGTTAGCAGAAGAACTAATTCTTTTTTTTTTTTTCTTTTTGGAGGGGAGGTAATTAGATTTAGTTAATTTTTTGGAGGAGGTACTGGGGATTGAACACAGGACCTTGTGCATGCTAAGCATGCGCTCTACCACTTGAGCTATGCCCTCCCCCCGAACTAATTCTTTAAGAGCCTGTGCCAGAGATAAAACTTTTGGGGGAATATCTTTCCCTGTTTCATGGTCAATGACTGTTCCTTTATTCTGCGTAAGCGTGTGCCAGCGGCTCTCAGGCAGGCCCCCAGCCTTCAGCTTTTCAGGCTTCATTGGAGAAGGAGGATGGGACTGTCTACTGCAACAGGAGCTGGGTGCATGTAGGCCAATTGCCCTGTGTTTGCACCCACTAACCATGAGTTGCCAAGAATGACTATTGGAGCTGACCTTGCTCTCTCTCTTCTCTCTGTGAGTAAAACATTGTCTGTTCACTCAGTGCTTGACTATGTTGTATTTTCCTTGGCAACTTTGTTACCAAGACACAGTGGGCAGAAGTGCTTGAACTTCTTTTCCTGGTGGCTGGCAATATGGTGATCTTTGTCCTCCTCCAGGTAGTTGAAGTCCTCCCTTAGCATTGGTGACCAGTCTGTGGTGTTCTGTTCAACAACAGTAATACTCAGACACAGCAAAAAGAAAAGAAGTAAATATAAATATAATGAGAGCAGAAAACAGTGTGCAACATTGCAATATTGTTTTGAGCACAAGCTCAGCAGTGGGGCCAAATGAGCCCTATTAAAAAGGCTAGTATAAACTTGCTAAGATATTATCTTAAAACCAAACTTCAAAATAATCAAACATTTCCAAGTAACTTTACTGTATACTAACTAGAGCACAGTAATATTTGAAGTTATGCAAGAAAATCTAGCACCCCAACTATGAAATTCTCAATGTATGGCATTTGTTAAAAAATTATAAGACTTTTAAACAAGCAAAAAATATGACCCATAACCAAGACTTTGTCAGGCAGATAGAAATGAGCACCTGGCAGGGTGAGAGGAAGGGGAAGGGAGCAACCCAGAAAATAACAGTACACCTGCACTAAAGGGGCTCCAAAAACTTTTACTTTCTCTAAATGAGGGCAAAGAAGCTGTCTAGGCTCGAACGCTGCAGCTGTGCAATAGAGAGAAGGACCCGGCTTAACTTGACCCAATGCTCATTATAATGTAATTAACATTGCACTTTTGAGTCCTCTCCCACAGATCTCTCTGCGTGCATCATGGGTAGGGTGTACCTGAGCACAAGGAACTGAGCTGTAAATCAATCAATCACAAAAATGCCCCCTAAGCCAGGATATAAGACAGGAGAAACAAAGAAGCAGTGCCATTTTTCCTCTCTTGAATTGGCCCACTCCCAGTTTTGGGGAGTGTACTATATCTTTTACTACCTTTTTGCTTCAATAATAAAATCTTGTTTATATCATGCTTTCTGTCTCTTTTTAAAAACTCATTTTTTTTTTTTTGGATGACTAAGAACCAAGGTAACCTTTATTCCTCTTTTCCTGGTAACAAATTCTGGTACTAGAAACAAGTAGAATACATTAGTATGAGTAAAAAATGGAAGATGTATTTAAAATCTCACAAATGAAGTTAAATCTCTAGAGATAAAAAATATAGCATCTAAGATGAAAAACACACTTGATAAGAGAAACAGCAGGCCAGATACTGTAAAAGAAAATGATACAGGAAAAATGGAGCACTAGACAATGGCCTTGTCCCAGGTCTCAGATGAGTTCCTGGGACTCACCCCATCAACTAAGGGTCCTTGGCTTCGTGCAGGAAAGAATTCAAGAGCAAGCCATAGTTGAGTAAAAATGATTTATTCAGAGATACATACTCCATAGACAGAGGGTGGGCCATGTCAAAAGGCAAGAGAAAGGCCAGCCTAGGAGATACACATTCCATAGACAATATGTGGGTCTTCTCAAAAGGCAAGAGAAAGGCCATGGTGGTGGTAATTTTTATGGGCTCAGTAACTACATATGCTAACAAGTAGGAAGAATATTCCAACTACTTTGGGGAGAGGGCTGGGATTCCCATGAATTGGGCCATCA
The DNA here is from genome assembly GCF_048564905.1 of Vicugna pacos. Taxonomy (NCBI): domain Eukaryota; kingdom Metazoa; phylum Chordata; class Mammalia; order Artiodactyla; family Camelidae; genus Vicugna; species Vicugna pacos. The sequence goes on from NC_133011.1 coordinate 17,781,678, forward strand.
CCCACTTTTTGACCTTTTATGTTCAGCCTTGAAAACTGTCATGGTGCCTGTAGGAGCAGCAGTTAGCAAACTATTGTATTTCAATGAGCGTATATTGAAGCTCAAAGTCTACTGGAAGTTGAATCTTTCACCATCTTGGTAATAACTGCTATGTCATTCTTGTCACGGTTGTGCCCTGCCCCCTTCCCTCCTGTCGCAAAAAAAGACTATTGTACTTGAGAATATAGAAGTAGGAACTATCCAAATAAAACACAAAGAGGAAAAAAAGTATATAATAATACAAAGAGCAGCAATGAACTGTGGGGCAAATTTCACACAGCCTAAAATACATATAATTGAAGTTCAGAAAGAAGAGTGTAGACAGATATTGTTAAAAATCATGGTAAATAATTTGCAAATTTGATTAAAACCTTAATCCAAATATTCAAAAATCTCAACAAACCCAAGAAAAACAGTATGAAGGAAACCACATCTAGGCACTAGATAATTCATTTGCTGAAATACAGTGAAAAAGAAACAGTATTAAAAAGTAACTAGAGAATTAAAGGCAAATTATGCACAGAGGACCAAAGTTAACAGCCAACATCTCAACAGAAATAATGTAAGCTAAAAAAAAAATTGGAGTGAAATATTTAAAATACTGACAGGAAGGGTAGCTATGGAGCAAAATTGTCAACCAAAAACTGTATACCTAAGAAAAAAGAAAAATCTATCAAAAGTTAAGGTGAAACAAATACTTTTGCAGATGTAAAAATGGTAACAGACTTAATCACCGATAGATGAGTACTACAAGAAATATTAAAGGAAGCTCTTCTGATAGGAGAAAAATAATACTAGATAATTTCTGTTTGAAAGCACAAAGGGTACCAAAAGTGGTAATTGGGTAGATAAATATAAAATAAATCTTAATTCTCCTTAAAAAATGGCAAAATAAATTCAAGCAAATGTGCAATTTATAACATTTATAAAAGTAATATACAACAAAAAATGCAACACAAAGAATCGAAAGGGAAAAATAGAAACATACTGTTACAATGTTTTTATATGTGGAATACAATTACAGTATTTGAAAGTGCACTATAGTGACTTAAAGATGTATACAATGAATTAAAACATCAATATATGATATCCAGTAGAACATGAGTTAACAATGAAGTCTGCTTACAGTGAAATTAAAAACCAGCTTTGATTGTATAAAGGAGTTTACTATTTAAAATTCATCTCTGATTTTGAGAAAAAAAGGGAAAGAATCCTTAATATATAACTTTCAGTAAGTCCATAATAGGTTTATGCAGTCTATGCATTTTTTTACAATTTCATTATTTATTAGATTTTACAGCAGTTTTAAGTTCACAGCAAAATTGATGGGAAAGTACATAGTTTCCATATATACCCTCTGTCCCCACATACATGCATGCCCTCCTCGTCTTTTGTTATAGTTGATGACCCACAAGGACATATCATTATCACCCAGAGTCCATAATGTACATTGAGATTCAGTCTTTGTTTTGTACGTTCTATGAGTTTGAACAATTATATAGTGGCATATACCCACCATTATAGTATCATACAGAGTAGTTTCACTGTCCAAAAAATTCTCTGCACTTTGCCTATTCACCCCTCACCCCAATCCCTTTTGGGAAGGGCATATGGTTGGAATTCTATAATACTACCCTTTACAGACTGGCTTATTTCACTTAGTAGCACACATTTAAGTTTCCTCCATATCTTTTCATGACTTAATATCTCATTTCTTTTTAGTACTGAATAATATTCCATTGTCTGAATGCACCATATTTTACTTATTTTTCCCCTTCTGAAGGATATCTTGGTTGCTCCCGAGGCTTGACATTTACAAATAAAACTGTTATAAGCATCCATGTGCAGGTTTTTGTGTGGAAATAAGTTTTTAACTCCTTTGCATAAATACCAAGGAGTGTAACTGCTCATATGCTCAGAGTGTAATCAGTTTTGTAAAAAAGTGTCAAACTGTCTTCAAAAGCAGCTATATTATTTTGTATTCTTGATGCAGGGAAACAGATGTGGGGTGTGAGGAAGGCCTTGTCCCAGGTCTCGGTTGAGCCCCTGGGATGTGCCCTGCCAGATGTGGATCTTTGGCTTCATGCAGGAAAGTATTCAAGTGCGAGCCACAGTTGAGTAAAGGTAGATTTATTTAGGGAGATAGATCGAAAGGCAAGAGAAAGGCCATGAGGTGTGGGGATTGAGTGCTCGGATAAAGTAGGTACACACTCCATAGACTGAGTGCAGGCCGTCTCCAAATGGGGAGAGAGAGGCTGCCGCAAGGCACCATGTTTTTATGGACTTGGTAGCTTTATGTGCTAATAAGTGGAAGGTCCAGTCTAACTAGCCTGGGGAAGGGGCTGGGACTCCCAGGAAGTTGGCCATTTCCCACTCTTTGACCTTTCATGGCTAGCCTTGGGACTGCCATGGTGCCTGTGAGCATGTTATTCACCATGTTAATATATTGCAATGGGTGTATAATGAAGCTCAAGGTCTGCCAGAAGTCAAATCTCCCACCGTCTTGAGCCTCAAGGCCTACAGGGGGTTGAATCTTCTACCATTTTGATGTTAATTGCTGTAGCATTCCTTGAATGGCTGTGCCCTACCCTCTTCCTTTCTCATTCCTACCAGCAATGAGTGAAAATGCCTTTTGCTCCACACTCTTGCCATCACTTGATGTTGTCCATTGTTCTGGATGGATTCCAATAGGTGTGTAGTAATATCTCATTGGTGTTTTAATTTATATTTCCCTGATGGCATATGATGTGGAGCATGTTTTCATATGCTTATCTGCCACCTGCATATCTTTGGTGAGATGTCTTTATCATTAAATAGTATCCTTCTTTATTCCTAATAACTTCCCTTGCTCCAAAAAATTAGTATAGCTACTCCCACTTTCTTTTAATTAGTGTTAACATGATATATCTTTCTCCACCCATAATACTTTTAATCTACATGTGCTTTTATAGACAGACATAGTGAGTTTCTTGCAGACAATGTATAGTTGAGTATTGTTTTTCCATTCTGAAAATACGTTTTAGTTAGTACATTTAGAATTATATCAGTTTAATATCTACAATATCTTTTACTGCACTCTAATTGTTGCCCCGTTCTTTGTTCCTATTTCTATCATCCACTTTTCTTTTTCCCTTTAGTGGTTTTAATTGAGGATTTTGTATGATTCAATTTTCTCTCCTTTCTCAGCATACCAGTTACACTTCAGTTTTTACTTTTGGTTGTGGTTGCTCTAGTATTTGCAGTACACATTTGCAACCAATCCAGATCCACTTTCAAACAACACAATCTGAGTCTACTTTTAAATAACATAAAATGCCTTCTCAGGGAGTGCACGTATCTTATGATAACAAAATAATACTAATTCTTCCTCCTGCCCTTTGAGTTTTTGCTGGCATTCACCTCACTTATATATAAGTTGAATAAATAGTCGCTGTTATTATTTTGAACAAACCAATACCTGTTAGCTCAACTAAAAATAAAAGACAAACAAATGTTTTTCTTCTACCTTGACTAATTCCTTCTTTGGTGCCCTTCCATTCTTTATATAGATTTAATTTCCAGACCCATATCATTTTCCTTCTCTCTAAATAACCTCTTTTAACGCTTTTTGGACGACAGGTCTGCTGGCAACAAATTCCTCCAGTTTTTGTTGGTCTGAAAACTTTATTTCTTGTTCACGTTGGAAGGATAATTTTGCAGGTTGGGTTTTTTTTTTTCCTCTCAGCACTTTAGTTACTTCATTCCACTCTCTTGTCTGGGTGGTTTCTGAGAAGTCAGATATAACTCCTATCTTTACTCCTCTATAGATAACTTGCTTGTTCCTCTGGCTTCTTTCAGGATTTTCTTTAATTTTATGTAGTTTGAAAATGATATGTCTAGGTGTAAGGTTTTTTGGTTTGTTTTTTTTAAACTTTTATCCTGCTTTGTGTTCTCTGAACTCCTGGATCTGTGGATTGTTATCTAGCATTAATGTGGGGAAATTCACCACTAGAAGAAATGATAATTATGTGATATGACAGAAGTGTTATCTAACCCTACAATGGCAATCATATTGCAATATAAATATATTGAATCAATATATTGTACCTCTTAAACTTATACAATGTTATATATCAATTATATCTCAAAAAAAAGTGAAAAATGTGGGAAAATTCTCATTCACTATTGTTTCAAAAATTTCTTCTGTTCTTTTCTCTCTGCCATTATCCATAGAGTTCATCTTGTGTAGTTAGTTTTTCCACAGTTCTTGGAAAGTCTGTTCTGTTTTTTCCAGTCTTTGTTCTCTTTGCTTTTCAATGTTAGGAGTTCCTACTGAAATATCCTTGGGCTCAGAGCTTCTTTCCTTAGGCATGTCCAGTTTACTAATAAGCCCATCAAAGGCATCCTGCATCTGCATCTCTGTTAGTTTTTAGTCTCTAGCATTTCTTTCTGGTTCTTTCTTATAATCCTCATCTAATCTTGTACACTGTTTAGTTTGTATTGGAACTCTTCGCATATTAATATTATCAAACCCAAGTTCATGTGCCTGTTGTACAATGAGGCCAAACAAACCAAAACATGGGAGTTTGGAACAGGGAAAAGTTTAAAGGGCCATGCAAGGAGTACAGGAGGCTCATGCTGTAAAGACTCAAACTGCCTGATAGATTTCAAGAAAGAGTTTTTAAAGGCAAAATATGGGGCAGGGGGGGAAGTGGGGAAGGCCTGCAGGGTGTGTGACTTTCTTCTGATTGGCTGGTGGTGAGGTAACAGGGTGGTGTCCAGCAATCTCATTCATCACATTCTGGTTCTAACCAGTCTGGGATCCTTGTGGTGCTTGTGGTGCTAGTGCTGGGATCCTCTCAGTCTGAAGTTACAATCCACCTGGGTGGGTTCTTTAGTTCCTGTAGAAGTCAGAGATATATATGGTTTGTTATGTGTATACCTTGAGTAAGAAGGAAGACTCTGCTTTAGTGCTGCACTATTGCTCCTTGACTGATTTTCCTTTGTTTCTGTATTTCTTCACTTAAATGTTCCCTTTGGAACACAGAAGAGATCTAGGAGGCTGAAGCCTTTTTCCTATAAACATGAAACTGGGGACAAGGAAAAGCTTTTGTACCCAGGAAGGTCCTGTAAGATCCTGCTCAGTTTCATTAATTGTAACTTTTAAATTTCTGATTTGATTAATCCAGCATCCTTGCCGTATCTGAGTCTGATTCTGATGCTTGCTCTGTTTCCTCAAACTGTGATTTTTGCCTTTTAGTGTATCATGTAATTTTTTGGTGGGGGATAGCCAGACATGATGAACTAGGTAAAAGGAACTACATAAATAGGCTTTTTATAATATGGTCGTAAGGTGTTGGGAGAGAGGAAGCACTCTAGTTCTATGATAAGATTTTAGTCTTTTGAGCCTGTGCCTCTGGACTGTGAACCTCACTTGTGCTTCTCAATCTCCCTTCCCTTGGATGGGACAAGATAGCTAGAGTGACCTGGTGTGGGGTATTTCCCTTCCTCTGCATGGAAGGCTAAAAACAGCTGAAGTTGGATATTTCCCTGACCCCAGGGCATTTAGGTTCTGGTAAAACCAAGCAGTTTAGGCTCTGTTTAAATAATTTTTCCTGAGGGCAGACCTTGTTAAGAAGAACAGAAAGCCATAGAATACTATTAAGAGTTTCTTTTCCCCTCCCACTGCTAGATGCCTAAGATTTTTCTCAGGTATTCACTGTGAGGGCCTGGTAGACCTCCTGGAGGTAAAATTCACAAAAGCATGGGGATTCCCATATTACTGTTCCTTTTGGGTTTTTAACTGTCAGATTTGTCTGTACTGAGTACCCCAGCAATTCATTGACTATGTTTTGAGTTTTCCTACCCTACACTGGTTTCCACATCGGTTCCAGCTGATGGTAAGTTGTGATTATTTGTACTCACCTGCCTGTGTCTCCAGTTTCAGGGGTAGCAGTTTGCCCTGTGACTTCACTTCTCATATGGACCTAGGAAGAGTTAATTTTGTTCAGCTTCTTACTTGTTAGATAGAGCAATGACTCTCAAGCTTCTTACATACCAGATCAGAAACCACAAAATTTCACTTTGTTAAATGAGTAACTATACATGCTAAGTCCACACCTTGTTCTAGAATTTATGATTGAAAGCTATCAGAATTCCAATTCCTATTTCTCACTTCTATCCTTTCCAGTAATCAAGGTATTTTTCTTAACTGTTTAGCATTGAGTAAATAAATCTAATGATTATGTTTAAAAATTAATTTCCTAACTTATAAACAATACTAAAAAACATACTGACAGTCAATTTTGAAAGTTGAGACTCTGGTTCCTTTGCATGACTCCCCTAATGTACACCTCCTTTCATAGAGATGTTTTGTTAAGATTTATTATAATGAATGGCCATTGATCTCCCTGGTATCTATTCCATTTTATTTATCACCACCTTCATGCTAATAGAAATGGATTTAACATGATGAATATCAGAGATTTTGAGGGACTGTGTGAAAGCTAGCAAATATAATTTTATACTCAATACTTGATACCTAAAAGGCAGGTTGGTGAAATATTGAATTAAACACGACTGGGCTCCATTTTAATATGAAGTAGATGAAGGAAATGTAAAGTTCATGAAGAAGCAGTAGGGAAAGAATATTCCTGACCTAGGAAATTATTGAGTAGGGAATGGTGAATTAAGGGGACATTGGATCTTGTGTAAAAACATATTTACTCGAGATTTCTATTCAGATTTTTCAACGCATTGCAGAAAATGGGAAAAAAAAGAATCTTTCTTAATTTGTAATTGAATAGGGTTTATTGTAAATACGTTGCTAAGCAACAAACAAATTGTGAGTGACAAACATTTCCAGGTTGTGACAAATGAAATAAATGACAGGTGAAATAATGTAAACAGGTCTCCAAGTGACAAACAACAGACAAGTTATCTCAACTTTGACTATATATACAGTCAAATTACTCAGTTTAACTAAAAATGTGATAATGTGTATAGTCCATTGTTCTTCTGAGACATCCATAATAAAACAACATGACCGATCACATTTTAATCTTGTGTATATTAGGGAAATGTTTCTGAATAAATATCTCCACAGAATTCCTTAGGACGCCATAGATTCAAATGTGAAACCAAGTTTGAGGTTTTTAATCTCATGATTCAATACATTATTATGATTCTGTTTTTGTTTTATTTTGTTGTTGTTGTTGTTCCGCATTTGGGTTTTTGATAAGATGAAGTGTGATATTGCTTCCCTGGGGTATGATCTCCTTCTGAAGAGACATTGTGATCAGTTTGTTAAAATACAAATTTTAGAGCTATGAAGTACTGGGTTTAGTCCATAACTTTTTTATTTATTGATTTTGTTATTTTGTAACCATGAAGTAAAAATATTTACTTCATGTGGTGTATGGGGGAATTAAACAATGCAAATGAAGGCAGAAAGTAATAGACTGCTTGAGTTACTTTAGCTACATATTACATAGTAGTTATTGAGATTTACTTTGTTATATTGGTAGCGGAGGTTAAGCTTGTAGAAATTGTGAGTATGTGAGAAGATATGACTTTGGTGACATTTTTGACAGGTGGTGTTTTTGTGGCTATATTGCTGAGTCCAAACTTACTCTGCTCGCCGCACGACAGGCAAATAAATCAGGAGACGAGGTACTGGGGCAAGGAATAGCGACCTTATTCAGAAAGCCAGCAGACTGAGAGGATGGCAGACTAACTTCTTGGAGAACCACCCTGCTTTAGACAGAATACAGGCTCCTTTTATACAAAAAATAAGGGAGGGGGTGTGGTTAATTGTTGTAATCTTGCTGCAGGCAGTCTTTGTTCTTGCAGGCATCCCCATGGGTCAGGTCATTGTATCCCTGTAAACCTCCAACAAAACAAAGGTTATTCTCTACTATAGCTATAGATACCAAATTGAACTTAGAGTAGGGTTCAAGAGAAAGGAAACATAATGTAAACCATTTGTTCTTAAAGTGAATTCTTGGCTCATGTAAGTCTTTGAGCTGTTCTCAGGGGTCTGCAAGGCCAAAATCATTTTATAATAGTTTTTAGGTAATAATACGAATACTTTTCCTTTTTTAGTGTGTTAATGTTTACACTGCTAGCACAAAAGCAGTGGTGAGCAAAATTGGCAACTACTCAGCACAAATCAAAACACTTCCACTTTGGTGTAACAGTAATCATTGTATTTTAAGCTGTCACCCACTCACAGGAAAACAAACAAGTTTTCTAAGAATGTTTTGATGAAGCAGTGAAATAATTAACTTTCTCTTATCTTAAACCTTAAGTTAATATATTTTTTAATATTCTCTGTGACACATTGAAAATGAAAAAAAGCCCTTCTCTGAGTAAAATAATTGTATTGAGGGAAAAATATGCGTGTGATTGATTTGCCAGCTGAACTTGCTTATTTCATGAAATATCATTTTCACTTATAAGAAAAACTGATAGAATAATTATGGTATTCAGATTCGGGCAGTTGGCAGGAACATTCTCAAAAATGCTTGAAGTGAGCATATCACTACAACAGGAAGAGTTCTCTATTTGGTGTCAGTGATATAATTTGAACTTTCAAGCAAAATTAGAATTTTGGAAAACACATCCAACATGAGGAGCTAAATTGCTTTTCACTACTTAAAAACTTCCTAGTGAGATGAGTGGCAATATTTATGTAATGAATGTAATTATTTTGATATTGCATCATATAATGTCTCAATGTTTGGAAGCTCTGCAGTATCAGTAATTCAGTCTCTTCCAAATGACCAATTCATGATGTTACAAAATCAAGCTTGGGTGAAATATACATTAAAAGTCCAAGATAGAACAGTGGATTTTAATTTAACTGAGTATGAAAAGTTTATGGATATAATTTCAGAATTGAACTTGCAACTATCCTTGAAGAAACTCCCATCTTTTTTGAGTTTTGATGTAGTATCAAAGTAGAATAACTATAATCATTTTAAATGAAAAATAAAATATTCCTCCTTTTTCAAACTTCGTTATCTGGGTTAAGCCATATTTTCTCCAGATGCTTCAATCAAAGCAAAGCATGAGATTATATTAAAAGCAGAAGCTGATATGGGATTTCATCTGAATTTTATTGAACTGGAAATTAAAGAGATTTTCCAAAAATAAGTGAATGCTATTCTCATGATTAATGTAGTGTTTTGGAAAATGTTATTTTCATATAATTTTAATTTTATTAACATGTAATCCATTTATTTATGTTGCTTTTAAGTTAATTAGCATGAATATTTTAATTTTCTCAGTTTTAATTTGTTATTTTGAATATTGATAGATACAATCCATAATAAAAAGTTACCTGGGTTCTTCCCAGATAAATGTTCTTACCCAGATAGAGTAAATGTTTCCTAAGACAACAAGTATTAATAATGTAGTTGAAGACAGATTTTTCTAGACTTGTAAATAAGGACACAGTCTCTACCAAGTATTTACCCCACTGGAGGAAAAAAAAAAAGACAGTATCTTTAGGTCTATTGTTAGATTCACTATTGTACTAAGAGCACAACTGATTCTTAAAAGGGATGTTCTTGGGATCAGTTTACTACTATAGAAAAAATAGGGGTTGGATGTTGAAGCCACTGATAATATTAAAATACATATCTTTTGGAAGAGAAACAACTTTTTATGGGTAGTAATTAAAGTGGTAGCAGTGGTAAGAAAAGGATTAGTTATCAAAAATTCAGAGTATTGGATCCTCATAATTTCTTCTCATAAGATATAAGTACTGGTGTGACATGCAGATTTTTGCAAAAAAATGAAAATAACAGAAATTTAAAAATTTTTAAAATAACAATAATAACATTGATTATTTAATAAACCCTAGGAATAGGGGACAATGTTATATTTTTTAACTTTCTGTATATTAGAATGTTTGACATTTTAAAAACCTTTCTGGCTGGGGAGAGATTGTCCCTTCAGGGATTAGCCAATTCTTAGAAATAGCAAAGGGCTCAGCTAGCATCATGCCTGGGCTACATGCAAACTAACCAGTCCAGAGCCATATCTCCTTTATCTGGCCTGTACACCCACACCAGGAGGTAATATTCCTTTCTTAATCACCAAGGGCCAGGTAACAGGCAACTAGAGATCACTCCTGTCACCTATAGGCTGCTGAAAGTATTCAAACTACCCAGTCCTAAACTGTTTACCCTGCCCTGCCCTGCCTTGCCTTTTTTGTAGATACTTTAACAAAGGCCATGTCCTAGATTCTCCCCTCATCTCTGCCCTTTCTGTCTCCTGACCAATGGTAATGCTTTTCCATATGGCCCTGCGTGATGTGCTCTGCCTCCTGTTTCTAATATACCTAGATACATTAAAAATGTTACTTTTTTATTCTAAAAATGAAAAAATTTTAACATGATATATTGGATTTTTTTTTCATTGTATTAGGTAAAAAATAAGAGCCCTATTATCATAGTGATAAAATATTGGACAAATTGCAACTTTGATCCTGACTTTTAGAAATGACATTTGTTAAAAACTCTAACTTGTGAAAAAGCAAAACAAAAAACAAAAATCACCCTGACTCGATCTAATATAACAACTAATTCATGAACTTTGGCGAAATTAATTTGTAAACCAGAAATAATACACAGAGGATTTTTGATAATATCAAAAAGTATTGTTAATAGTATTAAAAATTCAAGAAATTATGTAATTGTATAAATAGGAATAAAAAACAATCAAATAATAGTTATCAATACTGAAAATAAAGAGGAATGGACCACATTTAGAATATGTAGTATACATTTTTGTTGAGCGAACTCAGTGAATATTGAGTAAAGCAGTTTGCCCTCCATAATGTGGATGGATCTCATTTAGTCAGTCGATGACTTTAACAGAACAAAGACTAACCTCCCCTGAGCAAGAAGAAATTCTTTCAGCAGACTGCCTTTAGGTTCTTTCGACTGCACCTCTTCTCTGGGTCTCCAGCCTGCCAGCCTACACTGCAGATGTGGACTTACACATTCACAATTGTGTGAATCAATTCCTTAAAATAAATATATTTGTTGGTAGAGGTCTATATATAAACACTTATAAATATATATTTTTCCTATTCTATTTTTCTGGTAATCCCTGACTAATACAGTTAACCTCTTCTCATTTACAACTCCAACAAAGAAATCAAATGCATCTCAACAAGTTAACAATCTCAACAAGGTAGCAATCAAGACATATATGACTACGTTGAGGGCTATGATAGATATTTCAATATGTGGGACAATGTACCATGTTTCAGGATGAATTAGAACTTTATTCAATATAGCTATAAATATTGTAAATGTTAATAAAAATGTCAACATTATTTCTGAAAATAAAATATTTATTAAAATTTCCTGACATTTTATACTGAAGAGAAATGCTGAAGTCAATATCCCTAGTAAATACATAAATTATATTTTGAAAATACTGGAGGATTAAAATGTTAATTAAACTATGGCTTTAAATTAGGAAGTAATAGATCAGCGAACAGAAGAAAGTACCCATATAGAGACTATTTGATGATTAAGAATTAAATAAACAGTAATTAATAATATATAATACTTACTATGCTCCAGACAATGTTCTAAGCCCTTGTGTGGTGTTATGAGGATTATCTGGGTACAACAAGCATAAAGGGAGGTGCAGTTATCATTTCCATTTTATAAATGAGCAAACTGAAGCAGAAATTATACTATTTATAAGTGATATATCCAAACTTGAATCAAAAAGTAAAAAGAAAGAAAAAAGCAAAATGAATTAATGAAGAACACAAACCAAAATTAAAAGGGAATTAAATACAGATTATATTAAAATATTGGAAGGCGTATGACAAAGAAGTAAGTAACTATCTTAATAATTTAAGCTCATTAAAGCTTTAAAGGATAAAAATAACCAAACGCGACAGGAAACTGCAGTAAAACCTTAGCTTAAACAATTAAAAACAGAAGACAGAAAGAAGAAAGGAAGAGAAGGGAAAGTTTTCAAATATATTTGTCACCAAAGTAATTTGCAAAAAAAGATTTCAATTAGATAACTATTTGTTGATAGGATTTAATATTCTCTCTATAATTATATATATTATATATATAACATATAACCTAGAATCGCCATATTGCCACGTGACTAAAGATAAACACAGATTAATTTCTAATTATACTTTCTGTTTGAAGACAACCTTACTTGAACACTCTGTTTGAAAGAGGGGTTGTTGTAATATATTTTAGTTATTAAAATATTAAAATTTTTTTGTGAATTTAAATTATTTTGGAATACTTAAACATATTTCAATATTTTGGTAAAACATTTTAAAGAATGAAGAAATATATTCACTTAGACAACTATAGAAACATTAGTTATCAAACATTATTTAGTACCCTAGAAATATTTTCTAATGTAGGTCTTCAATGAAATGATTGAAGAATATATAAATGTATCTCTATAATTGAAAATATAACCTAATATTGAAAAAAATGTCTTTAAAACCAAGTCTTCTCCATATGCCCTTCACAGAGCTGCACTGCATTTTTATTTGGCCTTCATGTCAGTCTGCTCAACTTCAAGCTGTCACTACCACAGCTGCTTATGTATTTTAGTGGGTCTAGTATAAAGCAGCATGCAAAAAGCAGCATAAATTTAAAGAATGGGAGTACTACAACCAAATGCTGCATTTTGTTTAAGCCATTCCTCTAGGGCAGTTATGTAGCACTTCTTCCACTGCTAAAGACGTTTGTGATTTTTCTAAATAGTTAGTTCTTTTCCATGAGGCCAAAAGACTGAATGCTCTTCACTTTAAACTGCTCTCAAGGAAACTGAAGTATAGAATAGATAAAAGGATGATATAAGGTCATCTCATGAGTGTAGATGAGGCTTTAATAAGAGTGAAGAAAAACCTATTAACAGAAAAATGAAAAAGGCCTTGGTTATAGTATTCTACACAGGATGCCATAAATGGGGGATACAGCATCATTGATGACCTGAAGAATTTTAAGTAGATAAATAAATTATTTATATATGTATTTTTTCCTTGTAGCTAATTATGTATGAAGGCCTAAGCAAAAAAATGTCTCTGTTGGAAAATGGATACTTTCCATTGAAGATGTCATGGGAACTTGGAAAAGCATCATTTGAACTAACTTTAGGTCCATCTCCACTGGCAGTTTTAAAGTGCATCTTTTTTCTCTGCTATGGAATATAACTATTAAATCTTTGATGTAGACCCCGGTCCACATTGTGGCATTGCCCCAGTTATTTCCCATAACTGACCATATTACCTCTGCCGATGTGATTTATGACTTAATGATGTGGCATCTCTTTGGAAAGATGCCCCCTTTTAATTTTATCAAGGAATTAAAACACATATCCATGTTTTATCTCTAATGCCAAATTGAATTCAAAAACAAAATCTTTAAGGACAAATTGACCCATTAGCAAAAAGAGCTAACCCAGAGATGGGAATAAAGATGCTTCCCTGGATTTCTTTCTCCAGGATGCCAGCGTCTTCACAGTCAGCCTTATAGACTCTTCAGTTGCGTGGAAGCCTGGCAAATGTGCCCTTAAACAACACAACTTTAATACCAATATCACATCTGTTCAGTTCTCATAACACCCACATCCTCAATCACCACTAGTACAATAAAAACTATTTGTTACCCCAAATTGTGTCTTTTTGGCAGAAGAATTATTAATTTAGGCTGATTATTTTTAAGACCCAAAAGATTCAGGAAGAATCTTTGACCTTTGTAATTGCCTAAAAGGAGGTAGTAGAGGATCTGCTCCAGGCAGAGAGCTAACTATATGTTATAGCTAGATAACTACAGTATGAACTAGGTGTGTAGATCAGGAGGAAACTAGCAAAGTCTGTTTGTTAAAATTCCTCTCTGTGTCCCATGGTCTTTGGATGGCCTTTCTATCTCCATGTTAATTGCCTTCCACTCCTTTGAAGTCCCTTATCACTATCCTCAGCATCCTCTTTGTCTTCAGTTGAAAATGATATGTAAGGTGAGGGCTTCAGTCATTTTGGGGAATTACTCAGTTTCTTCTGAATCTCTCCCACGTATACATGTTATTAAACTTCTGTTTGATTTTCTCCTCTCAATAATCCATGAATCCACAAATCATATTTTTCCATTTTTATTGATGAGAAAACAAGTCTCAGGAGGTTTACTTATCACAAATTACGAAACTAGTAATAAAAAGATTAAAAAGTCAAGGATCAACTCAACTTTTTATTAACATCATAGCTTGTGCAAAGTATTTTAATAGAATTTTACATCCAAGCAGAAGGCAATTCCATTTTCACAAAGAGCCATTTTGGTCAGGGATTGGTCATTTTTTTCTCCACTGAAAGAAAAGCACATAAGTAAGAGCTGTGGGTTTTAGTTTTATTTGAGGAACTTACTGAGGGCTATACCCCAGGAAACAGCCTCTTAGTAGCTCTGGGGACTGCTCCAAAGGGGAAGGGGAAGAAGCCAGTAAAAATATGATTTTGGCTAGGATATACGTTCATTAAGCATACATCTTGGTGAAAGGTTACTGCTAAGTCAACAAGGAACAGATATCTCAATTAATGGTTTAGTGCTTTTCTATGTAGGGGAGGACGCAAGAATCTGGGTTCATTAAAATTCTTTCTGAGATATACATCCTAACTATCTAAGGGGCCTGTTTTTCCGACAGAGAGTGCCTCATCCTGGTTTTTGTCATGAATTCCTTTCAAGGTATACTGTTGGTTAACATGACTTAATCCTCATACAACCATATGGTGAGCAACGTTATTCGTTTTACAGTAGTGAGGAGAACTATGTGGAGAAGAGTAAGTTTGATTCCCTTGCCTCTATAAAAATCTGAACCCTCTCTATTGCTTTTCAAGCTTGTCTTCTCGTTTGAATCACCTACATGGTTAGAGGGTGGAAGAAAGAGAGGAAAAGGGATATATACATAACAGTAAATGTATTTTATATATTAACACACATACATATACACACATATATGTATATACACATGTACATATATGAATGCACACACATGTTCATATACATATGCATACATACATATATGTTATACATTTATGCTTTAGATAAATATTTATTCAGAAATGCTTTCTCTCTAAAGTAAAAAGCAAGACTGAAAGGTCATCAGTCATGTTTATATATCTAAGAAAAAGAGCAGAGCAGACATTGATAAATGGTGAGGTAAACTGAATAAATTGAATGTATATTTTGCCAGGGTTGAGATAAATGTTCTCTGTTATTTGCCAACTGTGCTCATTATTTTGTTCCATTAACAGTTTGTTGTCAAGGACCTGATAAATGTCTGAATCACTCAGAATTACTCAGTTGCTTAGCAATACACTCACAGTTAATCCAACCACATTACAAATCCTTAATACATTCTTATTTTAATTCTTCTCTTCCCATTGACCTCTGGAATACTTTCTGAAATATTTTGAAAATTCTGGGAAGAGCCTCAGGTAGATATATTACTATGCCAGTCTCAAGCTCCCTTTTATTACATCTCTTACTCACTAATGCCCCAGGCCAGGGATGTTTATTCCCACTTCTCCCGCAAGAGCTTTTTGTTCCTTCCACCTGCTTCTTAGTAAACTTATTCTTTTGATTTTAATTCATTGATCCATTCATCTGTAACTTATATGCCAGATACGAAGTCAAATCAATTGTTTTTAATTTGCTCACTTATTTTCCTCACAGTCTCTCCTATGTATGATATAAAACATGGGGCCCACCACATCTCCTTTAGTGCAGAATTCTGAAGCATGGTAGTAAGGTTCAGATTTTGAACGGCTAAAAATATTGACAAATATTCATTACATGCCAATATTGTGAGCTTATATTCCACAGTGAACTTTCTTCTCTTAACTATGCTTGAAAAACAGTTCTTCATTTCATCATAATGCAAATACTTTGCATAAAAATATAAAAAACAAACAACAAGACACCAACTTCTCCCAAAAGGAATATAGCCCAGGTATTATTGGCTAGTGTAACTGACTCTGATAGAATATCTGTTTGATGCTTATTTAGCCTCTTGATTTCTCATGATCTTATCTAACTTTCTGCATTTTAAAGACTAAATTGTAAAGTTAGATTCACCTAAATAAGATGAGTCAAAGGGAAAGTAATGAAGAAAACATTAGTTTAATTATTTTAAAACATAAAAAGGAAGGAAATAAGATGAAGGCTGTAGTCTTCATTTCTACAGTGTCCAAGGAATTTGTACATAACGTTTGTGACTATTCTTATTATTCAACTTAAGCACTCTTACCTTCTGCTTCCATCTCTGCTGCTTGAGCTTCTTTTTCCATAGTTAAACCAAACAATTACCTTTGATGTCCCTGAAGAGCCTTCCTTCCACTCTAACTAGTAGACTAGAGAAACTTAAAAATAGTTGCTCTGCAGTAGATTCTGTTGGAACCCTGGTTAGATCTTCTTAACTAGCCAGCGTATCTGTCTCACAAGGACTGTAAATATTACAGGAAATGGCTTGAGGTGTGATGTTCTTGGAGAATTGCCCTTTGTTGATGAGAGCCTCTTTACTAGAAATAACTTGGATAGTATCTTCCCTGACAAGACTGTCTGGCTATTGGCCATCTGTACGTCTTCTTTGGAGAAATGTCTATTACTCTATTTTTTTTACCATATACACTTTTCCCTTAATTCTTTATTCTGTAAAATTTTATATTTAGCAGAATTTCCATTTTTGTTCTAATACTTAACCTTTCAGCTAGTATGATTGTAATGCTTTTATTTTTCCCTTATGTTTACCTTAATCTTTTTCAGCTTTAAATTATCTTTGATCCCATGTAGTATATATGCAACAATCATTCATTAAATTTCTTCTATTTTTCCCTTACTCTTCCCTCTAGCCATTACTTAGTTGCATTATTGATACTTAGTCCAAAATATGCAATTTATATATGTTTTATACCCCTATTTCCACCTATGACTTATCTTTAGATCTACAATCAAATATATGTTATGTTCACTGATAGTCATTTTAAAAAACTTTTCCTAGCCCTCTCTTTTTTGGATGAAGTTCATTCTCTAGTATATTCCAAAGGAACAATTTATGAGTATAGTAATCTATGAACACTTTATTTATTACTATAACATTGACACATAAAGAGCAGGTAAACTGGATGTAAAATCTTACACAGACACATTTTTCTCCTCAAGTTTGTTGAAAATGTTCTTTTGTTTTGCTATTTATGTAGTCTCCAGAATTCTCAAGCTACCTGCTTCTCTTTCCATTGCAAATTACCGTTATTTCTATTTAAAAGCCCTATTTTTATTTCTATATACTTTGGAGTGACTGTTCTGGTTTGGTCATTCTTTAGTTAAGAATATTTTCATTTTAAGGTCTTTTTTTCCCCAGCTTTATTGGGATATTATTGACATATGACGTATGTAAGTTTAAGGTGTACAACATGACAATTTGATACATACTATTGGGAAATAATTGCAATAAGGTTCATTAATATCTTTATTCCTTCACATAATTACTTTTGTGTGTATGTGCATAGTAATATTTAATATCTAGTCTGTTAACAAATTTCAAGTATATAATACAGTACTGCTAATTATAGTCACCATGATGTGTATTGGGTTCCCAGAAATCATTCATCTTAGACCTGGAAGTTTGTACCCTTTGATCAGTATCACTCCATTTCCTCCACTCTCCAGGCCCTGGCAACCATACTTCTGCTCTCTATTTCTATGAATGGCATTTTAGATTTCACATGTAAGTGAAAACATACAGTATTTGTCTTTCTCTTCTGATTTATTTTACTTAGAATATGCTTTCAAGATTGATCAATGTTGTTACAAAAGGAAGGGTTTCCTTCTTTTTATGGCTGAATAATATTTCATTGTGTGTGTACGTGCGTGTGTGTGTGTGTGTGTGCGCGCATGTGTGTGTTTGTATGTCACATTTTCTTTATCCGTTCATCCATCAGTGAACACTGAGCTTGTTTCTGTGTCTTGACTATTGTAAATAATGTTGCAGTGAACACGGGCGTTCAGATATCTGTGACAGTGATTTCATTTTCTTTGACTGTATACCCAGAAGTGGGGTTGCTGGAGGCTATGGAGGCAGAAGACAGGAGTAACAGGAGGGGGAGGCTGCTTAGGCCAAGGCCTTTTTTGGAGGTTTCCCTGAAAAAGACAAGGAAGGGCAAGGTGAACTGTTTAGGATTCAGTAGTCTGAACAATTTCATTAGGCTTTGGATGATAGGGGTGATCTCTTGTCTGGTACCTGGCCCTGAGATGATTAAGGCACAGAAATACTGCCTCCTGAAGTACACTGGCCAGGTAGAGGAGGTGTGACTGATTCTTCATTGGTTAGTTAGCATCTCAAAAGTGTGCTTCATGCTGGGCCGTTTGCTTTCGCTAAGGGTTGACTAGTCCAGAAAGAGGCAACCTCTCTTTAGCCAGAAAAATGTCAAAACATCATGACAAAAAATTGTACACATACACACACACACACAATAAAAACAATGTAAGAATTTGAATTTCATTTTCAGTAAGGTGGGAAGTCATTTCATATTACTTAACAAAAAAATTACATGATAGTCATATTTTTAAAGATCAGTTGGCTGGCTGAGAATAGGAAGCTATATGTAGAAGCATAGAAATTATTGAAAAGGTTATTGCTATGATCAGTAAAATATGTTGACGGATTAGAGAAGGGTGATGGCAAAGACAATAATGGTAAGAACTGGCGTAATTTGTTCATACTTTGAATGTGATATTGAGAGAAAAAGAGACCTAAAGGATATCTTTCAATTTTGGCCTGAATACTTGGCAGGGCAGATTTACCTTGTACTTAGATGAGGGGAAAAGCAAAAATGAAAACAGTGAAAGATACCATTTAGGAGGGCATATCAGGATTTCAGTAATCCAAGAGCTATTACATAAGCTCAGCTTTCAAGTAAGAGGTCCAGACTGGGGATACATGTTCAGAAATATCCATGGTAGACATTAAAAACCACGAACTTGGATGAGACCACCAAAAAGGCATTGTATCAAGTGACAAAGATAAAAGTTTAGGGACTAATCCCTGAGACACTCTAAAATTTTATTTTCTGCAGATAAGAAGAAAGGCAGAAAATAAAGCTAAGAAGTGGTCAGTGAGAGTAAAGTCAAATAAAGAAAATGTTCAAATAGAGGAAAAAGAGAAAAGGATAAGAGAAATGTGTGAGAGAGAGATTGTGCCAAATATTCCAAATAAGTCAAGTATGATAAGCCCTAGGACTAACCACTGGATTTCACAACACAAAGGTCATTGATGTTTTATACAAGAGTAATTTTCATGGAATATTACAAGTAAAACCTTCCTCGAATGGAATACTAGTGAACTGAAGGAAAGAGTTAGACTCAGCTAAAATACCTAAAAAACTTGTATTTCTTTTGAGGAAACTGGATTTTTCAAGATGAACAAATAAATAGAGAGTTGGCTAAAGAGAAGTGAGTCAGGAAATTTTTTGTTGTTGTTATTTTAGTTATGTTTTGTTCAAGATTAATGAAATGCCATCAGGTTTGTCTACTGATGAGAATAAATGAGAGGAAGAAATTTTGAAGGAGATAGAGAGTAGAGAAATGCTGGAGTGCAAAAGGAGAAGGATTGGCCTAATATAGGAGAAAATAATAGGAGAAAGTGGAGTAAATGAACAAAGATGCACATAGCTGCATACATGGCAGATTTATAGTTTATGGATTTTTATTCTAATTGTTTCTATTTTCTCCGTGTATGTAAAACAAAGGTATTAACTAAAGGTGGGGATGTTAGAAACACTACTGTAGATTTGAATAGAGAGGATATGATAATAAATAGCTGTCTAGGTTAACAGCCTTAGAGATAGAAAAACTAATAGCCATTTGTGTTTTGTAGTAATGATTCTAAAATAAGAGCAATCAGCATGACTGTTCGGTTTTCTGTAGTCAGATACAGCTACTCTGGAATAGGCTCATTATTTGGAAAAGAGTGGGATTTAACCAGGTTTACAGTTCTTTCCAGTAAAACAAAATAAGTTGAGAATGGAAAAATGAAGGTGCAGGTTGATAGAAGGAATTAAATATATTGAGGGACCATGGGATTTATGCTGGATAAGGAGAAAAATGAGAACACAGGAAAATGAAGGTCAGAGAGTAAGAATATCAATAGATTGTAGTATCTGTGGAGACCAAAAATTTCTTGTGCTAGTATTAGCAAAAAATAAGCAGGAAATTGAGTAACAACTGACAGTAGAGATTATAGATTTGACATTTTTGAAAATGGGAAAGTCAGTATACATGATCAAGGAATTAAACACCTAAGGTATTAGGACATTAGAATCACAGAGGAGAAGAAGCCAAGTCTTGATGAGACCAGAATATCTGAAGAATTGTCTAGATACATTTTGAAATCTCTAGGAATGTGTAAACAGGTAGTATTGGGAAGAATGATGGCAAGACAGGAGCTAAAATCTTTATGGGATGAGAAAGGTGATGGGAGAAAGTTTTATAACTGGCTGCAATATGAAGGGGTTATAATTCAAAAAGACTAAGTAAGAGTTGATACCAACAAGTTATTATAGAGAGCAGAGGGAGGATGGTCTAAAAAAAGGGTGGGATGGGGGAGTGGCAGTAAGGGTAAGACAGAGAATACATTATCAAAGGGAAGTTTTCAGGGAACCATTGTCCTAGAAGTGATTCAGATTTCAGTAAAAGGAAAAAAGTAATGACTGATTTTGATATTCTTAGGGCACATTGGAAAATTATTAGATGGATAGTAAGGAAAAGGTGGAAATTGGTGATGTTCTTATACATATGCACTATGTGAGTTTTCAAAGCATTTGTGTGTATATATAGATGGTCGTTAAAAGATTCTGGAAAATTTATTGACTGAAAAGATCTATTGAAAACACTTTTAAATAAAACTTTAAGAAAAGAGTGAAACAGATACATATGAAAAATTGGAAAACGTATCCATGTACTTCATATTTGTGGTAGATTTAAAATTTACATAGTTAATAAGTGTGGGAATAATATAATTTATCTGCATTCCAGAACTGACCTCGTCATTCCCTAGAATTCCCATTAACAATAATGCTGCAAGATACTTGATTTTACCATTTAAAATACATGTATCAATGTTCTACTCCCAAGTGAGTTGGAGTAGCCAGCTTCAGGCTATTGCTCTTACTGAGGACAACTGAAGAATTTATGTACCTGAATTCAGTAAAAGGTTCCAAGGCAGAAGAACTGCGAGCTATACTCCAGAGAGAGAAGAAGTTGAAAGTGGTAATATTTGCAGTCACTTTTTCCTAGGGGGCATTTGCTCATCTTGGAACCAAACAGGAGACGGAAAATGTGAATCTTATACCTGTGAAAGGCTCTTGCTAGAGGAAACAGTTACTGGCAAAACTTGACACACTTCACAGTTGATATTGCCTCAGGACGTGGGTGAATTAAAAAAACTCTTCAGAGATGACTGAACACTAAGGGTGAGGGAAGTAACCTGAATAATACAAGCCATTCCAAAAAATATTAAAATCTGGAAAAGATACAAAAAACAATTATTCACAGACCGGAGAAATCAATTAAACAAGTTATGACGTAAAGGACTATGGCTCCTGAGAGAAGGAATGTACATTATGGAAAGTTCCACATTGTAACCAGGTTTTTCTCAGGGGGTATTTAACAGTTTACAGACTACAGTCCAAGCAAGCAGCAAACTCTATCTGGGACTAGAGTTCTAGCAGGAGACAGAGTTGGAATTTGAGTTTGTAACTTTACAGGAACTTGAGAGACAAAACCTTAGAAAGGAAGAACCACAAAGGATGTGCCTTACACAACATGCTTGAAAATATGTGTCACTGCCCTCAAAGGGTTTAGCCATTTCCTAAGCTGCAAATGCACAGAAAGGGACTCCAAGAAGAGAAATAAAAACCCTGGGGAAGGGGAAGAATCTGATTTCTATAGTTACTATATTGTAATGTTCAATGTTATTTTATCTCTATTTTAAATAGACATTTAAAATATTTTTTATTTATTTAATGTTTATTTAATATCTATTTATTTGTTTAAATAAATAATTTATTTATTTAAGTAGATATTTATTTAATATCTATTTCTCTATTTTAAATAGATATTAAATAGGAATATTTAAAACTTAGCAGAGAATTCATCAACAATGTGGTATTACGATGACAGACATTGAAATTCAAGGTCTACTAAGGTGGAGGGGCCCGATAAACACCCTGGGCTTTCAATTAGATACCATAAGAGCCTAGAGTAGGGTAAATGGAAATACATCAGCAGAAATAGAATCCGAAACTGACTATTAATAAGTTAACTCTGTGATTTCAGGTAAAAAAAAACTTGCATGAAAACAATATTTTCTGAAACTTTAAAAGTTATAACTTAAATATAACATACTGCATCCAAGTAAAAATAAGGCAAAGATCTCAAGAAAATGGCAAAGTAGGCAGCTCCAAGCTCCCGTCCCTCCACAGAAACATTGAAAAACAAGCAGAATCTGTCAGAGCCAACCTTGTTGGAATTCTAGAAAAGGTCAAAGGTTTATAGCACCAAGAAAACACTGAATAAAGAAAAAGACAGTTTAAAAACGCTCCTGGCATTCAAGAAAATCTTTGTTAAAACACTATCTGAATAAAAGCTAAAGGAGCAAAGACTTGAGTGACCACAAGACAAGAAACATATCTTTGAAAAAATAATTTGGGAAAAGTAACTAAACAAACATGATTGCAGCCTTTGACAGCCAAGAACAGCAAACTCTGGGGAAGGGGAAGAATCTGATATCTATAGTTACTATATTGTACTGTTCAAATACTCAGTTTTCAACAAAAACATCACAAAGAATACAAAGTTATATGAAAGTATAACTCATTCGTAGGAAAAAGATAAATGAACAAAAACTATCCTCTAAGAAAATCAAGCATTGGATTTACTAGACAAAGACATTAAGTTAATTACTTTAATTACACTCAAAGAGCTAAAGGAAACCATGGACAAATGGCTATAGAAAAATTAGAAATAATGCAAGAAAAAAAGATGAATAAATAGATACCGATTATTTAAACAGAACTAAATAGAATTTCTGCAGTTAAAAAGTAAAATAAATGGAGAGAAAATTTCATTAGAGTGGTTCACCGCTCTTTATCAAACTTTTAAAAAACTGAAGAAGGGGGAACACTTTAACTCTTTCTATGAGGCCAGTGTTACCCTAATAGCAAAGCTAGATAAAGACATCAAAAGAAAATAAAATTACAGACCAATAATCATTATGAATTTAGATGCAAAAATTCTCGACAAAGTACTAATAATCAAATCCAACAGGACAGTAAGAATATTATTATATACCATGACCAACCGGGATTTATCCAAGGAATACAAGAGTTGTTTAACACAGTGCACATAATATATCACATTAATAGAATTAAGGAAAAAAAAAAAGGACACATTCATCTCAGTTGACACATAAAAGGCATTTGAAAAAATCCAATACCCTTTTATGATAAAAATTCTCAGAATACTAAGAGTAGAAGGGAAATTTGTCAACATGATAAGGGACATTTATGAAAAACCAACAGCTAGCATTATAATCAATGGTGAAAGACTGAAACATTTCCCCCTAAGATTAGGAACACTATAATGATGCCTGCGTTCGCCATTTCTATTCAAGGTTGTATGGGGAATTCCAGCCAGAGCAATTGGACAATAAAAAGATATTAAATGCATCCAAATTAGAAATGAAGAGGTAAAATTATCTCTATTCATAAAAGACAAGGTTCTATATACTTAGAAAATCCACAAGAATCTACAGGAAAGCTATTAGAGCTAATAAATGAATTCATCAGAATTTTAGGGTATAATATAACTACACAAAAATCAGATGTTTCTGTATACCAAAAATTAACTCATCAAAACTACAAGCCCAAAAACTATGCATTCTGTTATATATAAAATATACCTCGATGAAGTTGATTTTTTTTAAATAGCAGTTTAGATATAGCTGAAAGCATACTTAGTCAACTGGCAACAGATCAGGGGACTATATTCCTTGATATTTGCTTCCCCTGAAGCACAGAGAGGGGAAAAGTATGGAATGTATGGAAAACAATTTATTTGACAAATAAGATATAGCAAAAGTGTTTTAATCTAGGTAATTAGAGTGCTGGGAAAGGAAGGAAAAGAATAATAGCAAAACAATATTTGAACAAATGTTAGCCTAGGATCTTCCAGAACTGATAGAAGATAAAAATCACGTATTCACAAAGTTCTAAAAATTGTAAATGTAAAACATACAAACATTGCCCCTAACATTAGAAATTATAATATGATCCTTATTATATTACATTGTATCTTATGTTAATATATTTGCCTCATCCTGAACAATGCAGAAATTTATACTGATTTTTAAGCCCTTAAGCTTTTGAAATATTGTCACATATTTATTTCCACAAAATATTATTATTATTGTACTATTACTGTCACTTATTTAATTGCATGTGACAGTATTATTAGCACTTTAAAATTAATACAAATATTTCTTTATCTGAATGTTTACACTTTCCAGTGATATTCCTTTCCCCCTGCAATTATGTGCTTCCTTCAATGATCACATTTTGTCTAGATGAACTACTGTGTTTTTAAAATTTCTTATTTTGGGTCAGCTCAAGAAAATTTCCCTCAACTCTTTTTTTGGCTAAAATATATTGGTCATAAAACACTGTATAACAGCAAGATAATGAATGAGCAAAAAAAAAAAAAAGGAAAAAAAAGACAGCATATGGTTAATCCAAAGAAGACAATAGCTGAGGCAAAGGAACAAAGACAAGATGGTATAAATAGGAAAACATAGTGATTCATCTTGCACATAAATATATTGGTAATTATACTAAATATTTATGAACTGAATACTGCAATCAAAAGTCAGACATTGTCATATTAGAGTATGTGTGTATATATTTGTAAATAAATATATTTATACTAGAATATATGTACACATGTGTATAAATACATAGATACCTATTTAAAATCTTACAAAATCTAATTATATATATTCTGTTTATAAGAAAAGAATTTTTAAGTGAGACAAAATAGATGTTAGAAAAATCATTTGCCTTAGAAAAAATACTATATAAAAAACAATTGATAAAAACTGATTAAAAATAGCACCATAAATTTCATGTTGTGACACACTCAACAAATTATGAATAAATGAGAAAACTCTAAATTTATTAAAGTTATCTTTAAAATTATATAAATAAATATACATTAGTAAAAATTCATACCTCTGACTTGGAGAAATTATTTGCAATACATTATTTTGACAAAGGACTCAAAAGAGCTGAAAAATTGATTAGCTGTTTCATAAAGGAGACTGGCAAATGGTTGATAAGTATTTTTGAATACCTCAATTTTATTAGTTATCAGGAAAATGTAAATCAAAAGCACACTGAAATACACTATGCTTTCATTGGAATGGATATGACTGAAAGGACTGGTCACAGCAAGAGAGTTGTGAAGAAAGTCAAACACACACTGGTGAGACTTTAAATTAGTGCAGTCTCTTTAGAAAACTTTTGAAGTATGTACTAAAGTTAGAATGTATATATAACCTATGACTGAGCAATTTCACATCTGAGTACATTTTTAACAGAAGGGATTCTGACATCCTCCAAAAACCAAACAAAATAGTGTCCATAGCAATTTTATTCATAATATCCAAAACCTGAAACAAAGATGTCTGATAACTACTGGATACATATATTAATAAACTGTGAGTTATCGACACAGTGGAATATTACACCACAATGAAAATGTATGAAATACACAACAAAGGGGATGAATTCCATAGATACAATATTAAGAAAAGGAAGCTGTGAACAATAGAGTTTTACATTCTTTAATTCTATTTTTATATAGGTCAAATTCAAGCAAAATTATTCTATGATGATGGAGGCTAGAATAGTAGTTAATATTTTGGGATTACTGATTGAGAGGTGATGCTTCAGGGTTGTTGATAATGTTCTATATCTTGGTCTGGGTAGAGAGTACATGGGTAAGTGCATGCTTAAGTAATCTGTATTCTTTATTGTATATAAATGATATAAAATTAAAATGGTTGGCATATATTTCTAATGGGTCATGAATCAATTCGTACATACCCATATTAGAACACATGTGGGTCTTTGGAAAAGAAAATATACTTCTAAAAGAACAACACAGCAGAAACATTCTATTTCTGCTATTTATTTGAGATATAGCAGGTTCTATTGCTTTTTGCTAACAATAAAAATCTTCCTTAACAGCTCTATTTTTTATCTGCACATCTATTTCAAAATAAAAATAAATGTATAAATAATCCACAGATGTATAAGTGCTCTCTGGGATTTAAAACAAACAAAGGTGTTAGGGTAATAGCAGGTGTGATAGCTTAAGACTGAGCTATAGAGGTAAATGAATATAAACTGGAGGATTATCCTTTCTCCACATTTCTTTTTTTTAGCTTGCTTTGTGACAAATAAGTCCCATCTGGCCCTTAAATCCAGGCTTTCAAATCCTAAAAAGGCAATAACTTTATATCATGAGCTAACAGATAATATAGTTCACCCAATGATTATAGAAGCAATCCTGACAGTATTTTGGCTAAGAATAATAAATGTACTATCTCAGAATCCCAGAAGTAATTTTATAGGGTCTCTGAGTATTGTCATGAATATGCTGGGGATACCAACCCAAGCCTGTGACCAGGTTTACATTAAAATGTTACAATACCAAACTTTGTATCCAGTTTCTTTCCTCTAATTGCTGAAGTTTTCCTCCCCTATCCATACAGCTAGAAGACTGTTTTGGATTTGACAGTTTTCATTTAAATAACCATACTTCACTCCATGAACATCATCACAGAAAATCTACAGTTCACAAGCCACATGATTTAAAGATAACTTTTCTGTATTCATATCCTTGCCCATCTTTACTTTAATAACACAAACGTATTTACCAGCTAGCTCATTGATTAATTCAGCCATTCATGTAATATACATTTATCATTACTTTACTATGTTTTTTATATATCCCTTACTATGTGGTCATAAATAAGCTTTATTAAATGAAACACATAAAACTGTAAATGAGATAGAAAAGGTTTTATGTCCTAGTGGGTGCCTATACCTTAAAGCCAGGTCTCTTTTCATGCCCTTTTATCACCTTCTAAGAAGACTTCTCACTTATTAATATATCTCCAAAATTTCGGAAAGATTTAGGTAGAAGTACAAATTTTACAAGAACAAGAACACTCACATTACATACTAACATTTTAAAATATACCAATTTCCCATTCAGTTGTCTAGTTCTTCACCTTCCAAATCTCTTGATAACACACATCTCTCTCCATTTCCCCTCTTCCATATCTTTCATCTGTTAATTGAAGAAATTTCTCTCACCTTGTGAATGCTGCTCACAAAAAAGTCTGTGGTAATAGAACAGAGACCTACCAGTGCTCCTTAAGCATGACCTTTATGAATTTCACCCTCCAAACCCAAAGATTACCAAAATACTAACCTAACAAAAATTGTCTATTATTTTGCATTTCTTTGCTAATAGCAAAATGGAGAATTAGGAAGGTTTCCTTTTCCTAATTAAACCAAATATATTTTCTATTAGTTCCCTTGTAACATAACTCAGCAAAACTTGTTTCTATATCACCCACAAGTTTTTCTTTTCATTCTTGATATTCTATTCCTATTACAGTTACTCATCTGAATCACCAAAGTCTGATCTATCAACAGATGATAGATAATAAATAGCCTACAGTTTTGGTTGCACTCCACAAAAAATTAGGTAAAACATATATACATTCATATGTACTTAATAAAAATATTAGTGTGTATATGTATATTGAGTATATATGTATGTATGTTTGTATATGTTCACTAATTTCCCATGAATTGTAACCAAGCTTCTAGCTAACAATATTCTGCATTAGCATCTATCATTCTAAGTGACTGCATGCAGACACAAACACGTAATCTTTTTAAAATGCATACTCATTTTTACATAAGTTTATTGCATAAGTATATTGAAAGACCAAAGATAGAAAAGTAGCAGTTCTCTCTTTGTCACCTTTGTCTCTGATTCATTTCATTTCATGAGGCTCCTATTAAAGGATATTGCTAAAACCAACGTTTATATCAGTCTTTATCTTCCTTCATGTAACAGCATCATTATTCTCGGATAGAAAACCTAATAAGGTTTTTTTTTCTTGAATATGTTTAAAATGAGTGATTCCCATAAAAATATTAAGCAGGCTAACCTTTTCAAAGTTGATTAGCTAGAGGGGGAGGATATAGCACAAGAGGTAGAGATGCACAAGGTCCTAGGTTTAATCCCCAGTACCTCCTCCAAATATAAAAAATAAACCCAATTACCTCCCCCTCATAAAAAAAAGAGAGAGAGAAAAAAAAATTTTTTTAATTTTTTAAAAATTGAGTTAAAAAGAACAAAGTTGATTAGCTAACTCTTCTTAAATTTAATGTGTATAAGTAAATATGGAACATAAAAACAGATTGTATGGAAAATCCAAAAAAAAAAGCAACATAAGGAGATCTTGCCCTACCAGATAGTACTATATTACAAAATCCTTAAATATATTAAGATTATTAAATATGTTACAAACCAATTAAACTAAATGATATTAATCCCAACAGGCTAGCCATCTGGTAAAAAGAAAAAAGCTAAGCCTTTATGGAATGTTTTATACAATTTTTATCCTTTTTTGAGTACTCTGAGTATTTAAAAATATATGCTTATCTAGATATACAATTTAATATTTATACATGTTATCTATTTATTCATAAGATTTTATGTGCACACATTATTTATTTAAATATTGTTTTGTAGTTCTGATATTCTAGCTAAGGTAAGGATTAAACCCATAGGAATAAATTTGACATATATACAAGGAAAAATCATATGATAAATAAAGCCAAAAGTAGAAATCATATTGAGAAAAATATTGACAATGCATATGAAAACACTTTATCTCTTTAATATAATAAAGATTCTTACTTAGCATAGGAAAAATTATAAAAATGAATTGGGAAAAATTAAATGTTCAATATACGTGGGCCAATAGTTTACTAACATTTCTAAAATGTTTTAAAAATCACAAAAATATCTTCAAAGTTACTTATGATACAGGGAATTCAAGTTAAAGAACAATTCTTGATACTGAAATCATTTACCAGATTGGCAAGGCTACACAATTTGATGACACACAATCTGGGTTATGGTGTAGGAAATTCAGCACTGGCCTATATTGCCAGTGGTTGTATAATTTGATGATACACAGTATGGAAGGATATCAAATATTTATCAATATTTTAGACATACATTAATTATTGACCCACTGATTCTAGTTCTAGGAAATTAACCTACCCTATTCCAGAACACTGAGAGTTTATACATAAAATATGCAAAGCAGTATTTTTTCATGATCTGTAATTTGAAACAAGATAAACTATAATTAGGAGGGGACAGAGTAAATACGTAGTCATATAACGAAAAGTCTACAGCTGTTATGAACAAAAGTGAAGATCTGTATGTGCTAATATGGAAAACTTACACCTTATTTTTAACAAAATACAGCAACATATGAAACTCTGTATAAGCAGTCCCAGCTGATGATGCATAGATGTGTAAAGAGTATTAACACTGAATTTCATCAGTAGACACCAAGATTTTTAAAAATGTGAAAGTCCAAAGCCAGATCACTGTTTGCAGAATGGAAATGTCTGAGAACTCACTCCCTGGACTCTTTTTTTTTTTTTTAATTTCTTACTGAGTTATAATTATTTTACAATGCTATGTCAAATTCCAGTATAGAGCATAATTTTTCAATCATACATAAACATATATATATATATTCATTGTCACATTTTCTTCTCCGTGAGCTACCATAAGATCTTGTGTATATTTCCCTGTGCTATACAGTATAATCCCGTCCATCTATTCTACATTTTGAAATCCCAGTCTCTTGATTCCATTCATCACCTTGAGAAAAATAAGCCTCTAGTGGAGGAAAGGGAAGGGAATATTGGAAATAGCTATTGCCTTGCCATGTTATGTTTATAGTGCCACATGAAGGGAGGAGTGGGTGTGCTAATTCCTCATCTCTATTCTGGTAAGAAAGACTTCCAAAGTGCCTTGAAATACATTCCCGTGGTTGAGAAACAGAGTATTTGTGCTGAACTCAAACCTGAGAAAGTTCAGCTATGGAAATAAGATAGAAAGAAGTGCTCTGGGCTTTCCTGAGTTTTCCAAAGCAGGGATACAGGCATACCTTGTTTTATTGTACTTGGCTTTATTGTGCTTTGCAGATTTTTTTTTTTTAAAACAGATTGAAGGTTTGTGGCATCCCTGCATGGAACAAGTCTATCAGCACCGTTTTTCCAACATCATTTGTTCACTTCATGTCTCTGTGTCACATGATAAGTTTTACAATATTTCACACTTTTTCATGATTATTATATTTGTTATGGTGATCTATGATCAGTGGTCTTTGATGTTACTATTGCAAAAAGATTATGACTTGCTGAATGTTCAGATGATGGTTAGCATTTTTAGCAATAAAATATTTTTAAATTAAGGTATGTACATTATTTTTTTAGATATAATACTATTACACTTACTTAACAAACTGCAGAATAGTGTAAACATAGCTTTTAATATGCCCTGAGAAACCAAAATAAAATTTGAGTGACTTGCTTTCTTACAATATTCCTTTTATTGTGGTGGTCTGGAATTGAACCTACAGTATCTCTGAGGTATGCCTATGGTTGTTTTTAATCTTTCTGCTCCCTGAACTCCACTGCCCTGCTCCATGGACAAGATGTGTACTGCACAGGAGAAAGGACTGAGATCAGAACATGTTGAATCCTGTCAGATGTAGTCACCAAAAGTATAAGGAGCAATTCCAGCAGCAAAAAAGATTAGAGATTGGTGGATGTGAGGAATGAGCCGTAAGCAACTACCACCAATAGAGTTAACTGGGGTAAAGTAATCTCAGTTGGAGAGTCATCTCATCAGGAATCTCTAATGGTTGCTAAAAAACTTAAGTCCCAGGGAATACAAGGTCAGACTATGAAGGGAGGAACTGATGCAATTAAAACCTTAGCACTCCTCTGTTCCTCCCATCCCAGATATGGAGGTATAAAAAACTCCCTGGCAAGTAGACATACTGTGCAAACGAAGGAGAAATATCAAGTTCTACTTTCTCTGTGATGTCTTCCAACCTGAAGCAGGCTAACACTGGAGAAGATAATAGAATATTAAATCAACCTCAGATCTTGATGGATATCTTGTACATTTTAATTATTGATTGAGTTTCTCTTTGTGATTCAACTTTTATAACAGAAATTGAAAATAGAACTGTTACTTAGAGGTGCACATAAAATTTATGAATCTTGCCTAAGATTTCAACCAAGGGTATATAGTTGCACCCATTTAATAAAGAGTAATACAAATGGCTTATACAGTGTATCTAATGTGTATCCATGTGTTCTTGTATATATGCTATTTATCATGGAATGATTATATGTGATTAAATACATTTATCAGTGAAAATTAGAATTTGAGAGAGAAGACAGGTTTAATTGCTTTCTAAAATAGTTTTTGATTTTAAAATAATTATTATTTCTATCAATTATCCTTTCTACAAATACTAGGAAACATCTATTCCAAATAGTGCATGCTAGCTCAACAAAACTTAATAAAAAGAATATTGTCATTTATTGATAACCCAAAATATTATAGTCTTTTACCTATTATGCATTATAGTGTAATCACATTTGACCAGAATTCTGTCAAATATGTATGTATATATGTCATTGAAGATGGCAAAAAATAACTAAAATAAATACAACACTAACAAATCAAACATTAAATTAAAAAATAAGATATGAATATATTTTAAATTTAATCCAAAGCTCATACCCTTTTTTATTAACAGCTGACTTTCTAAAAAATAAAATAACATTAAATATAAAAGTAAGATTAATGCTGTACTTCTCTGTAATAAAAGATTATTTAAATAAAAGTTATTTCTTGGTAAACAAATCAAAAAGCCATATCTTACAGAAATGAAAATTTATATAAGTAAAACAATGTGAGACCATTCTAATTACATAATTCCACATAAATTTAAAAACTTAGAAATAAAAGACAGCGTAATTGTAACATTGGGGCAAGAAAATCGCTATCAAGTCTATTAATTTTCTTTTTCAAACACTTAATTTTGTCAATATAATGTTGTAATTTTACAGTTGTCCTGGATGCCTAATTTTCTTTAAACATTTAGATAATTAATTGTGTCCATATATCTTCCTAGTTTATGCATATTGTTATATTAAGAAGATGACAACTTAGTAGATTTGATCTTTAGGCATAATGAGATTTTCTTTAAATGCCTATTTAGGCACCAAAAAGAAAAGTAACAATCTACTACTTTCTGTCACTCAGTACTGTTTGAAAAACAATGAGGGACTGCTGTAACATTATTTGTGTTTGTATGTATAAATCTTCAACACTTTGTAACAACTGACAAGGTTTAAGAATATGACTTAAAATTTTTTTTTCTACATTTTTTTTGGTATGATGTATCCCCAGGCAAGAGTATGAAGATTGATAAGCGATTCTAGGACATCTTACTTTAAAATTATAATAGCCTATAAAATACTGTTTTAAACAAACAAGTTGACTGAATAATCTTTAAATATTAGGTCTTAAGAATAATTACAATTTACTGAGTGGTTACATACAGTAAAAAATCAATCACTAGGTGTACTTTGGATCAAATCTCTATCCAGATACAACCTATTATGAATTCAAAGGTGTATTCACTAAAGAGTTATAAATGAAAGAGTTTTCCTAGTGTATCTTTATAGAGTGATGTTTAAAAATGGCTATCATAGGCTTGAAGTTTGAATAACAGAACACCAGAGGAGTAAGTACCAACTGATAAGAATTTAAATGCCCACTGGCATGAAAATTTTACCTGACTTAATAGAGATAGATTATAATTCTGCTTAATGAATTGCTTGGTAAGGGAGTAAGTGAATTTCTGCATACTGTGTAAATTAACATGTATACAGCCACTGGGTATTCTTTCAGTAGTAATGTCCTATCTCAACTAAAGAACAAATTATGCTTTAAATTTTTTTAGTATATTGAGGAAAAGTCTTAAAGAGGAGCTAGAATTGAGATGTAATATGTTGCTAAAATTAATACATTCAACTGTACAGGACCAAATTTTTTAATTATTTTTACATTTTTTATGTGGTAAGAACACATGAGTTCTACTGTCTTAATAAATTTTTACGTTGACATATTGTAAAAAATACAGTATTGTTAACTATGTTTATAGCAGATGTCCAGAATTTTTTCGTCTTGTGTAACTATAACTTCTGAACAGCAACTCCCCATATCATACTCTTCCCAGCCCTTGGCTACCACTATTTTATTCTCTGTTTCTTTGAATGTAACTATTTTAGATACTTTTTATAAGTGGTTATGATCAACTGATCTTCTATAATAGTTCTAAGAATACATAATGGGGAAAAATAGTCTCTTCAACAAATAGTGTTGGGAAAACTGATATCTACATGCGAAAGAATCAAAGTGGACCCTTATCTTACAGCAAATACAAAATAGATTAAAGATTTAATCATAAGACCTGAAACTGTAAAACTCCTAGAAAAAAATGTAGGAAAAAGCTTCATACCTTAGACTTTGCAATTATAGCTTGGATATTACAAAAAGCACAAACAACAAAAGCAAAATTAAACAATCATGACTATATCAAACTAAATATATCAAACTAAACAGCTTCTGCATAGCAAAGAAAACAATTACAGAGTGAAAAGGCAATCTACAGAATGGTAGAAAATATTTGCAAACCATATATCTTATAAGGGATTCATATCTAAAAACATATAAGGAACTCCTGTAACTCAAGAGCAAAAAAACCCCTAAAATCCTATCAAAAATAGACAAAAGTCTTGAATATACATTTCTCCAAAGAAGTCATACAAATGACCAACATGTGAAGATGGTACATGAAAAGATTCTCAACATCACTAATCATCAGGGAAATGCAAATCAAAACCACAATGAAATATCACTTCACACCTGTTTGGATGGCTAATATAAAAAAATAACAAGCCCAAACTGGAACCTTTGGACATTGGTGGTGGTGAATCTAAAATTGTGGCAGCCAATATGGATAACAGCCTGGCAGTTCCTCAAAAATTAAAAATAAAACTACCATATGATACAGCAATCCCATCTCTGGGTAGATATCTAAAATAAATGAAGTCAGAATCTGAAAAGATATCCCTCCCATATTCATTACAGCGTAATTCACAATAGGCAAGATATGAAAACAATGTAAATATCCATCAGATGACTGCATAAAGAAAATGTATGTGCATTCAATGGAATATTATTCACCTTTGAAAAAGAAGAAAGCCCTGCCGTATACAACAGTATGATTGAACCTGGAGGATATTATGCTAAGTGAAATAAGCATTTCATAGAAGAATCAAAGTTATTTAAAAGAATTGTACCTGTTGGTAGAGATAAGGATAATGTTTGATGCTTAGATATAGGAAGTAAATCAACAAATGGTTTATTAAATATTGAAAAAATATTTTATCAGAGTCACATATCACATGTATTTATTCTCCCTATGGTACTTAAAGTCAGAAGGATATTATGTATTAGGAGTACACAGAGATAAAACATTCAGTTACTTTCCATAGGAAAATGCGGTCAAAATTGCATTGCATACAATGGGAGAAAAACAAACTGGAATCTTTTAAGAACATTTACTATCATAAAATAAATTTTACTTTGTTTTGTTTTTGTTTGTCTTAATGGAAAATTGGGAAAATACTTTTTTAAAAAAGGGGGTGATAAAATGGTTAAAAATTTGTCCTGAAATTCTAGGGATGAGACACGTGAAAAAAAATAAAGACGGTTAAACCTGTCAAATATTATTGGAGTCATGTTTATGTTTATGAAAGACTTCCTGATGAATAACCAAATGCTTTTTGCTAGGAAGATAGTCTTTATGTGTAGATAGGCTTTCAAAAGAATAGACCTGGTTGTCTGAAATTACTTAATGTAAAAAACCTGAAATCTAAGAACTTACGGGACATGGATCTCTGGAAAATATCATAGAAATTTTAGAAATATCTGAGTTTAAAATGTTGATGTTCATTGATCTAAATGGCTTCTGTGGAAATAAGATGACTACATATCTTGTTCAGAAACTCCATCTGCTTACCCAGGCCAGAGTTGCTCAATGAGAGTAGGAAGAAGCAAAACTGTGGTCTATGTGGGGAGAAGGGGTATCCCGGATTTGCCTATTTCATTTGTGCCACACAATTTTTGTATCCTTGAAAATTATTAGTAAAGCTTGACATTTAATACACTGATGTATGGGTGGAGTCTGATTTAGAAATCTGATGCATTGTGACTTCTCCATTTGCTACTGTGAGCAGCAGCATTGTC
The DNA here is from genome assembly GCF_048564905.1 of Vicugna pacos. Classification (NCBI taxonomy): domain Eukaryota; kingdom Metazoa; phylum Chordata; class Mammalia; order Artiodactyla; family Camelidae; genus Vicugna; species Vicugna pacos. The sequence goes on from NC_133011.1 coordinate 17,817,314, forward strand.
TTTTATGCCCGTGAGCATAATTGCTAACACAATTCTCAGCAAGCAATAGAGAGAAAACTTTAAAACACTCTAAGGACTTAGTGACAGGATGGCTGTTTAGAATACCTAGACTCTTAATGTTAATAAGTGGAAAATTTCAGAAAGATTCTGAATACAGGATGTGAGGAGTGAGGGCTAAAGTTTTCCAATGATATTTGGGAGGTGGGGAGAATAGGCTTAATTCAATGAAACTGGCTAAATGGATAGATAAGAAGTACAAAGGTGAAAGAGATACGTGTGAGTATTTCTATTTCTTTACTCTTGCTAGCTACTGTCGTGAACACCAGACCCATGAAAGAGTAGGACCAGAGTCCATATAAAACTCATTTCTGTATTCCCTGACAGGCTTCATCAGAACCTCTTACATAAGAGCTACTTATAACATTTTCTAGTTAATTTACAAGTTTGTAGAGATCACATTTTAGATAATATCTGTACCTGTTTTTGCTCCTTTGAAATCTATAAACAAGAATGTGAGGAGTAGGTTTACCTCAAGCTGTTCTTTAACTCAGCTCCACTAAATTGAGGATGTTGCAATAATCCCTGAATTTTATACTTTAATCATGTTTAGTATTTGGGGGAAGGACAAGCCATAGTTCCAAACAGATAAATAGCTTATATTAAGTGACAGAGACAAGAATCTTCTCCACTGATGTGGATGTTGAAAATTAACATTAATGTTCTTTCTTTGAGGTTTAATATTAAATAGTTTGGTTCAAAATGTTTCTTGGGATTACAATGAAAAATTCAAAAGGTTTAGTTGATATCCTAAAATTATTTTATCTTCTATTTTCAGAATTTGCTTTCTATATTGGAGTTAATGGAGCAAAACTGACTGCCTGAGATGGTAGCTCAGAAAGATATTACTGCTGAACCGTGCTTAATAAGGCCACAGCTAAAAAACCAGGTACACTGCCTTCATATTAGAGTAGAATAAGTATGAAATGCTAATTACAATTTTTAAAACTGCTTTGGTAATTATCTTTTATGATATGTGATACTCAAAAATTTAAAAATAGATGACAAATTAAACGTTTAAAAACAGATGTCAGTTGAACAGTCTTCTTGTTAAGGGTTTTAAATGAAGCAACCCAAGCTAGCGTTGGATTTGAATGATTGCAAATAATTACATGATTATATTAGAAAGGGGTTATTGTTAAAGGTAAAGTAGAATCTAGTTTTTTTTCTTTTTTTTCTTTTGAGATTTTAGTTAAGGCAAATTCTGAAAAAGAGTAATAGCAGTTTTATTAGATCAAATACCATCAAAGCAATAAAAGCACATAACATTTTTAAATAACATGCATTATATATAATTTTAAGCAATGTATTTTTATTTTTAAAATTCATTTTCATTTATTTATTGTACTTTTGATTTTTTGGGTGGGGAGAGAGGAAATTACGTTTATTTATCCTTGGAGGAGGTACTGGGGATTGAACCCAGGGCCTCATGCATGCTAAGCATGTGTTCTACCCCTTGAGCTACACCTTCCCCCAAGCAATGCATCTTTAAATTGCTGAGTTTATATAAATATCTGAGTTTAAATGGTGATATCCCATGATCTAAACTGCTCCTGTGTAAATAAGGCAAATAAACATCTCACTTAGATGTAATTCAAAGTTTCCTAATTATTTCACAATTAGGAATTATGTCTTTTTAAAAAAACTATAACATTTAAATGGTTTAGGGTCCATTCATTAAAGTACTGCTACTGATTATCTAGACTTGGTAATTGATGTGAAAACGATCAACGAGGTGGTGCCCTGGTTTTACGTGCTGAACTTTATCAGTTATAAAGAATTTGCTTACTGAACATACTAGAGTTTGATTCTGGTTGTATGTGAATGCCCTACTTCCATAACTGCCAAAGTTCCAAGATGTCCATGCCCAAATTGGTAAAACCTGCAACTATGTTACTTTACTTGCTAAAAATACCTATAAGATGTAATTAAATTATAGAGCTTAAAATAGGAAAACTATACTAGATTATCTGGGTGAGTCCAATCCAGTCTGATCTGATAAATTCCAGGGTCCCAATCTTTATACAAGATCATACATTTGTACTTGTAATCTCTATAAAGCTTGCACACTGTGGGTGCTGGAGTACTTGTGGAAAACCAGGAAAATGACATCTTCTTGTACACTTCTTTAAATATAGCATATGAGAAACTGATCAACATTTAAATTATTATAATTCTCTGACTCCTCTGTCCAATAAAGAACATTCTAGTGGGAGAGTTTAAAAGAATGGAAACCAACATGATAGATTCAAATTGGTAAAGACAAAGGAATTTTGTCTTTGAACAAGCAAAAAATACAGCAAACAGTGAGGAGTGGGTTTGAAAGACAGTTGAAGGAATGTGGGGGTTGGAAGAAAGAAGAGTTCTTGTGTTGGGACCATGAGATATTTAGTGATATAAAGTTTGACTAATCTAAGAAGTTTATCTTTTGCTTATGATACATCTTTTAAAAGCATTTTTGATGAGAACATTTAACTTTTAGTTATGCTCAGGTATAAGGGTACATATCTTAAATTTGATCAGTGCTAAAGTAAGTCATGAAACAGCTTAGTCTTATCCCAGCTTCATACCAGTATAGAATATGTAGCCTTCACCTCTCCAGGAATTGGATTCTAAGAGATGCGAAATAAATATTTATACTGTCTGACTGGACTACATAATGCCTATATCTATTTAATATTCTTTTTTTAATTTTGATTTTTCTCCTTCCTAAGGAAAAGCTATGTAACAATGCTCAAAGCAATTCAATTTGAAAAGGATTAGGCAATGAAAGACAGATCAAAGGTAAAAGGAATTTTTTTAAATGCTATGTTTATGAATGAAAATTAAGATTCAATTTTTCAGAATTCCCCATTTCTCCTTAAAAGGAATATAATGTAATTTGCCTAGGGCAATCCAAGGTTTTGGTAACATAATCTATAATGGACACGTTCTTGGGTAAAATTAATGCAAAGATCATGTCTAATTTCTGTTTCTACATCATTGACATCACCATCCAACCACTTCTAATCTCCACTAATGTCTTTCATATAATCACTGAAGAAGAATTTTCTTTTGAATTTAACTTAATTGACTTGAAGGCATTCACCTTGACATCTTTCTGCAGGAAAATGGAAGTTTGCCTTATCTGAAACACTTGGTTTATTACATAAAATCCCCCACATGCTTCTCAGCCTTTAACCAAGATATATAAGCAGGCAGCAGAAAAGACACATTACCCTGTAAATCTGGCTTGCATAGAATATTTACCAAAAAATGATGATGATCATTCATTTTGAGGAGTAAACAAAGGAGGACTTTTGTTAACTTTCTTGCTTGTCATACATTAACGGGATTCGGCATAAGGATTGTGGTAAAGATTTAGGATCACTCTTCCTATGCCTGGCATAGAGTTAGCCCAGTTGTCCCTATTACTGCTGTTGATACTGTTATTATTATTAATTACTATGTGTACAACTTTTTTTGGCAAAAAGATCATATCTAGGATACTCCTGTCCTAAAGCAATCATCTCTTTGGATTAGATAATTATGTAACCTATATATTTGTCCTCACTATGTACAAAATGAGACTTTCTTATTAAATAGACTAGAATGTCCCTATCTAGACTTAATCAGCTATGATGTTTCTCTAAGGGGTATATCAATTTCAGACAATTATAGGAACATGACCTCATGTAAATTAGTCCAGATATAAGTCATCATGCTGGATAGAAGAAAAAAAATAGTAAATGATTATGCTGTCCTCAAAATGTCATGGTATACAGTTCAGCCAGTTGTATGGAACAGAAAATGGTACAATGGAACCTTATGTATAGACTGCCAGTACATATACTTCACATATGACAACTCATTTAATCTTTATAGCAATACTCTGTACATTTTTTTTCATTTTTATATGTAAGATTGTGGAGCTTAAGTATATTAGGCAACACGTCCAATTGTCTAGTCAGTTGAGGCTGCTATAACAAAGTGCCATAGACTGAATGACTTATAAGCAACAGAAAAGTATTTCTCACTGCACTTGAGACTGGAAGTCTGAGATCAGGATGCCAGCATGGTCGAATTTGGGTGAGTGCCCTCTTCCAGATTGCCGACTGACAACTTCTTCGATCCTCATATGGTGGAAGGAGTGGAGGAAATCTTCAGCGTCTCATTTAAAAGGGTGCTAATCTCATTCATGAGGCTGCGGGCCTTATGACCTAATCACCTACTGAAGGCCCCACCTCCTAATACCACCATATTGAGGATTAAGGTTTTAACATATAGATTTTGAGGGACAAAACCATTTGGTCTATAGCACCATTATGAGCTTAATTCAATCTGTTTCTGATTTTAAATCTCTGGAGAGAAGGGTAAGGGCTTACTGGTGGTTATTAATGGAAATATAAAGGAAAGTGCAGACTTACAGTTCACATAGCAAATTAGAGTTATATTAGTGACCAAGGAGAAATAATGGCTAAGAGAGAGAAGACGTCATACCTAAGATTTTGAACCTTAGCATTTGGGACTGTGATGATTCTCTTATTTAAATAACTCTTTGAGGACTTTCTATTTGAACACATTGAATTAAGGAAATTCAACTTAAACGGTTTTGGACAGTAGTATGGTATCTTTGTTATAATTATTAACCAATATTGGTAAATTATCATTAACTAAAATCTGCATTTCATTTCAGATTTCCTTAGTTTTTACCTATTTATATTTTCTGTTCTAGGATCACACCTAGAAAGCCATATTTTATTTAGCTGTCAGGTCCCTAGAGGCTCCTCTTGGCAGTGATAGTTTTCAGACTTTCCTTGTTTTTGATAACCTTGACAGTTTTGAAGAATGATGTCTGTGTGTGTGTACATTATTCTTCTGTTGGGATTTGTCTGACATTTTATGCATGGTTTTATTAAGGTTATGTGTTCTTGGAAACAATACTGCAGAGGTGAAGTATCATTTTAGCACATCATACAAAGAAAACACACTAATAGTGTGACATCACAGTTGATACTAACTTTTATTACCTGGCTGAAGTAGTGTTTCATAAAAGTTGCTCTTTTTTTCTCCCCTTTTCTTTCCATACTGTCTACTTAGAAGAAAAGCTGTGCATAGCTCACTCTAACTTTGAGGTGTGGAAAGTTATCCTTAATCTCCTTGAGAATCAAGTATCTACAAAAATTATTTGGAATTCTATTGCAGGGGAATTTTGTATCTTCTCCCTTATTTATTTGTTTATTCAATCATTTATTTGTATCAATATAGACTCATGAATATTTATTTTATACTTTATACTTATAATTGAATACTATTCAATCTGTCTGTCTATTTATATATCTACCATCTATCTCAAATTGCTCTAGTTTTACACATTGGGAGAGATCTTTCAGTTGGTTCTTGTGTCCCTTTAAAATATCCCCATCACTGTGTGTTTTTGCATGTGTGTTTTTTAGTATTTCTTTACTCTTAGGCACTCCAAACTGTTGCAGGCTTATCTTGTTTCTTTTCTGCTCCAGACTTAGAAACAACCATTTATCCAGAGTCTTGGTTCCTTTATTGGAGAATGGGATTAACCAAAATCTGAGTGCTAGATGTGCTCATTGCTCTTGCGGTGTCATTATTTCTAGGTCCTCCCTGCTGACAAAGCAAAGAGATGTGTGTGTGTGTATACTAACTCAGGTATATACAGTTATCTGTAATAATTTATATATGGGATCATCTGCATCTATATTAAGGTAAATCTGAGTTCATTAATGATGCCTCCAACTCTAACCCATTACCCTAGAGGATCATTCTAGCCTCTATACCTGGCTTATCTGTACCCTCCCAGTCTAAAAGCAAAATGCCTTGTTTCCACCATCCATTTATATAATTCTTCAATTCCAGTATACACTTACAGAGGTAACAGAATTGAATTCATACTCCCTTGGAAAATGACTTTATCAACTGAACGACAATACTTGTATGCAGTTCCATTTGGATTTAGTCTTATAGACTACTATTTTCCATAGTTTCTTAGGTCAGCAAATTTTTTTCTCCCATCTTGCTCAGTGAGGTTCATAAGATTGTAATACGATGAAATCTCCTTTTCACTTTTTATGTTTACTGGGCTTTTCTGTCCTTTTAAATTATGTATTTAATTGCATACATGAGGGTTATTTTTGTGTTGTAAAATTACATAGGTTTTCACAAATGCTTAGTTTCATGTATCCATGATTATAGTAACAGAACAGTTCTGCTATCCTTAAAAAAAAAATCCCCTTTGCTTCACCAATTCATTTTTTATTCTTCCAGAATGCCTACATTTCTGCCTTTTATAAATGTCATATAACTGAAATCATACAGTTTGTGTAGTATGGAGTGTTTTAAATTTGCTCTCTATACTTAGTAATATGCATTTAAATATCATCCCATATATATTGGAGATTTGTTGGGTCATTATTTTTACTGCTGAAGAGTAATTCAATGTATAGATGTACCATAGCTTGTTTATCCATTCACCTGTATAAGGATATTTTGGTTACTTTCAGTTTTTACCAATTGTGAATAAAGCCACTAAAAACATACGCATACAGGTTTTTGCATGGCTATAAATTTCCAAATCTAAGAGCATGATTATTGGGTAATATAGTAAAACTCTATTTAATTTTGTATCAAATTGTTAAGCTGTCTTCCAAAGTGGCTATACCATTTTGCATTCACACCAGCATATATGAGAGTTCCTTTACTCTGTACACTTGCCAGCAATTTGTTTTACATTTTTTTCTTTTTTTCTTTGTCATAGGTATGTAGTGGTTTTTCACTGCTGTCCTAATTTGAGATTCCCTAATGGTAATAGATACTGAGTATTTTTCCATATACTTATTTGCCACCTGTATACCTTTTTGGCAAAATTGTCCATTCATATATTTTGCCTATTTTTAAGTTGGGTTAGTTTATTTTCTTATTGCTTAGTTTTAAGGTTTATTTGTATATTTTAGATTTAAGTCCTATATCAAATATTTGTTTTACCAATATTTTCTCCCAGTCTATTGGCTTATTTTTTTGTTCTCTTAACAATGACTTTCACAGAGCAGAAGATTTAATTTTAATAAAGTCCAATATCAATTTTAAAAAATTTAGTTGATATGTATTTATGGCTAAGAATATTGATCTACCTTGGTAAATATTTCATATAAATTATATTTATAATTAAGTGTATCATTTTGGCCATTATTATGTAATTTTTTTTTTACATTTCAATTATTTGTTGCTGATGTATTGGAAAACAATTGATCTGTAAAATGAGCTTGTGCCTGCTTTTCTTATTATATCTGCTAATTTGTTTCTAGTTGTTTTATTTTTGTTGTTTCTTTTGGTTTTTCTAAATAATCATATCCTCTGTAAATAGGTAGTTTTATTTTTTTCCATCAAACCTGTATACTTTTTGTTTCTTGTGTTATTGTACTATCCAGAATGTACAGTACAATATTTAATAGACGTCATGAGAGAGATAGCATCCTTGTCTTGTTCTCAGTTTTAGGGGGAAAACTTCGAGTTTTTCAACATTAATTATGCTACAAACTTTTCCCTTTTTTTTTTGGTAAATGTTCTTTATCAAGTAGAAGAAGCTCAACTCTTTTGGTTTGGTAAGAATTTCACCCCATGGTTAAATATTAGATTTTTACAAGGCATTTTTCTGCATCAAAAATATGATTATATAACTTCTCGTCTTACCTTGTGATTTTCAAACCTGGAAATAAAATCCCACTCGATCATGGTATACAATAATTCTTTTCCTACACTGTCGTGGGCTGTCGTGTTTGTTTTGCTAATCTTTCTTCAGTCTATATGCAGCCATGTTCATGAAAGATATCAGTTTGTAATTTTCCTTTCTTGTAATGCCTTTATCTATTTTTGTTTTTAGGGTAATGCTTGTCTCATACAATGAGTTAGGAAGTGTCTTCTATTTTCTGGAAGAAATTGTGAAGAATTGGTGTTTTTTTTCTTAAAAGTTTGGTGACATCCATCATTGAAAACATCTGAGCCTAGTGCTTTCTTTTCTGGAAGGTTATTAATTATTTAATCAATTCTGTAAGAAAGACTAGCTTATTCAGATCACTTTTTTCTCCTTGTATGAGTTTTGATATTTTTGTATCTTGCAAAAGAATGACACACACATCTAATGTCACATTTATGGGCACAGCGTCATAATATTCTTCTAGTGTCCTTGGGATCAGTAGGGATGACCCCTCTTTCGTTTATGATGTGATATTGGTAATTTATGTCTTCTCTCTTTTTTCTTGTTAGCTTGACTAGAGATTTATTAATTTTATTGAAGCTTTCAAAGAATCAGCTTTTGGTTTTGTTGATATTCTCTATCCTTTTACTGTTTTAAATTTCATTGATTTCTGCACTAATTTTTATTACTTATTTTCTTTTGCTTGGTTTAGCATTATCGCTCTACTTTTACGAGTTCCCTGAGATCAAGGATTAGACTATTAAGTTTAGATCTTTATTCTTCTGTTAATATATGCATTTAATCCTATCAATTTCTATGTAAGCACTGATTTTGTGGTATCTAATATTTTTAAAATATTCTTAAGACTTCTTTGACCTATTGTTATTTAGAAACATGCCAATTAATTTGCAAAATCCCCTAAATTTATTTTCATTGGTGTTTATATTTCTTGGTGTTCCCTGAGTTTCCTAGACCTGTGGTTTGGTGAATAATTTTGGAAAACTCATAGCCATTATTAATTCAAATATTTCTTTTTTATGGTTTCTCCTTCTCCATTTGGTATTCCAATCATGTGACTGTTACACCTTTTGACAGTGTAAGAGAAGGTGCGATTATACTGAATTATGTAGGGCAACTCAGTCTAACCACTTGAGTCATTGAAAGCTGAGATGCTTTCTTGGCTGTGAGGATAAAAGAAAGGTCAGAGTGATGTAATACTGCTGGCTTTGAAGAAGGCCACAAAAGGAAAGAAGGTGACCTCATTAAATCAAGGAAAGTTGGTGGCCTCTGGAAGCTGGAAAAGGCAAGGAAACTGGTTCTTCTTTAGAGTCTGCAGAAAGGAATGCAGTCTGATTGACACCTTGATTGTAGCCCAGTTAGAACATGTTGGACTTTTGGCCTATAGAACTGTGTGATAGCAAATGTGTATTGTTTGTAGTCATGAAGTGTGTGGTAATGTGTTACAGTAGCAACAAGAAATGAGTACATTTATTATGTTGCGTCATAAACATGTTAACTTTGTAATATGTTAAATGAGAATAATATTTATTAGGCCATAGGATTACTAAGGACTTAGCCTATAATGCATTATTAGTACTTAGGACTAAGGACTTGTTACATAATTTATAAATTGGTATCACTTATTTTTAATGGAATAAAATTTCAGTTAAATTTTGAGAAAGAGGATAGACGTGGACTTGTCTGTGCCAGTCTCTTTTCAAGGGACAAAGTAAAACATACCAATTCAGTGCTATAATCCAGTTAAAGAACATCAGATTAATTTATTCAGAATTAATAACTCAACATATTTCCTATGATATTTATACTTTTAGAAGGGGAAGACTATTAAATCAATATTTATTGAAATCCAACTACATAAATATGCCAAGACATTCAACAGATTTTGATACCTTGGAATGAATAATTGATTATATTTGTTAGAGAGAATCTCTTCTATCTTCTTCAGATTGAAATATACATAAATATTTTAAAATGCAAAAATAGTAGAGTAACACTGAAAAATAATAAGGATTCAATACATTGTAGTTCACTTTATCAAAGCAGAAAAAATGAATTTTATTCAATCTATATTTACATTTTCTCATCATTACTACCCAACATGCTATTTGCTCTGTTTTTTTAAATATTCCTGTTACATGCATTTCCTGCTTTCTTATTTTAATTTAATATAATTTTAATAATTTATTTTATTTTGTATTGTCTAAATTTGTCTTTTTAATATGAGAACTTAATTCAAAAGGTAATATAAATATGGAAATGGTTATAATATTACATTTTTATATAAAGCATAGTAAATTCTCCAAAAGCGTAAGTGAATGTAAAGTTTTTATTTGTCTTTCAACAGGAAGAATCTGACTATTGAGCATGCTTAATTGCTTGGAACCTTAATAAATATTTTGAAATGGGCCATAATTGTAGCAAATGCAAATTTTAGTTAGATGTCATTTACATTAATTGAGCTACCTGCATTTTAATTATTTCTATAACAGTAATTAAATATGTCTTACTTCTCTGCCAATGTATTGTTCTCAGATGGGGTTTCTTTCCAAATAAGCCCTCTGAGAGATTCATTCACATATACTTCTCAGTGGGAAATATTCAAATGCATACTGGCATTATGAATACATATTTTTTAATTTGGATGTTTTATTCAGTTAATTATTTTTAAAGTATTTCTTTTTTTTAAAGTATCACTGAAAGCAGAAGATGTGCATATTTTCTCTGTTGATATTTAGTATAAAATATAAAGTACTGAAACGCATCCATAGGTAGACAGTACACATGTAACACTATAAGTTAAAATTCCAAGTCTGTTTGTGGAAATTCTGCCAAGTCAGTTCAGTATATAATGTTAACAGTTTATATTTGTACTGCATAGAAGGCAGACTATATATTTATTCACACTAAAGAATGTGTTTATTTATATATTTCTGCATTTAAAATTTAATAATTTATTCGTCTGACTGCAGCTATTATTTTGTATTTGTTGTAGGCATATCAAAAATATATAAAAATGTAACCATCTTTTTATTAATATATTGGGTTTTCTGTGTATGTGTGTGTGTGTCTGTGTTTAGAGGAGTGGGGAGGGAGGTACATGAGAGAGAACTTTGTGTTTAGGAGCTTGATATTATGAGACAGAGTACCAAATGTGCTTTGTAAGTTTACATTGCTTAAGAAATCAGTTTTTCATATTCTAATGTCTTGATCTGATTTTTTGTATATATATATATTTTTTTTTTTTAATTGAAGTATAGTCAGTTTACAATGTTGTTTCAATTTTTGGTGTACAGCATAGTGCTTCAGTCATATATGAGCATACATATATTCATTTTCATATTCTTTTTCATCATAAGTTACTACAAGATACTGAATATACTCCCCTGTGCTATATAGTATAAATTTGCTGTTTATCCACTTATATATATTAGTATTTGCAAATCTTGAACTCCCAATTTATCCCTTCCCACCTCCTTCCCCCACTGGTAACCATAAATTTGTTTTCTATATCTGTGAATCTGTTTCTGTTTTGTAAATAAGTTTGTTTGTTTGTTTGTTTGTTTTAGATTCCACATGTAAGTGATAGTGTACGTATTTTTCTTTCTCTTTATGGCTTACTTCACTTAGAATGACATTTTCAAGATCCATCCATGTTGCTGCAAATAGCATTATTTTATTTTTTATGACTGACCAGTATTCCATTGTATACTAAACCTTCTTTATCCAGTCATCTGTTGATGGACATTTAGGCTGTTTCCATGTCTTGGCTATTGTAAATAGTGCTGTTATGACACTGGGGTACAGGTTTCTTTTTGAGTTAAGGTACTCTCTGGATATATGCCCAGGAATAGGATTGCTGGAGCATATAGTAAGTCTATTTTTAGTCTTTTGAGGAATCTCGATACTGTTTTCTGTAACGGCTACACCAAACTACATTCCCACCAACAGTGTAAGAGGGTGCCCTTTTCTTGATCTGCTTTTATAACTTGAAATAAAATGGCCATAGATTCCTTGTAAAAATGTATGAAAATATTTATTATTCATTAACCTACTAATCTGGTATTCCTGGATTCAAAAGTATAAAAAAATCTAATAATATGACATAAAAATTACATTTAAAAATGTGTTATGTTACATCATATATGTGTATATATTTGTATTTATTTATATTTATCTTACTAGTTCTCATGTATATTATTTTCTAATTTAATTTTATTACAAATGAAATTGTACAAAGAGAAACAATAAAACAGAAACAAAAAGTAGTTGAAAACATCTGTAAAACATAGCAGAAAACATATATAAAATACTTGTCAAACAGATCAAAATGTTGATTATTTGAAATTTAAAATATTATTGTCACTAAAAAATTATTCAATGAATAGCAAGCATAGAATATTCTGTTTCTATTGTTTACTGGAATTACAAGAGATATAGTAGAAGATTTTAAAAATGACCATATATGTTTGCATCTACGTTAAATATATTTAAATGTTAAAGTGGATTATTCATAGTGTAGAAAAAGTTAAGTGACCAACACATACCAAGGAGAATGGAAAAATATAAGAAACTTTTATAACAATTGAAAAACAATGTGAATGAATCTCAGCCAACACAAGTTACTATGCAGAAGTTAAGAAAAGCACTTTTCATAATCCATCAAGGAAAAAATAATTTTAAGCAAATTTTTCTTGGATTCAGAAAAACTTGGAAACATCCACATTCATTTTCTCAATCACAGAAAAACTTGATTTTAAAGAGTAGAATAAATATAAATGCTATGTGTATCTCTATGTATAAGATGTTGATAAGGAATAATACATCTGTTTTAGAACTATATTCATTTATTCACTAAAAAGAATAATTATTTGGCATTTGTCATTGCATTAAGTGCTCAAAATATAATGGTGTGACTTTCACATCAAATTGTCTAGTAGGTATAGTTTCAGTGCTTAAAACCCTCTTAAAAGAAGCCAAAGGTTCACCAGACATGGAAGATGGTTGGAACAATCTATCAAAAGTAGCCTAACAACACTATAAAGTAGCAACATTGACAAAAATCTGCCAGTAGAAAATTATCTCAATATTTCAACACGTTCTTTAATTTCTGTTCCTTTGTCTGACAATAGAAGTCATGTATGGGTGGCTGAAATTAAGGTTTGCAAGTGTGCAGGTTAAAAGTCATTAGAAATATGAGGGTAATCTGAAAGAATTTGAAAACAAGAAACAAAGGATGGAATAATATTTATTAAATCCAAAAAGTGGCAATAAAACTGTACTGATAAATTATGAAATCATTGCAGGTGGGCTTATAAAATAATCACTTTCATTATTTATTAATTAATTGAAGAAAGAATAACATAAAGATGGGCAGGAAAAAGGGTTGTCACAAAATGAAGACTAAATCAGTGAACTGGCAAATAAATTTGATGCAATTGCACCAACTGTGAAAGAGTGGGATACAGACTAGGAAAAAATAAGAGCTCATAAATGGTGGACAAAGCATCATATGCATCTAAGAGAATTTTAGAATGAGAGATGGAACAGTGTTGAATAAACTATACTTAAACAAACCCTGGCTTAGAACTTTCAAGTTGTAAACCTTAAACAGAAAATATTAAGAAGAAAGACCAGAGTCTTCCAAAATGTCACCAAGTAAGCTAACATGGAAAGGAAATACATGCAAACACAGATACACACATACACATGTGTACACATACACACAATATTTATGTAAATAAAACAGTAATGCTAAAAATAAAATAAATATCCTAATTTTAAAAATAATAGTAAAATAATTACTATACAAACCACATCCATAGAGCTTAATCTTTTTCCCCTACTTTATTTTTTCTTGCTTGATATCATTCTACTATATATTTATATATTCTACTACATGTTTATTGCTCATCTATCATTCTACTTTATATTTATTTATTTTCTACTGTCCTCAGTAGAACATATATTATGAGACTAGGGGCTTTGTGTGATTCAGTGCTTTATCCTATCAGTGAGGCAAGTGAGACTCTAGACATTTTTTGAAATAAATAATCACAATTAAATATTTTCAATTATAAAGTAATTAATTTGTAGGATTGAAAACAGGTTAGCTAGGTATATATTCAATACAAATTGATCAATAGTATTCTTATTCACTGAAGCAACTAATAAATAATATGACACAAATCTAATAAAAAAACTACAGAAGACAATGAATATGGGTCAAGTTTTCCCCTAACATATAAATATATATTTAGACATCAATAATTTACAAATGTAGTACACTTGCATAAAGTAAATACACCGAGTAATGATATAAAAGGCAAAGTATAGAAAAAGATTTTCAGAATAAAATGTATAAAATATGGTATCTTAAAATAGTGAAGAAGAAAAGTATTTGGAAAATTTATTCTTATGCCCTTTCCTTATACAATGTAATAAAATAAACTCAGCTTCAGCACTGTTGACATTTTGGCACAGACAAGCAACATTTGAAAAAATGATGATAATTATTCAAGCATAAGATAAACTGTTTTACACATTTGACACAGGAAGTTCTCAACTACAAAAAGGTGCACATATATGTGTGTATATACATACACACAGTGTGTATATACTGTGTATCATATACTCTAAAGTTCAGAGGTTAAGAGTTCAGCTTTTGGAACAGCACTGACTGAATTTTACTGTCAGCTTGACCATATAATATTGTATGGCTTGTCCTAATAACCTAACTTCCTTGGGCCTCAATATTCTTATGTATAAAATAAAAATAATTAGATTACCTACATTATAGGGTTCTGTAAAAATTAAACTCATTTATATTCAGCATTTAAAGTATCTATAATACAATAAGGTCCATGTAAATGTTAATGATTTTTGTGACATTAGTCAAATAGGAAGAAAAATATGACATTTGTTCCACTGCTAACAGATTTGTGTATGTTTTCCATTTTTTGGAAACATATATTACATTTAAAAAATAGTAGTTTAAATTACCTGAATTCCAAAGGGGAGGTATTATACTGTTTTTGGCCAACTGAACTGGCAAAGATTGAAAAATAAATAAACAACAAACAAACAAATACAAATAAAACATTACCAACTAGAAATATTTCTTTGAGATTTGTTGTTTCCTTTGGAGCTTGAATAGCTGTTTTTACATTTGGGGTAGATAAGTAAAAATTTAAACATATGAACAGATACTGTGAAAAATTTTGAAACTGAAGAGAACATAAGGACGTCTTTCTTGTCTTACCAGATAGTAAAATATATTACAAAATGTTTAAAGTTTTTCAAATTAATTAAACTGAGTGTTATTAATTCTGACTGGCTAACCATCTGGAGGCCAATAACTTGTGTTATTATGCCATTATTTAACATTTTGCACAAAAACTATTCATCATCTTTGAGTACTTTCAGAGTTTATATTTTCACACACATGCATATATTAGTACAATTTTATATTTACATATATTATTAGTCATTTAAATATTTTGAAGTGGAGAGTGGCTTTCTGCTATAGAGATTAAATTATGTATAATAAATTTCACTGTACACACTAAAACACAGAAGAAGAAAGAAAAGAGAGAGTGAATATGTCAAAGGCACATGCCCTATTAGGAAAAATGTAATCAATGCATATAAAACAAATAATCTCATAAATACAACAAAAATTCTTGCCAATAAGAAGGTGATTTTAAAGGCATTGTAAAATCAATAAAATGGAAATACTATATAGGCATTTAGATAATAGAAAAATTACAGAATTAGACACTTACAAGAATATATGCAAACTTATGCATAAATAGGAAAATTAAAATGAACAATTTCTGTACATTAATCATTTATTAGCTTGGAGAGGCTCCTACAGTTGAGAATACACAATATAAGTGATGGTTTAGGGAAGTTCAGGACTTATATATTGCTGATGATTTAATGATAAGTGATGTGGAAGGATATGTAAAAATAAGTATAAACATTTTAATTGCACATGCATTTGTGACCCACTGATTCTACTTCTAGGATATTATTTTACAGGTTAATGGAACTCTGTGATTTTACACAGAAAATGCTCAAATTAATTAATGTGTATGGTTTGTTTTTTGTAAAAGCTAAAACTCAAACAAGCTAACTTATTGGTAGAAGGGCTCAAAACATAAAATATTACCATGGATAAAGAGTAATACTATATTAGTATAAAAAGCTCAATTCCCCAAAGATGTAAAATTAGAAGTTTATAGTAAAGTAACAAACGTGTTTCAAAATACATTATAAACTTGATAGGAGAAATTAGAAATATCTACAATTACAGTTGGCAATTTCAACACTTATCTTCTAGTAACAAACATAGTAAGAAAGAGAATATGTATGGATAAAGAAAACTTCTACATTATCAAAATAAATTTTAGCTAATTGACAATTGCAAAATGTTTCACCCAGTAACAACAAAATATACCATCTTTTCAGGTGCACATAAAACATTTACCAGGATCAAATTCTGAGAAATAAAACAAATCTCAATATATCTTCAGAATCCAAAAGCTTACGAAGTACCATCTCAGACCACAATCAAAATACGCTTAAATTCACCAACAGACAGATATGTAGAAAATCCTCAAATATTTTAAACTTAAATGAGAAAATTCTAAATATTCCATGTGTCAAAAAGAAGGTCATAGCTTAAATTATAAAGTACTTCTGAAGAGAATGAAAATGAAACACAACATAGCAAAATTGTGGGGCACAGCTAGAGTGGTAGTTACAGGGAAAAATGTTGCTTTAAGTACTAATACTGAAAAAGAAGAATCCCCAACCATTAACTTAAGCCTTTACATTTAGAAACAACAAACATCTCCTTCCCCCAACCCCACGCACACACAAATAGATATAAGAAGGTACTATGCTTAAGAGCAGAAATCAGTAAACTTGAAAGAAGAAAACAACCATAAAGAAAATCAAGAAGATTAAAAGCTGGTTCTTTAAAAAGATCAATAAAATTAATAAACATCTAACAAGAATGACTAAGGAAATAAGGCAGAGAGAGGGAGGAAAAGAGAGAGCAAGGGAAAGAAACACAAGTTATTCTGAAATATTGAAAATGGAAGAGGAGACATCACTACTACCACTGAACACCACAAGCATTTAAAGTGTAATGCAGGAATAGTAGCTTTACTCACAATTCCCCAAACAAGGAAGCATCCAAGATGTTCTCAGCAGGTAAATAGACAAATAAACTGAAGTACATCCAAGCAATGAACTATTATTCAGTGCTAAATTAAGCCATGAAAGACATGGAGGCACCTTGAAAGTATGTTCCTAAATGAAGGAAACCACTTTGAAAAGGCTGCACACTGTGTAATTCCAATTACGTGACATTTTGGAAAAGGAACACAGGAAAATGATTAGTGGTCTCCAAGGATGGAGGGAGAGAGGAGAGGTGAATAGGCAGAGCACAGAGGACTTTCGGGGCAGTAAAAATATTCTGTATGATATTATAATAATAGTTACATGCTGTCCTTCAGTTGTCCAAACCTGTATTATGAACAGCAACAAGAGTGAATTCTAAGATTAAACCATAGACTTTGGGTGATTATGATCAGCTAACATAGATTCATCAATTGTGACAAATTTCCATTCTGGAGGGGGATGTTAATAATGAGGAAGGCTATATGCATATGTGGCGGTAAAGGGTGTATTGAAATTCTTAGTACCTCCCTCTCATTTTTGTTGTAAACTTAAACATTGTCTTAAAAATATAAAAATTGTCTTAATGTGAAATTGAACATAAATTTATATGTAAGTGAAAAAAACTCTTAAAACTTTTAGAAAATAACAAAATTTTTGGAACCTAGAACTTGGTATAGAGTTCTTAAGCATGACAATAAAGACATGACACAAAGAAAATGATATATATTGGATTTCATCAAAACTGAAGCTTTATTCTGTGAATAATTTTGTTAAGAAGGTAGAAATAGTAGCTATGAACTTGCAGAAAATATTGGCAAACTACGTATCTTAAAGGACTTGTATGTAGTGTATGTTCTCAAAACTCAATGCTGAAAAATATTAGAAAATGAGCAAAAGTATGAAGAGAAAGTGACATTCACTGAAAAGGATATTTGGATGTAAATAAGCACATGAAAAGATGTTTAACATCATTAGCCAGTAAGCAAATTCAAATTAAAACCACAATAAAATATCAGTATGTACTTACTAAAGCAGTTAAAATTTTTAAAATAATGATACTACAAATGCTGACAAAAATAAGTAGAAACTATCATACATTGCTGGTCAGAATGTGAAATGGTGCCACCACTATGAAATATAGTTAGGCAATTTCTTTAAAAACTAAACATATACTTACCACACAATTTACCAGTTGCACTCCTGATACTTATCCTTGGGAAACAAAATTTTATGTCTACACAAAAACCTGTATAGTATTGTTTATGGTAGCTTTATTTGTAATCTAAATTTGGAAATTACCAAAATGCCCCTAATAGGTGAATAGCTAAGCTAAATGTGGCACATTCATGCAATATAAAAGAAGGAACTACTGATACATATAAAATCCCTCATGGGTGTTAAGGGCATTGTGTTGAGTGAAGATGTCAATTTCAAAAGGTCATATACTCTATGTTCCATTTATGTAGCACTCTCAAAAATGACAAAAGTATAGAAACAGAAAACAAAATCACTTAGAGGTTAGAGATAGTAGTATGGGGAAAGAAAAGGGGCTTAAATATAAAGGGATAGCATGAGGGTGATCTTGGTGGTGATAGTACAGCATCCTGATTGCAATGTTGGTTTCACAAATATACACATATAATAAAATTATGTAAAATTAATACACAAGCATTTATCCATATTAATTTCCTAGTTTTAATGTTGTACTCTAATTCTCTAAGATGCAGCCATTGCAGGAAACTGCTTCCAAGTGAGAGAATATTAGATCTTTTTTGATGAACCAGGGTACCCAAATCATTATTTTAGTCAAGATAGGAGTATTTCCTGCCAAACTGATATATTAATTAATTAATTAGTTCTGAAACAGTATTGTATGAGAAATAAAAAAGAAATCTTTCTCTCATCTTGCCACTTAAGTGTTGATTTTTTTCAGAAATTCTTGTAATTTACAAGTTTGCCTGTCTCTCAAGTTACTCTGGATTCAATTATACATTTTCATTTTTAAGATTTTTGCCTCATTCTTATTACCATTAGCATCAGATGAACTTCAAAATCACACAGGTATTACAAGTCAAATGAGGAAAATATTAAGCAAGAAATTTGAAGACATAAGGGACCTTCACATAGTTTAATCCTTAAACATAATGAGGAAGTAATTTTTATTACAACAGCTTTGATTTCAGCTCTACAAATTAGGCAGAGATATCAAATGTGCAACCTCATTCCCTATTGAAATAGAATCTACATCCAAACATTGTTTTAACAGAAAGAGAAAAATAATAATGTAATAAGGTGAATACTTTCTGCTTGATGCCAAAAGATGAGCTGCTGTATTAATACAGCTTCATGTAGGTTTTTATAAAAACAACAACTTATTTTTGTTTCTTTGTGCTTTCCTGGACTCTGTTGATCAAAAATTCCATCATGATGGAACAATAGATATAATCATTTTATAATAAGATATCAATAATGGTAAAATCAATGTCTAACATTCATCAGCACATTTACTATTATGTTTTTGTTGCACTTGATACTAGACAATATTGAACTCCTTTCAAGCAATTAGATCAAAATTTATAGTGTTTTATAAATATTATTTTATTATTGTTTTCATCAATTCCCCAACTTTATTTTTTAGGTGAAAATATGATGTGCTATTATTTTTGTTTTTGCTTAGTAATTATACTGCATTATTATGTTATGTTTTAGAGAAAGTTCTGTACTCCAACTATATTTGTACATTCCTTCAGAACGTAATTGAAATGTTTATCACATCAGGAAGATACTCATTCCTAGTGATTAAAGAACTTCTGAATTGTTTTATGGTATATAGACTACCAGACGATACTCTCTGTTGATCATTCTAGCTAGCCTTGCTTTCTAACTACTTGCATTCACTGAAAGGTAAAAACCAGATCAGTCGGAATTTTAAAATGGAAATGTGAGCAGGAGATGCATTGAGATGAGAGAAGATTTCACTGCTTACATGTTTGTTTCTCTTTATTCTGCTTCATGTCTGACCCTCACATCTTCATAGTGTTCTAATTAAGTGTAACCTTTCTTGTTGTTATCGTGAGTGACTAAAGGGAAAGAAAAAATTGTTCACTGGTATTGGTGTTAGAATCACAGAGATTTGCTTGCTTTGGCTGTTACTGTTTTCCTGGCAAATAAGTGAAAATAAAATCAACTTTGATGTATGGCATAGATTCACATATTTAACACCTCATAATCACAGTACTGAGTCATATTATAGCTCCAGCTATCTATTTTTTTTGCCAGTTGGGATGACAAAGCAGTCTCTCAAGACTCTTTTGTTATCTGCTATGTATAATACATATTTCACTTGACTTACTGAAGACATAAAGTGCTCCCTGTGGTACTTGTTCTTTTAAAAAAGAGTTCAATATCTACTATGAAACTACACAAAATACTAGTTTATTAAAATATATAAAAGAATGCAGGGCTTCCATTTGAATCTACTGGGGAAAGCAATTTCTATGCTGCAAACAGAAAATAATCTGTCTTACTTATCCAGATTGCATCTTAATATATTTTTGTTTCCTTTTGTAGTACTTAATTTTTCTGCTGCTCCCCTCTTAATATTAAAGCAAATATCATATGTATTTGACAACTAAGGTATATAATGATATGGAAAATATGAAATCACATTCATTTCCTTAATTTCTTTTGCAATACTTCATCTCTCCAACACTTGGATTCATTATTTGAAGAGCATAATGTTCCATTTTTACATATTAAATAGAATCCAGATAATGTTTTAGGCACTTTTTCAAAATTGAACTGTAGTTTATTTACAATGTTGTGTTAGTTTCTAATATAGAGCATAGTGATTCAGTTATATATATATATATATATATATATATATATATATACACACATATATATATATGTGTGTATATATATATATATATACATGTATAGATATATTCTTTTTTATTACAGGTTATTACAAGCTCTTGGACATAGTTCCCTGTGCTATACAGTAGGACCTTGTTATTTATCTATTCTGTATTTAGCAGTTTTTATCTGCTAATTCCAAACTAAGATGCTTTCTTAAACATGAAAATTTATAATTAGTCTAGCACAAAACCCAGTACTGTTGAAAACTAACAAGATGGAAAAGTAAAAACAAAGACAACCTTAGCCTTACATCTGTGTGGGTATCTTGGGCAGGTAGGGGTTTCCTGCTCTTCCTTCAGAATATCAGACCTCTGCTTTGTATCACTTCATGATTCTGAGAATGACTGTGTTTCCAGCCCTCTCACTGGGGCAGAAATACTTTGTTTCTACTTCTCCCACTAAGGCAGTTGATACAAACTGAATTGTGTCCTCCTAAAATTCACATGTTGAGGTTGTAACCCCTAAAGAGATGGTATTTGTAAATGGGCCGTTGCAAGGTACTTAGGTTTAGATAAGGTCATAAGGATGGAGTCTTCAAAATGGAATTAAGGTCTTTGTGAGAAGAAGAGACACCAGACAGCTCTTTCTGTCTCTTTCTCTTTCTCTCTTCCTGACACCCACACTCATGGAAAGGCCATGTGAGCCCACTGCAGACCAGGAAAAAAGGCCTCACCAGAACTCAACCATGCTAGCACTCTTGATGTTAGATGTCCAGCTTTCAGAACTGTGAGAAAATAAATTTCCCTTCCCTAAGCCACCCAGTTTGTGATATTTTTGTTATGGCAGCCTGAGTAGACTTAGACAGCATTTGCATGTTTGCCTGTGACCAGGAGTAGGATGATTTCTGAAAGTAGAATTTTCTGTTTTTCCTTTTACCAATTTCTTAAAAGCAGTGTAACATACACTGCCCATGAGCTAGGGCAGGAGTGTTTCTTGCCACTCCCCACAGGTTTTGTAGGTTCCAGGAAGCATATAGGATTTGTGCTTGAGTGCTAAGGGAAAGGACTTCCACAGAACTGACTTCCTTCAAGTTTTCTCTGAGCATTCAGTGGAGCTCCACTATAGAGCTGGTTGAGTGTGAACATCTCTTATGTCTAAGGGTCCCAAGGATTATAAACTGCTACACTAGACCACAGAGGTTCATAGCATGTCAAGAAATGTGAGCAATTATACACACACTCACCTTTATTGAGATACAACTCACATATTATAACATTTACCACTTTAAAATGTAAAATTTAATGTTTTTGGTGTATATTAACATGTTTGCACAACCACTGCCACTATCTAATTCTAGAACCTTGTCATCTCTCCATGTTATGGACTAAATTAAGGTTAAATGAAGTCAAAAGTTTAGGGCTGTAATCTGATAGGAATGTTATCATGACAAGAAGAGTAGGCACCAGAGACCACTCTACGCATGCACAGAGAAGAGGCCACATGAGGACATAGTGAGAAGACAACTGTCATCGAGTCAGAGGAAGCCACTGCATTAGAGACCAACCCTGCGGGCACCTTGGTCTTGGACTTCTGTCCTGAACAACTGTGAAAAAATAAATTTCTGTGGTTTAAGCCACCCAGTCTGTGATATTTTGTTAGGCAAGCAGAGCTAATACACTCCATAAACAAACCCCATACCTGATGGCAATCATTTTTTGTTCACCCTCCTCCCAGCCTCTAGAAACCACTAATCTACTTTCAGTCTCTTTGGAATTATCTATACTGGAAATTTCATATACATGGAATCGTACAATGTATGTGGTTTTGTCTGGCTTCTTTCATTTAGAGTAATGTTTTTAGGTTTTTCCAGGTTGTAGCATGTATCATAACACCATTACTTTCTATGGCTGAAGAATATGTCATTTTGTTTTCTAGTCATCACTTTATGGACATATGAGTTATTTATAAATGTTAGCTGTTATGAGTAACACTGCTATGAATATTCATGTATGAATTTTTGCATAAACACATGTTTTCAGTTCTATCAGGACATACTTAGATTTGGAATTGCTGGTATCTCTATGTTTAACTTTTAAGGGAACTGCCAAACAATCTTCCACAGCAGCTGTACCATTTTCCATTCCCACCAGCAATGAATGAGGATTCCAAATTCTGCACATTCTCGCCAACACTTGCTATTGTCCATCTTTTTTATTATAGCCACCCTAGTGTGTACAAAGTGGTATCTCATTGTGATTTTGACTTGCGTTTCCCTAATGATTAATGACATCAAGCATCTTTTAATGTACTTAGTAGCCATTTATATATCTTCTTTGGAGAAATGTTTATTTAGAAATTTTGCCCTTTTTTATTTAGGTCCTTTGACTTTTTATGGTTGAGTTATATTAGTTCTTTGTATACTATGAATGACAGACCTTTATCAGATATTCAATTTATAAATAATTTATCTCATTCTCTCTTTGGTATTACTTTTATATAAGTATTGCATCGATATATATCACAACTCCTCTCAATATAGTGTTTTAATTTTTGCTTTATCAAATAATATGTTTTAATAAACTGAAAGAAGAAAACATAGTTTCTTAAATTTACTCATAGATTTATCTTTTCCCTTGATCTCTTTCTGTTTATCTCAGTTATCATTTAGTGTCATTTTCCTTAAAACTGACTAACTTCTTTTAGTTTTTCTTACAGTGAAAATTTGCTGTAGACTTTTATGTTTTGGTTTTATCTCAATATATCTTTATCTTGCCTTGACTTTTGCTAGATAGATTTATTGGATATTAAATACTGCTCGATAGTAGGGTTTTTTTAATTAAAGTACAGTCAATTACAATGTGTCAATATCTGGTGTATAACACAATGTCCCAGTCATGCATATGTATACATATATTCATTTTCATATTTGACAGTACTTTTTTAAACTATAGCACATGGAAATTTTGTTCTAATGTCGTTTGCCTTCTACTATATCTTATCAATTTGTTCCTTTTTTATGTTATGTTTTTCTGTTGTTGTTTTTAAGATTTTTCTCTCTAGTTTTCACATTCTACACTATCCTCTGATACATCTGTAAGTATGTGTCTTTGTTTATCTTACTGGGATGTGTGAGTTCTTGGATCTATAAATTAATCTTTCTATCAATCATGTGAAGTTTTCAGCCATTATTTCTTCAAATATATCTCTATACATCTATATATAGGGTCACCTGTATTTGTTATTTAGCATAATGATCTCTCAGATAACTTCGCCAGCCATTTTCCATGGATAAGTCTTTGATATTCTACATATTTAAATTCAACCTAAATGATTCTGATCAAGGTATCCATGAGCAGAGTCCAAAAGACAGATAGTAGGCTAGAGGCCATGATTATATTCAGCAGTTACAATGATAGTCTCAGTGTAATATGTGGGGCTTAGGCCAAAGGATCAAGACAAAGAATTTACATGTAAAGCAGGGCAGAAATCACAAAATATTATAAATTTCATCTTGGATCACAAGATAGTCTAATATCAGCCAGAGCACTTTTCATTTCACTTGAGAATAGACATCTCTCTAACAGAGATATTCCTAGAGAATGGCCAAATGAACAGCCAACCTCATTAGGGATGTAAACCTGCCTTAAATTAGCTTGTAATCATTCTGTGCTAACAGTTTTGTCACCATTACTCTAATTTGCAATTCTCATAAAGCAACATTGCCATTTATTCAGTTTCTAAGTTCTGTTTCCATGAATTCACATCCCTTAAAGTTTTCCAGCATGACCCAATATTGTGCAATCCTATTTGTGATACAACAAATCCATATATTTCCTATCTACATTTTATGTTTAACTCAAATAACGATAGTCACACATAATCTTTCTTAGCCCATTTCACATGGATTTTCTCCTTTTAACCTTCATATGAAGTATTTATAGTTTATGGTACTTATTTGATATATTTAATATATAAAAACTTTCCTTGTTATCTTTTAAAATATGTTACCTGTATAAAATCTTTTTTATACTAAAGTAGATTATAGTATCTTTGAAAGCAGAGATTATTTTATCTCCAAATTATCTTGTAAAGCTTCCTAAATAGAAACACTCAGTAATTATTTTATATTCTGTTTGAAAAGCACGGCACACAGAAGGCCTATTTATCAGACACTACCCAAGCACACTAAAATCCTCTCAGAACCACTTCTTAATCCAGCCAAAAGCTGTGACAACAATTTATTTACAGTTTTTTACCAGCTGTTGGGTGATGTTAACTTTCCTGCTATATGACATAAATTAGTCAGCAAGGAAGGCCCTCGTTGTCTTGATGTTGCCCAAAACTTAATGCTGATGTACTGTATTTGTGATATCATGCTAATTAGACCTAGTGAGAAAGTAGCAAGTTTTCTAAATACTCTGGTAACATACATACATGTCAGATGACGAAGGTAAACCTCACAAAGGTTCAGAGGACAGTTAACGCTGGTGCAGTTTGAAGGAATTGTATGGTCTGGGCATTCTGAGACATACTCAGTAAAGAAGGTGTTCCGTTTTGAATTCCCTGCCACTAACAAAGAGCTAGAATACTTGGTGTTATCTTGGGGAGAATTTTGTGGATTAAGTGAACTTCCACCACACTTAAAAATACTGTTTTTACCTATTTACTGGTTATTTGGGAGACTGTCAAAATTTGATTGCAACTCAGAGTAAAATTTACTCTGTAATCCAGGCTATCATTTAAGAAGTCTTGCCATTTAGGGCATTTAATACAGAAGATCTTGGGATGATAGAGGCATTCATGTGGGTAAAGATGATGTAATGTGTCTCTTTAAGCAAGAAGACCCTTAAAGACACATGCTGTGTTCTTGGTTGGGGGTTATTTACTATTTGAAAATAACTTCTAGGATGTGTCACTGGATGTTACTAGAAATTGAGCAATTTAACAGGGGAAATTAGGAAATACGATGAGAGGTGTCCAATTAAAGATGAATATTTTCAGACAGATTGACTCCTTAGTCGAGGGAAGCATAGCAGCTGACCACTGAATGATGGATTGGTTCACCTGGGATCAGGCCCGAGCACGTTTAGGAGAAACAGGTGAATCTGTTGCATTGATGCCTCCCCTTCAGCTCACTTTCATTTTCTCCTGGAATGTTCTTTCTAATGAAATGTTGAAAAAAAGTCTCAAGTCCTGTTCGTACATAGTTCCGCACAATTTGTTCATGCTACCTGTATATTGACCAAGTAGGCCTTAACTTTCCTTTCAGCTTAAATAAACTTTAGACAGGTACCTTCCTTACTGTGGTCCCTTGACCTCTCTTCTTATTTATTTTAGAGAATTTGTCATTACAAATTCCATCTTTCCCCCTTTGAGATGTAAATCTCTTCCAGTCTCTTGCCAGTTTTACAACCTAAGAATGTTGTAAAATGTTTATTTTATTTTATTTTTTGAAATTTTGAAATTTTTTTTGAAATGTAATCATCTAAGAAGATAGTGGCCATTTTCTATGGGAAGGTATGAGCCTAACTTCCCAAAGGGACAGTTAGCAAACACAGTTGGCCTAATCACATTGACCAACATCACCACTAATGCCCTCTATTACTTTTCTAATTGCTCACCCCAAGGTTTAATGATTTTGTTCAGCATAGTTGAGTTCAATCTCTCCCCTATCATAAGTCTTGAATAAAAATCTTTCTTGTCTGTTTAACAAGCCTAGTGTAATTTTTCTTTAAACATTTAGATGGCTATAGTAGTAAAGCACAACACAGGAGTGGCAAAAGAGGACCCTGGTGATGGGGAAGAGATGCAGATCGTTTTAGTTGTTCCCTTTATACGAAGAGAAAAGTGGCCTGAGGTATAGCTATGTATTTACATCTGTGGTAAATGCGACATTGGCCAATGACTTGGCTGCTTGATCAGGGTCCTGGTAAAGATAATATTGGAGTATTGAAGCGTAGAGATTTGGGAAAGAGGAATGTAAATGAGCAAACTGAAGTGAGCAAAATGTGTATGCATTTGGTGAATCACATTAATGGATACTAGAAAGCATCCATCACAGTGCTGACACTCAAAAACCAAATAAGGTTAACTTGGCTTGTGTATGCCAATTGTCTTTTCCTTTTTCATCCCAATATTAGTAAAATAAGCCTATGAGTGAATAAGCCATATTGGCAGGAAAGGAGGCTGTATATGACCCCAAGAGAATGGATTTCCTCTCACCAAGTTGAATCAAGCTATTGTCCCAGACAAATGCCACACTTGCAAGCAACAAAGACGGACCCTGAGCCTTTTGGACTAATCATTCTGAATCACTAAGAAAGGCCTAATGGACACATGATGGCACGGGGTCTGCCCAAGCAGGACAGCAGAGTAATCCAGCTTCTCTCCACGTGGTAGCAGAGCTCTAACAGTCTGAGTTCAGAAAGTTTTCTGCCCACCCCTGAGAAGTAGGCAGTTCTATTTATTTTTCCTTCTCCTAGACATAGCGGGTCTTCATCTGTGTCCTGAGGCTAAGAAAATGTGTTGCCCACCCTTTTCGGGCTTAGGTCTTTTGTTCTTCAAGGTGGAGTGGAGCATGCAGAATTGTATGCCTTTCCTATAGCACTGTCACTCCCTTTCTCATTCCTGCACCAGCCAAAACAGCTTTATCTAGACTCTCTCCCTGCCCCCAAACTTTCTCATGAAAACTTAGCTCTGTACAGAACAGCCTGCAACTGCATTCAAATTCCCCAGTGTCTGTGGCTCCCATGGGTTCTATACTCTCATGCTGGATCACAATTGGCCTCTAGCAATTCAGTAAACATTTTAGCAATTTCTTCTCACCTGCCTTGTCTTCCTCCTGCTGCCAGAGATTTTGCAGTGCTCATCTGAGGCGCTGTCTTCCCTTAGCACTCAGGCTGGTTGATTGTCATATAAACTCAGCTCTCTGCTAGGTTCAGAAAAAGTTATTTTGTAGATCACCCAGCTGTTTTTGCTTGTCAGAGTGGGAGTGATGTTCTTTCCAGCTTCTATATGCTAGGCAGAAAATGGAAGTGTTTGCCTTCAGCAGTTCTTGTAATGAAGATCTACTGGGAACATAAGCTCTCTGCTTTTGCTTGTCTGTTAATGTCTTTATTTTACTTTCCTTTTAGAAGCAAATATTATCTAATAGATTTAAAATCTTAGTTGACAATTCTTTCTTTTCTTTTAGCACTTTAAAGATATTTTTCCGCTGTTCTTTGTGTATTTTCTGATGAGAAGCCTGAGGTCATTCTTTTTAACTATTCCTTTTATGCATTGTCTTTTTATATTTGTGCTTTAAATGTTTTAATTTATCACTGTCTTTAATTACTTTGATTTTAATTTGGCTTTGTATGGTTTTCTTTGGGTTCATTTTACTTAGAGTTTGATGAGCTACTTATTTCCAGAAACATTTTTCTGAAACTTGGAAACTTTTCAGCTATTATTTCTTCATACATGTTTTTTATATCCTCCTCCCTTCTAGAACTACAGTGGCATTTGTTAGTTGGCTCGCTTGATCCCTAGTATCAATGAGGGTTTGTTCAGATTATTGGGTTTTTTTTTTCCTTTCTTTCTCTGTGATTCAGTTTAGCTAGGTTCTATTGCTGTCTTCAAGTTTAGTGATATTTCCTCCTTCCCCTCATGAGATCTTAATCTCATTCAGTAAAATCAATCTCTTCATTTTCCATTTGCAGTAATTGCACCTGTTTCCTTTTCTCTTCTTTTTATAGTCATGAATTCTGTCGAATTATTGAGCATATTTATAATAACTCCTTTAGGCCACTGTATACTGATTTCATCTTCTGCCATTTTATAATCCATTTTTATTAACTCATAAAGTTCTCCTGATTATGAGTCAAATTTGCTGCTTCTTTAAGAAATAGTAATATATGATTAGATGACAGACATTGCAATTGTTAAGTTGTGGAGGCTTGGATTTGTTTTTCTTTCTTTAAGATAACTGTCAAGTAATTTTCAAATCAAATTGATCCTTTGGAAGCTTATTTATAAGTTTTGTTAGGGGTCCATGAATAATTTAGCCTTGTTACTAAAGCATGATTCTACCTAGTTCTCTACTAATAGCATCATCTGTTCAGTAAACTCTCTTGATTCTGACTGTATGAACTCAAAGTTCTCCTACCCTCTGTGTGCTCTGGGAATCAATAATTATTGGCAGCTATTTTTTGTTTCTTTTTGATTGCTTGTTTGTTTTTCCTGGAACAGTGGCATGTACTTTGTGCATGATCAGAATATTATTATGTCAAAGAATTCAGAAAATATTCTGCAGTTTTATAACTCTTATGCTATGTATGTCCTGCATGTCAGGGATTATGCCCACAATTTTTAGCACCTTCCAAATTTTCAAATTCCAAGTTCTGTCCCCTTAGCTCTGAGACAAGCATTCTCTGCTTAGGCTTTCCTTCTTGAACATCGAACTAGAAAATGTCCCCAAGCAAAAAGGTAGGGTGATACTAATATTTACCTCACTTATTTCCCTTGTTTCGGGGATCACAACCATGTGCTGCCTGTTGCACAATAGCTGAAAGCACCTGCTTAATATATTTTGTCCAGTTTTCTAGCTTTTTATGGTGTTTGGTAACCTGGTCAGTTACTACATCATGGCCTAAAATGGACATCCTCGTAAGTTTTTGATTTAACAACTATCTAAAGCTTTTAAAATATGAATATTTTTAATTCAATCACTTTTTATTGGATTCAGCTATTGTGTTGGTCTATTCTAAACTACTTTAGCATTTCCAAAGAGAGGTTGCAAAACTTATTCTTAGCAAAAGTCCCTACTTGATTAGTTTCCTTTTTAACATTCAACTATATGAGGCTATGGTGTTAAAAAATAAAGTCAAGAATCTGAGATAGGAAATTTTTTTAAGGAATATCAGATTGCATAAATGTGCGCAAAGTATAATAAATACAATAAAAATGAGTTCTTAATAAGACTATACTAGTGTAATGGGTTGAAAAGGCAAAATTCATGTCTACCCAGAACCTCAGATGTGATCTTATTTGGAAATAGGGTCTTTGCAGATGTAATTAAGTTAAGATGACATCACACTGTATCAAAGTGAACCCTAAGTCCAACAACTGGAGTCCTTAAAAGAAGAGGAGGAGACACACAAAGACACATAGAAAAGAAAGTCATGTAAGAACGAAGGCAGAGATTAGATTTATGCTGCCACAAGCCAAGGTACTCCAAAGAGTGCCAGGAGTTGCCAGAAGCTAGGAAGAAAGAAAGGATTCCTCTCTAGACCCTTCAGAGAGAGCATAAACTTGCTGACACA
This sequence comes from Vicugna pacos, assembly GCF_048564905.1. Taxonomy (NCBI): domain Eukaryota; kingdom Metazoa; phylum Chordata; class Mammalia; order Artiodactyla; family Camelidae; genus Vicugna; species Vicugna pacos. The sequence continues at coordinate 17,847,443 of NC_133011.1, forward strand.
GTGATTTCATTCTTCTAGTTTTGAGAACTATAAGAGAATAAATTTCTCTTGTAAATCATCAAGTTGTAGAAATGTGTTATGGCAGTCCAAGGAAACGGATCAAACAGAAAACATACATTTAAAAATATAGGAATTATTCGTTAATTATTATACTAACATTTTAATTAAAGAAACTGAATGAGAGAAAGTTGCAGTAATTTTCCCAAGATCAGTGGACCAAAAAATTTTAAAAATGGTACCTATTTTTTTGTTTGTTTTTTTACTCTTTTCCACAACACAATGTTCAAGAATTAAAACTACCCTTATCCATTAGAGTGAAGATTTCCTACTTCAAACTATAAAATTATTTCTAGCACAATCTGGTGGAACCAACAAGTCTCTTTTACCATTATCATAATCAATTTTACTGAATTTTTATTTGTAAGTCAGGGATAGAATTATAATCAGCCTGTTAATAGTCATAAATAGGAATAGGGGAGGGAAGAGATAGAGAGTGAGAGACAGATGAATTTTGATTGATGATAAATACTCAGCCAGCTTTTGAACATTATATGGTATCCCTTGCCCTTTAATACTTTCTTCTTTCTTGAATGTTTGTCTTGCAAAAAGTGTTCAGTTTTGATGTTGCTTTTGTTATCCAGTCAAACAAGTAGAACTGCTATCCAAGATAAGGGAAATAGTTATTCAACCTTGAATTTGATGAAGATCTAAAGATTTTTAACTAATAGATAGTTTTCATTCAAATTTATTTTGATTTTTTAAAATAATATTTGCTGCAGTGATTGCTCATATTTGATATTTCAAAACAAAATGTCTACCAAAAGGACAGGGATATTATGTAATTAGCTGTGTTGGCATAGTCCATTCTTCAGTTTCTTTTCTAAAATTATGAAATTTATTTATTTTTCATTTATTTCTCACAGTCTGATTTAGAGAAGTATGAATATTTTTTAAAAATGTTTAATCTTACAGAGATCAGTTACATATTGACCATTTAACTTATTATTTATTTTTCCTCAGATTAAACAAAGCTTATTGAACCTTACCAGGGAGGCCAATATGAAGGAAAACGTGAAATTTATATTTTATCTGAATGTATACAGTTTATAGCTATTTTGTGGCAACATTTATGGGACAGGCTGGCTATTTTTTCTATTTTTCAAGTGAGCTCATGTAAAAATTTTTGATTAATTTGGATACTTAAGTTAGAATCTTATTCATATTCCAGCAGGGTCAGAGGATTTTGGAGATGCACTAGCTGACTTCCCATTAAAGGGAGCTTTGCATAATTCCCACTGACTTTCCTGAGAAACAACTTTTTTTTTTGTCATCTTTCTGCTGTCTGCAAAAGCCTTAACTAAAGTGTCAGCTTGAAGAATATGCTCTACTGAAGGTACCTGATGGATTCATGTAGCAAAAAAGTTAGAGAACTACTAAAACCAACATTTTTTCCATAATAAGGTGGATTTTTATTATTCTAACTGGCAGTTTTATGACACTAATGACTTATTTCAGGATACAATAACTTTTTTTCATGTTGAATAAGACAAAAAAGCTATTTTTAGCAAATTGCACTTAAAATTCTTCCAACAGGAAAAAAAGCTATCTATATTTTGAGATTGCATGGAAATATCTTAAAATTACTAATCACATGATTTAATAGCCTAGTAAAAATGCCTGTAGTTATAGTAATCCTTAGGTCAGGTATCTTAGTATTATATTAATTTTAATAGATAAGTATCAACTTACTTGTAGAAAATTATTTTCATATTATAGCCCTATCTGTTCATCTCTCTTAAGAATACTCTTCTCTTGACTAAAATATGACGTAAAGACTAATTTCACTATATATTTTCCATACATTTGACAGTTTTTTCATATAATATAATTAAGATATAGCATTCATATATGAAAATTCTGTCATCCTAATAATGCATTTCCTCATTGGAAATCATTTTTTTCTCAGTTGTTATATTTTTTCCAGTTGTTATAACTATTTATTTGTTAATAGGCTCTAACCAAGAAATCCAAAATATATGTGGCTAAACAAAATCATAAAGGTTTCTTTCTCAAGTCATGTGAGATTATTGGTCAAAATTGTTGATATGATTCTTCTTCACATGGTTATTCAAGGATCTTAGTTTCTTCCAGTGTTATTGCACCTCTTGTTGGAGTTTTGTCCACATTTACTTTTTCAAAGATGGTTTCTGGCATGTTGAATATCCAGATCTCAGGAACATGAGAGCCAAAATCCAGGGAAGAAATTTTCTCTTGATAAGTGAGGTGGGATTGGTACACATCTCGTATGTTTAGTTTCTTTCTGTGTGAACTTAGGAATGTGGTCAGAAATAATAATAAAAAACAAAGATGGAAAATGTATCAGTAACTAGATGACTATAGGCATAGTTTGAACTCTGTTACTATGGAAGAAAGGAAGAACCAAATTTAATCAATATCTCTGCAATTAATTATTACACTTTCTAAGATTTAATTTATGCATATTTAGTTTTATACTGAATAGTATAAACTACTTTTATACAGATTATTTTGGGTATAATTAACTTCAGTTAATTTATTGATGCAAATTTAACTTTACTAAGAATTTGAATGGACGATGCACCTTTAAAAACTCTCTGACCATGAAGTGATGTACAAAACATGATATACAAATAAAATATGTATATCAGTGAGCATAGAACTGTACAGTTGCAAGTCAGGTAGATTTTGTAAATTTTTGTATATTAAGTTTAAATATCTCTGCCTTCTATTTGGGAAGGAGACATTTTCTTCTGATACTTCCCCAATAGTAGCCGAGTTTAATTTTTTTTTTTTAACATCAGCATAGGATCCTGGGCACTAGCTGATTTCCTTTAATTTCCTATTTTTGCTTCTGTCCCTCCTTTAGCAGGAACATTCAAGAAATACTTACATTCAGGAAATAATACTTTCATGTTCTGGATAAAGTATTTTGCTGGGTTCCAGTTTCAATACCTTTCTCTTAAACATTAATATTCCCCAAGGCCCCTCTCAATGCCATGTAAACTACTCCATATCATGAAGGGAAACACAATTCTGCCTCACAAAAGTTAGGTATAGTGACTGTGATGATAGTGGGATTAAAATATAATACTGCTACCTTTTAAGTTATTATGGCATCATATTTCAGAAAAAGGAAGAAAGAAAGAAAGGTAATTGCTTTGGGTATGTTTGATTACTTATTTTATAATTATATTATTATCAATAAAATAAAACAAAGATTTTATTTAAACATTCCAGATTAATTTTTCAAATTAGTTACTCCATTGCCTATCTACCTTGAAGTAATAATGTTCAGATTTTTAGAATGAACAATACTTGTATTTTTCTTTGTCGGAAAGTTTTAAAATGCTTTGGTTTGGCAGTTGGTTTTTTTTTTAACCCTGCCCAAAGTGGAAAGCTAAATTCCTAAGTTGCCTTAGGTCACATATGACACCTCCATTTGAGAATGTGCATGTTGTCAATGCCTTAGGGATAAAAATGATATGTCGATTTCTGAATTTCTGCAATTTTATGTCATAAAAATTGGGCAAACAATTGTAAAGATTATATGTTTCATTACAAAATGAAATATGCACTTGCAATTAAAAATCAAATTCTTGTAACACTATACACATTTAAAAAAGAACTCCTTAATCTCAAAGGGGAACATATTTCACTGAATCTCTTTTTTGTTCTTCTAGCAGTTATTTCTTTAGTACTAAATTATAAATTCATATATATATTTTGACTTTAAATTATTAAAATTGTTTAAATATCTCTATATATTTATTTAATAAAGAATTTATATGCAAATTACAGAATATATTTTTAGAATTTTATAATAAGGTAACAAACAACATAAATATTTGGCAAAATATTTCAACAGACATTTCAGAAAAGAAAACATACAAATGGTCAACAAATCAAAGAAGACATTCCCAAATTAATAGTCATTGGGCAATATAAATTTAAGCCACAATGAGATACACGCCTTTTAGAAAAGTGAAATTTTGAATATCTGATGATCCTAACCACTGGTGAGGATGTGGATCAACTAGAATTTTTACACACAGCTGGTGGAATGAAAATAATATCAATTTGAAAAACTGTTATAATATTAACATAGGCTTTCTGTACAACCCAACAATTCCACACCTTGGCATTTGCATGTGAGAAATAAGGACAAACATCCACACAAAACCTTGTATATGAATACTTAGTGTCTGTGTGCATCAAAGCAAAATCTGGGAGAAAAAAACTATGTTTATCAACATATACTCATACAGTGAAATACTACACAGCAATAAAAATGACCAAAGTACTGAAATAAAACAATATAGATGATTCTCAAAAGTAATATGGAGCAAAGAAGCTGACACAAAGGTACATCCTGTTTAATTCCCTTTGTATGAAAATCTGTAAAAACAAATCTATTATTAGAATAAGAATGAATTTTAGTGGTTTTATATGGCCAAGGGGATAGAGGAATCAATTGGGATAAGGCATAAGGAAAGTTCTGTGGTAACTAAAGCCTACTTTATTTTGTTGTAGTTGCAAAGATTCATGAATTTGTCAAATCTCATTATTTATTGCAACAGCACTTAATCAGTTGCTTACATTGACCCATATGTAACAGGTGTTTATAAAAATTCTTTTTATCCGTACTGTTGGCAAAAATTGAAAAAAAAAGATTTTCAAATAAAGCTTTATTTGTATTTTTGATGTAGAAGTGATTACTTCATGAAAAAAAGTATTTGCAGTTAACTAGTCTCATTTTTTAAGAGTTGAGGACATCATATCAAAAACAAAATCAAAATCTGATTTCTCCCTAAGAAATAAATTGAAGGAAAACACTTTTCTTCATAATTTAAGAATATATAGATTACAATTACTTTAGAAATATATTTATCACTGCTATGCAAATCTTAAACATACAAACAGAGGCAAATATTCATTTCCAGGGGAAAAAATAGAATTCTTGTGTGTATTGTTGTTGGTTAAACTGAATTTGTATACCAAAAACTTAGTTCCTCCGAACTATGAATATGATTTACATTTCCAACAACTGGGTGTTTTTTAAAAAAAATTTTAGTGACAAGATAAAGAACATTTTTCTGTCAGATAGTCTTTATATTAAATGAACCATGATTCATTAAAAATGAAATACAATACTGCCTGCCTGGTCAAAAAGACTAAATTTTGTAATCACACTGTTGGCTCTGTGAATTGTCATGCATCATGTTCTAATTTATTTTATTGGCTCTAAGCACAGACCCAGAGGTTGAATAAGAACAATGCAGATCCCAGTACATCATCATATGATAACAATAATGAATCTTAAATAATGAGGCCCTACACAATGTTCATAATTAATATGGCAGTAATGGGAGCAGGCTCTGCTGCCTGTGCCTACCACTTGGGTTTAATATCCATACTGATTAAATGGATTCCATGGGCAATAATCTTAACCATCTTAGCCTCAGGGAATTGTAATAATAAGACCAAGCATATAGGTTGGTTGTTAAAATAAATGAGATAAGCAATATAAAGCACTTGGGTCATAATTTGGCACGGCAAGTGCCATACAAATATTAGCTATAATTATAGACATCATTTCTCATATTCTTCTTGAAAAGAATGCTAAATATTGTTAAAATTAAATGAATGGCAAACCTTTCTCTCCTTTATAGCTGTATTTCATACTGCTAAGATGAAAATAAATTCACCTTTGTAACAAAACTGAACAAAGTTAATATTCTTAGTATAAAGAGTTGTTAAGAAAAAAATTCCAAAATATATTTTTGTGGAATTTTGGTTATTCATGAGAAAATTAACCAATAGATGATATATAAATACAAATGTAAGTATAAATATATTTAAAAGGTCTTCTTTGGATAACCAAACAGTGAAAAATCTAGCCAACATATTCCTGAAATATAATGCATGGGCAATCAAGTATGTGCTGAATAATAGAACTATTCATATCACTAATTAATTGGCATAGCTTTTAAAACATAATTTTTATTGGTTCCAGCATAGGAATTTCAATAAATATTATTGCCAACCTTCTGTTTCTTTGTCAGCAGAATACATAGATTCTATAATTAATTTAATGATACTCCTACTACAATACTCCTACTACTTTTCCTATTTTGTTTTTATGTTTGAAAGAATGTTCTCATCATTTTGGTAAAGATAACTAATGGGGAAAACTAGTATATATAAATACTTATTCTTACTAAAAGTTAAAGACAAATTTACATTATAATTCAGAAAGGGAACATGTTTGGAACATTCAAATTCTTCCAGTAGGTCTCATTCTTCTTTGCCATGTAGAGGAAAAAAATTATTTTGTCTGACAAATAATTAAAGCTGGCAACATAAATTAAAACACACTGCCCCAAATAATAAAAAATCAGATCTGTTTAGTCAAATCTGGTCCCCAATTCCAATGTTGTAAGAATATCAAAGAAGATAATATTTCAATATTTATACATTCAATTTATTGTCATCCTTTAACATAATTGTGGAAAATATTACTCTAATGGGCAGTGAAAATTTATAGATGATGCTAGACGTTACCTTTCTAGGATACTTTACTGAAGTAATAATGTGCAGATATTTAAATTGTTAATTTTATATTTATATTTGGGTATATATTCTTAGTCAAAAATTTTAATATATGATTAATGCAAATCACTAAAAACAACATATAATTCTATTCTTTATAAGATTATTACCAGGTTTTATTACTCAAATACACATTTGGTTATGATTAAGAACAGAAATGAAATAATGGAGAACACATACACCAATACACCAAGTAAGAATTCACATCTGGGTTTGCATATCATTATCTCCTAGGTTCAAGAATATTACAAGTCCTTAGGTTGAAAAAAAATAAGTAAAGAATGGTTTTGGATTATACTCTATTAAGCAATCTGTATATAAGTTTTAATTGAAAATAAGATAGTTCAATAGTAAAAAAATTTAAATTGTTAGCCAGTATCCTTTTTTAGATTTAAATTCATTTATGGTGATGATAATGTGCATTGTAACATATTTTGTTTTTGTTAAAAGTCTATTTTTGTATTGTTTCTTGTCTCATATATGATGCTATTGTATATAAAACATAAATGAAAGTTTAATTTATTAAATGACATCTTAGGATCTGTTGATATCCTAATCCAAATGCTCTAAAAAACAGAGCCTGAAGCTATGTGTTAATAACAATTATCTTTGGCAGGGGGTCCAATTTTAACAATGATGCAAAGGAAAAGGCAACGATGTGAGGCAAAGAAGAATGTGGGCAAAGGCTAAAAGATGCTTTAACGAGGTGACCATTGTCCCGTAATAAGCTAGGAGAGTCACATCTGATTATTTAACAGCTAACTGCAAATATTCAGCAACAGTTTCATCAGATGTGAGGAAGGAAGAGATAATTACCTTTTTGGTTCCATGTGTCGTGTCAGTTTGCCTCATGGGGAGTTAACTGCCCTAAACTTCTGAGATGCCCCACACAGCTGCATGAGCAGTTCCCAAAGGAACCACAATGGCTGTCCTGTGCCATGATGCTTCACCTAAGTATGAAAGGAATGGGAGGAATTAGAGATTCCCTGCAGATAGTTGATCAATCTCAAGTGACAAAACTCCTCCGGTGAGGAGGAGGTTTTACATGATAAATTTCCTCTAGCATTTCTATCTCCCTAAGACTTTGGACATTTTTGTTTTCAAAATGCTGAAGAAGTTCTAGCATTTCAGCTTCATTTATTCTCAGCTTGCCTTGGGTCCATCGTTAAGTCAACCAACCAATCAAACGTTTAGAACCACTCCAAGCCCTGCAATCTAACACATTATACCTGAAGTCTCTAATTAATATGCTTATTATAAATACGTTCAATCTAATCAAAATTTATATTCCTTTTTCTGAGTTCTTGTATCTTAAAACCCTCACACACATATCCCCAAGTTTTTCAGTCAAAATTAGTTGACAAACCATGCAGTTTTTGGCATCTCTTTTTGAATCTTACTTTCTACCTCACCCTCTTAGCTCTGTTAAAACTCAAGTCTTGTTATATGTCCCAAAACAGTCAGTGGTGGTAGTGATAGATTTTAAGACAGATTATCAGACATTTGTGATGTAACTATTTAAGTGGATGCCATTATAGGTTATTTAGTTAGAGGCAGAATAGGAATGTGGTAGAAAGGTTGCTTCTCTGGGCAAAGATCCTTAGCTTTATCAGAATTTTCCCATGTTCCTATTCAATCTTCATGCTCACACTCCTTCCTAATCTAAGCCCTACCTTGAAACTTTACCATAAAAGATGCTGCAGGTTCGATAGTTCAATTTATATTTGAAATATATTATTTCAATTATATTATAATTCAACCACCCCTAGTATTAGACTTTAAATTTTTGAAGCTCCAAGAGATAAAGAATTCCTTTTAGGGCAGTCCTAGAAGTTTTTAGGTTTCTCATACAGAACTTGAGTTAAAAATTTTTAAACCCTGAGCCTATCATTTTCTTTCCCCTAATTCTACATCACAGATAGGAGCAAACAATAAACATGTTTATTCTTTGTTTCTATTAAGTATTTAAGACAGCAAATATTGGTCACTCAAAGTCTTCTTTCTATGATCACTTGACAAAAGATACAAGTAACTATTTTACCAAGGCATATCATGGACTACCAATGATACCTTTGCTACCAGAAACAGGATAATAAAAAAATTTAACCAGGTTAGAGAAATGATTTCACATAACTGAGGACCAATGTAGAAAAATTAACCTTAAGATTGTGTTCCTCCGGGAACATGTCTGATATTACCATTTCTGTGCTAGCCAAGGGTGATGAACACATGGCATATGTAATGCACTGGCTAAGATTATGTTCTTCAATATTACAAAAAACTGTCTACATCTTTCACTGTCTACAAGCTACTTATTCTATGTTTCATCTTCCTCATCTATAAAATTAATTGCAGTGATGACAAACTATCTCTTAAGGTTGTTTAGGAATTAAGGTGAGGCTCCATGTTGAACATCCACCTTGCTACCAAATCTATTAGGTACTTTATTGATGTGAACACACTTATAGCATCTGTTTTAAGTAATTCACACAATATTCTGAAATTAGTGGGGGTTTTTTCATTTTGTACAATGCAGTCTGACTTTTATAATAAAATGTGCCTTTAAGAAAAAAGAATCAAAGTTTTAGATTTCATGGAATGTTTAAGCTACACATTTGATATATAGTCTCTTTAAATAACACCTCTTACTCTCTGAAACTCTACTACTTGTGATAATGCTAGAATGTATCAATATCTGAATGTAGACTTAATGCGCCCTTCTGTAGTAGACATAGGTGTTATTATCCTTCTTGATGTTAAGTATTTCAGTGAACCCCTTGAACCCCAAGAGTTTGTCCTCTTGATTAGACAGGAATTTCATGATTTTTCTTCTGTGCTAGAACTTACTAATAGAAATAATGCTGAAGGTATCCATCAGTGTATGATAAGATATACTGCAATAACAACAACAACAAGCCTCTGACTCTCAAAGGTATTTATTGCTCATGTAAAGTTTACTATAGGTCCTGGTTACTGTGCAGAATAGATGTTTTTCCAGTGGTGGCTACAGGTATACCTAAATATCAACTGTTTCTACAATCATCAGTGCAGGAGAATCTAGGGTCTTGCACAAGAAACTAAATATTTCCATACAGAAATGACAGTCACCACTTACTCTTCCATTTCTTTGGCCAAAGGTGGTCAAAGTTCTGAAAGCAGAAAAGTATGACTCCCTCTCCCCCGCTTTGCTAAAAGTAGAGAAATGAAATTAGTGTTGAGCAGTACCAAGATCTAGAAGGAACAATTTTTTTTTTTGGCTATAAAATTAAGAAGCTAATGATTCATAGGGGAAACCTGAGTTAAAACCTTGGCATGTCCAGGTGATTTATGTGTTATAGAAAGAGGAGAGTAAGTATTTTTTTAAATAATGCAGTTAAAGTATTTTTCTATGATGCGTTTCCACTTTTTATTTAAACAGGGAGCCCATACTTCTTTTTGCCTAGATAAATGTGTAAACTATACTAATACATTCCATAAAATGAAATCTAACACTGTGTGAGAGTGGTAGTGGGATAGAAGCATTCTTTTAATTTGGTTATTATGCAGTCATTTTCACAAGTTTTATTTCCCATATATTTCTTTGAAGTTAAGTAACCTTGGAGTAGACTATTAAGGTCAAGTACACCTCTCTTAAACTATTCTGCAGTTATAAAAGCTATCCTGAATTTCTCTCATAGTAAGAAAATTTTATTCCCTTTTCCCTGATGGCTGTAACAAAGTTTGAGCTATTTGTTCCAAATCTATCTAACTCTGTGATAGAGATGTTATCCATGTTAAGAACATCCAAATCCAGGCTAGTCTGGTGTACTTTTATATTGTCAGAATCTTGAAAATGCCACTTATTTAAAAGTTGTTCCTTAAGGCTGCTCATGTATGAAGAGCTTCTGAACATATCCAGGATTACTTTGTGGTAGAGAAAGCTATGTGAAATATTTTGAATTAAAATAAAATGTTACCAAAGGTACTACGAATAATAATTGTGTTATGTCTAAATAATTTTATTTATGCATTCATTTGTTTAAAAAATGAATATGTGCCTATTATTTGGCAAATACTCTACTGGAGTCTGAGGACACTTAAGGAACTGACACAATCCTGGTATCATAAGTGTTTACTTAGGGACATGTTCTGGCAATCTAAGTATCAAGCATATAGCTTGTCATTCTATGCATTTTAGGTTAATTTATATTACCACCAATAAAACTAATTACCTATATTTGAAGAATAGTGTTTATCAGGGGCTAACTCACTACTTCCAAAACATAGGTAATTAAACCTATAATAAGGGACAAAAAGTAAAATGTTAACATTAAAGAATTAACACCCAATATGGAGGCATAGGCCTGGAAATAAAAGCTGTTAATAAGATAATAATGGTTCATGGAATATACCACTGTTTGAGTGTTTCTGCAGAATGTGTTACTCTACATACAAGGTATTTATACATCCTCAGAATTTTTTTTAATGTAAAAGATTGATTCAAATATTATTTCCAATGTAACCATTTGTTAAACTGAATGAATTTACAGTAAAAATTACCAGTTCTGCAAGATGTAGTAATATTAAGTTTCTATATAATTCATTTGTATCTGTGTATCATTGTTTTTATTTATGCTTTAATGCTTGATAAATTCCCAGTCAAAAATATCACTGATATGCTTTTTTTGTTCTTGTGCAACCATATTTCTTTCTATCAAAATAAATGAGTTTACTTGAGAATAAGACTTTACAACCTTTTACAGATCATGAAATTTAAAAAACTATTTAAAATCACCCTTCATCTTAGAAAGAAAGTTTGAACTGGCCATCTCTAAGTCAATTATAATTAATTGTTCACATGCAAAAAGTGAAACAACACATATTTCTCCATTGTTTTCTCCCCAGTTATTGGGTCAATGGCTTGATACTAGTGGATGAAAGAATAGAGATGAAATCGTGATTCAGTTAAGTTATTCTTTTCTTATAAAACAGAAATTTTTTTTCATATTTAGTGTATCACTAAATGATAAAATACAATAATTATTAAATTAATCAATGGGATTATGGATTTAAAAATGTTACATTAATCTTTAATGAGATTTCTATTGATGTCTAAAAACCACACAGCAGCTGATCTGCTGTTGATCTTACTGGTGTAGGATAACAGCTGGGGCTGCCGTTCCTTCAGCTTCCACCCAGCTCATCTTCTCAGGGTCAGCTTCCTGGGTCACCTGACCTGTGAAAATGAACATCGACAAACACATATGTCTGTAACTCACATTCCTCTATAAGTATAGTATATTTCCTTGACTATATAAAGACCTTCAGTGCCCCTTCCCAATCAATGAACCACCTAGAAGTAACAATTTTATGATTGTTTACATGATTGACTGGGTTTTCCAGTTCTAGAATTTCCTATAAATGGAAATGTATAGCATGTACTGTTCTGTGTTCAGCTTCTTTCACTCAGTGTATATGGAAGATTCATCCATGTTGTTGACTGTATCATTTCCATGTCACTCTGTTATGCTAAATAGTATCCCACTGTATGAATATAATTTTTTAAAATTCTTTTATCTGTTAAGAGATTTTTTTTTGGCCATTTCTTCCACTTTGGGGATTTTATATTAATTAAGCTACTATAAAAATCCATGTAAAATTTCTTGACATATGTTTTTATTTCTCTTAAGTAAATATCTAGAGTAAAATTACTGAAGCAAGTCACAGGTTCTTCCTACATTCAGAGAGAATGGATTATATGAGGACTAATCCTAGTTACAGGTTGCCTTAGAGTGTGTCTGCCCCAATAGGACAGGAGAATTCTTAGTTGACAATATATATATTTTTTTAATACTTTAAAGATGTTGTTCCATTAACTTCTAGTCTCCTTTTTTAATGAAAAACCAATCGTTACTCATATACAGTTATTCTTCTGTGTGTAATTTGTTCTTTTTTTCTGCAAGCCTTCCAAGCTTTCTATTTGTCTTGATTTTTAGCAACTTACAAAGAAATTAGGATTTTCTTAGAGTAGAAGTTGTTTCCTTACAAGGTAAAAAATCTACTGTATTCAATGAAATTTTGAAACAAGTTTAGTTTTTTTTTCCTGATGAACACACTATAATTATTTAAATTTTGTTGTGTTTCTAAATATTTTAGAAAATAACATCTATTTTATTTTAAAAACTCAAGGAGTTTTAGTTGCTAAGAATCTATTAAAATGTCTTTATTTAAAAGTTAGTGATATAAAAGCACCTTGAAACACTCCTGACACATCATAGGCATCAAATAGACATTTGATAAATGATTGCTTTAATTAATGAAAATAATTATATTTTGAAAGCACTAGTTTTCAAATGTATAGCAAATACTCAATATAATACTGCATGAAAACAGTAATTTTGTCTGTCAGTTTTACCTTATCGAAAAAAAATCCTTCTAGAAAAATTCTCTTAAGCCAAGATCTGTTTGTCAAGTTCTGTTTGATGTCCTTTTGGTCTGTCTGATTTTTTTTCAATATTTACTTATGGAAAGTTTCAAAAATGCAGGAAAATTGATATAACTGTGCAATGAAAATTCATATATAATCAATATTTTAAAAATAATGTTGTGCTCTAATAACTTAGAAAGTGGCCTCTCAAATCTAGTACTATGATTTAATAAATTGATTCAACCCTCATGTTTTATAAATGATTTCTTTTCTGGGGCTTCCCACATTAAAACTGCCCCTGAAATAGCAGTTACCTAAAATAGAATTTATATTTAACCAGTATTGACAGATACTGATTGACTTGCTAAGTTACTTAAATGTTTCCATTCTGAAAAATAAATCTAATCTACTAACACCACAAATTAATAAGATTCAAAGTTACATACTGGCAGCTCCCAGAAAGTCCAGAGTAGACAGCAGAAAAGTGCACATCCCATCCACTACTCTAAAGCAGCCTGCTGTGGCAAAGGGAGCAGTGCATGTGGCATTGGTATCAGCATTTTTCCTGCAGGCTGAGACATAAGCCTTGGGTTCAAGCCATGTGGGAAGTTTGGACACTCCAACTAGGATGAAGTTCTCACTGCTGGTGTACTAATAATGTTAATTTAATGTAAAACTTGCTTAAAATGTTTGATGTATCATTTTTCAAATCACAGCTCAAGTAGGAGGCATCCTTAAGCTAACGACACTGACAATTTCTAAACTTCAGCATATGTTTCAGAAATTGCAAGAATGTTTTGATCAACAATCCAATTTAGATTATTTGCTAAGATATTTTATCATATGTAAATGGAGCTAATTAAATACCATTTTCTATTCCTGATTAATAAATTGATTAATATACTAATTTATATTCTTGTACTAGCTGACAAATGTTTTAATTATGACTTTTATACAAAGTATATAAAATTTGATCCTAATTCTGAATTTTAAAAGTGAATATTGTTGATAAGTCACTTTGATGTGTTTCCAAAAAATTAGTTTTGCCTACTTGCTTGTCTAACCTCATAATTTGTTACAATTCACAATTTTTTAAAAAAGCAGATATTTCTTTACTATTATACATACCTCAGGCACTACTGCCATAATGCCATTGCAAGCAAGAATTTCTCGCTATCTACATACAAAACAACTTAACAAATAAGCACAATTAGAAAAGAAAGGGCACAAATAAATATTGTTAGGAATGAAACACTGAAAATAATGTTAGACCAGAGGTCTAGTCAATTACTGAAATATATCTTGAAAATTACTTCTCTGTTTCCAACATTGCACCCAATACTTTTCACAAGAACATAGTAGACAGAATCATTTATTCATCAAACAATTGCAGAATACCTTCTATATTCCAAAAAGTAATTACTAAGGCTAGGTGATACACAGAATAAGATCAAAGCCTGCTTTCAGGAAATTAACAGGTCTGTAAATGGGAAATAATAATGTAAGTCAATAATAGTGAAATGTATGTTAACAATAGCAAGAAAGGTAAGCAGAGGTTATGGTGTAATCCCAAAGGAGAGAGTAGCTAATTTTCCCAGAGGGACTCAGAAAAGATGTTAAACAGAGACATACACTTAAAATGAGTCTTGAAAACTGATTACATGCTTGTATGGTAGGAAATAAATGAAGGGCCTTCTAGGCTGATGAAGAAGCATGAGGAAATCACAAAAGTGTGCAGTATGACAGGTAAAGCCTGAGGCTAGTTATGTAATTATTGTATCAATTAAAACTTAATAAGCAGGTGGAGGGCACAGCTCAAGTGGTAGAGCACATGCTTCGCGTGCATGAGGTTCTGACTTAGATCCTCAGTACCCGCTCTAAGAACAAATAAACCTAATTACCTCCCCACACCAAAAAAAAATAAAATAAAATAAAATAAACTTAAAAAAATTTTTTTAAATAAGCAAAATAGTAATTATCTTTGAAACTTTTTTTTAATGAAGTATAGTAAGTTTATAATGTCTCAATTTCTGGTACATAGCATGATGTTTCAGTCATACATATACATATATATTCCTCTTCATATTATTTTTTATTATAGGTTACTAGAAAATATTGAATATAGTTGCCTGTGCCATGCAGTATAAACTTGTTGTTCATCTATTTTATATAGTAGTTAGTATCTACAAATCTCAAATTCCCATTTTATCCCTTCCCACCCCTCTTCCCCCCCCGGTAACTATGAGTTTGTTTTCTGTATCTATGAGTCTGTTTCTGTTTTGTAAAGAAATACATTTATGTCTTTTTTTTACAATTCCACATATGAATGATATCATATGGTATTTTTCTTTCTCTTTCTGGATTACTTCACTTAGAATGATGATCTCCAGATCCATCCATGTTACTGCAAATGGCATTATTTTATTCTTTTTATGGCTGAGTAGTATTCCATTGTATAAATATACCACAACTTCTTTATCCAGTCATATGTCAATGGACATTTAGGTTGTTTCCATGTTTTGGCTATTGTAAATAGTGCTGCTATGAACATTGGGGTGCATGTATCTTTTTGAATTAGAGTCCCCTTCAGATTTATGTCCAGGAGTGGGATTACTGGATCATATGGTATCCTTATAAATTAATGTAGAAGAAAATCATTTGTAATGCTAATATTCTTTATGATCATTTTATACCCACTTGAAATTTTTATGATTTGTAGTATTTCATGAAATGAATTACTTACAGTGCAAATAATTATTCCTGCAATTAAGTAAACATCTTAGATACTTCCTTAGTAAAAGTGCCTCATAGTCAAAGAAATATAACACTCTTTTTAAAGATAGTATTGACCAAACCATCCTTTGAAAGCATTATGCCTGGGAGAGAGTAGAGTTATCTACTGGAAGGGAAACGATACTTGATAATCTTATAAACTATTAAACTTCAGGGAAAAACATAAGAATTCAGCAGCAGAGAAACCATTGAGCTTGTTAAAGGTTTTATTCCATCAAGATTAGACAACCAAACTGTATTCTCTTGTTACATGATTTGGCTCAGTGTCCAAAGAATGACACAAAAAAAATGAAGTCCCTTTCTGTTGTGAATTTATCTACACTCAAATTTGATCAACTATTTAAAGCTCACTTAGTGTTATTTAGTCCCATTAATGTTTAGAATGTAGGTGGAATATGCCTTTCTCTTATACAAGAGAAAATTGATTGTTTTTACATATAACATTGCTTTCTCAATGACTCAGGGGATTTGCTTAACTCTGTGCAATGCTATTATTCCACATTCTGGTGTTTACCTTGGATTTGCCCTCCAATAAATAATTACTTCATAAGCTCTACCTTATTGTGCCATCTCTAATTCAGAACCTCATTTACATTGTGTCTTATTCATGTGCAATCTCATTTCTATTTGTATTATAAAAGGATCTAATGGACTGATTGCAGGATACTAGATCAATATTATAAATGTATACATATTCCAGCCATATTTATATATGAGAAATTATTCAAATTATATGTCTACATAATTTTGATCAATATAATAAGCATACCAATTGAATATAAGATGATGTTTGGTGACTTGGTATACCTGGGAATTTTATTCTCAGAGAAAAATTATCTAGGAAACTAATTAAATAAAGTTATTCTTGAAGACAAAATATCACTAATCTTTATTATATATCACTTAGAAAACAGCCACTTAATTTGATCAATTTATTCTAATAATAATGCTTATACAGACTGTTTAAGAATTATGTATTTTACTAGAAGTAATAGATTCCCATAAAAATAATGATTTTTTAATTCAGTTATGGAATTCACAATATCTAAATTAGTTTAATTTGTGGGAGGAAGAGGTTAGCATTTCCCAATTATTTTTCTCTGACCACACAAAATGTTTATATTAGTCCCGAAAGATTTTTTATTCCATTTTCTAAATGATCTTGCATTTTAATTATATTCTGGCACTATAATAATTGAATAAGTCAAATTTCATCTCTTCTTATTCAAAATATATTATTGATGGATTTACATAGAATACCCTTGTATTACAATTATAAGATATTACATTATACTATAATTTGTAATGATTCTTACAAATGTGTTTCATGTGGAACCCATATCTTAATAAATTACCACCAAAATTATAAAGGAGGAGAGAAAAATCTATCAGCAAAAATTATCAATTTTTAGTTTGGGGAATGGAAGGAAGGTAGAGGAGAGGGGAATACTGAGTATTGCCAAGTTTAGCAGTTCCATGCCAGAAATATTCTCTATTATCATTTAAGATTATTACACTGGATGTTGTCTATTTTATTAAATATCTAGAACATATCTTTCCAATAATTTTTCCCAACACTTTTTATGATAATGGATATTTTCCATATCTGCAGTGCTCAATACAGTTAGCACTAGCCACAATATGGCTATTGATAACCTTAAAATGTTGCTAATGGTACAAACTTGTCTTTTAACCATATGTTATATCTTAAATTATGAATTTTTTTCCTTCTTATACTGTCTTAACTCTGCACAGTTCAATCTACTGATATGCCTGAGTCAGTCTTGAAGGCAACATGAAATACATTAGGAAGTTCAGTTGTATATCTTGCATAGGATTGCAGTATAACTGCTTGGTAAAATCATATGCACATATTTGGAATGCAGAATTAGCCTTTGACTTATATCATTGTTGACTTTCTTCTTATGGATTGTGTTGTACGTCCATAAAATTGGGATTTTGCTTCTCTTTTCTTGTTTAGGATTCTATTTCCTTTTGCAATTGTAAGATATCCTTGGACTCCATTTGACTGCACATCCATCTTCTGGTGACTAAATTCCTTCTGCATTATATCACTGACTGAGACTCTGTATTAAATAAGAACATGTCTAGAAGACATAATCCTACATATAAAAAATGTTTCCAGGAATCCACTACCTGGACTATTTTCTCCTCATTTTTTTTTTTTTTTGCTAGATTATATCCTTCTTTTGAGTAAAATTCTTACTGTGTCAGGAAACGTGTTATCATAATGCTCAAATTCTGTTAGAAGAGCCATATCTTTATGTTTAACTTTTTCAGCAAATATAAATCTCTTACCTAGCTTCCCATTTCTTTCTACTGATCTATGTGCTGAAATTTTAACAAGCCCAAAGCAGAGTCAGTGCCTCATGCCATTTCCATAATTTTAATAGCTTAAAAGCTAGTTGAAATCGAGCTGATGTATTCAGGTTTCCATAAAAACAAATTTCAAATTTACAGGGAAATAACTATTTAATTCAATAAAGATATTACTTGTTGAAATAAAAGTACCATGACCCTTCTATATGGAAATTAAACCTGTGAAAAACTCTAGGGTAATAGTTGAAATAAAAATTAAAGCAATAGAAATCTAGTCAGCATCATTGTGGTATGAGATACCCCCTTTGTCCTCCTCCTTCAATCTACAACCAGGAAAACTTTTAGAACTCAGCAAAATTTCCTCTACTCAGTACACCAAGATGCAGGAGAGTTTCACATATCTGTACATGTAAAGGTAGATAGTCTAGAACACACAGAAGAGGCAGAACTTGGGAACAACAGAGGCAGCGCATGAAATCATGGCTCCCTGGCCATGGCAGTTGAGCCCACAGTCTTAGAAAACACAGTACCAGAAGGGCAGATGGCACAAATGACTCCAGGCTCCGGGCCAGAGTGGTGCTGAGGGCCACAGAGAACTGGGCAGCAGTAGCAGAGGCACCTGTGACCCAGTCCATCTTTGTGAAGAGGCATTCATTACTCTGACCCTCCACCTGGAATGGTGACACCTGTAAACCTGACAACCTCAGATGTGGCAGAAGTGCCTATGACACCTAACTCGCCCTAACTCTGCTCTGCCTCCCCTACCCACCCAAGGCAGTGGAGCCCACAACCCAGGCAAACCCAGATGTAGTTGAGGTGATTGCTATTCCAGTGGCCCATGTGGTGGCACCAGTGATAACATTGACACCAGCAACAGCAAGGCACCAGCAACCCTGGAGGCACAAGCAATGAGGACATTGGGTGACACCTCTGGGTAGTGGTGGAGGGTGAAAAGTGTTGATTCTGAAATATAGTCAGAGGCAGCTCAGGTAAGAGAAATCAAAAACTTGTGCTGTAACACCACCTACTGAAACACAAAAGAAAGGCCTCTAATTACTAATCTGTTGAATTGTTAAAATCAAGTAAAAAACCTTTACCTAAAGAAAGATGTTCATTATTTCATATGCATTGGCAGAGAAATATCTTACCAAGTACCATGAAAACTTACATTAACACAGTATCACAAAAAGAGAATGACAATTCTCCAGAAACTAAATTTAAACTCATGAATATTGTGATCTGACAGAGAATTTAAAATAGCAGTCATGAAGAAACTCAGTGAGCTACAAGATAACTCAGAAATGCAGTTCAATTAGCTCATGATTAAAATTAATGAACAGAAGGGATACTTTACCAAAGACATTGATACTCTAAAAAAGAACCAATCAGAAATACTGAAGCTGAAGAATTCAATAAGTGCTATAAAGAATGTATTAGAAAGCAGTGGGAATGGAGTAGACATAGGGGAGAAAGAATTAATAAGTTCAAAGATGGAAATCTAGACATGATGTAGGTAGAAGAGAATAAGTAAAATCTAGAAAAAAAAAATCCATGAGAACCATCTGACTCCATTAGACAGGCAACATAAAGATAATGGGCCTCCCAGAAGGTGAGGAGAGAGAGAAGAAAGCAGAGAGTTTATTTTAAGAAATAATAGCTAAGAACTTGCCAAAGCTGGGAAAGGAACTGGATATACAATCCACGAAGTTAAAAGAACATCTAATTACCTCAATGCAGAAAGACCCTTTCCAAGACACATTATATTAAAACTGTCAAAGTCAACAAAAAAAATGTTATTCACCATTCTAATATGTTACAATGAACACATAATGAAGCTCAAGTTCTACTAGAAGTCAAATCTTCCACCATCTTGAGCCTCAAGACCTTTGAATCTTTCACCATCCAGGTGTTAACTGCAGTGTTATTCCTTGAATGGCTGTGCCTTGCTCCCTTCCTTCTTGTCTCAAAATGAGTGGGATTTAGCATTTGTTTATTAGAAAGATTATAAATATGCTGTAACCAAAAGATCAGCCTCTGCCCCCCAAAAAAGTGAATCCAAACTCAGAGGCAGAGTTTTGGGAGCAAAGAAAAGAGCAGCTTTATTGCTTTGCCAGGCAAAGGGAGCCACAGCAGGCTAATGCCTGAAAGACTATGTACCCATCTTGGGGTTGGGGTCTTGAGATTTTATAAAAATGATGGAATAGAAAAGATGTTAACAATCAGGGCATTTTACAGGGGCTATATTCCTCTTAACCTCAATGAATCTATTTTTTTATATATAGTAGTTAATCCTGCAAATCCTGAACTCCTAATTTATCCTTCTATTCTCTGCCCTTTCCCCCCAGTAACCATAAGTTTGTTTCCATGGGAGACTTTTTCTGTTGTATAAATAAATTTACTTATGTTATTTTTTTTTTAGATTCCACATATAAATGACATCACATGGTATTTTATTTCTCTTTCTGGCTTACTTCATTTGGAATGACAACCTCCAGGTCCATCCATGTTGCTGCAAATGTCATTATTTTATTCTTTTTTATGGCTAAGTAGTATTCCATTGTATATATACACACCATAAATTATCTTTCCAATCATCTACCAATGGACATTTAGGTTGCTTCCTTGTCTTGTCTATTTTAAATAGTGCTACTGTGAACATTGGGGTGCATGTACCTTTTCAAATAAGAGTTCCCTCCAGATATATCAAGAAGTGGGATTACTAGATCACATGGAAACTCTATTTCTAGTTTTTTGAGGAATCTCCATATTGTTTTCCATAATGGCTGCACCAAACTGCATTCCCACCAACAGTGTAGGCGTATTCTGTTTTCTCCACATCCTCTCCAACATTTATTGTTTGTGGACTTTTTAGTGATGGCCATTCTGACTGGTGTGAGTTGATACCTCATTGCAGATTTGATTTTCATTTCTCTGATAATTAGTGATAATGAGCATTTTTTCATGTGCCTTTTGCAGAAAGGAAGTTTATATCACTGAATCCCCAACATTGATAACCTACATCAAATCGACTGGTATTCTACTTAAAGACATAGGGCCTATTATAATATAGCAGCATTAAGAAAGATTCTTATCTTTTCCCTACTGGCTTCCATCCAGTTTTCCCATCCCACTCTTTAGAATTTCAGTGCTACTAGAGGGATTTAATCTCAGATCTGTCTAACAAAAATCACACACTCTTAATCAGTTCGCTATGCAGCACATATCCAAAGGAGGACAGATCCAGGGAAGTCAATGGAATTCACTAAGTAGCCGAGAAATAGTTCTAAATACTAAAAAAAAATAATTTAGACTCACAGGATTGGATCATTCCTCCATCTTTCAAGAACAAATTTTATTGAGCATCTGTTCTGTACCAAACACTGATTGTGGACTTTCCCAGTCAAACAGGAAACAAAACAATGGTTTTGTTTGCATGAACTCACTGTGACATTTCCAACTAATTTCCATACAGTAGTTTGCTTCCATATAGTGGTATAATGTTCAAGAAGAGAATTCTACCCCCAGTGATGTTTGTCTCCAAATCCCACCAGTAACTTCTAAAGCAGGAATTTAGTACAGTGCCAAATAAGTCTTCTTTTCATGCCCAACCCAGCAAAGATACCCTAGGAAGGTAAAAGTATGACAGCCAGTTGCTCTGCAACCAAGGAGGTAGAACTGGGTTTAGTGTAGAATGATCTTGCCAACAAACACCATGTTTCCAAAGATGCTAAAGAAGCAAAAACATACAGTTGGTGTATGTCTTAATAGAAATATATCCATATTCTTTATCTTTGAAATACTCCAGAAAATGGTCTTCTAAGATTGAATTTTGAGAAAGGATTATGTTTATTTTTGGAAAGCATGCTAAAGACACAATTCAATTACCTGCATATGTTTGGCATACAAAGAAATTCTCTGAGATACATTCATTTTTCTAGACTAGGTGTAAAATGTCAGTATTATTTTAAAAACCTAACCATTGTCTAATACCTGGATATTTCCTCATCTTTTTTTTTTTACCTATAGTTTTTTCTTTCCCTCTTGATATTGTTTTGAGGTATAAATTAATATACTTGCAAGACCAGGTGAAATATTGTCTGTTTTGAATGATAGTATGCAGAGATACATTCACAATTCTAAGTTTATAAACTGCTAAATAATTCCTCAAATTCATTTGTTACACAAAATGTGGTTCAATAGAGTATTGAAATCACGAGTCGTATTTTTTATAAAATATTAAATTAAATCCTTTCTTATTTATTTTTCTTAAATAGACAAAGGCTCATTCATTTTCAAGTTCTCTCTTTGAAAACTTGAAATATAAAAAGTTCTTATGAGTTTATTATATTACTTCATAATTAATGGAAATAGCATTGTAAGATATTACAGTACTTATGGGAAAAGTAACATGGATAAAAGAAAATCTCATTATCAAGGAATTTTATATGCAAATTAAGATTTATTTCTTTGAATTAGATGAAACAAATCAAAAAGTTGCACATAAATTTTCAGAGTTATTCAAACATTGTCTGCAAAACAAAACAAGAAAGTTTTAATTAAAAATTCAGTAAGTGGTAGATGAAGAGCTCAAAAGTATAGATGACTGATAGTTTTTCTGGCATTTATATTCCCTGTAAGAACTAGAATAAAAGATAAATCAAGTGACTTAATGGAAAGGAAAAGGCAATATTAAATAAGAAAATGGAAAAAAGGAGAAATCTTTAAAGATATTTTTGCTTATTTTGTTTTTTATTAATTAATCTTATGTTTGATAAATGTGAGAATATCAAGATGAAAAATCACACAAAAAGAAATTTATAATAAAAATATTTTACATTTTATACTATTTTTAAATTAAGGGGGAAAAAAGAAAAAGAAGAATGAGCTGTCTAAGAAACAGAGGGTCATTTTATCCTAGAGCAGAGTAAAGAGATTGACTTATCACTTGTTCTGTAGGAAAGAATCTGTTTATAAACCATTTGAAATTGCTAGCGCAGGTTGTATGACCATGAAGCATGAAGACTGCAAATAAGTAAATATGGAAAGAATTATCTCATTTAAATAGAAACCCTGATGTGTAATTTACAATAGAAATCAGACTGTCATGCATGGTTTGAAACATGCCTAGAGCATCTGTTTTTTATAATGCCTACAAAGCATTATTGAATACACGAGTGGGGAAAGATTAGGAGCCAATTGCTTCCTTGGCCTGCAGTATTTTTCATGCACATGGACAGTGTACTGTAGCCCACTGTGCTCAGTTACAACCTCACATCAAAAATTCCCAAGCAACATTTTACAAGCTCACCCAAATAAGTGTTGGGCTCCCCTATTTGGAAACATTGCTGCAAAACTTTTTATCACTCTAGAATTGAAGCGGTATGCAGAGGAGCTATTAGAATCAAACTAGACATGTACCTGTAGAAGATAACCACGGGATGGTATTTGTAAACTTTAGTAATAAAACTGAGGCCCTGGCATGCAGGAACAACTGTAATAAATAACCCAACTTCTGTTCCCGTCATTGTAACTCCTGCCACCTACTCCTTCTGTTTGAACCTAATTGCGAGGCAGAAGACATGCGATTTCCTGATAATACCATATATAGAAATCAATGTCAAGGACACAGAGCAGCGCAGAGTAGAGATCTAGAAAAACAAAAAGATATTCACAACTGTTTACCTGTTTGTCTCACATTATCTATTCCTGTGCTTTGTCCATATGAAAACCTTTTTCTCCAAATACCAGAGACACAGCTCCTATACCATTATTCAGTGATGTCAACCCAGTTATGCTCCTCTTATGGGTTGAACTGTGTTCCCATCCCTCCCCAAAATGTATTGAAGTCCGAATGCCAAATGAATGTAACTTCATTGAAAAATAGGGTCTTTAGACATATAATCAAGTTAAAATGAGCCCATCAGATTCCTAATTCAAAATGACTCATGTCCTTATAAGAAGAGGAAAATTTGGATACATATATAGACAATGCCATGTAAAGGTATAGACACAGAGGAAGATGGTCATATGAAGATAGCTAAGGAAATATAATTAAAAACAAAATCTCTTACCAACTCATAAATCCTCTCCATAAAGCTAGTAGATAAATTATTAAACTTTTTTATTATTAAATTATATTGAATGAGCATTACATTGAAATGTGATGTGCAAAACAGATTATCCACTAAGAGATTGCGAAGGCAGAAAGAAATCTTACTCTTTTATTTAGTCAAGCATATATAACCCATTACATACATGTTCTCAAGATAAACTATAACTAGTCCTCAAGTAAGAGGATTGACAGTACCTGGTAATTGAGGCAGCTTTCTGTCAGCTAATTGGCTTTACCCAGAGGAAGAACAAACTATCTGCTTTGATGCTTACATTGCAAAAATCTGGCTTCTATTTCTCTGAGAAAGGCATTCCTGAATCAGCAAGCTGACAAAAGTCCTATCTAGTTTTCAAAATGATCTGTTTAAATTTCAAAGAGGAGAAAGCACTTACAAGTTTTAAGCTTTCCACAGTAGATGCTCTAAGAAAAGGAGGGGAGAGGAATTTCTTCCCGTATTTTCAACAGAGAGAATTAAGCCTCCTATTTTTAATTTTTATTTGTCCTTACAAGATGAAGGCAGACAAGAGTTATGTTACCACAAGCCAAGGATTGCCTGAGGATACCAGAAACAGGAAAGTGCATGAAAGTGATGCAGGAAAACAGATGTGGGACATGAGAAGGGCTGTGTCCCAGGTGCTGGTTGAGCCCCTGGGACGTGCCTCGCCAAGTATGGGTCCTTGGATTTGCGCAGGAAAGAATTCAAAGAGCAAGCCACAGTTGAGTAAAGGTAGATTTATTCAGAGAGATACATTGAAAGGCAAGAGAAAGGCCACAAGGTGTGGGGGTTGGGTGATCAAATTAAAAGTAGGTACGCATTCCATAGACAGAATGCAGGCTGTCTCTGAAGATAGAGGAGCGGCAGCGAGGCGCCATATTTCTGGCTTTTATGGGCTTGGTGGCTTCATATGCTAACAAGTGGAAGGACCAGTCTAATGGGAAGGGGCTGGGATTCCCAGGAATTTGTCCATTTCCCACTCTTTGACCTTTTGTGGCTAGCCTTGGGACTGCCATGGTGCCTGTGGGCATGTTATTCACCATGTTAATGTATTACAGTGGGCGTATAATGAAGCTCAAGACCTACTAGAAGTTAAATCTCTCATCATCCTGAGCCTCAAGGCCTACTGGGGGTTGATTCTTTCACCATTTTGATGTTAACTGCTGTAGCATTCCTTGAGTGGCTGTGCCCTGCCCCCTTCCATCCTGTCTCAGGATTCTCACCTTGACGCTTTAACGGGAGCATGCCTCTGCCAGCATACCAACTTCATAATTCCAGGCTCCAAAGCCATGAGAGTATAAATTTATTTTGTTTTCATCCACCCAATTTGCATTACTTTGTTATATTAGCCCCCAGAAACTAATACAACTCCCATCTAAAACTTAAAATGTTAACAACTAACTAACATTTAAGTTAGCAAGAAAAATTGTGAAAATTTAAGGGGAGAAAAAAATATATTAAATATAGTAACCTAAAGCACAGCTACTTTAGTCTTATCTTTTGTTCATTGACAGGAAAATCATAGTTTCCTACCTGTACCTCCAATTTCCTGTTCCTGTACCTTCTACTAGGAACATAGATGTTTATCAAGCTGATCCTAATTTAATACTCTCAAAATCCAATGTCTTAGTGGTTTTAAGCATTTTCCCATTGACTAACAATGTTGCTGAAAAACTGACTTCATTCCCCAAAAGACGAATTCAGACTTGGAGACAAGAGTTTTGAGTGTATAAGAAAGAGAGCAGCTTTATTGCTTTGCCAGGCAAAGGGGAGCCTTAGAGACTGTGAACCTGTCTTGAGGTTGGGGTCTTGAGGCTTTATAGGAAAACTGGATGGAACAAAAGGATGATAACAATCAGGGGCAGTTTATGGTGCTGTATTCGTTTTAATATTGGTAAGTCCACTTGGCATCGTGGAAAACTCCTTAGGCTCTGTCCATTCTTCTGAGGTTATCAACTAGTGACCTTCTTTCTGGAAGACAGCTTCTAGGTTAAAGAATAACGTATTCTGAGTAAAAGAATGTATAGGGAAGGTTACGGGCTATTTTAGCAAAGCAGCTGAGCAAGTAAACAAAAAGAAAAGATGTGTCAGAATGAATCAGCAAATAGCAGCAAACAGCTTAACATTAGGGAAACCATTTTGTTAGTAAGGTTTCTATTCTTCCAATAGTATTAACGATTGGAATATTAATGGGATTCCCTGGTTTCACAACTTCCTTGTCCCCATTATATAATAGTCATCCAATCTCCTTTTGGAAATTAGACTCAAATCATTACATCTACTAGAGTCAGTAGAGCCTGAAAAGTTCATGTGGTAGACTAAGTTTTAATTCAGCTGATGTGTTACCTGATACAAGTACTCCTTAAGAACTGGTGAGACAGGGTGGGAGGGGGCAGGGCACAGCCACTCAAGGAATGCTACAGCAGTTAACATCAAAATGGTGAAAGAATCAACCCCCAGTAGGCCTTGAGGCTCAGGATGATGAGAGATTTAACTTCTAATAGATCTTGAGCTTCATTATACACCTATTGTAATACATTAGCATGGTGAATAACATGCCCACAGGCACCATGGCAGTCCCAAGGCTAGCCACAAAAGGTCAAAGAATAGGAAATGGCCAACTTCCTGGGAATCTCGGCCTCTTCCCCAGGCTAGTTAGACTGGTCCTTCCACTTGTTAGCATATGAAGCCACCAAGCCCATAAAAACTGAAAACACAGCGCCTCACAGCCACCTCTCTCTCTTTCAGTTCTCAGAGGCCCGCACTCTCTCTATGGAGTACCTACTTTTAATCTGAGCACCCAGCCCCCACACCTCGTGCCCTTTCTCTTGCCTTTCAATGTATCTCTCTGAATAAATCTACCTTTACTCAACTGTGGCTTGCTCTTGAATTCTTTCCTGTGTAAAGCCAAGGACTCACACTTGGCAGGGCACAACTCAGGGGCTCAGCCGAAGCCTGGGACATGGGCCTCTTCACACCCCACATCTGTTTCCCTGCATCACTTATGTTCATGAATTATACTATTAACTGCTTCAAGACAAATGCAATATAAATAACCAAGGAGAGAACATCATTATAGATTTTTAAAAGAATATAAGGATGGAACAGTACATTTTGAAAGAAAATTTCCAATATTTGACATTTAGATGAACTGTATGAAATCCTTGAAAATTGTGACTTACAAAAACTAACAGAGGAATAAAATAGAAATCAGGAAATTCCTATATTTGTTAAAGGAATTAACCACAAAATATGAAAACCTTACTACCAATAATTATCTAGGTACAAATAACTTCAACAGTAAAACTTTAAAGAATAATTAACAACAAAGTAATTTTCTAGATCACTGGTATGTTTCTATTGTGCTTTTCATTATAACCATGGTGGCCCGCAGAAACATGGCTGGAAAGGTAGGTGAGAAATTTCCCTGGCAGAGGTGGATCATGGCTTCGGCATACAACAAAGGCATCTTGATTTTTAAATTTGATCTAGAAAGTTGAGGCCTGTACCTGGGTGAAATGAAGGCACCTCATTTCAGACCCTTTTCAGCAGAGTCATTCTCTCAGGGCTAGTGACCCTTGGGTAAGGGATTATCTATAAAAGACAACTTATTTGCAGAGAGATAGTAAAATTCCAAGTAGATTCATGTACATTAAAGTAGTCATACTTGGAAAAAAAGTTCTTTCTTTTGTGAAGTGAAGGTGGTTACTTTGTTTGATGTTTAAAACATTGTCATTAATTGGCAAAATATGAAGTTGGCAACTTATTGTCTGTCCCCAAATGTTTTGGGAGTTTAATAGTCCATGAGACCCAAAAGACTGGAAACCACAGGATTAAACTACGTACTTGGGCACCAGCCAGCCTGGTCCATATCCCAGGATTACCACTTTCTAGCCGAGTAGGCTTGTGTGATTGATGTAAGATTTCTAAGGCCCCAGTTTCTTATATCTATAATAAATATAATAATCCTCCTACATAAGAAATAATTAATAAAATCTTACAAAAACTCATTCATAAAAGGGAATATATGGGAAAATTTGTCAACTCATTTAGGTGTGTCTTGAACAGGTACCCTAACCAGAATGTAACAGGATCAGAAAATAAGAAGGCAATCACTCTCATAATCATAAGTGCAAATATTAATATATTTAAGTTACCTCTATATTAAAATGAATATGCCATGATAAATTTTAATTTCATGACTTGAAAGTTTATCTTTTCAAATTGTTGTGGGACAATAGGTTCTTGCCCCGTGCAGGAAAGAATTTAAGAGCAAGGCATCGTAAAGTGAAAGCAAATTTATTTGGACAGATACACATCCATAGACAGAGTGAGGGCCATCTCAGAAGGCAAGAGAGAGATCGACCATGAGGTGGGGAGCCGTTAGGTTTTATGGGTTTAGTAATTTCATATGCTAATAAGTAGGATTATTCCAACTACTTTGAGGAAGGGGCAGGGATTTCCATGAATCAGAACCCCGCCCACTCTTTGACCTTTCATGGTCAGCCTATAAACTGTCATGGCACTTGTGGGTGTGCCATGATGCTCAAGGTCTACTGAAAGTAGAATCTTCCACCACCTTGGTTCTAACCAGTTCACTGTATCCTCAATTACTATGTCATTCCTTCAGTGGTGTGACCTACTCCTTTCCCCCCCGTCTCAAAATTGTCAGTTTAACTTATTGAGTTGACAGAGTAATTGAGAAAATAAAGTAATTGCCTTATATAATGCAGAAATTATACTTGATAAATTTTAAAACATTTATATGATACATATCATTTATACTTAAACTATAAAATGTACCTATATAAATCCTGAAACAAATATTTTATCCAATGATAAAATATTATAATTTGCTTTGATAACAGGGAAAAAATAAAAATGCCACTACCTCCGTATTAACTTAACTGAGTACTGCAAGTTTTAGCCAGTGTAATAAGGCAAGAGAAAAGACATAAAAACTGAAAAGAAAAAAATTGAATTATATTGTGTATAGGTGATTTAATTTTATATATAGAATTATTATAAATATATATAGAATTAAGTAAATTCACAAAATTACTATAAAACATTCAATATACAGAAATCAATTTTTAATAAAACAGAAGCAAAGATTTTAAAAAATTAAAACTTATAAGAGAGCTTTTAAACTTGAAATGTCTAGGCAATATGATGAGTATGCAAAGATCAGTCACCAAAATTTCAACATATTATATATTAGAAGAAATTAAAGAAGACTAAATAAACAGAGGGAGATAGAATGTAAATGGAAAAAACATCATTTAAAGATGTCAATATTTTTCCAAATTGATCTAGCTAAATATAATAAAATCACAAAAATTTCAGTAAGTTTTTTACATGATAATTAATAATTTAGTTCTAAAGTATGTATGAGAATGAAAGAGCCAAATATATCCAAGTCAATCATGAAGAATAAGAAAAGTGATAACTTACAAAACCTAATGAAATTTATAAAGCTAGAAAATATAATGAAGTTGTTAGCCGAGGGAGGCTGATGTGGGGTTTTAGGAGGTGAGTGGCCCAAACGAAAAAATGTACGAGGAGTTGTTATACCGCCAGACAGACTTTAGCCGGAGACATCATGGGGTTAACAACACTTTATTGTCACAGGGAGGTGCGCGCCTATGACGTACCTGTCATGCTTTTATTTGTTTTTTTTGCCAGCACATGTGCAGTTTGAGTTTTTTTGTTTATTAGGCTTACGGAATATTTTTAGCACGTGTACTTTTTTTTTTTTGTTTTAAATTTTATATAATTGATGTATGCGTGGAGTAATTATTTACTGTATACTATAAACATGTTCTGTAGTCGTGGCCTTGGGTCCCATAGTCTTAACTTATTTCAAGGCTCTGGCCGTGGCCATGGGTCCCATGGCCTTAACTCATATCAAGGCCAGCTCACAGAGGTATTTGCATGAGAGTAGAAAAATATAATGATAGAAGAAAATAGAGGGGTCAGGACAGATCCAACCTTGCTGGTCAATTAGTTTATAATAAAAATGCTCTTACCATGTGGTGTAGAAAGATAGTGCTTTGAAGGAATGTACTAGCTTAAATATTAGCTTTGATACCTAACTCATACTGTATTAACAAAAGTCATATGTGAAAGCATTTTAGAGAAAGATCTGAAAGGTAAATCAATAAGACATCTAGGTAGAAGAAAATGCCTAGAGAACAATTTTACGACCATGGAGCAAGCAAATAATCTTAAATTAGGAAACAAAACAGAAATGACTATAAGAAAATATTCAGTCAAAAAGACCATAAAAATTAAGACACTGTCATCAAATCAAACAACTATTGGAATGAACAATTAAAGCCACAGTATGGGAGACAACTTGTATTATTTCTGGCAAAAATTATGTAAAGAACTTGAAAGAATAGTTACTAAAAATCACAAATCAAATAAAAACAGCCTAATGAAATTGGAGAAAAGACTTAAGTACATACTTTACAAAAGAAGATATCCAAATCATCATTTAGCATAGAATAAGTTTCTTTATTATTCATCAGAGAAATGCAAATTAAAACCACACTATTTTAAAGTCAGAATCTGTGAAATGTCAGATATTTTACCCTATTTGCAAGTTACCAAGTTTGCCTGACACAGTGTATGTGAGTGTGTGTGTGTGTGCGTGTGTGTGACACAAAGAGAGAAAATAGAAGACTTTTGGCTTCCAGACAAAGACGATTTATTACTCACAGCAAAAACAGTAACCAGAATAAAATTATAGAGCTGATTCCTAGAGCTCCAGTTCCCATGGAGCAGTGTAGTGAGTTCCAGTTGGTAACTGTTCATGCATTGACAATATGTTACAGTACAGAAACTAAAAGATTGGAAGACTGATCTTATAGGGGAGCTGCTGGCAAACTCGCCAACCCATTTTTTTCCCCCTACAGCTTACAGAGACAAACATTCATTTTATTACTCTGGAAAAAAGCAGATGTTTCTGGGGAGTAGAGTAAGGCATTTCTACATTTATTTCCCTGAAATGTAGTCAAATTTCTTCTGAGAGAGACCAGTAGTCTCTGGAGAGAGTTATTCTCTATTTTCACTTGTCCAGGAAAAGCAAATAAATTTGCCCCATAGGGATTTGCTATCCCTGTGTTTCCAGAGCTGCATACATATACAAAGATTCCAGAAAATATCTGGATATGTAATACCCCCACATATACATGAAAAACTGACATCCAACAGATGTATTACTAATCAAACAGAACAGCTAAATTTGAAGAAAATGTCAAAATCAAGTTTATCAGTAATATCAAAAATTGGAAATCTCATGTAATGTGGGTGACTATTGTTAAGCGGTCCTACCACTTTAGAAAACTGTTTAGTGTTGTCTACCAAAATTGATCAAAAGCATAGTCTATACTAGGAAAGCAACTCCACTCTTAGTAGTATAGTCTTCAGACGAGCAAGATTATTCCAAAATACATACACAAGAATATTCAGCATAGCATTACTTATAATAACTCCAAACTGGGTGAGGAAAACACCTATCAATCAAAAGTAGATTTAATAACTACTTTGGCATACTGATATAATAATATAATTTAATCAATAAAGAATGAAAAATAACTAAATAGTGCTATAGACAACAACACATGAATATATAAAAATAATACTGTATGAAATAAGGTATACAGAACATAATATATGTTGTATTATTATTAACACATGCAACTTTTTAAATAGGCAAAAGCAAATTATAATGTTAAATGTCAGAATACTATTTGTCTTTGATGGGATTAATGACTGACAGGGAACACAAATGAGGCTCTTGGGATTCAGATTATGTTTTCTGCCTTGATATTTAGGAATTTCATGAATGTGTTCGCTTAAAATGCACTTTATCATGTGTGCTGTTTACAATTTGTTTATTATATTTCAATTTTAAAAGCAAAAAGTGTTTTTGTAAAATTTTAGTTGTATAATATGTAGTTTTTTCAATAAACTTGGTGGCTTAATTAACTATGTTTAACCTTTAGTTCAACTACTTGAAATACTATAAAATCCCATTCTAAATGTATATCATGCCCATATAAATAAAGCAATATTTTTGTATGCAATCAACTATTTGCTAAAATGTTATAATTAAAAGCAGGTTTTCCAGATATTCTGTTTATGGTGGCAGTAAATAAATGTTTTAATACCTTAACTTAAATGTAATTCATTGGTATCTCTAAAGATATATGAAACTGTTACATATGTTGAGAATTCTTTTAGCCTATGCTTTGTTTGGTATAGCACAATTAAAAATGCAATTATGTCAGTTACACAAGTGTAATAATAAACAAAAATTAACGGCATGAAGTTCATTGCAGCTTGAGTAGCAAAATGATCAAAACATAATTATCTTTATATTTGGAAAATGAATATTAAAAGCAAAATTTTATGAACAAGGCTCACATCCAAAAATGATCGTACTTTAAAAAGTTACATCTACATTAAGCCAACCTCTCATTTTTCTTAAGTTTTTTTGCTAGAATTATTTGAATTGTGTGACAACTCAATAAAAAATGAAAATAATACCTTCAGAAGCATTTAAAATGTAAAATTGCTAATTAAAAAACTGAAAAAAGTCATCTCCAAGCTATACTAAATTATTGTGAATTGGATTCACCAAAACAGTATGGAGAAACATTAAAACATGATAAATGTTAATGGCAATTTATTTAACAATCATATGTTAGGCATTTTTTCCCTAAAATTCACCCCAAATCTAAATCCCTAATTGTCTCTACCATATCCTTCCTGATAGTTTCCTATTGCTGCTGAAACAAATTACCACATCTTACCTGAAAGCAGTACAAATGTGTTATCTAAAGGTCAGAGGTCAAAAATAAGTCTCACTGAGCTAAAGCCAAGGCATTGGTAGTCAAGGAACCACTCTGTTTTCTTACCCTTTTCATCTTTTAGAGATCACCTGCATTCCTTGGCTCATGGCCACTTTCTCTGTCTTCAAATCCAGCAAAGTCTGGTTGGGTCTTTTTTTCACACTGCATTATTCTGACGCTCCTCTTTTGTAGACAAATCTCCCTTTACTTTCTCTTACAAGGACAGTTGTGATTTTTTTTAATATATAAACTTTTTTTTATTGAGTTATAGTCATTTTACAACTTTGTGTCAAATTCCAGTGTAGAGCACAATTTTTCAGTTATACATGAACATACATATATTCACTGTCACATTCTCTTTTGCTGTGAGCCACCACAAGATCCTGTATATATTTCCCTGTGGTACACAGTACAATCTTGTTTATCTGTTCTACATTTTGAAATCCCAGTTCCTTCCCACACCCCCGTCCCCTGGCAACCACAAGTCTGTATTCTATGTCTATGAGTCTGTTTCTGTTTTGTATTTTTGCGTATTTGTTTTCTGTTTTTTGTTTTTTGTTTTTTTAGATTCCACATATGAGCGACCTCATATGGTATTTTTCTTTCTCTTTCTGGCTTACTTCACTTCGAATGACATTCTGTAGTAACATCAATGTTGCTGCAAATGGCGCTGTGTCATCGTTTTTATGGCTGAATAGTATTCCATTGTATAAATATACCACTTCTTCTTTATCCAGTCATCTGTTGATGGACATTTAGGCTGTTTCCATGTCTTGGCTATTGTAAATAGTGCTGCTTTGAACATCGGGGTGCAGGTGTCATTTTGAAGTAGGGTCCCTTCTGGATATATGCCCAAGAGTGGGGTTCCTAGGTCATATGGTAAGGCTATACCTAGCCTTTTGAGGAATCTCCATACTGTTTTCCACAGTGGCTGCACCAAACTGCATCCCCACCAGCAGTGTAGGAGGGTTCGCTTTTCTGCACAGCCTCTCCAGCATTTGTCATTGGTGGACTTTTGAATGATCGCCAATCTGACTGCTGTGAAGTGATACCTCATTGTAGTCTTGATTTGCATTTCTCTGATAATTTGTGATATTGAGCATTTTTTCATGTGCCTTTTGATCATTTGTATGTCTTCCTTGGAGAATTGCTTGTTTAGGTCTTCTGCCCATTTTTGGATTGGTTTTTTTTTTTTTCTTATTAAATCATGTGAGCTGCTTATCTATTCTGGAGATCAAGCCTTTGTCAGTTTCATTTGCAAAAATTTTCTCCCATTCCGTAGGTTGTCATTTTGTTTTACTTATTGTTTCCTTTGCTGTGCAGAAGCTTGTAATTTTCATTAGGTCCCGTTTGTTCTTGCTTTTATTTCTATTGCTTGGGTAGACTGTTCTAGGAGAACATTTTTGAGATGTATGTCAGATAATGTTTTGCCTATGTTTTCTTCTAGGAGGTTTATTTTATCTTGTGTTCTGTTTAAGTCTTTGATCCATTTTGAGTTTATTTCTGTGTATGGTGTAAGGGAATGTTCTAGCTTCATTGTTTTTAAATGCTGCTGTCCAGTTTTCCCAACACCATTTGCTGAAGAGACTGTCTTTATTCCATTGTATATTCTTGCCTCCTTTGTCGAAGATTAGTTGACCAAAAGTTTGTGGGTTCATTTCTGGGCTCTCTATTCTATTCCATTGGTCTATATGTCTGTTTTTGTGCCAATACCATGCTGTCTTGATGACTGTAGCTCTATAGTATTGTCTGAAGTCTGGGAGAGTTATTCCTCCAGCCTCTTTCTTTTTCTTCTGTAATGCTTTGGCAATTCTAGGTCTTTTGTGGTTCCATATAAATTTTGATTTGTTCTAGTTCTGTGAAATATGTCCTGGGTAATTGGATAGGGATTGCATTAAATCTGTAGATTGCCTTGGGCAGTATGACCATTTTAATAATATTGATTCTTCCAGTCCAGGAGCATGGGATATCCTTCCATTTTTTTAAGTCTTCTTTAATTTCCTTCATTAGTGTTTCATAGTTTTCCATGTATAAGTCTTTCACCTCCTTGGTTAGATTTATTCCCAGATATTTTATTACTTTTGGTGCTGTTTTAAAGGGGATTGTTTCTTAACTTTCTTTTCCTATTGATTCATTTTTAGTGTAAAGAAATGTAACTGATTTTTGAA
This sequence comes from Vicugna pacos, assembly GCF_048564905.1. Lineage (NCBI taxonomy): Eukaryota > Metazoa > Chordata > Mammalia > Artiodactyla > Camelidae > Vicugna > Vicugna pacos. The sequence goes on from NC_133011.1 coordinate 17,882,766, forward strand.
CGTTAATCTTGTAACCTGCTGCCTTGCTGAATTCTTCGATCAGCTCTAGTAGTTTTCCTGTGGACGTTTTAGGATTTTCTGTATATAGTAACATGTCATAAGCATATAGTGACACTTTTACCTCTTCTTTTCCCATTTGGATCCCTTTTATTTCTCTCTCTTACCTGATTGCTGTGGCTAGGACTTCCAAGACTATGTTGAATAGGAGTGGTGATAGTGGGCATCCTTGTCTTGTCCAGATTTTAGCGGGAAGCTTTTGAGTTTTTCACCATTGAGTACTATGCTGGCTGTAGGTTTGTCATATATAACTTTTATTATGTTGAGATATGTTCCCTCTATACCCACATTGGTGAGAGTTTTTATTATAAATGGGTGTTGAATTTTATCAAAAGCTTTTTCTGCATCTATTGAGATGATCATGTGGTTTTTATCCTTTCTCTTGTTGATGTGATGTATTACATTGATTGATTTGTGTATGTTGAACCATCCTTGTGTCCCTGGGATGAACCCCACTTGATCGTGACGTATAATCTTTTTTATATGCTGTTGGATTCTATTTGCTAGTATTTTGGTAAGGATTTTTGCATCTATGTTCATCAGTGATATTAGTCTGTAATTCTCTTTTTTGGTGATGTCTTTGCCTGGTTTGGTATCAGGGTGATGGTGGCTTCATAGAATGAGTTTGGGAGTATTCCCTCCTTTTCAATCATCTGGAGGAGTTTGAGAAGGACTGGTATGAGTTCTTCTTTGTATGTTTGGTAGAATTCCCCAGTGAAGCCATCCGGTCCTGGACTTTTATTTGTGGGGAGGTTTTTTATTGCTAATCGATTTCATTTCTAGTGATCAGATTGTTCAAGTGGTCAGTTTCTTCTTGATTCAGTCTAGGTAGACTGTATGTTTCCAGAAACTTGTCCATCTCCTCTAGGTTATCCAGTTTGGTTCCATATAGTTTTTCATAATATTCTTATATGGTATTCTGTATTTCTATTTTATTTTTTGTAATTTCTCCATTTTCCTTTCTTATTTTGCTAATTTGTGCTCTCTCTTTTTTCTTCTTTGTGAGTTTGGCCAGAGGTTTGTTGATTTTATTTACTCTTTCAAAAAGCCAGCTTTTGGTTTGATTGATTTTTTCTATTTTTTTTTAAAATCTCTATTTTATTTATTTCCTCCCTGATCTTTATCATTTCCTTCCTTCTGCTGACTTTTGGGTGTTTTTGCTCTTCTTTTTCTAATTCTTTTTGCTGGTGGGTTAGATTGTTTATTTGAGATTGTTCTTTTTTGAGGAAGGCCTGTGTCGCTATAAATTTCCCTCTTAGCACTGCCTTTGTTGTGTCCCTTAAATTTTGTGTGGTTGTGTTTTCATTTTCATTTGTCTCGAGGTATTTTTTAATTTCAACTTTGATTTCATCGTTGACCCACTGGTTTTTTAATACCATGTTGTTTAATCTCCATGTTTTCCTTTTTTTCTCCTTTGTTTCTCTGTAGTTGATTTCTAGTTTCATGGCATTGTGGTCAGTAAAGATGCTTGAGATAATTTCTATCTTCTTAAAATTGTTGAGGCTTCTTTTGTGCCCAAGTATATGATCAATCCTAGAAAATGTTCCATGTGCACTTGAAAAGAATGTATATCCTATTTTTGGGGGGTGTAATGCTCTGAAAATATCCACCAAATCTAATTTTTCTACTGTATTATTTAAATTCTCTGTTGTCTTATTTATTTTCTATCTGAAAGATCTGTCTAGTGATGTCAGTGTGGTGTTAAAATCTCTGACAATGATTGTATTCCCATCAATTTTGCCCTTTATCTCTGTTAGTAGTTGTTTTATGTACTTAGGTGCTCCTATGTTGGATGCATGTATATTAATGATTGTAATATCCTCATCTTGTATTACTCCTTTAATCATTATAAAATGTCCTTCTTTATGGCCCTTGTTTTAAAGTCTATTTTGTAAGGACAGTTGTGATTATGTTGGACCCACCTGGATAATCCAGGCTAATCTCCCTAGCTCGAAGATTGTTCACTTAATTTCATTTACAAAGTCTTTTTTATCACGTGAGATAACATATTCACAAACTCTGGAATTAAGATGTAGATATCTTTGAGGATCCATTTTTCAGCCTCCCAAATTTCCTTTTTTATGTTCTTAGCCCATTTAAAATCAGAGGTTTATTTTTAATACAGACCTACTTCAGAGATACTGCAGTTTTGATTCCAAACCACTGCAATAAAACAAATATTGCAATTAAGTCAGTCACGTGGATTTTTTGTTTCTCAGTGCCTATAAAAGTTATGTTTACACTATACTGTAATCTGTTAAGTGTGCAATAGCATTGTCCTCAAAAAAAGTACGTACTTTAATTAAAGAATACTTTATTGCCCAAAATGTCAAAACAATTATGATAGTAACATCAAAGATCACTGATCACCTTTACAAACATAATAATAATGAAAAAAAAAAAGCTTGGAATATTGAAAGAATTACCAAAATGTGATGCAAAGACAAGAATGAGTAAATGCTCTTGGAAAAATGGCATCAATTGACCTTCTTAACACAGGATTGCCATAAACCTTCGACTATGAAAAATGCAGTATCTGCAAAGTGCAATTAAGTGGAGCACAGTAAAAATAAAAGGTATCCCTGTATGTTTTTTAAGCAGAATGTATGATATAGGAGTGAAGATTTGGAGGAACAGTGAAATCTAAGAGAAACTTAAGGCAATAGTTATTATTGTCTGAGAAGGGAGGAATATAGAGAGAAGGAAATAATGCAGTTACTTTCAGAGGATTAGATTAAGTACACCTTCATCTTTGTAGGAACACAGAATATTTTTGATAAGAAGTTAGGTTTGAAGAAAACCTTGACTAGCAGCCCATGAGACAACCCAGGCCCACAAAATCATCAAATTATGGCAACAGTTACATACTATGTGCAAACCAATAAAAGTATGTTTGTGTGTGTGAATTTAAGAGAACAAAAGTGGTAGTAGGTAGTGTTGATTTTTGACAGTGAAGATATTATAAACCAAGAATCTTGAGCAATATACATCTAAAGTTCTCAAATAAGGTGATAAATAATAATTATGAATTTTATTGCATTCAGATGTGAGGATGTATTGTTTTAACAGTAGCACATGCTCATTTTCCAAATGGATTTTTTTAAATATTGAATTTTGAGAATTTATACATTTTAAATACAGGTCCTTTTTAGATATGTGGTTTGCAAATATTATCTCCCAATCTATATGTTGTCTTATTAACAAGGTCATTCACAGAACAATGAAGCCCAAATCCAAGTTTCCATTTATGGATAATGCTTTTGGTATCAAGTCTTGGAACTTTTCACTTAGAACTAGATTCCAGTTATTTTTTGCCATTTTTTGAAGAAGGACTTTTTTACATAGTCCTATTTGAAGAAAGATTAAGTGTTAAAGTTATTTATAGCTCCATGTTTTTGACTGCTATAAACTTTGGAACAGGAAAATATAATTCAATCAAGTGTCTGTATCTGTTCCCTATTCCAGGTGAATCCTGCAACAATACTATAAACTTGGTAGCTTAAAAAAATTACAAATTTATTATCTTATGGTTCTGGAGGTCAGAAGCCCAGAATGGATCTCATTTGGCTAAAATCAAGTGTTTAGCAGGGCTGCATTCCTTTCTGGAAGCTCTACAGGAAATCCTGTTTTCTTGCCTATTTCAGTTTTTAGAGGCTGTTCACATTCTTTAGTTCATAGCTCCCTTTCATATTTAAGCAAACAACAGTTGGCCAAGTGTGTCTTATATCACATCACTGTGACATTAACTCTCCTGTGATCCTCTTTCACTTATAAATATTCTTGTGATTACATTATGTCTACTCAGATAATACAGAATAATTTCCCCATTGTTGGATGAGTTAATTATCGGCTTTAATTCCATCTGTAACCTAAATTCCTCCTTATGTGGAACATTCACAGGGTCCAGGGATTAGCCCATGGTCATCTTTGGAGGGGGCTATTATTCTGCCTGCCGCATTCTCTATAAATGTCAGCAAAACTGTTGAGCAGAATACAGTGATCTGAATTAATCTTTTGGCATTGTTTAAGTATAGACAGCATAAAGAAAGACCATAGTATAATTTAAATTTTGAAAACTTCATCTAACTTCTCTTCCTGCTTCTTGAAATAAGCATTACCACTTAATAGCATTTGTTTTGGTTGGTATAACAAGATGCACATAGGAACTCACTAGCTGGACTATTTTTATTTGGGCTTAATAAAAAGGACACTTCAATTGTTCCTTTTTTGTCTTCTTTTTCATGTCTCCTACTACAAAGCAAGGTCTGAACAAGCAGTGATAAAGCAACCTAGAAGGAAAAACAACTTTCTGGTGTTAGAGCTTTTTTCCCAGAAGCTTTTAACCAGGGATATGAAAACAGTATTGATCAAAGACCACAAAGGGTGATAAGAAAATAAGAAAAGACCCTGTTAAAACTATTCCTTAAAACAATCCTATTAACCATGGGTGAAAATTTGCCCTAGGCCAAATTGCTGAATATCCAAACTCTCAGACTGAACTGGACTGTAGTCTACAGTGGAAACAACCTCCTAATAGTGTTAGCCATGTCTAGTATTTCCTCCTAGGATATTAAGTTTTAAAGGAATCTTTTTGTTACATTAGAATGGAAATGTCTCATTATATGCAAACCTTAGTATCTGCTTTATTTTGCATATGCCATGAGTATAGGAAAATGGAAAACAAATGATTAGCTATATAGCTTTTTAAATGTTTACAAGGAAAATGGTAAGCTTGGCCTCTGTTGGTAATTTAAGTTCTATATCATTATTCTACCTCAAAGATGAAGTAAATTTCATTTCAATTTTTCTCTTAAGTTTAATAAAATAGATGATTTTACTTATGGAATTAAAAACCCTATCTAATTAGATTGTAAAATTTTAGCCTAATTTAAAATATGGATTTTTAGAATAATCCTTTCATTTTTGTTTTGTTGCATATCATAACAATAACAAAACTGTGATAAAAATTAAAATAGTTTTAAATTAAAACTGTTTTTTGTACATTTTCAATTTGGGATTAACCACATATTTCTTCAAGAAGTATAGATTAAGCATTTGCAATATTCCGAGAATGGTTTTATTTATACATGGTAGATACAGCACAGACAAAATAGAAATCCTCTTTCTTAAAGCTCACATTCTAAGGAGAGAAAGAGAAAATACACATGAAACTAAGTAGTTGTGTACAATATTATATGAGACTATACAATAAAGAAATTTAATTTTGGCCTGGCAAAAAATATAGAATGAAAAGAGAGATCTATTTTGTTGGTCAGGAAAGTTATCTCAGATATAATCTTTTTTTACTACTTTATTGATAGATAATAGTCACAGACAATATGCTATTTAAAATATCTTATATAAAAATAATCCTCATCAACATTACTCAGACAATGGAGATTCAGACTCAGACCATGAACACAGCAGATATTTATTCTAAAACAGTTTGCTTGTAAGGAGATGTTATAAAAACTACACTATAACTAATGCACTTCAAAAATTACTAAATACTGAATAATGCCTCAAACTTAAAGTAATCCTTAACTAGTCTCAAAATTAAAACCGTCATCTGTCACATTAATTTTTATTCTTATCTTAAAACAGTTTTAAATATGAAAGATACTAACTTACACAAAATATTAATCCATGATTTGAGGGGTTTCAGCTTTTTTTTTTTTTTTTTACTATTTTGAAAGAAGAAAAAAGCAAAAACATAGAGCAAGAATAAAAATTAAGATAGCCATTGTTATTTCAGAGAAAACGTATGTTTTCACTCAAAAATCCAGTAATATCAAAGGGAAAATAAAGAGTATAAGTCAAGAGGAAAGTTCCAGAGGTCTAATGAAGATGTGGAAAGAGACAGCAATGTTAAATCTGTTTTTGAAGCTATTGTATTCAATCAAGACTTTTTTTTTCCTCTTCAGTGATTATCAGTTCTGGTATGAAAATGTAGAAGACAGATGATATAGAAGTGAGTCTCCATCTTCTCATATTATCTTTCTGAATAGTTAATATTGGGTCCAGATGTGTTGGGCATTGGAAATACAAAAACTAATGGGAAATTCTTTTTTATGAATAGCTAATAAACTGACAATGGGTTGGGAAATAGCTTTCATTTTATTTGTTTGGCTTGATCTATTGTTAGTAGGTGCTTGGAGCTCTCCATGAAAAAGACTATTTAAATTCCACACAGAGTGGAAAATTTCCTTTTCAAACTTATAATATTAACTCTGGGTAAAGAATGTGTGAGTGTTTATGTATTTGTTGTGCGTTATATTTGCTGAACCTAATGTACTTACTATATGTATTTATTTTAAAAAATGGCTATGTGAATTAAAATATCAAATTATCAGGAACTAACTGTAGAAAGGTAGGGAAAGGGAAGGAATTGGTTTCACTCAGACAATTATATTTAAGAACAGTTAAGGAATAGAGAAGGGTGGATGATATGAGAAGATAGAGACATTTCATTCATTGTAATTAATAACTGCCTGAAGTCTAACACGTATCCTACAGATGAAAGTAATTTTATTGTTGTTCATAATAAAAATGTCCAATAAATCCCTTACAGAGGCTTCACTCCTATCTAAGTAAATTCATAATGATTCAGTTTCATCATGTAATTAGAATGGGATTTAACATTAACATTCCAAAATTATATAATTAATTACATTCTGCTTCAGTTACAATTGCTAATTGATACAAAGCCTCTAGCTTAACTCCTAGAGGTAATCAATTTTACAATAGAAATTGTGAACAAGTGGTTAGATCACATTAGCCCACTAGTTCATGTGTGCTGGCTAATTAGATAAAACTGTTTTACTAAACAGCTCAAGAAAATGGTGCTCGGAAATTTGGTTGGTAAAATTTCTCCCAAAGTTTTTTATTTGGTTGTAAACCCTTCCACTATTCTCAGTTGTATTCTGTTCAGTCCTTCTCTGTTTCTTCTCTTGCTCACTTTCCTATGAATATAAGGTAGAAGATCCTGCCCAAGTGGGTCTATTTTTCAGTTTCCTTCATGTCACCAGTGCCAGCTATAGTTTATAGAAATTTCATCTGTGGTGTAAATGGATTAATAAGAAAAGGAAGACACAAGTAAAAGTAGATTTCTCCACATCCCAAGATTTCAAACAATAATATGGTTGAGCCTTAAATAGGGTGAGTAAATGAGGTTTTCTTTTCTTTTGAAGCTTTTAAGCTCCTGGGCTTGAGCATTAGATTTTCAATTTAGGGGCACACAGTATCCCTGGGTATGCTGCTTCAAATGCAGATACATGAATGCCACTCAGAGCATCTGATTCAGAGACTTGTCGCCTGTGGGACACAATTTTAGAAACACTGACTTTGAAAACATGGAAGATACTGTTTCAGGTACCAGGAATTTGTGAACCTCAGGTAACTTAAAAAACCAAACACTCAAAATCGATCAGACTTGTGATTATCTGTGGCTTTTTATTTTCCCTGTGAAGCCAAACATTCACATCAGAAAAAGGTGAAGTAGCTTCTTCAGCCTGTCTAAATGACAAAAGTTTTGAAATAAAACTTGTATAAATAGTTATTAAGCTTTTTCCAGTGTATTTTAAATGTTCTCCTTAGTTTAATTCTTTTCCAACAACCAAACTGCCGACCTAAAATGACTGAAGTTAGGAAAGAAAAATCCTGAAATAGGGATATATAGGAAAATATTGGCCTTCATTCAGAAATTTGACCACTGTTTACCTGTAAGTGTTGTATCACACAGGAGATGTAAAACCAGATATCTACTTGGTTTCTTGAATCTGGGCCTCTGCCTCAGATCACATGCTCAGATAAGTAGTAACAGCACACACAGATAAATAGAAACCACCATACTTATTACATACATGTAACTGTAAAGTCAGTCTATGTGTGAAGAAACACATACATAAGGATCACCTTGGAGACCAGTAATTTCATAAATTTGATTACTAAAATGGAAGCCAGAATCACGGCTCAATTACAATTAAAGTCCTCGTAAACATATGTACACAACTTATGTTACAAATCTTGTGTATATTTAATAAATATTCATTATTTCTGCATTAACTTGAAATATTTAATCTCTTATAAATATATATATGTATAATATGTGTATATACATATATATGCATATATAATACTTTATGGAATTTTTATAAATACTTCAATATTATATATACAATATAGTACACTAGCACTATATTTATGCAACATATAGCAATACATTATATAAATGATTTAAATATTACAATACTGCTATACGTTTATGTGTCTGTGTGTATGTGAGGATAAAATATTTCATTTAGAACTTGTCTGTCAGATGCAAGTGACAGAAAACCTAAATCAAAATGTCTTAAAATAAAGAAATTCATTGGTTCACAGAAATGAAAACCCAGGACTACGGTTAGATTCAAGCACAGCTGTATTTAGTGTTGAAAAAAGTTAAAAAAAAATTGGATTCACTATATCTGATGACTTGGCTTCCTTTACCTCAAAGTACTTTATTTTCAGAACAGTGTAGAGGTTTGACAGGTGTAGATGCTGTCTTTAGTATCCTAGATTCAAATATAGCAAGAGTTATTGCCACTGGCTATTCGAGCATTGCATGTGGGATCTGAATTGCTTAGCTAGCTTGGCTTGCTCCATGAACTTAGTCTTACCCCACTTTGTGGACAGGGGAATGTCATTAAGCTAGAAAAAGAAAAGAATGCCTTCTAAGCCCAGGATTTTCAACGATGATTACTAGACTTTTGGCAAGTTTAACTGAATGAATGATATCTTTTAAAAATATAGAAATTTCAAAAGGAAAAAAAGTTCAGGAGTGTTACCATAATTTCTATAATAGTCACTTTGAGTTTAAGGGGTTTGATGGTAATAAAGAGGATATATTGAGTAAAATGTTCGCTAAATGGATCTGAAGTGCTGAAGAAATACATAGACTGAAAATATAAATTTAAGAGTCATCAGCATAAATGTTATTTAAGGTTGGGATTAAAATTGTAGGACCTGAATGTTTAATGTTGGAGAAGGACTAACCAAAGAAAATGAACAAAGACAGAGGGGTGTAATTCCATGGGTGCTGATGTCCAACTGTTTTCTCCCCTTGTGAGCACACGGTACAAATCACTTCCTGACCATTGTTGCGTGGGGCTGGGTGACTGTCTCCGCAGTGCCGTCTTGTGGCCATTTGTGAACTATAGAATCTAACTGACACATCAAAATCTTCAAGATTCTCTTAGTCTTTCTTTCTTTCCTTCTCCACAACAAATAGCAACTTCATGATGGTAGCTGCTCTGATTGTCTGGACTCATGAGTAACTCCAGAAAAGCACAATTTCTCTGCTAAACAGTAATCTGAATAAGGAATAAATGTGTGTTGGATTTATAACTGTATAACCCCGCCTATCCTGGCTGAAACGTGTTATGCCTCAGCTACAAATGGAAACATATTCAAAGGAACACGTGAAAAACAGTCTATAAAAGCAAATTGAAAATCAAAACATATCCATAGGATTATTTGTTGAAAGTGAAATGTTGGCAATTATACAAATAGATATTGAATTAACCTGGAGGAGATGTAATTATTTTTTACTCTTTCGTTTCTTTGTTTAATAGTCTGGGAGTTTGTTAATAATTGTGGGAGTTATTAGAGAAAAACATATTACTAATAGCAAGCAATCTGTAACCTTACATTTGTTACTTATGTTGTAATCAATAAGGGAATTGCTTCTCACATGAATAACACAAAGTTAAAGAATCATGACAAACCTTTTACCAACACTGCTTTGAATAATTTGAACAGAACATCGTCTGCAATTAGCCTAAATGGCCACTGGATGTCAGTATTATGTTATGCCTATTGATTACTTGGTTTTGGTTAGTAGTGCGGATATTACATAAGTTACAAATCTATCTTCTTAAAGAAAAAAATTTTTAAAAAGTCATATTACATTAAAAAATTATTTATGTTTAGGCAATCCAGCACTTAAGGTCTATTTATCTACCAAGATGTGTTTTTCTTTTAATTCTGATACTGAATTTTAAAGGCTTATTTTGAAAACACAAAAGGCAGTTATTTTTTCCTTTATTTAATATGTCTATTTCAGTTTTTTTACATTATCTTTTGAGTCAGTAAGAATGTTTCCAAAGTTTAAATTAAATCTATGTTTTCTTGTTATTTATCTGTTACAATTGCTAAATTAAGATTATGCTAAAATTGGTGAACTAATTCCTGAGTATAATTTGACGTGTCAAAATTATTGAAAAATGGTGGTACTGGCCTTAACATATTCACTATTTTGTTTCATTAAAGAGCCTGTAGATTTTTATGAATTGGTCTCAGTATGAGATTTTTACATATAGTAGGCAAAATTTTTCATTTTATAGATGAAAAAATTTGAGCATTCAATAGGTTAAATGATTTAGGCAAGGTCAGATAGCTAAACATGGAGGAGACAAGTTTTGAAGTTAAGGTGAAAACTAAGAAAAGCTATTCCATAGACATGCTACAGTCATAATTTCATGAGATTCTTATTCAATTCATGACCCTAGACATAGGTCCCCTGAAACCTAAAATGTAATTTTTATAATTTAGAAATTTAAATATGAATGTATTTTACTTAAAAGTTAATGTGGCATATCTCTTCCTGCAGTGAGTTGGCCAAAATCGAGTTTAATGACACAGTCATCTTACAAAAATGGCTTCACTTCAGGTACCAATCACAATTTCAGGAGTTCCCTGGGTAATCCTCATTTCAGACTGACTGCCTACAAATTTGGAGGTTCTCATAATTATCCTCAGATTCCATAATTTGCTAGAAAGCTACATAGAATGCACTGCAAGTGTTTCACTCACAATTGCAATTGTATTATAAGAAAAAGATAAAAATAATAACTAGCCAAAAGAATAGGCTCATAGGCAAAGTCTGGAGGGATTTCTAGATGTGACACTTCCATCATTCTCAAGGAAACAGCCCCTCCTGGTACTGATATATGACAATACTCAAAGGATATAGCCAACCAGGGAAACTCAACTGAGCTTCTGTGTCCAGAATTTTTACTGAGTTTCATTATATAGGCATGATTGAATGATGACCCATCTGATGCAATGTTTAGCTAGACGTCTAGCTGATATCATTTGGCTCAAAGAGCCCTCTAGTCATATGGTTGGTCTTTCTGGCATTGGCAGCACTATCCTGGGTCATCTTGATAGTATAGACTATCTAGGGCCCCATTGCGTGTTCCCTCATTAGCTTAATGAAGGACTTAACTATGAATAACAAAGGCATTCATTATTGAGCAATACCAAAGATTTAAAGGTAAATTATTTAGGGTTCTCCAGAGATGTCTCTCTAGACCGACAGATACGTAGATAGATAGATAGACAGATAGATAGATTTAATGTTTTCTTTGTTATTGTTTTTGTTTTGTTTTGTTTTGTTTTTAAGTTTTAAGGATTTGGCTCGTGGAATTGTGGAGGCATGGCCAGTCTGTGATTTGTAGAGTAGGCATCAAGCTGGAGACCCAGGAAAGACTTACTGTTAGACTGCAAAGGCAGTCTGTTAGAAGAATTCCCTTTTCTTCCAGAAGTGTCCATCTTTTTCTGTTAAAGGCTTCAACTGATTAAATGAGACTCATCCACATTGTGGAACATAATCAGCTTTACTCAAAATCTACCAAGTTAAATGTACTCAAAAAACACCTTCACAAAAACACCCAGGGTAATGTTTGACCGAATATCTGGGCACTATAGTCCAGCCAAGTTGACACATAACATTAATCATCTCAAGAAGTTAACTCCCTGGAACCTTTTTTTTAATGTAATCTACTCTCTTAATGATCCTCTAGGTTCATTATTTTCTGCTATGCTAAATAAGCAAATAGTTCTTTCTGTTTCTTATCAAAATATGGAGATAGTATAATATTAATTTGCATACAAGAAAAAACAAATTGCTGGAGTGACTAGGACTTTGAGTAAGCAAATGCAAATTATAATTACTCTGTATGACAAATGCTCAATATAATTACTATTTCATAACTAAAGTTGATTCAACATATACTTAGTAACATTTTTTCTGTTTTTCTTTTTTATTTGTCTTCAAAAAATATCTCTACTTAATGAAATTTTAGTGCTTTCTAACAGTTATCACCTATGCTGAAATATCCTTAATTCACAAAAGGGAAACCAAGATACATTATATTCATCTATCTCTAAATGGGTTATTGATTCTATTGTGAATAATAAAATTGGGTTAAATAACTAAAAACAATTGGGGGAGGAATAGAATTTAACATTATCTCAATACATAAAATTTGGCTCAGTAAGTAAAATTTGGCTTTGGAAACAGAAATTAGAGCTTCAATAAAATACACCAATGTATCATGCCTAAATGCATAATATAAATAGCAAGATTCAAATCAAACTACTGAGAATTACTGTTTAAATGACATTGTAGTAACACTTATAGAAAATAGTTACAAAACCTTGTTTTTACTTAAAGATTTCACAGTTTTAGCTTGGGTATGTGAGCAGTTGAAAGAAAGAATAACAGCTAAAGCAATAAATAAAGGATCCACCATGAGATAGTGCATGAGTGTCCTATTGTTTGAAAGATAAAATAAAATCTCTGGAGCAGAAAGAACATTTATGGTCTGGCCACTATTTTCCCTGCCTTCTTTCTCACCACTCTTCATGTTCTGTACGCTGTGTGTTCCGATCTAAATGTGATTCCTTAAATAGATCAGAACGCTCGCTAGTAGTACTTGCTTTTTCTGCTTAGGATAAACTACAGTCCTTTCAACCAACTGATTAACTCACTCTGTCTTTTAAGACTCAGCTGTGTCTGAAAGTGATTCTGGAGTCCTTCCAGCGACGACTTTAGATCTTTCCCGAGTTCCTTATAGTCAGGAGTTAGGAGTATCTTCTCTTTACCACATGGCTGGTGACTTCCTCTATCACAGCATTTGCATGGCATCCTAATCTTTGTCTTACATTTATTAAATGTGTTATAAAAAGTGAAATATGAAATAATATTTATATTCAGTTTGTCTCCTCTCTCATACCTCACTTCCGTAATTTCCTGTGCTAAATGGCCCCTGGGATAGGTTATAATTCTTCCCTAAAGATGAAGCTGGCTGAATGTACTTTAATTCTTGGCTTTATGTTTTGTTTTGTTTTCCTAAAACCTACATTTTCCTAATTGAGATTCTTGTAAGGGGTGAAGGTTGAAAGTTACCGATATAAGTAGAAGCAGCAGCACTCTTGGGAAGTAGTAATATTTCTGAGGAGGTGACTGTGAGGTCTAGTTGGAGACAGTGATTCTTAGGTACAGGTCCTTCTAGGCCCACCCAAGTTCACCCTGTTCCATACATGGCCTGACCCAGCAGAGCCTGGGGACCTGGGAGAGCCAGGGGAACTGATGCAATAGGTGTCTCACCTGGAAAGAGAGAGTCACATGACCAGTGAGACCTCTCCTATCTACCATCTCCTTTGACTAATCTTGTAGAAACGAACAAAGAAAATGATTGTGGTAGAATCTCCAATCACCTCTATTAGCTGAGAGACTCAGAATCAGATTTTAGTTGAGCTGTACATTTACAGAACATCAAAAGAAAGCAAAGTGAAAGTACTGATGAGAATCAACCATATTTATACCAGATAATTAAGTTCATGTATAGCTCACTTTGTTTTAGAAATTATTCAAGACAAGGTTATTGATTTATTTGGCTGTGTCCTTTTCTGTGTTATGAAATCCTTGAAGATGAGCTTCCTGGTTTGTCTTTATCTTCAGTGGCCATTATAATGCCTGACTCATAATGGGTACTGTATCAAATGAATAAGCATAAGGCAGAATGTCTCATGTGTGTTACATATTGATACTTCATATAGGACTTCAAAGCCCTTATTCACAGTAGGAGAAATAACTTGAAATTTTTAGAAAAGTACAAGAGAAGAGAAGGCATTTCCACGAGCTCAGAGGATACCAAAGACTCATTCATCATTTGGCCTAAATCTGGGGGAAAAAAAAGACTTTTCTGTTGTATACATGATGGAGAGCAAAGGAGATTGTATATACAGGTACACAAAACAGATACCTATGCCTCAGGAAGCAGGCTATGTTGTATAAACCCTCTTAGTCATTACTATTGATGTATATTATGTATGATTGCTGTATCCAGGGGTTGACTATGACACTAAATTAGGGAAGCCAAACTGACCCAGAGCTGAGCTGACAAATCAGTTGTGGCAAGGAAAATGAATTCAAGAAACAACAATAATGTAACAACAAAAAGCATGAGTTTTCTCCAATATCTGGAGGGTTATTTTTTTCACTCTAGCTGGGCAAATAAATTTTTTTTGCTGAAATACTTTCACACCCTACCTGGATAGCATGGGTATATGGCCAGAGGATCTTGTGCAATGACCTTTCTTCTGAGCTGCACCGGCCAGCTTTAATAGCACTGGGTCCAACTTCTATTCTGAGGTGCTTGTCAATCTTAGCATTCTAGCTAATCCATCTTTTAGTAAATTAATGACCTTGTAAATAAAAATGAGATTATTATGTATCCTATTCCTTCATTTATCTTGTGAATTGTGACTTTTTCCTTTATTTTAACTCACATGTTCATAAAATATTGAGACATTATATATATGTACATGTATGTATATATGTATGTGTATATATATATATATATATCAATAGCAACTATGTAAACTCATTACAGAAGGGAAGATTACATTTTTATTTAAAGCAATAAGTTGTGTAGTTATGTATGCTTTCATATGTTCTCATTGATAGAGTTTTGTCTGGAAGAAAATTTTTTCTGGAATTAAAAACCTCTTTAAAAGAATTCATTCCAAATTAGGAAGTAAATCTTTAACTTCTTCAACACCTTCAGGTTCTTCTGCAAAGTAAAGTGACTTTAAATGAAGCTTTCCAGTGTACATGAACATTTTCAAAATCAAGTCAATGCAAATAAAAGAATTTAAACTTTTTTTGCATATTGGTAAAATGTGGGTCAGAACAGTGATTCAGGGGACAGTCATGGTCAAGAAGAATATACATTCTTACAAAAAAAACCCAACAAATTAGAGCTCATAATGATTTTTATTTTACCTCCTTTAAACTCAAATGACTGATAAAATGCTATTCACCTAATTTTTTTTAGACTAAAGTCTTTATGCTTGCAAGGAATGTGGACTGGTTCATGCAGGCAAATTAGATTGCAGGAGAAAAATATATTATTATACAAAATTCATGAGCATCAGAAAAGAAGTCTTTTCTGTGTGTGTGTGAATGTTTAGGGGAAATCATTCTCTTTGCTTGACAAGGTAGAAATCTAAGAGACAAACAAGATAACACCAGTGGAGGGATAGTGTGAGTGTCCAGGGTACAGACTTTTTCAAAATTAAATTCCCTCTGAAATACACAAGACTTCAAGATAAAATAATTTTATGCTGAATATAAAGAAGTTTGAAGTTCAAAACTCTTTCAACTTTTCCAAATTTTTATGAAGTCTAAACATCTAAGGAAAATTATGTTTTTATATTTTTATTATAATAACTACAAATTCTGTCATAATAAGGCACAAAAATACAAAATAGATACCATCCTTCAACTAAAACCAGGGTGTTTAACACACAATTTCAAAAAGTTAATTTCACAATTATAATATAGCAAAGAGTCTAGACTGAATCTTTAAACATCAGACAGCTGTGTGCCTTGTCATGAGGATGAGAGAGGTTACAGGCTCAGGGTCCTCTCTTCTAAAGAATTTCCCAGGTAGAACAGTATTTTCTAACATCCAATCACCTTCTCTATACTCCTACATTCTTTCCTTATTTCATAGATAGGCTTGAAGTCCATTTTAAGAAATTCAGTAGCCACAGGCCACTCATAATCTTATAAAAATGAAAGGCAGCATCTGGAGTAAAACAAAAAGTGTCACAATAAAATATTTTATTTCTCTTTCTTGTAAAGTGTGAATTTAGGAAAAAATATGCAAAAATATTGTAAAAACAGAAACATTAGATTGGCTCTAAACCTCTAACTTTCATGTTTATCTGATTTTTTGTCTTTATTTAGGAAAATAAGCATAAATTAAAGTCATCTATTCATTTATGTGTTCACTAATTCAATCATCAAACACTGAACCTCACTATGAGCCAAGTATTCTGAATTAGATATTCGTAAGGCAAAACTCCCTTCCAAAAGGAATGTGCAGTGTGGTGAAGAACAATGCACCAGGCAGGCCAAGCAGAATATGATACAAATTCATGTGTTTGTGTGTGTTTACCACATATTTTGATAAATGATAAGAAGAACACAGGAGGGTAGAAGATGGTCTTTAAACTAAGAGACACTGAAACTATCTTCTCACAGCTGGCTACAGATGTTCAAGCTTTTTTGCTCCCCCTAACTGAAATGCAGAATCATTGACTATAGAGCAGGAGGTTTTTGCTTAGATGAATTTTGTTCATTTTGCCAATGAACTCAACTCTCTAGTCATTCCCATAAGGGTTGGTTCCATGAAAGGAAGCTGTGAGAGTGCTGTCTACTGGATCCCAAATAAAGTGATTTTCCAATCTTTGTTTTCTCAAATCTGTTGAGAATCAACATCCATGAACTATTTCACAAATTATTTGGGATTTGAATTAAACCATCTTTAAAACTACATTAAATTTAAGATCATTTACTCAGTTAAGCTGACCATTGACATGCCTTTTAATAGAAGGTGATTTTTAGCATATTTAAAACTTTCTGGCATCATTAGGAGATTAAAAACCCTTCTGATAGAAATGTTTATGTTTTCCTGAATCAGCAATGTTATCTTAACACATCTTAAAATTTTATGCAGAGCAATAAATAAAATGCTTCTTTCTTAGAACCAGTTAAACTTACAGAAGTCACTATAATGGACCTTAAAATGTTCATCTTACTACTGAAAAACTACAGGTAATCAGCTTATGTTAACATAAGGTAATAAAGGATTCCTAAATTTTAATGGCTTACAATGAAAAGATTTATTTCTTAATCACATTATATTCCCATTGTGGCTTGAATGTGGCCGGTTCCATGTGTTCATTTTGGGCAATCCCAGCATGTGGCAGATTTTCTACAGAATGTGCTGTATCATCACCAAATTACTTTATTACCCGTTTACTTTGCTGATGTACTTTAAGGATCCGTTAGATACCTGTAAATGACAAGTCTCTTAATGTGTGAAGGTACTTTTCCAGGGAAATTCTAATTAACTATGAGAAAAAGAGACAAAAGAGAAAAAGATCACAAAATTACAAACATTAGGTAGAAAAGCTGCAATGGTCCTGGCAGCATTGTTTACACAATGCATATACTTACATGTAAACCTGGATCACCCAATTTTAACATACATGCTTTAGCCTTCCAATAGAAGGTGATTTTTAGCATATTTAAAACTTTCTGGCATCATTAGAAGATTAAAAACCCTTCTGATAGAAATGTTCACATTTTCCTGAATCAGCAGCACCTATCTGAGCCACTTCACTCATGTTATAGTAGGAAAACAAACAAACAAAAAAACCCAGGATGATGGCAGAAACATACTCCAGTTCTTAAAGCTTTTGCTCAGGAATGGTTCATGTCACTCTACATATTTCATTGTCTAAAGCAGAATTTCTCAAACTCACCATTACTAATATTTAAGACTGGATAATTCTTTGGTTTTTTTTTTTAATTTTTAACTTTGAAGGGATAGCACTGTCTTGTGTATCATTGTTTAGCAGCATGTTTGGTCTCTACCCAAGGGCTACCAATAACAACCCCCAAGTCTTAAAAACTAAAAATGTCTCCAAACATTACCAAATATTCCCTGAGGACAAAATGTAGTCTCTGGTTGAGAATCGCAGGTTTAAAGAAAATCACCTAGCTAAGCCTGAGAAATGGTAGTATGCTCTTATACCACGGAGAGATCCAGTAGAGAGGGACATCGTAGCCAGAGTTCCAAAAGGAAAAAGTTTAACAAGAGGATAATGCATATTCATACAATAATGCAATCCATCTAAAGAGAGATTGCAATTGAGTCATTCCACTTATAACTTTGTGTGTCCCAATCATTTGATGATCATCCTAATATTACTGAAGAGAAAGTTACATTTTTTTACAGAAAATTATAATTTTTAAAAAGCCACAGAGTACATTAATTCAGGTAACTCCAAGGCCACTTTAAACCTCAGACCAAAAAAGTTCAAATTTTTATCCACATACATTATCAAAGTTTTACAGTGAGATTAAATAACAAAATACAGATCCTCCAAAAATAAAATGCCAACCATGATAAGATATTCTCAGTTTGAATTTTCACCATTACCAGTGTCAGAGAAATTAACAATTGATCAAATATTAAAGGTCTATGAGGTAAATTAAGTTCAAAATCCTTCATGAAATAAAGTCTAAAATTTAATTATCCAACAAACATAAGTCAAAATGTAAGAAATCTGACTATAAACTTGTTAAAGTCCCCCCAAATTCTTTTTTTCTATACTCAGTCTAATTCTGAGACATGCTAGAAACCTGGGTTGAGTAAGGATTCCTTCAAAGTTGTAATATTGCTTATCAAAAAAAGAACTGATGTCTCTTTGAGAGCTTAGTACTATCTCAGCTGTATTTCTTGGGTCTATCATAAAGCCCCACAAGTGAATAAGAAAGGACAGGCTCACACTCGAGTGATTTAGTGTCAGTAGTTCCTATGGCAACTATTTTCCTGGCAAAATTGTATTTTAATAACCCAGGACCCAGCATTGCCAAAGAAACTGGCAGTCTTATTGGTATCTTGGTTAAACAGAATCAACGAAGAAAATCATTCGGCATCAGCTTTGCCAAGATGCCTGTCAGTCTATGCCAGATGCTTGGAGACCAGAGGTTTAGAATGCAAATTTAAATGTGAAAAAGTGCCCATTAAGGGTATATTTATAACACATTGTTGACTACATTGAAATAAAAATTCACCTAGGGAATATGGTCTCAACTGTAATTTTTTGAGGTATTTCTGACTTTTTGAGAAATTTAAGCCTCACTTTAGATAACTTTCTCTTCAGGCATATTTAAAAATTCTGATTTTTTCTTAGGTCCCTCACTTTGGTCACACAAGTGCTAAACTGAGAGGGAGGGAGCACCCTAGTTCACAGTCAAGCTGTAGCACTCCTTACAATAAAAGTCAGCCCCCTGAGGCCACTTTGTTACAATCCAACTGCACAGTTTTGTAAAAGTGTCCTCATGGTACAATATAATTCCCTATAAATTCTGCATGAATGGAGCCAAATGAAGCTCCTCCAAACTTTAAAGCGTGTACCTGATTGCATTGCATGTATATTTCACTTTCTAGTATCGTTGTGCATCTTTGCCTTTAGACTCACAGACAAATGCAACTAAGTCTAGGATTAAAGCAAATAAGAGCTGAAAGTTCTCCCTTATGTGTGTTGAGTCCCTATTAATAGAGGGTCACAGACTTTATGATAAGATTCTGACAAGGTCTAGATTTGCATACATGTCTAAAGATTTAATACTAAAATGGTTTGTTTATATTGCACCCTGAATAAGCATGCCCACTAGGCATAGAAATTACTAGAATCCAAGATATCTCTGTAATGGGAACCTGTTCTACTTAATCTAATCCATGACCCTAGAAAGGATGAGAATGATACTCTGTGCAGGTGGGCAGATATGAGAGAATGAAGGAGGGAGGGACTGAGCTAAACCGAATCAGCTTTTCCTCATTCCTTCACTCCCGGGTAAGCCAGTCCTCCTCTGAAGGGGAGGAATAGCTGTGGAGTGCTGGAAGACACCAGCAGTGCCACTCAGAAACATACCCCGTGCAAGAAAAATTAGAGCTAGAAAATGAAAATTTCTTCTCCCTAATATTTTATTGAATGTTCTACTGAAATATGATTGAAATGATTATTAATATAAAATATTCAATACTATAAAGTCAAATTTTTAGTTAATAAGGAAAACCTTTGTTAAAATACGGGGTCATATACTAAACATAGAATAAGATTAAACTGTAGTACTTTCTGAGATAGTTGTTCTCAGCATTAAAAAATGATCAGATTTGGCAAAAGTAATTTCATTATGTCTTTACACTATTTATTGATCTTTAGATAAAAATATATTATGGTTTGATAATATATTAAGACAATAAAATGCAAGAATAAATTTATGATAAATGTTTTAATAATTTCACAACTTTTAGATTTTTCCACTAGTTTACTCTAACAAATTATTCAAGTCTCAAGCAGATAATATGTTTCTATCTTCTTTTTATAATATCTAGGGATAAAGGTAGTGACTTCAGGGGTCATTTACAAAGTAGACAATAACGTTTTCTCTTTGAAGATACAATGCAATACTTGGCTCATTAAAAAACATCACCCTTTCTTACTCTGATGGTTTTAGAAGGTAAATTGTTATTGTAAATGACCAATCATGTATTTACTTAACAAGTAACAAACAGCATTTAACATATGTGCACCTCTAGGTATTGTAGGTTCTTAGGTTTACTGAAACAGATGGATCATGAAAGAAGAAGATAAAGATGATTCAGGAAATGCAGCATAGATTTTACTTTTAGTTACTATGAAAAAAAATCATTTTTGGCAATGAAAAGACATATCTTTCATGAGATAAAGAGTACGTTTAATTTCAACATTGAGATTTTAGGATTATTGGTAAAGGAAATGCTATAGAAAGGAGAAAAATTAGAACCAAGAAGAGTTGGAATAGCAATATAATAGTCTATATAGATGAGAGCTTAAAGATTTAAAAGTCCTAACTAGAAGTCCACTGTGTTTGAAGGAACATTAAGTCCTAGGTCTTAAATTTGCTTATGATTTTATTCTCTATATTTTAAATAAAAGACAGATTCTTTCTTACATTCTCTCCTATATATTTCTATATTAAGTTGAGGTTATAAACCTGACTTTTCAAGATAAGTAACAAATTCTGTGACAAAAGTCTTGTCAAAAAAAGTAAATAGTTTAACTTCTACTTTAAAATTCCAAGAGTTAGGAAAATTAATACATAATAATGATTTGATTCATTATTATTCTCTGTTGTTTACATGTTAACATAATTTTAATTCAGGTTTTTAATATCATCTTTGATGTGTTTCAATCCATTCACGTACTATTTTTGAAGCTCAGAGAGTCACATCATTGAACATTATTTTTCATTTCTGTCTTGTGTAACGGGATGTTGCTTCATCTTACTAGTACTGCTACCTCAAACATTAAATCAGCCCTGATACCTTTAGAGGAAAATGATATTTAGAGAACATAGTCTGGGAACTAAAGATGCTTCTCAATACTGTATTAGTCATTGTTTCCATATTCAGGTAGTAGAGCAGTCATAAATAGACTTTTAATAGATTTTTTAAAATACATCTTAAAGTGATACTCATTTTCAATTTTAATTTAGAAAAACTTTTTACTTACATTTTAATTTCTTTTATGCTTAAAATCTTGGATTGTAACAATCATAAATTTTTTTATTTCACACTCAATGCTTTTAAGTGTGAAAATGATATAGAAAATGTTTCAGAAATTAACATTAAGTTCAAATTATTAGCTCATTTAAAAAATTTAGTTTGAGGTTCTTTTTGTCCTTGAAAGTATCACACACACAAAAATTCATTACAAAAAATACTACTCAAATATATATCATACAGTTTTTAATGCCTTATGTGTGTGTGTTTATTGGTATATTTATAGGATAGGAATTTGAGTGTTGTAAGATATGTACGTGTAGTAGATATGTCAGAGTTTTCTCAAGTTCTTGTACAAGTCTGGCTTCTGCCAGCAGTAAATGAATGGTCCAATGTTAGTTGCACATCACTAACAAAACTTGATATTGTCAGTTTCTTCAATTTTAACCAGTCTACTTAGTGAAAAGTCTATCTCTTAAAGTTTTATTTTATTTTACTTTATTTTATTTTAATGTATAGTAAAATCAACTTTAATTTTGGATGTGCATTTCTATGAACTTTAGTGGATGCAGAATCTCATATAAACAATACCACACTGCACCAACCCTAAGTTTTGACAACCACTGATCTGTTTCTCATCACTATGGTTTTGTCTTTTCAAAAATGTCATAAATGGAATCCATATACATTTAAAAATTTATTGCCTGACTCTTACAACTAGAGCATAATCTATATAAGATATGTTTCATTCCTTACAGAAGCAACTCTGTGGACATTTGTTGTACAAGTGAATGAATGGATAATACATGGTACTTTATTTCAGTTAAATTTTCTGACAGTTTTAGTAAAAAGAACACTTCACTGCTTTCATTTATTCTTTCTTCCCTCCACTTATTTGCTCCCTCATTCAAAAACAATTCATAATGTGTCCTACGTTCCCCAAATGTTATCCTTACTCTCACATTAAATTGCATGCATTAAAGCTAAAACTTGATAGCCGTTAAATACATTGATTTAATTGAAAAATAAAAGCACTTAATCTGTTCTTAATATACCTACAATGCAACAAAATGAACAAATCTCTTCAACTAGATGGGTCTAGTGAAGAGAATAACTAATGGTATCAGTAAATAAATATATATAACTTTGAAATAATTTAGATCCAAAGAGGTAAAATACTAATTATAAATTCAGTATATTTATGGAAATAAAAATTTAAGTAAAGGATCAGAGTTTAGAAACAATTTTATGGCAATTATAAAGTTGTTAATTGGTAGTGCCATAGCATTAGGGAACTTAGAAACATAAAACCTGTTTCAGGTGTGTAGAGGAGTGCTATAATTATTGCAGTCCTGAAGAGATTAAATAAAGTTAAAATACTTAGGGCCGAATGATATTATGCTGATCCCTATGTGAAAAGGTATATTCAACTATCTTTTCTAAGTGATAACACGTAACTAGTAGAATAAACCCACATATTTTCATGCATGTGTCTGTATTTCTATTTTTTTTTCCCCTGAAATCTTGGGACACTGAATTTGTTCACTGTCTTAGTTAAGTCTCACGTCTAATTCAGCCTTTGTTGGAAGCTCAGCCAATTCTTAAGACATTTCAAGTTAGAACACACATTGTCACCTAAATAAAAAGTACAAAAATTTCCCAAGGACCCACAGGAAGTCACGTGTGACATGGATCATCATTTGATTTTACATTTGCTAAATTTTCTATCAAATTATTTTGTTTTTTTCCCTCAACATGTGAAAAACAATTGAAAAATTTGAAATGAATAAAACTAGACCAGATGTCACAATTTAGGGAGGGTCTTTGGATAGAGAGTATAAAAAAATGTTTTTGGCTTCCTCTGTAGTCAGTGCATGAGAAGGATTTCTTCCACAAGTCTGCTGATTCTAAGCAAGCAAACAAAAAAACAAACAAAACAAAACAAAAAATGAGTTGCTTACAAATTTTAAACAAAAATAATATGAATTCAACTAGTCCAACAACTTTAGTCTGAATTCAAGTAAGTTAATTTAGATCTACGGTAATATTAATCATGACTAACTGACAGTTATATACATATTTTCCCACCTATTTGTAGCATGTATTTTTAACTATACATGTCATCTACAACCCTTTATGACTGATGTTTTTGTATGTGAAGCATAGGAAGGTGAGAGGCATAGGAGACCGAGAGTGGGAGCAGGAGATGGGGAGCAGGAGAGGGAGAAAGAGGGACAAGGAGGAGCCAGAGGAACAGGTGGAGGAAATGGAGAGAGGGAGGAAAGGCTGAAGAAAAGGAGGGCCCGAGGGAGAGAAAGGGAGAGAGAGGTTGAGTCCTTAGCTGATAAAACTAGTAGCCAACATACTCAATGCATCAAAGGCAATTTTATTGAAGGAGGCAAGACAACCTAGGATAGAGAACCTAGACAAGAACAACCAATAAGAAATGTGATGTTAAGTAAAACAAGGATTGAACAGACCAGGCAGGTAGTATACACAGGCATGAAGTAAAAAGGTCAAGCAAAATGTTGTAATTAATTTTCAAACACTGTGTAGGAAGCAGGTAGTCTGCAATACTGATTCCATCAATAGAGGCATAAAGGTCAGGTTGTGGCAAATTGTACAAGATGGGTTTTATTATAACATTAGATTCTCTACATCATTTACTGTGAGATGGTGCTTTATGTGAAATGAACTTATGGTCAGTACAGAAACCTAAGTTCCATAGGAATGGTGTTTCATTTTTATGTCAATCTGTAAGTATTGATAACAGGTTTCAGTAGCTTGTACATATGTAAAGGAAAATAATATGTATTTATTAAACATGCAAAATGTATTTCATATTTTTAGATCTTATTGTAAAGTCCATAATATATTCAGCCTAAGCTAATGAAGATTATATTCATCAGGTATTATGAAAACAAACAGTGAAGAGTTGTGGGAAAATTGCCTTTCTTCAAATCTCAATTTACCACCTATTAACTATATGAGTTTAAATAAGTTGTAACATCTCTCTGTCTCATTGTCTTCATATATGAAATAATGATAATAAAACATACTGCATAGGGTTATTGTGACTTAGGATAATATCTGACATACGAGGAACACTCAAATATTAGGTAGTATTAATAATTAAATATCCACTGTCTAAGGAAAGATGAAATGGGAAAAAATTATTTGGACTCTTGATATAAACTCAAATGCCTCTTCTTTTCAAAGCAGACACTGTATGCTTCTGTGTTTATAATCATGTCTGTCCTGTGACTGAATGCATTCTTTAAAAGACATTTGTGGTAGACACACCTTAGGGTGAGCCCACTGAAGAGGCACAATCTTGTGTAATTTTGTCTCAGAGTGAGCATGGGCAGGATGTGTGACTTGATTCTAAGCCAAGAGAATATGGGGAAGGTGATGGGATATTACTCTTGTGATAAGGTTATATTATATGGCAAAGGTGGATGGGTATTACAAACGGCAGCATGGCAAAAAACTGACAGAAGCAACTCGCTTGCCAACAGCCAGCAAGAAAATGGGACTCTTGGTCTTAAAATCACAAGGAGATAAATTTTACTAACAACCTGAGGGATCTTAGAAGCAGGTTTTTCCCCAGTTGAGCCTCTGATAAGATTGTAACCTTCACAGATACCTGGATATAGTTAGATGAGGCCCTAAGCAGGGTTCAAAGTATATATACACACAAAGTATCTGACACACATATATACATGGTCTACCAAGAAGACAATACTAAGGGAGAAAATAGATTCTAGCTTTTATAATTAATGTTATTTCAGTATGAGGCTCTGTGAAGTTCATGCTTCCCAATCAAACCTAGCATTTGGGAAGTCTTTCATGTGTCTACAAAGCGGCATTAACTGCTTAACTGTCCTTCTTATGTACTCCCATAGAGTTGAATAAAAATCCTTCTTTAAATATTAGCTGAATATAGCTGAATTCTTAAATTTGTGGGTGATTAAGTTATATTGTATACCCAAGAGATAGATTTCCTAGATGTAGGTCAGGGGAAAACAAAGGTAACTATGCATTTTAAAAAATGTACTCATTGTCAGGTAACCATTTCCTGTTAAAAGTGAGATGCTAGGGAGTTATTGTTAATATCACCCAAGACACCACATCAGGTTTCCACTTCATGTAGCATATGTGTCTTGCAGGTTGAGGCCTTGATGTCTTCTTCTAACTTTCACATTCAACATGTGAAAGTGGATATCTAGTTGCTACATAATGATCACTCCAAAATTTAGGGGTGTAAAAATCACAAAAAATTTACACTGCTTCCTATTCTGTTGGAAAAAAGCCTCTGTGGTGATGGTTTCTCTCTGCTCCACGATATTCAACACTTTGTCTTTGAAGACTTGAATGGCTGAAAGCTAGAACAATTTGGTCTGGAGGATTTACTTCGCAGATAACTTCTTCACTGGCTTAGTGCCTGGGCTGGGTCAGCTGAGGGTTTGGAATAGTTGTGATTGTCAAGTAGAGCATCCTTAGGTGGCCTTTTCATGTTACTTTAGCTTCTCAACATATGGTATCAGTATTTCAGTGGAGAAATCATAAGAGGGAATGTTCTAGGACAAAAGCTTCAAGAAAGCCAGGTGGCAGCTGTATACACTTTTCTGACGCAGTCTATGAAATTGTGCTATTTTCTTTTTGGTTACAATGTCATAAAGCCAGCTAAGATTCAACAAGAAAGGAGTAGACTCCAGATTTTGATGAGAAGAGCAGAGTAGAAGAGTGTGTTGGGTGGAAGACACTTTGGTGGTGGTCAAATTTGGAAAAAACATTCTGACATATGGCATGTTAAAGCTCTGAACAAAAAGCCAGAAGATTGGGGCTATAATATTTCTTCTAACACTTAAATAGAAAGTCTTTAGTCACTACAGTCCTTAGTTTATTCATCTGTATTCTGAAAGGTTTGAATGCATAATCTACACAGTCCTTTAGGCCTAAAAGACGATATGATCCAGAATGTAGTCTATAAATAATTTCTTCATTTGTGGTTCCCCTACATACTGCCAGAACTGCTGGGATAGTTATTAAACCAGTGGGTGGGCAATAATTTGATTTCTACTAGAGCACAGTAAAATTAGATGAGAAGTAAATAATAGGGAATAATATGGGTACTAATGTAATTGTATATTATATAGATAAAATGTTAGCTTGAGGTATAACATAGAGGGAGAAAAAGTTCTCCCTTTTTTATTCATTAAACAGTTTCAGTTAAGTTTGCTCAATGTCATTATTAGAATAAACTAAAATATTCATAGAATTTTGTTACAAGATTATATATTTATTAATTTTTATTGCAAGCATATAAATCCCTTAATCTGCCTTTAAAAAGGGCATCATGGTAATGGGGTTTAATTTTATTGATTTGTTATATAATTTTATAGCTTGGAAAATAAAATGAACTTACATTATTTTGAAGTTTTAGTGGGATTCATATACTAGTGTCCATATAGATTCCCATTCGCATGTAATAATTTGAATAATAAAACTTCACTGAAAAAGCACAGATGGAATGCTCAGGATCATTCAGTTTTATTAACTATTAAATGCAACAGATGTTCCTTTTAAAAGTAAACTAGTTATATTTATGATATGGTATTTGAATAACAGCAAAAGGAATACTCAAGAAAATAAAAAATCAAAATTGCATATTTGTTTTTATACTTGATAGCTGTATGTACTTGGGCAAGTTGTTCGGATGACAGTTGAATCATTTGTAAAATAAAAAGTTATATTTGCAGGTTTTTAAGACTCCTTACATATATAAATTTTTATACAGAATAACAAAAAGGATAATTAAAATCTCATTGAATATAGTGAAAAATGCCAGATATTGAACAATTTTAGCATTTATAGCTCAACAGCTGCAACTGTACATCTATCCTCATGTCTATTTATAATCTCTTTATGTACCCGAGACAAGTTTTGTATCCAATTTAGTGTTAACTAACCTAACCCTTACTCTACATAATAAATAATATACTGTCATCAAAAATAGAATATTTATTTTGACTAATTTTTAACTCATAATTTCATAATAATATGTAGAATATTTTGAAAAGTTTTGGGAGAGGATATGTCAAATTGAACTATTAACTGTGCATTTATCCTTTATTCTTTAACCCTTATTGGTAAGACATTTTTGAATCAATTTTGTGTTCTTACTCTTTTTCAAGGAACCCATTTGTCTTTTAATAAGACAAATAATTTGAAACTGCTGAGAATAAACCTACAACTTGGCAAATTCATTCAAATTTCACTTAGAGATCCAAATAACTGGTTTATGTAAAATCTGTTAAGGATCTCAGTATAATCTAAGATTTTAAAGTTGTTTTATTCTTATAGCATAGTTTATTGAGAGGGAACTATGCACAAGGTTAGAATCAGTAAATGGTATTAAACTTCAAAATATTCAAGTAACTTAACTTAATGAAGTGATATAAAAACATGTCATTTGTAGTCCCATTATTGTGTTAAATAGGAAAGGATAAATATCATCTGGGTGCCAGGGCCTGATTCTATGCAATGTTGAAATTAACTGATGCAAAAGACAGTTTTCTCAGAATTCTGAGTTGAGTCAGATTGATTCAAGTTTTTTTAAAGTTTGAGTGAAATTTTCACACATTGTAATTTTTGGAAGTTGAGTAGTGATCTATATTAGGTACTTGTTTAAATGAAAATATTTATTTTGAGGAGAATAGACACATTTAAATAAAGAGAAATCAGTTTTAAGTAGATTAATCATTAATTAACCATCGCCTACAAAGTCAGATAGTAATCAGTGAATAAACAGGACATAGCACAGAGACGTCTTAATGAGAGCTGAGAAGTTGTGTTTAGTAGTTCTGAATCAAGGCACACTTGGAAGGGATAGTCAGCCATAAGCACAGCCAGAGTTACCCAGAGAATACACAAATTTTACTGTGGAGAATATTGTAATTTAGGTTGAAGATATTAAAAAGTGTTGAAACCTGTTCAAAAGATTTTCTCAAAGTACTCTTAAATAATGTAGCCATTTAAATATTTTTCATATTTAAAATATTGTGTATTTATGTAGTTTGTTGTCATGTTTTAAGCTTCCTTATTAACTCCATGTACTACATTTGTTTTGTTTTAAAATTTTAAATAGTATATTTTAACAGTAAGAGGGAATTTGCATTTGATTTAAAAATTATATGTGTGAATATACAGAAAATGTGTGAGAATTTTTTCATATATTGCTAGGGAAAGCTTGTATGTTTAAATTTTAGCAAGACTATCGACATGCTTACTATCTCTCTTATTTTTAAAACCAATTCATTAAAAACTAGATAAATTAAAATTTTCTAAAAGCAGCACATTTCTCGAGGATAGCCATGCTATATAATATATTTTTTCACTTATATACTGAAGAAGAGAACATATCCTATGATATAAAATTCAAAAATATTTTTAAAAAATTATCTTTCATACTCCTGGAATACAACATTTTCCTTTCATCAGATGTGTGCATATTTTGAATCATGGAAGAAGACTGCAGGGGGAATGTGCTATTCCTCTTTGATTGTCCCTATGTTTATCTATTCTTGGCCTCAGGCTTGAGAATGAAGCTGAGTAAATTCTAGCACTTGAGAGAAATGAGAAACTAGTCGCTTGAGAATTTTTTATTGGCATACTAAACAACTTTAGTGTACAACCTCAGCATATGTATATTTATTCACAAATATTCATGACTGTATTACTATATTATTTAGTTATAAAACTCACTCAGGAAAACATGTTATAAGGAAAGAAATAATATCTATACAAATAAGTGCTCCAATACCTTCTTGTTCCATGCTGATGGATGACGTATACACTCTCTGGGGTGGAAACCTTCATTTGGAGACTGTGCAGAAGAAAATACATTGCGAATGAAGTGAATCTACTTGTCTTCACTATTATATACTTATACAGTCATATCTTTATGAAGCACATTTTATGTGACAGGAAGTGGTGTGCTGAACAAATATTTTTAAATTAAATTTAATTGATTAATTAGGACTAAAAGGCAGAGCTTATGAAGCTGTATGTAGACTTCACCAGATTCATCTTAAGATTCAGTCCCAAATCTTCATCATTGCTCCTGTGTATTTGATGAATAAGCAGTCTTAATCAACCAGTCCTAATTGTTTCCTTAAACATACACATGCATGCATACATATACACACAAACACAGACACAGGGGCAGGTTCTGATGTTAAATATACCCCCATCACACCTTTTCTTTTATCAGCTGGCACTGCCTTTGTTATTTTTGTAGGTGTCTATAAATAGTCAACCACTCTTTAGTGCATAATACATAATGCCCAAACCCTTAGATATAAGACAGTCACAGATAAATTTACCTGGCTTCAACATTTCTTGCAGAGTTCATTTCACACCCATGTATGGAACTTATGCTCCAGCCACTGTGAAAATTTTATTGTTCCCTGGACTTTGTGAGTCTGAAATTTTGCTCAGCTGTTTTCTTTCTGCCCAGAATAATCTTCTCCAGTCACCTCTTCTTTCAATGCTAGCTCAAGTCCTACACCCACCACTAATCTGATATCTTATGTGGATCCTCCACCTCCTCCTCCTTCTTCTTTTGGATTACTTTTGTGTGTGTGTGTGTGTTTGTGTGTGTGCGCGCGCATGTATCATAAAATATACGTAACAAAATTTACAGTTTTAACCATTTTAAGTTTACATTTTATTGGCATTAAGTGCATTCATATTGTTGTGCAACCATCACCACTATCTTCTGTATCATCCCAAATAGAAACTCTGTAGTCCTTATACAATAACTCCCTATTCTTCCTCTTCCATCCCATAGTAACCAATATTCTACTTTCCATCCCTATGAATTTGAGTATTCTAGGTACCTCATATAGGTGAAATCATACAATATTTATCATTTTTGTCTAGTTATTTCACTCAGCATAATATTTTCAAGGTTCATAGTCTTGTAGCATGTATCAGAATTTCATTCCTTTTTAATGCTGAATAATATTGCATTGTATACATATGCCACACTTTGCTTATCCATTCATTTGTTGCTGGACATGGCTTTTTTCAGTCTTTTGGGTATTGTGAGCAATGCTGCTTTGGTTAACAAATATCTGTTAGTGTTTCTGTTCTCAATTCCATATGAGTATAAACATAGAAATGGAATTGCTGGATCGCATAATAATTCTGTTTAATTTTTTGAGGAGCCATCATACTGTTTTCTACAGTGGCTACACTGCTGTACATTCCCACCAGCAATGTATGAAGATTCTAATTTCTCCACATCTTCTCCAACACTTGTTATATTTTATTTTTTAAAACTTTCTTCTTTAAAATGTTAGCCATTTTGATGAATGTGAAGTGGCAAATAAGGGATCCTTCCTTAATAGAACAATTAAAACTAATATTTCCATCCTATTATTTTATAATGTCTGTTTATGATTTTATAATTTATTGTAGTCTGGAGATAACTTGATATATTCTGTCCATTTGATTCTATTAAAATATGTGAGAGTTACATCTTGCTTACATCCACTTTTCCAGCACATCAAGTATCTTACAATATACACTTGATAAATGTTTGTTGGATATTAACTATGTTTTCCCATTTTCCAGTGTAAATTTCTCTCATTTAGATCCTTGAAAATGTTAGGCAATACATTATGGCAATTATAGCAGAATTCCTTTAAAATTGTATTATTTCTGTTCATTATTCTGGTCCATCTATAGAAGCACTTTAAGTTAAACTGTACACAATTTTGGTTGTTCTAAATAGCATGTATTGATTTTTTTAAACCAATTTTGGAATATTTATATATTTAAAGGTAAATATGGAGCTAAATTGCTTACTATTTTGTCAGAGTTACCATCTACTAATTGTATGATGAGGGCACTTTAATGCATTAATTAAGATTTAAAATATCTAAGTAAATATATATTTCTTTATGTTTAAAATTATCGTATATCCTGCTAAATTTGGTTATTTTCCCTTAGACTTCTATTCACATTCTCTAGCTTGTTCAGAATTTTAATGACTCTTTGAAATCCATAAAAGATAAATTATAAATGGTTCATTATATTTTCTTTGGCAATCAAAAATCTAATTTAGTATTTAAAATGTAGACAACAACAGACCACTTATCACAGAACCATGTAGTTACTAACTCTTAGAAACATAAAAATTGTGGAATATAAATGCTTTCCCTAAAGTCAATAGGCTGAGTGTTATGACAGTGCAGAGTAATCTTCAGTTTTCATCAATATATCAAAGTCCACTTGGAATGAAATTTATATGAGTAAAATCCTAACCCATATAAATTGTATATTTAAACACAGAAAAGTCAGATAGTCTAATACTACTTTTCTTAAAAGTTCTAAATATTTTCAGCATGGTATTAAAAAATTAATAGTATGTGTTCACTGTAATATATACCAAAGAAGAATGCCATAGTTTCTATATTGACAAATTTATGAATTTTTCTCTAATTGAATAAAGCTTAAATGGTCACTTTGTCTAATTTAAGGGTACTTAAATGCTAATACATACATGCAAACATACATACATACATACATACAATTAGGATTAAAGTTAACCTTTAGAAATCCTTGTGTTTAGGCATATGGTTAGATAACAATACTTGGAACAAACTGCATATTTGTCCATTTGACAAAGCTGGTTAGAATGAAAGGAGAAATATTAAAAAATTTAGTTGTATATTATGAGAAGTATGAGTTTGAGTTTTTTTGTGTCTTTTTTTCCCTTCTGGCTTTGACTTTTTCTTTTATATATGCATGTTCCACCAATAACTGTAGAAGAGACTATTCTTTTTCTATTCAAATAACTTAAAAGTTTTGTTGCAAACCAATTGACATATATTTATATTTCTCTTTCTGGACTTTTCTATTGACCTATGTGCCTATGCTTGTGCTAATACCACATTTTCTTGATTATTGTGGCTTTTTATTATATCGTGAAATCAAGTAATGTTACTCCAATTTTTTCTTCTTTTGAAAATTGAATTAGATATTCTAGGTCCGTTGCTTTTCAATGTTCATTTTCAAATAAACTTACCAATATCTGCAAAAATTCTGTGAGGTTTAGATTGTGATTGTAAAGAACTGACAGATGAATTTGAAGCCAACTGGTGTCTACTGGTAAAAAAGCATGGTATATCTCTATGCTTATTTAGTTATTCATTGATATTTTTATTTAACTTCAGATATTTCACATATTAGTTAGCTACCCCTAAATATTTTGTATTTGGGGATGCTACTGTATATAGTACACTATTTTTTGTATATGTTCATTTTAATTTCTGATTATTTATTACTAATATCCAGTAATTTGTTATTTTTCTAAAGTTCTTTAAGCATTGTGCACTCATTTTCACTTACTTCAAAATATTTTCCAGTAGTAAGGAAACAGATCTCAACACCATGAACCAACTAGACCTACCAGACATCTATAGAACAGTCCATCTAACAATAGTGCACATTATATTCAGGTGTCTATGGGACATTCTCCAGGACAAACCATATGTGAAGCCATAAATGAAACCTTAATAAATTGAAAAAGATTAAAATCATACAAAGTATACTCTCTGATTATATTCTGTGATCTTATCTCTCCAGCTTTATTCAGCATTTTAGTGAAGTTTACAGCCAGGAAAAGTAGTTAAGATAAAAATAAATAGAAAACATTCAGATAGGAAAGGAGTAAGTAAAACTATTTGTTATTATAGATGATACAGTTTTGTATATAAAAGTCCTAAGAATTCCATGAAAAAAACTATTGAACTAATAAATGATTTCAGCAAGGGTAAAGAATGCATAATCAATGTATACATATCAACTGTATTTCTATACACTAGCAATGAACATTCTAAAAATAAAATTAATCAAACAATTTCATTGAAAATGCATCAAAAAAAGAATTCATTTTGGTTTAAAGTAACAAAGTTCAAGACTTGTACACTGAAAACTAAGAAAGTACTTTTGAAAGATATTAAAGAAGTTCTAAATAAATGGTAAAGGATCCCATGATCTTGGATATCAAGACTTACTATTGACAAAATGGCAATAATCCCTAAATTGATCTACAGATTCAATGAAATTCTCATAAAATTTTCAGCAGAAATGTCTTTGGTAATTGACAATTTAATCCTCAAAGTCATATGAAAATTTAAGGGACTCAAAACAGCGGAAACAATTAAGCTGAGGATTAAAAAAAATGAGTGGAGGAGCTCCAGAGGGAATGAGCAAAAGTATTTCAGGAAGAAGGAGCAGCAACATGAACACCTTGTTGTAGAAACTTGAGGAACCTTAAGAAGTAAAGTCAGTTCAAATCTTCATTTTTTAAATTAAATGCCTTTTCCTTGTATGCTAGAAAAATACATAATAAAAACTGGTGGAGATCGTAATGAAAGGAGGGAGTAAGTTTTTAGCATTTGAAATGTAACATTCAGTTACATATTCATAGTATAGCAAAATGAAATATTTTGCAGCTGCTCTTAAAATAAGTTAGAGATATATTTACCTCCATAAATCCATATCAACTTCTTGGATTCAGAAAAACAAATTAAAAAATAAGTGTCAATAGTATAATCTTTTTTCTTATTTTATCTATTTCATATATATTGGTAGACTTAGAGGTAGGAGATATAGTACTTACATATAAATATATATATATGTACAAGCATTGATACATGTGAAATGTATGTACATTTGTATGTAATGCCAACAACTAACTATACACATATAAAAAAGATGTTTGTAAATTCATTATATAAACTATATGCTGTTTCAGAGAATAAAAGTGTGTATAGAGCCAACACAGCTAAACATACTGAAATTTCTAATTAGGAAATTTTAACTGTCATTAGTATGATTACTGATGACTGTTAGTAATGGATATGATGAAAAATATGGGTTGGGATAATTTGTTCTTATCTGAGTGAGGGATAGAAGTTAGGCACAGTCAGACTAGGAAAACTATAAAAGCAGAAAAGTAAAATCAGAAAAAGCAGAACGGCAGAAGTCATACCGAGGGGTCGGATGAGATAGACTGGGATTTCAAAATTGTAGAATAGATAAACAAGATTACACTGTATAGCACAGGGAAATATATACAAGATCTTATGGTAGCTCACAGAGAAAAAAATGTGACAATGAATATATATATGTTCATGTATAATTGAAAAATCGTGCTCTACACTGGAATTTGACACAACATTGTAAAATGATTATAAATCAATAAAAAATGTTAAAAAAAAGAAAAGAAAACATGCAAAGGTTGTCAAAACAAAATAAATAAATAAAAGATAGTCATCTCTAAAAAAAAAAAAAAGGTAGAATAGGAGACAGACAAATAGACAAGTACCAAAAGGACACTACTACCAAATGGAAAGTCAATCAATAGGGACAAAATTGAGCAAATAAACAGGAAGAAATTTAATTAAGCTTTAAAAAACAAAAGACAAGGAAATACAAATAGAAGAGTCATTACAGGTACTAATTTGCAAAAGCTTCGATAGCAACACTTTACCTCTGATATATAAATAAGTTTTCAGATTGGATTACTTTAGGTCAACTGGAAAGAAGTAAGTGTACATCTGAGTGAAGTGGTGCAAATGAAGGGAGAGTTTTAGGATTAGCCATTTTTGTCAAGTATTCTCTAGATCCTACAGTGAAATAGGAATTTGTCAAAATACTCAAGTTTAGAAAAGCAAAATACTTGTACAGAAAAATAGTATATGCTGTCAGATACTTTAATGGTCAGGTAATTTTTATTGGATCTAATTAGAACATTAATAAATTATAAATAATTTTTCTGGGAACCAACTGGCATTTTAAAAGATGCAAAAAATAATTTCTACCTTTGAAAATATCAAGGAAAGTCAAATTAATTACTGCTAATTAGACAAATATGCAAGGCTTAAAAGAAGGAAGCCACATTCACGTTGGCTACATTAGGAAATAACATGTGCAAAGTAAGATTTCATTTATGATGCTGAAATCTTATTATATGCAGTGATAAGTAGAACTGAAATCTGCTGTAGCACTTTTCATCTTCAAAGCTGCCTATCTACATTAACTAGAAGTCATTAAGGTTAAATTTGTAGTGTAGCCATCTTTAACTAGGAAATAAACAGAAGAGATTAAAGAGGTTCTCTGTAATGAATATTAACTCTCAAGTTTCTATAACTGCTAGAACTTTTGCTTTTTATGATCATTAGGTTATTTTTCTTATTTAAAACTGAAATATATTACAATTCTACCAATAATTCATAACATATCATTATGGTCACCAGTTTGAAAAAATACACAGCAAATGTACTTTCCATGCAGCATATTTTTAACACTGTGAAAATACAGCTACTAAGTGACTTTATTTTAGAGCAGACCCCAAAGAATTCTAAAAGTTTATTTTCTAAGAAAGACCCAACATACTAGCTGGAGAAAATATTTCAAGAGAGCAAAAATATTCCAAAACTGCTATCTTTATTTTATCTTTTTTTAAAAAAATTGGAATATAGCATTTCAAATCCTGTACAGATGCAAAGTTTACTTACTGAATGATGAGATCTCTCAAACAATAATTGCACCATTAACTCAAAAGATGAATTTTTTTCATGTTTTAGGGTAAAACATAACCTCAATTATTTAAGTAATATAAAATAATAAAGCCATTGTTGTATCTCTAATGAAATATTTATCTATTTCATAATATTCTGAATATTTTTTGTCTTTAAAAATTTAGTAATTTTGAAATTGGTATGAAATGCTTTTTTTCATATTCCTCTTTACATGATCTCAATTGATATCTTTCATTCCAATTACAAGTAATTTTTTTTAATGATGCATACAGTCTTTCCACTAGAAACAGTGGTTTATATAATCTGAAAATTAATCAACATTTACTCGGTCTATTCAGAAACCACTGTTACATAAATAAGAAACAATATGCTATGGTTGATGTCAAGTGGCATATATTCTAATTCTTAAAAAAAGTATCATGCAAAATGTAAAATTTAAGGATATGAATTAATTCACTGTATTATTAGTTTAGATTTAAACAGACTAGTACATCTTTGGCATTTTTTCAAGTTTTCCATCAGTACTAACATATAAATGATTATAAATTTTCTCATGTACTTCATGGGGTCTTTATTATAACAATGTGATTCCATATAAAATGTAACCTAAGAAACCACAGAGTTATTGTGATTGACCTAGCTCACTGAATTGCTAAGTGAATCTTGCACATGCATCGAGCTTATAGTAAAATTATTTCAGATTCTGGTACTTTTTCTCTTTAATTGTTTTTTTTATCTTTAAATTTAAACAAAGACAAGTCCTTTATATATTCTCTTATGTATGTACATATAAATATATATTAAATCTACATATATAATTTTATTGATAAGATTGAGTTTGGGATTAAGTAATAAAGAACTGAGAGGCATGATTTTTAAAAAGCAGGAAAATAAAGACCTGCCAGGTTTCACAAGTAACAAAAGGAGAAACATAGCCATTATGACAGCAAAAATACTTTGAAGATCTCTCTATAATTTTTGTGGTACTTTTTTGCACACATTAACTCAATAAATGATATATAGTAGGTGACAGAGTTGTGGTTGGCTGGACCAGAGTTGGTGGTCTGGGATAAAATAAGAAATGAGGTTGAAATATTTGTTAGGATCTACAATATAAAAATAATCTCTTATGTTTTTACTGAAAAAAACATATGGATGCATTTTTCATGTCTGAGATTCAAGATTATCTCAAATTCATAGATTAGAAGCTATATGCTTAATCATGGTTCCGGTTAAAAAAGATGGCATTAAATCAAGAATTTTTTTTGTCTCCAATGCTGTTCTTGTTTTGTTTTGTTTTGTTTTTTTATTCCATTTTATCATGCTGCCCTTCTTACAAGTCAAGGGGTTGATAAAATACTTCTGTTAGTAAGGAGAGTTCTTTAAATCTCAGGCAGTAGGTTATGTGGTACCCATACTGGATCTCACAGATATATATGATATATAATGTGGCAAAAAATGACACTGATATTTAAATACTATAAAATAAAACTGTGGATGTATAGCTCTTAATAAGCATTTATAAATTTCATGATATTCTGAATGTTTGACTTTATAAATTCAGCAGTTTGGAAATAGGTATGAAATGTTTTGCCTATAATCCTCCTTACATAATATCAATTGGTATATATTGACTAGTTTTATTCAAATGAGATAATCTTGCAAGCATATTAAGTATTATTATAGAAGAAATATGTATACTGGTTATAATAAAGATGATGAAAGAATTGACATTTCTAGCCAAGATACTGTAATTATTGTTGAGAGAATGAAAAGTATAATAAATACAGAAAAATAACAAAAAAAGAGCCAAAGGAATATATAATTATAGAAAAACATTAACCAACTTGGTGATTGAAAAGGTATAGAAAGTAAAATAGTTGTCAAAAATATTTATAAATCTGATTTTCCCCAAATAAATAGAAAATGTGGTAAAATGATATTAATGAGAAAAGTGGGAAGCAGTGTACATTTGAATCAATAATGCTTGGTTTATGTTAAGTTTCATTTTTTGATAAGTATCAAGGTTATTTTCTATATAATTAAAAATATAAAATGTGAAAATTTCAAGATTTAGTTTTGAAAAGTTGTTTCCTTCCTTCAAGTAGTGGAA
This sequence comes from Vicugna pacos, assembly GCF_048564905.1. Classification (NCBI taxonomy): domain Eukaryota; kingdom Metazoa; phylum Chordata; class Mammalia; order Artiodactyla; family Camelidae; genus Vicugna; species Vicugna pacos. The sequence continues at coordinate 17,921,012 of NC_133011.1, forward strand.
TGATATGACAAAGACTGATGGGAGAAAAGAAAGGATGTTTAATTATTTCTCTTTATCTGGTTTCCTTTGGGCTGGTTTGGGGAATTAAGGAGTGATTGAAAGGAAAAGGGAAAGAATGACAAACAAAATAAGGAAGTAAAAGTGTTTTCAAATTTAAAAAAAAAAAACCCTTCTCCAACTAGGAGCTATTTGAAATGAATATTAGCCCTGACCTCTCAGCACTCCATTTCACTAATTAAGAAAAATTATCAAAATCAGAATAATCATCTGCAAAATTGAATTAGTGGCCACCTTATTAAATCCGTCATACAGCATTTAGGATTTCATTTTTCAAAACTGACGATGGAGGTCCTGAAGACAAAACGAGCATTCCTGTTACTTTGATTCAATTAGGAGAAAAACTGAGCTAGATGTTAAAAAACTCCTTTTAGAGGAAAAGTCAAATAAAAATCATGTAAAACTACTACAAAGGAAGAAGGTGGAGTCTTGATGATAAGTGTGGGCTCAACAGGATAACAGTGATTCAACTAGCCTGGAAACATATTAAGCCCATAAGCGCATTAAGGATAGGAAATGGTTGTCTTTTTAATGTTGGTATCACAGATAACCTCACCTAATGACTGAACGAAGTAAACAATCAATGAACATTACGAACATAATTGGATTCATACTGAGATTAGAGTTTCACATTTCCACCAATTGCAAATTTATTGATTGTAAATTTTTACTCTCCTTAATATACTTAGTTCCTGTGGTGAGGATTCTTTTTTAGAAAATATCTCCACTGATTTCTCTACAAACACTTCTAAAGAACAGACAGAAATGCCTGATAAGATGCTAATGAATGATTAAGACATCTTTAAGAAGCTTTGAACCCTTGCAGCAAGCTCTTCTATGGGGGTTCTTAGGCAAATTGTCCCATAGGGGAGCAATATTCAGATCAAGCTTTTATCAGCTCAGAGCCTAAACCACAGCAATTTTGCTTCCTGAATCCCAGTTATTACTATCTATTTAATCTCTTTATAGCCATAGTTCTCATCATTGGCTGCACATTATAATTAACTGGGAAGTTAAAAAAACTACTAAAATCTGGACTCCATGACTGGAGAGGAGTCCAAGCATTAGAAATCTTTAAACATCCCTTCAATAATTCATAAACTGGTGTAAAAGTCCAGTTTTATCTTGTTACCAGTCCAGGGTAAACCTAGTAATGCAAATTTAAAATCTGTTTTTGTGAGGGCTTCGTTATTTATTCATTATGAAGACAATATCACTTTATCTAATATTTACACTGTGAATTATTAAGGATGTTAGCATTAAATAGCATATTATTCATTCTTCCTAATTCCCTATATTAATACGTTGATACATTTGCAATATCTTTTCACCAGAAAAGCACAAGAGTTGTTGTGCAGAAAACTGTTAACATAGCAGGCCTGAGACAGCTATCCTTAGAATGACTACTCACAAAGTTGGTCTTTGATGGATATCTGTGAAGTTGGCAGGTTATCAGTAAGTTTCCATAAATGATGAGTACATCATTATGCCTCAAAGATTTGCAAAAAAAAAAAAACTATGGTGTATGCAAAACACCTGCTATCCTTTTGGGAATCTGGTATTTTGATACATGACCAGCTATCAATAAAAAGTCTCAAATCAGCTTCCTTGATAAAGAACATGTCAAGCATATTTTCACAATTTGTTGCTGGAAGAATTAAGCATGTGTGACTCTATGGAAGAGGAGTCTTGGAAGCTGGTTTCCTCTGGGCTTTACCTATGTGCCTTTTCCCTTTGCTTCTTTTACTTTGTATTTATTCAGTGTAATAAATATTAGCCATGAATACAAGTAGATGCAAGTTCTGTGAGCCTTTCTGGCAAATCTCCAAATCTAGGGTACATCTTAGGAACTCTGGACACAAATATCTTGACTACATATCAGACAGAAAGCTGGACTGTGTATAACTAATTATTTTTATGGGATTTAAGGAATATAGACAGAAGTGTCATAAATGATTTTCAGCTTTGACTGAAATTCTAGGGTCTCTTTCTGTTTTAAGTTGTCTCTTTTTAAATTGAGGATTATTTTCACTTCCTTTTACTTCAACTATTGATTATATATTTTCTATTGCCCAACTTAGTAGGAACTAATATACATAATAGAATTTATGTTAGGGCAAGCAGTTCACTATTAACAATCAAGAAATCAGTTTACTACAACCCACATATAGGGATGGGAGTTACCCCCAGACATCAGCTTTTAATATAAATCCATAATAGCTAATAACTGAAACTTGATACTTGATGAAGAGAAAAAAATAGCAAAATATGAAAGTATAATCCTTTTTGTACTTCTAATATCAAGGCTGATAATGCAAAAAGTTCTTAAACTCATAAAGAACACTTTATGTTGGTAATATGAGTCACCTTAAGAAAGTTACTCAAGCTTGTGTCCCTATGGTGACAAGAAAGATGTATCAAATATACTTGTGAAAATTAAAACACATTATAATACAATTAAGAGCAGTAGAAGGTTTTAATGACCTCTACTAAGTTATTAAAAATCAAAAAATTGTGTCTTTACAGCACAAATATCTCAATCGATGTCCTAATTTTTTTCTCTTGCTCTAGGCATTTCCTAGTATTTGGTTGAAAGTCCAGCTTACTGTTCATATCTAGATGTTCAGTTTCTTTTGGAGACATGATACATCTTTAATGTTACCCACTGTTTATAGAATAAAGTCCAAACTCCTACATGATCTTTCCCCAACTTATATTCCTGGCAGAACTTCTACACAACTGTACATATTGACTCTAATTCTATTACACAAGACTGCTTTTATTTCAACATTCAATGACTTTATCACATTCTGGAAACTGAATTATTCTCAAAAGTTAAGCTCAAATGCATCTTCCTCATTAAAATATATCATTTTCAGTCTCTTGAAAATCCCAATTTCAATTAATTTAAGAAAAAAGAAAAGGAAAGAATAGGTTTCTTCTTGTAGCTACAAAACCAAGAGATCAGGCTCCCTTTAAGCATGACTGATTATCTTTTCTTGTCTTGACTCTTATCTTTTTCTGTGCTGTTTTCATTTTGAAGAACTTTTTCTGCATGTGACGCAAGGCTGGCCACTCAATCTCCAGCTTTGTATGATCTTCATATCCAGATAACTTAGAGAAAAGAAAGCAGCATTATAATCTGAGGTCTATTCGAATTCCTAAAGAGAACACTAAATGGTTGGCCAGAGTGAGGTGCTCACCACTTGGGGAAAAGCAGGACTACATGATTGAAAGCCCCTCCAGAATCACAAGAAATCCGTAACAAACTTAAAGAGTTTCTCTGGAATTGCCACCCTCACTGCACCAAGTCAATACATCTGATTTTGTCAGACAACGAGCTTATTCCCCATGGTCTTTGGGTAATTAGGTTGTAACAAATGATATGAAAAGTTTAGAACCTAAAAGGATTAAACATTTATTCAACTGTCTATACTTCAATAAAAAAATAATTATCCAAGATCAAAAAACACACCACTATTCAATATAAAAGCCTTATTTGAACCTATATCTGTAAAATTACAAAATTGTTGTACTTTCCACACCTATTCTGTCTTTATTTTTGGTTCTAAAGATTCTGATTTTCAGATTGAAGGCATTCTTACCAGTCTGTTAGCTCCTTGTCCATCTTCTGTAGTTATCTATGACTTTTTATTCTTAAGTTCTTGACTTTGCTCTAAAATGTAAAACTCTCTTTTTCTCTCTGGGTGGATAATTTTCCTTTCCTTTTTTAAATTGTGGACACCACATATTATAGACTGAATGCTTGTGACCCCTGAATTTCATATGTTGAAAATTAATCCCCATTGTGATGGTATTTGGAGATCATGCCTTTGGGAATTAACTAGGTCAGGAGGGTGTAGCCGCATGAATAGGGTTAGTCCCTTACGGGGAAAAAAAAAAAAACAAAAAAACCCACACAGAGCTAGCTTGCACTTTCTACCTTGTGAGGACACAGGGAGAAGACAGTGATCTATAAAACAGGAAGTGGAAAATACTGTGACTTGATCTTAAACTTCCCAGCCTTCAGAACTGTGAGAAATAAATTTCTATTGTTTCTAAGTCACCCAGTCTATGGTAATTTTTTATAGCAGCCTGAAAGAAATAAGATACAGTGTATATTTTCCTATCAGCAGTATGTAATAATTCTTCCTGTTTAAGAGCAATGTTCCATTTTGTGTCCCCTAAATTTCTGGTTTCAGAAATATAAATGCTTCTTTTTTTTCTCCTCTTGCAAGAGCATGGAAATATTAAGCCAGCTGTAAGTCCCAGCTCTACAAAGTTCACCAGCTTGTTTCTGCTAAATCATTCAAATAGTTTCAGGAGAGAAGATAAAATTTCCACAAGGCCTCAATATTACATTCATAAAATGCATGCAAATGCAAATGTCATAACATATTAATACTTAATCACTACCTATCCAGATTATTTCCGTATTTCAAAACCTAATTCAACTTCTTTTTTTAGTTACTTCAGATCATAGCAGAGTATCTTGTCTCCAAACATCTATGAAAATTTTAGTTAAGAATATAGTAATAAAACCAACAATATTATAGCCATTGTGTAAATGACACTGTACTAACAATTTATAACTATTATTATATTTAATCCTCATAATAAATTTGTAGCATTAGTTCTTAATTATTCAGGTAATCCCTATAAGGAAATTGAAGCTTGTAGAATAATTTTACATAGTGATATATCAAGCATGTGCAGAAATAAGATTCACATCCAGGTTTGTCTCAATCTAGAATCTAATCATAAACATTATATTACTAATTTTTATAATGTTTTTATAAGATTTTTATAATATGTAATTAGACATTTTATTTTACTATTTGCTTTGTTATGTAAGTATATTTTGCTTCTTCAAACAGATTGCAAGATATTTGTTCAAAGTAATTATACCATAAACTGGGCATTATTTTCTAATTCCTATAATCCCCAGCGAGGTGATAAGTATGTGTGTGTATTTCTATGTGTATGTGTGTGATTAGAATGAGAGTAAGAGAGAGAGAGAAATAAGCCTCATCCTTTTTTTTTGGTAATACTTATGTATGAAACATTTCAGAAAGAAAATTTTCTTTTAGCACCAAACATATGACTATTGGTTCCCTTGTCATCAATGTATACGATTATGTAACAATGTAGCATTCAGCGAGGATTGAATTGATTAATCGTAATCCAGTAGGTGGCAGTACATTATAATGTTGGAACATATTATAGTAGTGTTATTTGTACAGAAGTACTAAGTAATAACTATTTTACTATTTTTACAATTTATGCATTTGGGGCAAAAAACCTATTAAATTATTCAAACAATAGTTTTGAAATGATGTGTCTTTTAATTATTGCTTAGTAACAAACTACTACTTTATAACTTTTTGTCTTAAAACAATCATTTTCTTTGTTCACAAGTCTGCAATCTGGACTGTGCTCAGCTAGGTGGTTTTTATGGTATTTCTGCCAATGTCACTTCTGTATGTGGATTGAATTGAAGTTGTACCGAGTTCTGTGTTCAGCTGTGAGACTGGATGTCTAAGCTTTTCTGTCTGCCTGATCTGTTCAGCAAGATAGTCCAACTTTAACACAACAGCTCAGGAATCAAAGAGTACAAAGTGGATGTTACCAGGGTTTAGGTAACTGGAACTGAAACAACATACTTCTGCCTCATTCTGTTGATTAAAATAGATCTAGTATCTGAATTTAAGAGGTCTGACTGTAATGGTCAGGTATAACAGTGGGCATGATTTTTTGAGGGCCACCAAAGTAACTACAAAGACTATCTCAATTGAAATAAGAATCTAGTATAATCTGTTCCTAGGAGAGATTTCTATTAATTCCCAGAATAATGAGACAGAATTTTGAGACAGTATAAAAACCAAAACTGAAATCCAAATTTTGTATCCCAAACTTCATGCCCTATTATTGAATAAATGTGAGACTAATATGGTTCCAGTCCCAAATTAATGAATAGAAATGTATGTGAGGATCGCATTAGGAACCTATTTTGTGTTAAGCTCCAAACACAGAATGAAGGCTAAAAAAATAGTACTAGAGTAGAGGAGAGCTCTCCAGCAGTTTGAACTCAAGCTCAAAACTTGAAACCGAGCAACATAAGATAGAGACCACCCACTACCCTAGGGAAGCTGAGATTTCAGCTCCAGATTTTATAGTAGCATATGAATTGGAAGGGGTAAATGGTTAAAGAGAACATGATGTATAGTTCCTAAGTAAAATGTGAACTAACAAGAAGAGTAATTTTGGGGGGAAGGGAGAAAGTAGGGGCAGTTGCAAATACAAAGAACTATTCAAGCCAGTCTCCAGACTTTAATACAATATCACTGTTAGAACAAACTGAAAGAATGGTCCTATCACAATGTGAAATTTTCAAATCTATTTTATATTAGCACCAGTCTGAAAGAGAGAGAGATAGAGAGGAGGAAAATATAAAAAAATTGTCTGACCTTGGTTAAAAATTCTACAATTCAAAAGAAAAAAAAAGAGTAAAGTACAGAAAAGATCAAGAAGTCAAAAACATGAAATGATACTTTTGCAGTAAACATTAAACTCTTAGGACTAATGGATATGAAATATATTTAAAGAAGACAAAAGAAACTTAATTATGGGCTTGAATAGGTTGGGTCCTTCTATATAAATATATTTATATATTCCTTTGAAATAACAGAATTAATGAGGAAATGATCCAGATTTGTGAAACATTTTGCACACTTAAGAATATTTGAAGAACTAAAAAGAATTAGAATATGTGAAAGAGAATACAGCAATCATGAAAATAATAATGTACAACATTATGCAAATTGAGTTCCTTTGTAGTTACACCTATTAGACAACAGTATTTAGGACAAATTCCATCATATGGTGTGAATTAAGAAAATTCACACAGGAATTTCTGGAAAAAGGAAAGAGAAGGCGTGTGTTGCCCAAGTAAACATTATTTCCATGGAGGAGCTAGAAACCTCTATTTAACGTACACTATGGAGTTGTAGTCAGGAGAAGAGATATTGCCTCCTGTCTCTCATTTTGTACAGTAAGTCCAAAAGCACTCTTCTAAGTGGGAATACAGATTATTGGGATGGTAGTTTGAATCAGTTCAAAGGTCAGCTGTTTACAGAGATGACTTGGCAAAGCTAATTCCCCAACACTCTAAAGTGATATTAAGGCATGTGAGAATTTCTGTAGGCCTTTTTGTGATTTAGGGAGGGGGAAAAGACTGGAAGAACATTCCTATAGAAAACGGGTTTGGGTACAACTCTTCCCACTAAGAAAGGTGATAGCTAGCTTTGCCCCAGGTGGCTGGTTATCCATGTAATCTGAGTGAGTTTCAATCACTTTTGAACAAGTCTTCTTATGAGAGAAGTCCATAAAGAAAAAGAAAGACCAAATATGCCAGATTTAATAATCAATTATAGAACTAAAATAGTCTACCTAGATCCTAGAATATTTTAATATTAACAAGTGCTTCTTCCTTAGTGTTTTGAGATACTGTGTGTACTGCCCCCTAGATAAACAGGAACCAAAAAGTCAACACTCACTGGCCTAAGTATATGGTAGTTGAATCAGACTGTGTAGAAAACAAACAAATAGAATTGATACTCAATTATTTTTTTTAATTAACTTAGGAAACTAGTGACAGAAAAAAGTAACATTAAGAGATAGGAGCTTTTTGAGTTGTAAGAACCTGGGCCTTCTGGAGTCCTGCCTTTCATAGGTACCAAAATCACAATATTGGTTAACTATAAAAGTTATAATGGACTAAGGTATGAGAAACTCAGATAATAAATCAACATGGTTTGAAATCCCTTGGGTTTGGGGGAAGGGAAGATGCAGCCTGCACCAACACCTGAATAATGAGATATGTTTGGCAATTAAATAGTAAGTGTTACATATACAAGTGGAATCCCAGATGGTGATAAACCACTCAGTTTCTACTCTGCTATACCAGCAAAATGACCACGAAATAAAGATAACTGAGTGGGTGGGCTATCTATGCAAGTAAATCTGAGAGAGCCTTACAAAGTTTCCCATGACCTTAGACTGATGAAGAAGAGTTGACACTTTCTCATTGACCAATTGTTCAATCGAAAGTGGAATCTGCTATCAGGTTAAAGGGACACAACAGGTACCCACATAGAAAATATAAGTAAGCTGCAGAGTGAAATACAGATGTTTAATGGATGCTCAGGTGGAAGGATGATGACAAAAAAATACCTGGAATTATCTAAGTCACCTTGAATTGGCAGTGACAAAGTCCCCAGAAACCATGGGATTTGGGTCTGCAATAGAAGATTGAAGACCTGAAATAGAAAGGAGGCTTTCAATATCACAGTAAAGGAATCAAATTATAGGAAGCACAATGTAGAAAACAACATAACATAAAGGCATGGTTTAGAATGATAGCCCAAATAAAAAATAAATACAACTATCTAAAATATATCCTAAAAACATATAAAGTCTTAACATTTTATAAGTATATTAAGGTGTAAATACAAGAAGATGTAAATACATATATTAATCAGCTTTTTAAAAAGGAAATGAAGGATTGTGAGTTTTAATTTACACAAATTCAGAATTTAAAACAAAACCAACTATTATATAAAGTTCATTATATTAAGAAAGATGATATAGTTAATAATTGAGAAAAGAGATATTTATATTTGCATGTATCAGTATTTGACATTTCCTTAATAAAATGAATTTTTAAGCAAATTGTCTTGGATTAAATATCTTTTGCAAATGATAATCCAGTCGGAAAAATAGTGAGTGATCAATATAAAAATTAATTAATTTGGTAAAAATATTATGATACATACAGAGGATCTTTAATAAATATTCTACTAAATTACCTTATTATTTGAATAATTGGAGCAATGAATCATATGCTTGAATGGGGAAATTAAGCATTCATATGAAATCAATTCTTACTAATTAACTTATAGGTATAAAGCAATTACAATCAAAGACCTAATGATATATTTTTTTCATACAACAAAAATTGGTGCACTTATTCATTTCTATTGGCCTTGCTCTTATAGAAGACAATTTTACCATACTTAGGTAGAAACAAAAAGATTTTCATTATTTTCAGCTTTACTGAGGTATAATTGACAAATAAAAATTATATATATTTAATGTATACAATGTGATGTTCTGATATATGAATACATTGTGATATGATTACCATGATCAAGTTAATTAACATATGCATCACCTCACATAGCTACTTTTGTGTGTGGGTTTTGAGAACACAAGATCTACTTTCTTAGCAAATTTCATGTTTTTGATCTCAAAAATTTAACCCCCTAGTAACACTATAAAACTTAATAAATATATGGTATATCAAAAATGACTCATATATATATTTAATATGATAATTATAAAAATTCTCTTAGAAACAGGAATGTTGGTGATAAAATTTCTAAAATAAGAATGCAAATTATTTATGCATTTTATATGCATGATGATTACAAGTTTGGAAAAAGTTACATACATGTAGAACACGTTATCTACTTGTAAAAATAACACAATGATGGCTTTATAAATATTATTTAATTTTTATTGTTTCTATCTATTGTTATTTTTAGAAACAATATGTTTGTTAATTTTAGTAGCATTTTTCTCATGTTCCCCTCTTCTTTGTCCCTAAGATATACGTGTGAAAACTGATTAAGCCTTTCAAAGTAAAGAATTTATCAGATAAATGTATGTACACATATGTGACATTTAAAAAAATACTCAAATAAAACTTGCATGTATTCAATGCATTTGACTATATTTTGGTACAGTGCAAAAAGGAAGATTTAACATTTCATATTGTTTTGGATTGAGGCAGATATATTTCATAAAAAATTAGGTAAGCATTAGCCAAGGTTTAAAATAATAATAAAAGCTAATAATTTAATAATCTTTATTTTGAAACCTGCCTGTTTTGGCTACTACTTGTAGTTATCTGTGTAAAACTATATGACTGCTAATCATTAATAGTGAGACAGGTAGAGAGATAAATAGACAATTGACCCCTAAATTTTAGTAATGCTGATGGCTAGATAGATTATTAAGTTAAAACAAGGTGAAATTTGGAAATACACAACGATGAAACTATTTTGATTAATTGTTAATTAGACATTTGTGTGAGTAAATAAGAGAAAACATGTCAGTATTTAGGCTGATAAATGGCTAGGTACATTTAAAGTGTGTTTTTTTTCTTTTCTTTTTAATTTTGTCAAATTAAACAAAATTGTTTTAAGCATGTCTAGGTAGCTACTTTACAAAAAAAACCAAATTGAATAAACACCCACAAATAAGCAAGTTTTTATATCACCACTAACAAGCAATCAAAGAATAGGTGCTCTGTATAGAAGGAGATTACTGACAATTTTATACACTGAATTTCTCATCAACATTGATTTTTGTGAAGTCCTCAGAGGCAGTGTAAAACAAAGAAATTGTCAGAATAAATAGGTGAGAGGAAAATGTTATATAAGCATAAAATATTGCTACCTGGGGGAAAACAGAGCATTTTAACCTACAATCTCCATAGCAGTTATGTATATCAAAAAGGTTCTGCAGGTGATAGCTTACAATTCTACTTCATTTTGTTGAAAAAACCATTAATGAAGATTGTTAGAAATCTAATATGCAATCATAGAATGCTCAACACCTGAGGACATGGTATTTAATTCCAAAACTTAATTGCATAAATGACACATACATTGGCAAAAGTGTGTGAGTGCATGTGTGTGTATAACATATGGGATATATAGGATACATCATCAAATTGTATACATTTGAAAATAACTCCCAAAATAATGTATTAATGTTCATCCAGAATATAAATAAAATTGAAAATTAGAATTCACACACATAATATGCAAAATTATCACTTTTGAAAGAGTGAAAGTGTGACAGAAGTAAGTGGTCCTCAGATTCAAGGCAGCTAAATGTGAGAATACCGTCAGACGAATGAGGTTATTAACGCGGAGCGGAGGTCACAGCCCGGCGTCAGCGTGATGCCTAGGACCCAAGATGGCGGCGCCCAGGGGGCTCCGGAGCCGCTGCTGCGGGCAAACGCGGCTGTGAGGAGCTGGTGAGAGGCTGCCTCCTCACCTTTCCGGGCGCCTAGGGGCCTTAGGGCCAAAGTGAGGATCACCAACCTGAAGCGAGGTCTGTTAAGAAGGATTTAGGATACAGGACTTCACATCCATTTGCCGGCTATTGACACAAAACAAGGTGCGTTGTGTGCGTTTGTGTTTTGTATTTGTCAAAAGTTAAGAAATAACAGAAGTAAACCAATGTAGCGATTATTTGTAGCTGTTTGTTGTGCACACATCAGAAAGACAGTCTGGGAACCAAGAACACTCAACCATGGAATGAGGCTCATGGGTGTCGTGTAACAACGCAGCTTTATAGTGAGAAGGCAGTGACTGTTTTTCTGTACGAAGATTGGTTATAATATTAGAATTTTATGCTCAGGAATGGATTAATGGTTACATTATATCAATTTCAGGGAACAGTTTAAGTTTTGCTTGTGATTTCCAGAATCATAAACTAGAAAAGACACAGGTGATGTTAGTCTTACAAATTAAGCTAAATTAAGCTTTGCCTGTATTAAAGTGGTTTTATCTGCTCAGGAAGTTTTCAAGGCGAGTCTCCATTTGTTTTTTACTTTAGCATATTGATGATATCTGCTGGCAAACATGTAAAGCTCTTAGGACTAAAAAGGAAGCAAGAAGTATGAAGTTACAGCACACTGTTTCTTTTGAACAGGGTAGGCGGTGGGCAAAATAGGAACTTGTTTTCCAGCAAGGAGGATTTGGATTAGAATAATATTTAATTAAACCAACAACAAAGACTATATCAAATTAAGAAAAAGAAAAGAGTAAATGGCTGTTAATTGTGGGACGACAACTTCACTAATTCCATGTTTTATTTTTTATTATTATTCCTTGGGTTTTATTCTTTTTCTGTATAATACTATCCACCCTCCAACAACCTTCCACCCCTCCCCCCTGGCGTGCTGCTCCTCGCAGATTTGGCTTATATATGTCGATTACCAAAATAACTGTCAATCCTGATAGAACCTACATAAAAGAAGTGATAACCAAATCTGTAAACTAATATAGAAAATTTGGGCATACTAAGAATTAATTATTTGGTTTATTTCTTGCTACCACATTTCATTACTACTTAGACTTTGAACTAGTCTGCAGACACTTTTCCTGTTGTGTGCTTTACATTAATGATGCCTAGAGGTAAGGGTGACACCCACTGTGGAGTCTACTTTGGAGAGAAATGGTTGTAATCATTTAACCAGATGGATATGAATAAAAGAACAATCTGGATAATCTTGGATGTATAAAATCCAAAAGCACTGATGAATTCCACTAGGCACCAAAATCTCAAACTACAGCAAGTCTAAATGTAAAATAAAATAGAGCAGTAAGACAGGTGTAAACGTTGGCTCGCTCAGTAAGAAACCAAGAGGTGAAAATAATGAATTTTTATGCCAGTGTTCGTAGTTTAAGAAATGTTAGTTTTTAAATTAAATCCTCTTATGATGACACTTACTTGTATCTACATCAATCAAGATAATAAAGGAAACATAAAAATAATTTCCCATAGTTAAATCAAATTTTATTTTACCTTCTTTAGCTTTCACATAAATTCTTTTAGGTTAATTATGAGAAATAAGACCATTTAATGAGAATTATATATTAATTTGATAGAAGTAATTGTATTGCCTATCTACTAGGAACACGAATTTTACTTTGCAGATGGCGTCTAATCTCATCCATTTCTTAAAAATACACTATTACAAAATTTATTAATATAATTGGAATTTGATATAGCAAATCAAAAATATTTTGAGTCTAATAGGCTTATTTAAAAGGTATGACATGGAATGCAATTAGGTCACCAACTTCTATTAATGAACTGATAACTAATTTAGGGTTTGCTATTTCAGATTTATTAATATGTGTATCACATTTTTCCCTTTGAACTCATATTTCCTCTCTGGTTATAGAATTTGTATCATTTATTTTCTGCATGGCATCTTCATTCTCTCCCTTTATAATGGTTTATTTTCTGTAGATTTTAAATATCCTCAAATCTTTTCATTATTTTAAAAAAGACTTCCTTTTGTATTCTTTGTCTAATTAGCTAATTCTGTCTATTTATCAATCAGACTTTTAAAAATAATATTTCCCTATTAAAAAAAAGATTACTACCTGGCTTTCTAATAAGTTGTATCATAAACTTTGCAATTTGAAATTCATTGTCATCATCAACTAAGATTGTTTTCTCAGTGTTTTTCTAATACTTCACAATTTTATTGATTCCTCTGATGCCTTTACCAAAGGAAAAACTCTCCCTTTCTTTGAAAATTGCATGGCTTCTAAATATAACCTCGTGTGAATGACTCCTCTATTTGTCAATACCGTGTCAGGCGCGAGTCACATAACACAATTCAAATGAGCTTAAATATAAAAGGAAACAATTGGCTCATATAAGAGAAGAATTTTGGTACCTTTATGGATTTAGCAGTGTTTGGATTCAGTTGTTCTATGATTCCATCAAGAGTTTTCTCTAGGCTCTGCTTTGTATTTCATTTTCATCACGTGTTCAGCAGTGCCTTAAAAATTAAGGCTAACAGTTCCATCAGGTTTACATTGTGTGATTTCAAAATCCCTGTGAAAGGAGTGTACTACTTTCCTGATAAAGGCCTTTGCTTAAATGTATTGTGTTTAGCAGGTGTGGCTTGGGTCATATGTCCATCCTTGCAACAGTCCTACGGTGGGAAGAGCTGAATAAAATGGTGTACAATCATTGGCCAGTCCGTGGCACATATCCAGTTCAAAGGCTAGTAGATGCCATCTGAACCACATGGAAAAAATTTTGGGGAAAAATCCACCAAAAATCTTACATCTACATACAATGACTTTCTTTTTCTTTTAAGGAAGATCTTTCAGTTCTAAATGCTGGACAGATTTCTACCCAAATATCCTACCAGCATCTTAAATTAGTATGTCTGGAGCAAACGTTATGATTATTGTCTCCAAGGGCTCCTCCTTTACATTCCGTGTTTCTGTTAATATGTGTGATACTGAACATGAATCAATCACACCACCTACTCCTCCTGTATTCTACTTGCCCAATTCTGAATCCTGAGTATAAAATTTGTTCTCTATCCCTTCTCTCCTCTTACCTGCATTCAGTTCATGTGTAAGTCCTGCTGGTCCTGTTTCCAGGAATCTGGTCTTGCTCCATTTAACGTGATCTATGCAACTTCTGATTGCATAACAAGAAAAGGAATATAATTTTATCTTTACCTTCTTTCTTACTCCTTCTCATGTTCAGTTTCCTGCTTAAAACTTGTAATGAACTTCGTTTTGCCTTTAGGTTAAAGCCCAATTTCCTTACCATGTCTTAAACATATTTAAATTATCTGGTTTTATTTATTCCATTATCTGTCATAATTGACCTTGGCATCCCACTCTTAGGCCATACATAGTGTCTTATTTCTGAAATGTACATTGCATCCTATTATTTCTAAGATCTGCTTCTGAGTTCCTCATATATGAGTTGCATGTCTTTCTCCTTACTCCCTAAGCATATTGTGACTCTTCTACTACAATAATAAAAATCACTATTTGAGTGTGGTCTTTGGAGTCTTACTCTTTAGATTTCAATCCCAATCCCAGTAATTTATGAGCTCTTTAATCTCAGGCAAGTTTCAAAAATATTTCATTTAAAATTTTTCTGATTTAAAAAAATGATGTATTCATCAGCAGGTTTGGGCTTTTTATGATTAAATAAAATAGAGTGTGCATGAGGTGCTTAGGCTAGTGACTGCCACGTAGTAAACAATTAGAAAGTGCTCATTATTCAGTATTGTACCTTTAGGAGCTCTTTGAAAATAAGACCACTCAGGTTTAAAATATAAACGTGTATGTGTTCTTGATTTCTTTATTTTCTTTGATGTTTCTGGTCATTCAAGTAATCTGCTAATTCCTATTTATTCTCCCATATGGAATCTCTTAAGTTTCTTCCAATATTCTCATTCCCACTAATGCCAACCCAGCGTAGGTCAGTGTTGACTTTCATCTGTTATATTTTCCCTAAATGGATACTGCATAACCGTTTGTCTCATTTCCAATTTATTAAATTTAAAAAGTTCGTTCCAGAGCAAAAGTTAGTATCGTTCAATTCCCTTACCTAAAATCTTCGATATATAAACACCAAACCATTTATCATTGATTTAATACCATCCACAACCTAGCTCTGTTCTGTCTCTCCAATACGATCTCCTGTTCGTTTGATTAATATCCTCTGTTCCAGGCTCTTCTCTATACATTATCCAAAATTTTAAGTCTTTTCTGCTTCTTGTTTCTGTCTATACTACTTTCTCAGAAATGCCTTTTTCTTTTTTCCTCATATTGAAACCTACCAGCTCTTCTAAGGCATGTACAAAATCTCCATATTTTATAAAGCCTTTTATTATATCAATTTTATCTTCACGATTTATATAGTTATTTCATTTCCCTCATAAAGCAATAAAGTAAGCTTGAGTTTTAAGTATATAGGTATATAACTGATCTTTCTGACTCATTTGAAAATTCATTTATACTCTTATGCCCTCATTTTCTTCATCTTTGTGTCTCTACAGTAACTCCCTGATGTAATGCTCACTGTAGTATTTGTTGAGTAAATAATCTAATTGCCATTAACAAATATTATTTAATAATAAGAGACATCATAAAGTATGGGCCTAGTGCTGAGTTTACCAAGGTAGACATTGTTGACCATCTTGACCTACTACATTTAGTTTAAAATAATTAATAATAGTAGACAAAGATGTTGCTAGTTTGGGATTCTTTTCCCTAAAATTTAACACTTGTATAGAAGAGCAAATATGTAACTCTTCTTTAATATGTTCCATAGTCCATATTATATAATACACACACATATATATATATATCACATATTAATATATATTTTATATTTTCATAGTCTTGGGCAAAAGCACAGAACTGTTGCTCATAAAAGCTAACATTAAATTCTTGTTAAATTATTACATAGTTACAGGATACCAAAAATTTGTTTTACTTTCTCAAAGATTTAGTTTCCTTATCTCTACTATAGATATAATTGCATATTAGTTATTTATGTAACAGTAATCTTTACAAAAGTCAAATAAAGTTTTAGAAGGTCAACAGATAATTTTGCAGTAAAAACAATTGAATGTACTCATTTTACAAATCATCATAAAGACAATACATAATTTATTAAATGAATCGTTTAAACAAGTACCTAACACTATAATGTTACTTTGCACTAAGTCCAAATATCAGCTGAAATCCGTTTTATATTAAGTATGCCTTAGATGATTTTATCCTAAGCTGGTTTTAACAAAATCATTAGAGTGTGAATAACACAGAAGTGTCAAAAAGTATTAAACTCCCTTTCTAGTTTTTGATATTGGCAAAATATATCATAAAAAGATAGGAAAGTGCTTATATACTACTTAATGAAGTTTAACTTTGAGCAATCAAACACTGGGTCAGACTGAACTTTTAGCCCCTAGTAACTGTTACCAACTTTTGCCCAAGACAATTAGTGGTTCATTATTGCCTATAAGCCATTATTTCAAAGCTAAGAGTTTCCTGTAATTCTGCATATATTGCTTTTGCTAAATATGTTAAAGGCCCTTAAAAACTGGGATATGCCACATGTGATCATAAAAGAAATGAGAATGTAATAACCTCTAATGATAAGAAAAGCTCATTATGCCTACAGTTTTGCATTACCTTTTTATTCAGCTTTTATAATTTCTTCTATTGCTTTGGGTTTTTAATATGCAGTTTTATTCTTTATTCATTCCCATGCCATTCTTCTCTTTTGTTCAGTTTTCTCTCTTTTGACCCATTTTGTTAAACAATTCTTGCAGAAGACAATTTGTCATCATTGCCATAATGAATCCAATTTTCCTTAACCCAGACCTAGCCACGGCTTGCTATATTGGAAAGGAAACTACCTGAAAGGCTAATAAGGGGCACTGTGTGAGAAGTGTGACTAGATTATTACAGCTTTAATTAGATCAGTCAAAATTCTTGTTGAATACTATTCAGAAAAGAATTCTTTAGGAGAGGAATTGTATTCTTAAAAAAATTCATTATTTAAGAATATAGTACTATTACTGCTAAATATACAAGAGAGAAGTTCAAAGCATGCAACCAATTGAGCTGGCCCTTTTCTAAATATTTTAAGAAATTGATGCTGCTATGTATGCTACATCTTTTCTCAATTTATCCATTCTAATATCTGATTATATTTGTAGAACTACCTTTTCTTTCATTTGGATTATGCATATTTGATAAAAAATAGATTAGATACCTATATTATTGAAAATAACCACATACTTCCAGTATAGGATTTAATAATTTAATGGCCATTTTCATATCAGTTATTTTAGGAAATCTTTCTAACAGAATTCAAAGTGACTTAAACATAATCATCTACTCCAAATCCTAGAGTAAAAGATTTAAATCCTAGAGAAAAAAATGTAAAACTACTGGAAGAAAAATATAGAGAATGATTGGTTAATCGATACTTACTTAAAACTTGGTTAATAAATATTTAGTTAATAGATATTCACTTAAACCTTAGTTGAAAAAAAGACAGAAGCATTTGAATTTAGTACCTATTTTTAGTATTTACAGACCTTTGTTTCTTAAAAAGAGGAACATCATTGGCAGGATCTCTGATTCAAACACCTAGATACTTGCAACATCAAGCTCTTAGTCTTCTCATAGCTCTTCTATTATAAATTTTTCCTTTACTATCTGAATGCTGCCACTTTTTTGTTTATATATATTTTTATTGAAACATAGTCAGTTTACAATGTTGTGTCAGTTTCTGGTGTATAGCATAAAGCTTCAATCATAGGTGAACATATATTCATTTTTATATTCTTTTTCACCATAAGTTACTACAATATATTGAATATAGTTCCCTGTGCTATACAGTATAAACTTGTTGTTTATCTATTTTATATATATTAGTTAGTATCTGCAAATCTCGAACTCCCAATTTATCCCTTCCCACCCTCTTCTCCCCCAGTGACTGTAAGTTTGTTTTCTATGTCAGTGAGTCTGTTTTGTGAATAAGTTTGTTTGGCTTTTTTTAAGATTCCATATATAAGTAATATCATAGGGTATTTTTCTTTCTTTTTCTGGATTACTTCACTTAGAAGGACAATCTCCAGTTCTATCCATGTTGCTGCAAATGGTATTATTTTATTATTTATTATGGCTGAGTAGCATTCCATTGCATAAATATACCACAGCTTCTTTATCTAGTTGTCTGTCCGTGGATATTTAGGTTGTTTCCATGTCTTGGCTCTTGTAAATAGTGCTGCTATGAACATTGGGGTGCATGTATCTTTTTGAATTAAGGTACCCTCTGGATATATGCCCAGGAGTGGGATTGCCGGATCATATGGTAAGTCTATTTTTAGTCTTTTGAGGAATCTCCGTACTGTTTTCCATAGGGGTGCACCAAACTATATTCCCACCATCAGTGCAGGAGGGTTCTCTTTTCTCCACAGTCTCTCCAGCATTTATCATTTGTGGACTTTTAAATGATGGCCATTTTGACCGGTGTGAGGTGATACCTCATTGAAGTAGTTTTGATTTGCATTTCTCTGATAATTAGCGATACTGAGCATTTTTTCATGTGCCTATTGGCCATTTGTATGTCTTCATTGGAGAATTGCTTGTTTAGGTCTTCTGTCCATTTTGGATTGGGTTGTTTGTTTTTTTCTTAAGTTGTATAAGCTATTTATATATACCAGAAATTAAGCCCTTGTCAGTCTCATCTTTTGCAAATATTTTCTCCCATTCTGTAGGTTGTCTTTTTGTTTTGCTTATGGTTTCCTTTGCTGTGCAAAAGCTTATAAGTTTAATTAAGTCCCATTTGTTTATTTTTGCTTTTACTTCTGTTGCCTCAGTAGACTGCCCTAAGAGAACATTGCTGAGATGTATGTGAGATAATGTTTTGCCTATGTTTTCTTTTAAGAGGTTTATTGTATCTTGGATTATATTTAAGTCTTTAAGCCATTTTGAGTTTATTTTTGTGTATGATGTGAAGGAGTGTTCTAACTTTATTGACTTACATGCAGTTGTCCAGTTTTCCCAATACCATTTGCTGGAGAGAGTATCTTTACTCCATTGTATATTCTTATCTTCTTTGTCAAAGATTAATTCACCAAAAGTTTGTGGGTTTATTTCTGGGCTCTCTATTCTGTTAAATTGTCCATATGTCTGTTTTTGTACCAATACCATGCTGTTTTGATTATTGTAGCTCTGTAGTATTGTCTGATGTCTGGGAGGGTAATTCCTCCAGCTTCTGAATGCTGCCATTTTAAATTGAACATTATGTTTGCTCTTAATTTGCTTATATCATTTTAGGTTATATTTACTGTTTCATGGCTTTGTTGTTAATACTCCACTTGTGGTCCACCTTTTGCAATTCTTTCATATATATTTTTCATGATTATAAAGGATTTTTAATGTAATAAATAGAATTTGCATAATCCTCTATCATTTTAGGTAGCATCTACTAATGTTATATTATAAGTAATTATACAATTAGTTTAGTTTTTCCTATTCATCTTCTGCACCTTTGTGAAGTGAAGAGAGAATATTCAGAGACAAAAAAGAAATGTGCAAAATGCCAGTGGTATGTGTAGTAATATTTAATAGACAATACAGTCCCAGAGGGAGAAGCAGGTCAGAATAGAGCATTAAGCTACTTAAAAAGTGACTAGAGTTTTTAAATAGTATGAAAAATAGTAATTTAGAAATGTAGAAAGCTCAGTGAGCCCCAGAGAGTATAAACACAAAGTACTCAGGAGCATATCATGGTCAAATTGTTGAAAAACAAATATAAAGAAAAATTCTCAAAAACAGCTGATGAAGGGAGCATATTACATGTGGGGCTAAGAATACAAATACCCATAGTTTTCCCACCCAAAACAATGAAAGCCGAAATAAGCATGTTTAAGGTGGTAAAAGAAGACAAAAAAAACAATGAGGCGGACCAAAGGTGTGCTGAGTGAAAATGTCCATCTCAAAAGCTCATATACTGCACATGTCCATTTATATAAAATTCATGAAATGACCAAAACATAGAGATGGAAAACAAAATATTAGTTGCCAGGTATTACAGAGGTAGAGAGGGAAGGGGTAGCTTATTAAAGCAATAGCATAAGGGATCTTTATTATCCAACTGCCATGTATCTTGACTATGGTGGTAGTCACATGAATCTGTACATGTGATAAAGTTGCATAGCACTAAATATAAGCTCACAAACACATGTATACAAATAAGTGTATGAAAAACTGGTGAAATATGACTAAGGTCAATGAATTTTATTAATATCAGTTTCCTCATTGTGATATAGTTATGCAAGCTGTTATCTTTCGGGAAAACCAGGTGACGTGTACATGACCTTTATTATTTCTTACACCCCTATGGAAAGCTACAATTATTTCAAAATAAACAGCTTTAAAATATATAAATGGACTAAATACTCTAAACGATAAGACTGTCACAAAGATTCAAAAAAGCAACACCCAACTAAGTGCTGTCCAGAAACAAACTTTAAAGAAAACAATGCTAAGAGAAAAAGATGTACTTTACTAACAGGCTATAAAAAAAAAAGATTTATTAAAGAAAAAGATTTATTGTGAAATAGTAATCATCAAATAGTGCCTTAAATACAAGAGACAAAGAACAACATTACATAATGATATAGGTGTCAATTTGTCAATAAAACAGGAATCTGACTGTGAATGTACTTGAAGAGCTTCCAAAAAGTTGAAATTGACAGAAATAAAGGGGAAAATAAGACAAATCCAAATTATAGACAATAACTTTTAAAATCAACATCATTGTCGTACAATTTATGTACAATAAAGTGTTCATATTTTGTATATACACTTAAATGAATTTCACAAATGAATGTTTTCATGTAACTATCACTTTAATCAAACTATAATAATACATTTCCATTACTGAGTAAAATTCTCTCATGCCACACTGAAGTAGATTCCTACCTGTCAGCTCAGAAAAAAACTAACATTCCATATTTTACCGGAGACTGAGAGTGACAGTTCTAAAATGTATTATGAATGGAATTATTTAGTACTTACTCTTCTGTTTGACTTTTTTTGTTCACCGTATTAATTCTTAGATGCATTTTTTGGTTGATGAATACAGTTCCCCAGTATAAATGTAATATAGTTTGTTTATTCTTTTACCTGCTAAGGGCAATTTGGATTATTTGCAGAGGATTTAGAGTAGCGGAACAATATTGAAACAGAACAAAGTTGTAAGGTTTACAGTACCTGTTTTGAACACTTAGCAGAAAATTAACAGTCATCAAGAGAGTGTTTATTGGCACTGGGATTTTAAAAGAAACAGATGGGTGTAGAGATCAGAAATAAGTGCCAAAGAATTTCAGTGAAGGAAAAAAGTTTCAAAAAATGTTACTTGAATAACAGATAAGCCATGTTGGAAAAAATGATTTGAAATAGATTATTTTTTATATACAAATCTAAAAATATATAAAGTTTCTGTAAGAGAACAAAGGAAAATATCTTTGTGACCTTGGTAAGGTTCCATACACAACTGAAACATTAACCATAAAAAAAAATTAATAAATTAAACACCATCAAAATTAGTGACTTCTAGGGGGAGGGTATAGCTCAAGTGGTAGAGTGCATGCTTAGCATAAACAAGGTCCTGGGTTCAATCCCCAGCACCTCCTCCAAAATTAAATAAACCTAATTACCTCCCTCTGCTCCCCCTCCAAAATTAGTTAACTTCTGTGCACTTAAAAACACTGTTAAAGAAAAAAATGCAAATCACAGAGTAAGAGAAACTATTTATATTTCTGACAAAGGGCTTGTATCTGTTTCACGTTTTTTTGTTTTTTGTTTTCTTTTTTTGTGTGGGGAGGTAGTTGGGTTTATTAATTAATTACTGGGAATTGAACCCAGGACCTTGTCCATGCTAAGCATTCACTCTACCACTGAGCTATACCCTCCCTCCAGCTTGTATTTGAAAATACACAAAACTTACAATTCAACACAAAAAAAATCTAACAATTCAATAGAAAATTAGGATATACTTAAAAAGACATTTCACTAAAGATGCTACATAAAAGACCAGTTAAGATACAAACAGTGCTCAACAACATCAGTCATCTAGAAAATGAAAAGTAAAAGCATGATGACTTGCCATCTCACACACACTAGAATCGTGTAATTTAAAAATACTGAAACCATGCCATTCTGGCAAAGATGAACAACGTGAACTCTTATATATTGCTGATGGAAATGCAAAATCATGTAACTGCTTTGGAGAAATGTTCAGTACTTTCTTGTAAAAGTAAGCATTCATCTACCTTCTGGACTAACAATTCCACTCTTAACTGCTACCCAAGGGAAATTAAAAAATATATATATATATAGATATGTATAGATATATATCTACAAAAACCTGTACAAGAATGTTCCATAGTAGTTATATAAATATCAGCAAAAAACTAGAAATAATACAAATAACTATTAACAGAGAACAGACCTACGTATTGTGATATTTTTATAATATAGAATACTTTTGAACAATAAAAAGAATCAGTGATACATTAAACACTCTGGGTGAATCTCAAAATCATATTGAATTTAAGAAGTGCAAAAATAACACATACCCTATAATTTCATTTATATAAAGTTCTCAAATGGAAAAACACTTTAAATTTACTGAGATAGTAATCAGAAGGCTTTTGAAATAGAATGAGAGGATTTTCTGTGGTGATAGAAATTTCCATATCTTGATTGTGTTGGGTTGCTTGGGTTACATGTGTTACATGGATATATGCTTTTGTTAAAATTCATGAAACTGCTCGTTTAAGTTCTGTCCATTTCACTGTATTCACAGATCTCAATTAAAAAATGCAAAGTGGAATAGATAATAGAAATGATATTACTGTTTTAGAGAGTGAGAAAGGGAGATTTCACTGGAATAGAGAGGAGGACAAAAGATCATAAACTGGTAGGGTGTAAGAGGAAAATTAAATACGGAGTTAAGAGGGAAGACATGTATGATAGCAATATTAGTTACTGAGAAAACAGGTAGTTTTGGCTCTTTGTTTTCCTTTAGAATAGATATTAAATAGATTAATTGGTGTATTTGCAAGGTCAGAGTTTTGTCATGATCACATGAGAATAATTAAGAATTAATTCATGATTAGGAAATTGAGAATAGCGCTATGAGATTTCTGTAATCTCTCCTAAGAAAATTTGTGCCTTGTAAGCTGTATTGTACAGAGTCCACTTTAGTGCCTATAACATAGATTGTGGTGGAATTCATTTTGAACCAAAATATACCATCCAATAAAAGCTTTTGATGATTGTTTTGAGGAAACACACAGTCTTATATTTTCACTGAAAAACATATACACATTTTATTTTTAATCTACCAGTTTTTGTTCCATTTTGTAACTCATAACTCATTCAGAAATGTGCAGTTTTCTTTTAAAGGCAAAACAAATTCCTCCTAAAATTGGAAAGAATGAGTGAAACGAATGTAGATATTATTTCTATGCTCATTATGTTTCTTTTTAGATAAATTTACCCTAATTAATGATGATTTTCTAGTTGTAAACAGTAAGGTACAGTTTGTTTTTAATCTACTGAATTTTTTTAAATTTTTATTTTTTCTATTGAAGTATTACCGATTTACAATGTTAGTTTCAGGTATACAGCAAAGTGATTCACTTATACATATATATATTTTTAAGATTCTTTCCATTGCAGCTCATTATAATAATTTTTTGGAATTCTTTTTTTATTTTTGTATTGAAGTACAGTCAGTTACAATTTGTCAATTTCTGGTGTACAGCACAATGTCCCAGTCATACATAGACATACATATATTCTTTTTTTCATTAAAGATATTGTTACTGGGAGGAGGGGAATAAAAGTTACTTCGGTTCTTAGTTGCCCGAAAAAAATGAATTTTTAACAGGAGACAGAGAATGTGATACAAAGAGAAAATTTTATTAGTGAAGTAAAAAGGTAATAAAATATAGTACAACACTGAGAATTGAGAGGAGCGGGGCAGGCCAATCCAAGAGAGGAAAAATGGCACTGCTCCTTTGTTTTTCCTGTTCTTATATACTGGCTTAGGGAGGGTTTTTGTGGTTAATTATGGACGGCTTCCGTTCTTTGCATGCTCAGGCTGACTGACAGCTCACATTCCTTGTACTCAGGTATGCCCATCGCTTTTGTGCAGGTTCTTACTCATGCACACAGAGAAACCTATGAAAGGGGGCTCAAATTGCAATGTTAATTACATTATAATGAGTATTGGGTCAAGTTAAGCCATGTCATTCTCTCTACTGTGCAGCCGCAGTGTTCAATTCTAGCTGGCTTCTTTGCTGACTTTCATTTGGAGAAAGTATAAGTTTTTGGAGCAGGCGTGCTGTTATTTTTCTGGGTTGCTCCCTCCTCCTTCTCTCCTTGCCTGGTGCTCATTTCTATCTAACTGCCTAGCCATATGAACAAAAATCTAATTGTTGCCAAATACAAACTAAAATAAACACCCATAGACTGTTTGCTGGTGATATGATAATATATAATGTGATTTTTAAATGTTCATAGTTTTTGAATTAGTAAATACATACAGGGAAAATAAGCAGTTAACAAGACTGTGAATAATACACTTTTAATTTAGTAGCAGTGCACTTGTTAAAGTGATTACGTAAATACATGGCATGGCATCTTTAGATTGCCTTGGATATATCTTACTTTATTCAGGAAATGTCTATGAACTTTCCTCTTGGTTTTGCATGTATGGTTTGCAGTCATCTCTAGTCTTCATGGAACTAGGAGATCGTGCAGTGGAGGAGGAAAATCTAATAGAAAATATTGGGATTCAGTCTATTAAGACTTCCATGACTTCGTATGTGTTGCACACAACTCTTCACTGCTGTGAGGAAGATCACTGTGTAAAAGAAACCCTACATTTTCAGGAAGAAAAAGACAGACACTAGATGGTGCTCCCAACAGTGGAGTAGTTCGGTGAGAGAGCCCAGTGTGGTTCTGCCTAAATTCTCTCAGGAAAGGATAGAAAATGTCCCTTCAACAGAATCCATACCCACCAGGCCAGAACACAAGATCCTCGAGCAGGGCACACAAACTCCATCAATTTGCATTGGGTAGTAGGTGAGAAGTTTTCATAATCCTCTGGTTCATTTAAACTGTTTAAACTGTAGTTTATTCTTGGGTTGATGTTTGGTCCTGGACTGATCCTTTATGCACGATACAAGCACTAGGGCTTCCTGGAATCTTCAAGGAGTGGTGCCCTATAGAGAGAAATATGGGATGAACTGCTCATGAAGAGCAACAGAGAGGGAAAAAAATGTGTAAAAGAAAATATATTAATGTTGGTATGCAGAGATAGTTATATTTGTATAAAAAAATCCAGTGTAACATGTCAAAATTGCACCAGTCCAAATAAATTTTATTTTACTACTGGTACTTCATTATCTTCATGTGTTTCTGGATTCAGAATGTGAGTATTTTATATATTAGCAATTTAAGGAATTATACTCTTGATTAGTTGTGGTTTTCTTTATTGTTTGTGATATTTTGGAAGGCTTTCAATCATTTGCCAGGCTTTGCTGGAAATCAGTGCTTTTTCTAAAAGTGCCAATATACTATTTCTACCACTGTTAGAGGCAATATCCAATATTCTGGACTGCCTCCAGCTGATAATAATCTTAGGACTCCTCCTCACTCATTCCTCATTTCTATTTGTTGTATTGAATTTACCATCCTATTCCTTCCTTCCTGAAGCTATCACTCTAGTAGCTTCTACTTTTACCACAGTCTTCCAATTTCTAAAGAAAAATGTAAAAGAATATTACAGGAGACCACTTTATTCTAGATCACCTTGTATCATGAATCATCTTCCTAATGATGGCTGGAGTAAAATCACCCTTGCCTATCCTTTTAATTATCTTTTTTTTTTCAAAATTTATATGCCGCTGCTCATGTGTTCTCTCTAGAACTGTTGGTGGTTGTGATTTCCCATGTTTTCTCCTGTCGTAATATTCTCCCACACCCCTCTGTCTTTCAAACTGTGTTATTATGTCATTTCTTCCATGAATATATTGTTCACTTCCCACCTTCAAATAAAATTCATCTCTCCTTAACAATATCTCTTTGCAACCATTTGAAAGCCAGAGATCATTTTTTTTGCAAATCGCTTTAAAAGATAGACTCATTACCATCCTTGATTGCCAAACACATTTCCAGAACATACATTTTCTCTCTCTGTGCCACAAGCTTTCCCTTCATAAAGTCCTCCCCATTAGTCATTATATATCATTGCCACCCTTTGACACTATGTCCCATTCACTTGCATTGTAGTTTGAGTTTAACTACATGTGTTTTCTATTTGTTGGTATGTTGATAATCCAATAACTCAAGTAGTTAACCTTTATAAATGTTTAGCGAAGTGTTTAGCAGTAGTTTCAGATGGGCCATTTGGTTTGCACCATGGCTGCAATTTGCACAGCGTTGGTCCATTTCAGACACTGACATTATCTTTTTAGGCTACTCAGTGTATTTGCTTGAAAAGAATCATAGCTGATAATTAGGCTCCTCTGTGTCTCTGACATCACAGACTTCTGTTTACTCAGGTATTTCTCATTGTCAAAAATTATCTTTCTTGGTGGTTTTAAAGAGTATCTTTTTCCAGATCCCCTTGAAATTTACTGAAGTCTATATATATTAGGTAATACTCCTGAAAGAACCTTAATTTATAAAATTGAATTTTATACTTGTCTATGTAAAGGACAATTTTAACAGCATTTATACAATACATTCTGTTTTTAAAAATGGATTAAAATATACTAGTTCAAATAAACAGGAAAATGAATCAAAATTATGATTGTGTATATAACTCTATGAATACTATAATGTGTTGTAAATATTTACAGAACTAAGAATTAGATTAGAAACTTTACAAAATAAAAGGCAAATAGAAGATAAGTAGTACAGGAAATAATTAAATATTTCAATTGTTTAACTCCCTTTAAAAATGGAAAACTAGTGGAATCATATAAATGTAAAAACACTAAATCCACTCAGATTATACCAGCTAAACTTTTTTTTTACATACATTTCTAAGTATTTTTTCATATTTAAATTTTTTTCATCTTGAATATGCTTTATAATTTAAAGGAATTGAAGCCAATAGCTGAAAAAAATCTGTGCATATATTATGTGCTTAAAATGTTTGTTGTTCTGTGTATTAGAGTGTTTTCCATCCTGTGAGCAATGGCCCACTAATAAGTTTAGAAATCAGTTCAATGCATCATAATCAGAAGTTTAAAAAATTAAATAGAAGAGAAGAAAATAGATATAAGAAACTATACCCAAGTGGTAATGACATTTAGTGCAACTTTTGTACTTAGGTACTGTATTAATAAGTAAAAGATGTCTTTTAATTATTGCTTGTTTGGGGCCAATGTATGTTAAAATTATTATTTATATAGATATATTTAAATTAATTTCACCCCCTATAAGTGTAGATACCTAGAAGTAAAAATTAACTACCACTTTAGATCTTGGATAAGACATTTACAAGGCCACTGGCAGTGTAAAAGTTGCCATTTGTTGTTAAGAAACAGTATAAATGCTGTTGGTTTAGTAATTTTATTTATTTATTTATTTATTTATTTATTCATTCATTCATTCCTTTTGTTGCCGAAAAAAATGGCCTCTGTACCCTGAAAATGGGTTGAGACTTGGAGGCAGAATTTGGGAGGATTAGAAAAGAACAGCTTTATTGCTTTGCCAGGCAAAGGGGAATCACAGCTGGCTAATGCCTTAGGGACTGTGAATCCATCTTGGAGTTGGGGTCTTGAAGTTTTACAGAAAAAAGGATGGATGGAACAGAAAAGATGATAACAATCAGAGCGCTTTACAGGGTGCTGCTGCATTCCCCTTAACTGCCATGAATCTTTCTAGCATCATGGGGGATGCAGAGGGCCTGCTCATTCTTCTGAGATTATCGGCCCATTACCTTCTCCCTGGAGCATAGCCTCTGGGTTAAAACTATTGTAAAGAATGTAAGGGAGAAGTTTGGGGTTTACTTAGCATAAAAGCAGTGAGGGAGAGAAAGCAAATTGCAGGATTTCTTAGAAAGAATCAGCAAACAGTTTTGGCATTAGGGAGGTTAGTTGTTTCCTATCCTTCATTTTGTGTTAGCTCATCATTGTATAACGTATTTATACTTACTATGTTACCTTCTTTATACATAGGGCTTTCTTAGTCTACACATGAAGTATATTCATAGAAAAGAGTAAACCCTATATACACTTTACAGATATACCTGTGCTAAAATTTCCCCTTGATTTAAATAATATACACCCAGCATATCTGTATAGTAAATATCTTTTATATAAAATAATTTAACTCAAAGTTATTCTTCACCTGTGATGGGCGTACAAATAAATTACATACAGTCTTTGCTCTCAACAGGCTTCGTAGACTGAATCACTGTTGCTTTCAAATCCCTAAAATACAAAGTATGACAAAATTAGTATTCTAATGACAGTTCAATAGATAATATCTGAATATAGTGTTACGGAATCGACAGGCCAGTCAAGAAACAAGCACCACTCGGAGGGTTGGAGTACTCAGATGTATTACACCGGCGGGCTCAGAGGGGCTTCTGCTCCGAAGCTCTGAGCACCTTCAAGATGTGCACATGAGGTTTTATAGGGTAAAGTACAAACTTGGGGTATTCGGCCAATAGGCATGGAACAGCTTTAGCAGCAGCATCATCACAAAAGTGGAGGCGGGGAGGCAGCAAACCAACATTCCAAAGCCAGATATGTATCTTTGAAAATCCAGCTGGCTAGCAAAAAACATGAAGAGCAAACCAACACTAATTAACTTAGATTTACAAGTTAGTCTAGCAGAACTCAGATCAGTATTCCAATACTTAGATTTGTGAGTTATCTTGTTAGCCCAGCCCAGCCTCTCCTTCACCTTCCTAGACTTAATGAGTTATCTTGTCAGACCAGCCCTGTTTTTCCTGCACAATAGAAGAGAAATCAATTAATACTGAATATAGAAGATCGATGATCATTGTATCATAGCTTGGTTCACTAGCAAACTGAATTAAACCATTTACAGCCACCTAAGGAAACTAAACAAATCAAAACCACTTCCTTGATTAAGGACTATTTAATAACTGTAATGGTATTTGGAGACCTTCATTTGGCTAATACTAATAGGGCATCATTTAAATTATGATAATAGCACAGGCATGTAGTAAATAAATTCAAAAATGGATTAGAATCCAAACTATGCTAATACTTCTCTCTTTGTCCTTGGGCAAATAAACTTGTCTTTACCCTGATTCCTTCATGTGTAAATAGGACTGTCATAGTAATTTTCATTTTGTTTTATATTTATGCATTCTAAGGAAAGCCTTTCACACTTTACAATTTTGAATTTTTAATTCCACAGTAACTTTTATGATTTTTAACTGAAATGTTTATTTGTGATTTCTTTTAAGTATTAAATTGGAACTCCAAATTTGCTTTTTTCCAAATGGCTGCTTCATATTACAAACACCTATAGAAAATCCATCAATTTTTCAAGCAGTTCTTTGACGATATACTGAATTTTCATATGCTTTTGAATAAAATCCTATTTTTCCATTTACATATACCTATTTTGATCATTTTTAACTAAAAATAATTGACAAATTAGTAACCTCCCTTTGTCTTTTATATATATATTTCTAACTATTATAATATATGTCAATATTACTTGTCAAGTTTACCCTAAATAGGCTGCTACCATTTACTATTAAATCTTTAATTTTATAGAATATTCAGAGAAGAATTAACATCTGAAAAATACTTTGTCTTCTCATCCATTAAAACCTAAAGAATGTTTTTTATATCCTTCCCATTTTATACATTTCCCACTATTTTATACATTTGATTTTTCCTTAGAATGTTATTATTTATGTTTGTATCATAAAATGTATATTTTATTTCTTTCTAGTTTCTGAATATTTTTGTTTTTATATTGGTGGGGATCTACTGTGTTGATTGCTTTTTCTTAGGCACAAATCTGATTATTCTGGGTATTCTCATTTTGTCTTTAAATTTGCAAATAATACATGTCAGATCATACATACAATGTCAAATCATACCAAAGCTCTTTTAAGGAGCAGCAAGTGCTGTTCCTTGCCCACAACAGCCACCCAGTTTCACTCTTGTAATTATTTCTGTTTTTAGTTCTGATCATAATTTCCTTCATATCATTAAATAAAACCCCACATACCATCCATTTACTAGGGAGGAAGAAATTTTTCTACACTTGTTGGTTCTTCTGGTTGGTCTAAGAATTAAATTAATATGAGACAGATTAACAGGAGAAAATGAAACAAAAGTTTAATAACATGTATATGTGGGGGAGAGCCAAGAAAACTGAGTAACTCACAAAAGTGGCTGGAGCCCTCACCTTCAGTCCCATTTTCAGCTAAAGACAAAAGACGATGTTGTGGGAGTAGTGGTTTGGGACTTCAAAGAGGAGGAAAGCAATTCACTTGGAGATGGAAAAGTAAATGTTTTCTAAACAAATGTTTTCTGGGCCATACGGAGACAACGGGACACAGAATGTATTCTGATTTCTAGGCCCTGCTGCGTTTCCCCCATTACACCCGGCACATATTCTTTGCAGATATCTCTGATGATAGCTCTATTCCAGGAACAGGCCCTTTCTCTGAATTCTTTTAGGCAGTTAAGGGGGAAGAAACAGGTAAAACTTCCCAAGTCTTCTGTTTCTTTAAAAATAATCAGCCTAAATTAATCCTCATGCCAAAGAGATACATTTGAAGATAGCAAATTGTGCTCCCCTACACATTAAATTTTCACTTATCATCTACGAGCAGAGTCTTATCACTGTTTTCCTTCCTTTTTTTTTTGTTAACTTTGTAGTTCTGAAGAGCTATTGATAATTTTTATTTTCATTGGCTATAGATAGATCGATTTTTTTAAATTCTCTATCTTATACTACGAAGCTGTTAGAGCCACTTCACTTAATTTCACTTCTTTTCTCCTTCTACCTTTGTAACCTCCATATCAGCAAATAAGTTCCTTTGTCAAAAGTTATATTTCTCAAGCAAAGATGGGTTTTATTTGGGATCAGCAGAGGACTGCAGTTCAGTGTCTGCAGCCATGGTGAGCCACATGCAAGTCTTCACAGCAAGGGAAGGAGAACATTATTATAGAGAGGAAGAAGGAAGTTAGGAGGGCTATGTAAACAAGAGTCCGTTGTTTTTCATTGGCTGAGTCTTTGCCAGGAAAGAGAAGCCTGTCTTCTTCCTGTTGCTCTATTTTTGCATGGTGTGAGATCCCCCTTCTGATCTCCAGACTCTGTTTAACTGAGTTATTTTGTTTATTAATTCTTTTACAGGTGGCAACTAAAAAATAGAGTGAAATATATTATTTATGACTATAAATACTTTTGCACAATCAGGCAGATTTTACGAGAAAAAGGAGTACTACCTTTTAGCCTCCAGATGTGTCAAGAAGTCAACTTGACTGACTAAATTCATCGACAATAAATCTCCTGCTCTCGGATATTTTTCTCTTTAGACTTGACATTCAGGATTTAAAATTTTATGTCTCTATTCATCAATTCTTCATAGAACAGAGTATTCTCTTTTCTTTTGAGGAGTTAAATCATTCTTCAGCTCAGAAAACATCCTTTCTATTATTAGTTTATTTTTACCCTTTTGCTTTTTTTCTCTTTCTGAAACGTTTATTTACTTTTTAAATACCCTGCTTTTAGCTTAGCATTTGATTTGTATTTTGAGATTTTTTCATTTGGATTTTTTGATCAAATAATTTAGCTCACAGCAAGGACTATCATAATTTCATCTATGCATACTTTATACTTTGAGAATATTGGGTTTTGGTCCAGAAAAATCTTTATTGTGCTATCTTAGTTATTCTTGAAGTTATTTATTTTTGTTAATGTTATTTTATTATGATTATTGTCATTTTTGTGTCATATTAATATTAAGGTTGTGAGGTAAATATGTCACAGTCATAAATCATCTTCATTAGGTTTTTCATGTTTTCTTCCTTACTCTTTTTGAATATTTATTTTTCCGTGTTAAATTTAAATCAAAATTTTTAACTTGAGATTAAAAAATGAATTCTATAGGGGTTGCTTGAAATTACAAATAGAATTAATATTCTTTGAGGATGATAATTTGTACCCATGTGTAAAGGATGTTTTAGTCTACTTTTATATACTATAAAGTTGGTTCAATTTTTGCTTCAATAGGTTTTCCACATTTTTTGTTAAATTTACTTCTTAGCATTTTATCTTTTGTTACTATTACAAACAGAAGTCTATTATACATTAAATATTTTGGTTTTGATTTGCATTAATAACAGTAATTGATTTTTATATGCTTTATAGTATACTACAGTAGTCATTATATTTATCATTGATCTCTTGAATTTTCTAGATATAGTAGCATATGATGCACAAATAGAAATAATCTTTTTACTTTTGAAATTATTATGCTTATAATAGTATTCTCATGTAAGATTACCTTTTTGGAGGTTCCCAATCCACAATCTATGAGGCTACTAAGAGTTCTGTCATGTAAGGCTTTTAACTGCTGCAAGTCTTTATTTGCCTAATGGTAAGAATTTGAGTTATTGCCATGAAAATTGATCTTCCAATTCCGAAAAGATGTTTGGTTTTATGGAATTTTTGAGTCTGAAATGGAGCTTTAAAATCACATTTTGTCTCAGTCTTTTTCTATGCATTTTCCCAGAAATAATTTCAGAATCAGTATCACCAGTGAATTCTAACAAGACTGATTTTGCTTTTTATTCCTTCCTTTTGCTGTTCTCCTAATATTTTGTCTCAGGTCCAGGGGTAGTCTCTGATACTTCAGAGTCTTCCAAGTGCCAACCTTATCTCTTCATAGCAATTTTGAAATAGAGTTAGGACCACACATTGTCTGAAAATCATTTAGTTCAAGGTTTTGAGGGTGGTACAGGTGGTTGTGCAAATATGTGTACCATGTAGATTCCAAAGTACTTCAAATAGTATTGTAACTGCTATAAATGACTTTCAGTCTACAACTATGAGTCTTTAGAAAATGTTTCTTTTTGTATATTCTAAAGTTTATATAATGAAATATTTAACCTGAATCTTTTCTAATTATTCAACATTTTAATTCTACTCCGTGGTTTTCTCATATTTCTAAAATATTTCACAGAAACTATATATAGAGTAAATGATTAATATTTATATTTACCTACATCCAATAACTATTTTTTCTAGTTTTATGAATCATATGCATATTTTCCTATCATCACTTTAATGTGGGAGTAGAATCTAGTATTTTGCCTCCTGAAATTAGAAAAAAAAAATCCTCCATTTGATGATACCTAGTTGTGAAATTCTATACAAATGTGTTACAGAATTTAAGTCCTAATAATATAGGATATTTACGTTTACAAACCAGTGTTAGTGCCAGTGCATTAAGTGCATGTTAATGGAGTTTAATCAACAAATGTTCAGAGTGCACTGCCACAGGGATCACACCATGAATGTGATGGCTGCCTCATGTTGGATTCTAAACTTCAATACCATGAATCTTTAAAAATACAGTTTTGGGTGATGTTTAAAGAAAAACATGTTTTCATTATTCTTAGAAATTTAGTTTATGACAATTCAGTTTTCTAAAACTGCATTACAGTACTTTAGAGCCCAATTGTTGTTTTATTGACGAAAAGTGATTAACTTGGAAATGGTTTCTCTGTAGCTTCAGTCTCCATATCTTCCTCATAGTGAATGCAGCACATAAGTGTCACAGGAACTCTGTAGGTGGTCAAATAGCCACAGCAGGAAGTCTCCCCCATTAAAAACAACTGTTCCCTTACAAGAAAATTGCAAGGGCCTGTTTTATGTCCCTGAAATATTTTCCTGAAATAACTCCACTTATTTCAGTGGTGAAGATCTAACTGCAAAACAATTCCTCATGCCTGTTATTTCTCAACGCATATAGGGTACAAAGCTCCTGGTAAACAGGCAATCATTGTTTAAATAAAGACATCATTATTCAATATTTTGTTCATAGTTACTTGGAAATGTGAGAAATATTATTGTTGTCTAAGACATTAATGAAGTTATTAAAACATTAAATCATAATAAACTGTCAGTTCCTTTTTCATTCAGAATAATGATCAGGATCTAAGCTACTCTGATAGCATTGTCAGTGGGATATTGATCACTCCAGATAAGGCCACCTCTCATAATATGAAAAACCAAGAAGTAAGCCATCAAAGTAGTGAATCGAAAATCATAAACATCATATTGTGACCTAATACCATATTTTAAAAATTAAATGCCTTAAAATCTAAATTAAACATATTAAAACTTTAGAATGTGTTGTATAACCAAAGTGTTTGAGAAATATTATGCAATATAGAAATAGGATAGAAAATAGCAAATTTGATTTAATAACAATGTGTTGTTTCTATTTGTAAAAAAAAAAGTTGTCCAACAAAATAGAAGAACAAACATCTATGACAGGGAAGAGGTTAATAACACTTACTGCTAATGACTAAATATAAATCATCTACAATTTGATAGGAAAAATTCAGCCAAACAAATTATACACATGCCACCACCCAGATAACTCCAGAGTGTTCCATGCCACTTCCTAATTAATGAACATACCCTCCCCAGAAGTACTATTCTTCTTAATTTTATTGCTGTAGGTTACATGTCCATTACTGAAATTCATATAAATAGAATTGTAAGTTATGTACTCTTTTGTTTATCATTTCTTTCATTCAATATAATGCTCTAAAATCCATCCACATTAATTTATGTGTCAGCAGCTCATTCTTTTGATTTATTACTCTGTGCTAATACATTATATGAATATAACACAATTAGTTTATTGAGAGATTCAGACTGTTTCGAGTTTTAGGCTATTATAAATAAAGCTGCCATAAACATTCTTATTTAAATCATTTTGTGGACACGAATTCATTTATCTTGAGTATACACACAGGAGCAGACTTTCTGGGTGATGGGATAGGTCTGTGTTTGAAGTGTTTAGAAACTGCCTAAAGGTTTGCAAAATGTTTGTACTGCATTTTATATTGAGTTATTTTAATGGCACTTTAATTGGGTTACTTGCTCTATATCATTTAATTTGGTCTTTGATACATTTAGATTTTAATTTACCACTTGCTATTTTTTCCTATTTGCTCAAATTGGTTTATTTTTCTTTTCTGTATTATTTTTATTATTTTTGTTTTATTCCATTTCATCTTACAAATTGGCTTTTTATTCTATTTTATATATAATTGACTTTTTAGCTAAATTTCCTTTTAATTGCATTTTTTGTGGTTGAAATAGGTATTAAAATGTTCATTCTTAGGAATTAGAATTACTGTGTTACTAGTTCACACTATTCTTCACAAGTCACACTTCACAAATGTAAGGATATTACAAGAGTGTAATTTCATTTTCTCTATCATTTGGTCTTATTGTCATATATTTTACTTGTCTATACTTAAAAATCACACATTGTAATGATATAATTTTTACCGTATGGTATTTTTGGTGTCTCTTCTGAATGTCTTGGGTATTAATAAAGTTTCTTTACTGTGGTGGGGCCAGAATTCCAGCACTATGTGATATTAAGTACCTATTTCCATGTTCATCACTTTAGAAGCCTAATGGAGTTGTTTGTATCCTGCTCACATGCAGTTCAACTCTCAACCTGATAAATCATGGGAAACCCACCTCCCAGACTTCTGTGTTCCTTTTCTGAGGTTATCTCTCCACTGAAATGCTACCCTGCAAGTTTCAGTTGCAACAGCAAGTGCAGAATTATTGCCTCCTTCACTCAGTGTTCAGTTTGGACTCTACCTCCCTGTGACACTGTCAGGAAATGTTTGTAAAGGGTCACTGTGAAATTAGTGTACATCTCGGCTCTTTCATTTCTCTCAGGTACTGGGAATTTTCTTGGTTGAAAGGACCCACCTTGCCCAAATCATGCCCCTTCCAGAGACTTCCAATGATTTGTCCCTGTGGTGATACAAAGGCCCCACCCCTCAACCGAAGGAGACAATTTTGAAATGCCGTTGCAACTTTAGAGCTCTCCAGAGAAAATAATGAGCACCTCAGCTCGATGTCCTTTACTCATTCCTGCTTCCTGTCCTCTTATAGGTGTTTTTCCCAAGAGATCTTCCTATGTGCTATTTTCCTGGGAAACACATTTGTGACAAGTAATTACCTCAAGAAATTTCTGTATAGAATAATGCATGTTAAGTACACACAATATCTTAGCTCATAAAATGCTGTCAGTCATTACCTCCCAACTGTTGTATTTTTATTAACTGAAATGTAACTCATAGGATTGTTCAAGGAATATATTAATTTTTAAGTTATGGAGAAACTGGCTATATTTTGGGGCATTAATTATTTGATTTAGATGCTTTCTTATTTTAGATTTAAATTTTCTGATTAAATTTTGGTATTTTCCTAACAAATGAAAGGAAGTGAATAATGTGGCAAGGGTTACTCTCAAGAAAGAAAGAAAGAAGGTACATTGTGCTTTGAATGAAATATTGTCAGCTTATTAGTAAATTAATACTTCTATCAAGAAAAATATTCTATCTTGACATTAGAGGTTTACATTTTTACTCCAGTGAATTTGTATTTTTATTGCCAATTTTTGTATGAAATACTCTTCTCTATGTGCTTAATGTTTTTATCATATTTATCCCATAGAAGGTGGTCAGTAAATGTGAATTTCTCCCCCCTTAACCATCAGTCTTGACTTGCTGCCATTTTGAAATATCTTCCTTACTGTTACTACCAAATCTATTATTAATAGTCTTCAGGATTACGCTTTAATCTCATTTTCTCCTCAAGGGGAAAAAAAATTTTACTAATCCCCACTTAATTAGGTCTCTATTTTATCATCATACTATGTTTTTCACTTCATTCCTTCCTCTACATACTTAATCTATAGGAGCCTCAGTTTCTTTTTCAATCAAATGAATAGTCTGTCTCTATGTAGTATCTTCCATCTGTAATAACCTAGGGCTCTAGTTCTCCCATAGTAAGAACTTACATTGTGAATATCTCTTGGCTGAAGTTGTTATCATCTTGATGGCTGTGAGCTGTTTTGGTGAGTGATAGTACAGTTGGGTTAAAATGTGTTCAAGCCCCAGTCACTTGCTCTTTGCCATGGCCACAGACATCATCACCAATGCGAGCCATGTCAATGACAGGAATAATGTTTTTGTATATTTAAAAAAAGTGACAGAGAGAACTTACCAAGAAGACCTATAATATAAATAGAAAAAATGCAAAGATATAGAGTGCAAATTCTTGGTGCATGACTAAGACTGTTAATAGTTTCTTGTGTTTTTGATCAATTTTGATCACCTTTCACTGGCACTCTTTGTCTATTCCTTTCTAATAAAAAGCTGTTTAGAAAGTAATCATACTTTTTCTTTCCTATTTAATATGCATACATTTTATTCAGTTGAACAGTCCTAAATATTTCAGTTAAAATCTTTGGGGGACTATAAAAATGCAATGACCTTTTCAGAGTTAAAGGAAAATTTATGTAGATGCATTCCTTCATTACTTTTGGGGAAGAATATAAGCAAAATGAGTTGTTTGTATTCATAATTTGATATTTACAACATAATTCACTCACCCACTTTTAGGAGGGTCTGGGAGAAGCCCTTGGGTGCTCCATTATCTGGAAGGGGGAGAGGGTCAAAAAAATCTTCTTGAGGAGTCACACTGAAGAGTCCAGGGAATCAGCTGAAAG
This sequence comes from Vicugna pacos, assembly GCF_048564905.1. NCBI lineage: Eukaryota > Metazoa > Chordata > Mammalia > Artiodactyla > Camelidae > Vicugna > Vicugna pacos. The sequence continues at coordinate 17,959,094 of NC_133011.1, forward strand.
TCAGTGACCTATGAGTAGGCTGGAGTTCAAGGATTCCAAGGATTGTTCTAGTAAATGTTTATTTGTTGGTTTGGAACATTGTTTTCCCCTTCATAGCTGTGATAAAACCAGTGTGGCACTATAATGTGATAACAGGATTCTGCCCTCCTGGGTGTTTCCTCCAAATAAGATTGTAAGTAAATATATATTGCTTAAGGAAGAGAGAAAGAATTGTTACATAACTTTTTTCTTTGGATATAAATTATTTTTATTGTGATAAAACTTAAAATAATAAATTTACAAATCTTAGTGCACAGTGGAAAATTTTTACGTATGTATATACATGTGTAACAACCACCCAGATAAAGATACAGAGTAACTCCAGCACCACAAGGCTACCAAACAGTAAATTCCACAAGAGTAATTGTTCTCATTGCCACCACAGGTTACTTTAGTCTGTTTTTGTATTTAATATGAAATTATAAACTCTTTTATGAATTTTTTTCCCTACAAGTTATGTCTGTGAGATTTCTCCAAGCTGCATGTCAGAATTTCATTCTTTTCCATTGCTGTATAATAATCCAGTGTATAAATATGTCACAATATTTATCTCTTCTATTATTGATGGGTAGTTATTTCTAAATTGTGACTATTACAAATGAAGCCATTATAAAAATTCTTGAATGTTTTTGGTAGACATAAGTACTCATTTCTGATTCAGATAAGGAACTGCTGAGCTATTGTGTATACATATACTTAGCTTTAAAAAGGTCAATCAATATTTCAAAGAAACTATACCATTTTTGACTTCCATCAGAAATATAAGCGGATTCTAGTTGCTGCATATCATCAGCAATACTTCACTTTGAAATTCCTCTTAATTTTAGCCATTCTGGTGAATGTTTAATTGTTTCTTATTGAGTTTTAATTTGCATTTCTCTAAAGTTTTTTAAAAATGTATTTTCCATTTGTTTATTGCTAGTGTATTGTACTATACAATTAATTTTTGTGTACTGACTTTTCTTCTACCAACCTTACAAATTATTCACTTATTATTTCTGATAATTTATGAAACTTTGTTATTTTCCAGCTGTACAATCATAACCTGTAGATAATGAATATTTTATTTCTTCTTTTCCAGTCTTATTCTACCTGCTCCTCTTTCTTATGCTAGGACTATGCTAGTCCTGTGTTTTGAACTAACAAGGATGTTAAGTAAATGTTAAATGTAGAAATAGTAGATCTTACCCTGACTTGCTGTCTTTGAGGGGTTTCTGGTAGTCTCACCAAAAGTATGTATGCAATTTAGTAGGAGACAGCCAATGACTCAGATTCCACAAGAATTTGAAGGCAATCGTGGAGGTATCTGTAGATTTGTCCTCTCTGGGAGTTTGCTTTCGAATTCAAACCACTTTGTATCAAAGTCCAACCTCTGCTTCCATTACCTAATCTTTTGAACCTGAATTTTTCAAATCTGAAAAATAGGATTAATAATAGTACCTACTTCTCAGATTTGTTGTGTGGATTAAATGTGTACATATATATATGAAATACTTAGAATATTGCTAGGCATGTACAAAATGCCATGCTATTTATAATAAATTACCCCCCCCAAATTGGGGAGGATAATGAAAATAATTTGAAAGTATTAGAAACATATTTTATTCCCTTCACTCAGTAAAGAATAATGACAGAGTACTTTTTTTTCAATTTACATTAAAATTCAAAGAGAGTATAAATGTAAAAAAAATTCCCATCTCTTCATACATGTTTATTTTCATCATAGTTCTGACTGTCTTCACCTGAGCCATAGATAACTACTTGCTAAGGCATTCATTTTAATAAAAGAAAATGCCATATCTCAAGTCATATTTGCAGACCTTTGGGGAACATTTTAACAGAGAAAAATGGATCTCAATTGAGATATTTTAATAGGCATTCCTTGGATTGTTGTGAAGTGGCAAGATGTGCTTGTGATCTCTAAATAACTTTACTTAGAAAAGAGTAAAAAGAGAGGAACTAAAGAAAGAAATGATTATTGTGTGCCTTGTGCACAGAAATCCTGGATTAGAATCATGATGTAGTCAGTCCATTGCTTTATCAATTCATGAGATTGATGTACAACTCTGTGTGAGTTGGCAGTGAGGATTTGGGTCAGTAGTTAATGGTTTTTAATGAAATTGACTTATTAGAATTATTTTATATACTCAAGTTTGAAATTATATACTTGGAGTATTGTAAAAAGTCACAATGTTACACAGCCAATCACGTTTTCACATTTTCACTTCTTCTCCCCAAAGTGACATCAAAATTTCATTGTAAATTAGACATAAGCGAAGTAAACATAAATCACTATGAAAAACTATTTGCCACAATGATGAAAGAGACAAGATTGAAACCACCCCTGTAAACAAATAAGAGAAACAAAAGAGAAATGAACAAAGAACGTAAGTAGACAGTTTAAAATATATGACAGAAGCAGTTAATAAATATATAACATCTCTGCTTCTTATGAGGAATCAAAGAAAGGTAAATCAATATGCTTCAATCATAGAGTCTGTTTTTAAGTTATCAAATTATTAGGCAATGTTAAGATAATATTGAATTCTGGTAAATGTGCTGAGAGTGTGGCACCTCCGTGATTGACTGATGAGAATGTAAATCATCATAATCTTTCTTAGAATCAATGTGAAAATATAAATCAAAAGGCTAAATTTATTCATATATATAAACTGTAAATTCAATTTCTAGGACTTCTCATCTAAGAAAAAGATAAGAAATATGGGAAAAGATTTATACAATAAAATTTTGCAGTGGTTAAATTCATAATATTGAAAATGAAAAAAAAAAAGTAAACAACAGAGAAATCATTAACAATATTATACATCCCTAAGTTCCAATTATACAAAGCAATGGAAATCTGCTGTTTTTAATTAGCATCACTTCCCCAATTTTATTCTTGTGAACATATTCTTATTCATATCTGGGCTGCTCCTTGTCCAGGAGAAACTCTCATTTACTTAAATGTTTCTCTCTTTCCAAACATAGTACTTTGTAGAACATTGGGAAGAACACTGTGGGCCAGTGGAATCTCCAGTGTATCTTCAGCTGTCACTAGTGGTCAGCAAAAGAGGAAGAAGAAACATTTTTCTTCGGAGTAGATAAATTATGTAAATAAAGAGTCGAAAGCTTATTGTACTATTGCCTCTACCCTGGGCCAGCCACATAATGTTAAGGGGCTAGGACAAGATCAAAATGGAGGGCTTATTGTTCAGATTTCCAGACAGCAGCAGGAGGATATTAAACCAAACATAGAGCCCTATGCCACGGCACAGCTTTCATGCCCATGGAGCTGATTCTGTTTTTCCCGTTTAGAGATAGACTCTGACAGTAGAAAGAATACAACTAATCTACAAAGAAAAATAAAGATTCTTGGTGGTTCAGAGTCCCATACTGTAGAGCCCTGGTTTTGCAGGTTAATTAAGCAAATACTAATATAGATTTATTTTTACCTAGGATAGTGTAAAGTGAACTTCTGTTAATTGCCACCAACATAATCTGAATATCATTTGCCTTCATTACACATTATGTTTGGGAAGAGGTTACAATAATCTGGGGGATTGCTCATGTTAATTTCAGTAAAAATAGTAGGTTAATATATTCATTCAACAAATATTTTTGAGTACTTTTTATGTGTCCAGTTCCATTCTAGGTGTTGATATAAAATTCCAGTCCTTTATGATCTACTAGGGGAAGTTAATACAAAAGTGAGTAACTGAATGTGTTTACATTAGATGATAAGTTGTATGGAGAAACATAAATTAGACATGAAATATAGGAGGGGATGTTGAGAGTTTTAATTTTAAATAGGATAAACCACAATAACAATGGAAACCTCATTGAACACCTGAATTTTTGGAAAAGACTAAAGAGAGATGGAAAAATGAGCCACACAGGTATCAGGGGAAGAGTGATTCAGGAAGATAGAGCTGCCTGTACACTCATCTTGAATTAGGATCATGCCAGGTATATGCAGGTAACTGTAAGGAAGGTCAGCGTAGGTGAAGGAGGAACAGGATGAGAGAGAGAAAGAATATGATACACAAGAGATGGGAAGTCATGAGAGTACTAGTGTTTTGAGTAAGGGAGTTACATATCTGTGAGTTTTAACAGAATCATTCTTGGCATCATTTGGAAAAAGACCGAAAGACAGTGAATATAGGATATGGGAGATTACATGAGAGACAACTACTTTAATCCAGATAGAAGATGATGACATCTTGGCTTGTACTAATGTAGTAGCAATGAAAATGAGGTGATTAGTGACCAGATTCAGGACATATTTTCAGATAAGAGAAAGGAAGGAGACAAAGATGACGCCACAATTTTGGCCTCAATTTGGTACAAACTGAAGTATGAATACCTATGAAGCAGTTAGTATGTACTAGGCATGATGTCAGGAATTTTATACAGTTTTCTCATTTTTATTCTTTCAGTTCATTCAAGAAGTATTTAACAAGTTAAGTGACAAGATAATGACATATAAACATAAAACAACAAGCATATTAAAGAAATCACAGGTAGTTTAATGTTACTCCATGGTAGCTGCAATATTTGACATGGGACTTTTGAGGTTGATACTAGGGTGTGACGGATGGTATTCACATTTTATAAAAAGGAATATGCATTTTAATGAAAGGAAATATAGAAAGAAAAAAGAGAAAATATTTCAGAAGGCAGAAGCTGAAATACTGAAAACTATGAAACATTAACAAGTTACTTAAAAGTATGAACAAAATGAAACTAATGATTCCATGAGGACTCAGCCTAACACTTAGCATTTAAAACTGCTTGAGTAAGATCTCAACTCTGCCACTTCTAACAAGTGACTTTCAGGGTGTATTTATATCTAACGATGGTAAGTGAAATACAAGTCTTATCTAAAATTAGAATGTAAAATTTAGAGAGATGGAAGATGGAGAGGATGTATTTTATAAGCATGGCAGCCTATCAACTTTGTTCAATTGATTCAGGCATGATTTTTGTATCCTAGCTTCACTTTTTGCTTTGTTTTGCTTTTAGTTTGTGTGACTTTAAACTTACCATGAAAGTTTTTAAGGCTTAATTTCCTCATCTGTAAAATGAGAACAAAAATAATACTTTCCACACAGAGTTGTTTAAAGGAAATTTTGACAAAAAATGTATATAAAAAACTTTTTATTGTTACTGACATAGAAATGCTCAGTAAATATTACCCATTGTATCAATTAATATTATCATTATCAATCACTTACAGTCTCCCAGGCTCTATGATCTCTTTTATAACTGTCACTACTAATTTTCAGAGTGACTTTGTAGGACATGTAGCTTATCTTTATTTTACAAATGAGGTGACTAGAATAAAGAAATAACTTGCAAGAGGTTTAATAGTTAGAAAATAGTGGAATCAGACTTTGAATTGACTTACAAAACCACCCTCTTTCAAAATACTTTCTGCTGTACTAGAAATATATGCAAAGATTAGCTGAGACAGTCCTAATTTCAAAAAAAAAAAGTTAATAATCCCCCCAAGATTGACTTAAACTCTTTAGATTTTGCTTAGCAAGTATTACTTTAGAAATACATTTACCACATCTGTAGTTCAGAAGAAAAAATTGGGTTAAAAATTGTATATGTAGAATTACCAATTTCTGTGTTAGAATAAATCTTGTATAGATGAACCATAATAAATACATTTTCCCTCAGCTACTACAAATTGTTGGGTTTATATTTTGTGTAACAAATTATAATTAGTTTCACATTCAAGCTGTGCATGCTAGATCACAATTAACCATTTTAACAAAATTAGCTCTGTGACAGGCTAATGCACTTTCTATTTATAATGTAGCAGCAGGAATAATAATTTTTGAAACCCCCATAAAATCAGTGTTTTTAGTAACTATAAAACCAATGTAAAATAAAAAGAACTCGTTAAAAAATTCTATTTGAACAGCACAATATCATATTTTTCCCAGTAAAATATCCATAAAGCACCCCAAACCTGAATTTTTTTTCATTTTGAGAATTACCATCTAACAAACTGCTAAATGGCAACAATACCATATTTCACAAAAGCCATCGTATGTCTGACTAAACCTTACTACAACTTTTATTTTAAATAAAATAAATGTTTCCCAAATTTTTAAGATCAAAGGCAAAGCCTTAGTCAATTAAAAAGTAATTTAGTCTATTCTGAATACATATGTAAATTTCCCTTTATTGTTAAACAACTGCATTCCAAATGACTGGAGATTATAGAACACTGTAGCTCACAGCTCTCATAATTTCATGTCCATATAAAATTTTCTCATCATGTACCATCAGTTCTCTGCAATAATTTTCTAGTGATTTCTCTTTTCCATCCCACTGCAACCAGTTAATTTATTTGGTACGTAGGCTATCCACAGCCTCCATCCTGCTACTGGTCTCTTTCTCCTTCAATCTGTTCTACATATCACTGCCAGTTTAAGTTTCCTGAATTGGATGCTTTTGTCATATCATTCCCAAGTTAAAACTTACACACTACCTGAAAGATGAAGCTGGGATTTTTGAACCTAGTGTTTAAGACCAAAATATTCTTTATTTTAATGATGAAGGAGGATTAGATGATATCCTCTTTACTTTGAATCTATTTTTAAAAATCTGGTATCAAGAAAAACTACTTAGGAGTGATTGTTTTCTTAAAGATTTTTTTATTCTCAGTCCTCATGCATTTTCTCTTTCTCTTTCACCATTTATAAAGACCAAAAATGATTTGTTTACTACTGTCTGCCCATCACCTGGCATCATGCGAGGCACAATATAAAAGTCTTCAAAAATATCTGTAGAATAGAAGAAAGGTAGGAGTAACTACTCTCATGAAGAAACCCATCCTTCCAATAGTGAGAATCAAGTTGAAATCTCACAACACTGAGTATTCCTGGCAAGATTCTCCTATCCTCTCCCGCACCAATAATCACAGGCTCTCCTCTACTAGATCTGCCTTGGGAGCCTGTGCCTCAGTCTGTGCCATTCATTTCTTGCACATAAATTGTAAGAAAACTCCCAGAACTTCCAAGGCATCTCTCTTTATCCAGCCCTAATCCTTACACTTCTTTCCCCTACGTTTACATTTGTCAGAGCACTCCTTAAAGTTTCTCACTTTATCCTCGAGAACTAAGATTTCAATCTTCAGTAGATCCTTATATTCTCAAACTCTTCTGTGAAGGCTGAGTTCGCTTTCTTACTCTAAATTAAATCTGACTTTACCCAAATCACACTAAGTGGTCCTGTAGACTTTTAAGTAAGGCATTAATATTCATACCAGCAGCCTGGAGAAGGTCAGATATACTCTGTCTTCTTTGCTGCTTCCATCTATTTCCTATTTCTCCCAGCTTTTTATCTAATGAAATCAGATTATGTCATCCAGTCTACCTCTCCTTAAGAACACTCTCATCCCTTGAAACTTGGAGACTAACTCTCGAAATGTTGACATTCCCGTCTATATTAACTCCTGTCATTTTGCTTTGTGATTCAATATCCACAAAGGTGATCCTTCCAGAACCTGACCTCTTTATTCCATCACTTCATCTTCTGTGATTTTGTCTTTACGTCACCTGAGGCCCCTCCTTGTGATCAGATACTGAAATTTGCCATTACCATAATGTCCAATGCCATTTCAAACACACTGCTCTGATCACAATCAGTTTTCTTTCCATCCTAACTTCAGTAAATGTTGGACTTCAGTGGAAGTTCAATATATTTACCTACCATATTTCACCTGATCTTCAATCCTGACATTTTCTTTTGAGGGAAGTGTAGAAAGTACATGTTTATATATTAGTGATTCATATGATGATTAATGTGTTGCAGACCAGAAAATAAAAAACACACAGCAAAATTCAGATCCCAGAATGAAGTCAACATTGTATTAGTTCTCTCTCTCTTCCCATCCAAGACTGTATATATAAAATATATATATTAATGTGTGAGTAAATATATTTCATATGCTTCTCACCTCTTCCATGGAGAGTGCATGATTTTCTCGTTCCCTACCCCAGCAAATTAATGTTTCTGTTCTATGTAGTAGAATCCTGGAAGGCAAACATAGAAAAGATATCTCCTGTCAAACTAACCTGCAGTGGATCTGTATTGAAAGGAAGAAATAAAACTTTCCTTTTAATAGAAACCACGATTTTAATGTTTTCATGGCAGTGTTACCTTGATTATCTTAACTGGGGTTATCCATCATGAACCTCTTTATCTTCATTTTTATCTTCCCTCTTTAACTTCATTTTTTTTGGTCATTTATTGTTTGCTCTCCTTACTTTAAAAAATCTTTTAAAACTTGTTTCCCATAGATTATGCTTTCCTGTGTCCTAAGGATGCCATCATTTCCTGAAATTTTCTTTTCGGTCCCACTGCAGATATTAAGAGGCATTTTCTCTCTCTGGATTTTATAAGTGTGATGCTTTTTTCCCAGATAGACAGTATTTTCGTATAGATGTATAGAATTTTTCTCTATTTATTCTAAATCAATGTGAAAATCCATTAACAAGCGTGGCATAATAGTTACCTTTGAAGCAAAAGAAACTAACCCAAACCCAAGCACTAAAAACAACAGTTATTTATTATTTAATGCAGCAACTGTGACAAACCATCCCACCCCAGAACTTAGTGACTTATAATCATGTTGTGAATATGTGGGTCAGCAATTTAGGCTTTTCTCTCTGCGTGGTTCTTCTGGCCTCATCTGGGCTTCCCCAGGAGTCTGAGGTTGAATCCATACCAGATAGATGGAAGCAGTGATCTTGGTTGGGCTTTATGCATCTCACTGCTGGAATGACTCCACTAACTGTATTCAGAAGCACATGGCTTCTTCTCCAGCCAGCTACATTTTGCTTGTCACATGATGTGGCAGGATTCCAAGAGAATAAAAATAAATGGCCTAGGCAAACAATAGGCACAAGTTACTACCACCACATACCACACACTATCACCCAAAGCAAGTGCTTAAGGAGTGGGGAGCTAGACAACTCTTCTTAATAAAAGGAGTTGCAAACACATCACAGGGTTGCAGAACAGAGAATGGGATAGTTTAATTAATTTTTTTAAATAATATTCCAAATTTGTCATTATAGCTTATGCATTTATGAATTAACTGGATGTCAGCTGATATGGTCTGGGCTTGGTGATTTTGGCTTTTCTTGCTCTTGTGTGTGAGAGTCAGCTAAGAGCTCTTTTCTGTGTATTTTTCACCTCCTTTGGAGGCCAGTGAAGGTTATCTCACACATATCATTTGTCCCTCCCTCCTTCCCTCCTTCCATTTTCTTTCTTGCTTTTTTTTTCTCTCTTTCCAATATTTTAAATTAAAGTCTTTTAAGACCAGCTTAAGATTCACAGGAAAAATGAGGGGAAGGTACAGAGATTTCTCATATACCCCCTGTCATCACACATGGATAGTTTTCCCCATTATCAACATCTCCCATGTTTGTTACAATTGATGAGCCTACACTGACACATTGTAATCATCCAAAGTTAGTAGTTTACACTCTTGGTATACTCTTGACATTGTACATTCTGTGGTTTGGACAAATGTATCAAAATCTGTATCTATTATTATGTTATCATACAGAATATTTTAGCTGCTGTAAAAATCCTCTGTGCTCTGCTCATCCCTTCCCTCACCCAGGCATATATCTTCAGTATATGGTGGTGGCAAAAGCACAAATGAAATTATGCAAAGTGACTAGAGCTTCTTGGGTGATAGTGGAGAAAATGGGACATAGTCTTTGACAGTGACCCCTATACGTTAGCTAACTTCCATCTTTCTCATCTTCCCAGGCACTAGGTTCATGCACTACTTGAGCCTTGTTGCCTCACTCTCCTCCACTTTAATACCGAAGCCATGCTGAAGACAGTGGGATGGTATCTGACAGCCAGCTACCCATACTGTCTCCATTTCCATTTCACAGAGAAAATGTGGAAAACAAGACTTATATATATATAACAAACAACATACATGGGAATCTCTTAACTGACATGTAGCCCTAATTCCCAATCAGATTCCCAGAGGAAGTTTATGCAACATGACTTCTTTGAATATAGCATGAATAAATATTTTTGCCAAGCAGGAAAAATTGATTACTTTAGAAATGAAATTATTGATGGTTTTATTTGATATGTCAGTTAAATTAGGAATTGATAATTGAGTTTATGACAAGTTCTGTAAATTTCATCTTAGATTTTCTAGATGGAAAACATATTTTAACATGTCTGCATAGGTCGCACTTGACAGCATTGACACTTCTTTTAACTCTGCTTTGTCAGAGATGAACAGGATGTTTTGAAAATTTTGAAAGGTTTTACATTTTAAAGTTTTATTCCCAAGTAGTATACATATATAAAAATAATGTTTTTCTTTGTTTATATGGAACTCCATATGGTCAATTTGGTTGCAGAAAAGAAGAAATACTTTATTTTATGCACTGTGATCCACTTAGTCTTATTTCAAAGCAAAATAGAATTAATCTTACTCAATTTTGCTATTCTTTATTAAGAGAGAGAATTATTTTTGAGTCTCTGACCTCCTTATTTAGACTTTTTCCTACTGAGAAAGTGATTATACCACCTAAGACAATAACTAGGCAGTATTTCTTTTATAATGCTTTGTTTCTTTGATTACTTCCCTCCTTTTGTTGTATAATTTTAAAGATGAGTGAAATAAAAGAAGAATATTAGAATCAGCAACAGAATACGTTGGGGTGAAGCAGCCACAGGCCTAAAGTGTGGTTGAGGCCAAGTAATTATAATGTATTTTATTTAGTCTTTATTTTATTTAGTTCTGAGTTACTTTATCTTTCATAATGATATAGTGGATAATATGGTAGCCCACAAGGCAAGAAACCTAAATTATTCTAAGAACATAGCAATTGACATGACATGTCACCTTACAAAAACAAATTAACCTTTATCTATCCAAGTTTCTCCATCTGTGAAATAGAGACTGAAACATTTGTCACTAAGGTCACCAAAAAGTCTCACAGATTAATGAGATAATATTCTTAGGATCTTTTGAGATTTGAGATTTTTAGGAAGAAGAAAAAGGATAAAGCAGCAGAAAAAAATTTGAAGACATACTTTTCTTGCAATTAAAATCTTTATATATAATTTAAGAGATTTGCTTTGAAAATTCTAAGTATTTTAAATTATATATTTATATATATATGTACTGCTTACAAGTGTTTATTTGTTTACTTTAAACTAAGCAGAATAAATATGAAAAATTGAATAAAAACATTGAAAATATACTAAGTTCTACCCAAAAACAGTTTTGGAAAAGTTTTGATAATTTACAACAATGTGTAAGCATAAATGTGAGTTTCTTTGAGAAACTTCATGTTAAATGCTTGGAGGATCTTGCACATAGTACAAACCCTCCCAAAAAAGTTAATACTACCATTATTATTTTTCACATTTCTAAAAATACAATCCCCTAAATTTCAGTAAGGTTTAGTTAGCTCTTTCATACTGCTTTCAGCCATTTCATGAAGTTTTTGCCAAACACCATCTGTTTAAATTTAGAAGTATCTTAAATTTTGTGTCAATGGAACCAAAATCCATGAGATTCATAGAAATAAGTAACATATGCTTAATAATCATTAATACAGTGACAGGTTTTCTGGATTGTCCAATAAGTTACGTGATGAATAGAGACTTATCTAAATGCCTCTGAAGAAACATGTTTCTCTATTTTCAGCACATATAAAATAAGTCTCAAAAGTGTTGCATCAGAAGTAGGAATTTTTTATACAACCTGAAATGCATGAAAAGAGATTCTTATTTTTCACCCTTTCATATATGATTCATAATGATAGAACAAACATAGTACGATCATAAATTCTGATAGCTAACCTCACAGTGAATCAGACGATCATCCTTTTTCTTAAATTAGACACATTTTTTTTCTCTCAGGGTTATGGATTTATGAAGGTAATTCTCCTAAAATTAGACTCAGATCTATTATTTTTGTATGATTCTTCAGTATAAGAACCCTACTTTGTAAAAATTTAGACACTGTCCTCTCCAGTTAGTATACAATTATAAATAGAAGATTGTCTTTAAAAATATTTAAAGCAATACTTGCTCTTTTTGAAGTTTATATTGTTGATCAAATTAGTTTTCCTACAGTCTGTTAGTTCATAGAAAGTTTCCATCAAGAACAGTGTATCTCCTGAGAGTTTTCTAACGCAAGTGCTTAACTCGTATTAACTTAATTCTCATTCAAATGATATGCTTGTTGAGAGAGGGATTTATGCAGTGGCAGGAATACTGATTGTAATAGTTTCATAATTCCTTTTTTAAAAAATCCATGGAGGCGTACAGTCATTCATTTATAACCATATTGATGAAGTTACTCAATTGTATAGTCACTCATTTATATACCCCACCCTTAGTTTATGGGCAAAAGTTATTTGCACTGGGCTTTTCATTTTATTATCAATTTCATCAGCCAAACAAGTGGTTGATTTCTTTTCTGGGTGATTTTATTCTTGAAACAACCATTTTTATGACTTCTTGAAGTTGCTGGAAATGCAGTAGGCCAGCAAAGCCTCATTGCAATGCCTAAGATGTGTACTTTGTTAGGCACAATCACAACTCCCCAATTTCTAAGTATGTGAACTGAATTCTCTCCCTCAGCAAATGTAAAACTCTTTTGCTGTGAAACTTTAATGGGATTCTAGATTGGTTAAAATCTTTAATGTTAAATATGCTATGACTATGGTCTATTGCATAGGAGAACTGAAGAGGTAAATACTAAATGTAGAAATAAATAAACTAACTCCATGTGGCATATTATAAATTTAAAATAAGGGAACACAAGTGATAACTACTTTGTTCTTAAATTTTCTAATACTTGCCTTTGAAATATGATAAAATCAAGAGTCATTTTTATTGGCTCAAGAAAACTATAATGCTGAATTTTTAATTTTTTCTTTTCATTACTGGAATCGTTTATCATAGAGTGCTTTAGTTCTCAAATGTATATATCCAAACATACCTATATGTGAGAAAACTCAACATTACCTCAACATATCTGTGTGATACATAAGGTATCTCAACACATGTATTTTACCAACATATTAGTGAACATATCGAAATAGAGCATGTTCATTTCTATATTTTACATGCTCTTGATTCATGAATTCAATTAAAATTATTGACAAAATCATCTATTGAAGCCCAGAGAGAGATGAAAATATTCCATTGTTCATGGCAGGATGACTTTCATGATCATAAAAACATGTAACAGTTATTAAGACTGTACTAAGAAATAAATATTATTACAATTCTAAAATTACCATAAAAATAGTTGACTATGTATTATTAGAAAAAAAGAAACAATTTAAAAATATCTGACTGTAATTCAGAAGAATGAATTTGAAAATAACTCTAATAACATTTCAGAAGTACTTGAATATTTTAACTCCACTTGATGTAACACTAGTATTTGTCTTTATGTGGTATAAGCTCTTCGAATATGATTAGACATATTCATCATAGTTACAGGCAAATAATAATAGACTAATAATACTAGCCTCTGACACCAATAGAATTACCAAGAAAAGTGGCAGCCTAAGGAGAAATTACTAATGTGGTCTGACTGGATTTCTTTCTTTTTCTCTTGTTGCTTTCAAATGTTCTTTCTCTTTACTGAAGGCAGTATAATAGATGCCACCAAGGATATCAGTTTTAATTCAAAGTGTAACACTTTGTGATTGAATGCACAGTCTGTTGAAGCAGATAATCTTTCATACGAATAGCCATCCTTTAATTTTTTAATTTGTCAACAGAAATCTATTTATTTCAGGCTCTTGGAATATACTTACAAATGATAAATTACTGATTTCCCACCTATTTATCATATTAGCTTTCTTGGTTGATGAATGGTTCTACAGCTGTGGCATTATTTATTAAAAGGATTTGACATTGTTTCTTATGTACATAAATTAGTATATTCATATAAAGATTTCAATATAATATTAACATTCTACAAGATTAAAGAACATTTAAGAGTAGCTTTGAACACAATATAGAACTGAGACACAGCAGAAAAATCATTTTTGTTGAATGTAGAGCCAGGGATGACCTTGGTCTCTGGTTACAATAGGAAATACATAAATGGACATCAATTAAAATTATATAAATTATGTATTTTTAATTTGTTATATGTATATGTCTAAGAGTTTTAAGAACATATTTTGTCAACATCATTATTTAGTGTCTAGATCCTCATATAAGAATGGATGTTATATTTAGGAGTAAAAGACAACTTCAGATCCAATATGGTCCATTCACATAATTGTCTATCCTTTCTTTTCTCAGTTTCTCTCTTCTGCCTGCTTTTCAGAGAAATTCCATCTTCAAAAGCCAATCCTCCCTTGCCATGTGTTACATCATTGTACTACATACTTCTTGAAGTCAGCACATCAAAAAATAACAGAGTTCACATACATTGTGCACAAATGTGTATCATTATTCACATTCATATCCTTGTCTTCCTTATCTCACAATAAAGCAGAGCAACCCAGCACATTACATCTTCAAATTCAACATGAATAATTTTTGGCTTCATTCCTATATGAATTAAGAGAGGTGCAGAAGTACAATGGGTCTTATGTTATAGGAAAAACTTAAAAACCCGCAAACTATGTATTGTATTATATAGTGTAGTTGCACCATTTTTTTAGTTATACTTAAAACAAAAATCTTATCTTAAATCTATACAATTGTCCCAAATAATAGCATGTTTAACTAGTTCAGCCTCTTCTCAATATCATTCTCAACACCACCACCAACACAGCAGCAAAAAAATAAACATAGAATATATATTAAGACAGATATTTAATTTATAACTACCGAGACTTCCCGTTTCCTTGACATCAAGACATGCTGGACATTTGACGTTCTGGAAACCATATTATGTATAATATCCCTCTAATATATTGAGATGCTTTGAGAAATTTATCCTCTTAGGATATCATTTTCCTCATCTGTTAAAAAAAGGAATAAAGTAATTTATATCCTATTTCTCCAGTATAGTGCTTGAAATGTTCAGTTACAGAAGAATTTTCTTATCTCATTAAGCAGATGTTAAAGAGTTATTTATTTATTTTTATTTTTTTATGAGTTATTTATTTTTATGGGTGATTTCTTATTAACCTAAAAAAGTCAAAAAATATATTCTGCCTATCCATAAATGCAACATTGTAGCAAACATTCATTTGAAATTTTATTTTTCCAATCATAGAATCTGACTATGCTGTTCCTGCCATTTTCTTACTATTATACATGGCAAGATAACATGATTTGATCTTCTAACTTCTCACTCTGTTTATTTAATTTTCTCCCAAGTTCTTTGAATATCTTTATGATCATTCCCTTGACCCCTATAGGGTAGATTGATTGCCTTTCTCCATTGCACTTAGTTGATCTTCTGGGGTTTTTATCTTGTTCCTTAATTTGGAAGGTATTCCTCTGTCGCACCATTTTGCCTAATTTCTTTTTTTCTTTCTATGTATCTGGTAGGTTGCTTACACTTCCCTACCTTGGAGAAGAGGCCTTTCATAGGAGAGGTCCTATGCATCTCAATAGCTCTCCTTCCTCTGGTCACCAGAGCTATATGCTTTAGGGGCACCCTTTATTTGGGCTGTGTGGGTCCTTCTGTTGTGGCTGGATGACTAATGTGGGTGGTCCAGTGTGTGTGCCTGATGCCAGGTCCTGTTGGTTGCCAGGTCTTACTTTGTGTGGAGGTTGCAGGCCACTGATTGGTGGGGTCCAGTTATGAGGCTGCTGGCCCTAGGGACTCGGGGAGTCCTGGGGCTAAGGCCAGCTCAGTGGTGGGTGGAGCTGGATTATGTAGTAGAAGGTTGTGGGACCAGGGATCCAAGATATAATGTAGGCCTACTGGTAGATGGGGCCAGTTCCTGACATGCTGGCTATGGAGTCTGGGGTACCCCAAAGCTGGTGTTGGCCTGCTAGTAAGTAGACCTGGAACCCAGGAGGGCTGGCTGAGGGGTCCGAGGTGTCTTGGAGCTGGTTTTGGCCTGATGGTGGGTGGAGCTGGGGCCCATCCCCCTGATGGCAGGGGATTCTGGAGCTAGGGCTGTCTCACTGGTAGGTGGAGCTTGGTTCCTAGGTCTCCAGCACCAGGGCTTTGGTGAGTGGACTGGGTCCTGGTACAGGAGGCCACTGAGCTGTGATATTCTTGGGGCTAGTATCCACCCACCGGTGGACAGAGCTGAGATCTGAGGTCTCTGACTGCAGGACCTAGGATTTTTGGAGCTGGTGTTAGCTTGCTGGTGGGTGGGCCTGAGGCCTGGGGGGTTCCCAGAGCTAGTGCTGGCTCAGTAGTGGGCAGAGTTGGGTCCCAGAGTCTTCGAGTACAGGTCTCTGTGGGTGCCAGAGTTGGTGTTTTGACCTGCTGAGCAGCGGAACCAGGGCTCGGGGTCCTTGGGCTTGTGCCTTCACACTGGTGGGTTAGGATGGTTCCAGGGCCAGTGCTGCCCCACTGGTGGGTGGAGCTGGGTTCCAGAGGGTCTCTGGATGTGGAGCCCTGGGGTTCCCAGGTCTAGTGCTGGCACACTTTTGTGGAGAGATAGGTCCTATGTCCTCTGGTGGACAGGGCTGCTGCTGGGGCAGCTCTGGTCTCTGAAGGTCTTAAAGCAGCAGGCGTGCTGGTGGGTGGAGCTGTCTCCCTGCCCCACTAGGTGCTTGGTCTGATGTATCCAGTGCTGTTACAGACAGGCTGGTGGACATGACCAGGTCTCTGCACTAGTAAGTACTAGGAAGGATTCTAAAATGGCATTTGCCAGCAGCAGTGTCCATGCAGTAGAATGAGCTTCCAAAAGTGGCTGCCACTACTGCCTATGTCCCAGGTGAGCTCCAGTTGGTTTCTGCTTCTCTGGGAGGATCTCCAAAATCAGCAGGTGGGTCTGACCCAGGATCCTTTCAAATTACTGCTTCTGCCCTGGGTCCTAGAGCTTGTGAGATTCTGTGTGCGCCTTTAAGAGTGGAGCCTCTTTATTTCCCACAGCCCTCTGGCTCTCCCCAGAATAAACCCCATTGGCCTTCAAAGCCAAATCTTCTGGGGGCTTGTCTTTCTAGTATAGAACCCCTGGTCTGTGGAGCCCAAATGTAAGGCTCTGATCCTTTGCTTCTTGGGGAGAACTTCTGCCATTGTGATTGTCCTCTGTTGTGTGGACTTTCTGGAAGTATGGGTCTTGACTGTACCATGTCTCCACCCTCCTACTTGTCTCATTGCAATTCTTTCTTTATGTCTTGTAGAAGTTAGAAAAAGATCTTTTTTTTTTTTACCAGTCTTCCAGTCTTCCTCATCCATAGTTGCTCCATCACTAGTTGTAATTTTGCTGTGCCTGTGAAAGCAGAAGAGTTCAGAGTCTTCCTGCTCCTCCATCTTGGCCACTCTCTATTATTACACTCTTATATTTTCCAGCAAATATAATACAGAATCATTAAAAAAAAAACTGCTTTCTCTCATATTACTCTTCTGGTATAGTTTTCTGCATTAAAGTCATGGTTCTGTTATATATAATCTTAGAAGTAATATTTTTCATGCCTCATATTTTGCATTTCATTAGAATTGACATCTCAAAATACATTGTTTCATACCTGCTTTTCTTTTCTGTTACCATGAAACTTATAAAACTTGCCATTCTTATCACATTAAGTATCTGTTGCTATAGTTTTATTCAAATGTTTGCTCCTATAATTCATCACATACCAGAAAATGACATTGAGTACATTGAATAGACCATAATAAACATTTCAAATGAAGTGTACCCAACCTATTCTAGGTGTCAGTTATTTTATAAGGATATTTATACTAAGAGTAAGTAATTGAATATATATATATAATATTAAATAGATATGTATGTATATGTGTTCACTGAGAGGGAGACTTTTAATGTTTAATCAACCTACCCATCTTCCTATACGTTTCCCTCTGTATTAGTGTATTACTATTTCCTTCAGTATCTCTCATTGTCGTTAAACTAGTGCTTGAATTAAATGAACCAACTTTGCTTAATTCCAGACGATTGTCAAAGCTTAAAAAAAATCTATTTTCCTTTTTCTTTCTTAATGCTAGATTTTCATTTTTATTTGCATAGTTACTCAGGGGGAGAAAAAATGTGAATGCATTTTATAAAAAAGAAAAACTTGGCATATCATTTATTAACACATTTAGTTCAGCTAAACTTTCACAGTGCATCGGGACCCTCCTCCAAGCTGCAAGAAAATAAATGTAATAATATAAAACTAATTTAATTAATACAAATGATCAGAAATGAACATACATTGCAATTAAACTTTCAAATAATTCAAACTGAAGTTATAATTAGTACATATATGTAGCCCAGTGTATCTCTGTCCAAAGTACCAGCTGGCTTTTGCTGCATGAAAAACAACCCTAAGATTTCTTGATTAAAACAATAAGTTACTATATCTCACTATTTTGTGGATTCCCTGGTTGATTGACTTGCTTGGGGCTGGATTAGCTGCGGCTCTGTGGTCTAGGACAGACGAATTCACATGTCTGGAACCTCAGCTCTGATGACGGGCACAGTGGCACTGCTGAGGCCTCTCTGCACACGGCCTCTTATTCTCTGTGAGATAAATCTGGATTTGTTCACCTGGTGGCAGAAGAAATCCAAGAAGCAAGAGGTGGCAAAGCCAATGCATGAGCAGTTTTCAACTTCTGTTCATATTACCTTTTGTTCCATTAGCTAAAGCAAGGCATATGGCCAAGCTCAGAGGCCTTGTATAAATGGCCACAGGGAGGAGGGAATCATTGGGGTCAGTTCTGCAAAAATCCAAGCCATAAAAATAGAAAGGCAAAATTAACCTTAGCTGAAATCTTATATTACATATATCTTTATTATTATTTTTTAATTTGGTCATGTTATTTGTAACATAATGATTCCTTTACATTCATGTATCTCTCTAGATCTCCCTATCAGGACTTCCTGGCTAAACTTAGAAAAATGTCAGACTCTTTCCTAACAGTTACATAAAATAAGTGACTTCAACAAATGCAGTCACCTGCCATTTTTTGTTAAATTCCATTGCAGTGAAGTTGCAAGGGTTCAGTTTGTTTGCTGGGATTAAAGTATCCATTTCCCATTTCAGCTTTACACTTGATAATATAATACCCTGAATCCACTTATAATTTGTCTTCATCCTTCAGATTATTAACTTAAATCACATCTATCCAAATAAAGAGCACCAGTAAATGAATATTAAAATTCAGATTTACATTCAGTTACAATCATATCAGTAAAATTTTATAGTTTGCTCTTGATGACACTATATCAGGAAAACTGCACAAAAAAACCCCTAAAGTTTGCAATAGCAAGAGTAGCTTTTTTTTTTAAAGTACACAAGTAGCTGTTAGTGTCTTCTTCAATATTTTCTTTGGTTGTGGAGTGTTGTTAAAGAAATGGGTAATTAATCCAATAAACACTGAGATTTCTTAACTTATGAGAGCTCAGTCACTCCAACATACATACTTAAACTCCCCCCTTCATTGTGACATGAAAGTAAGTGTATAAATTATTGCTAAACCAGTAGCATATGTACCCAGTTTTTATTTTATCCACATTTTAAGTTAATTCTATTGCTTCAGTTCTAAGAGAACACTTAAAAAAGTAAAGCCATTATTACAAATCTACTGGAACTATTCTTGTGATTAAGTATTGTACTATAAATCAGAATATTGGTATGTTTTTTGAAGTACTACAGTAATACAGTAGTAGTGCAAACTTATGATATATTGCCATAATGCATCATCAAAGTGATTGCATCAGAGTATTAAAGAGAATGATGGTATTTATAAGACTTTTGAGTAAAAACTATAACTTTATGAATGATTTGAAACAGAAAGAAATGAAAAAGTAAAGAAAAAAATACACACATATTATGCAAAGATCCAGAATGTATCATACAGTAAATCATAAGGGTAGAAGGATATAGGAATATAAAAGAGAAAAAAAAATTCTGCCTAATAGTTTTTCTTTTATTACTAAGTTCTGACAGAAATCTATGAGCAACATGAGAAAAAAGTATGTATGTGTGTGTATTTATTTTGAGATAAGATTTTATACATTGTGTATACATCTATCTTTCTGTCTGTACAGTGATCCAAATCTTGATATCAGTAAATTATGTTTACCAGAAATACAAAATGGACATTAATTCTCTTCATACATTCTTTCGTCTTATTATTTAACAGTATCCTTTTAATTTAGCAATTGAAATGTATTTATTGCCACATTTATTCCATTCTCATAATGAATGTTTATGTAGTTTTTTGCTTTATGCTGTTATATTTTTAATGAACTGATTTTTATGAGTACAGTTAAACTAAAATATTTATGTTATGAAATAGATGATACAATAATTACTGATTACTATTTTACAGCACAGTATTAAAATGAGAAAATGTGAACTCTGCTTCATGTGAAATGTTTATATTAATAAATTATTCATAATCATGAATACATTTTGACACAAGCTTTATAGCTCCTGTTTGACAGATCTCTAAATCAATCTTGTTAACTCATCCTTGGAGGAAGTTCATCGAGATCATAATCTTCCAATCTGGGCAAATAATATACGTGAAGTATTTATAATCTACTGACAGTAGATTTAGAAGTAAAACAAGGGGTGCTGTCAAAAGTTCAACTAAGAACTCATTGACTCTGATGTCCTCATTTTGTAGTGGATATCCCATTTCACAAATAATTTACTTTTGTTTGATTAATGAAAATGTGCCTACTGCCTGAATGTAGTAAGAATCAGTGAAAATTTGTATGAATATTGATGACTAAATGTAGGCTAATCAATGGAAACAGTCCAATATCATCATCTATCTCAACAGTATAAGCAAAATGTAAAGTGTCACCTTGATTAATGTTCATGTGTCTTAAAATGAAAGGCCATGTAAGCTAATTATTGTTATTTAATATTTAATATTATAAATTATTTGCAATTTATATCTTTGACATGGAAAACATCTTACTACTACTCTCTATATTTATTTTTTAAACTAAATGGTATTTCATGACATTTACCATCAGTGACATTCAGGAAAATTATTCATGAATTTTTTGGATATAATTTATCTTGTAGGGGTTCTGGTTTTCTTCCAAATAATCCCTTGATTTCGGATAGAGCGTTTTAGAAAAAAAAATGAGAATGTGTATATAAACTTGAAATAGAAGAAATAAACAGCAGGGACTAATTTCTAAGTGGAAATAATGAAGAATTATATTTGAGCCTAAAGAAAAGAGAAAAAATATATAAAATAAGAAATTCCCTCTTGTAACCTGTAAGAGTGGAGAGTTTAACCACAGTGGGTGGTTCCTGAAGGAAAAATCCTTGCAAGCCACTATCATAACAGTGTTTTCACAGCATAATGTGAAAAATATTATGAATATTTTTCACATTATGAATATTAAATCATAGATTTTCCTTTTTCTCTCTTCTTTCATAAATATTTCTGGTTATTGATTTCCTCTTATCAATAGTATAAGCCTGGCACTTCTTTCTTGAAACAAATAAAACAAAATCTATGAGCAAAACAAAAAAAAAGCAAAACCGAACACTGAAGGAATTCTGTATATCCTCCCTGATTGTTATCTTATCCCTCTCCTCTGTTTTAAAGTCATCTCCGCTTTTCTACAGTTGCCCATTTATTCCTCACTCTTGTGAATGTGATTCAGTTGCTTTCACAAGTCTGCAATTACCTGCCTGTTGCTAAACACTAAACATAGAATTTAATGCTTATTTCACATGACCTCTTAATAGTGTTTGTCAGTGTTCTTCCATGGCAAAGTAAGTTCTTGTTTTCCTATATCTCTTGTTTATCTCTCTTTTGCAGACTCCTTTTTTATGTGCTTTAAAAAATATATAGATATTCTTAAGAGCCCCATCCTAGGTTTTCTTCCCTTTTGAGTACATATATGCTCACTCTTGGACAATTTGTTCCCAAGACGTTCCTGTTGGAACCCATCCATCATGCTCTAAGAAGCCCAAATGGAGCCACGTCTGATCAACATTGTCAGCTGAGCTCAAAGCCCTCAGTGAACATCAAATAATGACCATGTGGATGAACCATCTTAGTTCTATAGAATCTTTAGTGCATCTCTAGCAGGTAGCAGACTGCAGCACAGAGCTAAGCCCAGTTAACCCACAGAGCTCACAATGAAAACTATCCTAAGAAAACGTTGCCATGGGCCCATACTTATACCCACCGTAGATTTTATTATGTATTGAGAGCTAGGAAGTAATATTATTTATATAAACTAATTTTATTTTCAGGAGAAAAGTCCAAAATGATTGATTAGTTCCTAATAAAATAATAATAAGAATATGATTCTTCTTTCAAGCATTTTCTATGGGCAGATAGATATTTTTAAAATTATTTAGTGTATGTTTCAGTTATCAGACTTCTGATCCTTTTCTATCACTGTTACTAAATGTAAGACTTTTCACAGTTTGTTTCTCCGTTCTTAATTACAACCATGGCAGTGATTCAGCTACATCCTAGATATGTATCATGTAAAAAAGATTTTTTTTGAGTAACAAAGATAAAAGTAACTATAAAAATGCCAGATATTGTACCTTATTTTAATTTTGAGCAAATCTATCTTTTTCTTAGTATATTTGGGAAATCCTAAATTGGTAATAAAAAGCATAATATCTGACAAACATTCTCATATTTCTTTAGAACCATATTTTTTAAAAATAATATTGATTAAGAATTTTCACTACTCCATTAGGAAACTCCAGCAGTTAATTTTCTTTTTTAATCCTTAAAACTGTCTTTGTAAGATCATAGAGTTCTACATTGTCTTTTTCTAGGAGGGTAAATTAAGCAATAAAACAACAAAAAAATTTTGACAGATTTGTTCTTTTCTGTTTTCTTTATTTCATTTTCCCAATCACATCATGAACCTGCCTCTTGTGTCATGTAATGTGTAAGTAACAATTATGGAAGCCTGCTCATAAGGTATGTTTTACATTGAATTGCAGCTCAGCTCTTCTCCCAGCTTTCAGTGTGTTATGCTAATGAAAGCTATTGCTGGGAACACCAGGTTTGAAAAACAGTGTTGTTAAAATTACAGAAGCTTCAGAGAAAAGTAGGCAGTTTTATTTGACGACATTTTAAGTTGATGTTCTCATCAGAGAATCAAAGAGAAAGTAGTACGTAATTTGTTACGACTATATTTATTATTCAAGCATTTTTATCCCAAGATATTGGCTACATTTCTCATACTAGAGTTAAAGGCAGTGAATAATTTGTGGGATGCTTTCTTTAGATTATTTTTAATGTGTGTGTGTATGTGTGTGTACAAATCTCTTAAGTAGTGTGGTGTCTTTTTTTAGTCCATACTTGATACCAACAAAAAATGAAACATGTAATAGGTAATTGTAAAATGGCTTCTTTATACATTCCTTTGGTATGAATCCTTCTTTAGTTAACTACGTTTTGAAAAAGAGTAGCTATTTTCCAAGAGGGATTCTTGTAGTGATGGTACTGTTCTCTACTTGACTGTGGTGTCGCATACACAAATCTACACATGTGACACAATTGTGTAGAACTAAACATACACAATCACACAAAAATCAGTGCAAGTAACACTAGAGAAATCTGCATAAAATCAGTGTATTGTGTAAATGTCAAATCTGGTGTGATACTGTACTATAGTTTTGCAAAAGTTATCATTGGGGGAAATTGAGTAAGGGCATTTAGAATTTCTCCATATTATTTTTTATAATGAGATGTAAATGTACAATTATCTCTATAAAATTTCCAATTACAAGAATTATTTCCTGGTCATAAATTCTCTAAATTTACATTGAAGTAGAAATTGATCTTGTAAAGAGAAACAGTTTGTAATTTGCTGCTACTCAGGTACTGTCATCAAAGCCTACTATATTATAATATGATTTTAATTTTTATGAAGTTACAATGAATCTTGATTAAATAAAATTTCTCATGAAGTCATTTCTGCTGCCATTTTGCAATCATTTGTAAATTGATTAGTAAGTGCCAGGCAATATGGTAAGCTAACCCAGTGCTGTGTACTTCGAAAAATAATACATAGCTCATGTCATGATGCGTTTACAGTCTAGACTTAGAATGCTTAAAATATATGTACATGTATTAAATTGGAGTGAAAGGAGAGAGGATAGTTTTGCTTCAGATAATGGAGGAAGTCTTCACAAATTATATAAAACATAAAGTGCAAGGGATGAAAAATATTTAAATGGTTGTGAAGACGACTTGTTTAACAGTATTCCTGTAATCTATTTTCTTTTGTGGCCAAGGACACCTAAAAAAGAGAGGAAAGAAGGAGGATATTATCAGGCCAAACACACTTATAAACATGGTGATTTGACAGGGTTACGCACAAAAACACTAGTGACATATATTAGGAGGAGAGCTCTGTATACAGAATACAGTGTGCTTAGTCTGATTTTGGGACTCATTATAAATAAATCTGCATTTATTTATTTATGGAGCAGGGATCATTGAGAAACATGTAAACTATGTAATTAATGTGATGTAAGCAGATAGTCCGTAACAAAAACGTCTCTTTATGTTTAAATGAAGAATTCATGCATCTCTTAGATTTTCACATGTTAACTCTGAACCTCAGAGCTCTTAGAACCAGGGTCAAGATGCAAAACTTGACCAGACTTTGTAAAGGTAGAAACCAGGTAAGAGTATACATGGAAGATATGACTGAGTTTCTGCTCAAAAATCTCTTGATTGTTCCCTAAATGGACCAAAGAATACAATAGCAGAAATTACTTGAATAAGTTAGTGAGTTCAAGTTTTAGATATGCTAAGTTTGGAGCTTTGTGAGGTGCAATAATTTTTATTTATTCAAACAACAACCTGGTTTTATGCTGTTCTCTCTGGATTGACTGTGTGTACTCACTTATTTACATGTACAAGTCATATGTCCACTACTGGTCCAGTGCAGAATTCATAAAATAATTTTTGTTTCTGTTCTGTTGAGAATACTTTCTCAATTGTTCTGCCATACCATGTGATCTGATTGTCTTTTTCTTTTATTCCTTATTATATTCTTTTAGGAAATTGTTTTCTTCATAAACTATCTTTATTTGGTGTCACATATTTTTTTAAAGATGCAAAATGTATGATTTTTTTGGTGGGGTAAGGCATAGTTATATTCATATTTTTTATTGTGATAAAATACACACAAAATTAAACTTTTTAACCATTTTAAAGTGTATAATTATGTGGCATTTAGTATATTCACAATATTGTGTCTTCACCACCATGTCTAATTCTAGAACATTTTCTTCACAATAAAAGGAAACCTTGTATCAAGCCCCTAACCTATTTTCTCTTTGTACTGATTTTCCTATTGTGGAACTATTGAAAAAGTAATCATACAATATGTGCCCTTTTGTGTCTTTTTTTTTTACCCATTAAGCATGATGTTTTCAAAATTCGTCATGCTGGGCATGTTTGAGTATTTGATTACTTTTTGGCTGAAAAATATTTAATTGTATGGATACACCACATTTTGTTTATCTTTTCGTCAGTTGATGGATGCTTGATTTGGTTACAGCTATTATGATTAGTTTTGCCATGAAAATTTTTGTGCACATTTTTGTTTGAACACCTGTATTCAAATATGTCGAGTATGTACTTACAAGTGGAATTACTGAGACATGGCAATTATGAGTCTAATTTATTCTGAAGCCGACAAACTATTTTCATACTGGCTGGACCGTGTTATATTTCCTCTAGTAATAATATACAGGGGCTTAAATTCTTGACATCGTCACCACTTGTTACATTGATTTAGGTTTGCTAGTGGTTGTGAAGCATATTTTACTGTGATTTGACTTATGATTCACAAGTAACTAATTATGTTGAGTATATTTTCAGATGCCTTTTGACCATTTGTTTATATTCTTAGGGGAAAGGAGTCCTTTGCTCAGTTTTTAATTGAGTAGTTTGTCTTTTTATTGTTGAGTTGCATGAGTTCTAGATATTCTAGATATTAGACACTTATCAGACGTATGCTTTACAATATTTTGTCTCATTTGTAGGTTTTTTTTCCCTCTATCAATAGTGTCATTTGATGCACATATATCTTTCATTTGTATAAAGTTTATTGTTGCTTATGTTTTTGTTATTATATCTAAGAAACAATTGCCAAATCCAAGGTCATAAAGATTTATCCCTGTGTTTTCTTCTAATAGTTTTATATTTTGAACTCTTATGTTTAGGCCTTTGATCCATTTTAAGTTTTATATGCAGTGTGAAGTAAAGTACAATTTCATTCTTTTGCAAACAGATATCCTGGTGTTCCAGCTGCATTGTGGAAGAGATGATTCTTTCTGTCACAAAATAGTGTTGGTACCACTTTAGAAAGCCACTTGATCAAAGATCTTTGGGTTTTCTTCTAGACTCTCAATTTATGTCTGTCTTCATGGCAGTACCACATTGTTTTGATTACTGCAGCTTTGTAGTAAGTTTTGAAATTGGGAAGCATGGGTCTTCCAACTTTGTTCTTTTTTCAAGGATATTTTGTACTATTTAGGGTTACTTGCAATTCGATATATATGTTAGAATTAGCTTTACATATCTGGAAAAAACACCATTGGGATTTTGATAGGATTACATTGAATTTGTAGATTGCTCTGAGAAGTACTGTTACCTTAACATCTTTGAACACAAATGTCTTTTCATTTATTTAGAACTTTACTAAATACTTTAGTTACTTTCAGCACTATTTTGTAGTTTTCAGTGCATGTGTCTTGCATCGTTTTGGTTACATTTACTGCTATATATCGTATTATTTTTGTAGCTACTATAAATGAAACTTAATTTTCTTTACAGATTATTTATTACAAGGGCATAGGAATAATACTCGTATATTGATCTTGTATCTTACAACCTTGTTGAATTAGTTTATTAATTTTAATATTTTTGTGAATTTTTAAAGGATTTTGTATCTTTTTGTCTGTCTATCTATCTATCTACTACATTTTCTTTATTATTCACCTATCAACAGTTGTTTGGTTGTTTCCATGTCTATGCTATTGTAATGTTTCAGTGAACATTGAAGTGCAGATATCTTTTTGAGATCCAGGCGTGCATGGAAAGAAAGACAAAGGAAAGATCTGAAGTGGGTGAGAACAGGGGATGATTGTGGATGGTAGCTGTGAGTTAGGGGGACAGAAATATCATTACAAAAGCATTCTTTTCCCTTCCAAGAAGAAAAAAAGTTCCTGTTTCTTGTGAGAGCTGTGAGATGGAGCTTGAGCTAGAGCTCCCTGAGTTTCTATAATGCACACTCATTTTAGCCCTTATCACAGTTTTCCCTTCCTGGCACATCGTAAACATTTCACAACAGTTTGGAGGATAGATAAGTGAATGAATGAATAGATTAATGAAGATGAAGCCTTGTTTATTTTGCCATTTAATAGTGTAATTATGGGTATGATATCTCATCTGCTTTGCCATATTCTGTTGTTCAGAAGCAAGTTGCAAGTGTTCAAGGGAAGGGATTATATAGGGTATAGTAGCACTAAAGTGCAGAGATCAAGGGGCCATCAAATGTATCTGCCTACTACTTCCTGCCTTTTTTCCATACATCCTCCTTTTGTATTTCCTGGGAAGATTTCCTAAGTAAACTTTTACATGTACATCTTAGCATCGAAGTCTGCTTTCCAGGAAATTTAAACTAAGATGATATATTCAATTTTGAATATAGTAGCTTTTTGCTATTCTCGTTTATTATTTTCCCAGGAAAATTTGTAACTATATATTAATTTATTTGTTCAAACATTTCATTAATTTGACCAGTGTTTGCTATATGCTTACTTTGTGGTAGACCTGTTTTAAGCTCTGAGATTTCATCAGTGAACTAAGGTTGTAGCCGTTAGATCTACCATCTTAACCATCTTGCATACACCTCAGTCACCTCAGGGCAGCACTTAGTAAATTTTAGAGATCAGTCATATTTGACAAACTAAATGTTAACATATTACTCATCATCTTCCAGATTATAATAGTATTTGCAGTTATTACGGTGCTTTCTTTAATGTTACCTACTTTCTCCTGGTGCTTTTCCATCTTACAGATAACCCTTTCTTTGATTTTAAAAATTATTTTAATATATTTTGATAGCAAAATCTCTATTTTTTGTAGAAAGAACTTGGAAATAAGTAAACATTAAAAAATTAATATTTCCACTACCTATACATTTCTTAGAACCAAGGTATCTATATTGTTTTGTTTTTTTCTTCTTTTAACAATATATTGTGGATGTTTTACTGTCAATAAAACATGGTGTGTTTACTATATTTGCTACATAATATTCCATTTTATGAATATACTATTACATGCTCTCTTAATTACTAGTTGTTTATGTTTTCGAAGTGTATTTTATTGTAATAATGAAATGGTGCCATTGTATCTAAAGATATATAAGCATCTTATTGCTATTCTGGTATTTATTTAAATTATTGATGAGAGCCAATTGTTTTTTATATCTGTGGTACCCGTTTTTCTTAATACATAGAAATGTTATATTAGAATGTCAGTCTTTTTCTTATTTCTAATCATTATTGAGTTTATTTTTAACTAGGCCCATACTTCATTTTAAATTTTCTTTATGATGATTTTAATCTCTAGACTTAAAAATATGTACAAATAATATTTTACTTTATGATTTATTCTTTTGTTTATAGGATTAAGTAGGCTTCCAAAATAGAAAGTCACCTATACTACCATTATTACTCTAGTGTTTTAATAATTGCATTTTTATACTAAGGTAGAATTCCAAATCATTTAGTACCTTTTAAAAAGTATCTTTTCCAAATAATCTTATTGAAAAATTTATTCTTTTTCTGATACTTTGAACTATAAAATATATTTTAAAGTAACATTGTTTAGTGTAAATCAATCTGCTGCTAGACACTCTATTATTCTCATAGGACTTAAATTTGACTTTAAAGAAGCAGGAATGTGGCTTTTAGGAGTAGCTTGAAATAGTTTCTACAGTGTTTATAATATTTCTCTGGTTGCCTACATGGTTATGACTCCCATTTGTATTTCTCTAAACTAGACCACTTCTGAGCTCCAGATCCATAAATTTCAATACCTCATATGCATTCACCCTGATGACAGTTATGAAGGAAAAATTAAGTATGTTCAAATAAACCTGTCTTCTTTCTGCAAAATTGCTTTTCCATCTGTATATTCCATGGCAGTGAAGTTTCTTGTCTATAAAGTAATCAAAAGATTTTTGTATTCCTTATTTCCAAGGTACAGTTGATTCTTAAATCATTTTAAGTTAGATTTTTAAATATATTTTATATTCATTCCTTCCACTATCTCCACTGCTGCTATCTTACTTGGATATCTTGCTTCTTCAACTAAATGATGACCTTTTTATTCTCATGGCACCTAATCCCAGTTCCTTTCCTCTGTTTAACATGTTGCCAGAGTGATATTTTTAGCTACACAAGTCAGTTCTGTAAATATGGAATAAAATCTCAAGATCTGTATGTGGCTATCTGCATATTCCCCATCACCTACAAAATAAAATGTATGTATCTCTGTATCATTTTCTAGAACCTTCATGCTTTAGACCCTTAGTTATACTTCAACAATAAGAAACTGCCGATAGTCTTTAGAACAGTGTTCTTTTTTCCCTTGTTGCATTTATGTTATTCAACCTATTAGAAAAAGTCTCCAGTTCATTGCCAACTTAGCAAATTCGTATTTGTTATTTAAGTCTCAGAAAAACATTAATTCCTCTAAACAAATTCACTTATTCTTTTTCTTATGCTTTCACTGCAGTTTTTAAAAACATTTGTTAAACAATTATTTTATTGTATTTGAAATTTTTATTATTTTCTTTTCTTAGGAACACAAACTTCATGAGAACAGAAATAATGAATTTTCACTTTAAAATCTTTAACTACTAAGGTAGTATCTGGTCATAGGAGGTACTCCATATACACATTTTAAAATGAATAGCTTCTGGATACTCAAATCAAATTACAATTTCCCTGAGTAGTGAGTGTCAGTGAAAAGAGCTAAAATTCAATGATTCAAATTGTGTCCTTGCATTTCACACTCAGATTCACTGACTGTAACAGCTAAGTAATTCTGCTTAGTTACAAACCGTGGTAACTATAACTTGCCCTCAGTTGAAGCAAAGTTTGACACATTTTGAGTTAATTTGTTCCATTATGAACTGTTATAATAGACAAACATTCTGAAATGAAAATATGTGCCCACACAAGAACTTGTACATAAATGTTTATAGCAGCATTATTCATAACAGCCAAGAGTTGGAAAGTTTTTTAAATTTTTGCAACAATGTTTTTCAATGCATAAAGTTTTAATTTTTATAAATTTCAATTTACCAACTTTTTCCATATGCTGTTTTGTGTTTCTCTAAGAACACTTTTAGTCAGCTTTGTGTGTGATATGTGATAGAAGTTAATACTCTTATTTTTTTTCCATCTGGAAATTCAGTATTCAAAAGGACTTTGTATTCCCGAATTGAATTGAGCTGTTTCATTACTGAATCTGGTAATAGGGAGTTTTAGGTTTTGGTTTCTGATCTTAATTTTTTTTTTCTTTCCTGGTTGTATGGCACAAACTTTGAGTACAGTGTGGAACAGCAGTTTCTAGAGTGGTCATCCTTATCAGGAAAGTGATGTCTCTCATCATTATATATGATTTAGCTATATCAGGTAGGAGATATCCATTCTATTCCTATTTTGCAGATGGATGGGGGTAGGGGTAAGGGGTTAATAATCAATTAATGTTGCATTTTGTCAGATACTTTTATCACCATCTATTGAATGATCTCTTTATTTATTTCTTGTGTAATAATGAATTTTACTAGCCTCTGCCCCAGTCCCTGGGAATTAACTTCCAAATTCTTGGAATTTGCCAAGTGATTTGGTACCCTCCCAGACCTCCGTGTCTGTGTCTCTCCATTTGGCTGCTTTTAGTTTGTATCCTTTTGCTATAATAAAACTAGTTGTAATCTCGCACCTTCTTGAGTCCTGTAAGTAATTCTAGTGATTTATCAGACCCGAGAGGGTGGTGGGAACTACTGATTTGTAGTTAGAAGTGAGGGTGGCCAGGGACCACCTCAAATTGCAGCTATTAGAAGTGAGGGAAGTCTTGTGAAAGACTGTGTCCTTAACCCTGAAGTTTTCCTAGCTCTGGGATTCTCCTTTCATATGTTAATATGGCAGATTACCTTGATTGATTTTCAAATGCCAGCTCCTTCTTTTACTCTTTTATTTCTGAAATAAGCTACTTCTTCCTGAGGTATTGCTGTTACCAAACTCAGGCTTGGCTGCTTGTCACTCGAAAGCCAATAATTCGAGAGGCAAGGGTCAGTAGAAAGGAAAGGTGCTTTAATTAGAAAAGCTGACAATCTGAGAAGGTGGACTCATCTCCAGAGACCAACTCCAAAGATTCTGCTCAGCCGTGAGAGTTTTTAATGGGAAAAATGGGGAGAAGAATCTTAGTTAATTATTGAGGCAAGAGGTTGGATTCTGCATCATCCTCCATTGCATGCAGACTGGCTGACTCTCCAGAAATTATCTTGCCCACATGACCTGTCTGCATGATTGCTAAGGAGGCTGTTGGTGGTCGAGAGCTAATTATTCTTTAACTAGTTAATTCTTCATTCTTACTTCTTTTTATCTAGGAAAAGAATCAACAAGTTAGGCAAGGCATGGTATGCATTCAGGAGAGCATAAGTCAGGAATTAATTTCAATCGCTTAGTGAGCTTATTCCTGTAATTAAGTTTTTTTAAGGTTAGAAGGGGACAGAAATGGGCAAACAGGAAAGGAGCAAAAGAGCTGCTTTCAGTACCACTTTTAATATTTTTTGTACTAGACTTACTAAAATTTTGTTTTCTAAGATATTCCTTAAATTCTGTTTATTTTTTTTATTTCCCCTCCTTTTCATTTGTTAATTTATACTTATAAATGTTAAAGGTTTCTGGATCTTTGCTTTGTCATAGTCAATCTGTGATTAAAGCTCTCCATTTTTTTTCTTTAGTTTATTATTTATCAGTCCTAAAATTTCAATTTGATTTATTTTGTATAAATGTATTTTGTATTTTGTATTTTCTTTGGTACTATTTCCTGTTTTCATTTATTTTAAATACGTTGTCATTTACATGATGAAGCATAGTTTAATAGTTGCTTTAAAGTTGTTGTCTTGTCATTTCAGCAACTGAGTTACTTTGGCACTGGCATCTGTTGATGCACTTTTTTCAATGAAAATAGTATATATGTCCTAAGTTTTGAATGTTGAGTAAAGTTGGGATGTTTCCTGGATGTTGAGAGATTCAGTTCATACACAGAATTAAGAAAATCCCTACTCTGATCTCTCCCCTATGTAATGCCCCCTTCTCTATCTGTAATTGGACTTACACAACTCCTTTCCTTGATTCCTGTAGCCAGAGAGATCACAAATTTTCAGAATTTTAGCCATTTGCACCTTGCTAATTTGAAGCTCTGAATGGTCATTAGGGAAAAGCCATGAAAAGATGAAAAATTCCAATTTTTGTCTCCTTCCAACAATCTGCCTTTATTTTTATTTTTTATTATTTACTTTATTTTCTTTTATTTATTGTATAATTTCTTATTACTGTTCTGAATTCTAATATGCTGGTTTTCTATATTTTATTTTGAGTGTAAATTGTTATCAATGGATAACCTGGACTGTAGTGGACATAAACTGATATACTGGAGGCAGAAACCCTGATTGATGATTTTATTGATTAAGGATCCAGTAACCTGTCTGAAAATTTTAATGGATGTATAATGTGATAAGCAAGAACTTCTGAAAACCCATCAGTGGTGTAATTAATGAAATTTAAATTATATAAAATCAATGTCTTTAGGTGGTAGACTTATGGATGTTACACCCAAATTACCTTGATTAATATTTATCTGCTCCACTCACTCAAAAGCCTGATATCTATGTTTGTTGTTCCAATGAAAATATCAAGCACATGTTGTAATGAATTATACTAATAGAATTTTGGATAGTAATTCCTTCATGGTAAATTCTGTTTTATTTAAATAACCACTCTAGTTAATATATTTATTGACCAATATATAAAGCCAAAACTATTTTTGGTATTTAGCAGACAGCTAAGTTATATTTGGGGTATACATATATTTGGTCTGTTTGTTGCTTTATATATTAACTACATAGTAAGTATGGGATAGATTCCAGAAACATAATTCAAATGTCCTAGAGACATATTGTGCCTTCCTGGAATGAATGTACTCCCTTGAGAGGGAAAAATTAGGAGAATCTGTTCTTCTTACAAGAATGGTGGCCCATAAAAGTGCTATACTCTTGTTTGTACTTAATTTATACTCAGTAGAATAATAGAGTGACTATATATTGAAGCAGAATGTGTTACCCTTCTCTACACAAAATAAATAAATAAAAAAGTAAAGAAAGAATTCCCAAGTGAGTATAAATACTGGTAATATGACAACATTCTTCTTTTTTTTTTTCCCTCTAATTGTAAATAATCCATTTTGGACTTTCACTTACTGCTTCCAGAGCAGTCTCTATATATCAAGCTTTATTCTAGATGCTACAGATAAAAAGATCCATGATCTTTTCAAAGAAACATGTAAAGAATACATGTAGATTAAAATTAAGTTATTTCTAGACATTTTTATTATCACTGTCATTGCTTTAATACATGGCATTTTAATGACATAGTTATAAAAGTAGTCACTCTTTTTTAGCTCTTTTCTAATGATCTATTCTCTGATAATCAGTATGAAAGTTTTACCTGTCAGTTTTTCATAACTGAGCTATGCCTTTTAAATACATTCATTTTGCTTGTGCCCTGAAACTATAAAACACATAAAGTGTGAAAAACATTCTTATTTTGTCCTGTGAGACATTTGAGGTATTAGAAGATAAAAATTCAAAATTTAAGCTACCCTTTTTTGTAACTTTGGAACCAATTATGAAAACTTAGCAGAGTGAACATACTATTACTATTTTGTATGAAATAGACACTTTTAAATAACACATGATGTTAGGTTACCTAGTGTGGTTTGGTGTATTAGAATATACTTGTTTGTAAATGACACAAAACTAATTAAAATCAGCTTAAGCAATAAGGAGTATTTTGGCTATCATAACTAAAATGTCCTTGAGCTTGGGGCACAGAAAGATCTATGAGATCAACATCAGAACATCTGAATCTTCTCTCTCTTCCTCTTCTTCTCCACCTCTCCCCCATTTCTTTATAATTAGCTTCACTCTCAGTCTCTACAATTAGCTTCACCTTCTACATGGTGGCCTCTGACAATCAAAAGACTGCAAAATTTTGTGTCAATATCAAAAAGTAAGAAATTCCTCATCAGTCCTAAAGGTTACCTGTCAGATTTCACAGGTGAACTCTGAATGGCCATGATGATGCAACCCCTATGATTAAGGGAACATGTGAGTCTAATTGATGCAGTATGTGTCATCTTTTACCCCTGTGGTGTATTTGGGGCATGCTGTAGACACTATGACATAAAAAACTCAAGGAATGGGGAATTATTGTATCTCCTGAGGAAAAAATCTCCAAAAAATTAAGCAAACAACCAAATAAGAATTGGCAACTTGTGTGGATAACAGAAAGTTGAGATGAATTGTTTGCCAAGAACTTAATTTCTCTTGATTTCTTAGAGTATTTGTTAATCAGATTATTTTCTCTGTATTAATTAATATTAGTACCACTGTGGTAGAGAAGAATACATATAAATTGTAGAAATTATTTTTTTATTTCAGTCATGTTGGCAAAAAAAGGCAGGAGATAATTTCTCTTTTTTTTTCCTCAGCTTTCTCCTACTTCTATTTCCAAGGTTAATCAAAATTTAAGGGTTGGTACATGACTGAATTATGGCTTATGTCCTAGTGCTGGCATGATAGGAAAACCATTTCTCAGGAAGCCATCCATGAGTGGTCACTCTGTTATTTCCTTGATCAACTTTATTGAGAACTAATTTACATAAGTATACTATCTAAAGTGTACAAATGAGTTTTGACCATTGAATACATCTGTGAAACCAAAAGCACATTCAAAATAAAGTTATATTCACCATCCCCTTCTCCTTTCTTGTTTCTGTTCACTCAAGTAGCAGGGTTTTGATTTACCTTGCCTGACTTTCTTCCTCCAACTGCTTTAAATTAATATGTCTGTGTTGTTTTTTTTTTTTTCCTGAAGCTCAGTAAGTATAGCCTTGGGTCTAATTAAATTACCAAATTTAAGCATTTTAGATGAACAGAGAGTATAATCTGATGGCTTACATTTTCTCTTGATGTTTAGGCCCATTTTGTGTAGGAAGATCAGTTTCTACTATGAGGCCCAATAAAACTTACCAGGATTTTGCATTAGTTTTGAAGTTAAATTCTCACCTTATAATGAAGTTTTATGTGATTTTTCTTTGACTGCTTTCTGGAAATATATCTCCCTGGAACCTTATCTGTGCGAATGATGGGTAGAGGTTTTAGGTAAATCTCAATTTCTGGTTAGTGAAGAAAAATACTATGTTGATCTTAAATCTTAAGAGAATGAACTACATGCTATCCCAATAATATTTTATTGTGTGAAATTTAATGGTCATTATATTTTAGTTTAAAAAAATGAGAGTCTGGGTGAGGAAGAGTATATATTTTAAAAACTGCTAGACTAAGACTATCGAAAGAAATATTTCAACCAATTAGTGTAGAAAGTACATTCTTTTATAAGAATGCTTTGCATCATTTTATCAGTTCTAGATACAACCAGGAATAACAAGATATCAACAGATGTGTTGTGCCTGACATCCAATGACAGTAACTGTTAACATAGATATTTGAAGAGTCTATCATAATCATTGTCTCACTAGCAGTGAACTGTAATGTCAGAAAATTCAAAACAGTCACCCAAAGGAAACATTAAAACTATACAGAAATCTATGCACATTGTGTCAGGTTTGTGCAAATCACTGGATTTTATACTGAAGACATTACATTGTACCCTGAGAGGTCATTTGATAAAAAATAAAACCAGGACAGTTGACCTATAAGATCCAGTAATTCTGAATCCATAGTAAATATGAACCATGTGCATAGGAATTGAATACAAAAGAATGAATAAATTTGCTGAAAATTTAGATTGCTAATTTATTTCCTAAAAAATAAATTGGCTTATATCCTACAGTTACATTTATTCAATAGATTGTGACAGCAATCTCTTCAAAATACCTGTGTCTTAAAATATATAATAACTGAACCCATTAGCAATTGTATCACAAGTATCTTTCGGTAGTGGACATTGGGGTCTACACAGCACCCATTCTCCCCTTTCCCACAATAGAAACTGATTTTTGTTCAGATAGCTCATCTTTCCCTCTTTAGCCTTGTGCCTCAGGGCAAGTTCTAACCCAGTTTCAGCAATGTGTTTCATTTGTCCAATAATATTTTCATTTACAATGACAGTAATTAGTTCAGAGATGGGCATGTAATCAAGTTCTGGCTAATGAGATGCAAGAGAGTCTCAAAGAAAAAGACATTTTCTGTTCTTCCTCTGGATAGTGTCAAGCGTGTTATGATTTCTGCTGTAGCCATCTTGATATGAAGCCAGAACTTAAGATGGAAAAATGAAGAGAAAGAATGAAACTGGGTCCTGGATAACACAGTTGATCTGTTAAATCAGACAATCTGAGAGCCATCACTACATGTACCATTATAAATATGTGATGATAAAAAGATCATTTGGAGTTGGATTTTTTTTTTTTTGTAGCTACAAGTATCAAAATATATGGCCATTTGTCATTCATTTGTGTATTTGTGAAATCAGGGATGTGACATTGAAGCCAGTTTTGCCTTTATAATGGTAAACTGTCTTGGATCCCATGGTCATATAATTTCAAGTAGATAAACTGTTAGTAATGGAGGAATTTGCATAAAAATTGAATAATATATAGAGAGCAAGCTTAAATCTTATTTAAAAGATTTAAAGGAAAAAGAGGAAAAAAGCCTCTGATAAAATACGGGTTTTCAATCATATATTAATCATGTCAATCATAAAATTTATGGAAGTATGACTTCTGCAAGGATGTAAAACTTTTACCTGAAAGCTTAAAATTTTTACTTATATAACTATAGTGTGTAATATATTACCTAAAATATAAATAATGAACACACACAAAAACAGATGTATGTATGTATATACAATCTAGGTAGACAGAATGTATGCTTGTTATATGTATTTATATATATATCTTACACACAGATATACTATGGCTTGAAATAAATTCATAAAATTATAATTGTTATTCCAGCCTCTTCTACTACTAAACAGCTTCAGCTGAAAAGTAAATTTATTTCTTAAGCAAACAACCAGAAATATACTGTTACTTTCATGGATTTTGTAAATTATGGAGTTTTCCTCCAGAGTCACAAATTTATGTCAGATGTTTCCAAAATATAGAATATATTGCATAATGGAATAAAATTATGTCCATCAATCCCTTAGTAAGCACTGTTTGACATAACTAATTGACCTAATATGCAAAATA
This sequence comes from Vicugna pacos, assembly GCF_048564905.1. Classification (NCBI taxonomy): domain Eukaryota; kingdom Metazoa; phylum Chordata; class Mammalia; order Artiodactyla; family Camelidae; genus Vicugna; species Vicugna pacos. The sequence goes on from NC_133011.1 coordinate 17,996,802, forward strand.
TTTTCAATCTCCTAAAGAATCTTAAATTCACATTCAGATGTTTTAATAACCGAAACTCCTTTATTAGTCAGAATGAAACTGAGCTCAGGATATCCTGAACACCTCTTGCTTTCTCAGAAATATTTGCATATTAGGTCAGGCAGTTTGTTTTAATGTATCACTCTTAAAGAATTCAGTTCCATAAACTTTCTCCTTTCTAGTTTTTCTTAGTTATTATTTTGGGAAAAGCATTGTTCTCTGACATGCAGATTTCTCCCTATGAATAGCTTCTGTAATTTAGAACGAATATTTGCAAGAAAAAGTATAATGTAATATAGTTATTTAACATGAACATTTTATAAGAAAAGTCAAGAAAAAATCATGAATAGGTATTCATATGTCCTGGTTAAACTTAAGTTAACCAGACCAGTCTTCAGCCTAATGAAGGAGGAAAATAAAAATGGTTAAATAATGCAGGAGGTCAATTAGAATTACTGTAAGATATGAATTATAATCTATTCAAATCATTATTTAAATACATTTCAATTAATTTAAACTACTCATACTAAGGACACAAGGATTTATCATTTATAACTGAAATTAAAACTATTAAGCCATACTATAATGTAATTGTCTAATAGTCATTTTTAAACTATCAGTTTATTCAGTAGATATTTAAATATATAATGCAAAGTAACACTTTAACCTAGTTCCTATCTGGTAATTAAAACTGAAGCAAAGAGGTAATGAATATTCAGTTATTTCAAATTGTGTTATTTAACATATAGGGTAAATGTGTTATTACGATATGTAGAAGATAACATTGTCACTGTTCGGCTTTATTAATCAGTAATTTTACATCTGTTGACCTGGTGTTTGACTTACAGTTTTCTTTCTTTAACATACCACTGTGCTTTCTGGAAAATGTCTACTATGCGAAGAGGATATTCTTCGCACATAGAGAAAAAACAGTTTTTGGTGAAAATCATACCTAAGCCAAGTTTTCTTCATGAGTGTCATTTGGTGAAAGATATATTGTGTAGCTATTTCATTTTCATGTTACAATATCTGAGTTTACAGTATATTTTACACTACTTAAAGTCTCAAATCCTCAGTATAGAAGACATTATCTGCCCCCAGTATGTCATTTTCAACTTAAAAAAAAAATCTGTCTTCAAAAATGTTAATGATTAAGGTAAATCTGGGTTTATCACATCGGCTTTTAGTTTTCAATCAAAAGATTTTAAGAAAATCACTCGAGTCTTGGCAGTTTAACAAATGTTATCACTCTTTTTTACTAAATTAGTGAATATGGAGTACAGTTCTACTTTTGAACCTTACTTCTCATTAGGTAAAAAGGTAGGAAAGTAGGTAGAGGGAAAATTTAAAAGGCTAAATTGTTATTTTTTTGTAATGTTAACTACATATGCATCATTTCCTCCATGATGTCTTATGAGATCTAGTGAGAAAACAGTAATTTATTCATCCTCTGAATTATCTTACACTTCATTAACAATTATTTGCCATAGTAGTCACTTTCTAATTTACATTTAGTTATTTAAGTATATTAATAACTGAGCAACGTACATTTAATTGTATTAAATATGGAGAATTCTACTCTTTGTTTTTAATGTTCTCAATATTATCTCACAAAGAGAAGGGAAGCTTTGAGTTTGATATTTAATGGGTTGCAATCTGTTACAGCCTAACTTATCCTAATTGTTAAGTAAAGTGTGTAAAATGAATAAATCTACTCTCTGAAGAAATGTTTAATAGACAGATTAACTGTCAGTTGTTGAGAATCTTTCTCATTAAGGAATAATCACAAAGATATCTTTAAAGTTACATACCTGAATTCACTTGCATCTGTTTCAATAATTTTTACTGCTTGAAACCGGGAAGAACAAAACATCCTTGTACATGGTATTATATTTCCATGAATAGGCTTATTATTTCATTTTATTTAAATAGAGGATTCTTCAACAATAGTTTTAAAAGTTTTAAATTACCTGATTATTTCTTATACTTGATTTTCACTGGTATTAAAATTTCTATTTTCAACATAAATTAGTATGATTTCAATGCTGTACATTAAAGTATATTTCCTAGATTATAAAGCAGTTGTAAAAGGAAAAGGTATGTTGGGTAGTGTTGCTTAGCAGTAAAACAAAAGGCTATCTAATTAAACTTAAAAAATACTACAAACATTTCAGGTCAATACTTTTAAAAGCAAAGAAAATCAGTTTTTTAAATTATATTTCATGAAGTGTTCTAGTATACTACTACAATAACATGTTATGTTAGCTATTTGAGTGAAAAAAAAGTCTGTAAAACAATGATGAAATCACCTCAAGACTGAAGAAGATAAAATAAACCTGAAATCAAAATTTGCAATATTTTAGAAGGCATGTTTCTTCCCTGAAAGATGAAACCAAGGTTTATGTTAGCTGAATGCAAACACTTAAAATTCAAAAGCAGCATTTCCCAAACAATTACTTGTGTCCCTCAGAATGATAATCTCATAACAGGTCAGGGAACGAGGAAGAATTAATGGCCAAATGAATTTTAAAAATTCTCCATAAAATAAGACTTTCTGAAAATATACATTAAATATTAGCATATAAAGTACTCATAGTGGTCCAGTTTTAAGAAAGCAAATTATTTTTGTTCAAACCAACATTTTAGAAATATTTTCAACCACAGGAATTTTTAAAAATTGATTTAAACTCTGTTTTTGTCCCCCAGCTTCAGTGTCTCAAAGCACATCAGTTTGGGAACCAAGCTTAAAGGCAATTTAATTAAAGACAAATAAGTAGCTATTAAAAATGTTACTATGTCTCCAGAGAAAATTCTACCCATATAAATGCTTAAGCAAAGCCAATTATGCTACCTGGAAATATTATTAAAAATAACTAATAGTTATAGAGGACTTACTATGTATCAGATATGGTGCAAAATATTTATAAGCAACAGCTCTTATCTTTCCCTGACCATATCCTTGCTCTTTATATTGCATGCTCCACACTGCTAACCTGATTATCTACAAAACAATTTTATGTTTGAACAACATTATTTCAATTATTTTGATCGTTTGTCATTGAGCAACAAGGAATATTCAGGAGTCCTTAATAAAATATACAAAGCACCTCATATTTATTTATTTATATTACATTCATTTTATCCATTTCTTTTTTTTCATGGACTACACTGTTGTGGAATTTTTTTTGGGTAATTAGGGATCTAGAACTTAAGTTAGACAAAAGTCCTACTCCCATATTGTGCACATTTTTTAAGTGAGGAGAGATAAGAAACCTATTAATAAATGACTAAGTTAATTTAAAATAAGTAGAAGTGTTCAAAAAGTAGTACATTAAAACAAAGTGATGGGAATGAAAATTCCTTTAGATAAAGTGGTCAGGGAAGACCCTTCTCAGTGATTGATAATTGGCTTGAAACTTGAATACTTGAATGATGAGAAGAAATTAGCCCCAAATCTCAGAGAAGTTAGTAGTGATCAAAGCAGAAGAAACAAAAAGTTCAAAGTTTCGAGGTTAAAAGGCGGTTATTTATTAAAAGAGTATAAATCAGGCCTAGGCTGCAGTGTAGAAAACAGTCCTGTGCAGTTTCTGCTATAATCCCCTCAAAATCACTGAGGACCAACTTACTCCAGTGATTGCAAGCCCTTGGCTTTCTCTCAAGTCTCTACTTTTGAATATGCTACTTATTCTTAGAATATTTTATTTGCTTCCTCCTTTTATCCACTGTCCATTAATATAGTCTTCAAAAATTCTTATATTTAAAAAGGCAGTTCAAGTTCCAAATCAGCTCTTTCCAAATAATTTGTCTTACATGTAGCTTAATTATTTTCCTAAAGATTTCAGAATTGTATCATCTTTATCAGTTTCAAAGTTGTTTAGGGTTACATTAATTCAAAGTAATTCTTAGTTTCCGTTTATATAAAAATAGAAATGTCACTTTGTATATTTAATATATAGTAAGTTGCCATAGATCTTCCAGGATCTAGATTTTTGGGCAAACAAATATTGGATTAAGGGCTTAATGAATTCCAAGTTTTTAGAGATACTCTTCAAGGAGAGATAACTAAGAGTATATTAGAAATATAAAGGGTGGAAAAAATGAACTGTTCTCAGGTGTTTGGTTTGTTTACAGTGTAATCAGAATAATTTATTTGATGGTGATAATGCAGTGAATTTCATCTGGTTCTCACACTGCTTGGCCTCAGATGAGAGCCAGGTCACATAATTTCACATAGAGTGAGGTAACTAAAGACTCAGCTTTCTAGTCGTATAATTGAAAAGGGGGCAACAGGTAAACAGAAAGTGCCTTGGAGATCGCAGAGAAAAGAACGTAGAAAATAACCCCATTAAGTTTTGTTTTGTTTTTAAATAAACTGTTGAGTTTAACCATGAGCTGCACATAATGTGAATCTCACCTAATCAGCATACCAAACACTTTGATTACCGAACCAGCAGTTAAAACAACACCCAGGTTAGTGAACTTGAAGCAGAACAAAATGAAAGATATCCACACACAGACACATCATAATCAAATTACTTAAAAAACATAGAGGCAGCACAAAATCTTGAAAGTAGCCAGACAAGGAACTTATATGTGAATCTGGCAAAATTCAACACCCATTCATGATAAAATAATAAGCAAGTTAGGAACACAATGAACTTCCTCAACTTAATAATGAACATCCAGGAAAAAACTCTATAGCTAACATTATACTTAAGAGTGAAAGACTGATAAGAGGTGTACAGATTAGAAAGGAAGAAGTAAAGTGAGTACATTTGCAGTTGAAATGATTTTTTAAATGTAGAAAATCTCAAGGAATCTATTTTAAAAATTCTAAAATACTGTGTGTTTAGCAATGTCTCGGGGCACAAGATCAACATGCATTCATTCAATTATTACTATCATTTAAAGCAAAAAAAGAACTACTTAGTTGTAAATCTAACAACATATATGTAGGCTTGCATGCTGATGTGAAACATTCTGATGAAAGAAATCCAAGAAAATTTAATAAATGGAAACACATACTGTGTTCAAGGATTGGAAAGTTCAATATAGTAAATATGTCAATTCTCCCCAAATTCACTTGTAAATTTTGTGTAATTACTGTCAAAATCCCAGGCAGATACTTTGTAGATAGACAAGATCATTCTAAATTTATATGGAGAGTAAAGGAACTAGAATAGCTAAAATAATTTTGAAAAAGAAGAATAAAGTGGATGGCATCAGCCTACCTCATTTTGTGAAGGCAGACAGATGACAAATAAGAACATGAAGAGATGTGCTGCGTCATTAGCCATTAGAGAAAATGAAAATTAAATATGCATTCATATAGTACTACAAGCCAATCAGAATGGCTAAAATTGAATTTAAAAAAAATAGTGACAAACCAAGCACTTGTGAGGATATTGAGGACCTGGTTCACTTTAATGTAAAAGTGGTTATATAAAGCAATAAAGCTACTCTGGAAAACAAGCAGGCAGTGTATTACTCAACTAAATATGCAACTACCATATAAACCAGTAATTGAACTCTTGAGCAAACTCTTTGTCTCAGACACAAAATGATTTATGTTTACACAGATACTGGTACAGTAATTTTTATAGCTACTTTATTCATAATAGCTCAAACTTGAAACAACCCAGATGTCCTTAAATGGGAGAATTAAAAACAAACTATGGTACATCAGTACCATGGAATACTACTCAGCAATAAACAGGAACATAGTATTGATAGACAAAACTGGATGATCTCAAAATTATGCTAAGTAAAAAAACCTCAAAGATTATACACTGTATAATTTTATTCATATAACCTTCTTGAAATGATAAAATTATAAAACTGTGGAAATGGAGAACAGATTAGTGGTTGCCAGAGTATGTTAGGGTTTTCCAGAAAAACATATATATGTATATATGTATCAGATTATATATGACTATAAATATATATAATACATGTATATTTTAGAATTATAGATTATATTTTATCATGAGCATAATGTCATTGTAATTATATATAAACAATTATAATGCATATTATGTGTATTAATATAATATATCTATATATATGTATACTATGTATCTATATCTGTTTATCAAGAGAGAGATCTTGAGAGAGAGACTGGGTGAGAGAATTAGAACAGAGATTTATTTTTAGGAATTGGTTCACGCAGTTGTGAAGGATGGCAAGTCCCACATCTGTAGGGCAGCCTGGCAAGCCTAAAACCCAGACTGAGTTGATGTTTCAGTATTGGATTAAAAATTCAGGGCTGGCAGGTAAGCTGGAAGCTCAGGCAGGATTTCTTCCCTGGGAAACCTCAGGTTTTACTCTTAAGGTTTTCAACTGATTTGATAAAGCTCACTCACATTATCAAGGGTAATCTTTACCTCAAGTCACTGATTATAGATGTTAACCACATCTACAAAATACATTAAAAGCAGTACTATAAACTGCCCAAGTTGACACATAAGACTATCACATGAGGATATAGTGTGTGAGCTCAAACTGAAAAGTCATACGATTCATATGAAATATTTTGACTCTTGTTAAAGCCAATTATTTATATTATATGTTAAGGGGTAATAAGAGCAAGCAACATTAGCGTTTGCAGTTCAGACTCTGAGTATGGGTTTTGTGCCATTTTAAACACTATTTGATATAGAGATTTTAAAAAGCAGACATATTTATCACCTGCAGCTTGGCATGGAACCATGTAAATTGATATGGAAAAATACATATCTTCCAAAAGGATCCTGTAAAGAGTTGCTTAAATAGTGAACTTCCTTAGTGCACTTAATATATAGTTTAATTGGTAGAACTGAATCAAGTAAAAAGTAATAAAACTCAGAATTTTATAAAATAGCCCTAGAGGACAATCAAAGAGAGTTTCAAACCTTCACAAAATTGGACTTTCAGAAAGCTTCCTGCTGTTAAGCAATAATAAACTAATTGTGACTTCCAAGTAGAAAACCACAGGGAAGATTGCACATCCAACAGAAATTTAAATCTGAAGTTAGAATCCAGCTTCTTATTACAGTTATTATCCTTCATTCAGTTAACATTTTTGTCACTTAATAAGGCCATCTGGAATCTATTATGACCTCAAACATAGATTTTGCTTCCCTTAATTTGTATCCAGGGATGCCTTACAATTAAATAATTATATGGTTTAAAATTACTTTTACTGAATTATATATGATACAATGATGATTACGTTAAGAATACAGTTTGTGATTGTGTTTAATTTTGACTTTTGAGTAGGTTTGTGATAAATAGTCTATCATATTTCTTATATGAGTGCTGACTTTACATTTGGAATTAACAAATGATTACTTACAGACATTTTATTTTACTGCTTTACATACTTTATTTTTATTTTTTAATCTCTCATTTATAACATCATATATTCCATGATAAGAAGTACCTGTTATTATGTTAGTACTTTAAATATATTGGAAAAAACAATTACAATTCACCCACATGAGAATTGTTCATGACTTTATTATTATTTCCTATGTTCAAAGTATTGTGCTCAAATAAAATCCCACTTACACAAAGGTTATAATTTCCAGGAAGACCACAGTATTAAAGAAGCAAAAGTGAAGGATACTTAAAATTGGGTTGCCTCTTACATTTTTCTATATTTTCATGTAGCATATGGTTAAAACAAACAAACTTATAAAGGATAAGATGTGTGGATAATATTAGAGTGGTCTGAATGTTAATTAAGAATCTATCAGGGCAGCCATACAAATATATTTTGAATGGACAATGAAACAAATTTGACTATTAATTGTGAACCTGACTTGATATGGATTGTGTACTTAAATAGAGGTTTTATTAAAATTCCTATTTCTTGAAGGATTATTAGTTCTTTTATTTCTGTTGATGCTTCCTGTAATGTTCTCCAACATTTATCTTTATGAATTATAAAGCTTCTAAACCTGTCACAAATTTAGACCAATATATATTAAAAATACTTGACTACTTACTCTGAAGTCTTAGAAAGTTTCAAGCTTAAAGTTGAAGAAAATTGTTCAGGTTCCTCTACACAAATTTATTTACAAAGAGTTGCTACAAAGACATTTTGGCTATATGTTCTTGTTCTGATTTATGAATATGGCCACAATTCTTTTTCATGAATTTACATTTGAGCAAAATTCTGAAATTTTTTCCTCAGTGAGTGCTACTCTCTTCCTCAAATTGTTGTATTATCTCTTTTTAATTGAAATATAGTTGATGTACAATATTTTGAAAGTTACAAGTGAACAATATAGTGTTTCACAACTTCTAAAGTTTATACTCCATTTATATTTATTATAGAACATTAGCTATATTCCCTGTGTTGTACAGTGTATCTTTGTAGTTTATTTTATACATAATAGTTTGTACCTCTTGATCCCCTACCCCTGTATTGATGCTCTTCCCTTCCCCCACTGGTAAATATTAAATTGTTCTCCATATCTGTGAGTCTATTGCTTTTTTCTTAAATTATAATCACTAGTTTGTTGTTTTTTTAGATTCCACATATAAATGATATCATGCATTGTTCATCTTCCTCTGTCTAACTTATTTCACTTAGCAAAATACCCTCCAAGTCCATCTATCCATCTTGTTCCAAATGGCAAAATTGCCTTTTTATGGCCAAATAGTATTCCATTGTATATATATACATATTCTGTATTCCTTTATCTGTTGATGGATACCTAGGTTGCTTCCATATCTTGTAAATAAGGTTGCTGTTAACATTGGGATGCACATATCTTTTCAGATCAGTGTTTATGCTTCTTTTGGGTATATACACCGGAGTGGAATTGTTGGGTCATATTATAGTTCCATTTATAGTTTTTTGAGAAACCTCCAAAATGGCTGCATCAATTTACATTCCCACTAGCAGGTATGAGGGCCCATTTTCTCCATATCCTCACCAGCATTTGTTATTTGTGTTCTTTTTGATAATAACCATTCTGACAGGCATGAAGTGATATTTCCTTGTGGTTTTGATTTGCATTTCCCTGATGATTAGTGATGTTAAGCATCTTTCCTTTGCCTATTGGCCATCTGCATTTCCACTTTAGAAAAATGTCTATTCAGGACTTCTGCCCATTTTTTAGTTGAGTTGTTTTCTTTTTTGATGTTGAGTTGCATGAGCTATTCATATATTTTGGATATTAACCCCTTATTGAGTATATCATTTCAGAAAATTTTCTGCCATTCAGTGAGTTGTCTTTTCATTTTGTCGATGGTTTCCTTTGCTGTGCAAAAGCTTTTAAGTTTAATTAGGTCCCATTTGTTTATTTTTGCTTTCATTTCCTTTGCTTTAGGAGATAGATCCAAAAAAAAGTTTCTGTGATTTATGTCAAAGAATGTTCTGCCTATGTTTTCCACAGGAGCTTATGGTTTCTTGTCTTATGTTTAGGTCTTTAATCTATTTTGAGCTTCTTTTTGTACATGGTGTTAACATGTAGCTGACTAGTTTTCCCAGCACTGCTCATTATCTTTTCTCCATTGTGTATTCTTGCCTCATTTATTGTAAATTAGTTAACCATAAGTGTGTGGATTTATTTCTGGGCTCTCTATTCTGTTCCATTTATCTATGTGTCTGTTTTGGTGCTAATATCATAATGTTTTGATTACTGTAACTTTGTAGTAAAGTCTGAAGTCAGGGATCATGATTTCCCCAGCTTTGTTCTTCTTTCTCAAGATTGCTTTGGCTATTCGGTGTCTTTTGTGTTTCCATGCAAATTTAAAAATTATTTGTTCTAATTCTATTAAAAAAATGCCATTGGTATTTTGATAGGGATTGCTTTGAATCTGTGGATTGCATTGGGTAGTATAGGCATTTTAATAATATTAATTCTTCTAGTCTAAGAACATGGTATATATTTCCATTTGTCTGTGTCATCTTCAATTTCTTTCATCAGTGTCATAGTTTTCAGAGTACAGGTCCTTTATCTCCTTAGGGAGGTTTATTATTAGATATTTTATTCTTTTTGATGTGATGATAAATGGGATTGTTTCCTTAATTTCTCTTTCTGTTGGTTCATTTTTAGTTTATAGAAATGCAACAGATTTCTATGTGTTCATTTTTATATCTTACAAGTGTACCAAATTCATTGATGAGCTCTAATAGTGTTCTGGTGACATCTTTAGGATTTTCTATGTGTAGTATCATCTTATCTGTAAACAGTTATGGTTTTACTTCTTCTTTTCCAATTTGGATTCCTTTTATTTGTTTTTCTTCTCTAATTGCTGTGGCTAGGACTTCCAAAATTATGTTGAATAAAAGTGACAAGAGTGGGCATCCTTGTTTTGATCTTGATCTTAGAGGAAATGCTTTCAACTTTTCACTGTTGAGTATGATGTTAGCTGTAGGTTTGTCATATATGGCCTTTATTATGTTGAGGTATGTTCCCTCTATGCCTACATTCCGGAGAGTTTTTTTGTCATAAATGGATGCTGAATTTTGTCAAAAGCTTTTTCTGCATCTATTGAGATGATCATATGGTTTTATTCTTCATTTTGATAATATGTTATATAGCATTGACTAATTTACAGATACTGAAAAATCCTTGCATCACTGGGATAAATTCCACTTAATCATAGTGTATGATTCCTTTAATATATTGTTGGATTCAGTTTGCTAATATTTTGATGGGGATTTTTGAATTGATATTTATCAGTGAAATTGGCCTGTAATTTTCTTTTTAGGTGATGTCTTTTTTCTGGCTTTGTCATCAGGTGTTAATGGCCTCATAGAATCAGTTTGGAAATGTTCCTTCCTATGAAATTTTTTGGATTAGTTTCAGGATAGGTGTTAACTCTTCTCTAAGTGTTTTGTAGAATTCACCTGTGAAGCCATCTGGTCTTGGACTTTTGTTTGTTGAGTTTTTAAATAACTGATTCAATTTCATTACTGGTAATTGGTCTGTTCATATTTTCTATTTCATCCTGATTAGGTCATGAGATATTGCACTTTCTAAGAATTTGTTCATTTTTTTCTATGTTGTCCATTTTACTGGCGTATAGTTATTTGTAGTAGTCTCTTATAATCCTTTGTATTTCTGTGGTAGTGGTTATAACTTCTCTTATTCATTTCTGATTTAATTGATTTGGGCCTTCTCCCTTTTTTTCTTGATAAGTCTGGCTAAAGGTTTATCAATTTTCTTTATCTTTTCAAAGAACCAGCTCTTAGTTTCATTTATCTTTTATACTGTCCTTTTAAAGTCTTTAATGTTTACATCTGTTCATTTATTTCTGTCTGATCTTTATGATTTTTTTCCTTCTACTAACTTTGGTTTTGTTTGTTTTAGGTGTAAGGTTAAGTTGTTTATTTTAATATAATTTTATTAAATTTTATAATTTTATTAAAATTATGTCTGAAAAAAGATTCATCTCAATGTTCTGTTTTAATTATGAGCTACAAATTGGTAAATTTCTGGAAGTTGTTAACAGATACCTAAAGAAATTATAAGATACAATCTTATTCAGATTTTTCTGGCATACTGACTGCAAATCTGGGCAAAATAATTATATCTGAAATTACAGAAAGTTTTGATTCCATAAGGAATGCCTGCTATCACTTAATAGACTATATTATTATAACAAATGTAGAAATACGTATTTCTGCATAAAGAACAGACTCTTGATTTTTTTTTATTATTCCCCTCCACAGGAATCTGATTGTGTTATTTCGATGAGACTACCCTCAGTGAAAGAATACTACCAAATTCAGACACAATGTTGTTTTATAATGTTAAGCAAAATGAAATAAAAAATTGCAAGTGCATATTTGAAATGCTCTAAAATGTCTCTCAGTATACAAAGAACTTATTGTTCTATATAGCGTACATACAAAATTAATCAATTAATACTTTAAAAAAGTATTTAAAAGGTTCGTATATACCAAAAGAGCTTCATACTCTAAATATAGGAAATTTGACAAATGTAACCATGAGTTAAAAATGAGCAGATAGAAGGTCACTGTGGCGAAAGTTTAGAAAACTAGTCAAGTACTATAAGGTGAGGAGGTTTTCAGGCAGGGAGCAAGTAATCTATATCTTATTGACTAGAAAACCATTGGAGACTTATAACTTCGTTTTAACGTATTAATCTAATTTCTTCTGTAGACAATAGATTGTATGTTTGTATGAGTGTATGGGGGATGAATTTACAAGGAAGAGTTTAACAATGGAGGATTACCGTTTCAGAAGTGCTCAGAACCTCCCTTATTCATATTTGCTTTTTTTCTACCTTCATCTGCCTGCCTCTGATTTATTTAACAAGAACTAAAATATTTACACAGAAAACTGAAATTAAAGCTTAAAATATAAACAGTGCTAATAGCTGTAAGTTTCTGATGAATGAGTATCATGTCTTTTTACTGAATGGAATAAAAAGAACATTGGGGCATTTGCAAGTGAATAGTTCGTAAATTATTTCATATAGATTTTACAAAAGCTAAATTAAATTAAAGATAGATACGCAGTATTCATTACTTAATATTGTTTATGTATATTGATTGGCTTCTGGTCCTGAATCAAGGAAGATTGTTACTTACGTCATTCTAGATATTGTCACTTCACTATAGCAAACAATCTTATGCATTCCATAACACAATGAGGAGCCAATACAACAACCACTGAATATTTAATCTTAATAAGACATTCAAGGAATTCATCAAGATTCTTCTTATAATGGAAACTGAACGACAAATTAAGTGTCTTATTTCCCAAAATACTCTTTTACTCTAGTCTACCAGTAAAAGATGAAACTTTCAGTTAGAAACACCTGTTTCAGTTTAAATATTTCAACAGATTCTTTTCTTTAAATGTCTGAAAGAAAACTGATAATGAGCTATTTAAGACAAAGCTGAAGTATCTGTTTTCTCCAAATTGTAACTTAAATTAACCAGGCCAAAGAATAAAACAGACTAGTCAGAATGAAGCTTGGCTACTTAATGCAAAACCCTTTCTTTATCTATAATTAAACTTCATTTCTTTTATTAGCATCCATTCATCTAGGTAGCAGAAAACATAATCTCAGAACATTGTTTTTCTGTAATTCTGTTTTCTGCTATACTTTTCCCACTCCAGGTCGGCTCATGGAGGTTCTCTATGTGCTTGTTTCTTCAACAGATTCTACTTGGAATCACAGTACAGCTTGTCTTTGTTGAATCAGTTAGTTCCTGTTAATGATGTAATACATCATGATAAATTTAGTGGCTTAAAACAACACAGATTTATTCTCTTAGTTCTGGAGATCAGAAATCAAAAGCCAAGGTGTTAGCAGGGCTGAGTTATCTCTAGAGACTTCAGAGGAGAACCTTTTTTGGTTGCTTTTTTCAGCTTCTTAAATATCACCTTCATTCCTTGGCTTATGTCCTATTTCTCAAATCCCCCAACCTCTTATTTCCATAGTCACATCTATTACCACTGACTCTGATCCTTCTGCCTCATTCTTATGAGGACCCTTGTGATTACATTAGGCCCCTCCAGATAATCTAAGATAATATCTCCATCTGAAGATCCTTAATCACATCTGCAAAGCTCCTTTTACAATGGGAAATAACACATTCACGGGCTCCAGGGATTAGGATGTGGACATCTTTGGAGAGAATATTAATCACCCCACTATACCAGACTATCTGCTCTCTCTTCTGCATTTAGCCCAGTGTTCACAGGGTAGCTGGCAATACGGGGACTCTTTTTCAGAGACATATTCTCTGCTTTATTTCCACATGCTAACCCCTACCTCCTGATTATGTAAAATCTCCTTTCTGGGCATGAGTTGATCTTGCTCTTTCTTTTCTGGGCATAAGTTGATCTTGCTCTTTCTTTTCTTTCCGAAAATGCCTTAAGTTGAGCATTTTATATGCCCAGGATAAGAACTGAATTCTCTGTACTTGGTAGTCTCCTGTGTTGTACCCTCAGAGCCATTTTGATATATAAAAATGTTAACCATGTGCATCAGATTTGTATATATAGCAAAGGAAAGAAAAAAACTCCTTGCTTGGGGAAGATACGTACTGCATTTCAGAGGTATCAGCTACTGTTCCATTCAACATAGAATCGTGTTTCCTTTTGTAGTCATATTCACTTTTCACAGAATCAGCTTAGAGTAGACTTCTAGGGCATATTTGAATAAGAATAAAAGTCCTGAAAGTATCAGACCCTTGGGAAGAATTCGATATAGTAATGCCTGAGAGAGAATTCTAACCACATAAACCTGTCACCGTATTCTAGAATATTATGTATTGCATGTAGTCTTGAAGAATATGGACAGATAGTGCTTTCCAGTGTAAAATGATGAGAAAGCAAAAGCTCTTTGGTGCAAAATGTGAGTTATAAAGAGACCACTTTGGTTCAATTTGTGCTTAACTGTCTTCCACGATGTAATACTCTTGTCCCCCAAAATATTTGAAGCTGAGCAGTCGATGGTTTGTGGAGATTAAATTTGGCTTTGCTGCCTGTCAGATATTCTAGAATCTTTGGGGCCTGGAAAAGAATATGCTTTATGTTGATCAAAGGTGGGCATCAGGCATGTAATAAATGCTTAATTATAATAGCTATATAAATATGTGAGCAAAATTGGTTACATATTAACTAAAATATCTTTTTAAATTATCATCATCCATGTGTATATACTTGTGTGCAAGAATATTTCATTGTGGTTTTAATATGCATTTTCCTAATAATTAATGATATTGAATGTTTTCCTGCATTTTTAGCTATTCATATATTTTCTCTCTTTAAATGTTTATTTAATTACTTTGTCCATTTTAAAGTTGTTTATCTTATTATTGAGTTGTAAACTTTTTAATATACTCTGCATACACATTTTTAAAAATATATGATTTGCAAATATTTTCCCCCAATCCATGACTTATCCTTTATTTAAATCTTGAGGTAAAGAGAATAATTTTAAGGTTAAAAGCATAGTTCACTAATAGGCTATAACAATTATAAACTTATATACTTAACGGCACCTGCAATGAAGTATAAAAGGCAAAGTATAAAAATAAAGGGAATCTGACATAAACTATGTCAAGAAGATTTAAGTCTCTTTCAAGCAGATAAAAAATAAGGTTATGAACAATTTGAAAAATATAATTAATCATATATATTGTATACTATATTGTCTTGTTTATAAGACAGGATAACTTATAAGAATCTGACTTAATTTTAGTAAAATTGAGAGAGAATTTGATAAACTAGAGAATAATTTTTATTTCTATAAAAATACATATCCTTTTCTGCTTGTGAACAAAAACATTATGTCACAGATAATATTTTGTCTTAATCAACTTGGGTTCCTATAACAAAATACCATAGACTGGGTGGCTTAATCATACAGACATTAATTTCTCACAGTTCTGGAGGCTGGGGAAGCTCAAGATCAAGGTGCCTGGAGATGCTTTCCTAGGGTGGGCCACATCTAATTGCTCAATGTAAGTTGCCAATCCAGCCCTATTGTCTAAACTCAGGACAAGCCTGAAGGACATCCTATGCCCAGAGTTCCTTCTGGGTAGTTCAAGCTTCCCTCTGCCCAGTCTTGCTTTATTTCTTGCCCTCTGGGGGAGTTGATCCCAAAAGCTTTCTGATGAACTTCAGTCATGCTCATCTGTCTTAGAAAGAGATACCAATCTGAAAAGACTATATTTTATATGATTCCAACTCTGTGACATTCTGGAAAAGACAAAACTATGAAATCAGTAAAAAGATCAATCCCAGTGGTTACCAGAGTTTGGGGATGGTGAGAAGGATGAATAAACAGAGCACAGAGGATTTTTAGGACAGTGAAACTACCCTGTATGATGCCTTAGGGACGGATACATGTCATTATACATTTGTCCCACAAACCCACAGAACGTACACCACCAAAAGTGAAGAGTAACGTCAACTATGGACTTTGAATGATGATGATGTGTCAATGTAGGGTCATCGGTGATAACAAATGTACCATTCTCATTGGTACATTTGATAATGAGAAAGGTTTTGCATATACGGTGTCAGGGGATATATGGAAAATTTCTGTGCTTAGCCCCAATTTTTCCATGAACTTAAAATAGCTCTAAAAATAAACTTTAAAAAAAATTGGATACGTAAAAATCACTCCTTTTAAGTGTATAATTTAATAAGTTTTATAAATCTGTATAGTCACATAACTGCTACACAGTCATGATATTTCTGTCACAACAAAAATTTCACCCAAACTTCTTTGCATTTAATCCTCAGCCCTCAGTTCTGGAACCTGGCAACCACTGATCTACTTTCTGTCTTTATAGTTTTGTTTTTCATTTTTTGGAATTTCATATAAATGAAATCATACTCTATGTAATATGAGTCTGACTAATTTCTCTTAGCTTATCTTTTGGAGATTCATTATAGTGTTTTTGTATACGTAGCTTATGTATTTTATTGGTGAGAATTATTCCATCAAATATATTTATCACTGTTTTTAACCTTTTTATTTAGAAGTTTGCAGACATTCAGGGATGCTTCTAGTTTGTGGATATATTTCCGTTTTTATGGGCAAACCACCTAGAGGTAGAATTGCTGCGTCGTGTAGTGAATTTGTGTTTAACATTAAGAGAAACTGCTAAATTATTTTAGTTACCAAAAAGCGAATTCAGACTTGGAGGCAAAATTTTGGGAGCAAAGAAAAGAGCAGCTTTATTGCTTTGCCCGGCAAAGGGAGTCACAACAGGTTAGTGCCTTAAAGACTATGAGCCCATCTTGGGGTCTTGAGGTTTTATAGAAAAACTGGTTGGAACAGAGAAGGTCATAATAATCAGGGCATTTTATAGGGTGCTACATTCCTCTTAACCCCAGTAAATCTTCAAGGGGAAGAGAATTGATCACTTTACGATATTGAATCTTGGCTCAGTTTATATTGGTTGATTAAAATCCCCATTATGGTCATATTTTCAGCCTCTTTGTGTGCCTGGTAATTGTATTGATTTCATTGCAAATATTGTGGATTTAACATTCTTGGGTGCTAAATAAGTTAGTATTCTATTAAACAGTGCTGATATTTGTTCCAGAATACAATTAAGTAATTTGCAGATCAGTTTTATCTTTTGGAGACTTGTTTAAACTTTGTTTTGGTTCTGTCCAAAGACTCATGTATTAACAGATCTCTCCACACCAAGTGCAGTGATCATGAAACACTTCACATCCTTTGTGACATCTTTTAGTCCTAGTTTTCTTTTGACCAGCCTCAGAGTATTTCCTCCCATCCAGGAACAGCTAAACATCGTGTTCTCTCTCCCTCTCTTCCCTTCTCTCTTCCGTTACCCTTCTCTTCCCTTTCCTTCCCTTCCTTTCCCTTTCTCCTTCTCCTTCTTCTTGTTTTTTCCTTCTTCCTCCTTGTCCTTATCCTTGTCCTCCTCTTTCTCTTACTCCTCCTACTCCTTCTTCTCTTCTTCCCCTTCTCTCTGTCTCTCTCTCCTTCCCTCCCTTCTGCCCTCTCTGTGAAACTCCTCTTATACAGTATTATGACCTATAAATTTCTATCTGGCTTGGCTTTCCCAAGATCTCATCTTGATCTCCTCAACCTCATGCTCTGTGGCCCCCAAAATGACTCAGTGATTAAGCAATGGAAATCCTAGAATTTACCTCATTTTTCTTTTTATCTTTTCAATCAGGCAGAAAAAGTCCTCCAATATCTGTAGTTCAACGTCTGAAAATTACTGTTTCATATAAGCCCTGTTTCTTATTATACATAGTAGCAAAGCAGTGCTCGTAGCAATTAATCCTTTATTTGAAGGAATTACAAATCGTAAAATTGACTAGACTTGTAATTGACCTGTTATGCTCAATTTTAAAAACAACTATGAATTTCTATAATATTAAAGCTGATGTAAATGTTTTTCATTTTTATCAAAGATATTCATATACAAGATAAGTAATATCAATTTATCAAAAGTACAGCATCAGAATGTACTGTCAGTTCCTCCTTTGTCCCCTCCACCTCAAATTGGGAAAAATAGTACAACCTTGAAGCTGGTAATTACATTTGCAAAATCTTATTACCACTCTGAGAAAATGCATTTTAAAGAACTTTACTCACTGACATTATATAAGTGTAAATTTACTAATTTATAACAGAGAAACAAATATTCACTCATGCCAAATAAAAATAACTATCAATTTCCAACATTTCATTTTGGGTATGAGACTCCATTCAGTTCAGTCTATACCAGTGACACTTTCTGTTGCCTGTGTTGTGCTGATGTGCACAAGGACATTACAGATTACTAATTTTGAATCCCAGCTTCAGACACTGGGTTAATACTTCTGGTCTGAGTCTCCATAATCCTAAGGACTTACAGGAAGTTCTTTCCTTCCACACACTTTAATATAGATTGCTTTACATCTGTTTATGTTATATATGACTGTGAATTTCTGGTTGAATTTCTATAGATCCTCAGTATTTTCTGATGTACAAAACTCAATGTGTTTTCTTCCTTGGTTTTTATCTACTGTATTTCTAAATGGAATAAATCTCTGTATCTCACATCTGCCTGTTGTTTGCTATATCTTGCCCTGCATCCAAATGATCAACAGAAACCATGCTGTACACATTTTATTGTGAATATATGAAGGAGAGATCCTAAGAAAAAGATTGTTTAATTCGAAGATTTCTACACCTACTCGAACATGAAACACTTTTTTTTCATAGCACACCTAGTCATACCCTGCAGAAATATGTTGCGTGGATCCTCAGTCTGGGAATGCTGATTAAATATAAGTCTCATAAAATTACTGGCTTTGCATTAGATGCAAAAGGAGTGAAAAATCTACAGATTTTAAACAGACTGGCAAAAGCAATGTCTTGTAATAAGTATCCATGTTCTTTTAAAAATGTTTCTTCTTAACTTTGAATTATGGAGAACATCTCAGTGTTTTTCAGAGGTTGCAGAATAAGTGGTTGACTAGAAAAGGCAGCATGAAGGAATTGTTTGGGGTAATAGAGTAATTCTCATATAGTTTGTGGTTGTGGTGTAACATACTCTATAGGTATTTGTCAGAATATATAGAACTGTAACAGTCAACATGAGTAAATGTATGGTTTATAAATAATGAATAGATAGATAAATGAATGTAATTCTGTTTTAGGGAAAAAACTGTCTTTGAATTACCTTCACTTGTAGGAGTAAAGCCATAGCTATCTTTATGTCTCATTCATATAACTCCCTAACTGTATTCTCCATGAACAGAAAAGACAACGTTTATAGAGTTTAGAGATTTCTCGCACATAAAGTAGCCTGAAGATATTAGGGAAGAACGGCAATTATTTCCGTAGCTAAAGAAAACATGTAAATTTCTGCTTTTTTCCACCTCAAATATATAACCTTATATTTTGAAAACAAGCGGGGGGCAGACAAAGGCTAAATTATTAGTGTTCTATTTGTGTAATAGCATTAGAAGAAATACTATTAGTTTAAATTAAAGCACAGCAAGGCACTGCTGCATAATTCAAGCCAACAATTTAACAAATAAACTCCAGCCTTCTTATTACTGCTTCCTAAATTGTCGGGCAGGTTGAAGATGATGAGAAAACTATTTTATAATGAAGGGTGATCATGAGAGGGCAGAGGTGAAAATGTGGGAAAACTCACTTTCTAGAAGATAGATGGGAAGAGGCAGCCAAATATCTAATTCTCAGGACAAACTAAGTGCTGTTAATTATAGAATGAAATGCAAAAACTTATTTCTTAAGAGAAATTCAATTGTTTGAAAGAAAGGTCTTTCTGAACTCTTTTATTTCCATTTGTGTCCTTTGTTAATGCTTCAGGTAAGCAAAATAACCACAGAAAAGTAATGTTTAGGTAATACAAACAATGAATACGTAGGCCAATTATAGAAACCTGCTGTTAGAGCTACACTTGCAATGGTCATGCAGAAACCAATTATTTATGCAGCAGAAGACATATTGTTCATTCAAATGTCATTATACCTGTATAAGGAATGTTTTCCTCTGAGCTTTAACAGTAAATTGAATTGGCAGAAGACTGTATAAATCTCTCCTCTTTCCTAAATTCCTACGTGTACTACAAATCAGTTAAATAGTAATGAGAACTAACATTTATATGGTGTGCTTACATCTGTTTCTGCAATTCTCATTAAATTGAATTTGCATAGGACAAAACTGAGACTACTGAAGATACAAATAAATAAATTATCTAAGATCCAAATTTAGTGAAATACATAATAGATTTTCATACCCAGATTATCTGCAGTAAAAGCCTGTGCTCTTTTATTTATTGATGGACTTCTTAAATAAATATTTATTGAATGCCATTTATACTCCAGGCATTTTATAGTAGGGATCAAGTCAGATTTAGTCTCTGTACCCATTTTAGAACTCATTAGAGAAGGAAAGAAAAACACTACACAAATATGTATGCAAATCACTTTGTATTACACCTGTGACTGCAGAGATAAAGAGGTGGACAGGGCTTTGAGAATGTGTTAGAGGGATGTAGCCTAGTGGGTGACAGTTGGGGTTGTTGGTGGTTATTGAGACAAACTGATATGAAAACACATAAGACCATAGTGTTCCAGAGAGTCGCATCATAAATTCCAAACTGATTTAGGGAGCTGCTACATTATTGGAAATAACTATTTTACAAAATGGCTTTGCTATTTTTAAGAAACACACAGTAAACTTTGTTGTATCAGCCGTCACCTCACTGAGAATTGTTTTGGAAGGACTTTCCCCGAAGTTTTTTCTCCAAACTTGCTATCAGTGTAATTTAAGGTACCAGTCAATAAATATTCATACTCCATTACACTGATTAAATTGGTAAATGTAAGATAAGGAGCTAGGCAATTCAGTCCGAAGTCAACTTGTCATTGAAGGTTCAGGTGAAGTGCCATCCCCTTTGTCATGCCTTGCTTAAATTAACACTTTTCACTAATAGCAGAATTAATCTTTTCCATCTGATTTTAGCAATATATCCTAGTCAGCTGTTCCTGCAATGATGTTGTGAAACTAGTCACCCCACACTTGGTGGCTTTTAACAATTAGTATTTATTTTTATTCATGAACCTATTGGGCTGGTCTGGTCTGGACTGTAGATATATCTCCTTAAACCAGGTAGAAATCTGAGACACGCCCTTTCATAGCAGATTACAGTACCACAAAGTAGTTGTGATAAAAGACATAATATCTATTATGACTTTGGCTCACAACTATTATACTGTCACTTCTTTCCATATTCCTTTGGCCAAAACAAGTCATGACCAAGGCCAATATTAATTTAATACAAGGAAATATTGTGTCCATCCTCTGTCACAAGGCAGAAGGAATTGAATAATTAAAAACAACACAAGCTAACATGCAATAGCATTTAATATGTACATATGGTTATCATTTGTTATAATATATTTAAATATATCTCAGGTAATTGTTATTATGTGCTACTCTTGGTGTAACAAGAACATGCCAAAATTCACTTATGCTGACTTCGTGAAATCTATTATGGCATATCTGTTTTAATAGAAGAATTATTGAATAAATAAAGGAATTAATATTATTTTAATTCATCTATTTTCTTTTTAAAGAACAATGAATTCATAATTTATAAATGATAATTTAAATTAAAATATATAAAAGGGACAATTAAAGACAAAAATATAAATCTAATAACTCTATCAAGTATATCCCAGAAACCTTCCTATATTTCCTAGCTCAGAACATTTTCTTTTGTCTCTGAGTTAGCCAATATCCTCATTTTTGTAATGATTATACCATTACTTTAGAGTTTTAGAACCCATGTATTCAACCTTAAACAAATAGTTTAACTGTGACCTTTTTTAGTGTTAGCCAATTAAAAACACACTGTATGAATTCTTTTATGACCTGCTTTTCTCACTAAATATTCCATTTGGGATTCATCCATGTTGACATACGTAGTTCTAGTTCATCAATTTACGTTCCTGTATACTATTTTTTATAAATAGTATCATTTTTTTTCATTATGCTTTATAGAAGTTCTTTTTTAAAATTTTTATTGAAGTATAGTCAGTTTACAATGTTGTGTCAATTTCTGGTGTACAGCTAAATGCTGCTTTATAGGAGTTCTTATGTATGATGTATACCAGTCTTTTATTAGGCTGTTTAGAGCAAATATCTTCTCTAATCTGTAATGTGTTTTATAGTTGTTTTGATGTCATTTGATGAGCAGAAGTCCTTATCTTAATGTCCTCAGAGTTATCAAAATTTTCCTTTTTGTTAGTGCATGTGTGTCTTTTAAAATACATCCTTAACTTGAATGAATATAATTTCCATTATTATCTTCCAGAGGTTTCCCTTTACATGTTACATCTTTATTTCGTCTGAAATTGATTCTGTATGTGGGAATGAAGTAGGTGTCCAGCACCATTTTTTTCTCATTTTTTCTTTCCACCTACTTGTTTTTGCATCCACTGAGAAATTAACCCTTTACTCATTTATCTGTGTAAAAAGTGTGTTCATGTTATGCCTGTGTCTGTTTTTGAATTCCCTGTTCTGTCCCAGTGCTCTGTTTACTGTGTCTAAGAATTTATTGTAGGTTTTATAATGTCTTCATATCTATTAGAGATAGTGCTACTATCTTATTTTTATTAGAGAAGAATTTTAGAATCTCCTTGTCAGTGTCCACAAGATCACCTGAAGTGATTATGATTGGAGTTGTATCAATACAACACATGGTATGGAAACTAATTATGGGAGAAATTACCCTCTTTATTATTCTTCTGGTCTGTAACATGATGTATCTCTTCATTTATTTATTCCTTCTTAATTCTTTATCTATTCATTATATAGAATAATTTATATTGTATAATTATGTAATTATTGACTTTATTATTCACATGTCACATTTGTGTGCTACTGTAAATGGTATATTGTGTACTTTCACTTTATCATGGTTTTTTTATTGTAAAAATTGTTAGTTTTCATTATTTTCATTCTGGAGCAGAGAACTTTTATTACTCATAATCTTTGTTTCATAATCTATTTCAACATCAGTCTCTGCTTGATTGTTTTATTTTTGTTTCTTTTGTCTTATTTATTTTCAGTTTTACTTTTAAGAAAGTATAATTTATGTCCATGATCAAGGAAGCAATTGTTAATTTTGTTGTATATAGTTAATATGCATTCAGATACATCAAAATGTTTACCTCATTTTTGGCTATTTCTTCCCATTTGTATCTCAGATCTTCCTGCTTGAATTACTTTCTTTCTGCCTAAAGTACATGTGCAGAACTTCTTCAGTAAGGTCTACTACTGTAGTCTCCTTTTTTTTTTTTTAAACCTAAAGTTGTCTTTATTTTATACTTGTTCTTGAAATACATATTCATTGAGTACAGGATTCCAGCTTGACATTTAACCTTTTAGTTCTTTGAAAGTATAACCTCCAGGATAAGGATGCATGATGCATTTACTCCTGGGTGAACCTCACATTGATGGTGAGTCCCAATTTTTGGAAGTCTCAGCTGTGTGTAAGATGGCTTCCTATGAGAGTCCCCAACTAGAGTAGTGTCCGGGCACTGTGTTCTGCAAACCAACTCTCAGAAGTCAACGTTAACAAGTTTTGCCACCACCGTCTGAGCAATAGTAACTTCAGTTCTCTGCTCACCTCCATGCTCACTGCTGTCCTTTCCTGCTTGTGTTCCAACTTTCACTTATTCTCAAGCCAGTTCTTTCATGTGTTACCCAAAATTACATAAAATATTTTGAGTTATTTTTCAGAGAGAGAATGTGTTAAGACATCTAGCCAGGCATATTATTAGAAACAAAATTATCTGACTCTTTGAAGGTTGTAAACAGTGAAAAATTCTTTTATTATTTTGTAAATATTTTATCACCAATTTAAATATTTATTTACTTATTTGTGAATATGTGTTTTTGACATTATTCCTGAGTATCATTTGCTCATTGAAATATAACACGGAAGAATCTATCTGGAATCCCTTTTTTGCCTCATAACTGGAAAAGTTTAATTTTCACCTGCAAGTCATAAACTTGTCTCTGGGCCTAAGTCTACACCAGAAGTTTAGTTAGCACATCTTACACAACTCTTTAGCTCTTAATTTCTCTTTTTTTTCTCTTTGGGCCTGATGGTTTTCTAATTATTATAGCTGGGTTTTATTCTAGATGCCAAGATACGTTCTCCATGCTTTTGTTGTGGGAACTGGATCCCTCTGTTTGTTCCTGTCTTGATTTGCTAATTTGACCAGTACTCTGATTCCCCTGGACTGTAACTGGTACCCTGCCACCTGGATCCTGGCCATGATTTCTAGATTTCTGGGGCACTTCTAGTGGTGGCCTGTTGTCTGCCCCTCACCTACCTGGCTCTCTGCCTGGAAGCAAGCCTTTCTGACAGTCTCGTCCTGTGAGCAACTAGTTCTGCATGAAAAAGATTATTCAGAACATATTGCCAGCAATGTGTATCCAAATTATTGAGGAGAAGCTGTGACATTCTCTTATTAATTTAGAATCAAAGGTGTATAAGAGAACTAGAGAGGAAAAGATAATTTAGACTCAAAGGAGCATATAAGAACAAGGAAGGAAAAGAAATTGCCAAAAAATTCATAGGGAATATTGCATTTATTATTGGTTTGATTTTGAACCTAGTAATTAAGTTACTTGCCATTATATGGATCACTTTAAAAATAGATCAAGTTTATGTAATTGGTTCTGAACTTTTCAAAACTTAAAGTTCTCACAATTATTAAAATACCTTAAATCAGGAAGAAAGAAATTCTTTAATTATTCGAACACTATCTAATTTACACTTTAGAATATTGCATCATAAACACTTCATCTTTTTTTTTTTCCCTCTCAAAGAAAGACACAGATCTCAACAGTTGCAACTCTTATCAGTGGAATCTTACCTTGGAGGACTGTTGAAAATTACACTTGATGATTAATTATATATGATTGCTGCATAATTTATGTTCTGTGCTTTTCATTTCAGGTTGTACATTTGAATCAATTTTGCTTGGCTTTATTGACCAGCAGTTAACCTCTCAAATGGAAATGCTTGCATATTTTTTTTATTAGAGTATTTAATGAGAATAATATTGAAGGCAACAGTAAATAAATACAGCATTAGATTATCTCTATAGTTCAGTGGCACAAGTGTAAAGATACTTTCAAATTAATTTTTATCAATACTTAGAAGTCTTATTAAATTGCTGTATTTTAAAAGTAATTTTGTGGTATTCAAATATAATTTTATGAGTAAAAGCTAAATACTACCCTGGGTTTCCCCTTTTCCCCTATCCCTTACATCCAATACCATAGCCAAGGTGGGTTCTAATTTCAAAATATACAATGAAGTATCTGTATTTTTCCATCTTTAATCTCTTCAGCCTAAAACTAAGCCAGGATCCGATCTCACAGAGTGATTCCATTTTTCTAATGATTCTCCTTCCTCCATTCTTGTTCACACTAACAACATATCATCCCTTTTCTACACAGCAGCAGTGAAGGTGATCTTATTTTATTTATCTTTATTCATTTTTTTACGTAAATCACATTATAATATTCACCTTTCTACAAATATTGTACCACTTTCTTCCTAGTTTATTATGTTTTAACACTGAGGGAGGAGGGAATTCACCAACACGAGCCTCAGGCTGTGTGTGCAAACTCCCCTCTATAGGATTTTACTGATCCCAGAAGTGGAAATGTGCAGGACTATACTGGTAGAAACCTAGTAGAAAGTGGCATTTGATGGGTTGAAGTTCTGAGTAGAAATTTTAGCAGGTGCATGGTGCTAAAAAGGCAAAGGTTGAGTTCAAACCCTGCAAAAATGGAGGATTGGAGGATTATAAAATCCCATTTGTCAGTTGATACCCGGGGAGGGCAACATCTTAGAATTGCCAAGACCTAGAAGAAAGGGTTAAGATGAGATACTGTATCCTTTGAAAAAGCATAAAACCAGCCTTTGGCAGGAAGAGATGACCTACCTATGTCCTCTCTGCATGGCAAAAAAAAAATTAATCCTCCATGGAAGAAGATAGTATCTTCTGGGAACTTAATGAAATTTCAGACTTAATATGCTGTATGCAATTTAAACTTATATGGCATGCTTAAAAATGATCCAAATGACTAAAAGAAAATAGAAATAAATCCAAAGAGGATTTAAGTATGGAAGTTTTATGCAGGGATGTTACAATAGATATGGTTTGTATATCAAGGAAAACAGAGGTAAACAGAAAATTATAGGAGAAACCAGGACTGATAACATAGGAATCAATAGGATATTTTAGAACTGAAAATAACAATTCAGTAGGTCAATCTGATATCATATGAGGCATCCACAGTCACAAGAAAATGGGGGAAATTAATGAAGTGGAAGACAAATCAGCTAGAAGTAGTCACACTTGTGTGAATTATTCAAAGGTAAAGATGGCACAGAAATAGATTGTGTTTTAGTGATTTTTCCACTTACTCCAGGTGTTTTGAAAGTATCTGCAGGATGGAGGGGTGACAAAAGAAGTGTAAGTCTCAGACTCTCCTGTCTCTAGGACACACAGGAGAGCTTCTGGGCAGGGCTACTGACTTAAGTGACTGCAGACTTCTCCCAGAGGAATTCTGACACCTGGCCACTTTAACATTTAAACCCTACTACTCGTCCAAGTAGCTTTACTCCTAGTGAACTTCTTTTTTCCCCATGTGTAAAATGGGAATGACAGTTCTATTTCCCAAAGTGATAGTGAGAACTAAGTGAAATGTTTTACAGCATTGTAGTGTATTACAACCTCCTAGGTCAATTCCTGGCACATAATAAGAGTTCAACAAATCTGTTTCTTTTGTTTTGGTTTCCTTTCTTTCCTCCAAGGTAAGAGTTCTAGTCTGGGGATAATTGGTTTCCCAATGGTGAAATAAATGGTCTTATAAACTCAAAGTTTTTTAAAAAAATTATTTTATTTTACAGTAAAAAGCTTTCCCTTGCTTTATGTGAAGTACTTTCCACTGGCCACCCACTTTTCTGTCTTTTGCACTTCCTACATAAGCTAATTAAGTTAATGAACAGCCATTCACCTGAGGAAAACTGATTATCTTTAGAAATAATATCATGAAAAATCCTCCAGCATTAAACACATTCACAATTCACATTCAAAGCTGATTAGTGTATTTGTTCTGTCTGTCTGAGCAAATAAACACAAAAACAACTCTAAAATTCTCAGATGCAAGGGAAAATTAAGCATTATTGGAAAAAAGTGTCAATATTCCTATAAAGTATTTTGGTTTGAGACAGAGCCAGCCAAATGCACATGCATAAAGTCACTTGCATAAAACTCACAAATATTTACATCTGATGCAAAAAGAACACTTAAGATTTACACACAGAAAAAAAAACCCCAAAATAAAACAAAACATAAAACACAAATTAATGCTCCATATTTTGAGGCCTTAAGGAAAATAAATAAATACTTCCAGTAAGTTATGTCCAGTACTACTAAATCTCTCACTATAAATATCTCAAAGGTTTTGTTTTTCATTGCCATAATTTCTAGATAGTAAATTTGCTACTATCTGTACCATCCAAGCTACTTTGTAAGCTAATGCTCACCATTGTCCTTCAAATTAATCTTCTATTTTTTACTTACATACCAGCCTCCACCTCAGACCTCCTGTATTCAAATTGAGTATTATCACCTCTGTGAAGTCTTTTCTAATCATCCTCTGTCAATATGCTCTTCTTTCAGATTCTTAATGTATTCATTGCTTTGTTTTCTTTTGTCAACAGACTGCTGCCTTCCAGGAGACCCATATTCTAAGATCTTTACATTTTCCTAAGTGTACAATTATAATATGCTTGAGTAGGATCAAGTTATTTTTTTCTGTCAGAATTTTGTTGAAATCATGCAGCTTTTTCTGTGTCTCCCTTCACTTTATGAATACTTGCCATTACATCATCCGTTACAAGTTTACTTTTAACTCTATGAACATTTTCAAACATAAATAATAGGCATGCTTCTTCATGAGAATTTATGCATATATAAGAAGAGAACAATAGCCAGATGAAATACTAATGTCTGTGGTTAGACTTATTCTTTGGTTCAGTGAGTTGGTCCACCAAATAAACTTAAGTATTTTGCAATTCAAATGCAGACTCCATTAATCATATAAATTGCTCTATGTCATCAGCCAGTAGGTTTGCTTGTAATTACTGGACATAGCAAATCTTAAATTTGTCAATTTCACAGTCCTACTTTACTTTTTTTACTCTAAAAATTTTACCTTACTTTTCTCTATATCCCTTTCAGCTTTTATCTGAGAACCTGTATAGTTGCTGCCCTCAACTGTACCCCATTAAAAGGTATGATTGGCTCAAATATTACAAATAACTTGATACTTATAAAGTTTCATTGTGTTTATTTTAATTGGTTATAAATTACATTTAATGAAGTGCAAAAATCTCAAGGGTACAATTCAATGAAATATTACACATATAAACACCCCTGTACACTGTCATCCAGGTGGACACATAGATCTTTCCCGTAACTCCATTATCTCTGTCTTCTGATTGCACATGTCTTGACTTGTTGACAATGTCCTTTCTCTTTTTTCTCTGTATTTCTGTTTAAACATTTTCAGTTGTTCATCTTTTTGTTTATAAATTTTCATCCTCTTTATTTAGTCTGCTGTTAATTACATCAATAAGTTCTTAATTTTAGTTATTGTATTTATTTAACAAAATATTTGACTTTTTGGGGTGGATGTTAGTAATCTGTTGAAATTCTCCATAATTTTAACTCATTTATCCGTATTTTCTTTAATTTTCTCTTTGTTTAGTGCTCTTCCTCCTAGCTGTTATTCTCTGCTAGAATTGCATTGTTTCACCTCATACATGGACAGCTCAGAAGCCAGCCAAATATCTGAAGTCAGTTTTTACACAGAATCTTGGGCTTCTTGTATGCATCTGCCTTTACTTTATTGTCCTTCGTGAAATATCTCAGCCTTTTTTCCTTCCCAGCGATGCTGGCACTCATGCTTGGGTTCTATATCCCTCTGCCATAGTTGGGAAAGTTCCCTGAAGGGAAGGCTGAGGTGAATATGAGGCTCCGACCCTATGGCTCCCTTCTCTCAAGTCTGGCAGTTTCCACTTGGTTGGTGTCCAATGCCTGTAATCTTTCATTTTATTGATTTTGTATAGCTTTGATACATTCATTTTGGCCAATTTTTGTTTGAATGGAATCATTCATTACAAATGTTTTGTATTTGCCTTTACCCTCTCATACATTGTGTGTCAAGTAGGTTTATTTATTCATCACACGTCAGAAATATGCCACAGTTCTTTCCACAGCTGGTATTACCAGATTCTTTTCTTTCTTTTTTTTTTTTTCAAATTCCATCCCCCGGTGTGATTTAATTTGCACTTTGGTTTTATTTGTATTTTCCTAAATATTAATAGGTTGATATCTTTCATTTTGTTTAGTGAACATTAGCTTTCTGAAATGCTTATTCAAATCTCAGGTTCACTTTTCTGTTATATTGTTTGTGTTCTTACAGATTTATGGAAGTTCTTCATATATCCTGAATTCTTTGTACCTTTGTGTTTTGCATATATCTTCTCAGACTTTACAACTTAATAGTGTCTTTTAATGAATAGAATTTTAAATTTCCATTTGGTCCATTTTATCAATGTTTTTATGTATGGGTCTTCTTTTCTGTGGCCTACATAAAAAGGGTTTCCTTACCTCAACATGATCAAACTATTCTCAGATATGATCTTGTATAATGCTTATTGTTCTCCTGTACAGAATTATATTAACAGTCTGCAATAAATTTTATGTACTTATAATTGAAATAGGGATAAAGTTTTATTTTTTATCATGTGCTTATGTAACTCAACCAGCACAATGTTCCAAAAAACATCTTTACTCACTGTAGTATAGTGCCATCTTTGTAATGTAATGTGAGTCTTTTGTACTTTTTTATTTTTTAAAGCTATTTGTTTCAGAATTTTCAGTTCATACTTATCTTCATTCATATAGCACTGTTGCTGGTAGATGTAGCTGGTGTCCTGGTTCTTGTCCCGTTCCAGAAAGAACTCAGAGACAAGATGCAGAGGTTAAGAAAGTAAAGTGAGGATTTATTAAAGGATGGGTAGTACACTCCCAAGGGGAGAAAAGGATCTGCTTAGGTGAGCAGCTGCCCCAAGTCTTTTTGGCAGATTGGTTACAGAGTGTAAAAATGTATGTGCAGAATATTCATTGGGGAGAGGGGTTTGGAATTCTCTGATTTTCATACCAACTCCACCTTCCTGAATGGAGGAGGGATTTTTGTCCTTATTTAGTCTGGATTGGAAGTGTCATGGTGTCAGTGCATGATGGGTACTTCTAATCTGCAAGTCTAATTTTATTGAAATGAGAGCATAATGAGCAAAAGGTTACGTTCAGACACTGGAGATTCCTAACTTTTCTTTGTTGGCCTGCAAGCCACTCATCACCCCAAAAGGTGTGACCACTTACCAGCCCAAAGGTTCCTACTTTTCTTTCTCTGCCCAAGGACCCCTCCCTGGTGCTTACATAATGTATGGTTTCCTGTATTTGGCCTGTCCCCCTCCTTTCTGCCCAGTTCCTGCCATTTGGCCTGCATCCCCCTTTCTCTGCTCATATCTAGCTATCTGCCTGCTCTAATAACACCATACTGCTTTAATTAGAAAAAATTTATGACATCTTGACAAATGGTAGGAAAAAAAATCTTATATTGTTTTGTTTTTCTATGACGTTTGTTAATAATTTTTCTTTCTTTGATTTTTTAATATAAATTCTGGAATTAGCTTGCCTTTTTCATAAAAGTTTTCTTCAAGTTTCATACTTTATTGAATATATAGTATATTGAACACATATAAATGTATGTAATCTATATCTTTTACTTCTCAGTCTTGATGCAAAGGATTACATATTCAGATGCATACATAAATTTGTGCAACATTTGTGAAAAATTTACCTCTTATAGTGAAAGTTTTCCAATGTATGATAATATTCTCCATGTACTGGATCTATTTTAAAGTCTCTCAAAATAGTTTATAATTTTCTTAGACTATGTTTTAAATATTTTATTTCCTGGATTTAATTTTTTTTTTCTGATTTAAAGAATATTTAAAAATTGTATCCCTAATGACTTTTTTGCCACTTCTTTGATGCTAAATTGGCAACTATGCTAAATTTATTAAATAATTCTAATAATGTATTTGTAGATGCATTTTGATTTTCTCTGTATACAAACATATCAGTAAATAATTGGATTACTTTTTTTCTGATCTCAGCCGTTTTTGAAGTTTTATCATATTACACTTTCAGTAATAGAAGTAGAGAGATAATGAACTGGAGACATAGCTTGTCTAATGCACCTTTGTATCGGTATTACGAGAAGATTGACCTGTTGTTTTCCTTCTGGAGATGTCCTTTCAGGTGTTCTTATAAACGTTTTGTTGGCTACGTGAACAGGTGGCAAAGGTTCTCTCTTTCCTTCATTCTAGAACTTGGGAGAAAATATGACTTTATATGCGCTGCAAATATTTGATTAATTCACTTGTGAAGCAATTTGAGCTTGGTGTTTTTGTAGTGAGAAAATACAATTTCTTAATAGCTATGAAAGTATTCAGTTTTTTATTTTTCTTGGGTCAGTGTTGGTGAATACACGTAATAGTAGTAGTAACAGCACCAGTAGCAGTAGTAATGGTAATTGTAAAGTAATTCATAAAATTACCACATCATACATGCTCATAGACACTTTCATACAGTATTTCTGATTTTCATGCTCCCCAGTTTTTAGATAAGGCAAGCAAGGTTTCTACATGTATGCAACTTTCTGAAGTTTCACAACTAAATGATAGTTGTAAGATTTGATACCAGATCTATCTGCTTCAAAGCATGTACTCATTTCAGTTTGTTTAATAATCCCTAGAAAAATTTCTACATGTATTAATCTCAGAGTAAGCACTCCTTCATACTTCTTGAGTGTTTGACCTCAACTAAATCCTTTTGTATTTTCATTCTCTTCAAATTTGTAAGCAACTGTTCAAATTTGTCTTACATAATCTTTCCTTAAAATTAAATAAATAAAGCAAACCTGCCCAAGTTTCTTCCTTGTTCCACACAACATTTGTGATTTTTTCTTTTTTTGTTATTGACCAAATACAAGCCTGAAGTTTTCAACTATTCTCTTAATTCAGTCCCAGAGTTCAAGTAAGTTGTTTTCCCCAGGTGTTTGCAACCTCTTTTCTCAGCCCATCTCCTAAGTTAGCATCGTCTGCTTAAAGTACCCAGACCTCTTTTCTCATCAAAATTTGCTTCAGGATAAAGTTAGATACTGATTATTTATAATATATCAAAATAGATAGCAATGATCAGCTCTTCCATTATGGGTGACTGGTGCTCTCAAAGGTCGCTGAATGGAAGGCTTGTTCCATGGTTAGAAGAATTCTATGCATCAGTGACCACATGGGGCAACTGTGTGTTCTTATTGCCTTTAATACCGTATATTAGCTCATTACCTTGTGATGCTATTTCCACTACTGTGTACCTCTGTAAGAAAAATGTTTCCATGTCAGAAATGGGGGTACCAATCAAATCTTCTCTTTTGTAAAACGAGGGCTTAGCTAAATGATTATTGGGCAAATGTTCTTCAATTATTTAATGTTATTGCAAAGCAAAGATCTCCATAATCCTTAGATTCATCGTTATAGTTTGTTTACATTTCTATTCTTCCTATGTAAAAGAAAGGCAAAACTGTCATTTTCCAACTCTGTCAAGCTGTTTAACCCAGGAAAGTCAGCTAAATGTATTCAGTTTTTATACAGCAGTCTTTTATACAGCAGCAATCTTTATGTGTCATTTTAAGATATTTCTGATACTGGAATTTATATCAAGCAATTTTTTAAATCAAGCAGTATTTTCAAAGTTCCTTTCAACTTAATTATAAATGAATTTAATTTAAACTCTAATAGTCTTCAGTAAATGATTTATTATAATATCTAATGCACAGTCTTTTCAATGGTATGATAATTTTCTAGTTCATTGCTGCCATTTGAAAATGACGTTTAAGCTTGGTTCCCTGAAAATAATCTTCTTGTTGCTAATGATTTATCGTTGTTATTCTTAGGTATTGCAAATAGTTAATAAAATTTTCTTATCATTACAGTTTCTAAAAAGATTTTATGAATTCCAGGTCACTGGGTCAATCATTTCTGTAAAAAGAAGTCATCTTTTTGATTGATAATATTTTGTGAAACCAGGATAATGAGCAAAGATATAGATAAATAGATGATAGATAAGATAGGTATTTAAATTAAGCACTTATTGTAAATCAGACTCTTTTCTAGGTACTTCAGATATTTAAGTGGACAAAATGAAGGTCTTACATTTATAAAGCTTAATTCTAACATGTTATAAATCAGAGGAACTTAATAGTTCCCTTATCATTAAAAACTTCCAGAGTTAGTAACAGTACATTATTAAGCCATTTTAATATATAGAAGCAGAGGTTTATTTTACTTTACAATCTCTTAATATATGTTGTCAATCTTCTAATTTTAATGTACATTAGTACTTTTCATTCTGCTTTTCAGTACAAACTTGATTTCTTCTATATAAGATGATTTTATATTGTATTTTACTCCACATAACAGTATTGTCTCAAGTTGAATCCAATCTATATATACTTCACAGAAATTCTTTCATGATCAAAGGTCTTGACACCTGTCTGAAGTTGTATCCATGACAAATAAGTATGTGTATCATATACATACACACATATAGTAGCATACAGTTGCACAAGAATGCAAGTAGCATTTCTAAATACTTTCCTACTCTAACTTTGATATTTATAGTATGTAGATTTTTTTGAGCAATACCAGAAAATCTTCACACTCCCAGCAATTGTGAGAAGTTATAAGTAGAAAGTGATTATAGTGCAACATTTGGCAGATGATTGCCTAAGACATTTCATTTTTGAGATAATTGATTTGTTGGACATGCTAAGTATTCATTTGTCTTGCTCTCCTAAGTTCCTTTACTAAATTTTCTTTTAATAAGAATATCTAGAAATGATATACCTAATTCAGTTTCCTGCAGAAATTTCTTTACCAGGTTCCTAGGTATTTAGCTTTAATAGAAAGCTAACATAAGAATTTTAGGTTGAAAAAAAGTTACTTCTGAGTCTGTTGCACATCTGTTGAAGACATTAGCATTTAGATAAGAGTCCACATAATAAATTGCACTTTCAATTGTGAGTGAAAAAAAATTTGTCCATTCAGATAAGCATATTTACTTTCATCAGATACAGAAAACTTACAATGTTACATGTTTCCATTAAGTGTTTTTTGCCAGAAGATGCAGCATTAACTTTTTATTTAACACTAATATTAACAAGATAATAATAGTATAATAATAATATAATTATTGTATAATTGAATAATTATAAGTATTACATAATTATATATCAGTGTAAAAAATAATAACCTTATTATATTATTGTAATAGGGTTGATAATAATATTAACAACCAAATAACAAGAATTCAGGTGACAATTTCATCTATGTCTTATTCCTTTTACTTTTTCTTTTTTTTTCTTTTTTTCTTTTTTTTTGTTGAGTAATAGTTATTTTTACAATGTTGTGTCAAATTCCAGTGCAGAGCACAATTTTTCAGTCATACGTGTACATGTATATATTCATGGTTACTTTTATTTTTTTTTTTTGCCATGAGCTACCACAGGATCCTGAATATTTTTCCCTGTGCTATATAGTATAATCTTGTTTTATCTATTCTGAATTTTAAAATCCCAATCTGACCCTTCCCACCCCCCGCCCCCCAAACAACCACAAGTCTGCATTCTATGTCTATGAGTCTGTTTCTGTTTTGTATTTATGTTTTGGGGTTTTGGGGGGGGGTTGTTTTTTTTTTTTTTTTTTTTTTAGATTCCTCATATAAGTGATCTCATATGGTATTTTTCTTTCTCTTTCTGGCTTACTTCACTTTGAATGACGTTCTCCAGGGACATCCATGTTGCTGCAAATGGCATTATGTTGTCAGTTTTTGTGGCTGAATAGTTTTCCATCATATAAATATACCACTTCTTCTTTAGCCAGTCATCTGTTGATGGACATCTAGGCTGCTTCCATGTGTTGACTATTGTAAATAGTGCTGCTATGAACATTGAGGTGCAGGTGTCATTTTGAAGTAGGATTCCTTCTGGATATATGCCCAGGAGCAGGATTCCTGGGTCCTATGGTAAGTCTATTCCTAGTCTTTTGAGGATTCTCCTTACTGTTTTCCACAGTGGCTTTCCTTGCTTCCCTCTTCCACTCTTAATGATTTAGATGTCTTCTTTTAAAGTTTTGTGTTTATTCTTTTTGTAATTCCTGGCAGTTATCTCCTTTCCAGTTACGGATTTCTCATTTTTATAACATCCTGCTTCTTTTCTATTTAGAATAGACCTGTCAATATTTCTTTTAGCATGGGTTTAGTGTTGCTAAGCTCCTTTAGTTTTTCTTGTCTGTGAAGTTCTTTATCTCTCCTTCTATTCTAAAGGATAACCTTGCTGGATAGAGTATCCGAGGCTGCATCTTTTTTTCATTCAGGACTTTGAATATATCTTGCCACTCCCTTCTGGCCTGTAGTGTTTGTGTAGAGAAAATCAGCTGAGAGCCTTATGGGGGTTCCCTTGTAACTCACTCTTTGTTTTTCTCTTGCTGCCTTTAGGATCATTTCTTTATCCTTGACTCTGGCCATCTTGATTATGATATGTCTTGTTGTGGGTTTGTTTGGGTTCTTCCTGTTTGAGACCCTCTGAGCTTTCTGTACTTGGATATCTGATTCTTTCTTTAGGTTTGGGATGTTTTCAGTCATGATTTCTTCAAATACCTTTTCAATCCCCTTTGTTCTTTCTTCCCCTTGTGGAACCCCTATCATGCGTAGATTGGCATGCTTTATATTATCCCATAGGTCCCTTACATTGTTTTCATTGTTTTTTATTTGTTTTTCTTTCAGCTGTTCTGATTGGGTGCTTTCTGTTGTCCTGTCTTCTAGGTCACTTATTTGTTCCTCTGCATTATCTAGCCTGCTTTGTACAGCTTTTAGGTCAGCTCTCATCTCAGCAAATGACTTTACTAATTTTATTTGGTTCTTCTTTAGAGCTTCTGTTTCATTTTTGACATATTTTGTATCTCTAAACACTATTTCTTTTAGTTCCTTCGGTACTTTGATCAGTCCTTTTTTGAAATCTTGATCTAGTAGGCCATGAATGTCTATTTCCTTGATCATGCTTTCAGGGGATTTCTCTTGATCTTTTAATTGGGAGTGGTTCCTCTGCTTCTTCATATTGCTCATATCTCTCTGTCACTGTGGCTTAAGGAGTATCAGTTACCTAGTTCTCCTGGAGATGGTGTGCTCTCAATGATTTTATCGAGAGGTCTTTGTGTCTTCACCCTGTTTTGCAAACTCAGCTTGTTGTTTCCAGAGGCCCTCTGTTGGCATCCTCATCTTTGCTGCTTCCTGTGGCTGTTGGCTAGCAGATTGCGCCCCCTCCTAACACTGGGTCAGGAGCTGAGCTCTTACCCGGTGGGTGGGCGGGTCACTCCCCCTCCAGATGCTGCAGTCAGATGCTGCGCTCAGGAGGAGGCAGGTAGGTGGATCATGCCCCCGCCCAGCACCTGGTCAGGTGCTGTGTTCCTGCCAGGAAGGGGGGTGGCCGCCCGCCCTCTCCCAGCGCCTGGTCACTCTGCTGCTCTTTGCAGCTACCCGCTTTGCCTCTGGTCAGCGCTCCAAAGGTGGGCTCGGGGAAGACCGTGGAATGGCCCTGCCGCTCCTCTGTGTCAATCTCAGCTCCTTGTTTGTCTTGGTGGCGCACGTTTTCTGAGGTGCCAGGGCAGAAAGATCCTATCTGCCTAAGGCTGTAAACAAGTCTCAGTCCTGCCTAGGAGGTTTTGGAGCCCCTGGGTGTAGACCCAGGTCTCGGCCCCGCCCCTGCCCGGGTGCTGCACACAGGAGGAAATGGCGGCTGTGGCTGAGCCCCGTTTCTCTTCTTGAGAGATGCACCAGTAATGGCGGTGCAGGTCTGAGGAGACAAAGGCTATGGCGCCCCTTCCCCCAGGGCACACCAGCTGTGTTTGTCTTTCGAAGAAGGTGGTATTCCATCTGTGTTCGTCAGGTGCTCTGGTTGGCTGTGTAGGTCTGTAGATGTGAGTTTTGGTGTTTTTGTGGGAGAGGGTGAGCTACAAGCATCCTTCTACTTTGCCATCTTGCTTCTCTCCAACTCCTTTTACTTTTTATTTGTTTAGATTTCTTTTTAAGAAGAGTTTTAATGAGGTAGAATTGACTTAGTGCACATTTAAAACAATTCAAATTGGTAAATTTTCATATATGTATATATGTATGAAAGCATCACCACAATGAAGGTAAAGAGCATATCCATCACCACAAAAAGTTTTCTTCCACTTATTTGTCATGCCCCTCTTTTGGTCACTCCTGGCACCACCCACTACTTCAGCCTCAAACATTGGTGAACTTTATCCCATTAGATTAGTGTGAATTTTCTACCATTTATTATTAATATAATCATATACTATACAGCCTTTTTAGTCTGGTTTCTTTCATTCAAAATAATAATTTTAAGATTCACCCTTGTGGTAGATATCAATAATTAATGCTTTTTTATTGATGAGTAAGATTGCATTGTATGGGTATACCATATTTGTTTTCCCGTTTACGTGCTGATGAATATTTGGAGTTTTTTTCTAGTTGTATACTATTACAAATAAAACTACTATAAACATACATATAAAAGTCTTTGTGTGGACATATGCTTTTATATCTCTTGGTTATATACCTATCAGTGATACGAGGTATCATATGGTAGGTACTTGTTTAAGTTTTAAGCAGCTGCCAGGTAGGTGTTATATATGGTTGTACCATTTTACATTCTCACCGAAAGTTAATGAGAATTCCAGTTACACTATATCCTTGCTAATAGTTGGTATGGTTAGTCTTTGGTATTACATTATTGTTTTGTTTTTTCATTGTATTAATGGCAAATAATGTTGAATATATTGTCATGTACGTGTTTGCTAACTGTACAACTCTTCTTTGTTGAAGAGCCTTTTCAAATATCTTGCATGTTTATAAAATATGTTATTTGTAGTGGTACTATTGGATTTTGAGTCATTTATATGGTGTGGGTACAATACCTTTATCAGGCATGTTATTTGCAAATATATTGGCTGACTGGCTTATCTGTTCATTCTCTCAACAATGTCTTTCAAAGAACAGAAGTTTTAAATTATAGTGAAGGCTGACTTATTAATTTTTTTTAACTGGTTAGACATTTAGTGTTACATTTAAGCAAGTGAGTGAGACTCCTCTCTGGTCCCTTGGTGTATGGTGTTGGATCCCACAGCTCCTACAGAGGTGCTTCTTTCCATAGATGGATGCCAAGTTGTTGTTTTTAGGTGGGGGGAGTAGGATGAGGGATGTCTTACTTGGTCATCTTGTTGATGTTATTAACGTAAGCACTTTTACAAGCACTACAGTTGGTGTGGTAACAGATGTTTTCTCAAGGAGCTTATATTCAACACAAGAAGGGCAGTGAATAAACAAAGTGTCAGTAGGTGGTACATATGATGATGAAAAATAAAACAGGGTAAGAGTAAAGAAAGTTAGGCATTACAACTCTATTGTAAAAAAAGATGAATGAACACCTATCTTTTAAAATGTTATTAACCTAGACTTGGAAGATGAGAATAAGGGATTCAAGTGATTATTAGGAAAAAACACAGAGCATCCAGTACAAATGCCCTAGAGTTTTCTTATTAATTTAAGTCATGTAAAATAGCCAAAAATCAACCATTTTCAGTGACCAAAGCATCCATTTCATATGATCCAACTTTACACATCAAGGAACTATAGATAGGCCAGTGTCTGTGAAGAATGGTAAGTAAAGTGTTCAGAAAGATGACATTATGGAAAAGATCATTTAGCACGATGTAAATCCTGAGACATGTATTTGGGGCCACTCTTGAGAGAATTGGAAAGCTATTAGAGAATTTGGAGGAGAGGAGTCACATCACATGATTTAGATTTGAAAGGGTCACTGAAACTACCCTGTTGAATCTAGGTTGGTAGAGGAGTAAAGTGAAAGTAGGAAGACAGATTTGTAAATGATAACAGTAAAACTCCTTGGACTTTGACCCAGTTTGGGTGCTGTATATGTGCTGAGAAGTAGTTAATTCTGGATATATTAAGAGGAATTGTCAACCATATTTTTAGACAGTTTAACATGAATTTGAGAGAAAGAAAGATGTCAAGTATTCCTCCAACACCTTCTGTCTGAGCAAACTGAAGAATGGAAGAATTGTTTACTAATATGGGGGAAAACGCAAGAGGGCAAATGTGCCTTTAAGAGTGGAAATGTAGATTAAGACAATTTATTTGAGATAATTTTGAGAAATCTCTTAGGCATCTACATAGTTATCTCAGGAGAGCATCTGGGTACATGAGTAGAATTCAGAGATGACATTTGGACTAGGTATGTAAATTAGGGACTTAGCAACATATGCATAGCATTTGAATTCATAAAATTGGATAACATCATCTAGGAAATGAACACATAAAATAAACTATCATAATACCACCAACAGCAAATATATCTGGGCTTGTAGAATGGGATTGGGTGCTCTAATTACCAGGAGTAAAAGGAGATAACTATAAAAAGAGAAAAAAGACCTGTAAGCATGATTTACTGCTGAAACAGCCAGTTGGAGTTGCAGATCCTGATATAGGCTCTAAGAGTTGGAGGCTGAGTATGTAACATCCACACATGAACATTAAATGGGTTCCTAGGTGCTCAGAGTTGAGGCAGTTGGAACTGAACTCCTGTATAAAACTTGGTTATTCTGAGAAATCTCCATCTGTGAAAGAGGAACTAGGAAAACTGTTCATGTTTCCTGCAATAGAGCAAGATGATATGCCATCTGCCTTATCTCTTGATTAGGGATAAATAACCCAGGAGCAGTAAAAATTCAAGACCCCTACCATATGAGACTATTGGGGTTGAATTAATACTTCCTGCAAGTTGCCCAGTTTCAAACTTCAGACATTATTGAAATTGATCACTACTATTGAAAACTGTTGTAGGGCCCGGACAGAAAAAAATGGGAAAAATCTCTATTTGGGGATGCTTGAACCATCAGAGTGTGCGAATACTCTGCAGGGGAAATCTTTTCAATACCATATAAGTTAGAGCTAGTATCTCCCTCAGGAGTAGAGGATAAAAAGTTGCTTGTGGTGCTAGAAGATGGAGGTAGTGCCTCCCTTTGGAGCAGAGGATAGGCATGATCATTATTCACTGTGAAATATTCACGTTCCCCCAGAGTGTTGTGTCTTTCCTCTAATGCAACCCATCGTGTTTACAGGTGTCATCAGGCCCGCTTTACTTCTTCCTGTGGAAATTGGGGCTTGGAGATCCAGTGCAAACATGTTAGTACTCTGGCTACTGATAATACTGTGAGTGATAAGCAGGTCTTTGTCTCTGACTCTGGAGTCTTATTCCCACATCCATGAAACTGTGGAAGGCTAACTTGTTATCTTGCAAGTAGGGTAAAATCTCAAACTCCTTCCAGTTCTTGGCAATATTCTCTCATCTTTAAATATATTTATGAGCCATTCTTTCTGCCTTCAATGTCTTATATCATCTTATGTCCTCTGAACCTAGATTTCTAGGCAGTTAGCTTCTCTTTGTTCTTTATAATGTACATTAGGAAGATTCCTTCATTGAGGGATGTTCCCTGTCACCATTTTAACTGGTTTTCTTTATGCTCTCATTAACATCCCATATCTTAATGTTAGTTTACTTTTATTTTTATACTTACAAAGAAATTTCTTTTTTCTTTTCCCATGGGTATTTTTTAAAATCAACTTTGCTTATTCTTAGTGTTCCTAGAACCAGACCCATGTGATCTAGCAAATGGATCAATAAATAGGTTTTTAATAAATGAGCTAATAGTATGTCCTGACCCATGTTAGAATGGCCCAAGAATCTCTTCAACTTTTCCCTCATATTGACTCAAAACTTTTATCGAGTATTTATCACAAACACTAAGCGACAGAGTAAAGGAGTGATAGATCATTTCAATAAAAGCTTTAGATCTAAAGGTGTGTTTAACTTCTTGCAACAACAACAACAACAAAGAATCCTGGGTTCATTGTCAGATTTATCATGGAAAAATACATTTACAAGGATAAGGTTATCACTTTTTCAAATATATATTATGATAGGAACTTAGCACTCTGTCAGCTTTCTGTCTGAAATCTGGAGGATTCTTACTCCATTTTGAAAATTGTTACCTAATTAGATTATTGCACTTCATTAAGCAGTTCCTAAATGTCAGCTCTTTTTCCTTCTTAGCTATAGATTGTATATAATATATTTATATATTTATGTTACGTGAATTCCTTCGACATCACAGCAGCTTGTGTTTTACAGATGATAAATCAAACAGATAATCCTCCTCTGCAGGAAAAAGAGTGTATTCCCATGAGACAGCATGGTGCCACCTCTCCTCGCAGGTTCCCTCACACTTGCTCTTGTGTCAGTCTTGGAAAATGGCTTAGGTTGCACTGATACTTAGCTCCGTACCAAGGACTTGTGCCCCCCCACCCGCCGAGTTTACTGCACAATAATATGTATAATGATACTGCCAATGGACAATACTCCCAAGTCAAATTGGACCAAAAAAACCCACCCCAAACCAAAAAACAACAAAGGACAGATAAAACTTTTCCGTAGATTTTAACAATAAATCAGTAAAACTAACGAAAAATAAAGAAATAAAACAGAAAAAATGCTGAGCATGGCTTTTCATTGAGCCCACTGCCCTGATCCTTCCCTCTGGGTTCCCTTATGTGTTGCCCTCCTTTAAAACATGGCTATTTTTGTATCTAGCTCCTAGCCTGTATTCTTACAAATGTAGCCATTTCCCCCATACCATCCAAGTTTCAGTTGTTCAGTTTTCAACAACTCGAACTAGATCACTAACCAGAGACACAATGTAGCTCTGACAAGGCCAATGCAATTCCATTTAGATGTTTTTTTAAACATTAAAGATTATTCCCTGTCCTTTGTTACAGTAACTGTATGCATGCACACACACACTTCACCAAGAATAAGCAAATTATATATATATATGTATATCTATATATGCATTTCATATATATACATATATTTATGTATAGAAAAAAAATCTGAAAAACATGTTGTTAGCAGAGTTTCAATTTTGCTGTATGTACTTGGCTTTTGAAATAATCAAAGAGAACAGTTTTTCTCCTTAAAGGCATCACTCTATATCATTTCATACACTGTAGTTCAATTATTTACTTCACTTCATGGTCCCTTGGGCAATGAAGCTGTGATCTCTACTTCGTGACTTTGTAACATTCACCCCCACACCCCATTTCTATAATTCCCAACAAGATTTTAAAGATCATAAGGCCAAATTGCTCAGTTGGAAGTATATACCATTTTTTTTTAACATCTATTGTCTCCACAAAAAGAAGTTGCACTATACAGAAGAAATTTGTTTTTTTATCTACTTTTATATATAGTGATTAACATTTGCAAATCTCAAATTCCCAAATTAACCATAAGATTGTTTACTATGTCTGTGAATCTGTTTCTATTTTATAGATGAGTTCATTAGTGTCCTCTTTTTTCTTTTCCTTTTTCTTTTTAGATTCCACATATGACTGACATCATATTAGTATTTTTCTTTCTCTTTCTGCTTACTTCCCTTAGATGACAATCTCTTATAATAACCATTAATGAAAAATATGAAAATGAATATATGTATATATATGCATGACTGGGACATTATGCTGTACACCAGAAGTTGACACATTGTAACTGGCTATACTTCAATTAAAAAAAAAAAAAGAAAGAAAAAGAAGTTGCCCCAGTCATATAGTCCAGGTGTATTAGATCAACTCTGCTGTTCATTCCTTCTTTTAATATTTCTTTGTTCAAGGATCACAACCTTTCCCCTGTGAAGTTGATGATTGAGTTCTCTTACAAGTACCATACTCTCTTGCCCTAAGCTTGCTGAGAACAATTCAGTATTTAAATAATTCTCTAAAATTCTATATTCTTTAAATATTAATTAATAAAGTGAATAGTCAAGTCTTGGATTTGTGGAGTCAGAACAGCAGGCTGGAAATCTGTGTAGCTGTGGGATAGCTCTGGGATTTGGGGCAAGTTACCTTATTTATTTCTTCTGTAATTTCATCATCTGTAAAATAGTGACAGTGAGGGTGACTATCTCAAAACGTTCTTATAAGAAGTAAATGAGATATCGTATGAAGGATTATAATCACCTGGCATAGAGTTAAAATTCAGTAAAGTGACCTATTATTTTGTTATTTGTATGGTATCATCTGAAAATTTTATCTTTCACAGATCAGCAATCCATAGATATCTCTGATAATTCCAGTGATGATTTAATGTAGAGTAATCTCTATGTTTACAAATTAGAGGGAGGCACATGTTGTGTGTATGAGAGTTTTGAAATACTAGCAAGAACATGTTTGGGTACTTTGAGATTTTTTAAATGAATCATTGGTAGGATGCAGCTGTGGTCTGAAAGTTTTTGTACAATATACAGTAATTAGGACTTTCTTCCAATTTCATTTACTGCAAATGAGATACATTAATTGATGGATTTTCCTTTGTGTGCTTAAAGAAAGTCTCTCAGATAGTTATTGAACACATCTAATGTGGTTTTAAAATTAAAGTAGAAAAATAAATATTTTAACTTCGAGACAGATATCCCAAATATTTATCCTAGGGAATTAAGCCTTGCGAAATTAGATGTCTTATCATCTTGGCAGTAGGCATTAGCAAACACTTGACATTCCACTAGAATCGACTCTCTTTCAGTGTATTAAAATTGTGTTGGGTCCTAAACTCCTTTCTGTTAAAAATTATATTAGCACAATAAGCTTGTTTTAAATTTGATTGGATTCCTAGTAAATATTAAAATACCACAAATGGAAAATTCTTTTATATATTTATAATAAGCATATACTTCTGACATGAAAACTTTAAGGAAAAATATAATTTTCTAGTGAAAGGAATGCAAATAAATTTGATTTTTAATGTAACTGATTTATATGTATTATGAGCTGAACAATCCTTATCATTGAGTTAAAGATGTCATTTGTTTATTTTGAGAAACGGGTAACATAAGTCTATATAGTTAACAATGACCTTATTTCATTAATATAACAACTCCTTGATGTAATAAATATCTTTATCCCATTTTGTACATAGAAAACTTAACACTTAACTCAGTTTTTTTTTTGACACACTGACTGTGGGAGCACCGAGGTGGGTGA
Source organism: Vicugna pacos (assembly GCF_048564905.1). Taxonomy (NCBI): domain Eukaryota; kingdom Metazoa; phylum Chordata; class Mammalia; order Artiodactyla; family Camelidae; genus Vicugna; species Vicugna pacos. Next base: position 18,041,216 of record NC_133011.1, read on the forward strand.
AGAGGGAGTGGTGGTAATGTCTGCAATTAATTCTTTTTTTTTAACCATTTATTTATTTATTTATTTATTTATTTATTTTTAATTAAAGTATAATTGATGTATAATATTATATACATTCCCAGTATAGAATATAGTAACTCACAATTTTTAAAGGTTATTCTCCATTTATAGATATTATAAAATATTGGCTATATTCCCCATGTTGTACAGTATATCCTTGTAGCTTATTTTACACCTAATGGTTTGTACTTCTTAATCCAGTACCCCTATGTGGTTGAACCCCTATATCTGTAGAAATCCAGACTTGAAATAGCTCCATACGCTGCCATGTTCTTTCATCTTAGTGCAGCATAGCATAATTAAAACAGCTGAAATTTAGTTATTTTTGTTCATATAGAAAGTTTCAAATAAGATACCCTACAATAATTTACTTTCTCTAGTAAATATGGTTACAGATTATTCCAAAAATGTTTTGTAAATTCCTAAGACAGATTCAAGTAAGCATGCATTCAGAAAACTAAGTGTTAAAAGGATTTCAAAAGTAGACGAAGCAATACCTAGAGCTCATTTGGTACTTGGACCTTGGGCATAACTGATTCCATACCAGATTTATGTTGGAACTTGCTAATATTAGGGCAAAAAAATAACTGAACTTTCTGATTTATCTGTCTCAATTTCCTAGTGTGATGTCTTTGGAATGAAGGATAGAGCTAGATAGGAAAATAAAAAACAGAAATGACATGTCCTTTTAATAATAGTCTAGAATTTCAGAAGAAAAGTTGACTGTAGATAAATATTTAGAAATAATCAAGTAAATATGAAAACAAAAAGAAAATCAGAGACATCTAAAACTGCCTTGTTCACAATTATAAATCTGTATTAGAATTTTCTTTTTATTAATAAATTATCATTTCTGAGCACCTCTGCAAGAAAAATGAATCATGACAGACTAATTCAGTTTTCTTTTAATAGATTTGCTTTTCTGGGAAGTGCCACAGTCATGACAAATATGGATATACGTTAAAATACATAAAACAAACTTATCAGAAATAAAAGGAGAAATAGAAAAATCTTAAAGCATAATGGTATATTTTAACATATCTCTCTCAGTATCTGATAAACAAATTAACAAAAAGAGTGAGTTTATATGCTGTTTGAACAATTTGACTAATAAATAATCAGTTGACATATATAGAACATTTAACTCTTATAATATTCATTCTTTTAAAAATGTACAGAGAAATTCTATTAAAAATACCAAATTCTGGGCCACAAGGGAAGTTTCAATAAATTTCAGGTGACAGAAATTATGTGTATTAATTTCTCTGACCCTAGGATAATCATGTTAAAAACAAATGAGATACCTAAAAAAAAAAAATCCCCATATGTTTGGAAATTAAGAATTCATGGCATCATACATTTTAATTTTATTCCAATACTTGACTGATATTCTCATAGCTAATTGTGTGTATGATTAATAGAAGCCAAATGTAAGATGCATCTATAACTGAATCAACATACACAAATGCACATACACCCATATAGAAAAATATGATTAATGAATTTAAGTTACTCAGAGTAGTAAGCTACAACATCATAGATTGTGCCATTTGGCATGGTCTGGTTATTTATTGTAGCCAACAATATAAATAAATATGGCTTTGCCAAGGTAAAGAGAACATACAGGCTATTACGGCTCTCTTGTAGGCTTGTCAAAAAGAATAATATCCTTATTATGCATTGCAGTAGTAAGTAAAAATAAGATAAGCATGGGAAAAATAAACATAAAAATAATTCTAAATAGAGAAAAATATGTTAAATATTTAACAGTTGAAATATGTAGTGATTTCTGGTTCAAGATTTTAGGGTGGATTTCCAGCCTTTAGAACTGTGAGAAATAAATGCTTGTTTACAAGCCACCGAGTTGCTGGTATTTTGTCATAGTAGTCCAAATGGACTAAGACAACACTAAACCCATAGTAATGCTGAAAAGAAAATGAGAGTATAGCAAGGGAACCCAAAATTTAAAGAAATCTTAGAACACAACAAACAGATTTTGCATGGGTTGACATGTAAGAGCCAAGAGGCCTGTAGCCTAAAATACCAGACGAAAGAGAAATCCTCCTCACAGAATTCACAGAGGAGAACCAGTTTGGAGGAAAGTTTTAAATATCCCAAATTTTATTAAAGTATAGGTCATGAAATAAACAGCAGTCACTAAATCCATTAAGAACAGCAGAGTAGTTTTCCTTACCCTTTCATAACCTACTTTATTCATACATATCATACACTGACTAAAATTTCAATCTATTTCTCTGAAGAAAATGGAGAGTATCTCCGGAAGGGATCAATTTTAGATATCTGAGTCTGTCAGAGAAGCTGAGAGGGCCTTAAGATAACCTTGGCCCTTCACAGTAGTCTGTGAGGCAAGAATAAAAATAAAATCATGTCCCAGCATCAATTATTATAAATGGCTCTCTCCCCTTCAATTGAGGCACTATCCTAAATTCAGAAATACTACAGAATTCAGAAATATGCATCCAGAAGCTTAAAATTGGTTCAGACCTGTGATTTAGAAATCCCACTTGTAGGAATCAGCTACAAATTATTTAAAAAAAAAAGAATACATTGAAGATTTATGTCCAAAGTAATTATTACAATAATGCTAGAAACAGGAAATGGATACTTTAACAATGAATTATTGTGCAATTATCAAAATTAGTGCTTATAAAGAATATTCAGTAGCATTGGATAGGACATTGCATGGCACCAATATGTTAGTAATAGTTCTCTGTTCCAGAAATATGCATAATAGTCTTCTTTTTCATTCTGTATTTCTACAAAATTGCATAATTGGTATATTACATTTTCAGAAGAAATGTTGAATCAGAAGGGAAGCCTGTAGAGATTCTCCAGGGTACTCAGTAAATACACAGAAGGCTTTGTATTTGTACCAAAATTTCAAGAAGAAGCAAAGTCAAAGAAACGTGACCATAGCTAATGATGGAAAAGAATAGATTGTAGAGACCAGAGGATTTTCAAGGCAGTGAAAGTATTCTGTATGATACTATAATGGTGATAAGTATCTATAAATTTATCCAAACTCATAGTGTGTACAACAACAAGAGTAAACTCTAAACTATGGATTTTGAGTGATAATGATTTTTCAGTGTAGGTTTGTCAGTTGTAACAAATGTACTGCTCTGCTGGGGGATGTTGATAGTAGGAGAGGCTATGCACATGTCAGGCCAGGGAATAAATGGGCAGTCTCTGTACCTTCCTCTCTATTTTAGTCCAAATGTAAAATACTAAAAAAAAAAAAAAGTATTTTTTTAAAAAAGTGAATGATGATGCATAAATACAGGATGTCAATGAGGGTATGACAAATAGATCAGTTTAAAACATAAGGCTATTGATATAAGTCTGTGTATTTCAGGAATCTTAGAAGTTTATTTTTACATTCATTCACTTAAAAGCTTTTTAATACTGTTATGTCATATACATTCTGACCTCAGTTGTATTAATACTTTGTCTCTAGTGCAATAAGGCACATAAAAAAACACCTTGATTACTAGGTGATAGTACATGTATCTTTGTTAGCCAGTAGCATTGGGGTATTCCATGTATTCCTAAATTAACATGACAAGCACAAAACTCAATGACATGCAGATACAAATCTTTTAATAAAACATACCGAGCACGGGTTATGGAAAGCACACCTTCTGTTTAAGACAAACCCTATAGTCAGAAAAGAAAAAAAAAGAGAGACTTAGGTTATGTAATGTTCACTGAGAAAATAAACTTTCAGGTTTTATATGAGTTCTGCTTCAATACATATAATGATTATTTTATCAATAACTTTACTATGTCTGCTGATGTTACAACAGTACCAAGTTTATGACAATGTATGAGAAACAAAAACTGAAATATAAGTGACCATTTGCAGTACTTTGCAAGATGGATTAAAATACAGTATAATAAAACAGAAGTCCAAATTTTAGAGACAAAATGTGAATACTTTATGTGAATAAGTAAGTAGACTTGTTTGCTTTTTGAGTGCTCTTGTACCAATGAGAGTCCACTATCCCTGGTGCCCAAAATATATTTAAGTAGCTAAAGTGTCAAAAAATCTAAATCTAAAGATCCAGTTTTCCTATGTATTAATCATTTTCCTACTTAAACTTGAAAATAGCAATTTTCCTAAAATTATTGTCACATTTTTGTGAAACATTTGTATAATCTGACAATATAATTAGTACTTCACAGAACATATGGTGTCAGTGGCTGAGCCAACTAACTAAATAATGATTAAGATTGGAAACTTTAAAAAGAGAACTACAAATTAAAATATTTTAAAATGTAGAGTAAGGGCCCTATTAATAAATAAATAAATAAAAAACAGGGTATGTTCTCAATGTCAAGAGTAGAATTGTAATTCAGAGTAATAATTTAGGCAAAGTGGAGAATGTAAAAGTCATCTATGCTATTTTAAGAAAAGCTGAACTGATGTAATTATCCTGAAGTTTGAGGCAAAAATATTAAAGGCATATATTTATTTATTTTATATACTATTCTTAATGTTGTCTTCTATTTTAACAAAGTCAGAGTACATTTTGATTTCACCTGAAATTTTCCAATTTCAAGTTTATTCCTGGGATGCTAACCATAGAAGGCTTCACCAATAGCACTGCAAGTTTCTTGAAGTCATCAGAAGGAATACATACCAATCCTTGAAAGATTTTGAAGGGACTGCTTAAATATTGTTCAAATGCACCATGATAAAAATAGGGACACATAATATTGATTAAACAGTAACTTTTTCCTACTGTACTGAAATGTAATTAATAAATAAAATTGTACATATTTAAAGGGTAGAAAGTGGTGCTTTGATATGCATATACATTCTGAAATGTTTATCATAGTTAATACATCAATTGCATACCATTTGTGTGTGTGTGGTGAGAATGCTTGCCATACACTCTTAGCAAATTTCAAGTGCATAACAGTATCATTAACTATAGTCCCCATGATGTATGTTAAATCCCCCAAACTTACTCATCTAATAACTGGAAGTTTATACCCTTTGAATAGCATGGCCCCATTTCTCACACCCCACAGGCCCTACCATTCTACTCCTTGTTTCATTGAGTTCAACTATGTTTGTCCTTTTAGATTCTACATATCAGTAAAATACAGTATTTGTCTTTCCCTGTCTGGCTTATCTCACTTAGTGTATTCTCTTCCACGTTCATGCTGTCACAAGTGGCAGAACTTCCTTATTTCTTATGGCTGAGAACTATTCTCTATATTTATATCACATTTTCTTTATCCATTCATCTGTAGTTGAATACCTAGATTATTGTTTTCGTATCTCAGCTTATGTAAGTAATGCCACGATGATTTTGGGAGTGCAGGTATTTCTTCAAGATGCTTGCTGATTTTTGTTTCCTTCAAATATATAATGAAAAGTGGGATCATATGGTAGTTCTGTTAATACTTTCTTGAGGAAACTCAATGTTGTTTTCCATATTGGCTATACCAATTTACATTCCCACCAACAGTGTACAAGGCTTTCATTTTCTCCACAAACTCACCAACTTTTTTTTTTGAAGTGTAGTTGATTTACAATGTTGTAAAGTTTCAGGTGTACAACATAGTGATCAATACCTTTATAGATTATACTCCTTATTACTCCACATCTTTTTGATAATCACCATCTTAATAAATTTGAGATGATACATCATTGTGGTTTTGATTTGCATTTCCCTGATGATTGGTGATGTTGAGCATCCTTTCGTGTACTTGTTGGCTATTTGCATCTTCTTTGGAAGAAGTCTAGTCAGATCCTTTGCCCATTTTTTCATTGGATTATATGTTTTTTGCTATTGAATTGTATGAGATCATGTATATGAATATTTAATATACTTTTGATATGAACTCCTTGTTAGATATATGATTTGCCAATATTTCCTTTGCTGTGCAGAAACTTTTTAGTTTGTTGTAGTCCAAATTGTTTATTTTTGCTTTCATTGCCTATGCTTTTGTTATTATGGTCAAGAAATCATTGCCAAGGTCAGTGAAAAGGAGCTTTCCCCTTGGATTTTCTTCTAGAAATTTTATAGCTTCAGGGCTTATGTGTAAGTTTTTAAGCCATTTTGGATTAATTCTTATGAGTGGTGTATGACAGAGCTTCAGATTCATTCTTTTGATATGGACATCCAGGTTTCCCAGCACCATTTATTGAAGACAGCATCCTGTTCCCATTGTGTATTCTTGATGTCCTTAGAGATTTGTTCAGTGTTTTATGTGTGGAATTATTTCTGGGCTCTCTGTTCTCTTTCATTGGTCTGTGTATCTGTTTACATGCCAGTACCATCCAGTAGCTTTGTAATATATTTTAAAATTAGGAACTGTGATATCTCCAGCTTTTCTTTTTCTTTCTCAAGATTGTTTTGACTGTTTGGGGTCCTCTGTAGTCCATATACATTTTAGGATTGTTTTTTCTATTTCTGTAGAAGATGCTATGGGATTTTGTTAGAGATTGCACTGAACTGAGAAATACCTTAGAGGTTTGGGGGAATTTCATAGAGAGAAGGTTAGGGCAGCTGAGAATAGGTCAGAGCTCAGCTATTGACAGTGTCTCCAAGTTTAAAGAAGGGATCCTGTCAGACTGGGATGCTGAACTCTGTTGAGAATGTGCCGGCTGACTGGGGCTGCTGTCTTGGAGAGGTCATGAAATTGGTTTTAATACAAACTAGATTCAACTATTGTGGTGGGTACAAATGGCCAGTGCCAGGGTGAAGAAGCATTGCCACGGTAATGCTTCTGGGAACAGGAAACAAACAGGAAGTCAACAAGAAGCAAACCAGAAAAAGAAGGTACTTTCTTTGCTCAGCTTTTTGGTTTCATTAGCATCCCTATTGGCACAGTTTAGTAGAAAGCAGCTAACAAGGCAGAAAAGTGGTTTGCAGAGTCCCGGGTGCAGCCTCTCAAGATGAGTGTAGAAGGATGTCTTTAGAGCTGAGAAACCATAATTTAACATCCAATATATCATAACAATCTAAATGAGTCATGCACAAAGAAAACAGATTAAGGTCAAGAATTTACCATTTTTTCTGCAGATACTGAAGGGTCTTGACTTTCCTATGTATTAATGGAAGGAGAACAGACTCTGGAATTTTGGTTAGTACACATTATGTGAAGAACATGTCAAATTGTGGAACTCAATCCACCTCACCTGCTCAGAATCTGAGACTGTATCTAAATTTTCTAGGCTGTAAGGAAATAATCCAAAGATAAAACATTGAAATAATGTGAGCTCTACAGAATATCTCAAGAGAGTCGACAAAATAGGTTTTCCTAAGAGGTCATTTCTATTTTATCTGCTCTCTGTACTAATCCTGAAGGCTTCATTCTGAATTGTGTGGCAGTTGTTAAGTAGGTTAAGCTGGCCTCACCAAGCCTACAAGTGGCTTATTACTTTGATCATTGTCTAATGTATGGAATCATTATTCACAAGCCTGAAAGAATTCTTGAGAACAAATCTGGTCCTGTCTACTACTTTCAGGAAGGACATATATTGTATCTCCATTGTAATCAATAACACATTTAAGTCTTGGAAAGTTATGCAATTTGCCTAAAGTAGGGCATTGCAATTTTTTTATTTCATAGAACATAAAAATTAAATAGTTTAAATTGTGTCCTTTGTTACCAGTTTTAGTTTCCTATTTATTTAATCAGATGAGGTATGTAACTTATCAATTCATTTAATACACAAACATGCTTACTTACACAATAGTATGCTAGAATCATATTGTGCTGGCTTACAAGATATGATTGCGAAATTTTCAGAAAACTCTCAGGACATGTTAAATTCAGCCATAATTAATGCTTAATTATATAAACTTGCAATTAAATAAATTATATTAAAAACAAAGGTGGTAAATACTCAGAACTCATTACTTGCTGTTTCACTGACTTTTGCAATTATGTTTTTTTGAGGTAATTATTCCCATTATATCTGCATAGTGGAATTATTATAAATGATGTGCTACTGAATATCTCTTCCCAAATCTGTGTTCAGCAATGTCAGGCTGATAGAGTGAACTTGGCTATGGTGAGAGAATTTATATGTCAGAAATAGGCAAAAACTATAAATCAAAAACTTGATTTATTATTTTATTGATTGTCTAGAACAGAGGCTCACAAAAGACATCCTGTGGGTCAAACCTAGTCCAGAGCCTCTTCCTGTACATTTCTTTCTAACACAGTGATACCCATTTATTTACATATTATCTAGGGTTGCTTTAGAAATACAAAGATGGAGTTAAGCAGTTGTAACTCGATGGTCTGTAAGTCGTAAAATATTTACTCTCTGGCCCTTTACAGAATATGTTTACCAATTTCTGGCACAGAGTTAACAAAATGATGGAGAAAACATTAGCAATGTAGATTGAAGATAAATTATGTTGTGTCTGTAGCAGTTATATGATCTATAGCACAAAAAATGAGGTAATATTCTTCTGATATTACGTGATTCACCCAAAAAAAAAATTGCTCACATCATTGATGGATGTATAAATTTTCTGTGTATGTAGAATGTTGAAAGAAGTTTTAGTTTAATTAATATAATATTTATGATGGTGGAAAACAGATAAAGAGTAGATCATATATCAGACTTAATGACGATAAATCTACTAAGAAAAGAGTCAGTGGATTGGGTTACAGCAGCATTGTCAAATCATGATTAAGTTTCAGCCATAAGGTGGCTACAGATATGAGTATAACAAAAAAAAAATCAATGAAAGCATTCTGTGGAATCAATGGCTATATGGAATTTACAATAAGTATTGTATATTTTATCCTTATTTATAAATTGTGTACTGCATACCCCTTATATCAGTAAACTTTATAATAAATTTATGTAAGTTTATACATACCTGTATTTTTTTCCTTAGAGGGGAAACATTTACCAGCACATCACTGAATGAGAGAGATATTTTTAAACTTTTTTAAAAAACATTTCCTATAAATTAAAAAGTCACATATATTTAAGTAAATATTACCCATTAATTAAAAACTGATATACAGCCTTTATATGGGGTAATAAAGTGTTTAAATCAAAGAGTTAAGTGCATCTTCTTTGGACTATCAATCATTTGAGAAATGAAACTATTCAGAAAAGATGGCAAAAGATGACTTTAGATGTACTTAAAACCAAGAACATTAACTGAAACAGTGACTGAAATATTTATGTCCATTAAGTTGGGTTATTAAAAATAATATTTCAAGATTCAGTTCAATATAGAGGAATCAAATTTAAATTTTAAAAATGACACAGAGCAGCTTTAAGAATAATTTGCCACTCAAGAGTTTGGATCCACTCCAAGAAAGGAAGACTCCCAGCCTTCCGGAAACTAAGCAGGACTTAGAGAAAATGAATCATCCTAAATGAGTAACAAACCTTTGCTTGTTCACTCTAAAATTACACACCAGATAACAAGACTCTTTGCTCAGATCTTTAGTGGCTTCTTCTAAAGTTTGGAATAAAATCTATACTCCTTAATATTACCTAGGAAGCCCTGCTGACTTTGCCAGTCCCTCTCTTCCAGCACTTCTCCAGCAATACTGGCTTCTTTATTGTTCCCACAAAATATCAGATATGCTGACCCGAGGGCTTTCACACGTCCCTTTCCCCTCCTTGTAGAGTAATTTTGCCCCGGATGTTCAGGTTGTTATCCCTCATGTTCCTCTGCGCAGGTGTTATCTGTAAGGGCTTTTTTTTTCAGACCATGCTCCCTGACTACTATTGTTTCCCCCTATCTTTCTCTGTCTTATTTTTCTGATGCTTATTTATTTGCATCACGTATCACAAACAGACATTATGATTTTTGTCAACTATTCTGTATTTGTTTTCCTCTCCCACCAGAATGTAAGTGCCATGGGACAGGGGTTTTTGTGTTCTGTTCTTCACAGTAGTCTTCGTGCTAATGAGTGTCTAGAAAGTAATAGCTGTTTAACAAATTGTTGAAACAAATTGTTGAAAAAAGAAAGAAAGAAAGTTAGGCAGTTAAGAGGGAAGGAAAGAAGGACAGAAGGAAGGAAGGAAGGAAGGAAAATTTTCTTTCCTCTAATGTGATTTGTCAAATGCTTTTTAGCCAAAAAATATATATTTCATTTTGAAAAGAACCCAGACACATTCTGACACAGTATGTTTATTCTCACTTTCACATCTTCTCTGTCTCTCATGCTGAGCATCTTGTGATTATCTGTACTCTTGAAGAAATTGAGATGTTTTTATAGTCTCTGTTTTTGATGGAAAAATAAACTTCTTGTCTAAGTTGAAACTAAAAAGAAGTAGTTACCATTTATCTGCTAACCCCCTTTATAATAGATAAAAATCAGTACTCTAAGATAACTTCATATCACACAAGAAACTACTCTTTTTGAGTGCAGCCAACTGTATTTTCCTGTTAAATTTTTAATGCTTACTGTCATAAAGACTATAGCAACATTGAATATAAAACACTATATTGATAATTATTTCTAAAATAATAATTTAGTGGCTTCAAATATTGAGATTTACCTCCCTGAAAACAAAGGTGTGTATCATGATAGTCATTGGAGCCCCACTGCTCCAGGAATTCTAATTTCTTGACAGCATCTGTGTTTCAGTTTATTGTCTACTGTCAGAAGATGCCCATTATCTGTGACAAACTTCAAATTAAAATAATTATCCTGGGTAGATTTTTCATTCTTTTACATTACATTGGAAAATACAAAGATGTGGGCATTGATTTATTTATCCCCAGGTAGGCTTAATGTTACATCCTTCTAACACAACCTAACAAATTTATATTGAGTGCCTAATATGAGGTGTTTTATTAGACACTGGAGTAGTATAATGGTGAATAATGTATAGAAATAAGAGCTAACATTTATTGAGTATTTACTGCATGCCAGTTACTCTTCTAAGTGTTTTACTTGTATTAATTGATTTAATCTTCAGAAAGGAAAGAAAGCTAGCTTCTATCTTCTTATTGTGTCATAAATTTTTAGTTATCTATCTAAAAATTCAGTATTATTGACTATCTAAATTTTTCTCCTGATCCTGGATATCAGAAAACACACACACACACTCTTAACTGCTCTCAACATTATATATTATTCTTATGCAGAAATCACTCTCAATCATTTTAAGGTTATTAAAATCTGGTGGTATCACTAGCCTTAACATTCTGTTGCTATTACCTTCATTGACCAAGCTGTGTAAGGAAATCAAGGTCCAAAGGGGAAGATTAGAATAAAAGTAACACCTAGATGGCACTTACTGTGCTTCCTCCTCTGTTCTTTATTCCTTAGGTATATTAAACTCTGTCTTCACTGAATAAACTCATTTGAGTATCAGTTAAACTATATGAGGGGATTATTATTATAATCATCCGTATTTCAGAGATGTTGAAGCTGGGACTGCATGCTAGGTGAATTTCTCAGCTCGTGCACTTAGCATGTTGTAGTAGGCAGGTTTCACCTGCTTGCATTTAGATTACTTGCCTCTGCTCATATACCATGGCAGGATGAAAGCAGCCAAAATATAAGTATCTACTATGTCTATCATAGTATGAAATGGTTTTACATTGTTAAAGAGAAACACTTATTCGTATACTCGTTGAAGAATGGCAAGGCAGACTTCATTCAGGACTATGGCCATAGGTATGGGGACTACTGCAGTGGGGTTTTGCATAAGAGAGAGGGAATTGGCTCAACTCTGAATACAACAAAGGCAAGTGGGAATTTCCAGCCACAGAGTAGAGTGGGAAGGATCAGTGGATGAAAAATTACTAAGCGGAAATATATGATAAGGGGGGATTTTGGCCAAACCAACCTAACAGAATTCTTGCTGGAGGCAGGGCAGGGTGATTAGATGTCATCTGGCACATGGTGGGGGATGAGGAATTTGATTGGATAGTGAGAGTGATTAGATAGTAAGGATGGAGGATTCTGACTGAACCAACTGAGCAGGATTCTTACTAAAATTGGGTTCTTAAGGACATGCCATTGATAGGGCTTAGTTGAAAAATGACTCAGAGGAGCCTGACTAGAATTTGGTCAAGGAAAGAATTTTTGCCAGAATAAGTATGCTAAGAATTGTAGCTTGCTTTTCCTCAGGAAACAAAAACAAAACTTCTTCTAGCATGAGTAATAAAATGTTTTAAAATATACTATATAACTTAAATTCCTTTGAAATGTAAGATATTAAGCATAACTCACCCTTATTTATTCAGAGTTGTATCTTTGAGTTTTCATCATTGCACTGCAATAAACTGGACAATTTCCCCCCAAAAATTAGGATTACCAGAGTCCAATGACCTTGTCTGTTGCCTAAAGGACCCAGGTTAAAATTTATGGATATTTTATGTAAGTATTTTCTCCAAAAATTAGAATAGTTCAGCCCAGAAGAGAGAAAATGAATAAAATCATCTTCTCCACCCTTTTAAATAAGTCGAGTGCTTTCTTCCTATAGGATGCTGGCTGGTCAAAAGATAGCTGGAATGGTTATGCTATTTTCTAACAGAATATATGCTGAAAAAGAACTATCAGTGATAAAGAGTGACATAATATGATGAGAAAGAGGTCAATTATTCAAGGAGATAGATAAGCTAAATTGCACTATCAACCACCTTGACCTAATGGACACTTATAGGCCTTTTAGTCCATCATTAGCAGAATACCTATTTTCATCAATTGCAAATAGAATATTCACCATATTCTGAGCCATAAATAAAATCCTAAGACATTTAAAAGAAGAGATGTAACAAAAAGTATGTTCTCAGACTGCAGTGGAATTAAACTAGGAATCAATAACAGAAAGTTAGGTAATATAGAGAATCTACAAGTTTCTAGAAATTAAACAGTACATTTCTAAATAATCTCTGGGTTCAAGGGAAAATGCAAAGGAAATTTTAAAAATGTTTTGAACTAAATAAAAATTAAAATGGAACACGTCAAACTGTGACGGATGCTGCCAAAGCAGTTCTTCGGGGGAAATTACAACGTTAAATGCATACATTAGGAAAAAAATCTAAAACCAATAACCCAAGTTTCCACGTTACAAAATTAGAGAAACATATTAACAAAGCTGTAATTTAACACCTCATTTCTAATAATTCAGATACTAGAATGACATTTATTTGCTACTTTTGTAAATCCCAACTCTAAACCTATGTCAGTCCTGCCCCCAACCCCCAAAATACCCTGTTACTTATTTTTGCTTGAGGAGAACAAGTTCTAAAATACTGTTTGAAGATAATCAATAGTTCCACTAACTACCCTTAATTTGGGGAATTGTTAAGTAACTTTCTTATTATTAATTTTCTTGCTACACTCGTATATTTCCAGTGGCCATTTAAACTCATGTCTAAAGAACACATAATATATCATTTTTGTTTTAAGATATTTCTTAATGTTTTTCCGTTTTCCTCAGTAGCTTCCTTACCTCTCAAAATAATTCTTTGGAGAAAAACAGTAGTAGTAATTTCTTGGACTCTAAATTCAGTTAACACAGTGTTACCTCCAATTATCAGCTTTATGAGAGCAGCTTAAAATACAATAACAACTTTCTGAAGTTAAGCAGAGAAAGCTCCTCAGCATAAAAGGTTCAGTACACTTTGCACACATACACATATTTAATGACAATGAATGTGTCACTTGATTTCAGAATTTTAAGAATTTTAAGATTTCAGGATCTTAAGTTATCATAGAAGGCAAGTGGAATGTTTTAATACACGCTTAGCATTACAGCATATGGTTTAGTATAAACTCTCAGGAAATAAGCCAGTTAGTTTCTCCACTGCTGATAGAGGAGAATCAAGTTTGGAATTCAAAATATGGAGCTTTCCTTCTCTTCTCTCCTCAGATCCATGTCTGTATTACTTTTGCCCTTCCATTTTTTTTTCAAGCAGCCTCCCCTAGTCTGTGTTTAGAGAAGCAGCTGGCCGCTATTTTGTGTCAGTAGCCCCATGAAGTAGCTATGGGGCTTCTTGAGGGGAAAAAGATAAATTTTGAAAAGTAGTTCTAAGTGTGTTTACCAGATGGCAGCTGAACTGCTTGCAAATCAAAATTTTGAGATGGCAAAAATGAATTAAGATTTCGGGGTGGACAGTTTTCTAAGCACCAATGATGACAGTTACATAAGCATCCCCTAGGCATATTCACGGATTTAATACGTTGTTTGTAGCTGTCGTTCTATAAAAGTTCACGTGCTGGGAAATCATGAGCCTCGTACTAGAACATGCAAATTTCCTAACAGTAAGCAAAGCTCTGGATTGTGTCTAATTCATCATTCCACCATCTGTTTAACGTGGATTTCTTGCTAGTTACTGGCTTGGAGTAAGTAATCTTTAAAATCTCTATTCATTCTGAACAGTGATCTGTGAAGTTTCATCCATAGAGCCTCTGCAGGACTCCTATAACTCAGCCAGTATCATGCTTAATACAAATTCAAAGCAAAAAAAAACAAAAAACAAAAAACAAAATAAGGTTTATATCCAGCTGTGGCCAAATTGTAGCTCATTGCTTTAACTTGTCCTCCTATGAATCCAAGTATTGCAAAGAGAACAGCTGCACAGGCAGTGCTACACTTTTCGTATTAACCATGCCCAATAAAAACTTCCAGAGGGGAGGATTTTAATCTTAAAAGGATGCTTGACTACAGCACTGGGGTTAATTTACTTAAATTGCAGGTCATGGTTATAGCACTAGATCCCTAGTATCTATTAGATGCAAAGTTCTAAATTATTATTGATACTTTCAGAAGGTATCACCCCTAATGGTCCAAACATTTATGAAGTTCTAAGATGGTATAATCAAATTATTTTGATTTTTCCTCTTGTATGTTTTGCTTTGTGGTATGAACACATAGAACAACAGCCTTTCACTTGTCATAGAGCCCATTGTATAAACATTCCTGTATTTGTATAGGACTATATCTTTCCTGTACGTATTATATTTAGGTGCTCATATTAGCTCTGAGGGTGTGAATGCTTGTTTGTTTCTTAGCCAAACAGTTTTGAAAACCAAAACAAAAATATTGACAGTAATAGGATAAAGAGTATACTTTATGATAGGCCTTTCCTGAGAAATATGGAGGTGTGAAAATCAAAGATAGTCAAAGAAGGTAGGAAAACACATAGAAGAATTTATTTTTGTGAAGAGATATCATTAGACAGAACTTAAATGTATGAGGGCAAAACCAAAGGAAAACAAGTTTGAAGGTTATTACATAACAAAATAAATGGGTATGTTGCTTAAGGAAATTCTAGTAAAATAAAGAGGGCATAAATTGTAACTAAATGAAAGTGAGGAGAAATAAATTTCATGACTCCTGTTTTACAGAATGTAAAATATAATTAGATTCTAGAAAAGCATCGGTAAACTCAAGTATCATAGATGTATCTTGCACGATTTAGGAAAGAGAAGACTTTTCATAGGAGACCTTAACCTTTTAAGTTTATTACCTCATAAAACACCTTTTCAATCATCACAAATTGCCTATTCCACCTGACTACCAGTTTGTCAAGTCAGAGTGCCCAGGCGAATTCAGTTTACAGTGTATGTATTAAAAGGATATTTCTATTTCTATGTTAGTATTATTTTATTGAATATGGAGATAACTTCAGTAAATCAGGGAATGTCTAAGAAGTTGCTGGTTTTTCTCAAAGGACGTTCTACTAAGGAAAGGGCATCAGTAATGCTGGACTGTAGTAAGACTGGAATAAGAGATTTGAAAGTTCTCAGCAGTTTCTTCTCTCTCCTCTGACTTTCTGTGTGATTCAGACATGTCTATATATTTGAAATGACTGGTTTCTGAGCTCCAGTCACTGACTTGAAGCTGAAACGATTATTTGGAGAAAAACAAAATCTCTGAAAAGAGCTCTGTCTGCCTTAATTTTACTGTATTTCTGGGCCCATGCCAAGAAAATGTAGTTAGAGTTAGGGTCATTACAAAAAAAAATAGTGTTTTTATTTGGTAATCATTCAGATGGAGGAGAATGTGTATTCTCTGAGAACTTTAAATACCCAAGAGATAAGCTTTAAACACTGATGATAGAATATATTTAGCAATCAGATAGGAAAACATAAAGATTGAAATTATCCAGTGGAAGTGATGGTGTGCAGAAATGGATGCTCTTCTAAATCCTAAACCATGGCATAAATTTCTAGCATTGTTTCAATGTTGTCAACATATATATTACGAGTGAAAATTATCCTAATACACTTAAAAATCAATAAGAAATCTAAGTATAATTCAAAAGAATAAACAGGGAAAGATTACAAGCAAGGTCACTATAGAAAAAATATGTTAATGAGAATAAATGCCCGCAAATTGTTCACGGTTGAAGATATGCAAATTGACAGAAAATGATACATCACTTTTTAATTTAAAAAATTTAAAATGTTGTGATACTCCTTGTTGGTGAAGATCTTGGGAAATATCTTCCCAACTTGGGAAAGTTAAAGTCTAACATAATATTTTGGGGAGTTTAATTTTGTTCAACTTTCTAGAGGACATTTACTCTTTTAAACCAAATGTAGTACTAAAATACATCCTTTAGACAAAATAGCAAAAATGTCATGATATTTAAACAAGAGTTATATTATTTTTATTAAAAGAAACTGGAAGCAACAAAATAGTGTATTTGTGAAATAAATTATGGTAGAATCATATGATGGAATATTATACAATAAAAAGGAGTGACTGCTTTTGCTAATATGGAGAAAAGGCAAGAGAAGGAAAAAGATTCCTTAACCATACAAATATGTTCGTCACTTTGTTATAACACCTGAGACCTTGCTTTTTTCCCCAGAAACTGCACTGGTCTTGAAATCCTTTCAAGTTCCCATTCTCTGACTATCTTCACACTACTCTCTACAGTAAGTACTTCCATGACAAATAATTAACCTCCATGGGACTTCAGCTCCATTGGTTACATCTCTTTTAGTATCCACCACTTTATTTTTGTTTTTATCTTCTTCTTCATCAAGTTTAGATTTCAGGGCACATAATTATAGACATGCCCTTACAAATATCCTCAATTATGTCTTCTTGTCTCCTCTCTTCTCTTCTCTTTCCTCTCTTTCTTGCTCTCATCCCTCATCTTTCTCATTTTATTCACAGGAGGAAACTCTGATCCTAAGTTAAATTTTGTATACATTCTCCATGAATTCACTTTAGGGACTGACCTTTGCTGAAGTAAATCTCACAATTAGGGTCCAGTGATTTTATTTTGAATTCATTATTTCAACAATATCTAATATATGTTGGTTTCCTGATAAACTGACTTCCTTATTATCTGGTATGTCTATGTTATAACTTCTCCTTTCTCCTAAAACTTCCAATTGTGTATATTTTGCCAATAACCTCTACTCATATTTCATTAACAAAATCAAAGCTATTAGATGGACTTATCTGCATATACCTAAATCACATCAATCACAAAAAATCTACTTGTTTTCTTACTTAGTTTCTCTACCTCTTCTTTTGTTGCAATAGAATATTTTCATGTTCCTATAAATTATGAATTTTTCTCCTTAAGCTTGATCCCACCCACTCTTGTTCTCTCAAAGACCTCCTCCCTCAGTTATCCTCTCTGTCCCCACACATAGCCAATCTCTTCTTTTATACACCAGTACTCTTATAAACATGTCATCGTGCTCTATTAAATCTCATCCTGGAAAACAAAACAGAAAAAATTTATCCCACATATCTCCTGTTACTCACTCACTAATTTGGCTCCCATTCCAGACAAGTTTTCAAATAAACTTTCTGGGTCTCTACTTCTTCACATATAGCCACTGTTTCAAGAAACAACAAACTGGTCCTTTTTTCCACGTCTTATCACTAAAATTCTTTATTTTAGATACCTAGCAACTACCACAGTGCTATATATATGTGTGTATGTGTGTGTATGTGTGTGTGTGTGTGTGTGTGTGTGTGTATATATATATATATATATGTATATGTATGTTTCTTCAGCTTTTAGTATTAGTTGGTACTCCATTTTATTGAAAGTCCTTCTTCATTTGGAACCATACCCTTTTGCTATTATTCTCTCACAATGCCCTTTCATTTTTTGCTTCCATTATTAAATCTTTCTTCTATTCTTATTTCTGTATATTGAATCTTTTTAAGGATTTCTCCTGGAAATAATTCCTGGGTTTTTTTTTTTTTTGTCTAAAATCTTTCCCTATGTGATTACTACAAATACTATAGCTTGAAATAGTGTTAAAAACTGATAGTGTATCTTGAAGCAGTATCTCTCATTTTTAGTTGCATACTTTTTCTTCCAACTACCCATTTGATATATATTTCTACTTTGAATTGTGAAGAAAATCTCAAAAGCAGTATGTCCAAAACAATGCTCCTGATTACCACAGTTGAAAATTGCACCACCAACCTTCCTGACTCAATTCATAAGTAGATTATTTCCATTCCTCCCCCCACCATTTCTACTTCTTTATAAAGTTCTATTTCTTCTGCCTTTAGCATATATTTTGATTCTGACCATCACTGTTTATTTCTACTGACGTTAATTGTAGCCGAAGTCATTATTCTGTTATTCCTCCAAGTTTATCTTCCTTCTTCCAAGTTATTTTATGTTTTTCAAATAGATTCTTCAAAGAACAGTAAGAGTAATCTATCAAAACAAAAACACACTATAAACCTTCACCATTAATCACGTGTCAGTGGCTTATCACTGACTAAAATCCAAACACTTTATCATGAATCGTAAGACCTTGTTTGCATGATGTAGTCCTGCCTTGCTCGCCAACCTCATGTAATACTCTCTTTGCTGCTATCCTAACACTGGGAGAGTCTCTTTCCTTTGAACATGCCAAGACTTTTTTGCATACTGTTTCCTCTAATGCTATTATTCTTCCTCCAGTTCTTAACAAAGATTGTCTTTTTTTCTACTTCTAGTCTGTATCATTTAATCTGTTTTTACATTCAGATAATACAAACTTTATTTCAACTGGCCTATAAAGTAAGAAAACTTATTGGCCCATGTATTGGAAGTCCAAACGGAATGCAGACTTCAGGTTATTTTAAATTGAACAATCAACTGGATAACTGATGGGAAATAGAGGGGAAATGATGAGAAAATGATATCTTCAACAACGTTTAGGATAAATTTTAGGGATTGTAGAGCTAATATCAAGGCAGGTTAATGGTTAAGATACTGCAGATACCTTCAACATCAGAATTTTTATGGAGGGAGAATTGTTCATGGGTTTGATATAAAGGGACTACAAAGGCAAAAGCCAGTGCAAGTTGATGAAAGTAGAACCATACTAAGTTCTACTAAATCTATGCTCAGAGAGAGGAAGCTAGAACAATTCAGCAGAAGTCTGTGGCTCCTGAATCACAAAGAAAACAGATATGAGACTAGATGAACTTCAACTTTTTTGCCTCTCTCCAAATCCAGTTTTCTTCAGACTTATCTGCATCCATGCTGCTGAAGGTTGCTTCTTTCCCTCCAGTCTGAGCGTATTTCCCTATTTCCAGGCTATGATTGACCTGTTTCATTTTTGTACCTCAGGCTCTTTGCCACATATGTTCTTTCTTGGGCATATGTTAGACTGTTCTCAGTGGTTCCTTTCCTATCAAAATACGTACTCTACCCAGGTCAGATTTCTCCCATTTTAGAGGAAAAACTAACCAGAAGAGAATGAAATAATATATTCAAACTGCTGAAAGAAAAAAACCTGCCGAACAGCTTACCCAGCAAAGCTGTCCTTAGGAAATGAATGAGACATAGAGACTTTCCAAGACAAAAAGGCTGAGGGAGTTATCACCACTAGGCCCACCTTACAAGAAATGCAAGAACAAGAAATTGAAATTAGCAACATGAAAACAAGTGAAAATAAAACTCATGGGTAAAAATAATTATACAGTCAAATTCAGAATACTCCAATACTGTAATGGTGGTATATATATATCACTTTTAACTCCAATAGGAAAGTTATTAAAAATAAAATTATATATTAAAAATAACTATACTTAAAATAATTTTATGTAATAGAGAAGGGTGTAAATTGTGACAGAAGTTATAAAGATGTAACAGATCATCAACAAATATTGTAATTGTGCTTAAATCATCACTAATCTAGGTGTGCCCAGAGTTTGCATCCTTCTATTTTGTATGGCCCAGTTCTTACATACACTTGTAAACTTTCATATGAACAGACAGTAATAATCATACTGAATAATGACAACTGGGACAGTATTAGTGAAGCAAGAGGTTGGAAAGTGCATTGTTTTAATAGATGAAAAATAGAACTACTTCAGGAGAGTAATTGCTATTATTTAGGACAATATGTTTGTGAGATATATGGAGGTGGAAGATGAGGCCCTGAGACTACTGACTAACAAAAATATGAACCAAAGGAGCTAGCTCTGCATGAGGAATTTACACTTAGATGAAAAACAGAGGAGCGCAGAAATGTGTGTGTATGTGTATATGTGTGTGGGTAGAGTGGATTTGAGAGAGGGTAACATGACAGTAGGCAAGAACCAGCAGGTAAAAGGCATTGACAAAATTCACTTCTCAGAGATGTTATGGCACATTATTGCAAGAATGGAGATGTCTAATATGCCATTTTAATTTGCTGCATTTTCTGTAATGTAAACTCTGATTCTCTCAACCCTCAATAAGTCTGAGACTCATAACTGTAGTGACTTAGAGCATAAAGGAATAAGGCAGTAAGAGGATACATTAATGGTTTTGCATCCAGCCCTCTATTTCTGATGCCTGTGCTGATGGGCACCTTTTTTTCTAGAGGGCAAGTCCATCCTAAAGGTTCAGTTTATGACCATAACTGAGGTGAAATTTATCTACCACTGAGCTAAAGAGTTGCAGTGAAGCTGCAATTTAGGAGTAATTTAGGACATCAGGTGGGCCAGCCTCCTTTTCTCAAATACATTAGAGGGAAGTGAGTTTAGAAAAGGGGAAGCCAACATCTGGATTACAGTGATGTAACCACTTCCTTGCAGATGGAGGATGATTTAATTATTCTAGAAAATTTTATCTGTATTGATACAGTGCAGTTGAAATTAAAAAAAAAAAAACCTTCTACTGTGTCATTTAGAATGCTTCCAAACAGAACTTTATTTAAATGAGGACCATCACAGTATGTTATAATCCACATGATGTGAACTTTAAATTAGGTGACCTTGGGGCTGCAGGTTTTTACTGAGGGTGACGGGCAGGCACAAGGTAAAAGACAATAGGGAGAGAGTGATGTGAGGAGAGGAGTATTTAAATTTTGAGATTTAGCAAACAACCAAAGATGAGAAGGCTTTTGAGTCATCTTCTTCTGCATGCAGTAATCCATCTGTCAGATGATTTCTTTTAGTCACTTAAATGTTGCCGTGCCACCTCCTTCCCCAAATGCCCTGTCTACAGTAACACCAGACAACTTGCCAAGGGTATTCACAGGCAGAGGGCATCTGAAAAACACATTTGTATTCCAGAGTAGCACACAGAAAATCACATCACCTCAAATTCTGACTAATATACAGATACAAGTAGCAACCCTTAAGATAAGGGGGAAAAAAAAACCTCTGCTGTTGCTGAGTTCTCAGCAAGTAAATCAGAAAATTTCTACATCTTAAGACTGATGGGAAGTAAAAGGAGAAAAACAGCGTAATTAGATTGTCAAGCACAATAGCAGAAAATACCAGATTAGAATGAAGTATGGGAAATTAAGACAGTGTATAAAATAGTGAGGGTAAGAGGCTTAAAAATAAAAATAATAAAATGTTCTTGAAAAAAAGAATAGATAAAGTAATTTTTCTGATGCTATAGAAATATCACTGCACTTTCATTAAGAGAGATCAGAGGTTAGCATCAGGCTCACACTGTGTTATTACCTTTATATTATATGTATATTTCTGAACACATTTATTTGTTGTCCTTATACGTTGTCCAGTCACAGGATACCTTTAGGTATTTTTAAGAATAGTTTTTTAAGTGTGTAGAATAAACTGGTTCTGATGTGTCTTCCCCAAATGAGCAGAATAATACCTTTGCGAGGATTATTGAATTTGCTGTCACCCTTTTTATATACACAGGCATATTAGGAAGTATGAATAGAAGAAACATAAAAGCATGAAATATTGCTTTCAATCTCTGTATTTATTCCTCCTAAGAATGAAAATGTTGTTTTTGGAGTTATTTATTCACTCCAGAGACTCCTGTGCACCAGGCTTTATGCTAGTCTAGAACACCAGGTAAAGAAGGGGGGTCTTTAGCAGCATTGATTAAAGGAAGTTTCCTCATGGAGGTGACAAGGTAAGTATTCTAGAAAAACAGTAGTAAACTGGGCAAAGAAATCCTGGTTGTATTTTCAAAGGCATTAAACTGAGATGTCACATTAGCGACCCACAATGAGCCAGTCATACCCTCCTTTATTCTTCCTTGTGCCGTCCTGCCATGTTGACCTGAGCTTAGCTTCTTGACTTCTAACTGTAGCCAATGAGATCTTGGCAATGTAATGTAAGCAGAGGTTCATATACACTGTTTTAAACTGAATGTTTGTGTCTGTGCACAAATTCCTATGTTGAAGCCCTAAACCACAATGTGACTGTATTTGGAGACAGGGCCTTTAACAGAAGTAATTAAAAGTTAAATGAGGTCACAGGGTGGGGCACTCATCTGACAGGATTAGTGTCCATATAAGAAGAGACAGGAGAGAGTTCACTCTGTCTCTCTGTGAATGTGCGCACCCAGGAAAGGCCACATGAGGACCTGGGGAGAGCAGATGGCCCGCAAAGGAAACTGAATTGGCTGGAACCTTGATCTTAGACTTACAGCCTCCAGAGCTGTAAGAAATAAATTTGTGTTGTTTAAGCTACCCAGAGTGTGGTATTTTGTTAGGGTAATCCAAGCTAAGACATGCACTTTCGCATGATTTGGAATGAGGAACCTGGTACCCAGCCACACTGTTGTGGAAGTCCAGACTATCCTCCTCTGTAGAAAGGCTGCACGGAGAATCCCTGGAGTGTAAGACATCATATGGAGAGAGAGTATATGTGGAAGAAAATTGAGAATCCAACTCTTCTCTCTCCTATTCACGTGTAGCTGTCTGTATGAGTGACCCAGCTGACCTACATGGAACAAAGGACCCATCAAATTTGCACAAAAGAAGTGTGACAACTGTTAAACCATTGTTGTTTTAAACCACTGTTCCCATCTAGTAGGTGTCTCTATGTGGTTTTCTAGTAGAGTTTGGTGTTCTGAATAATAAATGACACATGTCAGCATATATGCCTCATCCCTCATGATGACTAGAACATAACTTCCTGCAAGTGGTCCAGATGATGGCACGAGCCTAAATACTTTGGTTTGTGTTGGAGAACTGCAGGATCAATTTTATCTTCATCAAACCCCCAGGGCACTGTCCAGGTATAAAGTGATTTGGTGGTGCAAAGTTTGGAACATACAATCTGTGTGGCAGAATTTTGATTCTTTGCTATCTATGGATTTTTGCGTATCGAACTGGGATATTCTTACATAGAACAATTTATAGCTGACCAAACTAAGTACAGTCTTGCTTCAGTATCCCGTGAATGATTCTGATGTTTTAATACTGGCCTTTATACTCATTAGCAAATACAGGTTTACAGTTTTACAAACTCCAGAGCTCCATTTCCCAAGCCATGAACCCTGGCCTGGAGCTATATAACAAAAGATGCCATTTCTTTCAGAAATGAAAGAAGGAAGTGACATCTTTTTAAAAATTTACACAAAAATTGATTCTGTTCTCATCCTCCTAAGGAGAGAAAAATGTTATTTAATTAAATGAATTCCTGACACATCATGGCTAATTAGTAAGAAACTATTATTATCAGAGTACATAAAATAATTTTGCCTTTAAAAGTTTTGAAAAAATCTATGACTAATACGAATAATGTTTTTCTTCACTTTTTTCTATTTTTCCTTTTGCTATACTTGAATTTTGATGAAAGATTATGAAGCAAGTCTCTGTGAATATATGACCCAACCTAAATCTAATACCAGCCCATCCATATCATCCTTCCATAGGTGTTTCATAAGTCTTCAGATTTAAAGCACACACAAACCTACACCACCAGGCTGGTATACTATATAAATACAGTGTCATCAACTAGTAGCAGAGAAACAAAAAGGAGCATTACATAAAGAAGCAATAAAGATTCCATGTGGAATTTCACCTATCGTTCACTAATGGAATTGTCACACAAAATTCTAAGATGATATTTTGTGTTCATAGCTTGAATCTGAAATACGTAAATTTTAAAAAGCAAGCAAATGTAAGATTTTTATCTTATAATTTCTTGGTTTCAGGAATTTTGTCTTGATATCCAGAGAAGATTTTTAGTTAATTGTCTTTTTAAGTTTTTAAGTCTATAACAAATTTATTTTATAAAGAGTTTCTCAGTTTTGCTGAGGTAAGATGTGGGTCACCATTGTTCTCTTTGTCTTGTATTTTGAATAGAGGACTCATGGCTTATGGTTTGACTTTGAATTCTTTGAATATTAGATGGTAAATGAGCCATAAATGTGTTCATTGCAGGAATCATATCGGAAGGATTATCTACATTTGTTTTGAATTTCCAGTTCAGATTCTCAAATTTGAGCCAAAACTATAATATGAGCAGCTGGTAAACAGTTCTAGTATCTCTGATGATTATCAATATAATGGCAAATGTGAGCAAAAAAAACAGAATAAAGTCCCCCCAAAAAGGTACTGATTCTCTCAAAGCACAAATTATGTTGAAGTAATAGGTTAACCTATTAAAGGAGCTTTGTAGTGACCAACTACTAAATTACTACTTATCATCTAGCAAAGTACAAATTTAAAATAAGAAAACTAGGTTTGAATCATAGATCAGTAATTTGTTATTCATTTGTTCAGGATGAAGTTAACTTTATACATTTCAATTTCCTCATCTACAATAGGGTGCTTTTAAGATGAAATGGAATAAAACAAATAGAATACTTTGCACAGATCCTGGGATATTATAGAGCTGAATTATTGTTAGCTTTTCTTGTTATCATAGAGGAAAAACTTTTTTCTCCATTAACACTGTTTCTAGGAAAAGTTATTTTTCTCTACAATTCTGGCCATTGGACCTATACTTAACGTTAGCTTAATTGAAGTACAAACATTGATCAAAAATCCTCACTTAAGTGTTGCTACTCTATCAAATATCCTAAATCTGTCATATTAATGCTCTTGTCCTTCCCTGTAAACTTAAACTTTCACGTTCCCCTCAGGTGTAGGTTTGGGGATAAGCAAGCTTATTCTCACACCTGAGCCAAAACACTTAACTTCATCTTTATTACTAAAAAAAAATGCATTTCCTGTATGATGTCTCTTTTGTTTTCTATCTCAATTAGTTTAGAACTACATTTAAATAGAGGGGTATTGATTATTGGGTCCTATTTGAACACAGTAATGATTATCTGTCTCATGGCACAATTTTGAGGGAAAAAGGATTACCCATGTAAAAGAGCTTAGAAATGGGCATGACATGTTAAATGTTAGTTATTATAATTCTTAATATTTTTCAAAAAGTCTAAACATTTTCAAGAACTAACTGAAGTACAGTGAGGCTCAAAAGAGCTTATATGGCCCTTGTGTATCATTTTAACTAATAACACAGTACGTAAGTTTAAATGATTTTCCAATTCAGGGCATGAGTTAGACTACATGCTAACATAGTTTGTTTTTGAAAATGATTATAGACCTATGAACATCATAGCCTCCCAAAATCATCCCGATTATAGTAGAAAATGTTTTATTGGAGCAAACATTTCAGAATAGGATTGGAGAGATACGTGATTTAAATAATAAAATAAAGGTAATGATTATACTTTCAGTGCTTAAATAAAGAAGCAGATTCTAACAAATCATATATTTTACTATCTTTCAAAGAAAATACACATATTCAAATAAGCATTTTGATCCCCAGCTCGTTTATTAAGAGTTCCATTATCTTAGGTTATTACAGGGAGGTAGGAGATGGGCATAGGCATTTAGGCATTAACTAGAAAAAAGGAGTTTGTATTTAGAAAAAAATTATAACTCTTTTTGGCATAAAGCTACCTCTTAATTATAACATTCTGATGACTCTAGACCATGATTCAAAAGTGAGTGGCATAAAAATTATGCTAGATCTTGAATGTCCTAAATTAATAGAATATATTCAAACATATTAGCAAAATCATTCATATCTGACCTGAGATTCTCACAGTGTACAATGCGGAACGTTATACCCTTTGAAACAATTTCACATCAATGAACTAGCATTTTCATCGTACAAATTCTTCAGGTACTATGAAGTATTGCTATTAGTATATAACAGAAAAATAGACACTTGAAGAAGTAAAGAAATTCCCCTAAACTGATGAGGGATTAATATTAAGATTTTGACTATTTTTCATTGCTGTTAGATCCAGGTATCCCAGCAAGTTTCTCTTTTTTAGCATATAGAGAAAATGACATTTTTTTTCTTACA
Source organism: Vicugna pacos (assembly GCF_048564905.1). NCBI lineage: Eukaryota > Metazoa > Chordata > Mammalia > Artiodactyla > Camelidae > Vicugna > Vicugna pacos. The sequence continues at coordinate 18,067,779 of NC_133011.1, forward strand.
GGACCGAGGTTTCTCAAGCCAGAAGCTACCAGCACTGGGCCACCTGCTATCCCAGCCTAGCCCTCCCAAATGGTAAGGATTTCAGTAACCATCCTTAATAATAAAGCAGTGCAATAATTAAACAACCATTAGAAAGCTTTGGTAGTATTTCATATGTTTAGATTTCCTGGTGATGTCAAGAATATTATTATTTATGCATTGTTATTCACTAATTTTAGTTCACTGCTATGTAGCATGTCTATACATCATCTTCAGGCATCATAAGAACTTTTAAAATTGTTTCATAGTATGCCTTAATTAACAAGTAAATCAGTTATTGTTTCATAGTATGCCTTAATTAACAAGTAAATCAGTTATCGAAAAGGAAACCCTTTTTTAAAACAACCGTTCAATTTTGTAAACACGAGTAAGAATGTATTTTATTTTAGATCACCACTGTTGTTCATTTTTACTTTAATTAAAATGTTTAATAAGAATTTTAAGGCATATCAAATAGCATTTTGTGATCTATTAGATTGAATGGTTTAATAATACTGCTTATTGAATTATTCCTGATTCTTCAGACACATAACACTAGGAACATTGAACAGAAAGAAAAGTAATTAAACATGTAATTGTATGTGACATGATATATATTTAAAAGAAAAACATAGACTAAACTTCTCACTCCAGCTGCATTATTGCCCTGAGACAGACTTTTGTAAATCATTCTCATAGAAACGCATGAATCATCTATTTGACTCTCTGAACTGCCATAGAAAAATAGTGCAAAAAAAGCTGTTTCAGACCAAATGATTTATAAGATGGTGGATTATTGGCTTTAATACTATGGAATGCTAATTGATGGTAGAGATACTAGCTCTAGATGTAAGATTTTCACAATAAATGAATGTTCTCTGCTGATGTTTAGGCAGGTAATATTTTTTATTTTAATACATATGATTCAAAGAAAAATTACATAAAATTTTACTGTCATTTCATTAAACTATTACTAAGTTAATAGGAGCATAAATTACATATTTTACCTTTTATAAACCCATTCAAATCCATCATGCTTAAAAATAATCTCATTTAAGGGATTTTATAGCAGCTATTACTCTAATTACACATTCAAAAAAAAAAAAAAGACTAGGTCTTTACATTTAAGGAAGCCAAATATAAAAACTGAAACATAGAACTAGCCAGGGTATCCCTTTAAGTATATTCTATGTACTTAGTTATTTATTGATGAAAATATACTAATGGAAACCTGTGCATCCAAGCCCATGCTTATTCTTTGAACAAAAGCATTGCTTAACGCTATGTCTAATTTAAAAAAATATAAAGACTTGATTCATTCAATTTTATACAGTTCTTTAAACTAGTCATAAAGAGTAGTGGACCCAGCAATTCGAAGACAAAATGACAGATGTGAGATGTGCCTTTATAGATAAATCAAAATGATTTGGAATTCTAAAGAATTTTCAGAAATAGCTTAATTATGCTTCTGTATTAGAAATCCCTCTTAGGGAAGATGAAAGTAAATTTACAAAATAAATCTGCAGTCTGTATGAGAAAGAGTTAATGTTCTGTTTGCCTAGCAAACCAGATTTGGTTGTAATCTTTGGTTAATATCTTCAATACATAGTTCATTATGTTTTACATGCATTTGTCTATTTTTCTAAATATATCCAAGAAAAGCTATTATAACGTTTAGCAGGTATTTTCATTCACATTTCTATCATAAGATTGTATCATTCTTTTCTGTATCATAAGGCATTGCATCCTATTGTGAATCATATTATAAAGAGTTTAGGAAAGATTTTATGAATCTCTGAAGAAAAATTAAGGTATCTATTAGCCACATTCTTAGACTTTATTATATAAGATATACAATCTTAAAAAAAGAAGTCCTTAATCATTTAAATCAAAATATTTTTTTTAAAAGCCAAGAATTCAGGTATTAGAGGAATCATAAATATAAGCTCAATCTAGATACTTAGAGAATGAAGAGATTTCCCAAAGCTATCATACATCATACAAATGTTACTTTTAGCAAATAAAACAGAAGGAACAGTTGTCTACTGACAGTTATGTTCACATGGCTCTAGTCAGCAGGAATGTTATGAGTCTCTGTTGCCCATGCAAATCAGCAAAACATGTTTTCATTGAGAAGAGAGTGATTAGGGAACTATTTTTTTTAAAAATAAGTCATGTTCTTATGGGAAGGCATCATGAGTTAGAAGCTTTTGCAATCTAGTTGATGTTTACATTTCTTTTGTCTTCACTTTAAGCCAGAGATAAATTTGGTTTATGCTGTCACTTAATGAATATAAATTCTATAAAGGCACCTACAAAGCATGCTATATTTTAGGTGGAATTTTATTACAGGATGTTCTTATGCACAGAACTGCAATCAAAGGCCTACGTGGTTTGTTTTCTTTTTCTTCCAAATCTCTTCTCATCCGTCCTCTGTGCCGGCTTCATTCTCACACTGGTAGTAAAGTGAGTTTAACCAAACAAAGCCTTATCACACCAAGACAAAGAAGTAGGCCTGTGTCTTCCTAGGGAATTTGATAACATCAAGAGACCCTCTCATCAAATGTCCCCTCAAATTTCATTGACCAGGATGGAATGTTCTCATTTCTAAAAAGATAAATGGGACTCCCCTTAGGCGTGATATGATAGTGGCTGGGTTTTCAGTTTCCCCTCAATGCAGAGCTGTAAGGGGAGAGTCGTAGACATGAACAGTTTAGGTTCTACAAGGAAGAGAGAAGAAAAGAATGGTAGTAGGCAGCTAACAGTTTCTCTCCTACAGACTGAAGAGACTAAAAATATATATGTATACTAACTGCTCTAAAGCATAATGATAGGATCCGAATATATGTTACAGTACAGCTCGCTAAAACCAATGTCAATCACTTACCATCAATGATTTAGTAACATCTGTAATTCAGTCTTTGTATGGGCCAAGGAAATAAGCCAGTATATAGGGTGCTGTGTTCATAGAGATTGTCCTTCTGGTACTCTGAATATCTTTCAGTGCATTAATCAAATAAAATTGACATGTATTTTCCCAAAATATTGTCCAAATAGCTATTCTTTAAAGTACCAATGAGCTAAAAGAGGATAAAAATAAGGTATTTCCTGTCATTGAGCTTATATGCTAACAATTAGTAACAGATGTCCAAGATTTCAGTAAGAATTTTTTAAACCAAGCAGGTATTTTAGATTTGATGTAAGATATAATGTGAATTGTAAAATGACCTTTGGCAGAATACTGAAAATTGATTAAGTTTAGAAGGAAGGATCAAGTCTTTTAAATAAACTATATAAGAACTTGGGTGAGCTTATGTGCGATTATATAGTGTGGTGCACTAAAAAAGTACAGAACCTTTGAAGAATGGGCATTTATTTTTCCCTGGTTACTAATTAGCACTTCTTATTTTTTTAACAAGTATTTCCATTTTCACTTATTATCCTTTGTTTTATTATCAAGCATTCTTTCTCTGTGTATCAGTGGAGGCGACTGTGGTTTAGGATTTTGTTACCCTTACCACCAGCTCTTGCTTCTAGAAGAAAAAAGGTTAAGTATCTCTCCTTCAGCATTCAAACAAATCTCTAAAACTGGTATTTATTGGCTAACCTATATCCCTACACCTGTAGCAAGGGAGGTGAAACAAGCTGACATACGGCAGGAAAGGCTGTTTCCCAAAGCAAGAGATGGTAGGCTAATGAAAGTAGATGCCCTATACCTGGTATTTAGAAAGAAAATAATTTTTGTATTTATAGCTTAAGTGAAAAAGGCAAAAGAGATGGATCTGGCCTGAATGTTAGGGTTTGTACTGTTACGAGAATGAAAAATGAAAAAAGAGGTTTCACTGATAGAAACTGGAAGATATAAATTATGTGGCTGAGAAATGTTCAAAAATAGGACTTGAATGAATGTGTTGAGAGTATAGATGAGTGAAAAATTAAAAACTTAAACTGATCATTGAAATACTTGCTATATTTCAAACCTTATATTGAAAATGCAAGGAATAAAATGACCTGGTCTTTATCTTCAAGAATTTGAACCAGTTGGGGAAGATTTTATGTACATGTATATAATTATGATGAAAATCTCATAGATAATGATAACCATATGAAATATGCTAGCGAAGTATTCCAGAGGGAAAGGCAAGATGATTAATGTCAGGTGGTCTGAAAGAGTTGAAAAAGAATCAGAGATAGCTTTTTAAATGAAATTATATATGCTTGTGGCTTTGATGATGGATAGAACATTCACTGATTGTTGGTAGATACTATCTGAGAATACAATGTACTCCATGTATGACTTAATATTGCTTAAAACAGTCAAAAAATTGATAGCATTCTTTCACATAACACACATTACTGAGTCTCTACAATGTTAGCCACACAGTTCTAAGAACTAGGGTTATACTGAACATTTCTTATTTCAACTTACATCTTAATGGAAAGGGTCAAACAAACAGAAGTAGAATAAACAAGGAGAAAACAATACATACCAAGAAATGTATGAACATCATGAATATTCATTATCTACTATCCTCAGATACAAAATTAAGATTATAATTAATATTTTCCTTGCAGTACAGGTAACCAGTGCCATAAAACAAAAATCACACAAGCAACATGAGCAATATGATAGCACTATGACCAGGGACTCAATATAACTGTGGTAATTTAAGTCCTGGAACAAATCAAACTGGCTGAAGACATTTACCTTGACAGTTCATCTTTCCTATACAAATTAGGATGTTAAAAATCATACCAGGAGAACTGAAAGAAATAGTTCTTAATTTATGGATGTCAGATTCATAATTTTTATTATACACAGTATTGTTGATAAATACCACTTGGGATTTCAAATAAATGATGTCATTAAACTAAATACACTATGTGAGGCTCTGTAGTGGGCTGATAATATAAACAGTTATGTACAATAGCTACACATTTAGGAAAACTATATGTTATTATTGAAAGCTGTATCTGTAGTTACATTTATCATATTAATATATTAAATTATTTATGTTTATGTCTGGATGATACGAGATATTTTAATGAAAAAGCTAATATAAGATATTTCACTGAAAAAAATAGCAAAAGAAATATTTTGTGATGTTTTGAAACAGAAATTATAATATTGTAATGTCAAATTAAGTCTTCCATTTTACTTGGAAAGTGGCTTATTGGGATTTAAGAGATTTTACACAGTGTTTTGAATATTAGCTTAAATTAAATTTTTTTCATAATCAAGGTATTATGCATTTATGAACCATTGTAATAGTATAGAACACTTCAATGTAATAAATCAATTTATCTATCTAATTATTTTAAAAATTGTAAATAAACCCTTTAAAAAGAAATCTCAGAATAGTTATAATTTTCATAGTTGTGTTCAAATAAATGCAGGGCAAGATTTATCAGAAACCAGCTGGGCTTCCTGGGCAATGCTCCGCAGTGGCTTGGAGGAAACTCTCCCGATGTTAATTGGCAGTTTGTCTTTCACAGGATCAGTGTGGCTAATTGATGTCCCTGGAGCTGTAAGGGCGGGTAGAAATGAGAGAGAAATGATCCACTTCCTCATTCTGATTACTTAATTCTAGAAAATTGCTGAAACAAACAAATACACATAATCCAAACTTCATTGCCATTTGTTCCCACTCAATTTTACATTCATTTCAGTAATGCAGGTTCTGCTCACAGAGCTTTATCCCAATGAGAACTGTTTCTAAACAAATATTTTTCTCTTTTAGAAAAATGACATTGACATCCTGCCTTAACAGCCTGGGATAATTCATATCCAATTTTTGAAAGAGAGGCTTTGTTACATTAGGGAAACCAATAAATATTCATTGTCAAGGTTACAGGTATTATTTTAATAGGAAATCTCATATAAAAATTCTCATGTGTATTTAAATATTCCATCACATATCTATCTTTTCCCTCAGATTAACTTGATATTGTTAAGACATTCCATCCTCACCCCCCATTCCATCTTGATCTAAAGAGTTACTCTGAAATATCTTCTATAGAAAACATTTGTTGATTCCTGTTTTAGTTAATATTTTAGTATTTCTTCTGGAAATCGCCTGGTTTTTTTGTAATGGGGTGATTTTGTTTCTGCTTTAAGAGAAAAAAATACCTAGGCCAAATATAATATTATTAATTAAAGATATGAGAATGTGTAGAATAATTTTTCTTGCCATTTTCAATCCATTCCCTACTCTTCTCCACCCTGCTGAGAGCTTGGGATAACTGGCCCACCCCTTGGGCAGTCTTACCCACTAGCTTTGCCTTGGTTTTAACTAATGCGGAACACTAGCAAGATATCAGGAGAGGGGAGACTGAAATGGGGCTATATATTCCCTTGGCTCCTTCTCTCTGTAATGTCATGAAGGATTTTTTTTTCACACCACCCAAAGCCAGAAGTTCGACCACTTGCCTCTCTCTTTTTTTTCTGGCGTGGTAAGTGACCCTCCTCTCACCCCTTTAGTCCTAAGCAGGCCAGTGATGCACCATTCATGCTATCCCCATGGCCCAGTCTCTCTTGAGTTTCTTCATACCTTTGTTTAAAGAGCCATTATTAAATTATTTTCAAATTAATCTGTGTGGACCATCTCTTTCTTCTAAAACCCTGAATGATAAAGAGAACCCTTTTTTTTTTCCCTGCCACTATTGGTCTTATTTTGATTGACTGTAGCAATTTAATTAAATATCTATTGGCATTTATTAGAGTGTTAACATATATTATAGTAGTGTTACTATAGTTGCTTTGTTTTATGTAGATTGTAATATTGTGATAGCAAAGACCTTGTCTAGTTCATTTTACCCTCTGTAGATTGGCATTGTACTGTAAATTGGCATTGTAGAAACTCAAGTAATATTTTCTACATGTTGAATTATTATGGGTAAATTAACGCTGGTGATTTTATTTGTTATTAATTTCCTCTTTTCATGCACGGGAAACAAAACTCTCTTAAATATATGTTTATTTTAAAAGGTAAATTTTATTGAGCTAATCAGCGATTTATTGTTAAAGAAAATAATTTATTTCTTTCTAGTTGGGTAATACGGAATTGCAAGGTTTTTAAGTAGAAGCATAGAGTATAAAGAGCTTAGCTTTTGTACCTCCTTTACAAATTTTAATGGAGCCAATTAATCCTTAAAACATTATATGTGAAATGAGAATACAAATATTTATTAAGAAGTGTGCATACTACACACAGATTATATAAACACACAAATGGATGTATACCCACATATGTGTTTCTCTATATGTAGAGGAGGAATTTTGCACCATGCTTGACAAACATTAAAAGCTCAAAAAAGAGTAGTTATCTGATGAGCCTTCACTTAGATCAAGTATTTGCACTGCTCTTCTAATTCACCCTGGATATATTTAATGTCTTGAATAAATACAGTTTCTCCTTATACTATGTCTTTTTTTCTATTCTATTCATTTATTTATTTTTTATTTATAAAGAATTATAGTTGATTTACACTGTTGTGTTAACTCCTGGTGTACAGCATAGTGATTCAGTTATATATATATATATATATATATATATATATATATATATATATATCTGGCATATATATATGCCTTTTCATATTCTTCATTATAGTCTATTACAAGGTACTTTCTTCATTATTTCATATATACTTTTTATTTATTTGTTCCCTATTTAAGCTGTATGTAAAATTATAGATTACTCTCAATCCTAGTCAAGTGAAAACACACAAAAAAGCCTAACATCATGCACCCTTTAAAGATGTGTAGCTATTCTCAAGCATTTTTCCTTAGCCATTTCATTTTTCACACTATTTTATATTTCATCTAATCTACTTCCAAATTATTGCCTTGCATGTTGGCAACAACCATATCAGCAACTTCAGCCGCAACAACCTCCTGAGCTCTAGAATACCCCAACTATTTCTGGGACAATAAAAAACAACTGTATAAAATATTAAACTTCACATTCTCAAAACGCATTGTTTCCACTTCTGGAATTTTCGGTGTCAGTGCTGTTTCCAGTTTCGGATATTTGCATCACCATCTCTCAACTTCTCTAGTTACTCAATCTAAAGTTTCTAAATTTATTACAAAATTCTATTTCTTCTGAATCTGAAATGCCTCCTAAATAAACCACTGCTCTCCATTTTTTTTATTCCAGTATTATTCATTTTAGTTCTCTATACAATTGAAATAATCTATTCACTGCTTCTAGTGTCCTTGCTTTGCCAATACACCTCAGTTCTAAACTCCACAATGTTTTTTTTTGCAAGTACACAATGTTTTCATATTAGCCGAAAACAAAACAAAACAAAACAAAAAAAAAACAAACCACAAATCTGAGCATGTCACACTTCACATAAAAAAATTTGGTTACCTATTTGCTACTAAAGGAAATTCCAACTCTGTAATCTGATATTTAATTCCTTCCTTTAAGGTATGTTCAACCTCACCCCCTCTGCTGTTCCATCTCAGATCATGTTCTGAACTCACTAACATTCTCGATCATCTTACACTACTTTACATAGTCACACATATCAGAAGTCTTACTCAAGATTTTCCTTGTATCTATACTCAGAGTGCCTTTCATCTTTACTAATGTATTAAAATTCTACTCATCTTTTAAAGCTCAGATTAAATCTCACCTGACCTGTGGAGCTTTCCCACTATATACTAAGAAAAAAAATGCAAAAATCATACTGTTTTTCTGTTGTATATTGTATATTGTACATTAGGGGTAGTTAATTAATGTAATACTAAAGTAGTGGATGTTCATTCCTTTTCATCCCAAAATACATGACACTTTCATATCACATCTAGTTTCTCACTGTGACAGTGATTCTTAGTTGTGTGTGTATGTGTGTATGTGAAGCTTCGTCTGGGAGCTTATGGTTGGAAAGAAGCCCCATTTGATTTATGGTTTTGATTTTTTTCAGATTTGACTTCTTAAAGTAGGTTTCCTATTTTGTTGAGTAATCCTGATTGCTATTCACCAGATTTTGTTAAGTGCAGATTTAATGGATAATTTATTACCTAAAATCAGTAGTTCTTAATGCGGGTTGATTTCTTTCAAGGGGACATTTGGCAATATCTGAGGACATTTTTGGCTGCCAAACTGGGAGGCGAGAGCTACTGGAATGTAGTGGGTAGAGGCCAGGAATACTGCTAAACATCCTATAATGTTCAGGACAGTCCCACAAGAAAGAATTATCTGGCCCAAAATATCAATAGTGCCAAATTTGAGAAGCTCAGCGTTTAATCTCTCACCTAATGTAGTTTAACACAATTGAAGTTCAATACATATGTATGGAATTGGATTAAAATTTGCACTATTATCAGTCTTTATAGCAGGAACTGGCAATATCAAGAAATAATACATTATTTCAAAGACAAGAAAATTTTTACTTCCTGGAGAAAATTAATAAACAGTGACCATTCCACAATTAAATTCATTTTGAGTATGTAAATTCCCCCTCATTAAGTTTTAATTCACTTTTCCAGATTAGGTGTTTACTAATCCACAGAAACATACATACCTACTGGACAAATTATTCTTTTAGGTTATGGTTTTATAGCAACTATCAAAATGTTGGAATATTTTAAGTATAGTTTTGTTGATTACAAATTGTAGTGATTTGATGAATGATAATGTTACCTACTGAAGTGTTATCAATCAATTCATCAACTTTGTTTGTAATTTATCTAATATATCCAATTAAATAATAAAATTGAATAATCCATCATGTAACAATTCTTAATCTTACTTGCTCAAGTATGGCTCCATAGAACCAGAGAAATTAATATAAAAATGGCATTGTGTAGCTCAATATTTATTACATCTTCAACGCTTTAATATAAAAGTTTCTTTGTTTATAAATCAAAACTAGCTTTTCTTTATCAGATAAAATTTAATTAAAATTTGCAAATAAACTCTTGTTGTAACTCCCTTTTGCTCTCACAAGCAATGAAACTCCTGAATTACTAAATGAGTTCAACTTGTTTTACATCTCACTCAGTTGAATAGACACAGAATTTTCCTTTGCATATCATCCACCCCAATGATATCAGAAAATGACTTCTTAGGAGTTACTATTTACATTCATAGATCATAGCTGAAGAAGAACTTAAATAGACATGTTTCTGAATTAAAACAACTATATTTTTTTAAAAGTTGCCTTAAAGTCAGGAAAAAAAGAAAACATACTTTTTTTACGGGTTGGACTTGGAGATGAGGGGGCCTCAACTTTATATTTACTGTAAACCTTGATACGTGTGAGGCAGGGTCCTAGTGGCCTGAAGTATAAGGGAGTATGGAAAGAAATGTACCCACTTTAAAGAAAATGAGACAGTAGAGAAAAGGAGTTTTTGTGCACATAATGATGGCTGTCACTCAAAATGACCTATGGTGCAGGCTTGAAGGAGATTAGACAGGAAAAATTAGAAAAGTATAATTCTTCACTAAAATCTCTGTAAGACAGTAAGAACTCAAGGCAGCATGGTTTTGTAGGTTACAGGGAGTTAAGACAACGGCGATTACCTTAATGCAGTTACTTTATAGCATGTGGGCATGGGAAGGATAGAGTTGCCTAAGTGTAAAAGTGAAGTAAACCCTAGAGTTGGAAATTGTCCAGTTCACAAGTACAGGAAGCAAGACCTAGATAGGGAAGAGTGGAGGCTGTCACATCACCTCTGATATTTAGCTTGGGAACTTAAATATGCAACTGAAGAGAATACATTGTCATGAGTTGAAAGAACACCTAAACAACAATACTTGATTAATGTTAAATATTAATAATTTTAATTATATTTTAATTGTATAAATAAAAGACTTTTTTCTTTATGGGTATCTATTGCCTAATTCTGAAATTACATATTTTGAGGGTCCTGTAGGTAAAAATAACTTTTCATTGTATATCTCTCTACATTTAGATATGTATAATGTAAATTTCATATATTAAAATAGATGTGCATATGTATATATGTGAGTCTTCATATATGTATGAAATTTGATTTTCTTTATATCAGAATTTTTTCTGTCACTGAGCTAGTTATATTTCTTTCTGTAATTCTATCTCAATATGTATTTTCTATTGGATAGGTGATAGCCATCTATTTTTTCATAAACTGTGTACAAAAATATTCTAAAATTAAGAGATATAATTAGTTGTACATTTTTATCTGGTTTCCACTGCAAATTAAACACTTGAAATAAGTTATATATCTTCAAAAACAATATAAAACTTTTAAACTATATTTACACCCTTAGGTTGTTACAATACCTGTAAACATTCTAATTCCTATCTTTTACTATAAAATAGCACTTTTTCTACTTAAAGAAATTATTTCATTTACTCTCATCCAAATTGAAAAGATGCCTGACTCATTCACTGTGGCACCTATAAAATAAGCACAGATATAGTTCAGTGGTAAGCAAAATATTGGGGAAAAAAAGGTCATGGAAAAATTATACTCATGGTAATTTTTTTAAATAATGCACTTATATAGTTCCTTGAGGAAAATTAAAATATAGAAAGCTAGATTACTTTTTTAATAGAACACTTCCACAGAAAAAAATGCTAGTTTATAATCATTAAAACATTAATATTTGAGGTTACTTACAAGTAGCTTTATAATATTTTACCTCTTACATCTGTATAGTATTTTAGAATTCACAGGATATAGTCATACATCTCATGTGATTGTATACTCAGAAAATAAACAGAAGACTTGGGTTCTTTGTCATCAGAAAAGTAAAATACTCAACTCAAAAGTTTCATGTTGTTTTAATGAAGGGACTATACTAGAGGTTTGGGGAGATTAAGGAAATAGCAGTGGGTGCCACATCACCCAGAGATCAGCAACATCAAGAAGCCATTCTGATCACTAGGGCACTGAAGGAAAATAGGATGGGTAATGTGTTCAAAGACCAGTGAGAAATGAAAGCCTGGAGAAGATCCTCCCTGAAAGGCACTGTGGTCGTTGAGGAATTCAGACACTTCTAGAAATGTGGCTCAAGGAGGGAAAGAGCAGAAAGTAAATACCTAGGCATTCTCCCATTGTTCACTAATAATAAGTCTCTGAATTTTAGCTCAGTCCATTGCTACAGGAAAAAAAAAAAAAAGAAGAAGAAATATCTCCACCTCCTTTGCAATTAGTTGGTTCTATAACTAAGTTCTGAGCAATGTGACAAAAGTAGAAGTGGTCTGGGATGTGTCCTTAAAGGAGGTGGGAAGTCCCTCCTTCATTCCTGGAATACTTCCTGCTGGGTGGAATGTAAATACAGGACCACAACTCCAGCAGCTCTCTTTGTGGCAGCATTATATTATGTTGAAGATGGCTGTGCTAGTGTCTTCCCTTTACTCCTCCAGATTGAGTCTCCATCCTTCTCTATGTTGTTCGGTACCCTAGGAATCTGATCCTAATGGAAGGCTATATTAACAGACTCACTTGCCCTCATGCTCCAGTTAGGTTTAGGCAATGGGAAACCATCAGTAGATTGGATGAAGAAGCTCAGAGTACCATTTCCTGCTGGCTCACTCTGAGCTATGTCGTGGTGTGCACGAGTGCCCCTCAACTAAAAGTCACAGCTCCTCTCAAGGTTGTCTTCTGCACAAGGCTCTCTTCTTTGGAGTTTGAGTAACTGTTCCTCCAACTCTTAACTCTTCTGATCTAATGTTTTTAATGATTCTGCTGCTACTAGCCTTGGGTTATTAGTGTATCTCAACCATATCCTTTCACAAAATTATTATATAGATTCTTCCTGTGTTATCCTAATTTGAATTATCTCTATGTTTCCTGTTGGGATTCTAAGGGTGGAATGGTGGAATAATAAATTAGAAGGAACTTGGGCCCTATGGACTTGGATTTACTTTGTATCACGGACAGATTAATACTAACACAGTGATTATTGTGATTACTTATAATTTTAAGATGGTCCAATTAAAGTTTAGAAAAGGAAGTGGTTTGCCCAGGGTATATATAACAATGATAGAAATAGGTCTACAATTAGCTTATTTGATTAAAACATTGTTCACCGAGCACCTATTATGATTCAAATACTCTGTAATGTATTGAAAACAGAGAACAGTAGAATGTGGCTTTCTAAGTTTCTATTTTAGAACTTCCATTGTAGGTAGGACTTCCTGCTTGAGATAATTAGGGTAGGATGAATCCTGCAGACAGAAGAGCACTCTCATTGCCCGTTCTAGAAGGGACAATTGTTTAAACATCCTGCGGAATCTTGTTTGAAAGTCATTCTACATAGGCCATCATCAGTTTGTCATGCCCCTGTTGTTTTATTGGTTCATTGGTTTCCTGCAGTTCCTAAATATATAACTTCCACTTGAGTTCTTGTCTCAAGGTCTGCCTTTGGGGAACAAAACCTAAGACATTATATCTACTTCTGGATTTTTCCATTTACTTCAATGAACTAGTTTTGTCTCCTTTTGTGTGAACCATACTATCTCAATTATGATAACCTATGACAAACCATATGTATGGATAGGAGGTCAGCTACATTTTCTTGAGCTTTTATTGGCTCTCTTGGACTATTGTATTTCCATATACACTTTATAATCATCTTGTTTACCTACAATAAAAACTTGCTAATATTTAGAATGAAATAGTATTATATCTATGGATTAGCTTTGGAAATTTTTTAATATTATAACGTTTGTCAAAACCAGGATATGACATAACCCTCCATTTATTAAGTTCTTCAATTTATGTATATAATATGTTATAGTTTATTTGTTAGAGTTCTTTCACATCATTCATTATGAATTTTTAATGCCATTTTAAGTGACATTTAAAATTTTAAATTTTTTTCTGTTATTAGTATATAAAAATACAATTGATTTTTCCAAATTGATCTCATGTGTTCATTCATTGATTCTTGTAGTTTATCTGCAGTCTTAAATGGTATAGCAGTGAAGAAAAGCAGAGGCTGTCTGAACACCTCACATGCAAAACTGCATGTATGCCTGTCTGAATTTTCATTATGCACCCAGTACTGTGATAATTAATGTACTGACTTTGCTCCTTTATAAATAGCAGTGGAATGCTTATATTATCTTTGTGAGCCAAGATCTACATTGGCTTACTCTGCCTGCTCATATGAACTTCTGTAAATTCCCTGAATCTTAGATTGCTTCTGATTATCTTTTCCACTTCTGTTTGGATAGATACACTTTATAAATCCAGCTCAAGCCTTTAACAGATATACTATACCAACTCTTTTTTATCTTTATGGATTAATTCCAAAACTTCACTCATATAGTTATCCATTCTTTCAGCAAATATTTACTGAGCGCCTAGTCTGTGTCAGGAGCTGTTCTGGCCACTGGACTATGGGAATGAACAAAAATTGATCATGCTTTTACAGAGCTTAACTTGAGTGAGAAAAGATAAATAACAAATTAATTCTCAAATTCTCATTGGATCATTATAACTGACCCAACATATTTACGTTTCTCAGACTTCCAGCCAATGCCAAGATAACTGTAATTAGGGTCCTGGCATTCTCTGGGTTGACTCATCCCATGACTGCCTGAACTCCTGTTTGAACAATTAGGCAATAGGCATGCTATTCTATAGCTCTTTGTGTAAGACTTGAGCTATTGAACTACTTAAACAACCAGCTTCTATATTTGTTTTCTCAAATAAATTGTGAAATGAGCTGAATCATTGTTCATTTCTCACATATTCAAACATAAAATGAGAATGTATTCTTCTGACAGCATTTATTCATTTTTCTATATGGGAGAATGAACTGTTTCATTACTTATCATTAGAAGCCTATTTATATAACCAGGTGGTGGAAAAAAAATAATGTCACCAATTGGACTTGTAGGAGAATTTTGGGTTTACAGAGTGCAATTAATCAAATTTGTGATGACACTATGGTAATAATTCTGCTGGGTGAAAAGTACTGAAGAATTTTAAAGGGTCAGAGGCGTGGTTTTGTATTTCTTTCAAAGAAGATTGCCTGTTCAGCACAAATGAAGTCGAATTTCTAATTACTTAGTTGGAATAAAATTTAGCTCCTAAAAACAGGCTATTTTTAAACAACTTGTAATTGTACCCATAAAGCATGCTAATAAGTTCTTTGAAATATTTGTGATTACTACACAGTAATCAAATATATCTTCTACACTACAATTTGAGATAATTCCTGATGTTTAACAAAATATCATTTTAGGAAAGGACTTCATTTAATTATATGTTTTTATTTTTACTAAGTCTATAATATTTTACCTGTACTTTTGTAGTTTATAAGTTATTGGAAAACAGGATCTTTGGTTTTTCAAATCAAAGTTAGTGAAATAGCAAATCTGAAGATATAATAGAACAGGAATTATATGTAATATGTGAGTATTACTCCTTCAGGTTGATATTTTCTCACTGACGGAGACATCAAAATAAATTAGGTTCTTTGATTACCCATTACTACTCCTTAACATATCACCATCTTCTTCAAGGCGTCATGCTCTTTAAACCTGCTGCCCTCTCTATCTGTAAGATTTTATTAAAGCACCCTCCTTTGCTTCACCTAATGAAAAACAAAACCCCCAAAACTACTAGATGTACAATGGTAGGTTCTAATACTCCAAAAGAGATATTTACTTCCTTAGATAAATTTTCTTTGGCATTAGAAAAAAATTATTTTATCGGGGAAAGGAATGTTGTTCAGAGACACTGAAGCTTAGCATCTGTGTAGTAAATCAGTAAGAGGAAAGCCTTGAAAGTCTTAGATATGGTGCTAAAGAGCTTGGAATTTATCCTATAGAAGACACTATTACAAGATTAAAAGAAAAGCAGTCATTATTAATTAATTTTACAGTTTTATTGAGGTATATCTGACATTCAATAAATCTGACATTGAAGTAATTTTTTTTTTAAGGGAACTATTTGGTGAGTTTGACACAGATACACACACACCTTGATGTCATCACCACAGTCAAGATGATTAACATATTTATCTCTAAAATTTCCATTTTTCCTATTAGCAATCCTCTCCTCCTTAAACCCAAGCAATATATTATGTGTGTTTTATGACTATATATTAGTAGCCTTTTCTATAATTTTATGTAAACAGGATCAAAATAGTGTGTACTCTTTCTTGTCTGGATTTTTTTCACTTAGAATAATTTTGAAATTCAGTCAAGTTGTTGTATCTATCAATACTTTGTTACATTTTACTATTAGTATCCCATGTATGCTTATACTGCTATAATGTCATCTATTTACTTGACAAAAATTTGGGCTCTCTTCATTTTGGAGGTATTAAGAAAAGCTGCTATGATTTGGGTATTAAAAAAGGTGCTATGAATATTTGTATATGAATCTTTGTGTGGACATATGCTTTAATTTGCCAAAAGTCACAACATGTCTAAGCTTGCATGCATTTAATAATATTGCCTGATTGACAAATTGACAGGACTAAAAGGAGTATTAGAAAAATCCACTATCCACTTGTGGGAGATGTACAATAGCTCTCTTTCAGTAAATGATAAGAAATGGAGCAGTAAGTCAGTAAGGAAGTAGAAGATTTTAACAAGCTGATTAACTAAAATGATCTAATGTATCTATCGTCTCTAAGTATCTATCTATCATCATCGTCTATCTATATCTCACGATAATACATAAATTGACTTATATAGAACATTATACTAAAGTAATATTCAGAGAGGGGCAATGGGTGATATTATCCAATGAAATGAACCTAAAGCATTTGGGAAAGGGATTGAAGTAAGGAAGGAAAGTGGTCTGGAAGCAGAAGTGAGGAGCCAGTGGCAGAGGGCACCTACCCTACTTCACATTCTGGCCCAGTGATATGAACAGTGTGAGAGAGTAACCAGTCACCACTGAAGAGAGGTAAGAAGAAGGAATGTTGAATGGAAAGATCTTGTATTCCGAAGAACAAGAAGGAAATAGAACAGCAAAAAAAGTACTTGAGGACAAAGGGAATTTGGCTTATGGGGACAAAGTGGAAGAATTGCAGGAGTTGGGAAATGGAGTCAGATTAGAGGATTTCTAGAACTGAGTGGGGGCAAGCCTGTGCTGAGGAATGACTTGGATCTCTTGAGATTCTTGAGTTCCTTGGACACTCAAGTAACAAGTTAAAAAGTAATTCAGAACAGTTCCATAATGGGGGCAAGATAATGAAACTTAGTAGTTGATGGGTAGTAAAAGTGAAAGTTTTGTTAGAAATATGCAGAACTCCCAAGTCTTGTGTATTTTTAGCCCTCTCTGATAAAGCAACCTCCCTTATTCTGCAGTGCCACCCTCCTGAACAATCACTCAACAATCTTCAGAATATGACAAATACTTGCTCATTGTCCACTAGACAACTATGAAGTCTGTTCTGTCTGAAATTAATATAGCTGTTCTTGCTTTATTTTAATTAGTGTTAACATGGCTATGTTTTTCTCCATCTTTTACTTTTAATCTATATGTGTCTTTAAAGTGGGTTTCTTGTAGACAACATAGTTGAGTAGTGCTTTTGATCCACTTTAGCAGTCTCTGCCTTTTGATTGGTGCTTTTAGGCTGTCGACATTCAAAGGGATCATTGATATGGTTGGGTTAATATCTACCATATTTGTTACTGTTTTCTATTTGTTGCCCTTATTCTTTGTTCCTGTCTTTGTTTTCCATATTTTTTTCTGCCTTTTGTGGTTTTAATTGAACATTTTATGATTTCATTGTCTCTTCTTTCTTAGCATAATCCTTTTTTGTGATTGGCCTAGAATTTGAATATATATTTACCTCTAATCCAAGTCCACTTTGAAATAACATTATGCCACTTCACAGGTAACGTGAGTTAAAATAATGCTAGTTTCTCTCCCTTATATCATTACTATCATTCATTTCACTTATCTATAAGCACACATAAGCATATATATATATAATTACATGGTTGATATTATTATAGAACAAACTGTTATTTATTAGATCAATTAAGAGTAAGAAAAACATATATGTTTTTAAATTTACCTCACTTATTCCTTCTTCAGTACTTTTTCTTTCTTTGTGCAGACTGGAGTTTCTGACCTGTATAATTTTTCTTCTCTCTAAAGAACTTTTTGTTATTTTTTTCTTTTCTTTTTTTTCCTAAAGAATTTCTAATATTTCTTGAAAGACAGATATACTGGCAACAAATTCCTTCATTTTGTTTGAGAAAATCTTTATTTTTCTTCATTTTTGAAGGATGATTTTGCAGGGTACAGAATTTTATGTTGGAATTTTTTTTTTCTGTCAACACTGAATATTCCACTTCACTCTCTTCTTGTCTGCATGGTTTCTGAGGATATGTTGGATATAATTCTAACCTTTATTCCTCTGCAGGTGAGGGTTTTTTCCCCTTATCCTTTATTTTCTGTAGTTTGACTGATAAACTTAGGTACAGTTTTTGGCAATTTTCCTGTTTGGTGTTCTCTGTGCTTCCTGGATCTGTGGTTTGGTAGCTGGCGTTAATTTGGGAAATTCTCAGTTATTATTATTTCAAATATTTCTTCTTTTCTTTTTTCTCCTTTTGGCATTCCCATTAGGCACATGTTACTCTTTTGCAGTTGTCTCACAGCCCTGGGATATGCTGTTCTATTTTCTTCAGTCTGTTCTCTTTCCTTTTTTAGCTTTGAGGGTTTCTAAGGAGACATTCCTGAGCACAGTATTGTTTCCTCAGCTGTGCTCAGTTTACTAATAAGCCCATTAAAGTCAATCTTACTTCTGTCACGATGTTTTTTATCCCGAGTGTATCTTTTGGTTCTTTCTTAGATATTCAATCTCTGATGTTTTTGCTTGTTTGTTCACTCACGCTGTTTACTTTATCCCTTAGAGCCCTTAGCGGATTTATCACAGTTGTTTTAAATTACCCAGTACAATAATTTCCAATATCCCTGCCATTTTCGGTTCTGATGCTTGCTCTGTCTCTTCAGATTATGTTTTTCGCTTTTTGATATGCCTCAGTACTTTTTCTTGATAGGTAGAAATGATGCACTGGGTAAAAGGAACTGTTATAAATCAGTCTACAGTAATGTGTTAGTGTGTGAGGGGAGAGAAAGCATTCTGTAGCCCAACCATTAGGTCATAGTTCTTTACTGAGCCTTTAAGCCCTTCTGTGCAGTGAACTTCAGAAATGTTTTCCAGGTCTTTTTTTTTTCCTTTCCCCTCAGGTGGGAGAAGACAGCTAGAGTGGGCTGGAATTGGGCATCTTCCCTCCCCCAGGCCGGTTAGGCTCTGAAAGCACTGCAGCGGGCCGGGCTCTGGTTAATGAGTCCCGAGCACCGGCCTGGCTGAGGCCCCAGCGCTGTCCTACCGCAGAGGAGTTCCGTTTCGCCGCCTCCCGCTGCCGGAAGAGGAGGGGCTTTTTTCTCCGGTATTTTTTGTGCTTGCGCCTCCGGAGGTAAATCAAACAGAGCTGTGGAGGTTCTTCTATCGCCTCGTCGCGTGGAAGTTTTTCTCTCTCAGAATTGTTCACACCGAGTGTGCAGCAATTCTTCCAGTACAGCTCAGCTTTTCCCACCTTGGCGCTGGTTCCACAGAGGTTTCTGCTCTTGGATCTTTGCTCCAGGAAGGTAAGCCATGACTTCGTGTTATTCGCCTGTCTCTTCAGTTTGCCCTGTGTTCTCACCTCTTGTGGATCCTAGAAGAGTTTGTTGACTTCTCAGTCTATTCAGGTTTTTACTTCTTTGGAGGGAATGGTGAATTCCAAGCTCCTTACAGTGGATTGGGAACTGGAAGTCCTTCCATAAGCTTTATTCACTGTTGAAAACTGTCTGCGTTGTGTACTGTTAAACCTCTCTTGTATTAAATGCCTGATTGCCTAGACTACCTATCGCATGCTTGCTGTCCCTGTATCAGTGTAATACTAGGTCTAGTGTTTGGGTTTTTTTAAATTTCCTGATGACAGACACAGGCAGCCTTTTTCCTTACTGGCTGAATACCAACTGAAAGGCAAATCGCTATTGTTAACTGAAATATTACACAGTATACAGTGAGTTTATGAGCTGCTTTGCTAATTTGAAGGTTATAAAAGGAAATCATGGGCTTTATTTTAATTGCCATGGTCATACTACAGCATTTTATCAAGTAGGAACACATGAACAGGAAAATAAACCTGGTTTAAAATAATAAATTAAGCTAAATTAACCATGAAATATAAACCATACAGAAATTAAAGACCCTTTCAAATGATTACTTAATTTAAGGCTCAGTGAATATTGTTTTCTTCTGTGTGAAGATTAATTTTATTGGCCATATCAACAACATGCTTCATTTTCTAGTCTGCTCAGATTTACCGTGTCCTAGGCATTTGGTATGGCCAATTTACTTAGATGTTTTAATTAGGTAATTATAGTACAGTCAATACTGAAATAGTATTGACAGAGCATTTTTACAAACAAAATTTCAAAACAAGTTTTACTACTCCTGAAAAAAAATTCACCAGATACTCATCAAAAATCATAGAAGAGTTTATTTTAGTGGTTTTTCACTTGCACAGGCCGACTTAATTGAAGAGTTAAGTGTCTTTTCTAGTGTCCTCATTAAGTGATAATAGCAATCAGGTGAATCGAAGACGCAAGCTAGTTTTTCTTAGGTGTTAACTATGTAATTGGCTTCATCTGGCGTATTGCCTTAGTACTGCTGCTGACTTTACTGTTTGAATGTATGTTAAGACAATGTAAGGGAATATACAAATTGAAAAATCTTAATTCTCCTTGTTGAAAATAAGAGAGACTTCCCTTTTTTCTTAGAGCCTTTACTTTAGAAAACTTACCATTGTTAATTTTCTCATCTCCTTGAAATGTATGCAGTCTTTTAAAAGCCAGTTTTCTTGCCAGCTTTAAGACCCAGAATCTCCTTTCACCAACCATCTCTGAGATAGATAGCACCCCTATTTCCTAATGTCTTTGGGAGGATAGGAGCCTAACTTTAGTGGATGCCAAGTTGCAGAACTACTTCTTGACATAAATGTATGAGAAGTTATTTTTTTTCTTGGTGTAAAACCAAATAATTGACATGAATGGTCACCTCAATTACCAAATCAGTTTGGAGTAAGTTGTGACAAATGGTGCTGTCAAGTGCTCTTACTTAAGGACTAGCTACTGTTTATGTGTATGTAATGGGTTGTGTTGTCTTGGCTAAGTAAAAGGATGAGATTTCTTAGTCTTTAAAATCTCTTTATCAGCTGACCTGGGATGTCTATCGCAATCTGCTTCAATGCTGTTCAGTAACAGAATTGTTTCATTCTCTTATGTTTGTGGAGAGATTTTCTGAGATGAGAGGTGATTTTTGTTTTTAATTATATTTCCCAATATTATTTTTAGAATTTGCAATAAAAGAAATGGGAGCATAACTAGCAGAGAACCCTTAAGACAACCAATGAAATAAAATGGCACTTCTTAAAACAAAGATACTATTAATTTTAAGATGTCAAGACATGCACAACTACTTATTTCATGTTTTGACGTGTCAGAACATCAAAGAATCAAAACCAACAGAAATACAAATTTTTGAAAATAGTTTCAAATAGCCTGTGATGGCTTTTAGATGCTGAATTGCATTGATTTTTGGAAAATAATTCTTGATCTTGAGCTCATAATTTTAGTACTTCTCAATTTGATTTTTTTTATGATGCACAGCTTAGGGTTTCTTTTCAAATATAATACTTTGCTGAGGATGGGGAGATACAGATATTCTGCCATATTTCTAGATTAGTATTTGATTGTCATATGCTAACTCTGACCCATTCTCATTCACTAACACTGTAAAAGAAAAACTTGACCATACATTGGAGTTGCAGATACTGCAACACTGAAAAATTAGTGGACGTTTCTTTATTGTATTTTCATGGGTATAATGTTAAACTATGAATCAACTTCCTCACCTATGAAATGAAGTAATAAGTCTATCTACTTCATAATTGTGTTTACGCATTACATGAGATAATAAGGCCTGGAGCACAATATCTAGAAATGTAAGTGTTCAGTTAAATGTCAAGTGCATTGGTACTTCCAGCTGTAAGTAGTGGGGAATCTAAATTCAATAACCGTGGCCTAAATATAACCTCGGAGTATGACACGCTGCATATGTAGATGCATGAAGAGATTATTATAACATACCTTATTAAGTAGAATAATTATAAAATACACCTATTTAAACCTGAAGATACAGAGAGGATCATCTACCAAATTAGAAGAGTCAAAGGAAGCTTTTAGATAGAAATAAGACCTTTTGAATGTTAGAAGATGAATAAGAAGCCCAATAGGAAGGTCTGAGGAGATAAGCAGAAAGTTGTCAATATGAAGAAAGGTAAAAAAAAATTATGTTTTCAAGGAGAGCTATAAGTGGTGCTGCAGAATAAAATGAGTCAGAAGTCTGAAGGACATATCTACCACATACACACAGAAACAAACTCATACTCAAGTACTTCCCTAATCGTACATCTAAAAACACCCAGGCTGAGCTCTAGCTGCAAATTTAATTAACCCCACCCTCATCCTCCTCATCCTCCCCAATTTTCTTGTGTGCTAATTGACCACAGTATAGGAACGGTATACGAGAAAAGGTAAGGAATCACTGTATTTTAGAATCATGTCTCCTTATTTGGAGGACACAACCACAGAAGGATTATTGTCCACTAGACTGTGTTGTTTGTCTATATGTGTGAAGTTGTCTTAGACAAAGAATAGAATCTTGAGGTTGAAGAGCGGGGGAGTCACCAACTTTGTGTAGGGAAACAAACTCTTACATATGTGCCCTCTGACTGTATGTATTCATCTGGCCCTAAGAAATCAGTTTAATTGCTGGCTCTGACATCAGGCCCCTCAATTGATATGTATTATAAATATCACCCCTTACCTCTTCATCGTCAACTCTAGTTTATTGCAACAAAAGTAATAGCTGGGAGAGGAGGTGATGACAATATAATACCTGATTTCAGATGGCAAAGCTGCAGTGAAAATCTTGTGACAGTGTGAACACTGCATTTATTTAATGTGGCAGTAAACAAAATACTGAAAAAGAATCAGAGTTGTTTGCTGTGTTTGTGTTAAGAGAAATAGTTCTGCAGAGGCTACCAGCCAGTGGTTGGTAGGGCCGGGTCACGGCATGGCTAGCTGCAGAATCCCAGCAGGTCCTGGGGCTAGTGTTGGCTGACTGGTGGGCAGAGCCAGTTTCTGGAGTGCATGGTTGTGGGGCCAATGTTCCTGGATATAGTGTTGATTTACTGGTGGATTGGGCTAGTTCCTGACACTACTGGCTGTGAGTTCCAGGATGTCCCAAAGCTGGTGAGTTTCGTCAAGACTCTGGGGTGGCTGGCTGGAGGGTCTAAGGTATCCTGAAGCTGGTGTTGTCCTGTGGTGGGCAGGGCCGGAACCTGGGTGACCCCTAGGCCCACTGGTGTGTTGGTTGGGTCCTGACAAGGCAGGCTGCAGGGCTGCCGTGTTCCTGGGTCCACTGCTGGTGGGCAGGATCAGGCTCCAAGAGACTCTGGGGCTAGTGTCCACCTACTGGTGGGTAATGCTGGCTCCTGGGGCACGTGCCAGTCCACAGTTCAGCAGAGCAGATTCTGGCTATAGTGCCTAGTGGTCTGAGAGCTGGTGTCAGAACATTTGTCATCCGGGTCTGTTCCTGATATAGCCGGCTGCAGGGTCTGGGGTGTCCTGAAGCTGTCAGCCTGCTGCAGAGTGGGGCCAGATCTCAGCGTAGCTGGCTGAGGGGCCCAAGGTGTCTCTCAGCTGGTGGGGCCTGCTGGTGGGGACATATTCAAATATAATCATTATGTCCAAGTTGCTGTTCTGGTGTCCGCCTGTATTCACAATATTAGGCATGTCTTTTGCTATAATTAGAATAAATAGGACCACTGAAATGTTCATGGATAGATTCTTTGCTATCATAGGAATACTAATCTTCTGAATTTTATTGATATATATAGCTGTAACCAAAGTCCTGAAAATATTTTATCTAAGTTTAAGTTGAAATACTGAACCTGAAATTCTTTAGGTGGGGTAAGAACTGCAAAAACTCAAAAGTTTTGAAGGAAGGAAAAAAGGAAGACTAAATACAGTAGATAGCCAACATTATACTGAAGCCTGCTAAGGGTCTACTTCTATACCCTGATAATTCTTTATCTATTACTTAAATTAATGTGACTTTATTATTTCTATTTTTAAAGGGTGATGAAATTGGAGTACTTATGTGACTTTCTTAATCTATTTCATTTTTCCTGACAGTTTTGGTTAGTAATGTAATTTTCATATTGACAGCTTTATAATTATTACCATTTTATTTGATAATAATTGCCAATATTTTTTAATCTAAACTGTAGAATTGAATTTTCTCTGTTCAAATACCAATCACATAGAATTCAGCCTCTTAAAGTTTCTTTTAAAAGGGTTTATGAAAACTACATTTGCTGAATTATTTTATGTTCAAGTTGTGCTTATTATCCTTATGCTTGAAGGACAGTTTGCCTGGGTAGTCTGTTTATAGCCACAATTGTTTTTAAGAATTTTGGGGGGAATTGATATAGAAAACATGATGCACAGTTTATGATAAGCAACTGTTACTATTATTACTTTATCATTATAGCTATCCTACCCTCCCTGTCTCTCATGCCAGTTTTTTCCCCCTTTAAGCAGTTCTATGCATTTTTGTGTTGTTTTTCTCTCTGGTTTTCTTCTATGAAGGATTTACTTTGTATTTCTCATTTCATCCCTGTCCATGCATATTTCATTTCCTTCTGTTATTTCCAAAATCTGCCTGAGACACTGTATCTGCTTTGAGTTCTTTTATTTATTTACTTATTTGCATTTATGGCCATAGGATCGGATTTTTAAAGTTTCTTTCAAAATTTAGATGATTGCAACATTGATTTCTGATGAATGTTTCCATGCAACATTTGTTTCCTTTGTTTTATTCCATTTTGGTTGTAATAATCCGGTATAGCTCCTATTCATATCCCTTTTGGATTGTCAGTTATTCCTGAGGTTGTGTTCTTGTTGCAGAAGTGTGTGGAGGAGGGATCAAATAGTACTTCGTACATCAGACATTGTTTCCAGCTTGGAGTAAATTTTCTGTGTTTTGGACTTTACTACAAAATGGCATACATTTCCTGGATACTTATAGGATATTTGGCAGGAAATAGGGGGACAAAATGTTTGCTAATAAATAAAATTTCTAACTTGAACATGAATTCTGTTAAAGGAAAAGACATTTATGTTAGTTAAGGTACTCCTTCTTTCTTTAACAAACATACCCCAAAATGTAAATGGTTAAACTTTTTTTGAAGTTTATTTTTCCCTTACGTTAACTTGAAATTGATAAAATTGATTTGTGTGGTGATCCCTCCAAAGACTGAAAGATGTGGTTGTTAAAAGCTCTTGTCTTCACCATCTTCAATGTATCGCATCAGTTCCATCATGCTGCCTCTGACACACTGGCAGAGGAGGGCATACTGTGCAGGATTCTGACAGAGAGGATATCACGTGCTGAGCATGGAAGTGATGCATATTCACGTCCATCCTTATTCAAAGGAAGTTGCTAATTGGCAAGTGACAATTCTTCTAAGCAATTATTCAATATATGGGTTCCTTCCAACGTACAACTTTTCCATGTGTTGTCCAATGTACACTGCTATTTTATTAGAAAAAATATAGTTTACTATCATGTATAATGGAAGAGTTAATGGAGAATATCATATGGGAAATTTTGTATTGGCCAGGCCCAACAAGGTTGTTTATCACTTGTATGTGTGTTCCGCTAGCTAGAACTAAATACCTGGCAATTCATATTTATAAGAAAAGCTATAAAAGTTATTCTATTTATATTCCCAGGACAAATAAGTGTGTTTTTCTGAATAGCTAGTCATTCTCTGCCACATTTACTAAAGATATTAAATAGTCAAAAAATACTGAGCGTCTTGGTAAGTATTAAATATTGAAAAAAAATACTGAGCATCTTGATACGTTTCCTAGTAATAGTACATGTCTTTTGTTAAATATAGGCATTATTCTCTACATTACTTTGAACAGGTAGTCTTAACACTGTGAGGCCACCTATGACCCAATTTACCTGGACACATTGTGCCAACATTTTTTTTTAAGTCTCTGTGATCATGCTCTTTTTTGTGATTTATCTTCAGAATGTAAGCTAAAAACACCTCTGTTTCTGGATCGCTTCCTGAAACTTTTTCTGTGTCATCGAACCCCAGGCTGGGACTGGTTTCTCACATGGGGAAGGCTGCTGGATCAGTGTGTTGGAATCTGCTTGTCACTAATAGGTGTTTCTCTTATCCAAGTCTCATTCCTCCACTGACAGATTTGTCTATCCTGGGTAGGGAGGATAATTATCTAATTATTATGTATGTTCTCACATGTTTGGAACAAATCCCTTCATATTTTCTCTAGGACTTAAATATTTAAAAAAGAAAAGACAGAAAAGAAGTACTTAATTTGTCAGTTTCCTTCTGAAATCAGCTTTCCTAGGGCAAGGATCAGAGGCAATTCTAGATCACTAAAAAAAGTGTAAAGAAAGATGGAGACAGAAGCATGAGATTGGCTGAGGGGGAAATTGGGGAATGGGGAAGAGAAGAGCCAAACATGCTGACTAATATTTCAGATGTTACACTTTTTCTTTTCACTTCTTTGCCCACATGCCCACTTTTGCACGTGGCTAAAGAATTTCTGTCTTGGTGTATTTGTCATTTAAAATTATTCTTCCCTGTAGTGTTACAGGTGTTTCTAGTTAGGTGTTGGATCATTTCTTCCCTGTATTCTTAGTCTTTGCATATGCCTGAGGTTATATACATGATTAAGAGACTTACTAGTTTAGTTAAAAGGTAGATCCCTCCTAACATGTCTGTAGGAAATAGTGTTACTAGATATGCCCTTCTTTTTCTAATAAGTGTTAACTTTTAGATAAATTATAGCTTTAAGATAATACCTAATCATAGTCCATGACTCTGCCTTTTTAGGTATAGTTCTTGAATTTAAAATCTTACTGACAAGTGCAGAGAAACCTGTATTTACTTTTGCTTGCTAGTTTGTGCTAAGTACATTTCATCCAAGAAGATTTGAATGAATCTTCAATATAATCATCAAAATTAGTTTTTATCATGTTTGAGCCATTATATTTTATTAGGTAAATTAATTACAATAACTGTCATTATCTTAATGTAGTAGGTCTTGTCTTGACAAAACTTTCAGAATTGACCTAGGATCAGAAGTAACTTCCTTATTTACACTATGAACAGAACCCACTAAAAGGCAGGAGAGAAAAGAGGTAGGTACAGTTTGCAAAGGCAATATAGGAAATAGACTCACAGTGATGCTCCCAGTTCACAGCAATGAAGAACAGAATGCTTCTTTGCTCACAATGGGGGCATCTAAGTACCACTGAACTTCTAAGACTATACAAGTGAAAAGTTAGCCAAGGGTAAGTAAGGAACAGACAGAGCCAATGGTAGCACTTGGGGAGGTTTGCCAATGGAGGAAGAAAGCCCACTCATACAATTTGTCAGATTAAGGCCAGAGGTAAAATGTGAAGGACACACCTCATTGGCTATGAATGTAGACCAGATAAAACTGAGAATAAGAGTGAAATTCCTTCATAAACTCATTACTACTAAATTATACTGGAAACATAAACATTATAGGAGAAAAAAGAGTGGTTGAAAACTCAACATGACAGAATATTTTTGTCACTTTGAATGGAAGCTTGAAATACAGAATAACTTAAGTTGTAGAACATTTTTAATAATTACATTCCTTGCACATCTAAAATTGTGAAGGACATACGTATGCATTTTCATATATGGTTATCTGCTGGATGTCTGTGATCTCGATCAACTTGTGGATTAAGCTTGGCCCATATAGCATTCCTTTCTGAGCCTTTGAAGACTCTTCTATAGAGAAATGAAACATCTATAGAGAAATGAAAGACAAGTTTCCAGCTGGGCTTTCTCCATGTCAGTGTCTATGATTTCTGCTGACCCTTGAGTTCTCTACATATTCCATGATGTCTCCAGTCCTTTTACAAAGACCTTTCTTAAATTAGCTCAAATTAGATTTTGCTCTCCAAGAATCAAAATACTCCAGCCCTGTGCACGCTCTGATGAAGTCTTCAGGATTATCAAGTTACTTTAGTTCCTTATTCTTAATTCTCTTTTCTTCCCTATTTTGTTCATTCTTTTCCATGTATCAACTTCCCTCTTTGTTTACGAGAGTCAAAATCAGTTTCTAGTATGTAAAGGGAAGAAGTATGCCAAACTATTGACTTCTTCCAGCTACAGTGAAATTGCTTGTATTACAAAGGCCCCCCCAACTTGAATTATAATGGCTGGGTATAAAAATAGCTCTATGATAGCACCTCACAGCAAAAATAGGTTGCCTGGGCTTGAGTCAAGATCCTAGAGAGAAGAAAAATATGATAGCATAAGTCCAAACACTTTCACCTCTGTTCTCTTACAAATACTGGTGTTCGAGGGAATGAAATGAGTCACCAGGAAATCAAAAGCAAGGGTAGGGTAGGGAAAAAAGCAATTATGGATGCTATTCACACGAAGTGAGATATCAGGCAATATCAAGGATGCAGGGAAAAATGAATTTTTGTGCATTAATGGTGGGAATATATAAGCAAATTAGATATACTTACTGAAATAAAATTCATGAATAGGTGCAGCAAACACTCAGCTGTGTACAAAACTATCAGAAATTATACAAATGTATAACTTAATTTCAGCATCATTTATAATCATTAATCCAGAAGCAACCTGGGAGACAAGGGAATAATCAGCACCAATGAACTAGATGATCTTGATTAAAATGAATAAAGCCTATAGACTCTGTGTTCATAAAAGTGAGATATTTATTACAATACCACTTACATAATCAACTGTATATATAAACACTAAATAAGTTTTATAGAAATACCATCTTGGCTATGTTATTTTAATTTGCATTTTATGGCTACCAGTGATTTTGAGCATCTCTTGATGTATTTTGGTCACCTAGTCATCTTTTGTCAATTCATAGCCTTACCCTTCTTGTCTGTTGGATTTTTCATATTTCTGTCATGGATTTCAAGGAATTTTAGTAGTCAGAACATAAATATTTTCTTTGGGAGAGGACATTTGAAACATCCTATATAATACATACTCAGTGTAAATTTTATAGATAGGTTTTTTTTATGGTGCTCTATTCATTTAGCTTTCAAGATCACTTTATGCATCTTTATGTTTGTATATAAATTTGAATAAGAAAATTAAACACATCAAGGAGATATCTATCCCTTCTTACTGACTGAAGTTTAATTTTTAGCTTGTTGTGTTGCTAAACAAGTAAATTCTGTAGCTTCTTTTTGGAACTAGATGGGGCCATGTGACAGAATTCTAACAAGATTTAGCAGTAAGTGTTGTATGCCACTTTCCTTAAGGGTGTTGAAAGGCAGGTGATTCACTTTGAACTTCACCTTGGCCTTTACTGATTTTTTTCTTGCAATATGAAAACTTGACATCGTGGCTAGAGTTCCAGCAACTGCCCTGAATCATTAATGTACCTTGATGATGGATAAGGGGTAAGGTGGTTGTTGTCTAATGGAAAGACTAATGAAATAGTTTGTAAGTATAGGCATTAAACTTGCCATTGTAGTGAGTACTAAAGCAGGAACTGCTGGCCTTACAAAGTCCAAGAACAATATCAATCTATCTGTACTAGTTAGCAAAACAAACCTTTAACTGGAATTGTCACTGTAGCGTATCACTGCATGGGTTTCCAAGAGTTTTTTTTTATGTAATTAATTGCAAAATCTTAAGTTAAACAGAAAGTAAAGTTACGAAGATAAGAGAGAGGGCAAAAGGCAAAAAAGAAGCAAAAAAGATTTTATCAGGGCCATGATATAAGGACCAAACAAATCAGTCAGGTGGAATTTGATTGGAAGTGCAAACGCAGAAGTAATACCAGTGTCGAGGATACTTTCCTACACCTGGATGGACTAATATCCAACTTGTACTTAAGCAAGTGCTTTAAATACATCCACAGCCCAATCCATATTTAGGGCACCTTCAGAAATAGCGACACACTTTCTTCTCTGTCCTTGTCTGTAAACCAAACTGACCAGTACATCTGTTCAACTTTAAATTGCTTTCAATCCGAATGTATTACAGAATAAGAAAAGGAACTTCTAGAAACTCTCCTTATTTTACGAAATCACTGATTTGGTAAGCTTCATTGATCAGTTTATAACACAAACCTCTAAAGTTACCCACATTACATATATCTAATTTGGAATGAACATTTGCTTCTCTTAAGCTCCTAATCCCATGATAATCTGTTAGAGTAAGACATCATTTATAATTTGGTAAATATATTTTACAATAATCCAAATTGAATTCATTTAGAGATGCTATTTGAGCAGGATTTTTCTATCTTTGTTGCCTTAAATAAAATCCCCCAACTGAACTTACTTCCCTCAAACCTTGCTTCAATGCCAATTGTGATAATACATTCAGATTTATTCAATTTGTGGTCAGTTAAGATCAGTTTCCAAAGTGCCTTAATATCAAGATAACTGTTTAAATCACACCTCCCCTGCAACAAGGAGTGAGAAATGTAGCAATAATGGGCTAAGAACTAATAAGTATACTTGCAGTGTCCTTATAAATCAAGACAAATATATTCACTTTTGTACAAGACCACCCAGTCAGTAAGCACAGTGTAAATCATGTTCATAGATTCTAACCCACATGGCTTTTTTTTTTTTTTTTGTCATGAGTTTCACCAGCTACTCTCATTTGCGAGGTCAAAATTCAACTCACAGTAAATACTGTTGCTGACAAGGGTGCAGAGCAACCGAAGTCTTACTCGTTGCTGGTGGTAATAAACAATGATAAATCAATTTGGAAGAATATTTAGCAATTTCTCACAAGTCTAAACATATGATAAAGCAGTTTTGCTCCTATATATTAACCCAACTGATCTAAAGATTTGCACCCACACAAAAACCTGCATGTTAATGCTTACAGCTGCTTTATGATCACCAACTACTAAAAGCAGTTAAGATATCCTTTAGTAAGTGAATTGATAACCTGTGGTACATAATACAACAGAATATTATTCAACAATATAATAAATGAGCTATCAAGCCATGAAAAGAGACAGATGAATTCCTAATGCATATTGCTCTAAGAAGCCAGTTAGAAGAGGGTATGGACTGTATGATTCCAATAATACAATATTCTGTGGAAAAAAACATGATAAAAAGGTGAGTGGTTACAGGCTGCAGTAGGGAAGAATAAAATAGGTGAAGCACAGGGAATTTTTTAGGGCGGTGAAACTGTTCTGTATACTTTGATTTGTCAAAATCCATAGTCCTTAACAGCACAAAGAGTAAGCATTAATAAATACAAATTATACAAACTAGAAGGTTAGGATATTTCAGGATCGAATGCTGAATGTGACAAAACAACCTACAGATGTGAAACAACTTCATTAACTGGTAATGATGGAATGTAAAAGAAGTTACGCATAGCACTTTAATATACCTGAGAGATGCCAATCCATACTCCTACAGGAAATAATTCTGATTCTGCTCTCTGTATATACTGGAACCGAACAATTAAAGAAATGCAAGGTTGAATGGTGGGAGCAGATTTCTCATTGTTGAAGTGGGAAGTTACAAATAAGCAAGGGAACAAGAGTAGAGTGACCCCTGTGGCAATGAATTAGAGTTGGAGTTAGTCGTATGAACTCATATTTTATGTAACATAGACATTTACCTGTGGAAATATCTACAGATATGCATACATACAATGGCTGGTTTACACGTATGTCTTTTCTTTATCAGTTGAGAGGGCCTGGAAGCAACAATATTCCAGTAACAATTAGCATACCTAGCTCCTAGAACCCAGATCTTGGTTTCTAATAAAAGGAAGCAGTGCTCCTGAGAAATAGCTGATTCTGGAACTAGGGCAGAAAGTACATAATAGAAACTTGAAGCATCTTGCAAGAATGAGAAAATAATGAAGTCCTCAAAAGAAAATAACACACACAGAACACAGACCACCTGCCCCCACAATTGTGGGAGTATGACAAAGGATCCAGGACTCAACTGAAAATACTCCTAATATCCAAAGATGGAACATTTTGATCAATAAATTTAGCAGTGAATTCTTACTATGAAATATCCATGAGTCAATTTGAATGAAATCAGTGAGTGAATAAATACATGAGGTAGAAGAAACTTTTCATGCAGAAGAATTCTAAATTATTTATGTAGCTGTTTCATCCTTTAAAAGGTAGAGCATAATTCTCCATTGCTTGTATGTGAACTAGACACAGTGACTTTCTTACAAAGTAGACAGAAGGAAGAGTCATTTTACAGTGGAGAAATCTGAGGAA
Source organism: Vicugna pacos (assembly GCF_048564905.1). Lineage (NCBI taxonomy): Eukaryota > Metazoa > Chordata > Mammalia > Artiodactyla > Camelidae > Vicugna > Vicugna pacos. Next base: position 18,100,195 of record NC_133011.1, read on the forward strand.
CATGTCATGTGGCCCCTCAGTCATGTGACTGAGGTTAACATCGACAATGCTGGGTCAGGTTATTACTACGTACTGTTGATATACAGTGAAGGAAATGGAAATGTATTTCTGTGGTCAAGAACATAAAACTGCAGTCTAAGCATGAGAAAATCAGGAGACACACCCCAATTGAGAGACAGTCTACAAAATACCTGACTTCCAGTCCAGACTATCTGACCAAACTATCAAGGTCATCAGAAACGAGGAAAATTCTCAGCAACTATCATAGTCAAGAGGAGACTACTGTATGTCATGTGGTATCCTAAATGAGACCCTAAGAGAAAAAGGATATTAGCTAAAACTAAGGAAATATGAATAAAGTGTAGACTTTAATTAATAATGTTGTAATACTGATTTAGTCTAATAATAGAGATATTAATGAGGGAACTGGTACAGGATATGTCAATTCCTGTCTTAATCTTTCTATAATTCTCAAACTTCTCTAAATTAACTGTGTATATATACATTTTTCTGTGAAATCCATAAAAGTCTGAAAAGAAAACTCAGTTATTTCTATAGCTTGTCCTTTACACCCACTAAGATATTTCTGCAGGAAACTAATACTCATCACCCTGAGACACAACTGTTCTGAGCTACAGCAACTAAAATTTCACAGACGATCACTTTGTTGGACATGACACGTAGTTTACAGTAGATATTGTGAGATTGTTTAAATCCTATGTCTTTTGATAATGCTTCTTTGTAATCTCTGTATTGGACAGGCCATATCAGCAAGAGGAATGATGAGGACAGGGAGAGTTATCTGTAATTACGCTGCCTAAATCTCAATCCAGGCAAAATTACGCTAGGAAAATGAGTCATTTCTAGACTCTCCAAGGCATTCATTTCTCCAAAATTGTTGTGATGAATAGTAGAGTGGGGAAAAAAACGTAAGACATCTATCTTCATTTCTAACTACACTTATTTGATCAGATCAATGGGAAATGCAATGGGCAAGCAAAGTCCAGAAGCCCTTGGGGGAAAAAAAGGCTGAAAAATATTTATAATATTCTTTTCTTAACTTCTTTTGTTTCCTGCCAATTTCCTCCACAGATCTTTGATAAAATGTAGCAAACTAAGCCATAAATGTGTTTACTATATGTCTAAGTACCTTCTTCACCCCAATTCCATCAAAATGAAATGTAATTTCATTTTCACAATGTGGGGCAGGGGAAGAGGGTGTGATCTGTGGACGGGATAATTCAAAATGGGATTGTCCCAGTGAAAGGCTCTCTCAGCCCAACTCCACTTAGTCATATTTTTGGTTATGTTTTGTTTCCTTTCAAATCTGCGATCTGAAAAGTGAGAAGCATCCCACTGTTGTATCTTTTTACTCTTTGTTTATATTTCTTTATAATACTCACCTCTCCTTGGGATCCAGAATCAGAGCTTTACTATTGAACCTTTCCCTACTTTCCTCTGAGTGTTTCTCATTGGGCAATAGAAACAGACCTATATAAGGGATTCAAGTAATTGAATTTTCACACATGATTCTTAAAGTAATTATGTTTAATTATTGAGGAAATATGAACGATAAGAATTATATTAGCAATGCATATATGGGGCAATGTATGTGCAGTACATATAACAAATTCCCACAAATAAAAAAGACAACCCAAAAGAAAAATTGGCATGGGAACTTGAATAGCAGTTTTACATAGGATCATATCCAAAACTGATTCATTTGTGAAAAGGTGCCCAGCTTCAGTAGTTCATAAGGGAAATGCACATCAAAACAGCAGTTAGCTACCTCTACATGCATACCATGTTGCCAAAAATTGAAGAGGGACAATACCAAATGACAAGAGGAAGTAGAGCAGTGGGAACACTCTCGCAATGCTGATGGGTCTATAATTTTTTATGTACAACATGCTTTGGAGAAAGCTTTGGCAGTATTTCAATGGTTAAACATTATGCACACAATATGACCCAACAATTTTACTTCTAAATACATAGTCCCCAAATATGTATGTATGCGTCCAAATAGTACATGCAAGAATGTGCACAGCAGCATGTTTCTAAAAGCCAAACTGTGGAAACAGTCCAAATAGTGCTGAATAGTAGAATTGATCAATAATTTGAGATTTCCTCATGCAGTGCAATACTGCCCAGCAATAAAAGACCTGTAGCTCCAAATAGCAAATTGGATTTATCTCACAAATAAAACTGTATAAAAGTAGCTAGACCCAAAAAGATACATAATGAAGATTCAATTTCTGTAATGAAAGAAGGCAAACACATGTTATGAGTTACTACTTCTGGGATGAGAAGAGGGGTAGTAATTGGGCATCAGTAGGATGGAGGTTTCTAAAGTACTGCTAGTAGTTTTGTTAGTAAGCTGAGCGGTGGTGACAGATGTGTTCACTTTGTGGTTATCAGCTGAATGCATCATTATGACTTTGCACTTGTATGTATTTGTATTAAACCTCAATGATTTTACAGCATGACTCAGGTTTACTGAATAACATGCACAAATAAAACTAAGAATATAAAGAGTACAGGATACCATTGCCCAAATTTTACTACCTATACTATTTTTCGACGTGATTACTTGTGCATTAAAATGAAATGTAAACATGTTTGTAGAATTGTATCTTACCTGTGTTTACCTCGTAATCTTTATTGTAGAGTAGTTTTTTTAAATTGAGGTAACACTGGTTTATAACATTATATGTCTCGTGTATGACATGTTTTGACTTCTGTGTACACTATAGCATTCTCATCAACAAAGTTTAATTTCCATTTGTCATACGGTTGACCCCTTTTATCCATTTCACTCTCCCCCACTCTTCCCCTCTGATAACCACTACTCTGTTCCTTATATGTATCTGTTTGGTTTCGTTTGGTTTAGTCTGTTCATTTACTTATTTATTTTTTAAATTGCACATATGAATGAAATCTTACAATATTTGTCTTTCTCCATCTGACTTATTTCACTTAGCAGAATACAGTCAAGGTCCATCTATTATTGTCACAAAGATTTCATCTTTTTTATGACTGAGAAGTATTCTGCTAATAATATATACTACATCTTTGTCCATGCGTCCATCCATGGGTCCTAAGATTGTTCCATATCTTGGCTATTTTAAATAATGCTGCAATGAATATGCTTATTTCCACTTTGATCTTTTATTGTTTCCTTCCTTCCTTCTGCTGACTTTGGGCTTTATTTGTTCTTTTTCTAATTCCTTTATGTGTAAGTTTATATTGTTTGAAATTTTTATTTGTTTTTTAAACATTTTTTTATTGAGTTATAGTCATTTTACAATGTTGTATCAATTTCCAGTGTAGAGCACAATTTTCAGTTATACGTGAACATAAACATTGTCACATTTTTTTCGCTGTGAGCTACCACAAGATCTTGTATATATTTCCCTGCTGTACAGTATAATCTTGTTTATCTATTCTACATATGCCTGTCAGCATATACAGATTTTGAACTCCCAGTTTATCCCTTCCCACCCCACTCCCCCTTGGCAACCACAAGTTTGTATTCTATGTCTATGAGTTTGTTTCTGTTTTGTATTTATTTATTTATTTATTTATTTATTTATTTATTTATTTATTTATTTTAAGATTCCACCTATGAGCCATCTCATATGGTATTTTTCTTTCTCTTTCTGGCTTACTTCACTTAGAATGACATTCTCCAGGAACATCTATGTTGCTGCAAATGGTGTTATGTTGTTGGTTTTTATGGCTGAATAGTATTCCATTGGATAAATATAACACATCTTTATCCAGTCATCTGTTGATGGACATTTAGACTGTTTCCATGTCTTGGCTATTGTAAATAGTGCTGATATGAACATTGGGGTGCAGGTGTCTTTTTGAAGTAGGATTCCTTCTGGATATATGCCCAGGAGTGGGATTCCTGGGTCATATGGTAACTCTATTCCTAGTCTTTTGAGGAATCTCCATACTGTTTTCCACAGTGGCTGCACCAAACTGCATTCCCACCAACAGTGTAGGAGGGTTCCCTTTTCTCCACAGCCTCTCCAGCATTTGTCATCTGTGGACTTTTGAATGATGGCCATTCTGACTGGTGTGAGGTGATACCTCATTGTAGTTTTGATTTACATTTCTCTGCTAATTAGTGATAGTGAGCATTTTTTCATGTGCCTATTGATCATTTGTATTTCTTCCTTGGAGAATTGCTTGTTAGGCCTTTTGCCTATTTTTGGATTGGGTTGTTTGTTTTTTTCTTAAGTCGTATGAATTACTTATATATTCTGGAGAATAAGCCTTTATCGGTTTCATTTCAAAAATTTTTTCCCATTTCGTAGGTTGTCGTTTTATTTTACTTATGGTTTCCTTTGCTGTGCAGAAGCTTGTAAGTTTAATTAGGTCCCATTTGTTTATTCTTGCTTTTATTTCTATTGCTTGGGTAGACTGCCCTAGGAGAGCATTTTTGAAATGTATGTCAGATACGTTTTTTGTTATATTTTCTTCTAGGAGGTTTATTGTATCTTGCCTTATGTGAGATTTTTGTTTCTTGAGGTAGGCCTGTATTGCTGTTAACTTCTCTCTGAGCGCCACTATTGCTGTATCCTATAGATTTTGGTTTGTTGTGTTTTTATTTTGTCTTCAGGTGTTTTTTGATTTCTCCTTTGATTTGTTCATTGACCCATTAGGTGTTCAGTAGTGTGTTTAATCTCCACACATTTGTGATTTTTCCAGTTTTTTCTTTTACTTAATTGCTAGTTTCATGCCATTGTGATCAACAAAGATGTGTGATATTTCAGTCTTCTTAAATTTATTGATACTTGTTTTATTGATACCTATGGCTTATCCTTGAAAATGTTCCATGTGCTCTTAAGAAAAAAATGTGTATTCTGCTGCATTTGGATGGAATGATCTGTCTAAATCTAAGTTCATCTGATCTAGTGTTTTATTTTAATGTCTCTGTTTTCTTATTTAAAGTCTGGGTGATCTATTCATTGAGATAAGTGAGTTGTTAAAGTCCTCAACTATTACTATGTTACTATCAATTTCTCCCTTTAGTTCTGCTAATAATTGCTTTATATATAATTGGTGCTCCTATGTTAGGTGCATATGTAATATAATAGTTACATCATCTTTAATTGGCCTCTTTATCATTATATAAAGTCCGTGTTTGTCTCCTGTTAATTTTTTTGTCTTGAAGTCTGTTTTGTTTGCTTTGAGTATGGCTACAACTTCTTTTTTTTTTGACTACCATTTGTTTGGAGTGTCAACTTCCATTCCTTCACTTTGAGCCAAATTTGTCTTTAGAGCTGAGTCTCTTGGAGGCAGCTTATAGTTGGGTCTTATATTTTATCCATGCATTCTTTTGATTGGTCAATTCAACCCATTTACATTTAGAATAATTACTGATAAGTGAAGTTTACTAGTGCATTTTATCTTTTGTTTTCTTGTTGCTATAGATCATCATTTTTTTTATCCTTTTATTTTTATCTACCATGCTAGTTTGGTAGTTTTCTATGATTTTCTTGATTTCTTCTTTATGTTTTGTGTCTCTGCTTTAGATTTGTGTTGTGGTTACCATGAGATTGTATAAAATATCTCATAGATAAAATAAAAAGGACTATTTTAACTTCATTTGCCTATACAGTTCCATCCTTTTCCTCTTCTCTTTTTGTTTTATCTCAAATTATTCCTTTATATATTGTAAGTTAACAAATTGAAGTAGCTATAGTTATTTTTACTACTTTTTCCTCTTTAACCTTCATGCTATAATTATTTAACAGCCTATTCTGATATAGAGCTGCAGTTTTCTAAATCTGTATGTTTATTACCCTACTCATAGTTTTGTGTACTTTTGCCTTTTCATTTCAAATAGAAGAGGTCCTTTGAATATTTTTTACAAGGCAGATCTAGTGGTAATGAACTCCCTCAGCTTTTGTTTATCTGGTAAAGTCTTTATTTCTCCATATCTGAAAGGTGCTTTGCTGAATAGAGCAGTCTTGGCTAACAATGTGGGAGCCCATGATTGGGTTAACAAATTGTAACCAGACCCCAGCTGCTTGTCTCCTTAAAGAAGAACAAATGTGCTTAGTAACTGCCTTGCAAGCAGGCGCTTGTGCATCTACACTCAGGTTTCCTTGCTGCAAAGAGCAGAGACAATACCTTGCTTGCATAGTTGAGGTTTTAGATAGCACTCTGCTCCTTGCAAAGCAATGACCCAGGCCCTTAGCTATAAACGCTGGGTGTGCCTGCTGTTAGATCCCCAAAACAAGGAACTGGCTAGTCTTGTGGTCTGCTTTAACATATCTATAAGAATGTATCTTGTTCCCCTCTCCCTATGACTTCTCTAAAGATAAACAAAGCCTTTGCACTCATTGTGATTTCTGCAGTCTCAATCCCATCCTGTTTTTCTCTAAATTCCTGCATTCCATCCTTTGTACACAGTAAATGTTTGAGAGGCTCAACTGAGAGGCTCATGGAGTTGGCTCCCGACTCCCTCTCTTGACTTTTTCCACAGAGTCTCGAGTAATTCATTCCGTCTCTGTGGGACTTCTGCTGGCCAGAACCTACATGACAGTTTTTACCTTGTTAATATTTGAGGGTCTTTCCACTTTCTCCGGCCTATGGAGTTTTTGCTGAGAATTCTGCTTATACCCTAGTGGGTGAATTGGCCCTTTCCTCCCTCTACCACCTTTGTCAGAGGTGTTGCCCAGTGCCCTAATAGTCACTGCTTATGCCTCTGGGATTGTCAGTGCCTTGCTACTGCTGGCATTGCCAACTGGGGCATCAGGATCGTGCGTGCCTCCACTGCACTGAGGGTCTTTTTGGTCATTGGCTTCACCACTGTGGGAGGAGTGGTAGCTGGGTTTATGTGTCCCTCTGCCATGTGTAGGGTTGTCAGGTTCATGGACATCACCCCTGTGGGGTGCAGGCTAGAGTCATGGGCATCTCCATGGCTGGAGGGTTGGAATCAGACCCCACTGCCACTGCTGCCCAGGTTCCTATGGCCACAGGTGCCACTGTGGCTGGGAGACCAGAGTTGCATGTGCTACCTTTCCTGATTCTACCAGGTTCCCTGGGGCTGCCACTTCTGAGGGTCCAGGATCCCAGGCACTACTTCCCCTCTTGACCCAGTTATTCCTTCTCTATGTGTTCCAGTCCACCCACTGTAGAGGTACAGATTTGTGGAATTGTCCAGCATCCATGTGTGTTGGGCAGAAGCACCCTTGTTGAGTTATGATAATTTTACTGTAGATTGAAAGGGAGAGACACAGTAAGCAACTCATTCAGCCATGAGCTATCACTCCATCTACCTCATGCTTCTTAAAGACGAGTCTAATATTCTATACTCTAGGTGGTTTCTTTTGTATTCTTTTCTAATACAGTTGTATAAGAAATGTATTTGCATTTGCATTTTTTACGTGCCTGTAAAATCTAACAAATTTCAAATATAGTAATTGATCAAATAATGTTAATTTGATAAGTATTGCCAAAATATGTGCACAGAAATATTTTCCTTTGTGTCATGTGTTACCCCTTCCACTTTTGTTTCTCTGCAACCTGTCTAGACTTAATAAGTTAAAGACAAGAATATATTGCCATAGCACTGATGAGTTTCATAGGATAGAAAGAAAAGGAAGCAGTGGATGAAAAGGACTCTTCCTGTGACAGAGCATCACAAAGTATACCTACTTTCAACAATAAATAGATAATACAGATAGAAAATCATCAAGAAACATTGGAATTGAAATATACTTTTGACCAGATGGGTCTAACAGACATATATAGAACTTCCTATGTAACAGCAACAGAATACATATTCTTCATTTGCACACAGATTCTTCAGGATAGATATTACAGTAGGTCAGACTGGCCTCCTGAAATTGCATTCAATGCAGGATGAATGTATTTTCTTTGTCACTTTGTTCTTACTTAAGCTTAACAAGTATATATATTCACTGTCATTTTATTCTCTTTGTATTATTTAATGTGAAATAGTTCCATAATAGAACAAAGTGATCAGTTTTTCACCATATTTGCTTCAGATATTTTTTAAAAAGTTAAAACTACATATGACAACTCACCACAACAATCCTATGTAATACAATTTTCCTCTTTTCTAATCTAGAGATAATATGAATTTTATTGTTTTCCCCTATTAATATCTGTTTAATTCAAATATATATATTTACTCAATTATTTAGATGTTTTGTAATTTAGCAAATGATGTAACAAATGTTACATACATTTCACTTTGCTTTCCCCCCGGTGTGAAGATTTTGAGGTTATTGATAGTAGTCCAGGTAGCTCAAGTGCATTTATTTTTATCATGTGTGTAGTATTTGATGGTAGAAATGTACCAGAGCTTATTTGTGAGTTCTCCAGCTGATGAAACTTAAATTTCTTTTAGTTTTTGTTGTTACAAACACTGGTTCAGTCTGCATACTTATCCCTGTCTCATTGTGCATACATCTGAGATTTTCTCTTGGGTATTTCCATAGAAAGAGGATTCTCAAGTCATAGTGCATGGAAATTATGAAAAATTAAATAGTGTCAAATAGATTTCTAAATGTTTGTCAGAATTTGCATCTCATCTCACCAGTATGGAATACATTTCAGGATAACACATGTAATTACCAAGACTGATTAGTGTTAGAATCTCTAGTATTTCCTGACTTAATGAGGATGAATTGCAATTTTCTCATTTTAATTTGTGTTGTATGTGTCACTGTGGTAGTTGAGAATCTTTTTATGCTTTATAGTTCATATGATTTTCTGCTGTTAATTTTGAGTTTCAAAGTCTTTACCATTTTCTAACCATTCTGTCTTTTTCCTTTTGATTTTAGAATGTATGTTTGTTTATATATATGTGAATAGGATAGAAATTATATATCTATATAATATATCTGAAATATCTTCTCCCTTCTCGGGTTGTATTTCCTTTTTATATGATTTCTTTTTTATGCAAAGGGTTAAATCTAAATTTAATTTTTTCAACCCCCCCAACTTTTTCCCAGTTAGATTTATTTCCTGGTACAATTCAGTTAAACCTTTTAGAATTTACTATGAATAAGAATCTCTCCATGTTTGCCCTTAAATATGCTCTGGAGTCACATCCAGATGAAAAAGCCTGTTATAGAATAAGGATCCAATGACACAAGGAGCAAGTGATGGCTAGGGGGAAAGTAGGAAGAAGGTGGCAAGTATAGGCAGAGATTAGGTATTTGAAAAGGGAGAAGAAAGTAGATGGTTGTAGCTAGTCACTTCAGTTTGTGATCTAGGAGGTGACCCACTGAGTGATTCACTGTCCTCAAATTCTAAAAGGAGTTAGTTGTACTTATGGGTACTTAATCACAGTGCAATATACATTATTTGCTCAGCTCACATGCTAGCTCCTAGTCCAGGAGATATCTGAGATAGCACTTGAGAAAGATTGTGTCAGCAGATTAGTGTTTATGTTATTAAAAATGACTGCTGAAATGATTGAACTGCAACCTGGCCAGGTTTGGAGATAAAGATTTTCTGCTTATATCCAATCAATTCTCATTTTTTTCTTTCCTTGAGATATCACAATATTTTATATAAATATAATCCAAAAATATGCTTTCATCTTTCAACAATCTTGGTTAAAATTTAAAAACAGTGCTCCTGTTGAAAAAGTTTGTAATCATTCTTGGACATACATCCTTTTAGAATTCAGGTATCTTTGTTTTGTTACACAGAAAATATGAATGAGAAAATTATAGAATATTTACATTCTGGTGATCATAACAGTATTAAAGGTACTGTTTCAAAATCAATATATAAATTAACTATCAAAAACTGGCACATTATTATTTAGACTATGCATGGATCACATGCAAAAATTAATTATAGCAAGTCCGGAATACAAGAGGAAAAAAAGGCACAAAGACTATAAGTAGGAAATTGCCAACAGAGGAAGGCTGAACAACAAAGGCAGAAAGAGGTGCTTAAACTACTAGTAAACAAAGCAATAAAAGAGAAACAATGAGATTCTACTTTAAACCATCAGGTGGGCAACAATGAAAAAAATCAGGTAATATATCAAGCATAGAAAAGAGGGGCCTAGGCATGTTCATGTACTTCTGAAGGAAGTATAAATTAAGCTATTCAAGAGTGTATCAAAATACTTTGAAATTTCTACAACAAAGAAAACACTCCAAGTGTATAAACCAGATAAATACGTGCATACTTTCAAAAAGGAACTTGTATAAGATTGCTCTCTACATAGACCTTAGAGCTGAAAGCTGAGTGAAAATTAGTTGTGTGTCCTTAAGAGCAAAGAAAAGTAAATGTGAATAAACACAGTGGAACACTATGGGTCACTTACAGAAATATCTTTAGAGACAAAAGTCGATCTTACCAAAACTGTTGATTAGAAAAGGAATGAGATAATTTACTCAAATACATAAATTAAAAACAAGTATAGAAATTACATAATGTTTGCAATAATAAGAATGAGGTAATATAAGGAAGAAAATTATAAAATAATGTATGTCAACACAGGGACTGTAACTGAGACCATTAGTTGTTTTCCAGTATCTGTCCTAAACTTCCTCCTCAGTGAGAGAGCCCCAGATTTTGCCTAGGCACATTGCCTTTCAGTATTCAGTACGTTAACAGCACTTTGCAAATATTTGTACCTGTGTACCTTAGTCTTGACAATAAGATATTTGCAGAAGACTTCTGTAGAACTTTAAGAAATTCTGCAGAATAGATACTATTCACCTGGGAGTCGAGTACTTCAGCCCTTTTTTGTTTGTTTTTGTTTTTGTTTTTGTTTTTGTTTTTGTTTTTTGTTTTGTTTTTTAAGCAACCTGAAATCTGATCATGCCTAAAGTAGCTATTTGTGTCATGATGCTACCTTGAGAATGGAAGTGATTCTCTTACCTCTTTGCACCCAAGGACCAAACTGGGGCTTGGGGGTTGAAGAGGGAAGCAGTAGCTCTGTGGAGAGCATGGTGGTGTTAACTTAGGCACTCATTGATGGAGTTGCCAAACTGCTTAGTTATACCTAGTCTAATACCCAAACACAAGAAGAATGTCAGTGACCTGTTCTTGTCAGCAAATAAAAAATTCAAAGTAAACGTTTCATTCTAGCAAATCCCAGATCTTTAAGAAAAAAAATACTAATATAAAACTTTATTTTTAGATCAGAAGTCTTGAAAAGAAGCAAGAAAACCACAGGGGTAAGGGACAGGGCCAAGGTCCAAAGGAAAGTTTATTTTTAAATTAAGAACCATGCGCTGAGTACCTAACACTTCTGTCAAAACAAAGGCTTTGGAATCTAAAAATATATATACCCACATGAATCATCAAATTTTCTCTAATCTTAATCAGTTAAATGAACAAATCCACAGATGGTTCTTTATAAGGACTTAGGATAACTTGTATTAAAGAAACATTGCTTTTTTCCAGTTCCTGAAATTAAACCAAACCTGTCCTTAAAAATATCCTTCACTATAGTATGTGACTCAAGTCAGTTGTCTAAATGAAATGCGAGTGGAATCTGAGACACTTCTAGTCAACTCTTGGCCTTTAAGAGTGTTAAGGAAATAAGCATTTATAGTAAGGTTGTCCCAGGTACAATGATGGTCCTATTTTCCTTTATATACTATTTCAGATCACCACTCTTAAGTTATTTTTTTCTCTAGTCCTTCTTTAACTTGCTAGGTCAAGATACTTTTCGCAAGCTGGGATTGCATTTATACCCAATTAAGAAAATAATTCTTTCCCCGCAATAAAACTTTTCTGTCAACTTACATCACCTACTAGGTACTAACTTACTTCACCTACTAGGTACTACTTTCTTTCTGTCTTTCCTCTCAACTACCGGAATAAAATTGTCTACATTCTTTATCTTCATTTCATGGCTGCTCATCCCTCCTCAGCCTACCACATAATTTGGCTGCTGTCTTTGATCCTACATTGAATCAGCTTTCACAGAATGTGTCAAAATATGTAGATTACCAAACTTAATGGACTCTAGTGCAGCCATTTACCTTTGCACCTAATTAAAATAAAATCTTTACATCAGAAATAGAAATCAGAATCGTCGTTATGACTGTATAGTTGTGAAATTGAGGCTCAGAAATACTCAGATCCAAACATGATGAATCTCATTTCCATGATTCATTGAATCTTAAAGAACTAGGTACTGGAGTGAAGGAATATTGCAGATTTAGTTCAGGTCCTCAAAGGTACTTGGGGAAGTACCTTTGCATCTTAACTGGGGAAGAATATATCCAGTATGGGATCACAATAAATCAGATGCAGCAGCAAAGAGGAGAGTGCATTGAATTATTTCTATCTACTTTGACCTCGCAGATTCAAGTCTATTCCATTTATTGATCACCAATCTTCAAGGGACTCCTAGGTAAGGGTAGGAAACAGACAAGGAAGTGGAAAGTTAAGTTGAAACAGTTAAGCTTTGTAAATGTTGTTTCATTTTTTAATGGAAGATAGATCTGAGGTTGTATTTACCTAATTAACTTTCTCTACTGTTTTAATTTTGTTTTACTCTTTCATGTATTACTTTGCAATAGAAAATGCAGAATAATTTAAGGTTTGTTTTTCTCACGTTTTTAAAAATGTTTTTGGTACTGTGCTACAGTCCACCAGTATCTTGCATGAAATTCACATTTCAAAACAGTCTGGAAAATGAAATTTCTAAAGTAGTCAAATTTATAAAAACAGAAAATAGGATGGTTGTCAGGGGCTGGGAGGCTGGAAAGAGGAGTTGTTCAATGGTATACAGTTTCAGTTTTCAAGGTGAAAAAGTTCTGGAGGTTTGTTGCACAACAATGAACATACTTAATATTAGCTGTACATTTAAAAAGTAAGATAGTAAAAAATATGCTCTTTTTAGGGAAAGCTTAAATCTGATGTGGAATGCACTGAACGTGTTATTGATATAATAAATTATATTAAAAGATGTCTGGATATTAAGCTACTTACATTTTATGAATACAAGTCTTTTTTTGTAATAAATAAAGGCTGTTGAAAGTAGATATTTATCTGGGCCTAAAGACTGGAGCCAGAGTGTATAACTAAAAATTAAAAAAAAAATTTTAAAGATCTAGTGAATAGGCAGGAAGAAAGCCTCTCCCAAGGGAATATTGATACATGAGATTCTCCTCTCCTGCACCTGCATAGTAGTCTTCTAGAGTGTAGCCTGTATGGTGTCAAGAGCTGGGTTTCTGAATTCACTGGGACTTCTATTCAAATCCTGCCATGCTGCTTTTTACCTTTATGATTTGGGACACCATGTTTAATCTTATGTCAAGAATGAGTTACTATGACTTACCTTAAGACAGAGTCTTCAGGATTAGACAAAATACATGCCATTTGTCTCCATTTCCCCAGGACCTCACCCAGTTCATAGCATCTGGCAGATGTTTAACAGTGAAACAATGGTGAGTTTCTTTCTTCACTATAATACATAGTCCTATTACCAAAGCTGTTTTCTGTTAACCCAATTTATATCTACGTATAAGTCCTGACATTTCCCCTTCCTAACACTAATTGAAATTATGACTAAATAACTAAATCTATATGTATTGTTTATTGTCTTTCTTCTAAAGTATAAGCTCTGTGAAGACAGAATCCATATCTGACTTCTATGAACTCTCTCCAATACCTATCGTGGTAGCTGGTTAGGTATGTGACATGCATATGTTAAATGATTAAATATAGAGTCCAGAGCTTGCTCTTGTGGAACTTCCTATTTATATGGGGAAAATCAAAAGCAAGAGAATATGACTTAGGCTGTGGCAGAAATGCACACAATTGAGTTACAAATGCCAGAGAAGACTTTCTGAAACATGTAGGCCACATACAAAGTCTTCAATTAGAAGGCAGATTTACCAAGAAATAAGACTTCGAAAAGTGTCGTAAAGCTGAAGTTTAGACAGAGGGAATGGATCTATATAAAGGCTAGGTTTAAGAATTTTGACTTTTTTCTTTAGACTCTGGAAATCCACTGAAGAAGTTTAAGCATTTAATACAAGTATTTAACAGTGTCCCATGTTAATACATTCCCTGTACTTATTTAAGTATAATTATCCATAGCATTTAAGGATAATTAAGAATTTGCTAGTTGAATATTTTAGATGAAAGAGTATAATGAGAAAGCACTTCACACAATGAATGGTCAAATGGGCATAAATCAGAAAGCATCACTATGTCTGGAGTAAGTGAAATTTTAATAAATACAATTTAAGCCTTTTGAATAATAAGGTATTTTAATGGAAAAATATAGTGGTCTCTATAATGTATTAGAAAAGCAATAATCTGTATTTTTGTGTATAATTACCTACTACATATTCTGGCAAAATTAGTCTCTGAAAAAACACACTATGAGCAGGGGGTAGTTTACCAGCCTTTTCCACAGATAAAGTTATCATTTTTAATGACCTTCAGATTAATTTTATAAAATTCCATCCCCATTAAACAGTCTTGTAATTCCTACTAGCGATTCCTCAGAGCTCTCTCCACTGGGGTAAGGGAATGTTGTAGACTTTTGCATCTGTGCTCATCAGGGATATTGGCCTGGAATTTTCTTGTGGTGTCCTAGTCTGGCTTTGGGATTAGAGTAATGATGTTCTTATTAAATGAGTTTGAAAGTGTACCTTCCTCTTCTGTTGTATGGCAGAATTTGAGAAGGATTGGTTAGTTATTCTTTAAATGTTTGTGTAATTCACCAGTAAAGCCATCTGGTCTTGGGCTTTTCTTTGTTGAGAAGTTTTTGTTCACTGAGTCAGTTTCATTTCTAGTAATTGGTCTCTTCAGGTTTTCTATTTGTTTTTTATTCAGTCTTGGTAGATTGTGTTTCTAGGAATTTGTCCATATCTTCTAGGTTGTTCAATTTGTTGGTGTATAATTGTTTGTAGGAGTCTCTTATGATCTTTTGTAATTTTGTGATAACAGTTGTAATGTCTCCTCTCATTTGTAATTTTATTTATTGGAGTCCTCTCTCTTTTTCTCTTAGTAAATAGAGCTAAAATTTTCTCTTTTTTTTTAATCTTTTCAAAGAACCAGCTCTTAGTTTCATTGATCTTTTCTTCTTCTAACTTTAAGCTTAATTTATTCATTGAGGAGTTAAGTTGGGTTTTTAATTTGAGCTTGCTTTTTTTTTTTTTTTAAATGTAGCTGTTTATCATTGTAACTTTCCCTTTTGAAGTGCCTTTGCTGCATCCCACAAGTTTTACTATGTTTTGCTTCCTTTTTCATTTGTTCCAAGATTTTTTTTTTAATTTCTTTTTTTTTCTTTTTCAGCCAATGGCTGTTCAGGAGCCTGTTGCTTAGTTTTTACTATTTGTGAACTTTCCATATTTATTATTGTAATTAATTTCTAGTTTTATACTAATGTGGTCAGAAAAGAGTCTTCATATGACTTCATTCTATTTTTTAAATTCTAATAACATGTTTTATTTAACCCAAAATACCCAAAACAGTTTTTCCATGTGTGATCAATATTAAAATTGAGATACTTTACATTTTTTCTGTGCTTGTAAATCTGATGTGTATTTTATGCCTACAGCACATCTCAGTTTAGACTAGCCACATTTCAAGCACTCAGTAGCCACATATGGGACAAGGCTTAGAAGAAATACCTATCTTACCTCTTCATTTGATTTCACTAGTATAATTGAATATGACTTCATTCTTAAATTTATTAAGACTTATTTTGTCTAGCATGTGATCTACCCTGGAAAATGTTCCATGTTACTGCAGAAGAGTGCATGTTCTGCTTTGGATGGAATGATCTGTAAATGTCTGTTAGGTCCTCTGGTCTAACATGTCATTTAAGTCCAGTGTTTCTTTATTGATTTTTCTGTCTGTATGATCTGTCCACTGTTGAAAATGGAGTATTGAAGTCTTCTGCTGTTACTGCATTGCTGTCTTTTTCTGTCTTCAGATCTGCTAATACATTTATATGTTTCTAAGTTGGGTGCATAACTATTTACAAATGTTATATCTTCTTGATGAATTGACCTCTTTATCATTATATAATGACTTTCTTTGTCTCTTTTTATGGGCTTTGGCTTAAAGTCTGTTTTGACTGATGTAAGTATAGCTACCTCTGCTTTCTTTAGTTAGAATATTTTTTCCATCTTTTCACTTTCAGTATATGTATGTCCTTAAAACTAGAATGAGTCTCTAATAGGCAACACATATTTGGTACTGGTGTTCTGTTTTTAATGCATTCAGCCACCTATGTTGTTTCGATATTTCAGTCGATTTACATTTGAAGTAATTACTGGTAGCTATGGGCTACTATTGCTACTCAGTTTTTTCTGATAGATTTTAAATTTCTTGGTTTCTTTTTGCTCTCTTCTCATGTGATAATTTTTTTGCAGTGGTATACTTTGATTCCTTTCTCTTTATTTTTTGTGTATTTACTACAGGCTTTTGCTTTGTGGTTACCGTGAGGCTTACCTAAAACATCTTACATTTATAACAGTCTCTTTTAAATGGATAGCAGCTTCAAACATACATAAAAATTCTATAATATTATACTCCCACCTCATATTTTGTTTCACAATTTATATCTTTTTCCATTGTGCATCTATTAACAAATGATTGTAGTTATTTTAGTACTTTTATCTTTAACCTTTATACTAGAATTATAAGTGATTAACCCAAAACCATTATAATATTGAGTATTCTGAATTTAACTATGTATTTACCATTACCATTGTGTGTACAAGCTTTTCCCAGGGAGATACCGGAGACTTGGAGCAGACTGGAGGGAGAAGGTGAGAGTCCAGGTCTTCCCAGATCTCTGGGGAGGTTTGCAGCCAGCCCCACGAGCCTGCAAAATTAGAAGCCTGGGCCTCAGTCAGCAGCTTTTAAAGTGTGCGCATTAACCCGTGTCAGGGAAAGACCGATGGAGATGGGTGTTTCTGTCTGCTCTGCGCTGAGCCCTGGAGAGACAGCAGTGGCAATGTTCACTTGCCCACTGACAACTGCTTCTTTGTTTGCTGTAGTCTTGTGGGTCTCATGGATGCCAGTCCCATTGGTTTTCAGAGCTAGGTATTTGGGGGAACCTGTTCCTCTGATAAGAGTATTAAAATTTGGGATGCTAGATGTGAGGTCCAAATGCTTTGTTACTCAGGAAGAAGCTGAGAGTTGAGTTCGCTCCTGATTATACGACATTGTGCCATGGAGATGATTTAAGGTGGGAGGGTGTCTCAGCCTTTCCTATCCATTTTAGTGGGTATTTTCTCATTTACTCCACATGTAGGAGTCAGTCATCCACCTTCTGGATATCTTTCAGAGGAAATTGCTCAGTGTGTTGTATGTTTGGTGCGTCATTGTTCAGGACCTTCCTATGTTGCCATCTTGTCAACTCCCCCAAGCTTTAATTGATTAATATTACATGACTGTGTGATATACTCTGTTTTATAGATGACCATAATTTAACAGTTCATTAGATAAACAGTTAATTTGTCTTTTTTATCTATTGCAAGGAAGTTTCATATAGACATCATTGTCTATATCTCCTTGTACTCTTAACTGAGTTTACCTGTAGGATACTTTTCTGGAAATAGAGTTACTGTAAACCCGCTTTCATATTTTGATAGATGTAGTCAAATTTATGGATGCAAATTTTAGTACCTTAAATACTTTCACTGTATGGGAGTATTTGTTTCTCAGTACTCCTACCAATGCTGCGTATATCAGTTAACATTTGCTATTTACTGAATCATCAAAATTGTTATGGCTTAGAACAACCATTTATTTAGATCACAGTTTTAGAAGTTGGCACTTTGAGCCAGGCTCAAAGGGATAGTTTCTCTAGCAATCCCCAGTGCATAGAGCACTTTACCAGCCTCTTGTGTTCGTGTTTGCTACCATCGCATCAAATAAGTCACACAGTCAGTTCCATACTCAGCAGGGGAAGAAATATTTTAACAGGAGAAGCTGAAAATTCATAGACTCCACCTTTGGATAGAAGAAGCTGCGAATTTACATTGCAACTTGGGTATTAGACAGGGACAGGAAGAATCTGTGGCCGTTTTTGCAGTCTACAACATTAATTACAGTAATAGAAAGATAACACTGAATTAGTCTTAAGGACTTTAAATTTAGTTTTCACAGTAACACTAAGAGGGAATGACAGCACTATTATCTATTTTATAGATGGGTAACTGAGGCAGAAAGAGGATGAATAACTTGCCCAAGATTATTTAATTTCTTGCAAAGGAGTTCTCATCCCCACACTTAAACTAAATTGCCATAGAGTATTGACATTATGTAATTTGTGTGGTTTTAAGATGCAAAAATATTTACTAGTATTTTCTTTTCACATATGTATGTATGCATATTTAAAATTTTTAAAAATCTGTATCTTCAATACCATCCTCAAGCTCCTGTACTCCATCTGATAAACTCATTCAGATGTCAAAAATCACCTCAATTTTTAAATCTTCTGAAAAGCCTACCCTGGCTTTTCCATTTCCACAATGTTATTTCTTACCTTAAACTTACATCTATTCTCACATTAATCATTTGCATATTATATTTTTCCTTCATTTATTCTCTTGGATAATCTTCCTTTAAGGCCTAGCTTTAGGAGCCCAATAAAGCACTAAAGCTTTTCTGTTGCTGTTGAATGAAAGAAAATGCTTGCCCTTGAGAAGCTCATTGACAATTTGTGATAACAGATATGTAAACATTTATACATTTGTACCTACTTGTTATTCCAGGCGCCCACATTTCCCTTGCCAATCTTTCTGAAACTTCTCTTAGACTACTCTCTTCTTCCAGGTGTTCCCATGGGATGTTACTTAAACACTTACCATAATACTATATCTTCGGACATCTCTCTAGACTCCTCATTCTCTAGCACATAGCAGACAACAACAGAGAAGAAACAAAGCTATCTTCCCTTTACCAAAAAGTCTAAGTTTCCTTAGGATCTCTTTAATTACTATTAAAAAAAGCCTGTACATTTTTAATATTATGTAAAGTTTCAAAATAACAAAATAGTATGACTGGCTCAGTTTCTCTTGTACCAAGTCTTCCTGAACATTTCACCAGATTAATCACTCACAACATGTATTTTTGTTTCTCACCCCTTAATATCAGCTCACGTTGTGGAACCCAGGTTTGTGTACCTGATGCATAGTGAGGCCAAACAAACAGAAGTTCAGAGCAGAGACAGGTTTATTACATGGGGAGGTGCCAGTCTGGGAGATAGGAGACCCAGACTCATCTCAAACCCATCTTCCTGACTGGCCAGGCTGTATGATTCTTAAAGACAAAAGAGCAAATGGGAGGAGGTCTCTGTGATCCCAGCTTCCCAGTAAGATTTCAGCTACAGACTTTTGGCACTACCTTGTGACCTCCTTTGACCCCGGCGGTTATGATTATTCTGTATTTTCCTGCAAAACAGGCTGTTAAATGATGATCTGGTGATCTTTCAACTTCCCTCTTGGAGAGAGTAAAAGCACTAGTTGGGGCATTTTACCATTTGTTCAGGGCCTACTTGATGGTTCAGGAGTTTCAGTTCTCAGTTGACTCTTGAGATAGCATCAATTTTCAAGTTGACTTGGGACCAGCTGATTGAAGCTGCAGGACATTATCTCAACCAATAAATCAAGGAATTGGTTTAAGCTAACAATTACGGAAAAGATTATGATGGGCTAACTTTTCCTTTGTTTCTCATTCCCTCACTTCACTAATTAGTAACTGCTTGAATCTGCCCAGGGAATTCAGGGAAGGTCTCGGAGACTAAAACCTTTTTCTACAAGCAAGAAACTGGAGACTTTTGTACCCTGGAGGGCCCCACAGAGTCTTGGCTCAGTTTCCCTCATTGGATTCCTTGCTTCTCTTTGGGCGTACTCCCAGCCGTTAGGATGCCTAATTCACATGGACTGCAAACTCTAAGGATCATGTAAGAGTTGTTGCCTGCTTGTTTGTCTGTTTATTCAAAACATGGTTTTTCTCTAGAAACTGAGATGAGTACCTTATATCTCTGAGGTTATTTTAGAACTGGGCCTGGCAGGAAAATAGGTTCTAAAATTCAAATACTCTGCCAGCTGCTCAGTGCTGCAGAGCTACATCATGACCTTTCAGTCCGGATGTCCTCTGCTTCCTTGCAGGTCTGAGGATAGATGGAACAGCCAGTTCTCCTCACAGGAACCCAATCTCTTGAAATTTCCCCAAGCATTCCAGGAAGCCAAAAAACAATGCAGAGCCAGACCAGTAAGGTGGGGTTGGTGGCAACCATAAGACTCTCACAGCTTCCCTGGGGCAGATGGAGTGGGAGACGGGTACCCTCTGCCTCACACACATCCGCAGCTCTGGAGTTTTCTTTTGTTCCCTGGTACTCGCTTTCCTTCTGCTCAGCTCCAGGTACTCAGTAACTGTCATCAGCTAGATGACTAAATCGAGCTTCTAAGATCTGATCTTTGGGGAACTAAAGCCCTGTTTCTTGTTCTCTTTGAAAAGGCTTCCAGAAAAGCTCTGACACTTTGGGCCAACTACTAACCCAACTGTAGGGTCTGAATACCACCATCACAAAGCTAATTGGAATGCTCTATCTGATATTTGTAAAACAAAATCCATGAGTAAAAAAAAGAAAAAATCAAAAGCAAGCATGAATGAGGAGTCTGAATTTAAAAAGAGATGGCTGTAACAAGGGTCTCAGATGCTAGTATGTCTGAGATAATAATTAGAGGCCCCTATGTTTCAAATAAAAGTTCATAGTTGTACTAAGACAAGTATTTAAAGGATCAATATATAACTTCATTATTTTAAAAAACTTTACACTTGAAAGTTTTAAGTTCATGGCAGAATGTGTGAGATACCAAGAAATAGAGAAGATTGGGCTACAAAGTTTATGAAGCAAAGACATTTATTAATTGGGATTTACACATCAGTGAGGAGAGAGACCTGATTAAGAAGATAAGTAGATTTAGAATATCAGGGCTAGAGACCACTGTGTATTCCTGGGATACCCTGGACTTCAGGTATGTTTATAAAGATTCTTGTAAATCTGAAACAGATGTTTGTGCATGAAAAGGAACATCCAAAGCTATTTTTCCATTGTTGAATGTTCAGTTTATTAAATTAACATGTTTCATCGAACCACACTTTGAAAGCCAGTTTTCTCTTGAGCATATAAACATTGACTATGTATTTGATGAATTAAAACTCATCAAACATTTTAAAGTGCAGTTATAAATTGAAATATCTAATAGGGTTATAAATGGTAGTTTTCATGTTGTCTCATAATTGCAGAGAAGGGCCTTGTGACTGAAAATAAATGGGCATGCAGCACCCCATATGCTAAAGATAACTACTAAAAATGAACCCAGCAGACAAGTCACATCAGGACTTACTAGTTTTTCACATGCTGCTACCACTACTAATTTTGTAGGTTTCCACAAAGAAAAGTAGGAGTTTAAGGAACCTAGACACAGAGATTCATCTTTCTAGGGAAAAACAGTTTGAATTTTCTCTTTCCTGAGATGGGGCTGTTCAGGAGCATTGCCTCTCCCCACTACTGGAGAAGTAAGCGAGAAAGGAGCTTTAGATTCATCATTATCCCTGCTGAGGTAGAATGCCTAGAACATGGGAGAAACGGATATTGTCTTCAACATTCTTATTCCCCTCCTGTTTCCCTAGACTTCACTTCATCAGTCATCCTCATTCTGCCTTCGACACTGCCTCTCTATCAGTTTCCTAATCTTGTGTTTATGAATACGGTCAAATGTTTCCCATAGTAAAACACACTTCCTCCCTGTGTCTTCCTTTAGCTATTGACCTCGCTCACTGATGGCCTTCTTACCTAAGTTACTCGAAGGATTATATCCTGACTGCATTTACACTACGTACGTTGACTGCACTCTCTAGTGACTCACTCTGATGTCTGTAGCCTTATTAACACCACCATTAGTAGTTTTTTCTCATCAACTTTACACACATTCGTCACCTCTTTTCAATATATTCTTCAAAATATTGGCTTAAATCAAGTTTGTCATAAACTTTCCCTCCCTCTTTAGAATCATTAAACCATGCTATAATATTATATAGCTTTTTGTTACCGTTATGAGGTGAAAAATAGATATAACAGTAATTCTCACAAAAAAATTATTGGCCCTAAAAACTCTTATTTCTCAGAATAATTCAGCTTGCAATTTTCCAAAGGGGTTTGAATGGGTATTCAGCAAGCAACTTGGCTTGTAATAATGTGCATAGCAAAATAATTTCCCCTTGAAAATACAGAATATGTTTCATATTTTTGCCCATTCTGAGCTAATTATATATGTAAGTTAGATTTAGGTAATTGTTTGGTAAAGACTAATGCCAACTGTTCAGAAGAATTAGACTATTAAGAATAATTATAAGGCAATAACTGTTTCCTGGGGCCTTTTACTGTTGTTGTGATCAGATATTTAAACATAGTTATTTAATTTCAAGTGAGAAAATTCTTGAAAAATGCTAATTTTATCCAACAAAACTAGAGTAGCTATGGCAATGCCTTATATTGTTAAAACATAATAGTTAAAAAGCTTGTCACATACATTCCTGCATTTGATTATCCTATCTTTAGGATTATTCTTAAATAGTATCTTCATTCTACAAATGGATGGATAAAGTTTCAAAGTAAAATTTTTGCCGTATTTTGTAATTTAAGTGGCTGATTTGCATTTCCCTGATAATTAGTATGTGAGTATGTTTTCATATCCCTGTTGGCCATTTGTATGTAATCTTTGGAGAAATGTTTATTAAACTCATTGCCTATTTTTAATTGGGTTATTGTTTTCTTGCTGTTGAGTTGTAGGAGTAATTGTATATTTTGAAAATTAATCCCTTATCAGATAAATAGTTGGAAAATATTTTTGCCCATTCTTACAGGTTCCCTTTTCACTCTGTTGATTATTTTCTTTGCTGTGCAGAAGCTTAGTTTAATGCAGTCCCACTTTTAATTTTTGCTTTTGTTGCCTATGTTGTTATTGTTATATCCAGGCATTCATTACTACCTAGATTAATATCATAAAGATTTCCCTCTGTTTTCTTCTAGAGATTTATAGATTTAGGTCTTAGATTTAAATCTTTAATCCATTTTGAGTTTTTTTTTTTTTTTTGTGGTGTAGGATATGGTTCAATTTTTATTATTTTCCATGTGGATATACAGTTTTCCCAGCACCGTTTGTTGAAGAAATTGTCCTTTCCCTAGTATATATTTTTGACATCCTTGATGAAGATCAGTTGACTGTATCTACGTGGTTTTCTTTCTGAGCTGTCTATTCTGTTCTGTTAGTCAATATGTCTGTTTTAAAGCAAGACTAAACTGTTTTGATTACTGTCACTTTGTAATATATTTTAAATAAGGAACTATGATGCTCCCAGGTATATTCTTCTTTCTCAAGATTACTTTAGCTATTTGGGATCTTTTGTGTTTCCGAATGATTTTCAGGATTTTTTAAACATTTAAAAAAAATGGAATATTGATAAGGAATTCATTAAATCTTTAGATTATTTTAGGTACTGTGGACATTTTAAACAATATTAAGTCTTCCAATCCGTGAACATCTTTAATTTCTTTCATGAAAGCATAATGGTTTTCTGTGTACAAGTCTTTGATGTCTTTGCTTAAGTTTATTTCTAAATAATTTCTTCTTTGTGATGCTATTTTAAATGGGGCTGTTTTCTTAATTTCTTTTTCAAGTAGTTAATTGTTAATGTATACAAATGCAAGAGTTTTGTATGTTGATTTTCTATCCTGCAATTTTACTGGACTGTTGATTAGTACTAAGAGGTTTTTTGTTGTTTGTTTTGGGTAGTGTATTTAGGATTTTCTATATGTAAGATCATATCCTCTGTGAACAGAAATAATTAAAAGGCATCCAAATCAAGTAGGATGAAATTTATTTCTTTTTCTTGCCTAATTGCTCTGTCTAGAACTTCTAGCACTAAAAAAGAAGTGATAAGAGTGGACATTTCTATCTTCTTGATCTTAAAGGAAAAGGCTTCAATTTTTCACTGTTAAATATGATGTTAGCTGTGGATTTATTATATGTGGCCTTTATTACGTCAAGGTACATTTTTTTTCTATACCTAGTTCTGAGAATTTTTATCATGAAAAGATGTTGAAATTTGTCAAGTATTCTTTCTGAATCTTTTGAGATGATCAAATGATATTTTTATTTTTCATTCTGTTAATATGATTTATTGATATGCATGTTGCTTTGCATATATTCAACCAGCCTTGCACCCAAAGGATAAATCATACTTGGTCAGGGTGAATGATCCCCTAAATGTGCAGTTAAATTTGATTTGCTAGTATTTTGCTGAAGATTTTTACATCTAAGCTCTCAGGAATATTGTCCTGTAGTTTCCTTCCTTGTAGTGTTTTTTTGTTTGTTTTTGTTTTTGTTTTTGTTTGGCTCTGATAAGAAGGTAATACTGGTCTTAGAAGTTTGGAAGTACTACCTCCCTTTCAACTTTTGAAAGAGTTTAAAACAGTTTGGTGTTAATAGTGCTTCACACCTATTAGGATGGCTGTTATTAACAAATTAATATGTGCTGACAAGGATGGCTTATATATTGTTACTGGGAATGTAAAATGGTGCAGCCATTATTTAAAAAAAAAAGTATGGAGGGTCCCAAAAGATTAAAAATTGAATTACCATATTATCCAGCCATATCAGTTCTGGGTATATATCCAAAAGTATAAAAATCAGGATCTTGAGGAGATATCTGTACTCTCGTGTTCATTATAGCATTATTCGTAATAGCCAAGAAATGGGAACATCTTAAATGCCTTTTGACAAGTAAATGGATAAAGAAATTGTGATATACACATATAGTGAAATATTATTTAATCTTAAAGATGGAAATCCTACCATGTGCAAAACCATGGATGAACCTGGAGGTCATTATGCTTGGTGAAATAAACCAGGTGCAAATAACAAATACTCATGATTTCACTTACACAGTGCAATTAATATAATCAAACTCATAGAAGGAGAGTAGAATGGTGGTTACTCGGGGTCTAGGGGAGAAGGAAACACATTTACTATTCAGTAGATACAAAGTTTCAGTTACAGGAGATGAATAAGTTCTAGAAATGTGCCGTACAATATTGTGCCTTGGATTAGTACTGTATTGTGTAATTAAAATTTTTACTGAAAGTATACCTCATGTTGAGCATTCTTACTACAATAACATAAAAAGTGGCTGATGAAATTCAAAGCCAAAGTTCGTGGAATCTAAATTTAAGGCTCTTCTTGAATTGATGCTGCAATTCAGTATATATTAGGGTGAAGGTCTAGTGGTTGATGTAATCATATATATCAGATCACATCATATTATCATGTTGCCCTATAAAATGTTAGTTTTTTTTTTCTTCTTCATTTTCTTTTAACTACACATCTTGCTTTCACTCCCCACTCTCCTCCACAGGCAACCCCTTAAAACCTTTTATTTTTCTATGTTTTCTTGTAAAAATAAATATTTTTTCTGCATGTATTTTTATTTTACGTTAGCAATAGTGTTTCATCTATTTCAAACTTTATTTTGCTTTTTCCAACAATTCATCTGTTGTTAAGATGTATCCTTATTTCTATGTGCAAATATAATCCGCTGTTTCCAAATGCAGAATTGTGCATATGCTTCATATCATTATCCATTCTTTCAGCAGTGCACACTCTCCAATTTTCCTACCACTACAAAAAATAGGCTACACTGAACATCCTTGCATACATTCACTACGAATCTGTTTGAGCTTTTTGGGGGAATATATATCTAAGAACATCATTGCTGGTCATAGGTTATGCATATACTATTGGCACTAAAAATAGCTTATTATAAAATGACTATATTAGTCTCTACTCCTAGCAGAAGGGCAGGAAGTTGCTGTAGACGTCCACCAATGTCCAGTCTTGGTAAACATTTCCTTACACATACGTATGCCCATACAGTTCAAATTTAGGATATAACTTCTTTGTGAATAAGGAAACAAAAGACCATGATTTAGTAGGTCATTTTAGCTATATGTGTGTACACATATATAGCTAAACACATACAGCTAAACCACAAGAAAAATTAAATACTGACATTGTATTTAGTGTATGACATACCTTCTCTCTATCTGGTTTCTAGTCGAGAAAGGAACTAGACTTTTTACACATAGTTAAATTGGATCAAAACTTCAGCTACATTAGCAATTGGCAGGTGGCCAGTAATCCTCTCTCCTAATACCTCCAAAACAGGGCTTTTGGAAAAGTGTATTGGAGATACTTATTTTAATGCAAGGCAGTTCTCGGCACTTCACACCCTTCACATAACACTTCACATCAACTTCATCAAGATTCTAAAAACATTTCATAGGTGAGGGAGCAGGAAAGAGAGAAGATGGTTGGATTTTACCTCCCCTACCCCTCTACCACACATACACAGCATTTACAACACACATAATCAAATACCATGATCACATAGTCTTAATGGAGCTGGCAGGTGGAGGAGCAGAGAAAAGATTATCCAGAGCGCAGACAGGTGAGACTTTAAGATGATATGGCATTCATTTAGTAATTCATTGAAGAATTAATCGAATATTAATTGAGGCTCAATCTTGTGCCAGAAATGCTAGTCTAGATTCTAGACATTAAGCAGTGAATGAAATAGACAAAATTTCCACCATCAAAGACATATTCTGGCAGGAGTATATAGACAATAAATAATTACAGTGTTTATATGTAGCTAACTATAGATATAGATTTACATATATGTATGTACACACAAAGATACTATATATACAGGTATATACACATATACATAAATGTGTATATGAATCTCTTCTAAAGAGATGTTATCTATACATACATAGATATGTCTATATAGATAAATATATAGATATGTGTATCTCTTTGTAAGAGGCATATATATATATATACCTGTGTACATATATATGTATATTTACATATATATAAATGCATATACACACATAGGTATATAATGTATGATGTAATGCTAAGTAGTAATAAGTATTACAATTAAAAATAAGGCTAAAAAAGATAAAGATGGATGGGGTGAAATGGATCTGATCTTAGATTGGATTGTAGAGAGAGAAAATATGAGCAAAAATTTCAAAGCAAGGAAGTGATCATGCAGAATCTGGATCTAAAATGTTCCAGAAAAATACAATAAAGGGAAATCCCTTAAAGAGATGTAATATGCGAAATGTTCCACAGAAACAGTGAGACCAGTGATGCTAGAGTACAATGAGAGTAGAAGGGCATGCCATGCTAGGGAGTTTGATAAGGGAGGCCACTGATGAGCTTTGAGAAGGAAAGTAACATCAGTTTATACTTTATAACAATCACCCTGTGATATGAAAAATAGACTCTTGGCTGGTAAAATAGAAGCATAGAAACACTCAGGAAATCATTAAGGCTTCAAGTGAATCATGATGTTTGACTTGAACCACCGATAGTGGTGGAGATAATAGTTTGAATTTGGGATACATTGGGAAGGCAGCACCATTGTGATTCCCTGATGAACTGTAAGTGAGGTAAAAGAGCAAAGAGAAGTTAAGAATCAATGCAGGCTTTTGGGCAGAGGAACTGTAAGAGTGGAGTGTAATTTACTAAAATGAAAACACCGACTTAGACAAGGATTAAGGGAAGGAAATCATTCATTTGAATTTTTTATGCTGCTTTTGAGAAGCCTGTTACACATCCAAGTCAAAGAATTTCCTATAGGCAGTTGGCTGTATAATTTTAAAATGTGAGTCTGAAGATATTAGTTTGAAAGTTATTAGGAAATAACTGTTTTGTTTAATTGTAGACTAGGAGTGAGTATAACAGTGTAGATAAGAGAAGTCCAAGGATTGAGCCTTAACACAAAATTCAGAGGTTGTAGCATTTAAGAGGCTCCTCCAAGGACACTGAGACACCAAAGTGAGGTAGAAGAAAATGTGGAAGAGAATGATGTTCCAAAAGCTAAGTAAATAAAGCATTTTAAGTAGGAAGGAGTGAACAACTTTGTAAGGGGCTGATGATAAAACAGAAAAGTGGGAATATGCCATTGCATTTGGCAACTGAAATATGCTCATCACCTTCAATTACGGTTTCAGGGGAGTGGTAGGGATGAAAGTCTGAAGCACATGGGTTCCAGTCACAGTAGGACATAGGAAAGCAGAGAAGGCATATAGACATATCTTTCTAAGAATTTTGCTCTATAAAGGGCACAGAAATGGAATGGTAGTTGGATTTGGGATGGAGGAGATTTTTTGTTGTTGTTTACTGTTTTTGTTATTTCTATGAGGTGAGAAATACTTCCTCTTGTTTATTTGATGAGAATGATCCAGTTAGAGAAAACTGAGTAAATAGAAGAGAAAGAGAAAAAATTGTAGCAAGTACTTTATAAGAGTTGAAGGGAAATATAATTAAATTCATTGTAGGTGCCAGTATTTTCACATTCGCCTATATCACACCCTTTTGTGTTTTAATTCCTTCTCCCAGAGGGGCAGATAATTTTCCCTGCCTTTTAAATTTGTTTGGCCCTGTGACTTGATTTGACCTGTAAAATGGGGCAGTAGTGGTAGGGTGACCAGCTAGCTCGAAAGGCATTCTGTGTTTCTACTTGTTCTTCTGAACCTCTGTTACCACCCAGAGAAGAAGTGTCCTTGGAGAGCTATACTGTGCATTAGATTTCTAGGACTTACTAACTTGTTGATAGTGTGTGCCTTAAACATCTCTGCCCCCCACCTCCTAGCTTCTGGTAACCACCCTTTTTCCCCCTGTTTCTATGATTTTGGTTTTTGTAGATTCTACATATAAGTGATATCACACAGCATCTGTCTTCCTCTGCCTGACTTACTTCACTTAGCATGTCCTCAAGGTCCATCCATGTTGTTGTGAATGGCAGGGTGTCCTCCATTATCGTGGGTGAATTATACGTATAATACATACAATGTAACACTTCCCATCTTTATCTGTTCATCCATTGACAGACATTTAGGTTGTTTCCATATCTTGGCTATTGTGAATAGTGCAGCAGTGAACATAGCAGTGCATATATCTCTTTGATAACCTGGTTTTATTTCTTTTGGGTGTATACCGAGAAGTGGAATTGCTGAACCATATGGTAGATCCGTTTTTAATTTTTGAGGAAACTCCGTATTTTCCATAATGACAGAATCAATTTGTGTTTCCATCAATAGTGTACAAGTGTTCCTTTTTCTCAGTATCCTCACCAGAACTTATCTTTTGTTTTCTTGATGATAGCCATTCTAACAGGTGTGAGGTGATATCTCATTGTGCTTTTGATATTTTCCTGATGATTAGTGATGTTGAGCATCATTGTATGTATACTTATTGGCCATTTGGATCTTTTTTTTGGAGAAATGTCTATCAAGTTCCTCTGCTCATTTTTAATCAGTTTTTTGGGTTTATGTTGTTATTGAGTTATGAGTTCTTTATTTTGGACATTAATCCCTTATGTGATACCAGTTTTGCAAAAATTCTCTTCTATTTGTAGGTTGCCTTTTCATTTTGTTCATTATTTCTTTTGTTGCACAGACACTTAAGTTTTCTGTAGTCTCACTATGATTTTTGTTTTTGTTGCTTGTGCTTTTGATGTCTATATCCAAAAATATATTGTTAAGACCAATGATGACAGGATTCTTCTGTATATTTTCTTCCAGGAGTTTTTTGGTATCATATCTTATGTTTGTCTTTGATCCATTTTAAGTTAATTTTTCTAAGTGGTGTAAGATAGGGGTCCAGTTTTATTTTTCTGCAGGTGTCTATCCATTTTACCCAGCTTGAAGCAACTATTTTTTTATAAACCCATTGGGTGCTCTTGACTGGGTGTTGGGTATGACCAGGCAGTTGAGAGCAGAGGAGCATAGAGAACAAGGTCATTAAGTGTAAAAGGGAAGACAGAATTGATTAAGCAAGAATTTATTAATCATTATGGAGAGAAAAAGAATGAGTAAAATTCTGGTGAGTAAAATCTTAAAACTCTTCAATGAATGGGGAGAAGTGATCAGGTTTACAAATAACTGGGAAAGGAGAGGTAGTTAATCATATAAAATAGGAGGTATGTTTCTAAGTGGTTGGGGTTTAGGGGAAGAAGAAAGGGTAACGATCTGGCAGTGGCCAGAAATGGTACTTGGGTTGTAAGAGGTCAGCAGCCATCATCATAGATGCTGCGGTGGAAGCCTGGTCTTCATGAGGTAGCCAGGTTTTACATAGCACTAGAAGTAGAAGGAAAAATTCAGAGCTGCAAACTATTGAAATTTTGCTGATAAAAAAAAATTTCATAGATAAGTATGTTTTTGAAGAGCAGTGGTGAGGTCATGGATGGGTGGGAGATTAATCAGGTAAGGGAATATTCAGAGCTGAATGGAGATAAGATTTCACGAGAGCAGGGTTTGGAGCTTCCTCTGGAAACTGAAGAATATGGACTACAGCATGATGGATTAGCCCTGAGTGTGACCTTTAATATCCTGCCCAACCAGGGAGTTCTTGCTCAATAGATCTCAGGCTCTCACCAATATGGCAGAAACTTGACTCTTGGAGAGGAGTAAGAGATGGAGGGACAGATAAACTCATTGCAATAAATCATTCTCTTTTTAGAAAGGGGTGAAGAGAGCCTCTTATTAATATAACAATAATGAGACAATAAGATTTCTATCCCAGTAACAAATAGCTGAAGTTTTGTTTTATTTTTGTTTTATTATTTTGTCATTCTTAAAAAATAAGACAGTATTCAGATAAGTTCAAAACAGAAACTGTCAGAATACAGTACCAGTTAACGTTTTTTCACTGCTAATATATGTTCACAATGACAGGCCTGAGTGTGTTAAACACATTTTTAATAGATTAGGAAGTGATAAGTCATTGTTGCTATAAAAATAAAGCTTCCATTAACATGCAGTTTACTGTGTACTTAATAATTCAATAAATAGTCATATTTCATGTCCATTTGTAATCTGCCCATTGTGCTGTTTGGCATAAAACAATAATAATAAAGGGTCACGGAGCATTGGTGAAGGAGAAGTTATTTCCTCTTAAAAGTAATTATCTTTTCAAAACTATTCAGAGGGTATATAACTACTATATATAATGCTTTGAAAATAACACAGAAAATACATACATTTTTCAGAATGTGAGGAGATGTATTTTCAAAACTGAGAAAAATCATTATGGAAAATAAATGTATTGATCTTTGGATATAGTTGGGGTACTGTTCTGAGGGTGATTTTATTATGAAGAGGGTCCAAGTAAATAAAGTTCTGCAACAAAAATGCCTAGTAAACAGTCTGGGCATTTTCAGTGGCAATTAGCAAAGCTTAAAATGAGATATGAAAATAAGAAATGCTCCTATAAATGGGTTTTTTATTTTCTCTCTTCTGAATAAAAAAATGCAGACAAATAATGAACTGTAAAAATAAGAAAATAATCCCATTTTAGAAGTATCTTTCATGTTAGAAATCACACTTTAAATACCATCCTTTCATTAGAAGCAGAACCTCTGAGAGTTCACTTTGCCATACCGAAATTTGTTCTCATTTAACATACTAGAAAGTCAATCTTTGAACCACATTTATAGTCGATGCTTTAACATCATAGAGGCAAATGTCCCCGATATTAAGGAAGTAAATGGAATGGCAAAGTCTTAATGCATGCCTGAGTAAGTTTGTGCTATGTCTTGGGTTGGTAGTCAATAGTGTTTGCAAAGTAAACTAATAGATTGTGGGATTAAAATCTCCTTCAACAAATGGAATAGTTATTTTTTTTTAAGAAATGTTAGAATGGTCAGCAATTGAGTGATGTTGCTAAGAAAAACAACAGTTTGAGGATGAGAGATCTTGTTTCAGTTCTTGATTATTTTACTTTTTTAAAAAACACTTTTTTTTTTTTTACCAATTTACTATGTATTCTTTATTATAAAGGGGCAGGAATCTTCTGCAGTATTGCAGTGAGCTATAATGGATAATGTTTTTAATGCAAGTACCTCTGATTGTGGCATCCAGAAGTCACTCAGTAAATAACAACAAATACAGATTGGGTTGTTTGGTCAGGGAAGTGCTCATGGAAAAAATGTACTTTGCAGCACGAGGGATGGCATGTTAGAGTTCTTCAGAGAAACACAACCAATAGGATGTGTGTGTGTAAGATTTATTAGAAATGCTCACACGGTTATGGAGGCTGGCAAGTCCAAATCGTCATACAGGGTAGGCCAGCAACCTAGAGACCAGGAAAGCAATGGTGTGGATGAAGCCCAAAGTCAGTCACTCAGAATTATTAGAATTACTTGGATAATTCACTCTCTTACTCAGATGAGGGCTGGTCTTTTTGTTCTATTCAGGCCTTTGACTGATTGGATGAGGTCCACTGACATTATGGAAGGCAGTCTACTAATTAAAAAATGTTAATCTCACCCAAAAACACCTTCTTAAAAACACTCAGAATAATGTTTAACCAAATATCTGGGCACCCTGTGTCCCAGTCAAGTTGATGTAAAATTAACCATCACAGATGGCATCAAGCACATTGCAAACTTGATAAGCCATATTTGTTCACTATAAGTAGTCTGGAAGACCAAAATAGGGAGAACCAAAGAAAGCAAGGACTCAGAGCATTAAACAAACAGGTGAACAAAAACTGCTATACAACATGATTCAGTTGTGGTAGTTATTTTATTCTTTAGCATATGATACAACAAAATTATTCTTGAGTCCATGGGGAGGATACATAAGAAATTATTACAACAGATGTTTACTGAATCTCCACTATGTGCAAAATACATCTTTCATTCCTTAGCATATAGTATTGAGAAACCCAGAAAAATATTCCTCTTGTCTCTTGTATTATAGCTGGGAACAACAACAAGGAATGAGTATTTGCATATATGCTACATAGGCCAAGTAGGTCAGTTACAGAAAACTGAATGAAACTTGTAGCAAAGTAAAAAGTTCAATAAAGATACATTGCAGAGGAGCTAAATGGCAGGCCTGACCACGTTTGCTACGTATAGCACAAAGGAGAGTGAAACGTTAGAGAAGGCCCGAGGTGATAAGCCCAGCGATTGCAAGTATAAGATTGAAATTGATGGCTCTGGCTCCTGTTGATGCTGTGAAGATGAAAGGGCGGTGGTGGTCATTGTTACAGGATAAAATATAATTTTAAACAAAAAGTATTTTTATAAGATATTTGTCGTATCTTGTAAAAAAAAAAACAGTAATGCCATTTAGCTTCTGCATAGATTTAGACTAAAGAATAATGATTACCCTTCTATATGAATGATTTTTTAAATGCTGGAATCACAGTTTTGCTCTGTGGTACCAAATTCACTGATAGAAGATGAGAAGTTAAAGCATTTTAAATCATGTATCTAAAAAAACCCCACAATTTTTGTTAAGATACCATGTAGAAATTTCTTTCAAAATTATACTCTTCCTAAAAATTGGAACTAAAATAACCTATTCTTTTATTGCATAATTCTCTTCCCTGCTTTAATCTTGCTGTTCTGTCTCTATAACAACTATTTATGTAAATGTACATAGGTGCATTAGTTAATCAACAGACATATTCTTTAGAACTTAAATGGCAGTAATTTAAGTGTTCCTTGACCTTGGAGTGTGTTGGTTCTCTCTGCTTTACCTGTTATACAATTGTGAGTCAATAACTGTCCAATCATTGGGGAAAAGCAGTCTATTTCATTCTCTAGCTTTACTTTATTTATGACAGTTTAGTTGGCCTATGGCATTTTATTCATCTGGGCATTAGCTGCTAAGAATTCTTGCCTCTAGGTCATTGTTTTTCCCCTTAAATCATACGAATATAAATGGAAAATAAAAAGTAAGAAATAAAAATTTTAAGGTAAACTATATATTTTCTTTGATGTCCAGTTTGTTGTTGTTTTTTACTTTCTGGCTGGTGAACAAAGCAGTGGGGAAGGAAACTCAGTTTTATTTTAATTTAATAGTAATTCCTAATTGTCCTGTCAGTAGCTTGCATGTATTGCTGGTTGAAAATAAGACATAAAAATTTCCAAAAGTCTTAGTTGTACTGACATTATTAGTAACAGTATATTGTTTTTCTGAATATTTAGAAAAATGGAAAATAGCAGAGGACATACAAAAACTTCTGGTATTGTGTAATCTTGAATCATAATACTCCCTTAATATTTGAAATCCCCTTGCTAATATGAAAAAAGTATTGATAAAAACTTTAGAAGGAAGAACTAGCATTCATATTAAAATATATAAATTAGAATGTCATTATGTACATCACTGGAATATTTTATTTGACAATAATCTATCAGTGCAATTGTGACAAAATTGCTTGTTCAATAAAGAGAGGATTAAAACTACATGATGTCATTATAAATCCAGTAATGCCATAAAAAAGTGTTGAATGGGAGACAGAAATGCTGACTAAATATTTATCTACTAGGAATAATTTTTCTGTGCAATAAATGTTGTTAGATAATTAAAAAATAAGATATACTTGTAAGTAACAATTTGATTTATTAGAAATTATGTCAGACATGAAGTTCTGTGAGTTAAATAATTCTAGGCTTCAATAAAATGTCTATTATAACATTTAAGAGTGAGCATATACTATATAAAATGCTAAAATAATTTGATTAAGTTAATGAAAATGAATTAAAATTAAATTGACATATTGTAAGTTTATTTTTCACATATTCAATAAAAGAAACTAACATAGACAAGATACAAAAAAAGTGACAATGATATATAAGTATTTCTGATATAAATAAATAATAAATGTTTATAATTCAAAGATGGTTCACCAGCGACGGTGGATGATTATACATACATGAAGAGTTTAATCTGAATATGGAATCAAACTATATTGTTTTATCACTGCTCAATTTGATTTTAAAATGCAAAAGAAAATAAACACTAAGGAACATAGATGTGAGAGACACAGAAAAGTTTCACTGGTTAAAAGAAAAATAAGAACTCTGGGTTTTAACTTTTAGAACATTAGAATTAATCATAGATTATAGATAAAGAGTTTTAAAAAATGAGGCCAGTAAGACACTGCCAAATTAGGATTTCTCACTACACCTAACTTTCTATCATGCCTGGTTTCAGATGGATGTATTAATGTCATTTTTGTTATTGCCTCTAATTGAATCTTCATGATCTCTGAAAGATCCTCAACCAAAAATTTCAAAAAATTATGCTAAAGAGTTACCCTTTCAGTGAAGTGATTTGATTTTGCATTGTTGGCCTCTTTAAGACATCCCTGTTTCCTCTTGGCACAACAGTCAGATAATCAGCAGCCAGAAACAGTGATGTCTGAATGAGAGCAAAGACAAACCCAGACAACACTGTTTGCTCTACTGTTTCATTTAAGAAATTCCCTTTTTTAACAGGATAGTTCAAAATCAATCAGAAATGGTTTTATGAATGTTTCTAAACTGTGCTTAGCAATGACAATCTAGAGATCAGCTGGCCAGTGTTTAGTCTTGGTTTCCTCATCTGTAAGCAGTGCTCTCGTCCTCTTTTGCAGCATTAGTGTGATCAATAGGTAATGAAGTGCACATTGCACAGTGAGCTAAGACCTGGTACATAGTTGGCCATCAGCAGGTGATAGTTTTTCCTAAAGGCACATCTTTTCATTATCATTTTCACCGCTAGAGAATAAGAAACAATAGCTCTTATCTACTGTCTCCTCAATCACATGGGCCATCTGTTCTGTTCAGGAAAAACTGGCATTTAATAAAAATCTGTGTGGAATTAAAGCCCACTCATTTATTAGAAATTTCATTAAAAAAATATGGTTGGAACATTTGACAGTGTGAGCAAAGGGTTAACCAAAACCTTTCCCATGATGCTTGAGAAAATAATCTTTGTTCCCGTTTCCCTGGAAACTTAACACAGGTAAAAATGAAAACTAAATTGCTAGGCAACATCACTCATGATTAAAAAATGACTCCTGGTTGGTGTACTGTAGAAAAACTATAAAAGTGTGATAGGTACAAACTATTCTGTTCATCCCTGACTGCAGTGACTACTGTAACTGGCCATGCCTCTTGTGAGGACCCTGAAAGCTACATCTATAGAGATGTTACAGAGATACTGACATGTATGGGAATGCTGTGATCTCCTGCAAGAACTTTGGCAAAAGAAGAATGTCTGACATTCTTCTGGCAAGGGGTGTTCCCTGTCCTGAATCCTTCTGATTAGACTGAGGTTCAATATAGTCTTTGTCTTTTGAGTCTGAATATTTAGTAGAGTCAAAAAAAACTTCGTGGTGAGCATTGGAGATAGCAATGGCAAAATACCCCTAAAACATTCCCCTTACAGTTAACTTAGTTTCAGTTGTTTAATTTAGGGCATTTAGGGATACAATTAAAAAAATCTTTTCTGTTATTTGGCTTGCATTTTTCAGTTACAAACTGTACTTATCTATTCCAGATATGATCTCAAAACCTTATGTTAAAATGTGAGCATCAGTCTAAGTAGAGTTTCTCGAATGCTGATTAAAAAAAGGTATTTGTGTATCTGAAGTAACATTAACATTAACATTATCCTAAAAAGCAAAATAGCTTATATCTGTATCCATTTCACAGAACGATAGAAAAATATATATATATGGAGTTTATTACAGCTCTTATGGCATATTTTTTATATTCTAGTCCTCCAAAAAAAAAAATCAGTGAATTCCAATATACTGTGCTAATGACTAACAAACTTGAAAAGACAAGAAGACATCACTATTAAGAAGGTAGGGAAGTTGCAGTTAATATATTCTAAAATCAGCTTATAAATAAAAAATTACCTATAGTTCATATATGATGAGAGTTCCAAAAACTAAATAAACATGTAAATAGAACAAGTGTAAAATTCATCTGAGCTAGATTGGATCATATCCCGCAGCATCCATGCCTTTTTGTGTCCCTGTCCCACAGGGACTTTAAGCTTGACTTTAAGCTTGGTGGTGGGTGCTTTGGCCAATGAACATCAGCAGAGTGGTACAAGCTGACAGTGAAGTCCTTTTTCACTGGGGCTTGCCCTGTTAGAACTCTGCTGCCACCATGTGATGAACTCTGGTCTAGCGCCCTTCAGAATGAGATTACATAGAGTGAGAGGTCTATGGGAAACAGTTTTTGTGCTACTGTTGTCTCTGAGTCATTACAGCCAAGGACCTGGTGGCTGGCTTGAGGACATTGCAGGCCAATAGGACCAACAGCCGTGACAAAGCAGATGCAGAACAGCAGAGGGTGATGGAATCCACCAGCCATCTGAGTCTATCCATTGCCACTGCATCTGAGTGTGGAAAGAACAGGGGGTTTATTCACTTCTGTGTTCCGGATCTTGTGCATATTTTCCCTCCTGTACAGAGATACTCAGGTGAAGTGATGCTGGGAAACACATTCTCCAGTCTAACCACATTATCCGAAACACTGGGCACCGGAGTCCACTCTGCATGGTATCTGTATACACGTCTTTTAACGATATTTAACTTCAGTGTAAAATAAGAGTAAAAGTATGCTGCCATCTAACATGATAAAACTTATGCTGCTGAGAACATGCTAACCCTCTCTTCAAAAGTCCCAAGTGGTCCTTAATCCACCTGGGAATGAGGTAGAGGTTCACACTACAGTTTGATATATAATATATGTAAATTAAGTGTAGGAATGTAAGATTAACCACAATTAGAATAGCTATGTACAAGTTAAAAAAAACTGAAAAGGAAAAAGAGAATCAGTATATATTTACATGAATGAACTGAAAAACACTCGTAATTGCTATAGCCGTCAGTTAGGTTTGGTCAGCAGAATATGGGGTAGCAATATATCATACAAATGATACATACCTTTCACAATTGTTGCTATAGCTGGCGAAGGTCTAGAAATGGGAAATGAAGGATCAAAAAAGGCATATCCAGTCTCATCCTGAGGAGCCAAACTGCCCAATTACCAAAGAAGGAACAAGGAGTAGGGCTATGCAGAGTGGTCTTTGGGGCCTATTTCTCCAGTTGTAGGAACTGCTTTTGACTGACAGCCCTCACCTGTCAGTCGTCTTTGGGAATTTCCCTAAGTTGAAGACAGCCCCCTTTTCAAAATGCATGCTGTGCTTCTAGGCACAACCTTCATTTAGTGATCTGTTTGTACAAAGATATAAATGCCTGGCCCCTTCACTCCAACTCAGAAGTGTTCTGAAAAGTCTTGCTTCAAACAATCCCCAAGGGGTTGGCTGAGCTTTTTGTGAATAAATCTCAGCCCACCTTCTCTCCTTGTGTAATCTTGCCTCCTTTCCTGCATGCTAACCTCCATCCTAGAGTCTGCTTCCTGGGGTCTGAGTTGGTACAGGAAGCGGGACCTGAAAAATTAGTGCCAAATGAGATTTAAGAGCTGGATCACTTTGAAACCTGCTAATAATAAAAATGTGGTGGGGAGGGTATAGCTCAGTGGTAGAGCCCATGCTTAGCATGCATGAGGTCCTGGGTTCAATCCCCAGTACTTCCATCGAATAACTAAATAAATCTAATTATTTCCCCCTGCAGAAAAAAAAAATTAAAAAGTAAAGCATGCATTTTCTTTCTTTCTTTCTTTCTTTTTTAAAGAAAAATGCACTACTCTGAGTGGTGGGTGTGGTGCCTAGCATGTTCTGGCATAGAATCTTAAAACTTTCACATACCGTAAACTGGTATGATAAACCAAAAGCAATCCATGCACTAGTACAGGGGTTAGACAACTAGAGCCTGCCACTTGTTGTGGGGAAAAAAACCCACTTTTATTGACACACACACGTTTTATCTCTGATGCTCGCACCCTACAACAGCAGGTTGTAGTAGGTGCTACAGAAACTATTGGCCACAAGCCCAAACTAATTACTCTCTGGTCCTTTACAGGAAAACTTTGCTGAACCCTGCACTCACTAGTGAGTGAGATATAACAGGCATTTGAAAAATATAGGGGGAAATAATAATTATCAGGTTATTAAAATTAGATAGTTGTTATTTGGGTTAACTGATGCTTAAGAGAGAGAGAATGTAAAGCTAATCAGTTAAAAGCTATGTGTGAAAGTCAAAGAGACTTTTTGGCAGTATATAAAGTCACCTGTTGATGGAGTGCTGAGAAAGCTCAGGACCACGACCAAAGCTAACTATAAAGAGTAACAGTGTCAGAGAGCACTACATTCTTACTCTGAGCAGGCCTGCTATATCAGGATCAAGGTACTGATTGGAAAACAGTGGGACTGTCAGAATGTGATGAAGATGTCTGAGTTGATAACACTTAAAAATCTTGAATTCCCATGTGCCCCCAAACCCTTGAAGCCTGCAGAATCTGCAGAAGGGTTTACTGTTTAAGATGATGGAGTCACCTTCCTTGTACAAGCCAACACACCCTCATCCTTCCAAAATCTGCTCTCACTGTTGCTTCTGATGATTATGTTACAAATAGAATCAAATCCCAACAGTGGAGAAGGTACTTGGCACACCAGGGAAGTGTGATTATTAGGGGGTGATTATTACCTCAGAAAAACTGGCAGCTAATCA
The DNA here is from genome assembly GCF_048564905.1 of Vicugna pacos. Lineage (NCBI taxonomy): Eukaryota > Metazoa > Chordata > Mammalia > Artiodactyla > Camelidae > Vicugna > Vicugna pacos. Next base: position 18,139,713 of record NC_133011.1, read on the forward strand.
ACATACACCAAAAGGAGCCAGGATAGTACATCTAAAACTGCATTCTGGGTGTGCCAGATCAAGTTATATTGAACATAAAGTTGTGTGAGGAGAGTTGATTGATGTGTCTGCTTTTCCTCAGGATACAGGGTCCAGTACTCTGACAAAGACCCTGTTAGATAGCAAAAGCACCACAAGGATGTCTCCTAGAAACCTGAAGAAAGCAATGCTCTGTTAAATGAAATACAGATTCAGAGAATTGAGTATGCTAGAGTGAGTATACTGTGTACACCCAGAAAGCCAGTAGATGACTATTTCTATGGAAATGCCACAATATATCTTCCCCTGCCCTGCCAAAAAAAATGGAGTGAAAAAGAAAAACGAAATAAATTTGCTGATGAGAATGGTAGCAGATTACTTAAGATCTTGGTGGTGGCTCTTCTTTGTTGCCTATGGCTAACCGTAAAAGATTCCTTAATAACTGAATCACTGTAACAGTGAGATTCCGAAATAATGGAGACCAGATAAGTAGTGCTCAATCATCAGAAGCAAGGAGCTGCAGTAATGTTATAGGTGGCAAGGCTGAAGTGGCAGCTGGCCTGGAGAAAACTCTGAGGATACTTCATGAACACAGTGTCTCTAGAGGCAAGTCAGGTAGGCAGCTAATGTGGTTGAATCTCAGTCTAGAAATCTGAAAGAAATTCAGGAATGCATGATTGCCCAATTTCTTAAACTGAATCACCTCCCCGATCTGGAAACCCAATAACTGAAGGAGTGGCCAGGTTTTCAGAAGGAAGAATTTTGTAACACTCCATCAGGTGTATCTGTTATATAGAACAGATCCCCAAACCCCTGTCCTTCTCTCATGGGGACCTATGGAAATGTATTTGCATAGATATGACAGGAAAAAAAGGAATACTCAAACATTTCTGAGGACTTAGGAATGCAGGGTCCACACTGACTTGATACCGAAGGTCCCAAAATTTCACAGCAGCCCTTCTGTTAGAAGGAGAAACTCACAGAAGGTAGAAAATAAATAGCATTCTGTCCCAGGCCTGGCTTATTAGCAGTTCAGTGGGTCTGAGTGTCCATCTGGTAGTCATTTATTTGGTCCCTGAATGTATGATTGGAATAGAAATATCTGGTAATTGGCAGATCCCCCTCACATATTAAAATTCTGTTCACTCCACCTGCAAACAGCCACATGTTTGCCATCACTGTGGTCCAGAGGTATGCATACTGGTGGTGGGCTCTGTTCTCTTGGGGATAGATCCTCAGAAGAGACATACCAGTTCCAGAAGGGGCAGTTTGGGAAGGAAATGCTGTATTCCCAGGTATCCAGGGAAAGGTCCTATGCAGGGAGGTTTTCAAGTTGGCACATTCTCTTGCAAAGGTAGAGAAAGATCAATGTCACACAGGATCCTGTAGAACAAAGGCCGAGGGCAGGACCCTCTCACTCGCCTCTAAGGACAATACTAATGGAGAAGAGAAACATAGCCAAGTGGCTCTGTAGCTCCCCGTCACCATTGGCTCTGGGGAGATAAATGTTAAAATGCTTCCCACAATATGTGACATTGACATATTTACTTTAGCTGGATAATACACGTTGATAAATGGTAGAAAAATCTCCCATCCATAGCCATTATATTTGAAAACTATTATATATTGAAATTATATTCTGTTCTTGAACCTTTTCTCTGCCAACTAGATTTTAGGAACGGTACATCAATTTCCAACAGTAAGCATTAGGATTCTGACTGGACTTGTGCTTAATTTATAGATTAACTCCAAGGAAAATTTGTATTGTTATGGTAGTAATTCCTGTCCATGAATATAATTTATATCTCCGGTTTAGTGTGAGCTTGCACAGAAAATATGACCTCTTGTGTACTGCTGAGGAAACTGAATTGGCACTAACATTAAGAGGAATACTTTGGTGATACCGGTCAAGGATAGTGGAAGATGTGAAAATCGTGTTATCCAGAATTTCTAACATACACGTAGAAGAAACATAGAAAAGGACTTTTTCTGTAAGAGGGAAATATTAAACTATCTAGTTGTACATGACTATAGGAATATATAACTGTTACAATTCATATGCAGATGTGTTTTCCAATGAAAAAAATCTACATGAATTGTTAATTTATTGAATCATATTAAAAAGCTGATATTGGAGAGAAAATATTTCTAAACCATATATCCAATAAAGGACTTGGTGTCTAGAATATAAAAAGAACTCTAGAAAATCAACAGTAAAAGAGTCAATTGAAAAAAAAAGGAAAGGTACCAACACATGTTTCACTAGTGAGAATATATAGATAGCACATAAGCATACGAAGAGATGTTCAGTTTCATTAGAGGAATTCAAACTAAATACCACCATAAGATCTCACCTCACACCTCTCAGAATTCCTAAGATAAAAAACGGTAACACCAAATGCAGGTGAGGATTGAACAAGCTCTGTCATGCACACAATGCTGGTGGGGAGGTAAAACGACAATGCTGGCAGAAGGTAGCGTGCAGCTACCATGTCACCTAGCAGTTATCCTCTTGGACATTTATCCCAGAGAAATGGAGACTTACTGTCACACAAATACCCATACATGAATGTTTTTAGCAGCTTTCTTCATAATAGCCCCAAACTGGAGACCGTCCAAATGGCCTTTGGTAGGTGAGCAGTAAAACAAATCTACAATACATCCACATTGCAGTAAGGACAACAAACTATTGATGGATACAGTAATTTGGATGAATCTCTAGAAAACTGAGTCAAAAAAGCAAATCCCAAAAGGTCATATATTGTATTATTGTAGAACATTCTTGAAGTGAAAAATTATAGAAATGGAGAACAAATTAGAGAAGTTGTGAGGAACATTGGAAGGGAGGCTGGTCTGGGAGGGAGGCGAGTGACTATAAAAGGGCAACAGGAGGGGTCCTTGAGGAGGCAGAACTGTTCAATATCTTCACAGCATCAGTGTTAATATCCTAGTTGTACTATTGCATGATTGTTTTGCAAGATTTTAACACTGGAAGAAACTAAGTTAAGGGGTTTTTCTATATTTCTTACAACTGCATGTGAATCTACACTTAATCTCAATTTAAAAGTTTATTAAAAATACAAGCAAAATAAGTTCTACATATATAAATCAGATTTTACATAAAATATGAATCTTTGATCTCATATAAAACTAGAAGATTTAGAAACACTTCACCTAGAATCTTTTCTGAAAGATTTGGATAGATTTAAATTGCAGCTGCACTTTTATGCGAGATACATCCTCTCCAGGTTGCTAGGGTAACAGCTTTTCATGATATTTCTTACACTTGGATCTTTTACTTATTTACACAGTCCTTTACCTAAAGACTAATGCTGTTCGACCCATGTGCCAGATTGGACTTCTGATAAAGAAATAGAAAATTGAGTGCAAGTTTTCATGTCCTGTTGGATCCAGTAACTATGAAAGCTAGCTACCTGTCTCAGGACAATTTTATAGCTGTTTCTCATCTAGTCCACTCTATACCTCATTATAACTTTTCTCTGAGAAGTCTGTAGTTCTGATTCTTGTTCGCTGGAGCATTAAATTTAAGTAATTTTTCAAAATACAGCTAAGCAGTGTATTTTCTGAGCCAACGTATATTAACTTTTTATACTTTTAGCCCTGGATAGTTGAGTTATATCATTTGGGGTGGTTATAGCCTTTTTTTTTTTTCTTAGACTCTTAAAAGAATGGCTTAATTGCCTTCTGGCATTTGGTATTAGGAAGAAGTTTTAGATAATATAATTACAATTTAATCTAAATTAAAACTACATAATTTCATTCTTCTGGAATATTTGGAAACCTTTGGTATCTTGATATAAAGAAATTTACAAAACTAGGCATGAGCAAATCTTTCAATAAATTTTCCTGAAATATAATAAAGTCTTAAACTTTCAGATTCAGGTATTTTTAATCATAGAACACTATTGCCTCATTTCAGACTTAAAGGTAGAGATGGTGAATTGCTGTACCCAATTCATGTTTCCTGGTGGGTTTTTTCTAAGGTGTTAGTAGGTGAGATTTGTTTCTAGTCCCACTCTATGGTTCTCTGCTTAGTAAGGAAAGGGAAAAAAAAAACCCTAGATATTTTACAGTGCTTGTAATATTCTTCGACCAGATACTTTATGTGAAAACTAAAACTTCACAATGTGTAACTCAAAATTTCTGTCCACAAGAGGGATCTTTATGTCTCAGAATAAAATCTAATGCTACTTCTTCCTGTATATAATTTCCTCATCCCATCTTATTACCACCATGTTGTACAATGAGAGTTATGACCTTGTGAACATATGTAATAACATTAGTATCATAGTTAAAGAGGGAAATGTCAGAAAGACCATGTTCCTTACAGTCTTAGCACAGAAGACCTTTCTATGTAAGCAAGTTGACAGGTACTATGTATATAGTTACTATATCAAAAACTTAGCAGTTGTGCTAAAGATTTTTTAATTTTTAAAATCTTATCTGTTTGTCCAGGTTATGTTTTCCAGTATCCTCCAATAAAATAAATAGGTATTCCAGTTTCCCTAAATTGTCCTAACTTACATCTGTTGCCTCAGCATCCCATTTGGTTCAGAATTTGTCTCTGAAATAGTGTCTTACTTTAGACAAGACATTATATGGTAACCCTGATATTATATGGGAACCCTATCTGTGATCAAAAATTCTCTCACAGGTTTTAAACATAATCCTTATATTACATAGGAATTTTTAGTCTTCTAATCTTGGGCTGTCATTTAAAGTTGCAAAACTTTGGTCTCTGCCTCCATGGAAGTCACTTTGGCAAGAAAAATAAATATTATATAAAAACATTTGTATCGGGGGAGGGTGTAGCTCAGTGGTAGAGTGTGTGCTTAGCCTGCACATGGTCCTAGGTTCAATTCCCAGTATCTCCTTTAAAATAAATAAACAAATAAATAAACCTAATTACCTCCCCCACCAAAAAAACAAAACAAAACAAAATGTGTATCAAGCATAGTGTCATGCAAATGTGGTATATGAACTTAAGCAAAGCTAACATTCTAGGAATTTAATTTTTGAGGCTTCTGAAGGTTAATATCAATCATTTTTGTATTGCCTACAAATCTATAATGAACGCAAGTTATAAATTTAAGGCTAAATAATAAATTCACAGAATCTCAGAAGTCACAGATAAGAAAATATGACTTTGCAGGCACTTTCAGAATGCACCAAGAGCTCCTAGAGAATATAACTTTGAAATTATTTACATAAAAAGAATTATTTTCCTCTAGAAGTTTCTGGTATTTGCCAAGTGAAGACATTAACTTTTACCTAGTGCAAAAGACAACATAATTTCCAAACTGTGTAGAAACAGCATTAGAAAGCCACTGGCAGCCTCTTACACGTCCAGGTCCTAATTTTCTTCCCTGATGACTTCACCGAGCATGTCCCATCCATGTTCACCTTACCTACTGAAGATTTTCCAGGCTTTCTCATAGTCAGCTCACATTATGCAAAGTATACCAATTTTCTTCAGTAGCAGAAATAACACATTGATAAATGCATGTTTGGTTAATTATTTAATATGAGTATACAACTCATATTAAACTCATATTTTGTTATACAACTTACAGATGTATAACAAAATATTTTTTCATTGTTTTTTTCTCATAGCATTTGTGTTTAAAGATCGTATTGAGTTTACATTAAAAATTGGTATTTTAAATGTGAACTGTTTCAAATACAAAAAAGTAGACTAATCCTGGGTCCTGAAGATTTTCTGCTATTTTTTGCATAGCTTTTCTTTTTCTGTTTTAGTCTTTGATTCATGATGAGTTAATTTTTGTATAAAGTATGAACTTTTTAAGGTTAATTTTTTTTTTGCCTATTGTAACCTAACTGTTACATCTCCATTTTTGGAAAAGGTCATCATTCCTTTACTGAATTGTTTTTGCATCTTTGTCAAAAATCAGCTGGGCATATTTGTGTGAGTCCGTATCTGGGTTCTGTAATCTGTTCCATTCATCTGTGTGACTGTCCTTCTACCAATACCTCATTGCCTTGGTTACTGTAGCTATGTAGTTGACCTTAATATTGAGTATAGTTATTTCTCCCACTTTATTCTTTTTTCCTAAGATGCTTTTAACTATGCTAGGGCTTAAACTTTTCAATTATAAATGTTAGAATAAGCCCTTCTGTGTCTCAAAAATCTCCCTGAGATTTTGATAGGAATTGTACATTTTCCCACATTTTGTTGGATCTTTGAATCCGCAGACATGATATGTCTTTGTTTTTTCTTAGGTCTTGTTTGATTTTCCTTCATTAGCATTTTGTAATATTCAGCTTACAGATTCTTCTGTAGATTTTTTGTTAGGTTTATAGTTAAATTTCACCTGAAGAGAGTGTAAACAGTATAGTATTTTCTAAAATTTTAGTTTCCACATTTTATTGTTAGTGTGCAGTTATTTTTAAACATAGTTTTGGTTAAAACACACACACACACACACACACACACACAATTTCAGACCAAATTTCTCCTGAAATCTACAGGTTTGCAAATTTTGCTCTAGGCAGTGGAACTGACACAAAATCAGTGGTGAAAATATTGTTCTGTTTAGTGGAGATAAATAACCCTTAATGGCAGTAAATGGACTTAGGCAGTTCCTTAGCCCCAAAATCAAAGGACTGGTTTATGGTAAAAATTTTATTCCAGCAAGGAACTGTTAAGCTAAGTACAACTAAGAACCAAGACAGAAACAGTATGAAATACCAGCACTCAGAGCAATAGACAAAATATGTGATAGAAACAATATTCAGATCTCACATACAGTTGGGTTTGAGGCTGTTAATACCCTGCTCATGTTGATTAGAGTTGGGTCAGAAATTTGTAGTGAGTAAGTCTCTCTGTCCTAAAGAAGCCTAAATACCTGCAATGGTATGAGAGTGGAAAAAAGGCTGGTAGACTGCTTATACTTCCAAATGAAGGAAGAAACAAAAATCTTACTGTTTTCCCAGAGTTTCCCCTTAGAAGTGGCAAACTCTGAGTGACTCAAGTATTCGCTTATAAGAAGCAGAAAAGATTTTCTTCTCCGTGGCTAAATAATAGTCCATTGTGTGTGTGTGTGTATCTGTATCTACATATATATATATATATATATATATATACACATACATACATACATACATTGTTATGCAGTTTTCCATTGATGGACACAGGTTATTTATTTATCTAAGCTATTGTGAGTAATACTCCAACGAACATGGACGTGAAGACGTCGGCAGAGTCTCCTGCCGGGGCAGACACCTGGAATGACCTCCCACACAGTATTTCAAAATGGCTTAGTTTAAGCTTGCTTCTGGGAGCCATTCTAATCTGTATGAGGGCAACTGGCAAGGCCTTTTCCCAAGTTAAATTAGTCCCCTGGCATATTGTAGCAATGTTCTTCTTTAATGTATGATGCATTTTCTCAGTTTTTCCTGTTGATTGTAGTCTCTAGAACAAATGCAGTTTCCAATCAATGTGCAATGCTTTAATACCTATTGGGTTATACTGGAGCCAGCAGGCGCATTGTTACTTGGAAGGATGTTAGGCAATCTAAATTGGGGGATAATTTCCTTAAGGGGGGCTTTAACCACTATAGTTTTTTTTTTTCTGTCCAGGTGGAATATGCTTCCACCCATCCTCAAAAATTGTGAACGGACACTTAACAAGAATCTGAAGTTTCCTATAGCTTGAGGCATTTGAGTAAAGTCTGTCTGCCAGTCCTCAGTGGGGCAAGCTCCTTTATATTGAGTTCCCATCTGGAGGCGGGGTGGGGAGTGGGAACAGTCTTTGGATGATTTTTAGCACAAATCATGCAGTTCCAAATGGCTTGCTGGATGGTGTTTTGCAGATTAGGTCCCATTATATGCCTCTGAATCCATTGTAAGGTGGCATCTCTCACAAAATGGGTACGATTATGAATGTGCCCCAACACAGAGTCCAAGGGTGCCTTGGGGATCAAAACAATTCCTTGTGCATTACATTTCCAGCCAGGTGAGGTTTGATCAAAAGTGAAACTGCACTCTTTACCCCCTTTCTTTTCCTCAGCCCTCCTTCTCTTTAGTTTGAGGCATTCCCTCCTCCAAAATCCTTTCTCTTTACAATAAGCACATTGTTCCTTACTAAATGTTGACTTACCTTCCTTAAGGTCTCTTATCTTTCAGGAATCCAGTGCAGCAGCTAGAAAAGTAGCATTTCACCTTGCGTCTTCCTTTTTCTGTTTCTGTTTACTGCTGTTTAATACCTTAAAAGCAATGTGTATTCACTGAGAAGGATTCATTCCAAATGCACCATCTCCAATTTTTGACACTTTCTTCTGATATCTCGGATGCTTTGCCCAAAAAAGGTTATATTTACCATTCTGGTATTTTCAGGGGCCTTGGCATCTATATCATTATAATGTCTATAGGTCTGATAAATCTTCCAAAAATTCAGAGCAGTCTTCATTTGTTTTTTGCTGAATTTCTTGAATTTTGTTCAAACTCTTTTGCTTTGGTACCCTTTGTGAAGCCCTGCCAAGATGCACTTATGATGGTGCTCTAATAAGGGCATTTCTCCTTCACTTGGTTCAGCTGTGGGTGCTGCCAAGTGGGCTTCAGGTGTACCATTCGGGTCTGTTAGGTGGGGCTGGTGCACTTCTTCCTTGGCCTTATCGTTGACCATTCACCTTTTGTCTCCTGTGAGCATTATATTGAGAAGAATGTGTATGTCTGCCCAGAAATGGTGGTGGGCAGCAAAAATAGAAGTGAACAATTCTGTCATTTGTAGAGGATCCTCACTATACGGAGGGTTACTACCTTTCCGATTAAACAAGTCTGAGGTGAAGAAAGGACTGTGCATCCATGGAAACCCAGCTTGGCCAGAGAGCATTTAAGATTTGGAGCAACATATCCTCACCCTCATGCCCTTCCTTTTCTTCCCGTGTGACATATTTTCCCTTGGGTTTCTTTTCAACCTTTGTATCATAAGGTGACAACTGTCTGACATTTATGCACCCTGATGTAATAGCACAAATGCTTACACATAGGGGATTTCATCATTCTTCCCTGCTGCTTCACAGCATAGCTCTAGTTGCAGGATTGGGTTGTAATTGAGAGAGCCATTCAAAGACCACCTTTCCTCAGACCCTAATAGGTTCTGTGGCCACACATTGTTACAATAAATTATCATCTTCCTCTTAGTCATGGTTTCATAGCTGTAATCAACTGTTACTGAGACCAAACTCATTCTGCTTGCCGCACAACAGGCCAGTAAGTCCAGAGACGGGGTGCTGGGGGCAAGGAATAGTGACTTTATTTGGGAAGCCAGCAGACTGAGAAGATGGCAGACTAATGTCCTGGAGAACCGTCTTCCCCGAGTTAGAATTCAGGCTCCTTTTATACTAAAACAGGGAGGGGGCATGCTTAGTTGTTGCAAACTTTCGGTGTAGGAATTCTTTGTTCTCGGAATCCTTTGTTCTTTCAGCTGTGTACGTAGGTCAGATCATGGTGTTCCTGTAAACCTCCAACAGAACAAATGTTATTTTCTATTCTGTAATTTTTTTATCTTTATATGAATGGAAAACTGTTAATATCCTTAAAGGTTAGAGCCTTGAGAATAAGCTATCCTGTATATGTTAGGATATAGGCAACATTCTTTTACAAAAGGTGCAGAACCAGCAAGACTAAGCCTAGGAAACAGGGCACAGGGTTAAAGCCAAAGGAACAGATCTACTGTAGAGTCAGATTTGTTCTTTTCTATTATAAGACCACTTGCCCAAAATGCACCCCAGAGGACTTTCTTTAGGGATAGTTGAAACGTTCTCCATTTTTTAAAGACAGAAACACAAGGCAAACAAAGCACATCGACACACACAAATGCTAGCATCCAAAGAAACAAACTGGTTCACAAATCATGTAGAAGCCCAGCAAGCATTTCCTCTCTCCAACAGGGTGCCCTACTCAGATACAAAACAAATCGGCTTATTCCAGAGAAAAAGCCTGAACAGAGGAAAGAGTTTGCAGCTCTGTATACAGGAATGACTTATGCTACTGCACCAAACCCTGTTGGCTCCCAGATGTTGATTCCTTGCTCCAGCTGCCACGTGCTGGGATGGCTAGTGCAGCTTCAGGGAATTTTGAAGAAAAGATCATCACTACAAGTGGTCCCAACAGCTTCTAGGTCCTTACCCAAAATTCCCCAGCCGGAAAGCCAGCAGACCAAGAAGATAGTGGACTAGTGTCCTAAAGAACCATTTTCCCAGAGTTAGAATTCAGGCTAACATTATACTAAAACAAGAGGGGGCTTGGCTGTTTGTGGCAAACTTCTTGGTACCAGAATCCTTTGTTCTTTCAGCTGTCTGGTCACAATGTTCCTATAAGTGTCCAAAAAGACAAATGTTACTCTCTATTAAAAGTGTTATACCTTTAAAGGTCAGAGCCTTGAGAAAGGGCTATCGTGTACATATTAGGCTATAGGCAGTGTTCTTTTACCAGAGATGCAGAGGCAGCGTGATGAAGCACCGGCAACAGAGCAAAAAGGTTAGAGCTAAAGGAATAGATTAAATATGGAGTCAGGTTTGTTCTCCTTTGTTACATTGTAGGGGAGAAGCTAGAAATGATAATGTTTAAACTTTTCAGCTATATGGTTCTTTAACTTTGTAAACTTCTTTTGTACTTCTGAGATCTTGAAAGTTAAGCACTTATATGTCAAAAAGTAGGGCAGAGGCCTTTTTTCTTTTTTATCATTTCCTAATAGATACCAAAGTAGTCCTTCTCAGCAGACCAGTTATTCATACTGTAATGCTATTGCCAACAAAATTAAAGGTAATATTTTTATTTTAATAAAACATTATGTCGTAGTCCTGCTAGCAACTGAAATAAAATTACTTGACTTACCACATTTATATTTATTTGCGGTGTGAAAATTTTAGCACTTAAACGATACGGGTTTCAATGTGGTTTAAACACAGAAATGTCCCATATTGATATCATATGGCCATTATAGACTTAACAGTTTTATACACTTTACAGTTTTATGTGCTATCATAGTTTATATATTATGAGGCCCATAAAATCAGTTAAGAGAACAGTAATAAAAGGCATGATTTTTTTTTTTTGGTTTACCATGACTACAGATGCAGACACATATGGAATCAGATTTACATTTATTGAATTAAGGAGATTTTGAAAATCAAGGGTAGTATAGGTTTATTTTAAAATTCACTAACCTGTTAGGCTTATGTGGAAAAAAAGTTGTGATAATCTTAAGAAAAAAATAATTGATTTATGCCAAAAAGGTAAACGTCATACAGCTCTTAGGTATTCCTTTTTCTCTTCTTTTGCCCAGAAAATACAGAAAGTACTCTTCTGTGTTGATTCAGTTAAATTCTAAAGCAAGTTCAAGTTCTTTTCAGACTCTTCAGACTCTTCAAACTGCTGTCAGGTCTGTACCTTACGCTTTGAGTCAGAAAGAGAAAGAAGGCTTATTGTTTCTTTTGGAGTATAACATTGCTATTTTTACTTTCATCTCAGGACTCTCAAGTCACATAGGTTTTGAGAGGAACAGAGATTGAACAGGAAAAAATAACATAACCCCCAATTACTGCTATAGAAATGCAGAGCGTTGAACTAGCTTTGAGAGTGTTTGGGCATCATATGTACCCAGGCTTGTCTTTTCAGCTTGTTACTTCCATGATGGATGAAAGGTGACACCCCACAAGTTCTACTTGCATTCACACATTTGTGCATGAAGGCCAAAAAAAAAAAAAAGTGAGTTAAGCCATCTCTAAGCAGAGTCTTCTATTATTTTAAGAGGCTAAAAGCAAAATGAGCTACTTCAAAGTCTCTGTTATGGAAAATTTTGCCTGCAGGTAACCAAAAATAATCAGGCTGACAAAATGTAGCAAGTGGACATTGGAAATTTATGTTGTGAAACCAATAACTCTCTTTAGACAAAAAGAAATGTCAAATTCAGATTTATTACTCATTTCTGTGCTTGGCAATAATGTTTTGCACTCAAAAAAATCTATCAAGAGTCTATTGGACTTCAAAATTCAGTCATTGCAATAAAATGTTTTTTTGTTGTTGTTAATAAGGATGTATATTCACAAAGCAAATCCTGAAGATATTTTAAATTAATATTCTACCTATTACAAAATACCTTACAGAAAAACCCCACCGTGCTGTTTGTATGTTATAGCCTAGAATAGATAAAATGGCATTATTTTCAGAGGTTATTTTAATGACCAAAGTTCACAAAAAAGATATTGTGAGGATTGAATGAGAACATATAACCAGAAAAGATAATGAGACAGAACTGTTGCAGTGATCTTTTGAGTTTTCTGAAAGAAGGCCTTGTATTATCAGCCTTCAAGACTTACTTTTTGATTATATCATCATTTAGCAGCTGTGCCCTAGAGAGTTCGAATAGAACAGGGAATGTTAGAGTGGCTCTTTAAGCAGAGAATTAATACCTCTTTTTCTGAAAAAAAGATACGTAGGGATTACTTGTTGTATCATAGAGTAGAATAAAACTGAGAAAATACCTATATTGCCATTTGACTTTTCAAGATAATCCTAAAACACAGAAAGAAGAAAGCCTGATCATGATTAGAGATAAACTATAAACATATCTTAAATTTCTAGGAAATGATAAACTTACAACAAAGCATGACAATATGCATACTGCTATTGAGATAATAAAATATATTTCAGATATTTGCTTAAACTTTTTACATTAATACACGTCTCCATTTTTATCACGAAGTATTACCACTGTATAGTGATCATGTGTTATTACCTTTTGAAATAAAAAGTGAAAGTATATGATATATACAATACTTAGTCTAACAAAAGCTTTCCTGTAGGATTTTATGTAAGGTATAAATACTATGAATAAATAACACAAGTATTAGTGAGTATCTACTACTTGACACCATGTTATCTTCTTTATAGACACATTGCTCCTAAATATGTACAATACCAAGGTGGTTATTATTATCCTTATTTTTCAGGTAAGAACATAAAAGTTCAGAAGAGCTAAGTAACTTGTCTAGTTGTACCTAGGGATTTTTAAACATAGGGTTTAAATTCAGCACAGTTTGACCCAAATCATGTGGTCATTCCACTGTACAGCACTGCAGAAAACCAATCTTCATCTACAGAAGAAAAGTGCAGCAATCGATCCCTGTGGATTCTCCATACCCCAACATGCTGATGAGCAGTGCACCATCAGATATATAACTAATCGCAGTTTGTTGAATATTCTCAGTCATCTTATGCAAGCAGTTCAAAAAATGAAGACTCCTATAATTAAGATGATGCTAGGCACAGTCATGATATTTTCAGGTTCATTCAGTAGAAAAAATATTCTAGAGAAATTTTGAAGTTGGAAGAAAACCCCATAAATGGTCCATGAGTCCACCTGATTTCCTCTGAATTAAGAGATGGTCAGTGTCTAGAAACATTCAGAACTATGACAACATATGTAGCTTCCCCATATCCGACAACACGTAAAGTACAGATGGAAAGCACAGACCTAGAATGAGAGTAAATGAAGAAATATGGAATAGATTCACATGTGGGGTTATATTTGGAGAAATATGGTCTTGGTATTAATACAGTTTTTAAAGACTTTACCATTTTTTTTCATATGGACAAATGAAACAGGTGGAATTGTAGTGAAACTTATATTGCTTAAGGACACCAGAAATGCATTTGTTACTTTCTTAATTGATACATGATCCATCCTTTTCTCTCTGACTCTGAAGAATTGGCCTATATTAATGAAATTAATAATGATAATAAGGGTAATTATAGAGAGACTTTAGTAAACTTGAAAGTGACGGTACTTATAATATTTTCCCAGATTAAATAAATGAGAAGGTTAGATGCATTTAGAACTTTCAACTTCGGAAGCAATCATATCTATTTGGAAGAAACCAAGCCCAGTGTACCAAATTTAGCAAGTTGTGATGTTCGTAACCCACGGGGAGCTTATACTTATAAAATTATGAACCGTAGTTGTTACTGTAGAGTGCTTAGCACCTCTCTTGGTGTTTCCTTCCAATGGAGGAAATAGAACTCCAGTTGGTATACTCAGGTTTATTTTTGTGCTGGGAATGTAATATTGATAAATTTGGGAAGTATATCTGGGCAGGAATGCCCACCTCTGCTCTTCCCTACTTTCTCATGGGAGCAAAGCTGCTAGCAAAGAGCACATGCTCTTTTCCTTCAGGCTTCTTCCTACTGAGTGTGGCCTTCCGTGGTTCAGTGTTGTTGGCACCTGATGGTTAAGCCTGACTGGTTTTGAGCATCAAGTTCATCGCCTAATTGACTTTCACACTAAGCTGAATCTTCTATCTTTTTGTCATGAGAACTACAAGTGGTATTTCATTCTCTATGCTTGCTTTTTTTGTTTGTTTGTTTTATTTCACAATGTTTTCAGAATTCAGTTGACAAATTAGTGGAGTAATATTTATTGAAGACCTTCAGAGGCAAGTAATACAATATTTGTTACAAGCACGGGAATTGAGAGTCTTGTGAATCATTTAATGGAGTACAAATAGGAACTTCTTCTAATGGGCCCAATGAGGCACGACACGTTGCTTAAATTTTGACTAACATTGTATGATTTATTCCTTAGTTTAGTCTCAAAAACCAGTCATAATTCTGATATTGATGTCTTTAAAATTATAATCAAGAAACTACTTATTGTAACATCACCACAAAATGCACCAGTATAATTAATGACCCTGTGTAAGTCAGATTTAGGACTGGACCCCTAGCCCTCAGTTTAAGCGTACTTCCATCATGACTCTGGCAGTTTCACTGAAATTGAGTGTTTCAGGAAGACATGTGTTGCAGGTCAAGTGTATATTCAGAAGTTCTCCTTTTGCCTCTGGGAGTACTGCATTAACTGTCATAAGCTGAATTTGCAAGTCTGTATTTTGTGACCATAATATTACATTGTCTTTGTCAAAATCAGGTTGATGCCACTGCAACGTTAATGGTATGTTGCTTAGAACGCCATAGGAGCCAGGGTGCTTCCCCCACATTTGGTCCAGAAGTGCACGCTCTGTGCAGCTGAGGCTGGAGGAGAATGTCTGCTCAATAATACTATGCGTGGCATCAAAATCTAGGGAATATGTGAGAATGATGGTGGAAGTGCGTTACGCAGGGGTACCGAAGGGACTTGTACAGAAATGGCAATGTTCTGTTAGCACTCAGGTGTAAGAGAGAAAGTTAAAATTATTGCTGTTCCTTAAATTGCATTAAAGTAAAATGCACAGATATTAAATGTATAATTAATTGAGTTTTGATAAATGGGTACCAGCATAATCAACATAACAATCGAGATAGATTGCTGTGTACTCTTGACAATTCGTGACAAGTCATGGTTAGACAGACACTATTATTTACTTTAACAGCAACCAATATGTATAGTTATTGCTTGTATCACGGTAAGAGAGAAAAAGGCTTGAAGACTAGCATGGATGAACAGAAACAGGATATAGCATTGTTGAGGAATTCAGGAATAGATCTTGGTGGTGTAATTATGGTGGTCTTTTTAAAGGGTTTTATAGTCTTGAGGGTTTTTACAATATTTTTTGAAAAACAGTTAGATAAGGTAGTTAAACCAGTGTATCAGCAGATACTGAAGACAGAGAAATAGTGGGAAAAAATACACTAAAAGCCCAGCCAGCTGATGTGTTAGATAGACTTTTATCAGAATTGCCTGAGTAAGGGTTCTCTGCCTGCACTGAAATCAGGTTAGCAATTCTTTGTTACCTCCCCACAAGAAATATTCTGAAGAAAACTACTATATATTAAACTGCCACATGCTTCTTGAAGTTTATAAACCTTTAACTTACGATTGGATTTTTAATAAAGCCAAAGATACAGGCACATGAAGGAAGAAAGGAGAGAGGGAAAGCAGAGAAAGGGGAGTGGAAAGAAGGGAGAGAAAGAAAACCTCTTAGGGTATTTTGCCTAAAGGCCCTTGACATCAGCGAAGCTCTGCTTTTTAACTTACTGTTTCCAGACCCAATTGCACTATTTTTATAGCTTGATTTCTGGACTCATTTAGCAGAAAAGCTGAGGTGGCAGAGGAGTCAGTTAGGAGAGTTATTCTCCAGGGCATATCTGCCAGTATTTTCTTTTCCCGATACATCTTATTTTAAGCTATAGCAGTGGTTAGGATCGAAGTCCTGTTCAGCAAAATGAAGATTCTTTAAGTATGTTTCTCTGCCACAGTGTTCACTCCAACACCAGAAGCCCAACTTCTTCCTTCCTGGTTTTCAAGTAAAAGGAGTCAAAGCATGGGTGAAACTAAAACTAAAGTATCTTTGAACATAACATCAATTTTGGTCTCCCAGAACTACTTTGCTATAGTCAGAGATCAATAAAAAAAAGACAGCAGAAATACACACACACACACACACACACGCACGCGCACACACACTTATCATTCAATCCATGTTTTGTTAGTTCCCTTTGTCAGAGAAATACAATTAGAAACAAAATCTTTTCCCAACTCAGGTTGTTTGCACAAATGTAATAATGAAAGAAAACACTTTTTATTATTGAATAAACATTAAACCAGACTGTGATGTACAAAACAAGCAATCCACTGAGACAGCAAAGAAAGGAACCTCACCCTTTTATACAGCCAAGCAGATGCAACCCATTAGATCCATGTTCTCAAGATAAACAATAAATAATCCTCAAGCAAGAGGACTTGACAGGTGTACCATTGGTCACACACAGTTCCTCCGAGTAATTGTAGTGACCATCTGTTTGTGTTAGCTCATTGGCTTAACCCGGAGGAAAACTGACCTCTCATATCTTTGCAAGAGGTAGTGTTGCAACTTGGAGCAAGTTAGGCTCTACCTTCCCACAGAAACTGAAAGACCTGAGTGCTGTCTCCTTTGATTTGCATTTCAAGAGATGACTCCCCAGGTCCCTGAGAAATACTTTCCTCCGTCTTAGAGCTGACGAAAGGCCTGTCTAGTTTTCAAGAGAATTTATATACATTTCAAAAGGAGAAAGTACTTAAAATTAGAAATTTTCAAAAGTGAATGACTCTAATAAGGGAGTGTTCTCTTCCCTTATTTTCAATAAGGAAAATTAAGCCTCTTATTTTTCATTTTAATTTCTTTCCAGCTTTCAGTTACTTGTTAATACATTTTACATTCAGCATATGTGCACTAGTATATTATTAGTTCACTAATACATTATCGCTTACATTGCTTAAAACTGTCACCAATTTCACTGTTGTGATTTATTTTATTTAAGAAATACCACAAAATTTTTTTTTAAATTATCAAAGCAGAGCAAAGAACCAGTAAAGGCCAAAGGGATCTCAGGCCAAAAGGATCTAAAGTAAGTGAAGTTAATTATAAACTTATTTTTCACAGTTATGTATCATAGATGGTCCAGGGTTTCAGGTAAAACAAAGTTTTAGTCTCATAAAGTCAGGTGTTTCATAGGAGCAGAAGAAAACCCCAGAAGCAAATATATTGATAGTGTTGACTGAGAGAAACGCGCAGCCTAAAAGTTAAGAGTTATGTTTTATTTGGCGGGAGGACTCGAGCCCGGATGACAGCCTCTCAGATGGCTCTGAGGGACTGCTCCGAAGAGGTAGGGGAGGAGCTAGGATATATAGGAGCTTTACAACAAAGACCAGGTAGTTGGAACAATAAAAGATTACTTGTTATCTAAAGAAAACCAGGCATCTCAAGTTCAAGAATTTAGTGCTTTTCTATGTATGGGAGGAGACAAACATTTGGGCTCACTGAATTCATTCCTTTGACAAGCATCTAGCTATCTAGGGCCAGTATCCTGTCCTTTCTTATTCTGAGTCCGCTCAGAGGGCACCATTGTGAGTGGCTGCAGAGGCTGGGCTGCAGGCCCGTCCCCACTGGGGGGTGGCAGTAGCCGCTGATGACTTGGTTTCAGCATTCTTTGTTTACTGATGTGGTTGCAGTATTTTCACTCACATTGCAGTATTTTCATTCACAATAGCTTCTTATAGATGTCAGATTATATGGCATTATGACTAACCAGATATCAGTGTAAACCAATTTCATTTTGCCTGACCAATAGAATTCATCCCTAATCCAATCAGAATAGAAGCAAAGACTATACTGAAATTGTTCTCTACAACATAACACAAAAATAAGTAGCATTATGATTCCACACTTATTAGAATCTGTGTGTAAATTTAAGGTTCTAACTAAATCCCTAAACCATTAAAAGTTAAATTTTCTGAAATAACAGCATACATATCATTTTATGTAGAGCAGTGATTCCTGGCTAGGGAGTATCTTCCCATCTCCTCCCCAGGAGGACAGTTGGCGATGCATTTTCTGGAGTATTTTTGGCTATCATAACTGGAGGAGGGGGTGCCAATGGCATCCAGTGGGTAGAGGCCAGGGATGCTGCCGAACATCCTGCAATGCATAGGACAGTCCCCTCTTTCCCCAAAGAATTATCCGTTCAAATGTCAATAGTGCCAAGGTTAAGAAAATCTGACATATTATAGTTAATATTGTGACAGTTGGCAATTAGCATAATTCAACTTGCACACTGAGGTGTCTAACATGGTATTGATTTACAGATCCTAAGTTGAAACTAAAGTTGATATTGATTTGCACTGAAACATAGAAATTATAAACTATGAATAGGTCATTATTCTAACCTGTAAGATGCTTAACAATTTTCTTCTATTATTGAATAACCTGGCATAAAATACCTGAAGCTGACAAGATGATAAAGTAACATATATAATACAGAGGAAAAAGCTGTCCCTAAAGTCTTATATCTTGACAGTTTATTGTAAAATGATTTAGTATCACAAAAAGAAAAACATAACAACAAAGTGCAGGGGTTATCCCCAAGTTTAGCAGACTAAATCTGACATGCACAGTGCTTCATGTTTCTAACCAAACAATATGCACAAGTTAAATCACATTAATATCTCCAATAACAGTTGGAAATAATAGACAATGGCAAATATTTGACTAAAGAAAATTACTTTAAAGATGTAGAATTTAAAATAAATACTGTTCAAAAGATTTGAACATGAAACCTTCGTTAAAGCACTATCTCAAAAAGAAACATCTGGGAGAGAGTTAAGTTGTATTTTATACAGTGAAGATTTTTATGTTACATGAGACAGACATTTCTTACCAACATATATATTTTTCAAAATCTGTTTCTTAATGTGTAATTGTCTATACAAGTCAATTATGCCATAAACAAAATGAAGAGACAACCTACAGAATGCGAGAAAATATTTGCAAATTATGCAACTGACAAGGGACTAATTTCCAAAATATACAAACGGCTCATACAGTTTAACATAAAACAAACAAACAAACAAACAAACAAAAAAACCATCGGAAAATGGGCAGAAAATATAAATAGACATTTCTCCAAAAAAGACATTCAGGTGGCCAACAGGCACATGAAAAGATACTCAGCATTGCTAATTATTAGAGAAATGCAAATCAAAACTACAATGAAGTATCACCTCACACCAGTCAGAATGGCCATCATTAAGAGGTCTACAGATAATAGATGCCAGAGAGGGTATGGAGAAAAAGGGATCCTCCTACACTGTCAATAGGAATGTAAATTGGTACAGCAACTATGGAGGGCAGTATGGAAGTTCCTTAAAAAACTATAAATGGACTTACTGTATGATCCAGCAGTCCCACTCCTGGGCATATGGTTGGAGTCAACTATAATTCAAAAAGACACCTGAACCCCCAGTGTTCATAGCAGCACTATTTACAATAATTGCCAAGACATGGGAACAACCTAAATGTCCGACAGATGACCAGATGAAGAAGATGTGGTGTACACACACACACTCACACACACACACACACACACACACACACACACACACACACACACACACTGGAATACTACTCAGCTGTAAAAAAAAAAGAATGAAATAACGCCATTTGCAGCATCATGGATAGACATAGGGATTATCATATTAAGTGAAGTAAGACAGAGAAAGACAAATACCATATGATATCACTTATATGTGGAATCTAAAAAAAAAAAGATAGGTTCTATTTACAAACTAAAAACAGATTCATGGACATAGAAAATGAACTATGGTTACCAAAGGAGAAAGGGCAGGGGAGGGATAAATTAGGAGTTTGGAACTAACAGATACACATTACTATATATAAAATAAATAACAAGGATCTACTGTATAGCGCAGGGAACTATATTCAGTTTCTTATAATAACATATAAAGGACAAGAATCTGAAAAGAAATATATCACAGGAAACTGTATTCAATGTCTTGTAGTAACCTATAATGAAAAAGAATCTGAAAATGAATATATGTATGTATATGTGTGACTGAAAAATTATGCTGTACACCACAAATTGACACAACATTCAAACTGACTATATTTCAAAAAAAAGGGAAACCATATGTATATGAATAACTGAATCACTTTGCTGTACATCTGAAACTTACATTGTAAATTAACTACACTTTAATAAAAAACAAATTTAAAAAAAGGATAGGCTCATACTTAGCATTTCCCAGAAAAGTTATTTTCAAAGTTGTTCTAACTTACACGTGCCTAGAATGAAAAAGATTTTTTTGCTCTGACGCCTTATTTTTAGTCTTTTTTTCCCCTACAGCATGTGTGTATCATACTCGATGCAATTTTATATCTTTTTTTCATTTAACAATAATATGAACAATTTTCAATTTCATTAGTTGGTTTAAAAAAAAAGTCAATTAGGTATTTGTTCCATTGCCCCAAGTTTATGTCTAAAATATAAAGTTTGTTACCAGTAACAAAATGGGATTCAGATACTCTGGTTATTATACAATTAAAACAAAAGCTATATGTCCATGGTTTGAGTGGTAAAGGTATGGAACTTTGATCATAATAATGATTTTATAGTTATTTATGGAGGATATTGAAAATCCTCACCTACTTACATAACATTCTTCACTTCTGTTTAAAACATAATTTTATCAAAGTAGGTAAGGCTATTCATAAAATTACTTCATGCCCAAGGATCTGAAGTTCCCTTTGCTGTGATTACATTGTTTCAAAACCCATTACTTCTCCAACACCATCTCTGAAATGATTTTACTATGATTGCATTGTATCAAAATCTGTATCTTTTATTCACCAAGTAATGTACTTTTTTCTTTTTTTTTTACTTTCTTGGCACCAAACAGAAGCAGTGATCTTCACTTTGATTATATTGAAAAAAGTCTAGAAAGTTTACTTTCCGATGAGTTTTCCTTTGTATTTGCCATTTCCAGGAGTCACTGCTGTTTGCAAACCACTTAAAGTCCTATTCTGAATAAATAAACAAAAATTCTCATTAGAAGGGAGACTTCCAATTCATAATGATGAAACAAAAATAAAAATCCTTTGAGCTATAGTTCAAGTTTTGTGCCTAGTATATTCAGAATATAAAAATAAAACTAAAACAACAAAAAAAGGAAAATTAAAAGAGGAAAAAAGGAAAATGTCTAAGGATTTCTCCCTGATGATAGGTTAGGGGAAAATATTTTCTTAGTATCTCAAAGCTAAAAGACATATTAAAGGAAATTTTGACTTACTCTCCTATGTCTTTCTCTAAAATATAAATATAAAACCAAAAACTAAAATATTGTAATTCTGTCAAAATAAGAGCAGACTTTGAATTAGAGTAAGGCACTTCAGAAATGCTTTTGAATATCATTAAAAATAATACCTTCTTTCCCTGCTTCCTTTGTGGCTTCTTTCAGCTCCTCCCTTATTTCT
This sequence comes from Vicugna pacos, assembly GCF_048564905.1. NCBI lineage: Eukaryota > Metazoa > Chordata > Mammalia > Artiodactyla > Camelidae > Vicugna > Vicugna pacos. The sequence continues at coordinate 18,161,516 of NC_133011.1, forward strand.
TTCACTAAATGGATTTATGTATAAATGGTTTTTGCTTAATGACATATATATGTTTTCTATTAATGAATAACAAATTACTACAACCTTAATGACTTCAAACAACATATAGTTATTATTTCAGGATTTTATGGGCCAGAAGTCTTGGCATGACCTTACTGGGGTCTCTGCTTAAGGCGTCTCATAGGACTGTAGTCAAGGTGTCAACTGGAGCTGAGATATCACTTGAAGACTCAACAGGGAGAGGATCTGATTCCAAACTCACCCATATGGTTATTAAAAGGATTTCTTTTCTTGTGGGCTGCTGGACCAAGGGCCTCAGTTCCTTTTTGGCTTTTGTCGATACTACTCTTAGTTCCTTGGCATTTGGGCCTCCCCAAGCCTAGGTCACAACATAACAACTTGCTTTATTCAAGCCAGCAGAAGAGAGAGTCTGCTAGAAAAGACAAAATTTGCAATATTGTATAATAGAATCATGGAAGTGGCATTCCATCACTGCTGTGTTCTATTAGTCAGAAATGAGTCACAGGTTCTGTTCATATTCATGAGGAAAGGATTACAGAAGGACATGAACACCAGGAGAAGGTGAGATGGTGATACCACCTTAGTCTGTTCCACACAATAGCCAATGTGTATTGAAAATAAAAGGTTCCAGAAACTTGTGGCTGTCCCCAGTTGCTCATACTCCCTGTAGTACTAAAACTGGTGAATCTTGTCTAGGCTTATAACTCCCAAGAATAAATGCTACAGGTTTTTGCCTCCTGTACAGCTAATCACAGGTGGTCAATGGAATAAGAGCAAGTTATATGTACAACTTCTTTCTTCCCATAGTGTGAAACTGGAATGAGTTAGTGAATCTGATTACATGGCAACACTGTCTAAGCACTTCACATGTACTAACATATTTTATCACACACTTCTAAAAGGGAGGGAGCGTAACCCCCCTAATATTACAGATAAGGAAAGTGAGGCAAAGATGAAGTATTTTGTCCAAATGTTAGATTTCATGGCAAAAGGAATTTTGTAGAATTGGTAAGATTGAGGACATTGAGATGGGGAGACAATCATGATTTTTCACAATGGACCCAATGTAATCACAGGAATCCTTAAAATTGAAAGAGAAGGGCGAAATAATGAACCTGAAAAATAATACAGAAGAAGACAGATGAGGAGAGCAAGGGACATGACCCACTCCTGCTGGCTTTGAGGATAGAGGAACAAGAGTCTCCTCTCCAAAGTGGGAAAGGCCCTCAGAAGACAGCCAGCAAGGAAACAGAGACTTCATTCTTACTAACTGGAGAGAATCAAATTTGCTACAACCTGAGTGAGCAAAGACAGATCTTCCCCTAAAGACTCCAGAAAGCAGTGCTACCCTGCCAGCACTTTCTTTTTAGCTTAGTGAGAGCCATGTTGTACCTCTGACCTACAGAACTGTAAGATACACATTTGTGTTGCCTAAACCACTACTTTTGTGGTAATTTATTATGGCGGCATTTGGAAACTAATACAGTAATTGATATGACAGCAAAGAGAGTTTGTCAGGAGTTAACAGGGGTTGTGGCATTGCTGATAAAGTTCAGATTTACAAAGACATTTTCACACTGATCTCTTCCCCCTTCTCAAATCAAAAGGCAGTGTTTACAGATTTATTACATGTTTCAAGAATTTGCTTCAAGCATATCCTCTGCCAGTAAATCCCCAAAGAAGTAATTCTGAGTTCTCTGTACTTCCACAGCCTGCTACACATACTACTCTTAGAGCACTTGTGACATTGTGTTTTACATTTGGGTTGACGTGTCTGCTCTTTCGTTAAAACTTAATTCTGTTAGAGTCGGGTTATTGCTGCTGTTCTTACTGATGTTTCCTTCCTCTCTACCTAGCAAAGTGCCCGGCCCAGAGCAGTTTCTCAAATGTATCTGTTCAACAGCTAAATGAGGATAAACTTTGTCTTCCCAACCAAATTATTAGATGGAAATAAAAACAGTTGCTTGTATGTATTTTATCATTGTAAAGTTCGTAAAGCTTCCTCATTTACATGTACACATATTGTAGTTATTTCTTGAGTTTAGGATTTGTTCTCCTTTGTACAGAAGTATCAGTCCTACTATATAGAATTATCACTACTGTTCAGTTAGGTGTGTCTTTGGATTTTTCCACTTGAGGTCATATTTTGACGAGATACATTGGTAAGGACTTTTGAAGCAGCTATCTTTTAGTATAGTAGCAGTCCTTAGCTATAAGGCTGTGAGGCTAACAGTCACAAAAAACATAGTACAAAGTCTGACCTTTAAACATTGAGGAAAATGGAAGACTACTGCTATTAAACCAACCTTTAATAACTGTTTTTAATGATCCAAAGATGTTTGTTTTCCAAGTCACATTCACATAAAAAGGGGAACAATTTACACCAAAAAGCTAGCCATTGACTTTTCAAGTCCTTCTGTTAAGTAATCATAGGTTGGATTCGTTGCAATGATCACTAAATTCTCTCCTATTTGTTCCTTTTATACTTAACATAGGAACAGAGTTTGATAGTTTAAGTGGGGATTCAAACATCATTTAGGGTGTTCTCACTTGATGGCCAGCAAACTCCCTCTAAACGGGGGGATCTCAGAATTCTAAATCTCCTCAGTCTTGGAATTTGCAAGTGGAGGGTGTTCCATCCGAGTGTACTTCCTGTCTTCCACACCAGCAGGACCGGGGTGCTCGCTGCTTACACATGTCTCACTGTGTTTGGCTGTCCATCAGCACCAGGGCATCATCATCTTCAAGTGAAGTCAGCAGAATTAAATTAAAAGCAACCAAAATTCAAAATTTAAAAAAAAATCACCTGAAGCACAGTCGTGGTGTTTGCTGCTGCAGGGTACAGAATGCTCTGTGTGTCCAGGGCTTTATTTAGTCTCACTCAAATGAATCAGTAGCCTTACCCATAACACACATTGAGTAAAAACAATTTTGAGAAATCAGTGAAGTTTGTCTAATATTGCCTGGTTTCCCATCTGTAAGCAGGAATATTGAGGCTTCCTTCTATTTCTGTTGCTTATTAACCTTCTGTTCTTCCCTTCTTACCTTACAAAACAGGTAGATGTCTCTCACTTAACATATGTTCTCTCATTGACCACCTAAACATATATTATCATTCATCTTCATCAAAGAAAAACTCACAACACACAAACACACACACAGTCTAGCTCTATTTAAATAAAGGATCTTGTTTCATTTTAAAATATATTTTGCATATTAACAAGCACAGTGATTTGAAGGAAATCAAGGCGTACTCAAAAATTCAACTAGGGCTATACAGAATTGACTCTGTGATGACACCATCTTAAATCTTGAGAATAAATAATGGTGAGGGAGTAGGACACTACATCTCAAGATCTTTCTCCATGGAGATATTAATTTCTTTTTGCAGTGACTTAGTAACTAGTGGCATATTTTAATGACACATCATGAGATGTATTTTGAGATAACAGTAATAATTGCTTTTCAAATAATACGTGATAGACTAAATCATTGTCACGCGAAGATGTCCACATCCTGATCTTTGAAACCTGTGAATATATTACATATAAGAGGGACTCTGCAATGTGATCAAGTTAAGTATTTTGAGATGGGAAAGTTATATTATCTGAGTGGGTATGATGTAATCATAAGGATTTTAAGAGAGAGGCAGGAGATTAGAGTAAGGAGAAGGCAATGTGATGATGGAAGAACAGATTGGAGTAATGTGGTCACAAGCCAAGGAATACCAGCAAAATTGCTTGACAACGTTCTTAAGTCTGTTACACTTTAACTCTTGCTTGATACTCTCCCTGTTCTTTCCTCACTCTCATCACCTAGCTGTTGACACATTTCTTTTCCTATTGCTGCTTTTTCTCCTCATCTGTTTCTTACCCTTTTTTGATTTCTCATTGCACCTTGGTTTTTCAATCATAGTACCTGTATTAAAAATTTTTGTTGTCTTAAGGAGACTGTAAGTTCTGTAAAGGCAGAAATATTCAATCTCCCATCTGTTTATCCTCAGCTCTAAAGACAGGACCTAAAATAAGATAAGCACTTAACTGTTTGTTGACTAAAGTATGCGTGGATCTAGGAGCTCTTCTAGGGTTATTGTCTTAGTTGACATCAATACCGTGTATGTTTAGAACATATTTTAGGACAAAAGACAAATGGAATTGTTACTCAGAATTTAAAGTCATCAATTCATGAGATTGAAAACTAGAAAAATAAGAGGATACATTAAAAAGGAGAGATAAATAATGCTATATTTGAGTTCAGATCACAAAAAATTGTTTAAAAAGCTACCAGAAAAATATGAATTACCAAATGTATGCATTCAATTTCCTTATGTTCAGCATTCTGCTACAACACAAGGATGTAAGAATGATTATTACATACCCCTTATTCTGAAGGAGCTCTCCACCTTTGATCAATTTTTCATGAATATATAATTACATGAAAATAAGAAATACAGAGAAGTGTGCATGCAGACTACTTGGAGAACATGAGGGATGACTGCCTTTCTGGGATAATTTGTAAACTACAGATACGAGGTAATAATTTAGTAGGATTTTAAAACATAATTAGGAACTTGCTAATTTAAAACAAAGGAAGGGATTTTAAGCAAAGAGTACATTATATTAAAATTTAAAAGACACACAAGTCCATGTTAGTGTTAATGAGGTTAATATGATTTCCAGTTAATGTGGGGAGTACTTTATAGTCAAATGATTGGAGAAAGCACAGAATTATACAAAGACCAACTTCTAAAGGTCCTTACACGCATTATGATGAAGTTGGATTGAATAACATAGGCAATGGGAATGTGTTAAAGATTTTTAGCAGGTGATTGATATTATTGAATCAAAGGTAGAAAAATTTATAGTCATATGGAGGATGGTAACCCTACATTTGTTTATTTATTTGCTTGCTCATGTATTCATTTCAAAAGCATCCATAAGCATCTCTTTTTATGTCAGATAATATTCTAGCTCCCTGGAAATGGAGCAGACATGACACAGAAATTTTCTACTCTCTGGGATCTTCCATCCTAGGTAGGTGTGGGCATGAGAAGTGGTAGAGCAAAACAACAATGACAAAATATTAACCCTACGCCAAAATAAACTAACCAAGAAAAATCTAATCAAGAAGAATAATTAAATTGAGAGCTCTGAGAGATAAAGAGTAGCCAGGTCATTACTCTAGCAAATAAGTTAGGGAGCAGTGCTCTGCGGAGAAACATCTAAGTGAAGACCATAATTTGAAAGGGCCAGCCCATAAAAAAAATCTAGTTAGGAAAAATTGATTCAAAAAGCCCAAGACCAGAAAGCTTTAACATGCCTGAAAAATTATGTAGGACAAAATGTAGCAGGAATGCAGTGGAAGAGGCTGAGAATGGGAAGAAAGTTCTGGAGGGTAGGTAGAAGACACACCATTTAGTCATTGTAGGATAAAGTATAATGGAAACTGTTAAAGTCTCTTACATGACATTTCCGTTTAAATATCTCTGTTTAAAAACACATTTCTGCTCACTGTGTGGTTGGTATGTGCATAGAGAGGGTGGAGAATGGAAGCATGTGACCAGAAAGGCCATTGAAAGATCCCAGAAATGTACAGTGGAAGTGGCCCTGGGAAGACAGAGTGGATGCCCAGAACCAATATTGATACTTTTGAAAAAAGTCTGAGAAACAGGGGATTCAAACCAAGGGTATAATATGTAATAACAGATGGGCAAGGTTGATTTTTATGAAAATATATAGAAGTTAGTATGGGATGTGGCATTTATCTCTGTACATATATTAGTATCTCTACTTTGTTTCAGAAGTGTTTTTTATGGGCCATACATACTGTTTCAATGGAAGCCATTATCATTGTTCTAAAATATGATAGCCAAAAATTGTTTATTTAGAGACATAGTTAAAATAGGTAAAAATAAAAATCACTCAGGAGATAATATAGCTGAAACTCCTTGTGCAGCCATGACGTGCTGGCATGACTGAAAAATTTGGAAAAAAATTAAATCACTTAGTATTTCTGCTCATTTGGTGTAAGTGTGTATGTATTTGTGCACTTGTTTCTTTGTTTCTCTGAACTAGCTTGACGGAATATCTTTTTGCAACTTCATCAGTTTTCGTGAAATTAGAGGCAAACTGATTTTACTTCCTTAATTATTTAATTGATATTTGAGCATGATGTTGAAGTAGAGAACCTGTTCAATCTCACATGCCACCATTGTAAATATTACTGCATTTTATATAGTGATTATTTTGCCCATGTTCCTCTTAGAATTTCATGATCTTCACAATTTGAAGTAAAGGAAGTTGGCTTAGACCTTATTTCTTGTCTTTGAAGAGTCGTAATTACCCTAATTATCTGCTCCAGTGCAATGTTAAAATGTTTTAACACTCCACTTTATCTCCAGAGGAATGTACTTAGTTTCTAAGAAGTTGCCATCTGTTATTTTTTTTTTAATTTGAATACTCACCAGAGGTTAAAAATCTACTTATGTGTTCAGTGCCATTAACATCATCTGTCATGAACTTCTTATTTCAGGGGCAGATACTCTGTAAATGACACTAGGAGGTTAAAACCAAGAGCCACAGTGGAGAGAAAAACCATCTCCTCTCTCTTCTCTACCTAGGGAACATAGAGATTCCTTTCATTGTTTTTTATTTTATTTTATTTTTTATAAGTTGAAACATAATCAGTTTACAGTGTGTCAGTTTCTGCTGTACAGCGTAACGTTTCAGTCATATATATTCATTTTCATATTCTTCATTATAGGTTACTACGAGATATTGAATATAGTTCCCTGTGGTATACAGAAGAAACTTGTTTATCTATTTTATACGTAGTAGTATTTACACATCTCGAACTCCCAATTTATCCCTTCCCACCCCCTTTACCCCCAGTAACCATAAGTTTGTTTACTCTGTCTGTGAGTCTGTTTCTGTTTTGTAGGTAAGTTCATTTTTTCTGTTTTAGATTCCACATATGAGTGATATTATATGGTATTTTTCTCTTTCTGGCTTATTTTACTTAAAATGATGATCATCAGGTCCATCCACGTTGCTGCAAATGGCCTTATTTCATTAATTTTCATAGCTGAGTAGTATTTCATTGTATAAATATACCAGCTTCTTTATCTAGTCACCTGTTGTTGGGCATTTAGGTTGGCTATTCTGGCTATTCTGTATAGATAGTGCTGCTATGAATATTGGGGTGCATGTATCTTTTCAAATTAGAGGTCCCTCCAGATATACGCCCAGGAGTGGAATTGCTGGATTATATGCTAAGTCTATTTTTAGTTGTTTGAGGAATCTGCATACTGTTTTCCATAATGGCCACACCAAACTACATTCCCACCAACCTTGTAGGAGGGTTACCTTTCTCCACATCCTCTCCAGCATTTATTGTTTGTGGACTTTTGAAAGACGGCCGTTCTGACTGGTGTGAAGTGATCCCCCATTGATGTTTTGATTTGCATTTCTCTGGTAATTAACAATATTGAACAAATGGCCAACAGACACATGGAAATATGCTCACTATCACTAATTATCATTGTTTTTTAAACACTGCTTTCTCCTCTTTAAATAGACTTAATAATCTTCATCAATCCCAGAACTGTCACTGCAACCTTCCTTAATTCCCTCAATTTCTCTGACGTACATATTTTTACAAAAGATTATGCAAATATTGCAATTTGAGCAAAGGGAAGTATGAAAATTAGTGAAATAGAGGTGAAATGTCACAGTAACATATCTGAATTAATTTGAAACAATATAGAGGATATCTAAGTTTGAGTTAAAGTTAGATAATAAGAGCCAGAAGTACCAGTTTATGTCATTTATGTGGCATTGCAAACTTTCAACCCTGATTGCAACTATTGTCTACCAGTTGGATAGTTTAGATAAAGGAAAACTGTTGGTTTTGAAAAAACTTTATAAATAGTGGTTTGTAAGAACTTTTTTCTCTTAAATCACAATTTTTTGACAATCTAATGAAGATTATGTATTCTCTTTCCAGAAAGAACAATTATGTTCCCTCAGTATTATATATTAGGTTTAGAACATTAATGGGCTCCATGAAATAAAGTACCATCCTGACCTGCCATCCACATCTGCATTTTAATACAAGTATAAATTTCAGAATAGACATATAAATTTTGATGTTCAAGTAAAAGTATAAAAGACAACTGTGTCTTTAAGTGGTAATTTTAGACAAAATGAGTATATTTATTCTTGCTGAAGCACAGAGGAAAACAAGTATTATCTTGTATATCCACTCAGGGGTATTGCCTATACAAAATGAATTTTCTTACACTATACTACCAGAGTTTTGACATAGAGAATTCTGATTTGGGTCCCAGGAACCTAAATTTACTGGATAGAGCAGACACTGAAAATAGGCAAATATTCTAAAATTGATAGTGAAAGTTTTAGAATATGAGTGGAGTCATAAAGTACTTGTCCTTTTGTGACTGGATTAATTTTCTTAGCATACGACATTTCTGGTTCATCCATGTTGTAACTTGTGATAGGATTTTCTTCTATTTTAAGCCTGTATAATATTCTATTGTATGAGTACACCTGGATCATATGGTAGTTCTGTGTTTAATTTTCTGAGGATTCTTCATACTATTTTCTGTAACTTCTGTACCTTTTTATATTCCAATTAAGAGTGCACAAGGGTTGAACATTCTGGCATCTTCACCAACAGTCATTTTCTGTTCTTTTTGATAGTGGTCATCCTGATGGGTTTGAGATGATGTCTCAATTTTACTTTGCATTTCCCTAATGATTAGTGATGTTGAGCATCTTTACATACGCTTATTGTCTGTTTTTATATTTTATCTAGAAAAACATCTATTTGAGTCCTTTGCCCATTTTTAAAATTAGATTATTTGTTGTTAAATTGTAGAAGTTCCTTATATAGTCTGAATTTTAACCCTTTAATGGATATATGGTTTGCAATTATTCTCTTTTTTTCTGGAAGTTGTCTTTTCACTCCATTTATTGCTTTTTCAGACGTGCACACATTTTTATGTTTGGTGTAGTCTCATTTGTCTATTTGTTATTTTTTTGCCTGTGCTTTTGGTGTTGTGTCCCAGAAATTGCTAAGACTAGTTTTCTTTTAGGAATTTTATAGATTCAGTCTTATGTTTAAATCTTTAGTCCAATTTGATTTTTGTATATGGTATGAGGTACAAGTCCAACTTCATTCTTTTGCATGTGGATATCCAGTTTTCCCAACACTATTTGTTGAGGATACTGTGTTTTCGCATTGTGTAGTCTTCTCACCATTGTCAAAAATCATTCGGTCCTATATGGAAGGGTTTCTTTCTAGGCTCTCTATCTTTTCCATTTGTGTGTGTGTGTGTGTGTGTGTGTGTATCTTTGTTTTACGCCAATGTCCTATTGTTTTAATTATTACTGCTTTTGAATATTTTTAAATCAGGGAGTAAAAGGGTTCTAATTTTGTTCTTCCTGTTCAAGATTACTATTCAAGATTCCATACAAATTTTAGGATATTTTTTACTGTTTCTGCATAAAATACCTTTCAAATTTTCAAAATTTGCATTGAATCAATAGATTGCTTTGGGTAATATGAATATTTTAGCAATAGTAAGTCTTCCAATCTATACGCATGGGATGTCTTTCCATTTATTTGTATCTTCTTTGATTTCTTTAAGCAATGTTTTTCAGTTTTCAGTGAAAAACTCTTCTGCCTCCTTGGTTAAGTTTATTCCTAACTATTTTATCTTTTTTCTTTTTAAATCCTATTGTAAATCGGATGGTTTTCTTAGTTTCGTATTTGGATTGGATATTGTAAGTGTATAGGAATGCAACTGATTTCTGAGTGTTGATGATGTATCCTGCAACTTTGCTGAATTCATTTATTAATTTTAAGATAGTTTTTATGGTTTATTTAGGGTTTTATGCATATGATCATGTCTTCTGTGAAAAGAGGTGATTTTAATTCTTCTAATTTGTATGTTTTTTCTTTCTTTTACTTGTCTGACTACTCTGGCTAGAAATTCTAGTACTATGTTGAAAAGTAGTGGCAAGAGTGGGCATCCTTTTCTTGTTCCTAATCAAAATTTTTAGTCTTTCCCCTTTGAATATAATGTTTGCTGCGGATTTATATTAAAGTTTCTTTGAAAAATTGACAAGGATTGACATTCTACTAAATGTGTGGTAGAATTCTTCAGTGAAAATGTCTGGTCCTGGGTTTTTCTTTGTTGGGAGGTTTTAAATTACTGCTTCGATCTCCTTGCTAGTTATATGTCTGTTTAGGTTTTTTTTTTTTTTTAATTTCTTTATGATTTAGCTTTGGTATGTTGTATGTTTCTAGGAATTTATTATCCTTTTCTTCTAGGCTATTTAACTTGTTTGTGTATGATTATTCATATGAGTCTCATAATATTTTTATTGCTGTGACATTAGTTGTAATTTTTCAAATTTTATTTCTAATTTTAGACATTTGATCCTTCTCTCATTTAGTTTAGCTAATGGTTTGTTAATGTTGATCTTTTCAAAATATCAACTCTTGGTTTCATTGATTTTCTGCTCTATTTCACTACTCTTATTCCTCATCTGATTATTTCCTTTCTTCTGTGGTCTTAGGTTTAGTTTGTTTTTCTTTTTCTAGTTCCTTGAGGTATAAGGATAGATGATTTACTTGAGATCATTCTTTTTTAATATAAGCAATAACCACTATAAACTTCCCTCTTAGTATAGCTTTCACTAATCCCATGAGTTTGGGTATGTTTTGTTTTCATTTTAATTCATTTTCAGGTATTTCCTAAATTCCTTTGTGATTTCTTCTTTTATCCAGTTGTTTAAGAGTGTGTGGTTTAATTTCCACATATTTTAGAAATTTTCCATAGATTTTCTTTTCTTTTGCTATTGATTTCCAGTTTATTTCCATTGAGGTCAGAGAAGATACTTTGTACCATTTCAGTTCTTAAATTTGCTAAGACTTGCTTTGTGGCCTACAATATGGTCTATGTTAGGGACTATTTCTTGTGTGCTTCAGAAGAATGTATATTCCATTACTTTTGAGTAGATTGTTATGTATATGTCAGCTAGGTTCAGTTTGTCTAAATTTTGTTCAAGTCCTGTATTTGTGTCTTGATATTATGTCTTCTATCCATAATTAACAGTAGATTATTGAAGTCTCCTACTATTGTTTATTGCTCTCAGTTTCTCTTTTCAGTTCTATCAGTGTTTACTCTTCATCTCTTGTGGCAGTTTGTATTACTGTCTATTTTTTATGATATAAGTGTGGTTATTCCTAGTCTCCTTAGGTCCTGCTTGCATGGAGTATCTTTTTGTACTCTTTTACTTTTAGCCTGAGTTCTTAGATTTCAAGTGAGTCTGTGGTAGGTAGCATATAGCTGGATTTTTTATCCATTAAGCCAATCTATTTCTTTTAATTGGTACATTAAATTCATTTATTTTAAAATGATTACTGATAGGAAAGGACTTGCTCTTACTATTCAAGTTTTTTCTGTCAGTCAGTAGCTTTTTGTCCCTTTTTTTCATTTCTTACTATTTTCCTTTGTGTTTTGATTCATTTTGTAGTTACATGTTTTGTTTCCCTTCTCATTTCCCTTTGTGTATATTTTATAGATACTATCTTTGTAAATACCATTGAAATACCTTAAAACATCTTAAAGTTATACCTATATATTGTAACTGATAACAACTTCAATGACATATAAAATCTTTACTCTTTTATATCTCTGCCCCCTACTTTGTTATTAATGATACAACTTACCTCTTTTAATATGACATATCTATTTACATGGACCTTTTATGCTTTTGAAAAGTTTCTATGCCAGATTTATGAGTAATTTACTCACCTACCTTACAATAGTGCAGTATTCTATTTTTATTTATATATGTAGCTTTACCAGAGACTTTATATTGTTATATGTTTTTGTGTTGCTATTTATCATTCTTTACTTAATTATGTAGGACTGATTTCAGTATTTCTTTCAGGGCAGGTAGAGTGATAATAAACTTCCTCAGCTTTTCTTCATCTGGGAAAGTCTTTAATTTCCCCTTCATTTTTGAAGGACTTTTTTTTTGTCAGATACAGTATCATATTTTTGGTTGTCAGGGTTTTTTCCCCCTCTTTTAGTACTTTTTATGTATCACTCTACTCTTTTTTTTATCAGAAAAAGTTTTTGCTGAGAAATCTGCTGATAATCTAATACATGCTCCCTTATATATGACAAGTCGCATGCTTCTTTCAAGATTCTCTTTTTTTCTGTGACTTTTGACAGTTTGATTTTGATGTGCCTTGGTGTGGGTCTCTGTAGATTTATCCCAGTGGGAATTTTTTGAGCTTCTTGACTTTATATGTCCATTTCTTCAGATTTGTGAAATCTTTAGTCATCATTTCTTCAGATAGTTTCTCTGTTCATTTCTCTCTTTTCACATTATGGGACTGCCATAATGCATACATTGTTCTGCTTGATGATGTCCTGTAAGTCCTTTAGGTTCTATTCATTTTTCCTCATTCTGTTTTCTTTTTGCTTCTCTGCTTTGGTAATTTCGAAAGTCCTATTTTTGAATTCATTGATTCTTTCCCTGGTACTGTTTAGTCCTTCCAGTAAATTTTTTAATGCAGTTACCTTGTTTTGAATTTAAAAATTTCTTTTTGGTTCTTCTTCATGATTTCTGTCTCTGTTGATATTCTCATTTAGTTCATGAATTGTTTCCTTGATTTCATTTAGGTGTCCATCTGTGTTCTCTTATTGAGCATCCTTATGTCTATAATTATGAATTCTTTGTCTGAATTCTTTGAATTCATATCTCTCTGTTTCTTTAAGTTGTTTGAGAAGATTTAATTAGTTACTTTAAATGTGTTACAATTTCCTGTTTTTGTTTTTTGTATTTCTTGTCATTTTGTTGTTGAAATTTCAGCATCCAAAGAACCAGCCAACTCACCCAGACAAGTTGGTTTCATAAAGAAACAATGTTCTCCATACAGATCAGGTAGATATCCTGAAGACCTTGCAAGCCTTTTCTAGATCTTTATCCTCTCTGGCCTCATTTGTGAAATCTCCTGTTTGAAGAAGTTGTTGGTTTTTACTCAGGCACCCCCCCCACCCCCCGGTGTCTGTAGTACTGTGACTTCTCTGGTGTAGTAAATCACAGTCCTTGTGCTCCACTTTTTGTGTGTCTGTGGTACTACAGATTCTGGTGCACGGTTGATATCTTTCTTCTTGGAGATCCCCTAACTGCCCCAAACTTTCCTGAAATACTTGAATAAAGGTAGAACAAACGCTAGTCCCTTGGGAAGCCCCCATAAAAGTCAATTGGATATACATTTTACTTCTTTTGCTCCCCAGAGAGAAGTCAGGAGTTGAGGATTTCCTGTCAGATTCACCACACTGCACTGTGCCAGTAGGGAGGGCCTTTGAACAAGAAATCAGAGAGTATCAGGAATTCCCTACCTGGCTTTGATGCAGTTGGCTCCGCACTCACCTAGAACACGATAACTAGTTTCTGGATTTCTCACAGAGGTATTTCAGATGTATTCATATAATAAACCTGTTATTAAATTCATGTTTCCATGGGGGACAAAAGAGTCTAGGCTTTCCTACAATTTGATAAGTTTTGACACAGGTACACTTGTAAAACAAAAGCTTCCATAAAAATAATGAATATGTATATTACTCTCAAAAGTTTACATGTGCCCTTTGGAAATTCCACCCACTGGATGCTCCTCGACCCCATGCCCTTCTCCATCTATCGATCTGTGTTTGTCACAGTATACTAATTTGCATTTTCTGTAATTTTATATAAATAGAACCGTAAACTGAATACCTCTCTTGCCTGGCTTCTTTCACTCAGCATAATTATTTTGAGATTCATCATGTTTAGATTCATCCATAGATGTCCATGTTCATCAAATAATCTTTTTATTGCTCAGTAGTATTCCAATATATGGATATACCACAATTTGTTTATCCATTGACCTGTTAATGAATGTTTGGTTTATTCCCAGTTTTTGGTTAATACAAATAATGCTGCTTTTAACATTTTTATACAAATATTTATATGCATATATGCTTTCAGCTCTCTTGGGTGATTATCTAGGAGTTGAAGAGTTGGATCATATAGTACATTATGTTTAAATACTTAGGAAACTATCAAACTTTTTCTGAGGTGGTTCCATTTTACATTCCCTCCAGTAACGTGTGGAATTTACAGTCATTCCAAATTTTGCATACACTTGATATAGTGAATCTCATTTTACATTTCGAATAGGTGTGTAAGAAAATCAAATTGTGGTTTAATTTGCATATTTCCATTGATTAACGATGGCATCTTTTTCATAGGTCTATTTTCCAACTGTATATCTTCTTTGATGAAATATCTATTCAAAACTTTTGTCCATTTTTTATTGGCAAAATTTTATTCTTTATGTTTATGTTTTGATAGTTATTTATATATCCCAGACAGAAATCTTTTATCAGATACATGTTTTGCAAATATTTTCTCCCAGCCTATGGCATGTCTTTTCTTACTATGAACAGTGTCTTTTGAAGAGTGAAACTTTTTCATTTTGATGAAGTCTAACATCAGTTTCTCTTTTATATATCATGATTTTGGCTTCATTTCAAAAAGTTCTTTGTGTAACCCAAGACACAAAAATACTCTGTATTTTCTTTGAAAGTTTTTGTTTGTTTGTTTTAAGTTTTACATATAGGTGTATGATCCATTTTCAGTTAATTTTGTATATATAGACTTTAATAAATATTTAAGTATTTTTCCATTACATCCTCAACCAATCATACTGACAGTTTATTATGGAGCCTACAATTTAGAATACTAATAGCAATTGGATTAAGAGTTTGTCAGTACAACTGAGCAACACAATTATATTTAGTTTAAAGTCACTAAATATCAAAGCACCAGATTTTTTTTTTAGTAATCGTGTAACTATGGCATTACTGACTAGACTCTTTGTAAATTACTGAAATTAATTGGCTGCTAATTTTTCTGTTTTCTGTCTGGCTGAATTATTTCCACATTTAAAAGAATCAAATAATTTGTTGTAATTAAACAACAAAATTATGTTCTGCTTTCATTAGCTTTATAAACCTATAGTAGAAATAATTGTAATCTTACAAATTTTAACTTAGAAACAGGTAGACAACTGAAGATCACAATTGAGAAGTTTGCCAGGGGATAATATACTGAAATGAAAATAGAGATTTGATAAACAGATTTAGCATTTATTTCCTGAATTTTTTAGGGCAGAGCATTTTATTCTTTTAAACTTCCTCATGAATGCAGAAAATTGTGACCCTCTTACAGGCATAACAAAGGTAATATTGTGCACTTGAATACTGAAAGTTCCTATCAAAATAGATAATTACTCAAGAGATGCTTCTATTTTGAGTTACTTTTGATCACATATTCTTGATCATGTCATACACTTTTTCTTAAACCACTACTATATCAGTGTCATCTGTGTTGGCCTTTTTGTGTTTTCCTTTCTGCTTGTCCTTTAGATAAGATTTTAGAAGGAACTAGGTCCTTATAGTGGTAAAAAGATTAGGAAGTATAACGGGAACTTAATATGATGCCATTTGGAACAAATGCTTTTAGAAAATCTCTCCAAAGTGAAAAAGCATTTTTCCAAAGAAGGGAGAATCAGCTTAGTATAGCTTATGTTAAGGGATAATATATTTGAACTATTAAGATAATTTCAGACAAGAATATACTCCAGGATAGCATGAGACTGGATGGTATTTTCAAGGAAGAGTTAAGACCCAGCAATACATTTTACAAATGGTTCAAGGGGATCAAATATTACTCCATCTGAGACTAGAGAATTTTTTAGAAATGTAGCTATAGTTTTCTTTCTACTAATTGATTGTGTATGGAATTTGGGACATGAGGAATAGAAACAGGACAATAATAGAAAATTTAAATCTACCAGTCATATTATAGAGTGTTGATGTGTGGCCTTCTACAAATATATTGTTGAGACATGAAAATAATCTTGTTAGAACGGTTCTGGTTCTTTGGCAAGATAGACTTAGTGCCCTCTATCTACCATGTTTCTCCCACTGAATGCAACTATGTACTTGGCAGAATTCAGGAGCACTTATATGAGGACTCTGAGAAATCAGTATTTGAAGGAGGCTTGGGGAAGTAGACAAAAATTTGACATACCACCAAACCTGCAGAGAATTTCTCCAGTACCTCTGCCCAAAACCCATACTGCCAGGCCTAGGTTCAATTGCAGGCATCCAGACACCTGGATATACACCAGCTGAGAACAGAAGGAACTTCAAGAAAACCCTCACTCTGTGGTCTCAGAATCAGAAAAGAGGACCCTTAAGGGTCAGCAAGAGTAGGAGAAATCACCTGACTTCTTTTTTTTTTTTAACTTTTTCTCCTACGTTAGCCTTTTGGCAGTGTCACAGTAGCACAGGCGGTGATGGTAATGGTGACAACAATGACAACTGGGCAAATGCTCAAAATTCTGAGGGGAGGGGAATCCTTTTCTCTCACCAGAAGGTCTGTGGTACGAAGAATATGGGCAAATTTTCATTACTTATTTTCTCTCTCTGTTCTCCTACCACTGGGCTCTGGAAGCAGACACCATCATAGGAAGTGTGTAGCAGAACAGAGAAACTAAAGATGCAGCTTTCTAGATAGAAAACCATACAAAGAAGGCTTCAGGGAGCTGGATAATCTTAGGGAGCTTACGAAAAGAAAGGAGCTCAAGAGTGCAATGCCATAAAGTGATGTATGAAATTCTGGGCTCACTTCCGAGCTGCCTTTGTGTGAATCTAACAATAAGTAACATATTTTGGACCGAATGATAGACTAGGAGTCAGCGACCTCCTTCTTCTTCTTCTTTTTTTTTTTTTGTAGTCAGTTAGAAGTAAATAGGGTTTTGTGGGCCTTATAGTCTCTGTTGAAACTAGTCACCTCTGCCATGACAGGAGAGAGGAGCCATAGACAATAGGTAAATGAATGAGCAGGACTTGTACTAACAAAATTTATTTAAATAAACATGCAGTGAGTTATATCAGGACCATTGGCTATTGTTTGCCAAACTCTGAGCTAAATGACTGCCCAGGTCCACTCTAAATGTGGTAGTACATCTATCCAGTTATCAATCCACTACATCAATAAATGCAGAAATATGTACCTCCTCACGCTTTATCATCTTTTACATTTCTAAGTAAAATTTAACCTAAACCAAATTATATACTCACAATTTTATAGATTGAATTAATCAACCATCCCATCACAGTCCATTTGCACTACATCCCTAGAGTTCTTGTTGTCCTGTAAGTTGTCAAAGACCTAGTTTGCCTTGATTTCTTTTTGAAACACTTTGTTGAATCATTATATATTCTTGTCAACTAATGTAGAGACAGTGAAGTCATTGAGTTTTCTAAGGTAAAGATCATGAAGAAACGAAAGCCTTTCACCTTCTATTGGAGTTTCTTAAAGAGCATACAAAGAGGATAAATATTTTTCCAATGGAAATCATAAACAGAACAGTACTGTTTCACAGTTGCTGATAATAAGCCTCCAGAGAGTCTCATACAAGGATCAGGGTTTGTCCTCTATGTTTTAATTTCATTTTTGTAGGCAAAATCTCACTTGTTTACTCAAGAGAATAGAGACCAAGGTAAATGACTGATTCAGGGTTAAAAGCCAATTTGCACTTTATAATCTGTGTCTTGGGAAATTAGTTTCCTCTGAGGATATAGTGAGTAGCAGGATCCAGTTTTTGAAGATGTATGGAAGCAGAAGTACCTTTGCTACTCTGAAGACCTTTGCTACTCTGAAGGTTCTTTATGTAATTAAATATTACCTGGAGCATCTAATTTACTGTAAGAAATGAGGTAACTAAGGAGTAAACTCTATTTTTTCATAGGATATTCTCATTTGCAATAGAAAAACTCCCAAATATGTTTGTTAATGATGCTTTAGGGAAAATACAGCTAGTAGTTGAAATTCTGCAATTACTTGGACTTGTTAAATGATGAAAATTATAAGGAACATGGACAAGTTTTGGTGTTACGATAAGAACAACCCTAAATTTCAAACATTTAGGTATGAAATACATCTGTGACTAGTGATCTAATATGCATTTTAATTATCTTCCATATTGTGGATCTTTATAATCAAACTTGCTATTATCTTCATAACCAAAAGTACTCTTGTTCAAAATCAGTACTGAGGATAATCAGGGGAATGGATTTCTACAGATTATGAAATAACAGTGTCTCTCTTAAGAGTCCCGCAGCACCACCTGAGAGAAGTAGTGGGTATGAGAAGACTAACTTATTTCGTAACTGGGATTAGTCTGCATTGCCCAGAAATAAGAATTATATTTGCAATTTTGAGTAACAGCCTTGAGGAAGCTTTATAGTCAGTCTGTTAGCTAGAAAGTCTGCAACAGAAAGCCTGTAGAAAACAAGATTAAAAGACGCCTTCATTGGTAAGAGGTGCAGTGAGAGGTTAGTTACTTCTGTCGATTTTCAAAAGGTCAGTGGCACAGTAGGTGAACAATGAAAGTTAATATAATTGGTTAGCACTGGTATCAGAGTGCCACAGTGTAGCAGAGCAGGATGGCTCTCTGTGTGAGAATATCGTGGAGCTTTAAAGGCTGTTGAGAAGGTTTTCTGAAGGCCAGAAGCCATTCCCTAATAACTTCCGCACACTGCAGCATCTGTAAATATATACAAATAAATAGAATGGGCTTAGTAACTTGAATCAAGCTAAATATATAATTTATTTTCAGGAAAAAGAAAAAAAGACACTCTAAATTTAATATTCTGAATTTTTACAAGGAGAAAAATTAATATTATGTAGGAGTTGACACAACACTGTAAAATGAGTATGAATCAATAAAAAATGTAAAAAAAAATATTATGTAGGAGATATTTTGGTTATTCATTTTATTCTCCCCCTGCCCCACTTCTTTTGTTCTGGGAGAGCCTGTATATTATTCAGGTGTTTAATCCTCCATCTGCCACAGTTGCCTCTATGCCCAGCCCCAGATTAGTGTAGAGAGAGACTAGACTGTAAATTGTAATCTGACTGTAAATTGTTATCACCTGGGTACTTTTAAAAATTAATAATGCCTGGGCTCTGGCCTGAGAGATTCTGATTTAATTATTTTGAACTGGGTCACGAGAATTTGTAACTGAGAAAACTCCCACATCATTTTAAAACGCAGACATGATTGATAATCAGTGGACTAAACAGAGTTACCATGGAAATATTTTTTCTTTGGCAGTGATTGCCTTTGGTAGAGGTATATGACTAATTTCTAACTAAGAAGATACGAGAAAAAAAATCCTGAGAACGAGACTCCTGAAAAGGCTTTCTTATTTTCATAAAAAGGAACTTGAAAAAAAGAAAGGGACTCTTGAGAAAGGCTTTCTTACTTTTTTAGAAAAAAAAGTTGCTGAAATAAAGAGTTCATTTGGAATTCCTAGACATTTTTGTCTAGGCAGTAATGTAGTGATAAAGAAGTGAACACATATGAGAGAAGCCATATCAAAAATCCAGTTATGGTGATGTAGAGAAACAGAAGGAGTTTGGGTTCTTGAAGGTGTTGTTAAGTCATGGAATGATACAACTCTAGCATTACTATATTTTAGACTTCTTATGGGAAGTACAATCATTGTGACAAAATAAGATATGAAACAAAAAAATAGATTGTGATCATGAACTATATAGGCCTGGATTTGAAACTTTAGCCTTTAAAAAAAGCTGTGTGACTCTGAATGATTTATTTTAGCTCCAGTTTTTTTTACCCATGAGACCATTTTACCACTTTCTCTAATGTGGATAAAGCATGTAGCACAGTGCTAAAATATAGCATGTGCTCAGTAAATGCTGGTTTATTATTTAAATAAATTAAAAAGTAAAACTAATATCAAAAGAGTACATGCCAAAATAATCATCCTAAGTGACAAAATCATTCCAGAATCTTGGAGAAGAAAGCAAACTTTTCATGCTGTCATGATCAGTGTCGCCTCTTTGGGATGGAATTGAATTGAGCCTCGAATAGAATGTTCTAGTGAAAGAAATGGGGATGGAGTGACTACCTAGGCTAGGTGACCAAAGGTGCATGCATATATTCTTTGTTTAATCTTCAAAACTAACCTATTATATAAGTGATATTAGTTTAGCTTTATACATGGATAATTCCAATGCTCCATGATGTTAAAGTCCTTTTCCTTTTTTCCAATAATGTGTGAAAGTAGTAGGACTTAGGTTTCATTCAACACTGTGGTATCCCAAAGCCCTTACTCTTTTCACTACTGCATTAAAAACAGTGCATTCTCTGTAGGACTTCCTAAACCAGCCACAAGAACAAATCATTCTGGAAGATGAGTGGATACAAATAAGACTAAAGGGAGATGTTGGGGCCATTTATAGATGATTTCTTGAAGAATCCAGAGTGTGGGCTGGGCTCACTACAGAAAGCTTTGAAGTATTCTCTGAAGGATAGATAAAGTTTAAATATGAAGGGTGAATACTGAACAAACAAGTAGCCTGAGGAATGTGCAAATTTTTAAATTTTAAATAAAGCAGAAGGTATACACAGTGGAAGGGAGACTATGAGTTGGAAATGTAGTCTGAGCCAGAATTCTACAGAGCTTGAATGTCAAAGAGGTTTGTACTTTAGCTAATAAATTATAGAGAGTTATGAAAACCTTTGGAACAGGAGAATAACAAGAAGAAATTGGTGCTCTGGGAGATTTATTTAAAATGTTGCAGCACAATTTACAAATAAAAATAAAACTTGAGAGAGTTTGATCAATTAAGAGACTTGAACAATGATTAAAGCATACGTGTAAGGGCTTGAAACAGGGTCCCTAAGAAAAGAAGAGTATAGGAGACATTAGCTAGAAAGAGTCACTTAGTTAAATAACAAACCAGAATTTACTGAGCGTGTGCTTTGTGATTGATTGGCTGTGGATTGGAGGCCCTGGAGAGCCAACAAAGAAAAACTACAAATGTTCAGTAATAAATAATAAAAATAAATAAGTTAACAAAGAATCATTAATGGTGTCATTAACATGAATATTTCATTCAAGATGAGAGCACCGTTATTTGGCTTAGCGTATTTGAGGTTTATAATGATAATGGAAGATGATTTAAAAGCTATTTTGCTCAACCAGTATTTATGAAGTTTTAACACCGTGCAGAAGCACTACTTGCTGGAGTTGTGCTGGTGAGGGAGATAGGCTTGGTTGTCTTTGTTCTTTTGTTCCTGCCTCTGTCACTCACTTTGATGTATTTGGGAGCAAAGGTACATAGTAACATGGCGTGAATTAGTGAAAGAAAATGCTACTAAGGTGCTAAGCAGAATGATGTGATAGTTACTAGAGACTCAGAGCTATTTCAGTTAGGGTGACCAGGAAGGTAACATGTGAACTGATTTCCAAGGAGGAGAAGAAATCACCCATTCAAATAGCCTGTGGAAGAGCATCTTGTCAAAGGTGGTTGCAGGCATGAAGGCCCCAAATCTAGATACAAGGACAGTATGGTTGGAACATGATAATCCATGGGGAGAGAGGTAAAACAAGGACCAAATTATATACAGCCATGGAGATCAGCTAACGAGTCTGGGTGTTAAGTTCAGGGTAGCTGGTGAAGAGATACAAGTAGTGGAATATTGTCACCTTACCACAGGTTATGCTATCTTCTGTGCAGATAGAGAGTGGGAATGGGAGGTCTAGTACGGAGGATATTACATTTAGAGCAGAGGAGCAATGATGATGGCTTGAATTAGCAGGTTGACAGTTGAGATGGAGAAAAAAGAAAGGGTTTGAAACCTACTTTGAGTATAGAAATGATAGGACAAACTAATGGTGTCAGTTGTGGGAGAGGAGAGAATTTGAGGTTTAAAGATAATGTCTACTTTTTGGCTTGTTTTTTGCTTGAACAATTGGATGGTGATACCATTTACTGAGATAAAGGAGATTTGGAAGAAATAACTACATATTATACATATGTGTGCATATGTATGAAATATGATAATCCAATCATTTAAGCACCATTCAATAGAAAAAACTGTCAAGTCTATGAAATAGTCTAAAAAGTTTGTAGAATCATATATGCCAGTTAAATGCAGACGTGAAGCCATTTTGTTCAAACACCAGTGCAAGTCATTTCTTTTTTAATTGTAGTAATTATTGACTTGCCTTTAATTTAAGGCGAGACAAGTAAAATAGAAAGGGAATTTAAATTAAAACTTAGAGTGATTTTGTGAGATTCACATCTAGCTCCAAAGAGAAGCCTGGAGTAGCAGAGTGTGTGTCACACCAGGTGGCCATTAGCTCTCTCAGCACTTTCTACTTCACAAAAAAGTAGTAAAGCCAGGAAATCTCATTCCACAGAATCTGGATGCACAACTGAATTTTTTCTGAAATTGATCACATGTGTTTTGTCAGATAAATTTTCCAGAAATTAAAACCACTTCGCACCACCGAGAATTAAAATGTTCGACTGGATTTCATTCTTGATGTAACTTTAAAATATATATATATTTTTTCCTTTTGCTGTATTTTGGGTCAAGGGACATTAAGCTAAAGTGTCACAGGCTATCAGCATACAATATACACTTGTAGATACGGATGGTTGAAAAGTTAGCATTTTTACACAAGCAGCGTCATGTATCTTTTCCTGGTAACAACGTTTATTTTTCTTTTATTCCACTCATGGAAAACTGCAGTTACTCTATATCAAATGATATTAAGCAGTTTTCAGTATGTCATGTATGTGCCAAATATATATCAGGGACTAGTTTTATTGATGACAACTACTCTGCAATTGCTTACATCCATCCTAAAGGGAAAGAATTATTGTCACATACTGAAAACACTTATTTCTAAATGATGTTTTAATAGATTATTATGAAAGCAAATCAACTAATAAAATTGCCCTAATATATAATAGTCTATCCTACATTTTTTTCAATTCAAAAGTCCATTCAGTTTTGAATGGCTCAAATGATCAATCACATTTCCTAAGGGCCCTGGAATTTCTTTACAGTAAAAATAAAAACCAATCATGTTCTTTTTAATTTAGTCATTATCTGCCCTCACTTTTCAAACTGTTGCATCGGATATAGAGACATTTGCTCTTTTCATAACTATAGATACATTTTAGTACAGCATGAGTAATTTTGCTTCGTGTAAGTCAAATGCCAAAGGATTATTAAACTAAAAGCATGGGCATGCATATGACTCAATTTAAATAAGCCTCCTCCAGCCTCTCTTCTTTTGAAAAATGCCATTTGAAACTCCCTCTTGTTCCTCTACTGTATTTTCTTAATAAGATGGTGAGAACCAACATAAGGGACCCAGTGGTGGGTGGAGTGGTGTCAATCACATTTATAAAATGTATCAAGCCAGAAAATGGAACTATTTCTATAATATGAGCTACACATTTTGCTAGTTTATGTGTAGATTCTTAGAAAAAAAAATCATGTTATGGTGGGGTTCAGCCAATATATCTGAGATCATGGCAATTATTTCCCAAGTATTTACTCAGATCCTACTACGTATTTAGATACAAAAGAAGGGTAAGAAATAGGCAGTATCTACCTATTACGTGGCAGGTTATTTAATCTTATTTAAACTTCACCACAAGCCTCAAGATTGTTATCGTTTTTGTCCTTTTTACTAATCAAAATCACAACGGCACTGCCCTTATCTGTCATATTATGAGAGACAGAAAACAGTGCTGATAACTCAGCCTCTGCCTTGTTCTTTTATTTCTGTCTGTTCAGTAGTTTTAGCAAGTTGTTGTCTTCTTTACTCCTTACTTCTGAATCTTCTTTTGTAAGAAATTGTCTAGAATCTTCTCATCTCCCCACAGTGAAGTGACGCAGTTTTGGAGATAGATCTCTGAGTAATTTCCCTCAGTCTCATCTACTTTGTTTTGGACCAGTTGCTGATCTACACAGCAAAGGGATATTATTAAACAACTTGAAACCTACACTTTACTAATTATACCTAAGAGATAAATAGAGTAGAAGAAACATGAGGCTTAAAAGAGATGGTACCTGAATTGTATTAATAAGGGCAAGCAACATGAAACATGGCCAGAGAAGAACAGGGATGTCTGCCTTCGGTTTCACATAGGACCACAGTGTTAGTGGGGAAGGATTCTTTCCTCTTGACCCTGGTTTATAAGATACCCTCTACTTCTCCTTTTACTGAGCATGACAACCTGTAGTTCACCTTTAACATGACAGCCAGAAAGGGTCAGATTTTTACTGGGAGAAAAATAACTATTATTATCACAAGTTCTGTAACATAAATTTGTTCAAAGATTCATTATATATATTTACAACAGAGATTTAGTGTATATTTTATAGCTTTCAATATTTTATGACCTGTAATTTTTTTTAAATCTAAATTCTGTTGAGAAAAGAAAGCAGTAATTATTTCTCTGCAATATAACTGTTAGAAATATTTTAATGATTTAATGAACAATATTCCAGGCAAGATAATACATGCAGACAGTATAAGAATGACATATGCTATTGAGTGAACTCTCAGCATTTCTAAGCACTGTTTCCCTCTCCACATGGATGTCCTCTGTGTTTTAGTTATTACCAAATTCTGACTTCATTTTAGGGGGTGTGCAAAGAAAGCAAATTCCACTGAGATATACAAACATAAAAAGCATTTCGACAACTGAAGCAATACTGTCTGAACTCAATGATTAATGATTAAATGAAGTTGATCAGAAGAGGGCTTTTATTGCTCATAATCTTTAAAATACAATCTTGATTTCGAATCCTTGAATAACTGTCTTGACATTTCCTCTAATCTCAATTGCGGTGGATCATTGCCTCACATTGCTTTTATGTCGGTTGCACAGAATTGTTAAGTGAGTCATTATCCGTGTTACAGAATACCTTTCTGCATGATATACATAATAATGCTGAGGCTTTACTATTTTAAAAAATATGAGATAAATAATCTATTACTTTTCTTGATTCAGTTTTCCTGAACACACTTTTTTTTTTTTAACTGAGCCCTTTTCAAGTGCTGTTTTCTTTACTCTTAAGAGTCTCTTTCCTCCATTTTTATTGCCACATTCATCTGGGCTCCTCCTTCAAGCCTCTATGTAAATAGTACCTTCAAGAAGTCCTGGCTCAAGAGGTCATCTGAAGCAGTTCTCCCCTCTCCCTTCACACAATTCTTTCATGTAGAGCATTTAATTGCATTATACTTATTAAGATTTTGTTTAAATAGCTTAAAACAGCTTTATCTGTCATGCTCTAAGCTCTAGCCGTGTGCCATTTGTTCAGCACTTACACAATTCTTAGCATTTAGTGGGTATTCAATACATGAGTGAAAGAACTGGTGATTATTCAAGTCTCTGTTTATGTCCAGACATAAACAAATCCAAAAGACAGACCATAGTTGGAATATAAGTGCATGCATCCATTTACTGTTTCTTCTACCAGAAGAAAAACGACAAAAACAAATCTCTCTCCTCAAGCAGCAGTATACAGAAGTATTTTTCCAAATTGTACAGGTGTCTAAAATAACCAACAGAAACTGGATATTAAGCATTTCCTATTTTAATGGCACTTTGTGACAACCTGGCCCTCTAAACCTTTTAGCATTGTGAAAATTAGTGTGTTTTATTACAGCAAAACCCTGGCTAAAGGGACCAGATGGAAGCATAGTACCTTCATAACCAAAGCTATTTTCACAGCAGTGCAAATTACTTCTTCGCTTAATCATGTTATGACAAAATCCATTATAATGATGGATAGACCCAAGGACGTTGTTAATGTTGAAACTAAATTTTAAGAAACTAGTTGTTTGAAGCTTGTAACAGATTTTCCTTAGTATAGTTGTGGGTAATGAAATAAGAAAAGTAGGTTGTATATGAAGATAGGTAAAGATTTTGTTTAAGAAAACTGTAGATTACAATGATGATTAATGAGCATGACTATTTTAATGAAAAAACAAATTACTGTGCAAATGATTAATAGTATTTTTGATAATTAAAATACAGCCCTGACATTGATAGACTATATATGGACTTCCTTGCATAAGTAACTGGGAAACCAGTTGTGTAGCAGAAGGTGAAGGTGAAGGTCTTGTAGGGTATATTTCTGCTTGGGCATACAATTGATTTGGTTGATTTGTCATTTTGCTTAGTTCGTTCATAGGTGATCATGTAAAGAATCATTATGTAAAATATATACTTTAATACTTTATACAGAATGTTCAAGGAATTCTGGTGACAGCAGTTAAAAACACATTGAGAAATTTCATTGTTATAATAAAATATTCTGATTTCTAATTTTTAACAAGAAACATTAATAAAATTAACTGTGAAACTATATCTGAGGATACATTAAAAATCCTTTAAATGTCTTTTTTTAATTGAAGTACCTCAAACTCCCAAATTTATCTTTTCCCACCCCCTTTCCCTAGTAACCGTAGGATTGTTTACTATGTCTGCGAGTCTGTTTCTGTTTTGTAGATGAGTTCATAGCGTCCTTTTTCTTTTTTTTTTTTTAGATTTCACGTATCAGTGATGTCATATGGTATTTTTCTTTCTCTTTCTGGCTTACTTCACTTACAATGACGATCTCTAGGTCCATCCATGTTGCTGCAAATGGCATGATTTCATTCTTTTTAGGCTCAGTAGTATTTCATTGTATAAATATACCACAACTTCTTTATCCAGTCATCTGTTGTTCAGTGTTTAGGTTGTTTCCATGTCTTGGCTATTCTATATAGTGCTGCTGTGAATATTGGGGTGCACATGTCTTTTCAAATTAGAGGTCCCTCCAGATATACATCCAGGAGGTAATTGCTGGATTATATGGTAAGTCTATTTTTAGTTGTTTGAGGAATCTCCATACTGTTTTCCATAATGGCTGCACCAAACTACATTCCCACGAGCAGTGTAGGAGGGTTCTCTTTTCTTCAATAAATGTCTTAATTGTAACTACATGTTCCCTCCTTTCCACTTCCATAGGCCTCTTAAAAGTAGTCTATTATAGCAATTATAAATGTTCAAAATATTTAATTATATAAATAGTGCTTGAAGGAAAGAATTCTTTTCTTTTTTTATTTTAGCACAATGCCTGGCATCTAACTGTTGGATGGATGAATGAATGAATAAATGAAAACCAGTTACAGAAGTAAGTAGTGAAATCACAAATACCCTGCCACAGTGAGGTACTTGTATGAAAATGAAGATCATACATTGTCATTAGATTGAATATTTTGTGGTTGGTTCTCTTTTTTTCCCCCTATTTTTTCCATTTATTGGGTGGCAAGTACCACATGCCAAGCCTTTGACTAAACAGTGGCGAGAGCAACAGTGAAGTGTTCAAATATAAATCTAAAAATATGGTATTTATAGAAGTGACTTTTGGGCTCTATCTTTAAGAATGAAGAAGAGTTTCCTCAGGATTAAATGGGTGAGTGAGAAAGTTCAAAGGCATGAAGAGGGTACTTCATAATACATATGGTACAAGTCAAGGAGAGTTTGGGCACAACTGGAAAATAGTCAATAAAATGAAAGGAAGTGATAGCGGTAACAAACTGGTTAGGTTGTCAAGATCCTAGTGTATAGTGTTAAGAGAATCAGGCTTTATTAACTTTTTCATGTGGAATTTAAAAAGGTTCTCAATTAGAGGAGTGGAGAATCAGTGTTTTTCATCCTAGGTCCTCTATTATTAGATCAACTGGCATGAAACATCTCTTTGTATTATTATCCACCTATGCTTAATATTTATTCAGAATCAAAAACTTGTCTTAAAAATGTTAGTTTTTTTCCTTCTCTTGACTTTCTCTTTCATCAGACTGGAGAAAATGAGCAATTACCAATTACAATGAAATTATATAACTAAACCTTGGCTCTGAGGAAAAAGTAATTAGAGTATCTGTATAGGAAATGCCTATTAAAAGATGTTATGGACTTGAGGCTCAACCAAAATATAATCCTAAATATCTTCTTAGTTATAAAGAATGTTTATTTCCCACAAATGAGCTTACATTTTGCTAGAGGAGATTTTGCTCATTCATAACAGCTATAGATTACCTTTATTCCCTGAATTCATGAATGTATCTTAAAATAATAAAAGATGCAAAATAATACCCATCTTTAGACCATGCTCTTAAGTTATGTACAATGTCATAGGCCAAATTTTAGATTAGCATTGATGGTGTTTTGTTTGTTTGTAATATAGATTCTTTCAAAGAATGCCCCTGTTCTGCCAGGATTTTTACGCTCTTTTCTGACTCTGAGCTTTGACCATCATATTTCTTTGTACATCTCAGCCTGAAAAGCTCCTCACCCTTCATTTTCATGACTACCTATCCTTAAGAATCAGCCCATGAATCTCCATCTCCAGTGGAAAAGTTGGTATTTTAAGCACAACCCAGTTATATTTCATCCCCCTACACTGCACTTTATTTATGTCTCTTTCAACCCTTTCTTAGAATAAAGTTGGGTCTTATGCATTTCTGTATCCCCAGTAGTAGTACGCTTGAGAAAGATATTTTCCTTTATTATATGTGTTTGAGTTTAGTTAAATTAAAAAAAAATTGAGATCAAATAGATACAAGAGATAAAATGCTAACATCAAATAGTTCATGGGAAAAATTAATGTGTTTTTGCCCTCATGACTGAGAAATTTCAGATGCCTAGCATCACTCTCCTCTTGGCTTTTATTTATGGTACCCTGTACTCACATGGTGAGAAAGACACCTGCCTGTCCCACTCATTCCAGGCTTACAGGTGTACTTAAAATTTATGAAAAGAGACATCTCTCACTGCGTATATAACGTTCTCAGAAAAAGAGATTGGTCTTACTTATGTGTCTCACACTGGACCAACCACTTTACACAAGGGAGAATTATTTTGATTGGCTGCCTTAGGCAAAATGCCTGTTTTTTGGTGGGGTGGTGGGTTTCCACTTTCATCCCCATTACAATCACATAGATTTAGATAGTGAAGAGGGTCATTCTAGAAATGATGACATTGAGGTCAGACAGAAAATAATACATGTCCATTATGTAAGAAGCCTTCTGAGTCAGATTGTTTCAGTCTAAATCCTGCTTTTAGCATTTACTAGCTGTTACATAAGGAAAGTTTACTTAAGCATACTGTGCCTCAGTTTCCATTCTATAAAATGGGTGAAGAACAGTACCCAGAAGTAGTGCTTCCCTTCAGATGATGAGGATAAGAAGTAGCTGGGATAATACAGCTAAAACACTCCGCATAATGGTTCAAAATAATAAGCACTGGAATATATTGCTATTATGACAATAATGCAATTCTTAAGTATTTCACAGTCTGGTCCTTTGGCCTTTGAATATTTTGTAATGAGGCATTAATTTATGAGGGGTTTTAAATAGTGATTCATGGGCTTCTGGCTGAATGCTCTGTGAGGTGCCTAGGAAGGGGAGAAAAGAAAAGGGGAATTGCATCTCGTCTGGAATTGTAGCCTAACTTTTATGAGTTTTACATTTTGTGCATCCAAGAAAGGTTTTATATGGAAACAATTCCCCAGCTAAAACACATTTTGTAACCTCCTGCTGCCCTAAGATATCATCTTTATAAGACTAGGTAAATCACAAATGGTACACCTAAAATAAAACCAAAAATATTGCAAGTGTGTTGTGCTTGTTACAAGAGGGCCGATCAGACAGTACAGGTGAGTAATGTCATACATCGTATTGCTCTGGGAAAGCAATTTATAGTCTCCGCTCTGCTGAACATATTTCAGCAATGTCACTTAGAGAGAGAAGACAACTTTGTTGTATTACAATGCTGTTAACCATATCAAATAGCACATATTTAAAGAACCAAGGATGCATATCTTCTTTTTACTCTAAAAGCGTCTTTTTCTTTCACAAGTATAATCAGAACATTGACAGATAATATAGCAATTTATGAACTGTGGACAAAAATGAAAGCATAAAAGCTCAAGTACATTAAGACTTCAGCTATGCTTATCTCGTTATCTCAGTCAGAGCAGAAGAAATGTTAAGATGTTTATGACATTGTTTTCCAAAGATCATTTTTAAATATTTCCAAATGACAATTTAATAAAATGTGTGTGTAGAACACAGGTACAGTTCTAGCAAAAAGCCTTGCTATTTTCCTAAACATTTTTATGGATATTATTTCTAATATCCATCACTTTTTTGTGTGTTTCTCAATTGCTGAATTTTGAAAGAAAAATCAACTTTTTCAGTCATGTTCCAGAAAGTTGACCCTTGAAGAACCCAGGTTTGAACTGCGTGGGTCCACTTACATGCAGATTTTTTTTGCACTAAATATGTACTACAGTACTATATATGATCTGCAGTTGGTTGAATCCACAGATAGAAAGTTACAGGTGGATTTTTGACTGCATGGAATGTCCATGCCCCTAACCGCCATGTGTTGAAGGGTCAACCTTAATAGTTAAATTTTGCAAGAGAAAAGGATAGCATCTGACAATCTCAAATCCTACTATGAATAACGTCAATATTTTTATGAAACTAAGAAAACAGTTATTTGCTTATTTTAAGTACAGATATTTGAATAATTGTATCTCCACTGAGTTTATACACTAATTTTGGATTTTTTGTTTGTTTTGTTTTAATCAAGACTAGCTCATAACTGGCCAACTTCCTTGTAATTTTAATTTATCATCTTTAAAAATTATGAAGAAGAAAATATGATCCCTTTGGAAGAGCTTATAAAAAGCTTTATATTTTTCTACTCTTTAGATGATTGATTTCTGGTATTAATAATTCTTGCTTAGTTCCAGGAGATGTGAGGTATCTGATCAAATATAGAAATAATGAGCAAAATTCATTTCACCTATCTGCCCTCCCAAGAGAGGGCAGATTATTTTAAATTGAGGGAATACGATAGATCTGCCAAAAGAATGTGAAAATAGCTAGGTAAATTGGGAAATATGTGCCCTAAATTATCATATATGATAGTCATAAATCATAAGGTTCATACAAGGTCTATTACCATGTACAGGTGCTGTGACACTTTTCACACCAGTATTAGTCATGCCACACCTGTGTGCGTTTAACATGTTAAAAAGAAGACATCTGTGTCAACAAAGAGAAATTTAAAAATTAATAACGACATGTTGGAATTAGTAGGTAAGAATTTTAAAGGAGCTATTATTGCAATTATGCTGAAGGACGTAAAGAAAAACAGATTGTAGTTCATATAGTTAAGGAAAATAGGAAAAAGACTGGAGAAGCTAGAGGAGGGGACTTTGGTATGTAGATAACATCCTGCAAGATGTGGATTGATGAGCGGCTCTTCTTGCACTACACTGATTGACTTATTCATACTAACTAGTGAATTTAAAAAATGGCTTAAGATACACCTAAACTGGTATATTTTACTCTGTGCACTCTACACATTACATATTCCACTCCGTAAAAATTTTTATGAACATATGTTTCTCCTTAACAAGACTGTGAAGAATGATGTGGTTTACATTTTTGAATCCTAATGTGAAACATAATGCCCATGTTTTCACTACCACATTCCACACTTCCTCTCAGCCTCTACCAGCAGAATTGTTAACATCTATATTACTACTAATCTGTTGACAGCAGTCTAAGCTTTTATTATCCATGTTGCTCAGTATTCTTCAGCTTCTGCCCAATGCCAGGTTCCAAAGCTACTTCCACATTTTCACGTTTTTGTTTTTTGGTTTTTTTACAATAGAATCCCACTTTGAAGTGCTGAGATCTGCATTAGTTTCCTATGGCTGCTGTAATAAGTTAGCAAAAATTTAGTGACTTAAAACAGCAAAAATTAATTTATAGCTTTCAGGTTACAAGTCCAAAATGGGTCTCACTGGACTAAAATCAAGAGCTGTATTTCCTTCTGGAGGCTCTAATTTTCCTGCCTTTTTGAGCTTTCATTGGTTACCCGTTATTTCTGGCTGGTGGATCTCTCCCATCTTCAAAGCCAGCAATAGAGGAGTGAGTCCTTCCTAGACTGCATAACTCTAACACTTCTGCCTCCTCCTTCCATTATCTAAGGATCATTGTGATTATATAGGATCCACCTGGATAATCCAGTGTACTCTCCCTGACTTAACATCAGACAATCAGCAGTCTTCATTGCTTCCTTAATTTCCTCATTGCCATATATTCACAGGTTCCAAGAATTAGGATGTGGGAATATTTGGATGACCATTATTCTGTCTACCATACAGGCCAGTCTCACTTGTGGACAAAATAATGCAAAAAAAAATTCCCCAAAACCATACAAATTAAGAACTATGTTATTGTCACCCTTATCAATGTTGTAGAAAATGCTCTGAGTATTTACTATGTACCATATCCTGCTCTAAAAACAATCTGTAAATCACATGTCATAAGTAGTGGATCTAGGATGGAAGATCAGGCAATTTGGCTCTATGTGCTTAACTACAATGCTACACTAACTATACTTTAAATATGTGTATCTTATATGTAAATAGATGAATGTGTCTATATGAATGTACATTTTATAAAGTGTATGATATAAATATTCATTTAAATATGACTTAGTTTCATTTATTCCAGAACATATGGTAGGTACTATGGGCTAAATTATGCCGCCTTAAACTTTGAAGTCCTAACGAGGTCAGGTGAAGTCCATAATAACCTTTCAAGGAAGAGGGAATTCTACCAGCAGACTGCCTTTGGACTGGAGCTGCACCATCACGTCTTCCCTAGGTCACCAGCCTGCCAGCCAACCCTGCAGATTCTGGACTTGAGAGCCTCCACAGTCATGTGAGCCAGTTCAAAAAAAAAAAAAAAAACAACAACTCTCTAGATAGACAAAAAGACAGATGTATGTTATGCATGTAAATGCAAATCCCTCTCTTTTTCTCTTTCCCCTCTCTCTCCCTCCTTACTTCTGCTTCTCTGGAGAACCCTTATACAGAAGGTGTAACAGATTAAAGGAAAAACACAACATGCAAAACATCTCAATAAACTAAGAATAAACGTGCTATAAAAGTCAGCATCTATTTTTTTATAAAATCTCCTTGTCCATGAGAAATAGAAGTTAACTTACATTCCTCAGAAGACACAATTAAAGGTATAAATGAGAGGGAACTTTATAAACTAGGACAAAAACATCTAATTGGCAAAGGGATAATATCCAGAATATATAAATAATTCTTGTAAATAAACTAAGTTAGAAATTAATATAAAAGTGGTCAAGAGATATGAAGAAGCATTTAATAGTAGAAATAAATAGAACCCCCCAAACATTAGAAAGGATGTTCTATCTCATAGTAACCAGGGAAATAGGAAACTATGAGATAACATTTTATAATCTACCAGATTGAAAAAAATGAAGACATGTGAAAATATCTGACAGTATAGAAAGATTTGAAGAATATAGTATTTTTATGCATTGCTGGTATTAATCTAAATTTATCTAAAATGAATCTACATCAAATCACTATGGAAAACAATTTGTCTTTTTCGCGATTTTTCTACCCTCTAAGCCATCAATTCCATTTTGATGTATAAAATAAGCAAAATATTGCATATATGCACCAGGCTGTGTGTATAAGAGTATACAGAACAGCTTTACAATTTTACTGTTTTTTTTAACAGGAAAACACTGAAGATAACCCCAGTTTATATTGACAAGAGAATGTACAGATATGCTGTGTTTCAGTGGAACCCTACAGTTGGCTCCACAAGCATGGATGAATATTAAAATAACTGTTGAACATAAAATGTAAGTATATAAAGAACATAAGAAAAACTTTATGTATTATCCAAGGATATTACATACTTCATGAAAGTTTAATCAAAAAGACAGAAACAGTAAATGAAATCAGTATTTTGTATAACTTTTTCTAACAACATCTTCTAACCATGGATTCTCTGTCATATGAAAAAATTAGTTCTTCATTGTTCCACCTAAAGATTTTAATAATAAATTTGTAATTAATATTTCATTAAGTATCAGAGTATAATTGATTTAAAGTTTTTGTAATGTTCCGGGTATTTCACTAAAAATCAATTACTATAGTAAAATACTAGTTCAGTTAAAAATTGGTCAGTAAACACTCAAGGTGTTTTGATTCTGCATATTTAATGTAAATTGTGCTATTAATATAGTTAGGGCAAAATGAATCTAAATCATGAGTTTAATATAGTATTTAGAATTGGAACTATTAAAAAAAACTTGAAAAGAGTTACTGTTTTAATATAAGTTTAAGATAAACTGAGCCACTTTAGGGAAAAAGAAAAAATGTCTTTGTAAGTGAAAATCATGAATAGGTGTTAGATATTTTTATTTGAGTTTTTTTTTAAGTAGAAGAGAAAAAATATATTAATGCCAGGAAAAAGGTACATGTTCACACTTGGGAATTTACTAAACCATGTACTGAATTTAACACATTTTAAACAGCATTGAACGGAATAGTTTCTTATAAAATATCTTACATTAAAATATGGATAAAAACTGGTAACACAGACCAACTTGAACACTTTTGCTGAAACATGCATTCTGTACAGTATGGTATATCAAAGAGTGTAGAATATTGCTGAGGTATTTTGCTTAGCTGTAAAGTAAAATATGTGTACAAAATCGATGAATGTAAAGGTATTTTTAGATATGGGCTCCTTTCTTAAAGTGAAATCTTATATAAGAATGAAATATATATATTATGTAAAAGCACAGATGTCTGAATGAAGTGGGGATGGAGATGGGAGAGCCACTCCCGACCATTTATCCATCTTCCATTCCTACTTCATCATCAAATCACCTTAGTCAAAGGTCCATGTATTTCCCAGAAAAATCTCGGTACCACTAGACTGTAGGGACTGTCTAATATTTCCAAATCTAAATGTCTGATTTGGTAGAAGGTAAAGGCTTTCATTTTAGAAAATTATTAAATTATTTATAATACTCCTAAACTCCCCTTTCACAGAATTAAAATAGTTGTTAAATATAATTTTAAAATTCTGTGTATTGGATGCATTGTTATTTCCAAAACATAGATGAGAACATTGAGGCTCAAAGATATAAAGTAAACGTCCCCAAATCTTTCACCCAGTGAGTCAGAGTTAGAAGTAAACTATATTTTTATAGTCTGGTCTCTTTTCATCATGCTCTACAAGAGACAATAAGTCAAGGACACAAGAAAGGTTCTCTTAACCCTAAATCTTTTCCTAACAGCTGGTCACTGAAGGGTGAATTTACAACACTAAAATTTTAGTATTACGGCTCGTAACATTGTTCCTTTGAAAAAAATGAAATCTCTCCAGAAAGACAGCACATTGTTACCATCATTTTTTATGGTAGATTTGTTAATAAGAGTACTTTGAAAAGTTAGCTTTGGATGACCTTTATAGGGAAGTGAAATGCCTGGATCCAAGAGGTAGAGTGACTTAAGCACAGAATGTTACTGGAGCCAGTTTCCAGCTTAGGCTTTGAGTCATGCAGACATGTGTTCATTTTCCTGATACCACCACTTACTGTGCAACTTGAGGGAAGTCACTTAAACTTCCCAGGTTATCTTCATTCATAAAAGGGAGAAATCATTGTGACTATTTCACAGGCTGTTTTAAGCATTAAAGATAAAACACACTAAGCACAATTCACATCTAGTAAAACCATATAGATTAAATACTTAATGAATATTGACTATTAATATTATGGGGGTCCATGCAAGGAAAAAACTAGTATGAAGTTAGGGAAGAAAATAGGAGAACAAACCTAATTAACTCCGCAAATTAGGAGGCATGAGATGTAGCTTCATCAACAGCTCTCTGTGAACCATTGGGTAGATAACTTTAACTTCTTCACATCTCATTTGTTGAATGAAGGAGAATATAGTGGGTGATGATATAATGATTTCAAACTGTCCTTTCATTTCAAATATTTAGAGATTTTTCAAAATTGTGCCCTGTATTAGCCCTAACTAGAACAACCTGGAAATAACTTTTCTACACAGTGAATTTCTTTTTTTTAGATCTATTTTTATTGAAGTATAGTTAGTTACAATCTGTCAGTTTCTGGTGTACAGCACAATGTCCCAGTCATGCATATACATACATATATTCATTTCATATTCTTTTTCATTAAAGGTTTTTTATAAGATACTGAACATAGTTCCCTGTGCTATACAGAAGAAACCTTTTCTAAAATCTGTTTTTATGTATAGTGGCTAACATTTGCAAATCTCAAACTCCCAGATTTATCCCTTTCCACCCCCTTTCCCTGGTAACCATAAGGTTTACTATGTTTGCGTCTGTTTCTGTTTGGTAGATGAGTTCATAGTGTCCTTTTTTGTTTTCTTTCTCTTTCTGGCTTACTTCACTTAGAATGACAATCGCTAGGTCCATCCATGTTGCTGCAAATGGCATCATTTTATTCTTTTTATATCTATTTATGGTATTTCATTGTATAAATATACCACAACCTCTTTATCCAGTCATCTGTTGATGGACATTTAGGTTGCTTCCATGTCTTGGTTATTGTATACTGTGCTGCTGTGAACATTGGAGTGCATGTATCTTTTGGAATTAAGAGGTCCCCCTGGATATATATATCCAGAAGTGGGATTGCTGGATCGTATGGTAAGTCTGTTTTTAGTTTTTTGAAGAATCTCCATACTGTTTTCCATAATGGCTGCACCAAACTGCATTCCCACCAACAGTGTAGGAGGGTTCCCTTTTCTCCACGGCTTCTCCAGCATTTATTGTTTGTGTACTTTTGAATTATGGCCATTTTGACTGGTGTGAGGTGATACCTCATTGTAGTTTTGATTTTCATCTCTCTGCTAATTAGTGATACTGAGCATTTTTTCATTTGCCTATTGGCCATTTGTATGTCTTCATTGAAGAATTGCTTGTTTAGATCTTCTGCCCATTTGGGGATTGGGTTGTTTGCTTTTTCTTATTAAGCTGTATGAGCTGTTTATATATTCTGGAAATTTAGCCTTTGTCAGTCTCATCTTTTGCAAATATTTTCTCCCATTCCATAGGTTGTCTTTTAGGTTTGCTTATGTTTTCCTTTGCTGTGCAAAAGCTTGTAAGTTTAATTGAGTACCATTTGTTTATTTTTGCTTTTATTTCTATTGCTTGGGTAGACGGCCCTAGGAGAACATTGCTAAGATCTATGTCGGAGAATGTGTTGCCTATGTTTTCTTTTAAGAGGTTTATAGTGTCTTGTCTTATGTTTAAGTCTTTAAGCCATTTTGAGTTTATTTTTGTGTGTGGTGTGAGGGAGTATTCG
Organism: Vicugna pacos; assembly: GCF_048564905.1. Taxonomy (NCBI): domain Eukaryota; kingdom Metazoa; phylum Chordata; class Mammalia; order Artiodactyla; family Camelidae; genus Vicugna; species Vicugna pacos. The sequence goes on from NC_133011.1 coordinate 18,198,805, forward strand.
AACTTCACTGATTTACATGCAGCTGTCCGGTTTTCCCAGCACCATTTGCTGAAGAGACTACACAGTGAATTTCAATGCCTAACAAGTAGCTTTCTCTTGAAGGTGATTTAATTTTTAAAAGAGTTGATAGGCTGGGTGATAAGACATAGAACAAGAAGGTCTTACAGAATCAAGATTAGTAAATACCACACTTGTAAGTGTGAAAAAAATCAAGATCATTATAGCTACATTTACTTTTTAATTCTTATGTTAGCAGGCTTCAGAACATGCTTATAGGGGGAAAATCCTATTTTAGAAATATTTTGTACTCCTTGGATCAGATAAGGCAATAATTTCTTACTCAGTTTAATTGAAGGAAGCAGTTACAATAAAGCAAAAAGAGAAGAGGAGAAGGGGAAAAAAAAAACCCTTCCTGAAGGTTTCCACTGCCTTAAAATTGTAACACACTCTCATTAAGCAGTAATGGAAATGGAAATTACTTGCTCTTGTAGCCCTGACTGTATTCCTGTTAGAGCATTTGCATACTGTTAGAGATTGGATTACTGGTGAGGCTGAGAGGTCTCAGAATGTGTTTCTATGCATCCTCATCTAATTCTACTGCTGTGACTAGGAGGAGAAATCACTTCCTGAACTTAATAATATGATCCTCTTGGAAGCATACAAGCCTTCTTTAGATCTCAGATGAGTATGAGAAGTGTAAACTCTTCTGATGTTGGCCCAAAGCGGCATAATTTTAAAAAGCTTCAAATATACTTCCCATGTTACATCATAGAATGTTAGAAACTTTAATAGTTACAAATTTGATGAGCCAGTACTTGTTTTATAATAATGGCTGGTATAGAATGAAAAAAAAAAATGAAAATCAGAAATAGAAAAACAGTTTCCTGTTAATATACACTCACTGCTTTTTTCCTTTTTTCTTCGCCATTTTCTCCTCTAGTCACTTTTTTATTATTTGAGGATATGTAATTCTCTCCCAGTATAAGTTCCTATGAAATTAAAAGTGTCTTGTTAGTCACCTCCAAGAACAAACTTCACATACACACACACACATAAAAGTATATGTACACACATATACCTATATACACACACAAAAACAAATTAACAAAAGAATTAACAAAAGTAAAAAAAAATAGAAATTAATTTCTACCAAGTTCCCTCCTGTCTGTTTCTCAGCTATCATAAAGAATTACCTGTGCTATTCACTTCATTAGACATATTTTTTCTCCTTTGTGAAGAAATATGAATGATAGCCATGCAAAAGTATTGGGCATAAACTGAGTGTTTAAAATAAGATCATATATTGTTGTCACCAAGTATCACTATTTCAGTGATATCTTACATTCAGTAGCACATCTGAAGAATTAGCTTATTGATAGACTCAAACTTAAAAAGCATTGAAATTCGTAAATTGAACATGGATATTGATTTTTAAATGAAGCTCTAGTGTCATGTGTTGGTTCTTCAGAAATGTTCAACATTGGAAAAATACATGAACAGCAGAGAGGAAAAATGTGTATTTTCCAACTGTTCTAAGCAGTTTTCCTTAGCTTAGGCTTATTTATGCCATTTTCTTTTTCCTTCTTTCTTTTTTCTTTTTAACCAATTTGATCTTTCACTTATAATGGTTTTATTAAGGGAATTTCAAAACTTAGAATAGGATCATTTGAAATCACAATAATATTAATAGAGACATATGTAACATTTTCTCTGTCGGTTTAGGAGTGGTATTTTGTTATGGACTGTCAGGGATTAGCCTCTTGAGAGACAGTACTATAATAATACTCAGGTCTGAATTCTAGGATACAGGGCAGCACCAAGTACAAAATGAGAATTTAATAAAGGCGTCCTAATAAATTTATTAGATAACCAAAATGAACATATTATTACAACGTGAGACTACATAAAGACACTTGTAAAAGACATATTTAACGTTTAAAAACACATCATTAATTTAAAAGAAACTTTAAAAATTCAGCACATAATTAAAGAGAACAAACCCTATCTTCAGAGTAACCCAGGCTAGCTTCCCAGTTTAAACATATGTTCTTAGAATAATTTTAGATAAATTGTTTAATCTCTGTACCTCAACATCCTTAATATTAAAAATAGACACATGTAAATGTTATATGGCTCATATAAAAATTAAAGTTATATTTTATCAAATTCTGGAAGATTGGGCTATTAATGTGATTTTTCATCATCCTTCTTTCCATTGTTTTTACATTATGAAAAGTTCCCTATAGAAAAAATAAAATCAAGGACTTTAAATACACATAAAATTAAAAGTTCAAATCTACTTTCATCCATAGCATTGTTGTCCTGCTAAGGAAGAACTACAAGGGACAGTTTGATTTTTAAAATTTTATCTATCGACAGAGCATACATATAGAAACATGAAAATGGAATAGTAATTCTATTAGAGTAAAAGCTAAGCTGTTGTAATAAAGAGGTCCCAATACATACTGTGGTCAAAGCACATGAGCACATCTGATACCCTAGCTCTTTCTTGAATGCAGGTTCCCTCCATCATGTTGCTGTATCATTCCCTCCACATTGTCCTTATCTTTACGGTTAAAGCTGTCTTAGCTCCACATCACAGTATTCGCAAAAACTAATCAAAGTGCAAAATAATTTACACACATTAACCCACTGAATTCTAAAAATATCGTTAGCAATGAGATATGATTGTTATCTTCACCTTTCAGAAAAGGAAAATGGAATAGAAGCAGGTAAAGTAGCTTGCCCAAGGTTTCATAGCTAATAATTGGCAGAAATTAGTGTATATTAAATCATTTGTCTTGAAAGTAAATTTATTTTGGGTATCCTTTTTTTCTATCACTGTACACGGCAACTATTTCTATTGGACACATTCCTAAAGGTAGAATAGCTTGAAGGAAAGAAATATAGCTTCTAATTCTAGCAGAATCTGACATTATTTTCCAAATAGCCTCTTCCAACTTTTACTCTAACAGGGTATAAGAATGGAAGCTCCCTGACATCCTCACCCACAGTGGGCATCATACATTGTGTATTTTCATTTTTTTGCCTGGGACTCCCTCTTCCCTCAGTTATATGTGGAATTACCTTTCTTAAGACAATGAGGATAAAGTGTTACATAGAATTTTGTGTCTGCCCCAGGGTTAACTTGGTACCTCGCAGGCACTAAAACAACAAACAAACAAAACATCCCAAATCATAAATTTCTAGGAATCTATTTATATGTACACAGAGAAAACAAGTAAAACATAATGAGCATACCTTTTAAAGAGGTTACAATACTTAGAAGTGAATTTATGCAACTATCCTTCCTCCATCCTATGATTTTTATAATATGTTGGTAGTATTTTTTTTCCAGTGTATTACTTGTTTTCCAAATTTCCCTATGGCATCATACAGAAATTCATAGCTTTTAACATATTTAAGCTCGACTATTTTTCTGTTTATTGACTCAAGAGCTTTATTCTTTCTAAACTTCTGCCATTTTATTAATTTTATACATTTCATATTATATTACCTTTGTTCTCTATCCAAGTTTGTATCATCTTGTATTTTTTGTAGCTTTGTAATTTAATCTGTAGTAATTTCTTTTTTGTATTACTTTCTATGTAGTTTAACTCTGCCATCATTTTATAGTTTTTTTTTTATTTCCTTACTGACTTTTTTAATGCACAGTTAGTTTTCTTTATATCCAATATGTCAAGCCCTCTTTTTTTTTCCCCCAAAAATGTCTTGGTATTTTGCACAATGACTCTTAGAAAACATAATTCATAATTAATTTGTCTAGTTTGTAACAAAGCAAAACTTTTTCTCCTTACACAAAACTTAAATGCTTAAGTTTTAAGTTGATACAATTAAAATGGTTTTTATGTAAACTTAGAGTGTAAGTACATGTAATTTCACTGCAACAGTTTAATAGGAAAGTAGCAAAATTTTGTTTGTATCTATTGTGTATCTTCACTACATGAATTATCATCTTTAAAAAAATTGAGATAAAATGTCCACTTGTTTTAAAGCTGCAAAACTTCATAATTATACAACTCCTTCCACTGTTGAACTTTCAGAGGACAAGGTTAGAGGCCTTTCAGGATGGAGAGGAAACGCGGTGATGCCAGGTCAAGTGATCACTGACTGTCCTTCCCTGTCCCAGTCTCCCTGCCAAGGACCACTGTGAGCTCACCCAAAAGGGATGCACGAACCTAAGGCAGGACTGGGCAGGGGCAAGAGGAAAAGAGACTTTGGAGGTGGTTGTGTCCTCCTGGCCTTCAAGAGCACAGTGGCCAGCCAGGACAGTATCCTCGGGTTTGAGGGAGAGACTCCAAGGGGGGTGCCCAGCTCTGGTTGAGGACTTGCTGCCACCCCGGTGCTGTGCGTCATTTGAAATGGGGGTTCTGGAAGCTGCCTGCAGAGCAGTTAAAAGCAAACTGCCCAGAGCCCAGTGGCTGAAACCACATTCTCAAAGGGCTGCCAGCTCTGTTCCATGGAAGGTGTGGATATTCGTGGTCTTTTCTGAGAGCTTTCTTATGAAACTAGATTAGTATCTTGAGTAGAAGTAATCTGGAAGGCAGAGTCTCTCCTGAGCAGCAGTGGCTGAAAGGACCTTCTAGCTGTGGCCCTGTCACCCAGCTGGACATCAAAGTATCAAGGTTTAACTCAACACTCCTTATATACTTTTTAAAAAAGCTTTTTTGAGATACTCATATAACATAAAATTCACCCATTTAAAGTGTACAGTTCACCACTGTAATTTTAGAATATTTCACTCTGAAAAGAAGCCCATAAGCACTCTTCTCTCCCCTTTCCCTACCCATTCCACTCCCAGACCCCAGACAACTAGTAATCTATTTTCTGTCACTGTAGATTTGCCTAGTCTGGAATTTCATAGGAATTTTCTTTATTTAATTTTTTAGTTATAGTAAGATGTATGTATATTGACTAGTGGCCATAAATTGAAAAATTCTATAAACTTTTATTATTTAATGGTGGGATTTAAACATGTATTTGAACCTTTATAAAATACCAACATTTTTCATTTATAAAAATGTTACCTGATCTTAAATATAATAAAAGAAAGTATAATAAAAGATTTAGCTACCAAGTAGGATATGATACACTACGTTTAATACTGTGGAGAATGTTTAACACTATGCTCACTTCTGTTAACTCTTAAATATTCCTGGAGTATGCCTTTTTATTAGTCTGTGTGTGTTAGTATATGCAAAATAGTTTTAAGGTTAGGCAAGGGAAAATATAATTACAAAGATAAATCTTCTCCCAAAGTGCTCAACACACCCTCTTTACACACATGCTTTGATTATCCTAAAAGTCGTTGCATCAATTAAAACTGTTATTCTTAATCCTGTTCCCTGTTACTCTAGCAGTGAAGCCAGAGCCTATTTATTTTACAGTGTTAAATGATTTTTGCTTCTGAAGCAGTCAGGAGAGATGTTCTACATGAGGAAAATGTAAATTGTACTACAAGTTGTGCTTTGTAGCTCTGGAGCAAAGCTCCCTTCTCTAACCACGTTTTCACTTGTATTTCTTCTAAGTTTCCTAGCATACATAAGGTGTCCTAGGGACACTCCTTGGGTGTTTATCACTGAGGTCACTGTTGGCATTTGGGCTAATAACTTCATTGTGCAACTCTGTCCTGTGCACTGCTAAACCTTCAGCATCCCTGGCTTCAAATTACTAAATGCCAGCTGACTTCTTTATCTCATGGTAACAACCCAAAACCCAAAATAGTTTTCACCCATTTGCAAATTTTTTATAGGGAGCATTATAACTTCTCCTCCCACACTAGTTGAGAATCACTGCTAGAGTTAAAATTCAGTAACATTTTTTACCAATAACTGCTTTGGCTTGGATGCCTTTACCATGTGTACTAAGTAAGTAATTAGTAATTGGACTTCTATTCTGAATATTCGGTTTTTCCCGGCTGTATGCCTTCGCTCATGCTACCTACTACTCAAAATGGCTGAGGCTTTTTCTGACACATGTTCTGTCTGCCTGTCTCATACCCGTGGTTAAAGTGTAACACAGGCAATACCCCAAAATTAATGCCTCAGGATGCATTTGCTCAGTTTTTTATTCAGTTGCCTCCTACTATTGGATATTGACATGCTCTTACCATTTTTTTTTTATTCTGGATGACTAAAAGCTTTACTCTGTCAAAAGGCAACTGTTTTAACTGTAGCTAAGAAACCCTCCTATTTATTCAATATAAGAGTGACTAGGGAATTCTGGGAGCTCTGTCTGTCACCCAGAAGCTTCCTTGTTCTTACCATTCTAGTTCTCAGAGAAACAGAATGAGTGAATGGCATATTAAAACTGACACGTGCAAAACTATCTGAGGACTGTCAGTTTCCACAGCCAAAAGTTTTGCTCTTAGTTCTTAAGGTTATTAGGTGAACTCCAAGTGGAATTTATACCCTATCCTCATATGAGTTAGTCAAACAGATAGCCTATGTGGCTTTGACTCTGTTCTTTTACAGGCTGATATGACTAATTACTGTAAAGATTTAATGTAGTATATCCAAGTTTCTAATTAATAGGTGCAGATAGCTTTTCCCATAAATAAATCTGAGAAACTTCTGCATGATCTTCAGTCCAGGGACCTCTTTTACAGAAATGATACCGATATAAGACTGATTTTGAACCTTGTTGGAGAGGACCAGTGCAAGTATTATTAAATACTAACAAATGCACTTAAGTAACAAGGCATAGATCCTTGGATCCATGTTTCCAAAGCCAGGCAATACATTATGTTTCCACAACCTGAACACAATCACTGCTTGGGGATCTAACACTGAAGTTACTTCAGCATTCTCCAGAAACAGACAACATCATAAAGGAAGGAGTTCCTCCCATCCCAAGAAACTCAGATCAAGCAACATTCTTCCTTAATTGGACAGCGTCCACTCAGGATTCCCAAAAGCCACAGATGCCATCAGCCACTGAATGTCTCATGCTTCTCTGTCCTCTCCTCTTGCCTCTTATTTTCAGTTGTGTCTACTGAGGCATAATTTACATATAGTAAAATTCACTGTTTTTAGTATAGAATGTTAAGCATTTTGACAAACTCGTAGTTTCATAACTACTGCCGTAGTCAAAATATAGAAGAGTTTCATCACCCCCTAAAATTCTCTCATACCCTTTGTAGTTAAACCCTCTCCTCTTACACAACCCTTGTGAATTGGTGATCTGTTCTCTATCCTTACAGTTTTACCTTTTCCAGAATGCCATATAAATGGAATCATGCAGCATGTAATTTTTGGAGTCTAACATCTTTCAAGTAGCATAATGCACCTGAGACTTACTAGCTTGTTGTCTTTAATTGTTGAGTAGTATTTTGTTGTATGAATTTAACATCATTTATTTATCTTTTCACCAGGTGAAGGATATTGTGTTAGTTTCCAGGTTTGGGCAATAATGAATATAGCTGCTCTGAATATATGCCCATGTGTTTTTGTGGAACAGAAGTATTTAATTACATTTGGGTAAATTCATAGGAGTGGGGTTAATGTATTGTCTAATAAGTGTAGGCTTAACATTTTAACACAGTCAAAAGGTTTACAAAGTTGCTATGTCATTCTGCATTCCCACTGCAATGCTGGGAGGTTCAAACACTGCTGTGTATACTTTCCAACACTTGATACTGTGAGGTTTGTGTTTTGATTTTTTGCCATTCTAATCATACTATGGCTTTAATATTTCACTTCTTTGAGTTTCTTGGACCTGAACTGTGGTTTGATGTCTTTCATTATTTTTGAAAAATTCTTGGCCATTGTGTCTTCAGATACACTTTCTGTACAGTTTTCTCTCTCTCCTGATTCTGAGCTTCTGATCACTCATATGTTACGGAGTTGGACAGTGTGTGCATCTCCTGCATGCTCTTTTCTGTGCAGTCACTCTTTGTGCTTTTCAGCTGGGGTAATTTCTATTGACTCCAAGTTCACTGATTCTTTTTCTGGTTCTTTCAAGTCTACTATTGAACGACGGTAAAGGCATTCTTAATTTTTGTTCCAGCGGTTTTTATTTTTCATATTTCCATCTGACTGTTTTTAAATAGTTTCTGCCTCTTTGCTGTTCATGTATGTTGTCCACTTTTTCTACTAGAGCTTTTAACTTATTAATAGTTGTTTTAAGTTGGTTGCCTCGGATCTCCCAACACCTGGGTCATCTGAGTCTGATTCTATTAATTACATTTTCTTTTGACAGTTAATTGATTTTTGGTGTCTCGATTTTTAATGGAATGCTGGACATTGTATTAGGATAGTACCAGCTAAGGTGAACAGTATGTAAATAGGTATACCTCTTACTCTACAGGCCATTAATGTGTTGAGGGGTAGTTTGAGTCACTTAAGTCAGGAGTTGAACTAGGTTTGGGTTTGTTACTATTATGGTGACCTCAGTCATACCATCAGCTTTAAATTCTAGAATTACCACATCCCTAGGATAGAGTAAGTTTGCTGAAGGATTTTTCTCAGTGTTCCTGTTCTGTTTTCAGCTTTAAGCTTAACCTGTTTGTTCTTTTCCCAGAGTCTGTCTCCATATTCTTACTAATATAGTTGGAAACTGTTCTTTGAGTATTACTCAGTGCTTGCCAGCCTGTTCCTGTGGGGAAAAGGGTAGGAGTCCTGTCTTGTCCTTTTTCTTACTGGCTCTGCTTCACTGTGTCACATTCAGGAATCAGGCTTTCTCAGTGGTACTTCCTCTTGTCCATTGTTAAGAGACCTCTAATAATATTGGAATACCATCTTGAACGCAGAGGCATTTTCCATCCCTTTAGGTTTTTCTTTTCCCTTCCCATAGCTTCAGTTGGTTTCACCCGTGTTTTGGGAGTGAAAGGGTTTGATACCCTTCCTTTAGCAGTGTAATGCTTTTATCCCTTAGAGGAAAAGAATCTGAGTGAGGCTTTGAACCTTGTTCCCTTTAGGTGGCCACTTGTCTCCACCAGACCTGCCCCATTGCAAAGATTTAGGCTTTTTCTGATCTCCCGTTCTGTCCCACACCTCCCTGTGAGCTCCTGCTGGAGATCCACGGATCTCTGTGCTTAAGTTTGAACTTGCCTTGTATTGGCAGCTCTCGGAGTTACATGCTTTCACCCAGCGTTTAGTAATTCATTAAACATTTTATCTAAGTGTGTCTTGGTGTCTTGTGTCTCCTCCTCCCATACTCCGCCTCTGGTGAGCCAGTGCTTGCACCGTGTCTCTCTTTGGTGGCACCTGTATTTTCTTAGATGTCAGTCTGTTTGCCCTGCAACTTCAACTCTTTGATGGGTTCAATAAAAGGTATGATTTTGTAGACTATCCATCTTTTTCTTGTTATCAAATTGTTTGGCACTCTTCCAGCTTTCTGCATCCTAAGTGGAAGGCAGATATTATTTCTTTTTACTATACCTACAGCTTCCCTTATACTTATATAACTAGATTCTTAGTTATCAAGGATGAAAGCTACAATATTTTCCATTTTAATTCCATATCTTCCATCTCTAGGTGTTATTCCCCAGTATTTTAAGGATTCTTGAGGAAAAGATAAAAGGGAAGGACAGAAGAGGTGAGAAAACCTGGTGACCTGACTACTGTGCCACTTTCCAGGTCTCCTGGGTCGGAGAATTCAGGTGAGCATTTGGGAAATGGCATTTGTTTTCTCCTTAGGACTACGGAAAATAGGTGAGTGGCTAAGGTCCTATTAATAATTCTACCTTCTGTATCCCTTGGCATTACTGTCCTGTGTTATATTTTGTCCAGAGTTTTAAATTCTCCTGTGTAGCCATTAACTTGATAGATAAATGAAGTAACCATAGAAAACCATAACTCACAGGAGAAACTGATATTCATGCTTGATAATAAACCAGCTCCTAAGGTTACAGACCCTCTCTAGTTTCTCAGATACATAAACCTTAGGTAGTAATTTCATTAATTTTCAGTCTGGTGTAACAAATGACCACACACTGGGTACCTTAAAACAACAAGAATTTATTCTCCCACAGTTCTGGAAGCCAGAGGTCTGAAATCAAGCTGTTGGCAGGGCCACATTCCCTCCAGCGGCACTAGAGGGGAATTCATTGCCTCTTTCAGATTCTGGTTACTGTCAGTATTCTCTAGGTTCCTTGGTTTGTACATCACTTGGATCTCTGCCTCCAACTCTACATAACTTTCTCCTCTGTGTATCTTCTCTTCTCTTCTGTGTGTTGTATCTTGTAAGAATACTTACAACTGAATTTAGGAACCAGCCAGACAATCCAAGATGATCCCCTCATCTCAAGATCTTTAATTTAATTCCATCTGCAAAATCCTTTTTCTCAAATAAGGGGAGATGCACAGGTTCTGGGGATTAGGACATTTTAGGGGCCACCATTACAGCAGTAAAGAACTGAACTCTGCTGTTTTTCTAGGCATGTTGGCCCTCTCACCGATGCTGACTAAAAGGAAGGGCTCTTAGAGGACACAAAGTATAAAAGCCTTCTGCTTTTAGTCACTCTTTCAAATCTTAGCCCACAAGCGTCCCGTCCCACTCTTTCTGAACTCAAATAGTCCACCTAACAGTTGCTACCATGACTCTGGTCCTACTTCCCCTATTTCCTATCTTGACTAATACAACCTACATTTTCCCATTTCTTCTGAGGATTTTAACAGTGGACAATTCTCAGGATAAACTGAACTTTAACCTTCTTCAGTCAGTCTTAGAAAATCTTTGAGATTCTTATTCTACCTCCCTACCTTTCTAGGACACTCATTCTAAAGCTGTTTTTGCATTGAAACGTGAATAGATTTTTGAGCTCACAGTTTTGGTTGGTTTTTCTTTTTCAAAGTTTGTGGCTCACATTTTCCATGTAGACTTTTAAACCACTTGGAATATAAACCATTCTGTTTAAACTTTAAAAGTATTTACTGACCAACTACATGTTTGGATAATAATAGAATAATAAGGATGCTGGATAAAGTGATGGTATCTGGGATGTTGAAGACAGTATCTAAGAGGATTCAAGAAATTTAGAATCTGGTGTGCTCCGGGATCTTTTGATCTCATTTATCATATTTATCTCAGCTTGGAGGCAGTATGTATAGTAATTAAACTTTGAAAACTCCAAGCTCAGAGTGTGTATTTAAAAATCCAGCTTTACCCCCTAATATTTCTAAACACAGTCCTTATATATAAAATTGGGATGACAGTTGTACTTAGTTTATAAGACTGTTACCAGTATTACGTGAAGTGCTGCATGTTAAACTCTTAGCCAATGATGAAAACACAGCAGTGCTAAATTAAATGTTAAACTTTAAAATAAGATGCCATCATTTAATACTACCATCTCTTAAAATTCTATAACAATGGAGTTCTAGATCACTTTTGCCAACTCATGGTTTTTTCAAGTTAAGGGAGATACAATATAATCCATAAAAATTAGCATAATATGAAGCATCATATAGATTCAGATAAATTTGCCTTGAACTGCAGCGGTTTAAACTGCAGTCTTTAAAGATAACATACCTTAGAGTTACTGAGAGACTATGTATTGATGAGAAGAAAGCAAATAGAGAAAGATGTCAAAATAAAATGCTTGAGAAACTGGGATGGGGTTGGAGAAGGCACTGTCAAAGAAATGGGAGATAGAGGGAATAACAAAATAAAATATTTTTATTTATTTAACAAATACTTTGCCTAGAGCCCATCCTGGAAGCAAAGGCAACCACCAAAATGTATTTTGTTTTATTTAAAATTGAGTGCACAGATAAGCCTATCTAGTATAATTGGGTCTTTCTGTATGGGCACTGTTATTTGTAATCACATTTTTAATCTCCCCAATGTCTCTCAAGCTGTTTTTGATATTTAATGAAGACTTCCCTCTACTGGTTATATAGGAGAAAGATTTGCTTTATGCATCTTGGTCAGTCATTAATTCCTTTTAGAATATAGCATGAGTTCATACACAGAAAAACATAAGATTTGTGTTTTAAGTGGGCTTTTATATTATTTTTAATTAATGTAAATTATATATTCTAGATTTGATTTAATAATGACACAGCAATTTTCCATGCATCCTATGATTTTTTTCCATCTATTTTGACATAATTATTTTTCTAGTTAAATACATCATTGTATAATTTGGGTTATATCACTTTTATTATTTAAATTCCTGTTGGAGCAGGATAAAATTGATACTTGGATTCATTTTGTTTATATCAAATTTTTATCCACATTGATAATTTCACATATGTAGTTTTTCTTTACTGTTTTCATTTAAATCACTTTAGGAAGCAGATTATTATGTTAAATGTACAATTTTTAAATTGTCATTTGTAAAATGTTAATTTGGCCTTCTGGTATCTATTTATAATCTTTTATTTACCTTGTTTATGTTTGGTTTGCTGGCTTCCTTTTTAGCTAGAAAATAATATTTCTTTGAGAATCTAAGAAGTCATTTTATTTGTAACATCAAAGTTTTATGAAGGTTGGTTTCATTGCGTATCTTCTTTAGGGGGATACCCTGAACATCTCTGGGTCTTCACTACCAAGAATAATTACGCTTCTCTTGTGAAACTGGCTTTCCTTTACTTACTGGTATGCTAAGTTATGTATGTGACTGTGTTTGTACTGGCAGCTAGGAATTGTTGGACAAAAATTTTGACTCCTCTGGTTTATATACTTGATTTTTAAAGATACAGATTTGTGATATTTCTGTGAAATTTTGATAAAAATTAAGAGATGACCCCCATCTCTCTGTTGATCAACTTTTCACATAAATTCTAAAATTACTGACCACAGAAAGCTGTACTTTGACTTTGGTTAACTTAATTAAGAAACTGAAGCACTTGTTAATATATGTCTAATGCATATTATTTGTTTTGCTTCATATGGCTATGGCATTAGAATATTTTCAAATTCCTCTGTTTACTAAGCTTTTAATTATAATTATACATCTTAACCACATAGAGTAGGATAAATTACAGAAAGAAGAGTTAAATTTCATTTCTTCATAAACAAGGCACATAGGATATTATAGGTATATTATCAATGTATAGTAAAAAACAACTAGTATGGCTGGTTGTCATATGTAAGTGATAGTCTCATCCTGATTCATCCTAAAATTAATTTATATATAAAATAAACTTCTGTAGGCAGCTGTTTTATTTTGCTATTCTTAAGCTATTCTTATACTGACAACTTTTTTTTCCTTTTAATTTCATTCTAGTATACTTGAAGTTTATTTCTTAAAGATAATTTAACCTTCAAATCACTCAGGGTTAAACTAAGATGAAATTGATTAATTATGCAAAAATCTTTAATAGCCTTCTCCCTTCTCTTTGTCAGTCATTTATTGTATATGTATTTGCACTATGAAATTATGATCTTGAACCCAGAAACTGTTGTATTCATATTATCACTATGGTGTGTAGTCAAACAGCATGTAAGTAATAAATGTTAACACACACTCCTCTGAGAGGAAAAACATTTAAATCTGTCCAGCTTGCCATTGTATCAGATCTGTTTTTTTTGCCAGGTTGTTATTATTTGACCCTTTATCTACACAGTCTGAATTCTGCCTTAGGCTTTTTGTACTGCTTTGCCCAGTAAAGATCAAGAACCATTGGAGGAGCTCTAAGTCAGTACTCTGGGGATTTATGCTTCCAATCTATTGGGTTTGTGCAGCCCATTAATATATTAACATATACCCTTCAAACTACTATGTATAAAATAGATAAGCAACAAGGATAAAGCACAGGGAATTATAGCCATTATCTTATAATAACTTTTAACGAAGTATAATCTGTAAAAAATACTGAATCACAATGCTGTACACCTAAAACAAACATAATATTGTAAGTGAACTATACTTCAATAACAAAACAAAACAGAACAACATATAACCTAGTTCAACCACATAAAATTTCTTCAGTTTGAATGAGTTAAATTCAAATTCAAATTAAACCAATTATTTTTTGGATTTTAGCAATTCTCAGAAATAATTTCTACCTTTGTGTTTCAAGACCAATTAACATACTACAACCTTAAAAAATTTGGAACCCATTTCAAAATTGTTTTAGATGCAGTGAAGTTTGGACAATCATTTCTTCTTGTGTCATTCAGTGTACTTCTGTGACTCCTTTTTTTCGAGGGTGAATTTACTTTTCAATTAATAACATGTAGTTTTCACCCTAAGATTTTCAGCCTTGTTATTTCAGTGGCTGTATTAGCTGTTATGTAGTGTCTCATATTGGAAGACATGTTCAATGACACCCCTGAAAACTGGATTTCTAGGCTGTAAAATGTCTAGAGCTTATTTCTATTATCGATAGAATCAAACAATTTCCTGGAGGTTATAAATCCCTATCATATTGCTTACATTTTTATTTGGAAGTTCAAGAGACTTGCTCAGGCAGGAAGGAAAAACAGCACATTATATTAAAAGGGCAAGAGAAGTATGATTTGATTATATGACTATTCTATGATTTTTCTTCTCTAAAATAACTATCCTATTTTCCACTTGTATACTTTTTATGGCTTTTTACTCTTGTTTAAAAGCCACTTTGGTAAATGTAGGAAAAAATACAGTTCTGAAAAGAGTTTTATGAATAACTCATTCCAATAAGTAATTTTTATACTTTTATTTCTTCTTTGATACTAACGTTTTGAAATAATTTACTCTTTCTAAAAGCTTTAAGAACTTGTATATAACACATATTTTAAGAGAAAAAAGATCACTCCTAAAACTCTGGAATTCTATGATCCTGGGATTCTAAAGCTTTATATGTAAGATCTTCCAAAATATCGCAGACCTAGTTCTTCTGACAGACCAGTTTTGTTTGGTGCTGCACGGATCTCTCTCACACACACTGAATTTTATGCCTTAGTGACAGCTGCTCAGTTCTTAACCACTGCCCATCGTCACGTACCTTCTTTCTTTATTCATTTATGTTAACCATTCTGGTTCTTCTACATTTAAGTGTAGACCTCTGTTTTAAATTAAATTAAAATATCACCTAAAAATTTAAATTAGAATGTACATGAGAAAAATACTTTTTTTTCAATCTTCAAGTGAATTTTAATGCAAATATGGCTTAATGATCCTAATGAGTTATCTTTTCTAAAATGTATCATTCTGAATACAGTAGGAATACAGAATTACATGATACATAGGTTTTCTTTTCAACAACTCACCTCCTTGCAAAAAAGTAAACTAACAAATCAATAAACAAACCACTAAAATCTGGAATCCCCAATTTTTAATACTCTAAAAATAAGATTATTTTTAAGAATTTTGTGCCAAGGAAATCAACTAAACAGCAACAATACACAAAAATCCATAAACAAAACCCAAAACAACTCTCTAAGTATAAAAGAGAAAAATAGAAGGAATGGTAAATAACATTTAAAAACCTGTCATCGAAACAGAAAATTTATGATAGACATATAAGGTGAATTGATAATTCAAAGAAGAAGCTTCTCTCTTTTGTTGAGAGGGTATTACAGAGTTCATGGAGAAAATGTGTTTTTTGTGAAAATTCAGTGTTTAATGACAAAATAAGCATTAGACAGCATAACCAGAATTATAAATGTAATGAAATATATCTTCTTTTACATCAAAAATATCTCCAGAGGCAGTAGTGGAGAGGATTTCCATTTGGCGACTATGCATTATTTAAGTCACATTTTTATTCTGCTCACTAGAGCTGCAGATGATGGAGCAACAATCAGAGTCCTTATAATTTTGGCTTTGATCTGGGCCTAGTATTACAATCTTCATGCTCTGAAATTGTCTTAATTTGTCTTGGCAATATTCATGAAACATCACAGATAAATTTAAAAGAAGGCATTCAAAGAGGCTATGTACCTAGGAACCAATGGGGTTGAGATTTTAGAAATTACAGTCTATTGTCTGATTTAGAATTTTCAGGTTTGCATTCAGCTTATCAGGTAGATGGGGGTCCCTGTCAAAATTTAATTAATAAATATTGCCAAGTCAAATTAAGACAGTTTCAAAGCGTGAAGATTGTAATACTAGACTCAGACCAAAGACAAAATTATGAGGACTCTGATAGGAGGGTGGGGTAATACCTCCACAAACGCAGGATTTTTGATCAATTAATTCAGAGAAAAGTTAGAGTATTCTTCAAAAAAGTAGTTGAATGAATCATGCTTCTCTCTTTTACATGTTTTTTTGGATTCCATTAAGAACTGCATTCATGAGATAGGATGTATTCGTTAGTGAAAGCTCCCTCTTTTCTTCCATAAGTAATGAATTATATCATAATTATCCCAGTTGCTCAAGCCAGGAAATAGAAAATCATTTTGATTTCCCTCCCTTAATTTTAAATATGTCGAATCACCATCAATCTATCCTATTATTCTATCCTCAATGCAATTATATATGCCAAGGATCTCATTTCTTGCTTAAATTATTGACCCAAACAGGTGTGTTTCAATCTTCTACATTGCCATGGAAGCAATCTATTTAAAACACACATTTGATTATGTAACACTGTGCTGCAAACCTTTTATGGCCAATATTTGTTACAGTATGTAGTCTAAAGTTCTTGTCCTGGTATAAAAGGCCCTAGAACATCCTTTCATTGCTTACTTCTCAGCCTCCTCCTTTGCCAGATGCCTCCTTTTGTCCATGTTATTGCTTCTGCCTAAATCACTCTTCTTTTACTTATTCTGGCATATTTCTGGCAAAACTCAACTCTAGTCTCTTTAGAAGACTTTTCTCAACTCACACTTCTAATCTAATTTATATAGTTCTTTCCTATGTTTTGGTTATGTTTTTGCTAGTCAGCCACATATAACTGCTTTACAATTCTCTTAATATACTGAGTAATGCTAAAGGTATATTCCATGTATTATGTATCCTATAAGCCAACATGATGCCTCTAACAAAGGAGGTGATGCAAAATGATTGTTGAATTTTAACTAAATGAGTTTTTCATTTTTGGTCTGTAATACCTCAAAGGCATAGTTATAATTAGGAAATGGAAATAATTATATAATCTGATATGGACCAATGTGATGATTTTTGTGAGATGAGTTTTTCCTGTAATTTTTGAACAAGAATTTGAGTCTGACTACATAATAAAATATAACACAGCTGTGAATCTCAACTCTATTTGTTCCTGGATGCATAGCCTACCAGAATGTCCAGTTTCTCCTCTGTTAAAGGTAAGTTTTCAAAAGTATTTATTGTACTGCCTCATTGTAATGATTAGGTTAATGAACGTGAAGGTGCTTAGCATAGCAGGTCTATAATGAAGATATACCAAATACATTTTAAAAAATGGACAAAGGAATGCAATTCGGTTTGAATTCAGTTTAATTAGTCTGTAATTCTGTAACCTTTGGGAAGGGACCTAATTTCCAAAGTGTCAGCTTCACCATGGCAAAAACAGTAAGGCTATTGTGAACATACTTTTTAACTGAAGTATAGCTGATGTACAATATTATGTTTCAGGTGTACAACATAGTGATTCACAATTTTTAAAGGTGATGTTCCATTTATAGTTATTTTAAAATATTGGCTATAGTTATTTTTAAATATTTTAAAATACTTCCTGTGTTGTACTATAGTTCCTTGTAGCTTATTTATTTTATGCATAGTAATTTGTATCTCTTAAACTCCTACCCCTATGTTGCCCCTCTCCCTTCCCCACTGGCAACCACTAGTTGGTTTTCTATGTCTATGAGTCTGTTTCTTCTTCATTGTATTCACTACTTTATTGTATTTTACAGATTCTACATATAAGCAGTATCATACAGTATGTCTCTCTGACTTATTTCACTTATCATAATGCCCTCCAATTCTATTCATGTTGTTGCCAGTGGCAAAAATTTTATTTTATATACATATATATATATTTATATTTATATATATATATGTATATATACACACACATACACACCATGGAATACTACTCGTCCATAAAATAAAATTTTTGTCATATATATATATATATACACATATATATATACGTATACATACACACACACACACACATATATATACATATTATATAATCTACCCATTTATCTCTTGAAGGACACTTAGGTTGATACCATAGCTTGGCAATGGTAAATAATGCTACTGTGAACATTGGGGCACATGTATCTTTTTGAATTAGTATTTTTTCTGCACTATTTGGGATTGTTTTTAGTATGTTTTTTTATTGAAGTATAGTCAGTTGACAATGTTGTCTCAATTTCTGGTGTACAGCACAATGCTTTAGTCACAGATGAACATATATATATTCATTTTCATATTTTTTTTCACCATAAGTTACTATAAGATACTGAATATAGTTCCCTGTGCTATACAGTATAAACTTGTTGTTTATCTATTTTATATATATTAGTTAGTATCTGTAAATCTCAAACTCCCAATTTATCCCTTCCCACTCTACCCCTCCTGGTAACCATAAGTTTGTATTCTGTGTGTTATGAGTCTGTTTCTGTTTTGTAAATAAATGTCCTTTTTTTTTTTAGATTCCACATATAAGTGATATCATATGGTATTTTTTTTCTCTTTCTGGCTTAATTCTTTTAGAGTGGCTTTCTCCACATCCATCCATGTTGCTGCAAATGGCATTTTATTATTTTTAATGGCTATGTATTATTCCATTGTATAAATATACCACAGCTTTCTTATCTAGTCATTTTTCAGTGGACATTTAGGTTGTTTCCATGTCTTGACTATTATAAATAGTGCTTCTATGAACATTGGGGTGCATATATCTTTTTAAATTAAGGTTCCCTCTGGAAATATGCCCAGGAGTGGGATTGCTGGATCATATGGTAGTCTGTTTTTAGTATTTTGAGGAATCTGTATACTGTTTTCTGTAATAACTGCACCAGACTACATGCCCACCAACAATGTAGGAGGGTTCCCTTTTCTCTACAGCCTCTCCAGCATTTATCATTTGTGGACTTTTGAATGATGGCCATTCTGACTGGTGTGAGGTGATACCTCATTGTAGTTTTGATTAGCATTTCTCTGATAATTATTGAACATTTTTTCATGTGCCTATTGGCCATTTGTATGTCTTCATTGGAGAATTGCTTGTTTAGGTCTTCTGCCCATTTTTGGAATGGGTTGGTTGGTCTTTTTCTTATTAAGTTGTATTAATTCTTAAATTTTGGTAGAATTCACCAGTAAAGCTATCTGGTTCTGGGCTTTTATTTTCTAAGAAAATTTTTATTTCTGATTTAAACTCTTGTTACTGGTTGTTCAGATTTTTTATTTCTTCATGATTTAGTGTTGTTAACTTATATTTTTTCTGGGAATTTATTCATTTCTTCTGGGTTATGCAGTTGCTCGAATACAACTATTCGAAGTAGGTGCCTATGATCCTCCATATTTCTGTGGTATCAGTTGTAATGTCTTTTTCATTTCTGATTTTGAGTCTTGCTTTGAGTCTTTGCTTATCTCTGGATTCAGTCTGGGGATCATGTACCTGGCTGGCTGTCTCTCTTTCCAGATTTGAAATTTTTTAGCCATTATTTCTTTAAATTTGCTTTCTGTCCCTTTCTTTTCTTGTAGATTCCAATAGTGTGTGGGCTTACTTTTTGGATAGTGACCCAAAATATTGTAAGTGCTCTTAATTTTTTTTTTCATTTTTTTCTCTTTTGGGTAATTTCAAGAAGCCTGTTTTCAAATTTGCATACTTTTTCTTCTATTTGATCAAGTCAGCTGTTGAAGCTCTTTATCACATTTTTCATTTCATTCATTGTGTTCTGCTCCAGAATTTCTATTTGGTTCTACCTTAGGATTTCTATCCTTTTTGAAATTCTTGTTTTTTCATGTATTTTCCTGAATTCATTCGGTTGTCTAAATGGGTTCTCTTGAGTCTCAAGAGCTTCCTTAAAATTATTTTGAATTCTTTTTTAGGTAACTCATAGTTCTCCATCCTTTGGAGTTAGTTAAAGAAAAATCATGGTGTTCCTTTGTTTTTTATGTTTTCTAGTGGCTTTGTGTTGATGCATGCACTATTGAGGAAGCAGTTACATTTTTCTGACTGGCTTCAGCTTGGAAAGATTTTCACCTGCAGGTGGCTACAATGGCACTGGCTAGGAGAGGTGCAGTGTCTGATTCTGGGAAGAATGAAGTGTTCTAGTCTCTTAGTTCCTTCGTTTGAGGTTATTGTCAGTAAATACTGTAGGGATCATTGGTAACCAAGGCTGCAGGTATCTTCAGTGGCCGTGATGACCAGGGATGTTGAGGCCCTTGTTGATGAAGGTTGGGGCCTCCTTTTCTCCTTTTTGCTTGTGGAGGGAATTTCTTGTTGCAGGGATCCCTCTTGATGTCAGTTTGGGTGCATTGACATGCAGAGAAGCCGGAGAGCCAGCTGGGGTCCTGAGTTCAGGGCTGTGCAGAACGACCCAGGCACCTGGATGCTGGAGCACAGGCACAGTTGCTCTAGCAGTAGCACCAGTGTTTGAGGTGTGGGCATGTGCAGATAGCCCATGAAACCAGGCTCTGGGGCTCACTGCTGTGACTTGGGCCCTAGGGGCATGATGCCACAATGGCACGGGTCCAGAATGATGCATAAGCAGCCTGGGCCCCCTGGGTGTTGTGCAGCAGCGGTGTGGAACCAGGATGGCCAGTCAAAGGTCTGACTCAGGACCCCAGCTCTGCTGCTGCAGGGCGAGGTTGCAGAGCAGTTGTGCAGCCCAGTAATAGTGTGTCACTGCTGGGCACAGAGTTCTCTGTTCTCTTACTATTTTCTAATTGTATGACTGACTTGGCAAAGTTTTAATATACATGACTTTTTTTATCTGAAGGACAACCGAATGGGCTTTAATTCTGAGGTACCCCAGTGACACACCACGTTAAATATTACTAGTGGAAACTGAAAATGTCTTCAGTAAGACAGTACTGTCACAGCCCCACTGTATTTGTTTTAACCTGTCTTTCTATGTTGAACTAAGATTGATTTGTTGTAAAATTGTTGCAGTTTCAGGGCAATTATTGTGACGATTTTAAAAAATTCCTTTTAACATTGTTTATATTTGGAAGATGTTTAAAGATGTGATCAATGGTGCCTTATTTGAGTGGTAGAGACAAATTGATAATGCTTATTTCAGTAATGAATAAATTAACAAAGTAATAATAACCATTGTAAAGAAATAAAATATTTCCTTTGGAGCAGTGGTAAAAAATTTCAAAATTCTACAATTCAAAGTTTTACCTTACCACTAAGCACTCCGGAATTTATAAACATCCTTCTCTGGTTTTGTACTATCTTCTTTCCATCTTAGATTACCCAAACCCTTTCATTACTTCTAATTTATTGTAACAAAGTAGAACTTTTAAGAGATATAGACTACCTATAGCAAAAACATTCAATGTTTTTATTAGTTACTTTCTTGCACTCTTGGAATTCAGTTCTTCTAGTGGCTCTTAGTTGAATGCGTCTTTTCTGTAACAAACTCCATACAATTTGTTTCCTTGTTTTTATATTGCATTCCTGCATAAAATGAATAATACTCTCTTAGCTTTATTATCTACACCTAGATCTCTCCTCTGATTTAGCTACAAAATCTAGCATTTATTCTGTTAAATGACTCTACACTGTCCAGGTAAAGGGACATAGTAGTTCTTTTTCTGTCCCGAATGTGTCAGTTATATAAGGCTGAACCTTTCACAAAGATAGTGATGCAACTTGGTTTTGAAAGAATGTAAATGCTTTCCCTTTCAAAACATTTTAAAACAGGTTCAACCTTGGATTATGGATTTATAACAAGGATGCATGATTTCAACTGTGTGCCCTGGGGGAAAATGCTTAACCTATCATTCAGTTGTCTAACCTTCCCTAAGCCTTAATTTCATTCTATACAGCAAATCTTTTTAGAATGTAAGAAAATAAGGATGTTTTATATTTAGTATGAATTTCTTATTTTGCAACGTGTATATTATCCTTGTCATTGATTCCAAACATGCTTCCTATCTTTATTTCTGTTACTGAAATCTGATACATTTACCCTGTCTCTTCTCAAATCTCATCTCCTATGTGAAGCTCTCTTCTCCCCAGATACTTTGGTCTCTAAGTGAAGTCTCATAGCATCTTTATCCTTCTCATTGGACTTAAAATGAAATCTCATTGAAGACAGTTATTTCATTTAACTATTTAATCCTAACACCCTGCCTATTGCATAAAAAGCTGGAAAATTGCTTGCTAAAAAGAACTAAAAACTTATTGTCAGTGATTGCTTTTGGTTGCTAAAAAGTACTAAAAACTTATTGTCAGTGATTGCTTTTGGTTATGCTATATTTAGTAGCATTTGCAAGCTATGAGTTTTTTATTTCATGTTTATAATCAGTCTCAACCTAATAGAAGATAAATAAAAATATTTAAATAACATCATTGCTCTAAACACATACAAAAATGCTTCTAGGATATTAGAAAAGCACATTGAAATATACAGGCCCAGTTTTGCTCTCTTTGCTGTATATAAACAACTACCATAGGCATTTCCTTGTACAGTGTGGATTGTTTAAATACATTAAAATGGTAATTATTCTTTCCTTTGTGATTTATAGTTAAATAAGTATATAGTACATTCACAACAGAATTATACTTTTTAATGGACTTTCTATCTTGATTGCAAATGCCATAGCAATTAATAAAAATGTAAATATATATATACCACATAACTCATTTTTTACATACAATACAATTAATTAGTTTCAGCCATTTTGTTTGGGACCATGGATGTACTCTCTGATCAGACGTAAGTACTGGCCAGTTAGCTAACAGCCTCCAGCTATTTATGATTTAAGAGGCCCCTATTGCTCTCCTGCCTGATTGCTCTCAACAACAAGGCCAAGAAAACTTAGCCTTTTAAGGCGTTAGGAATGCTATGTCATACACTCACTTTCTTGCATTTACCAGTTAATATTTGCCTTGGAGCTCTCCACTGGGTTGGCCAAGACCCACTTGTATCATAATCTGAGGTTCTTCTTAAGCAATCCTGCTTTATCCTTCCTTCACCTTTTTACAGGTTTAATCCCACAATAGGCCATTTCCATTCTTAATTCTGTACCAGCATCTGCTTTTTGGAGGATCTGACACAGCAGACCCAGAGTAGGGTTTGGGGACTGCATCACTCTACTGAACAACAAGGTCACATTCCAGGGGCTTCATGAGACATAGATAATTCCTAGCACAAAGTGTTGCCTCCTCTGCTATAATTCTCACTGGCAGTGATTTAAGAACTTAAGAGAATGTTTTGGTATGTCATTTTAGTGATTTAGGATTTTGAAAACTGCAGGAAGAATCATGCCAAGAATTTTGGCTCCCTAGACTCTTCTGAATGCTCAAAGCCTGAAAAGAGAACCTCCCTGTTAAAAGATACTACTCTCCAGAGCCTAAGAAAACATCACTATCCAAGGATACTCCAGAGGCCTCTTCCTCAGAAGTCAACAGGAACCCCATCAGGATTTGCCTTTCTTCATCTTCCGGCTGCCAGACAGGTAACTAAGGTTAAGTACCAGTATAACCCACCCAGCAACATCTGGGCCTGATAAAGAGGGACACTACTGCACCTCAGAGGAGCTCTTAGCCCACATTAACTGAGGTTTGAGGGAGTTCTTAGGGGACTAGATTTTGAGGGTACTTTAATCAAGGGGGCTGGAACATAGGACTTGATAAGGGAGAGATTAATGACTTGAGCTCCCATCCTTGAGACAGAATTTAACATCTTTGACAAATACCCTAGGGCACAGAGCAAACTCTTCACTAGAGTGACTTCTAGTAACTTGGACAAAGTACAGCCTATCCTTAGTGAAGCTGAAATGCCAGAATTGCCAATCCAAATGATTGAAAAAAAGCAAAAGGCTCAGGGAATTGGGCATGGGGGGGGATGGAGGTACTTTGTAAAGCCAAAAGATTCACTAGAGTACCCTGTCGTATAGGAGGATGCAGATAACACATTATGCAATGAGACTATCAAGTGTGTACTGGTGAGGGACCCTGCAGGTCAGGGCTGACAGCAGATAGGAAAGACTATTGATGAGTCTGGCTCATCGATAGCAGTGGGGATTATGAGACCCCAAAGCAACAGAATTTCACAAAACATTGCATCTGGCCACGGAGCCCACTTTATAGCAAAGGAATTACAAGAGTAGGCCTATGACCATGGAATTCACTGGATTTACCATACATTGTGTTATCCAGAGGTAAGTAGCATGAGAAAGCAGGGTGATGGCCTACAACAGGTGCAGCAGCAGTGCCTTCTTATTGGCAATGCCCTCCAAGATACGATACACACACTTAATTACAGAACCCTCTATGGCCTTGTGCCCACAGTAGGAAGAACACATAGGTCTGATACCAGGGGATAATTACCAGTTACTCTCCATGACCCACTGTGGAACCTTCTCTGGCCAAGCAGCATACAAGGGCTCCCCAGATTACAAGCTGTGGCCATCACCTGGCACCTCTGACTTTTTTCTGGAGATGTACAGACGAGAAGAGGAGTCACAATGTAAGCAGGAATGGTTGACCCTGGTCAGCAGGAGGAGGTAAGACTGCTGTTAAACAATTGAGGGAAGGAAGGTTACTTACAGAACTCGGGATCCCCTTGGGAAACTACTGGTATTCCCTTCCCAACTGTGAATACAAAGTGCAGCATCCTGGTCTGATAAGGGAATAATTTCCAGGACCTCCGAACTCTTAGGAATGAGGATTTGAGTAACACCATCAGGTAAGCCCTGAGACCAGGGGATGACTAAGGGAAGAAAAGAATTTAAAATGGTTAGTGGAGAAGGGAGGTGATGAGTACCAGTTACACACCAGATCGCACCACAGTGGTGTTGCAGTTTATCCTTCTCTCTTAAGTCTTCCATCAGGCCCACTGGAACTTCGGAGCCCCTGCCAAAACATAAGGTCCAGGAGATGGTCTCCGCTGTGCATGGAGGTGTGCTGCTCAGATCTTCAGGTAAGAAATAAGTCACCAGTGAACTGGACAGATCAACCAGTGGCTGAGTCTGTTAGAGGTACTAAAGCTTGCACATTTTGCCTAATGCAGGACTCCTCTAACAGGCAGTCTTTGCTCCGAAGCTCCTGTTAGAATGCTGAGAATCTGTCAGATCCCACAGCACGATGTAAGCTGCTGAAGGCCTCACCCTACTGCTCCCGTTTCCTTTCTGCTGCAGAGGTGTCAGGCCTGCAGCGCCATCCAAAGACCTTTCCTGCTGAATTGCTAGTCAACTCCCTTCTTGCTTTCACAGGCATTATGCCTTGATAAAACTCTTGCTCTGCTAACTCCATTTCAGTTTCTGCTTCTCACGGGACCTAGGGAACACAATAGCTATGTTAACTTAATGGTTGTCTCAGAGGGTTTTAATTTCATACATCCCGGGACGCTTCAGAAATGAGTCCCACACAGGTCTTGCTCAGGATCTGGGATAACATAGCTTGCCTCCTCCATCTCTACTGCATCTCATCAGGAAGCAGCAGTGATAGATTCTTAATTCAGTTAAGCCTTCTAGCTCTGTAGTCTTGAGCTGACGAGACTACAATCCTCTTCTTCAGTCAGTTTGCTATAAAAACAAGCAGCTCTTATTCTTGACAGAACACATAATTTTTTTAACATTATTCAGTAAGAGTTTAAAACGTAATTCTTCACCACCATTCATAACTAGTATTAATAACTACAGAACAATGTAGGTGAAAAGTAGAAGTAGGCATTTTGAAGATACATAAATATGATTTATAGGAAAACTTTAAAGCCTTAAAAACTGACTGGATGCAATTTTCTTATTCTCGGTAATGCAAGTTGGTGATTTTTCTTTCTAGTCTTTTTGTATTACCTCATTTTATTAATTTAGAGAAGACTCACCAGTTTTGTTGAATTAAAAAAAAAAAACCTCCTTAAACTTCTTTGAGGTCAGCTGATGTATGAGCCCAAGAATCACAGCCATTACGCACATCCTTAAAATTACAGAATAAAATAGACTCCTCCTTTGAGATCCTTTGAGATAAAAACAGGCAGGTTAAAAAGTGGCTATATGGGGAAAATATGCTATAGTTTAGTAGTTAAATACAGTACAGTGATGAAAGCTCATGTGAACAAAATCTGGATATAATTAATAAGGTATAGGTTTAAAGAAATTGCTACCAGAAAAAAATGGTAAGAATAACTATTTACACTATGAGTTTCCTAAAGTAAAATACTGGATCTTTGCCATTTTTTAGAAATAGGGTATACAATATATATATATTTGAAACACACTTTAACGTTTAGGGAAGAGATTGTTACTTATACTAGAATGCAATGTAGGCACTAAGCAGTATAACCTGCATCCTGAATCACAGTGGGATTGAATTAACTACTAAGCACTGTTTGTTTTGCCCACAAACATATTTGAATTGAGGGTTCTGGAGGAGACCACCATAATTATAGAAAAAGAGAAATCAGTTTAAAGAAGGAAATTCTCTGAAAGGAAAACAGAGGCCAAAGGTATATATGATTTTCTGTATTCGCATTAACAATCTAATTCAACATGCCATTTGAGTATCAGCAAAAGTATTCTGCTGAATCTGTTCTAGAAATACTCATTTAAAAAAATCAAGGATAACTGACTCTTTGCACTGATATATCTGCCTGTAAGTCTAATTATTTCCTTAGTACATACTCCTTTGTTCAACTTCAGTATTTCTTTTCTTTCTTTCTTCCCCACCTTTCAAACACATTTCCTCTTACCCCATCATGTAGCATGTTATTATTAAAGTTAACTTGGGGCCCTAACTGTTCACTGCAATGGAAAATGTATTCTCAATTACTGTAATTGTTGCATTCTCTGAAAACTGGCTGGCTGAATTAGATTTATTGTGCATAGTACGGATATTATACTTCATTTACTACTTACCTGTGAAACATATAAATGTTACATTAAAATAACTTCATGAAAGTTAAATAAATCCATTTTCTGAGCTAAATGAACCAAAACCATCCCACATATGTGGGCTAAAAAAGATCAAGACTTTAAAAAGGCTGATATCAGTTACGAATGAATTAAGATTAGCTTGGGATCAGTGAACAAATAAAATACAACAAAACCAATAATCAAAACTTTTGATTTGTAAAGATTTGGGGATTAAGGAAGACATAATAGATTTTAGACATACAATGATATAGAGTACCAGTGTTAATTATATGAAGAGCAAGGAAGAGTATGGTCTGTGATATTACTGAAGGAACCATGTACTTTTCATTAAAGAAGCAGATCAGTGTTCTAAAGAATGAAAATTGTTCAGTATTAGTTATTTCACTCACATATCTGATTGAAAAATCATGCCTAAATAAAGTTAAATGATATGATCATACTGATAAATACAGTTATTGAAGGCTTACTGTCAGGAATCTCCTTCAGTACATAGAAATTGCTCATATTAGCAGTCACATTGTATAAATGAGAGAACAGACTCTTGAAGATATTAATCAAGGTAACAACTAATGAGCTTTGGAGCCAAAGTATAACCCAGGTAGTTATTTCAGGCTGTGCTAAAGCCAGACTAAGCTCTACCACATGAAATTCTCAGTTGTATATAACTTGAGTTTCTGTTTTATATTATATGGATTCAACTCTACAAGTAGTATTGGGAGATAATGTTCTTTAAGCAGCTCTTTGAAATTTTGTTTTTACATGAACTTAATAGATTTTAATGATATTATATGTACTTACAATGACAACTAAAAAGTATTTTCACAGAAATTCAGATAGACATAAAGTTACCACAATGCAAATGTGTCTATGTGTTTCCTTAATCATTGGTGTGTCTGACCATATTTCATCTCTATTGGTTTTGTATAGTAGTTGTCTTTAGCTGAAAAGTAGAAGGGCTAATCTATCACAGTTTGAATTATGCCAAGTTATAGTGATGCTTTTAATTTTTAATACATATTTACTATGTGAGTCTTCGTCAAGTATTTTGGGGTCCTTGGGATAAAATTATGAATATGAAATTATCCATGCCCTCAAGATAAATGTTTATGTTTATTATTAAAAGTTTTTAAAATATTCTAAATTCAGTTGTACATTTTGGAATTTATAATTTTTAGTAGAATAAACAAGGGAGTAACTAAAGAAAAAGTCAATACAGGACAGTTTTTTTTTAATCTAACTATTTTAGTGCATAGATAAATTTTAAGCTAACTTTAGGTAAGTCTGGTCTTAAGATCATGATAGTAAAAGCTGATACTTAAGATGTAGTATATTTCCCAAAAATTGGTTTTAAATTGATGACTCTTTGCCAACTGTTAAGTTTTCTACTTTGAAACATAGCATAACAACAGTCCTCCAAAACCTGTTAATCAATTGGGCAAAGCAGCCTTTAGTTTTGCCTATTTATAGAGCAAATAACTATGCCTTGTTTTATAAATCCCACTATTTTTTGTATTATGTGTTATTGTATTTCACTGATTCTTCCCCTTTATGGTATCATCATAGAAGAAATTGTGTTTAGACTTGCAGCTAAATCCCAAAACAATTTTGTACATATATATACTTGTTGCTGAAGGCAAAATTATTTCTATAATACATGTGTCCTTTTAGGGGGCCCCTTTCAGTACATTGTGCACATGAATTGTGTGTAAAGCACAAGGATGCAGTATGTGTTGTTTGCAGTGTGATCCTGTCTTAATTTTCCTTTTCTATTTTGCACTCTGTCTCCTTTGCTTCTCAGAAATCAATACTGTGATGGAATGGTTTAAAATATTCACAAAGTTGTCAGTATTTGAATCAGATGTAATAATGGTGTTAGCTATATCAGAATTTTTTTTCAAAATGAAAAGAACGTTACTATTTGAAGATTGCAAAAATACACATTTCTTGAAAAAAAACAAAAGTGTAAATGTTTTTAAAATTTAGATCAATCAACTAGGAAAAACCACTTTTAGAATTTTGAAAGACATCCTTTAGGATATCTCCATTTTACTTTTTCTGATGTCTTTATTTCAGTGAAACAAAGAAACTTTCAGCTTTCCCATATTTAGACTTCCTGATGTTTGAGAGTCTTTTTTTTTTTATCATTTCCTTTCTTTTTAGGGGGAATTCGTTAACCATTCTTTTAGGGTAAGTAAGTCGAAGACAAATTGTCTTAATTTTCCTTCACCTTAGAATGTCTATTTTTCATTTTCATTTCTCAAGGATGTTTTCACTGGGTATAGGATTCTGGTATGACAGCTCTTTTCTTTTAGCACCTGAAAAATGTTCTGTCACTTTTTTTCTGGTCTCTGTGGGTTCTGATGAGAAACCTGCTGTCATTAAAATTGTTTTTCCCCACAGGGGAAATTTCTCTCACTGATTTTTTTTTCTAATTTTCAGAAGTTTGATTACGATACATCTTGATGAGGATTTCTTTAGATATCCTCTTTGGAGTTTGCTTAGAATTCTGACTCTCTAGATTACTTTGACAAATGTGGGAACCGCCAGCTATTTCTTTGAAAACTTTCAGCCCTGCCATCTGTGTCCTCTTCTGGGATGCCAGTGACCTGAATGTTAGACATTTTAAATAGTCTTGCAGATCTCTGATGCTTTGTTAACTTTTTTTTTTCCAGTGTATATTCTTGCTGTTATTTAATTTCTATTGTTTTTGTCTTACAGGTCACTTATTCTTTCCTTTGCCCCTTCAGTCACTTATTCTTTCCTTTGCCCCTTCATTCTGCTGTTTTCCACTGAACTTTTTATTTAGATATTATGTTATTCAGTTCTAGCACTTGCATTTGGTTCTTCTTTATACTACCTTTAATCTTTGCTGAGACTATTTTAAATCTGTTTCAAGCATGTTTGTAATTGCTTATTGAAACATTTTTATTATGGCTGCTTTATACTCTGTCAGTCAGAGCACTTTAACTCCTCATTTTAGTGTTGGCATTTATTGTCTTTTTGTTTCAGTTTAAAATCTTCCTAATTCTTGATATAAGAAGTGAATTTTTATTGTAAGCTGGGTATTTTGCATTTTACAGATGAGACTGTGTCTTAAATATGACATCTGTTGAAATAAAACAGTGCTCTGGCAGGAGAAGGAGGTGCACCACTTAATTACTACCAGGGGCTATGCAAATTCAGGTTCTGCTTGTGGCTTCCACAGCCACTGTGGGAATGAGGAGCTAGTTACTGCTGCGAGTGGTCAAAGTCCTGTCTCTGCACTAGGCCTTCTCTGACAACACCACAGGGGAGGAGGAGAGTTGCCACATTTGTTGGGCAGAGGTGGATGTTCAAGACCTCTACATAGGCTCACTAACATCTCTGGGAGAAGGGAGGTTTATGACAGTCCAGCAAGGAAGGAAGTCCTCACTCTCTACTTGGACCTCTTTGACCCCACCTTGGCAAGGGGCTCGGAACGCCTTGTTACAGTCTAGCAAGTGTGGAATTTGGGGCTTCCCCTTCAGCCTTTGCTGGCATGGGTGGCAGTGGGGCCACAAGTATTTGGCATAAAATGGTTATTTTCTAAAAGTTTTTCTTTTCCAGTGTTTTAGCTAGGGAGAGGAATCTTTTTAGTGTTGCTGGGTCCCTGGCATCTTTAGCAACAAGCATGACATATGTGAAGCAAAATGCGTGGATAACTATGAATAAGGAAGAATTTGAAATGCATATTGAATATTTTTGGTTGTTAAATTTAAAGAAGTAGTTTTATAGATCATAAGGCAATACTTTTTTCTAATTTTTATATTTTACATTAAATGAACCTAAGGCTATTAAAGAGGTAAGACCCACATTGTCTTCTTGGTTAACAGCTTATCTTTGAAACTTCACCGTTATATTTTGAGAAAATGTATTATTCATAATTTATCCTTTTTGTGTAATTTAAGGCAAAAATATCTAATGCTATATATGTTTAAAAATAGACTTTCAAAACATTTCATAAGTAGATACAGTTACAAATGTCCTTTACTCACAACGTGTACTTTTATAACTCAAAATATTAACGAAATTATGTTAAATATCTGTTTGGACTTTTAAGAGTTACCACTCTCCTGTAAGTGTAATGTCACATCCATTTAGTATCAGCTGAATGCTGTATTTCCCACATTTTACTAAAGGGGGGTGGGAGATAGGGAGAGAATGAAAGAGGAAATGTGAGCAGGGAACAGAAATGGAGGAGAGGAAGAAGGAAGGATTATTATCCAAATCAAACAGCTCTGAAATGTCAACTATCAGAGTCCTCTCTTGGTATCAATATTCTGTTCTGCAACATTTTTCACAGCCAAGGTCCTGGAGGAGTACAGCCTTTAAAATGTGCTGTAGAATATTTCTTAGCAGAAACTTTTGAATTATGCCACCAGATGAAAAATTTTCTCCAGTAGGGCTATTTGTTGAAATACAGAATCAATATTTTACCTATGTGGTTGAAATATAAAATTTACACTTTTGTAGGTCAGTGGAGTAGAATATTATTAATATCACAAGTTGATTTATGTTAAACAAAGTATTCTTAAAATACTAAATTTCAGCTCTTTGGAGTGGCTTTATGACTTGCTTAATGATTATAGCTGTGATTTAATTAAATCTGTTTCAGAACTTACTTTTTGGACATTAAGATTATAATCTTAATCTACTTTTTTTTTCTGGATGCAGTTTTTGAAGCTTCAGTTTCTTATGATAAACTAAGGTTTTAGTCATTTGACCATTTCTTATTTTTTAATACCATAGAGAGTTGACTTAGAAAATTCATAGCCATTAAAGTACCAACCCCTTAAATTCTCATTTTACCTGCAGTTCAGAACAAAACTCTAAGCAATAATACAGGGAACAACTGTAATTGTTGGTTGTTGTTTCTATCCAATAAAGATTCTTTATCCTGATTACCTGGTAATTGGTTAGTCTATCCTCAATTCTCAAGGTATTGATTCAAATTAATTCATATTGAATAGTATTTTTTCCCTTAGCCCAGTAGATTTCTTTTTAATAATTAAACAAAATATTTAGGGCCCACTATTATCTTGTCAGCTTTGGTTTCCTTCGAGAGGGTTTCTTAGAAAGGCCCCAATTTTCTTTATCCTAACTATAAAACAGAAACCCTATAAAATCTATTTTCTTTCCAGCTGCATAAGTATTTGTTTTTGAAGAGTGATGTCAGCTAGGTCGTCCCAGCACTCGTACCCCACACCCATGATTAAACAACTATCTGCCAGTGAAAATACCTCTGTGCTACCACAAAGGACAATTATAAGCAGCGGCAACCCAGTAATACAGAAAAACAAGAACGACTGTATAAAAGTACAAAAACATTTTACCTACATTGCCTCCTCTTCCAGGCCAGTACTGTACAAGCCAAGAGGAATCCCCTCAGCCACTGCTTAGCCACAAGGGGAAAAGGTGGGCAGAACTTCAGGAATCTTTGCCACTGAGAAGCCCACAGTGGCACATCTCCCTTTTAACCCCATCCCCCATGGCAGAACTGGAAGAGAGCTTCAGCAACTAACTTAATCAGACAAACAAACCAACAAATTTGAAGATAAGTGACTTACAGTTACTCAGAGAAGAAAAACAGAGTGGAGGCAGCTTACAAGGTACAGAGAACACTTTTAAGCAAGCCGTATAAGAAGTATGGGTGTTCCAGGAAGAGGAGAGAAAGATACAGAAAGCTTATTTAAATAAATAACTGAAAACTACCCACATTGTGGGAGGGAAACAACATCCAGGAGCCTTTAGATACCAAAAAGTTGCCATAAAAGGTTAAACATATAGAGTTCTGTACCAAAGTATTAACATATCAATTATAAGTCAAAAATAAAGAATTTTGAAAGGAGCAAGAGAAAAGCAATTCATCACATACAAGGGAAACTAACATAAGTTTAGCAAGGGTTTTCTCAACACTACATTTTTAGGCCGAGAGAGAGTGAGATAATACAGTTAAAGAAAGAAATCTGCCAACCAAGAGTATCATATAACCTATAAAACTATGTAAGTGAAGTGATACAGTGCCTTCCTAGGAAACAAAAACTGAGGGAATTTGTCACTTCTAGACCTGCCTTAAATGAAATGCTTAAGGGATCGTCAAAAAGAAAAAAATGTTAAACAGCAACTTAAATATGTAAAATAGAGTAAAATAAGACTATAATGGTGGTGTGCAAATTCCCTATAACCCTAATATAAAAGTTAAAAGTAGTAATAATAATTGTAACTACAAAAATTTGATTAACAGATTCACAATACTAAAATAAATAAATAAGCTCTGACTTTTAGAAAAATTTGTGGGGAGGGCTAAATTGTATAGATTGTCTATGTAATTGAACTTAAATTCTTATCAAATTGAAGGTGATGGATATAAAAAAGATTTATATAAGCCTCATAGTCAGTATAAAGAAAAAAACTTCTTGTAGATTCACAAAAGATAGAAAGGAATGGAACCAAATCCCTACAAAAAACAGACAACAAAAAGCAAAGAATAAAAAAACTGCAAAACAGAAAAGAACTTACAATTGAAGTTTGTTCATTCTTACCAATAATTACCTTAAATATAAATAAACTCCCTAATCAAAAAGGATAGTAACTGAATGAATTAAAAAGAAAAACCAAGATCCAGTGATACTGTCTTCAGGAGACTAACCTTACATATAAAGACACACAGGCTGAAAGCAAAGGTAGTTAAAAATTTATTCTGTGTAAATGGTAACCAAAAGAGTAGGGATAGTTACACCTGTATCAGAAAGAATAAGCTTTAAGTAAAAAAAAAATCCAGGCACTCAAGAAGAATACTCTTCTAGAAGAATGACATTTTAGAAGAATGGCACTAAAGAAGGTCATTATATAATGATGAAAATTTCAATTTAATAGAGAAGTAATTGTAAATATAAACATACCCAACATCAGAGCACCCAGAAATATATTAAAATATTGTCAGATCTGAAGAGAAATGAACAGCAATACAGTTATAGTAGGAGACTTCAAAATCATACTTCCAATAATGGATAGACTATTCAGGCAGAAAAATCAGTAAGGAAACTGCTTACTTTAGCAACACTACAGAAAAAAATGGACCTGACAGACATACACAGAACATTTCACCCAACATGTGAAAAATACACTTTCTCCTCAAGCACACAAAATATTCTACAAGATATTTTGTAATCTAGCATGTGAACTAAGTCTTAAAAAAATAAGAATATAAAATAATAACAAGTATCTTCTCAGACTACAGTGGAATGAAACTAGAAATCAGTAACAGAAAAGAAACAGGAAAATTCACAAAAAAGGTGGAAACTGAATAACACATTCATGTACAACCATTGGGTAAAAGAGGAATAAAAGATGAATTTAAGAGATACTTTGAGATAAACTGTATTTTCATATTTATTGTACCTTATGAGGTGCAGCAAAAGCATCACTAAGGGGAAAGTTTATCTGCTCAAAACTTGTATTATAAAAGAAGAAAGATCTCAGTTAAACAATCTAACCTTTACAACTTAAGAAACTACAAAAGGAACAAATGAAATCCACAGTTAGCAGAAGGGAAGAAATAATAAAGATTATAGCCAAAATAAACAAGACTAGAAAATTGTTAAAATGTCCATATTATTCAGAGTGATCCATAGATGCAGTACAATCCATATCAAAATCACAAGCACATTCCTTAGGTAAATAGAAAAAAAAATTCTGAAATTCACATGGAACCATAAAATACTCCAAATAGCCAAAACAATACTGAACAACAAAGCTGGTAGAACCACACTTCCTGGTTTTGAATGATATTATAAAGCCATAGTAATCAAAACAGTATGGTACTGGCATAAAAACAGGCATATAGCCAAATGGAGCAGAATAGAGAAACCAGATAAATCCATGCTTTAATGGTCAACTGGTTTTGAACAAGGATACCAAGAACACACAATGGAAAGGATAGTCTCTTTAACAGTGGTGCTGAGAAAATTGGTTATCCACATACAGAAAAATGAAATGGGGCCCTTATTTTACACCATATACAAAAATCAACCCAAAATGAATTAAAGACTTAAACATAAGACATGAAACTATAAAATTACTATAAGAAAACAAAGTTCTTTGACATTGGTCTGGACAATTGTTTTTGGATATACAAAGCAAAAGCAATAAAAGCAAAAATAGACAAGTTGGATTGCATTGAACTAAAAAGCTTCTGCACAGCAAAGGAAACTATCAACAATATAAAAAGGCAACCTACCAAATGGGAGAAAAATCTGCAATTTATATATCTGATAAGGAGTTAACATCCAAAATATATGAGGAACTCACAATTCTATAGCAAGGAAAACATCCTGGTAAAAAATGATCAAGAGACTCTCAATAGACATTTCTACAAAGAGAACCTTCAAGTGGCTAAAAGTTAAATGAAAAGGTGTTCAGCACCATCATGCATAGGAAAATGCAAATCAAAACCACAATGAACTATCACTTCACACCTGTTAAAATGTCTGTCACAAAAAAAAAGACAAAAGATGTGTGGCAAGGATGTGGAAAAAGGGAATCGTACACTGTTCGTCAAAGAGTAAATTGGTACATCCATTATATTAAAACAGTAGGAAGTTTCCTCAAAAAGTTAAAAATATAACTACCTATGATCAAAAATCTCACTTCTAGATATATATCTAAAGGAAATGAAATCATTATGTCTAAGGAATATCTGCATTCCCATGTTCATTGCAGCATTACTTACAATAGCCAGGATATAGAAACAACCCTGAAATCCATTGATGAATGTATAAAATGAACGCAGGACACATACACATACTCAGAAACATTATTCAGTCTTTAAAAAAGGAGGAAATCCTATAACTGCAATAACATGAATGAACCTGGAGGACAGAATGCTAAATGAAGTAAGTTAGACACAGATACATACTGCATGGCATAGGTGGAATATGAAGTAGCCGAGGTTCATGGAAGCAGAGAGTAGAATGGTGGTTGCTGGGGTAGGGTGGAAGGGGGAAATGAATATTTGCCAAATACTGAAAAGGTTTTATTGTGCCAGATGAGTAAATTCTGGAGATCTAACGTACAGCAATGTTACTGTGGTTAACAATACTGTATTACCTACTTGAAATTTGTTTGAAGGATAGATTTTTCTGTTTTCACCAAAAAAACAAGACAAACAATGAAGTGATGGATAAATCAATTAGCTTGATTGTGGTGATTATTTCACAATGTGTACATGTGTCAAACCATCAAGTTGTACACCTTAAAGATAAAAATTATGTTATCTGTCAATCATACCTCAGTAAAGCTGAAAAATACATTCGTCTTTGTTTTAACATAGACTTTATGGCTGTTGAGTTACTGATCATTTCATGTTTAAAGTAGGTAAGAAAAAATAAAAGAGAATTATTGAAAGAACCAATACAAGGTTATCTTTCATATGAAAAATAGGATATTAAACTTACTAGATTTATTTAATAAAATATAGTGATTTACTATATAAGAGAAGAAAATAATTTGTTACAGTTTGAACAGTAAAATTTCATAATTTAACGTTAATATTTATTGGGTACTTAGTGCCAGGTACTCTATTGAGGGTGTTAAATGCATTATATTATTTTATTTTAATACTAGAAATTGGAGTTTAACTTTTCTCTTACTCCAGTGAGGAATATGAAACCTAGATTTGCTCAATAACTTTCTCAATATCTTACAGTTAGTGAACCAGGAATTAATTGCTGAGATTCTGACTTCAGTACCAGTACTCTTAACTGCTACCCTATCAATCTGATGGTGCTTAACCAGTCAAAGGATATTCTATAATGTAGTATCTTAGAAGTAATAAACTAAATAACTTCAATGATTATTTTGATATATTTACAGTTTATAATAACCAATGGCAACTAAAACAGATAATAAAACAATGATTTCTCTTCAAATTCCTTCTATACTGCGAAGAGGTGACCACAGACCCTTTCCCAGGACTGCTGTAACAGTCATGTGATTTAGCACATAAATACAGGTACGAGCTCTATCAAAACAGTGTGATGATCACTCCCTCCCCAACTTCTCTCCCTAAAAGAAATCTGTGTCAGTCCAGGGGGAGTCCATTTTTCCAGTTCATCAGAACACAAAACCAGTAAATCACCTTATATTCTCCTGTTTTTTTCATGGCCCACATTGTCACTTCAAGTCATTTCTATATTCACAATGTACCTACAGTATGATCACCTTTCACCACTTCCACTATCACCTCATGATCCAAGCCATCGCCACACCTGGATTATGCAAACAGTTCTCCCTGCTTTTATAAGTACTGTTAAAACAGCTCTCTATGTGGTCCTGGTGAGTCGTGTCTTGCCACTCTGTTCAAAATACATCTGTCATCTACCAAGGTTTCCAGGTGATTGTGAAAATAAGCACCCCAGCCAATTTTCTATGAACAGCTGGCAACTCCAGTTTAAGGTTTGGTCCAGCACCAAACATTCTGAATATTCCTCCACAGACAAGACTGCTCTCCTTACCTGTTCCATAAGAAAAGAGAATAACAGAAAATAGTGGTCCCATGGGGGGAGAACATTTTTATACTGTAAGTGCTCAGAGGAACTCTGGTGCTAGAATCTCTTGGGCGGATAATGGGAAGACAGGGGACTCTTATTGCTTGTTTTCCCTTCTTGACATTTGGCCTGTGTGAATTTCTGCTGTCCCTTAAAAAATGTCTGTTCTTTAGTCTATGTGCAGTGTGTCCTTGGAATTAGTCCAGAGACTTGGAACATGACAGGTGAATTCACATGGTATAACATCACCCTCATTGTCAATGATTAGTTCATATATGTTGATCAATAAGTATTATAGTTAATATTTACTGATGCTTCACAAAATTTTATATAGTATTTTATTTAATTCTTAGCCACCATATGACCTAGGAACTACTATTTTCATCCTGTTTTATAGTCAATAAAACATACATATTATGTATTTCATACATAATGATTTTCATGTGTGTATATATTTATTTTTTAGATATGTAAATCATGTGATGCCAGCCAAAAAAAGAGCTTAGCACTTTTTTTGAACCAAATAGTCTGGCTTTGGGGGGCTTTGTATGTAAAATCAACACCATGAAACTTTCCATATTACTGTTATTTAGAAAGGTGGTGAGGGGGAGGAGGTGTAAAGTAGTCACAAGACAGGGTGTAGCCTTTTTGTAGGTAATGGAGTGGTCACTTGCATAATTAATTAGGAAATTAATTAGGAAAATAAATAATGAAAATTTTATTTTAGAACTCAGGAAACTGACTCAGAATGGATTTGAAAGTGACAAAAGTGACTGGGAAAACCAGTTAGAAAGCTGTTGCAATATTATGTATGAAAGAAGTGATGATTAAAGAAATGTCTAGGAAGTAAAATAGATTGTACGTTTCATTACGTAAGCAGAAGCTGAGTTAATGGGAGGAGTCACGGATGACCCTGTATATGTGCCTAGGTGGAAGTTTGGAAGAGCACCTGAGATGGAGACCACAGGAATAGCATTATGTTATAGAAATGATTGTTAGTTCAGATACAGACAAGTAGGGGCTGAGATGCCCTTATGACAAAAATCAAGTAGCATATAGTATAACTAGTAGTAGGGTGGGTTGCATACAGTATCTTCTAAAATTAAAAAGGGTTGAGTTTATCAGACCTAGTAAGATTGGCCAGAATTAAACACAACAGAAGCTGTCTTTCAGGCTGGAAACCTATCCAAAAAAGCATGAGAATATATACACAGGCATTTATCATATTCATTAAAATCTGTTAACGATAACTCCTTTCAACCATCTTACCTTTAGGAACAGTCACACAAATAGGACCACCATACACAAATGTAGTCGCTAACCTAGCTTCCCTGGGAACATTACTTGCACCATGGCTGACAAAATTGTACTTTTAATTGTTCTGGTATGTGCTCTGCAACTAGACAACAGCTACCTCCACCTGCCACATGTAACTTCTAATTTATATATTATTTCTTTAGATGCGTATATAATTTTAAAGTTTTTGGTCATTTTGGTCACTTTTTCTAGTTGAAAGCTATTTTTCACCTCCTAAAATACTTAAGGATTTTTAACTCAGATGTGTTGTTTATTTCACAGGGTTATTCTCAGAAAGAAATTTCATTCCTACTATTTCCTAGTTCTTGAATACATGTGTGTTAGAATGGGAGAAGACATTTAAACATAACCTTCAACAATTGAAAGCAGTTACCAAATTATGCTTCAGAGA
This sequence comes from Vicugna pacos, assembly GCF_048564905.1. NCBI lineage: Eukaryota > Metazoa > Chordata > Mammalia > Artiodactyla > Camelidae > Vicugna > Vicugna pacos. The sequence continues at coordinate 18,237,959 of NC_133011.1, forward strand.
CAACTAGGTATAATAATTTAGCAAGCAGAGTGAAGCTCTGGGACAGAAATGCGATTTTTTTTTTTTTAGTAAGAAATGTACTCTAGAAGGTGATTTCATCAAGCTGGAGGGCTAGGATGCCTCAATGCTCAACATCCCCACAAAAAAAAAAAAAACAACAAAAGCAATCAACAACTACAAACTGAACATTCAAATAGCCCAGGGAAAGCTTCAGAATACAAAGAAAACTCAGCAAAATCCCTGCAAAGATCAATGGTCAAAAATGGCCTCATGGAAAAGTACAGGAAGCGTATTAGCTGCATTACCCCCACCCCCAACGTCAAGAGCAGCTCAGCATCAGCTGTGATCCTTTCATGTGAACTGTACCTCATGGGAAAAGGTCAATAGTATAGTCAAGAGTTTATTCTCAAAGGAATAATGGAAGCCTAAAAATATATCTCCAAAGTGCTGAATGAAATTATCTGCCAGTCTAGATTATGTACCCAGTAAAAATGTTTAAAATTGAAGGGAAAGTACAGACATTTTGTATAGCAAATAAACACTTAGGTCATCAGCTAACCTACATTAAAGGAAATTCCAAAAGCAGTTCTTAAGGCAGATGGAAAATAGTGTCAAATGGGATCATGGAGATGTATGAAGGAATGAAGAACAATGCAAGGGATTCATATTTGGTTAAATATGAACTGTATAAAAATAAAGAAGAAATGCACTCTATACAATGATTCTGTGATGTCCACAGCAGCCTCTCCATTGTCCCCCCAATCCATTCACAAAACTCTAAAATATGTTGGTTTATGTCATTTATGTTAAATTATTGCAATTGCCCCTAATATCCACAAGTCTTAATTGGACAGGAAGAACAAATCTGCCTCTTGCCTGCCTCTCTGGTGCTTTATTACTCCCTCTTTCCAAATTATGAATTCTGTTTCAAAGCACCTACCGTTCTTCAAATGAGTGAGGATATTTTAAGCCCTTTTTCATTTTCAAGGACTCCAACTTTGCCTCGTTCTTTAAAGCTCACTTTCATATTTATTCTAGTAAAGCTGCCTTGGCCCAACCCCTGTCTATCAGTGATTTGTTAGTAATTAGAGTTAAGTTTGCGCCAGGCGAACATTCTAGGCATTTACAAGACAGCCCTCTAGAGTTAGCTCTATCCATTGAAACTACATAATGAAGTGCTATCATGTCTCCCTCCCTGTTACACTGTGAGAACTCTTGACTGCAAGGAATGTGCCTTTTATTTCTATCCACGCAGTACCTACGGAGTGCCTAGGTTGTAGAAGGCACTCAGTAAATATTTGATGCACAAAGGACCAATGATGGGAATCTTGTATAGCATTTTCTAAACTCTTGAAAGAAAAAATACTAAATAAACATTCTGTAAAAATAATTCTGCATTGTAAATTTGGGAAACGTCAGGTTAAATACATTTAGCCAGTATATTTATAACAAGAACTCTGAAAGTTATATATATGCTAATTCACACTGTAGCTCTCGAAGAGATGGCTATTATATGTAGTGTCTGCCAAATTTGCCTCAGAACCTCCTTTTCACTTAACATCTGGAAAGTTTCAAGTTATTTTTCAGAATTCCATTTTGGAAAAACTGGGCTAGTCTATCCTACTCACTTAGCCAGAACATATTTTATTATTCCACTTAAAAAAATAAAGAGTGAATTAGTTTCTGTACATCTGTATCTTCTTACCATAATTCTTCATAAATAAAAATTTTACATTAAATTAGCATTTCTACTTCTGTAACACCTTTACAATGCAACTTCTTGAAATTTTCAAAACTTTCTATTTTGATATGGTCATAGAAAGCATACGGGAATGCTAGCTGGTTCACTGAAATAAGGAGATTAGTCAGGAGCAAAGGCTAATTTTTTTAGTATTGTCATGAGTATATGGTAAAAGCTATAACATCATATATAAAAATCATTATAATCTATTAATGATTGTTGTTAATGTAAATATCCCTTAAAATAGTACTTTCCTGAACAATTCTTTTTCATTTTGCTCAATAGCTTTGTTCAAATACATTAATACGTACAAAAATGGAGTCTGTTTTCTTTGTGAAGTGCTGGCTTGGAGTTTTTTTATGTTTTATTCAATAGATGATTTCTGAGTTGATTACTCAAGTGCTGAGTTACTTGTCAATAGATTCCATGCCTATAAGTAACTTCCATAATTATATAAAATATTTTAATGCCAAATATTCTAGCACTATTTTTCAATTACATAAATTACATATCCAAATATACCTACTTTAAGATTGATCTCCTACACTATGCCAACTGATGTGACTGGCATAAATCCTAACCTCTCAAGACTAACAGTTTAATAAGGTTTAAGGTAAATATAAATCTGTCTATACTCATGTGTCATTAAAATGCACAAGTTAAATGCTGTGTGTGCTTACAAGACAGAAATGTCATATTTTGGACAGGTAAGGGTTAAGTCAATCTTGATCAGAAAAGTGTCACAAAAGAACATAATTAAAGATTTTTTCCCTTAAAGAATAGATAGGATTTCAGAAGGCAAAGAGTTAGGAGAAGTCATTCCAAACCGAAGAGCTAACAGGTGCAACGGAATGAAGGAGGAAAAAGCATGAAACTTGTCTGGGAGCAGCTGGTTGTGCTGAACAACTACAGTATTACGTAAATGCACAGCAGAAGTGGGTAACAGACTGGAAGGTTCTGCTGAGGCCATTTTGTGGAATTATTTGAAAATGAGACACATGGACTTGTGTTTAATGTAATTGATACTTGGCTGTCATTTAAGGTGGTTGAGTAGGATAAGGTTAAATGAGTGTTGTACTTGAGGAACACTGATCAGCCATAGGATGAGTCAGAGTGTGGATGAGCCGGAGACAGGGAGACCAATTAAAAAAAAGGCAACAGGCAGCAGACTTGTGAGAGTTTAGAGGAGCTCATTAAGACTGGAATGAGAGCAATGAGGATGGAAAGGACAAGCCAAATTTGATACTTCGAGAATACTGACAGAGACAAAATAGGTGATGTTCAAAGTTATTCCATGTTTAGGTCAATATAGAAATTTAGATAAAATATAGAAAATGAAGTGAAAATTAGAATTTCCTAATGAGAATTCATTCATGGTTTTGCAACAGGTTGTTCCCCCAATTTTATTGAGGTATAACTGACAAATACATTGTATTAGACTAACGTGCACAACAGATATTTCTGAAGGTAAGTGATTTTATATTTTGTGTTGTTTAAAAATTTGCTGCATGTTTTCTTGATTAAGTTTAATTCTCTTATGTTGCCCTTCCCTGTAATATTCCATTGTTACTACATTTAAGTGCACATCATGTCCATGATTTAAAAAATTTCCTACATATATATGAATAGAGAAAAATACGTAGTATTTTAGGCATTTTCATCATTTTAATTAAATCTTATGTTGTTCCATAATTTGCTTCCCAGAACTATATGTTATGAGCTCTATCTGTATCGACATATATAAACCTGGTTAATCCATTGTTATATCTTGTATAGTCTAAATATCCCACAATTTATTTTTTATTTCCTTACAAATGAATGTTTAGATTATTTAAATAATGTAAAAAAGAATAAATAATGTAAAAGGAAAGAGCAAACTTTTTGTTTTGGAATGCCTTTAGATTTACAGTGAAGTTGAAAAGATGGTTCATAGAGTCCCTGAATAGCCCTCATCCCTGCATAAGCATCACCCGGTTTAGACTTCACCTAATGTTCTTAACATTACAGTGATATGTTTATTAAAGCTTAGAAAACAATATTCCTATTGTAAATTAATTTTTGAGAGCAAAACTATATTAATATGTATATAACCCAACAATTCTATCTCTGATAGGCAGTCTATAGAAATCAAACAGATAGGTAGCTAGATGGACAGATGGATAGACAGAGAGATAGATATATGTACACTTAGCATTTTTCAAGTATGAATAATTTAAATTACAATGCACTAATATATCATTTACAGAACCATTCCAACTGACATTGGGAATAATGGGGAGTTTTGTTTTGTCTTTCTTCTTCAGAGAATGTTCTTGTAAAATTACATGTTAAAAGCCTATAAACCAGACTGGTTATTGTCACGAAGATACTGAAAATAATTTCTTTGTCTTTGATATGTGCATGTCCTAGTCTAAGCATATTTAGATGTTTTTTAATTGCATGACAATTGCCAGTTAAAATGAATAACGTTAATTGCTATTAAAGACAACAATGGCTTGTGAGGACTTTGTCACAAGAAATGCTAGAAGAAACCCTAATATTTAAGAAAGTTAGAAGAAACCTTGGAAGCTACTCAGTTCCATACTCTTATTGTACAGAAGGGAAAACAAAGTGCTTGCAAAAGGAAATGAGTTTTCTCGGACCAAGCGGCCAACATCGTGGGGCGCTAAACCCAGGTCCTCTGATTCTCAGTCCAAAGCTTTTATTTCCACTGGAGGATACTGACTTTGGGTGGGAAAGAGAGCTGAGCTGAGGGTGGAAATATAAGATAAAGTTGCAGTTAATTGTATTTCATTTGCAAACAAAGATATTGATCGACCTATCCCCATCAAAAGGGACAGTTATTACCACTCTTAAAATTTACGGAAAAAGAAATGGAAGTTTGTCCATGAACTTAAAAAAAAAGCCTCGTTAAATTATAGAAATAGATCATCTGTGAAACTCCTACTCAAAATGAATAAAAATGCATATTTTAAAATTCCTTGAAACTTGTGATAGATTGGAAATATGACCACCACTCTTCACTTTTCCTTCTATCCATACCCTTTGTTATGTGATTTTGCAGCTACTCACATCGGAGAGTCTCTTTCCTCTCACTTTGAATGTGCTAAACGACTTCTTTCAGTCAAAAGTTCTCAATTTTAATAACTAAGCTTGGTTTAAAAATGACTTCTGTCATAGTCAAACACAGAAGAGGAGAGTAGAATATTGGCTGCCAGGGACCAGCAGGAGAGAGAAAAGGGGAGTTGCTATTCATTAAGTATAAAGTTACACTTACACCATATGATTAAGTTTTAGAGGTCAGCTGTACTACATAGTGGATCTATAATTAACAATACTGTATTTTGCACTTAAAAATTAGGTAGATCTCATGTTAAGTGAAACAGTAAAAAAAAAAAAATTGCAAAGCAAGCTTAGTGCCAATGAATAGAATGAGGTGACAATTCTGTACCTTTATATCATGTGGCATTCATTTTTTGTAAAATGAATTAAGAGAAATAACTGCAAATTAAAGAAAGCATGTTTCTTAATTTGTATTAACTAAGTGTAATATTTGTATGTGACCACTAGATAGAGCTAGTATAATAATATCCTGAGAGAGTAACAAAAGTATATGAAATACTCTTAGACTTAGCACATGTATAGATTGCTTTCCTTTATATTACACTTCTTACGATCCCATGTAGCTCTGAATTTAACTTCAAACTCATACAAGTCAGTTTAGCTCAATTTTCACTAAAATACATTCAACCACCAATTTTATTAGTTACCCAATAGTTACCTGCATATAATACATTATGAAGTTTAATTAGTAACAGCTATGGTTCTAAAACTTTAACAGTGTTTTAGGATGTTTTAGTAAGAAAATTGTCCTAGAGCCGCCCAAAATAATTTTGACAAATTTTAATATGTTGTCTGACTTTGATAGTTGCATAGATTATGCTACTTTTCATGTGTGGGGACAATCAGGCTTGCCACTTTCAGATAAAATTAAATGCAAAAAAAGGAATATACAAAAATAAAGCTTCATACTAATGATGAGATCCTTAATGCAGAATAAGTTAGACTAAATAAAACATGTTTCTCCTCTCTTTTTATCAAGACAGAAGACTTCCATTATAGAGCCAGCAATGAACAAAACAATTTTAAGAAATTTGATGGCCCAAATTATGCCTAAAATTTATGTTTTTGCTCCTATAAATACCCATCACACTTATCATCATCATCATAAAATAGGAGCATAATCAGTCCTTGGAGACACATTCTTAAAAATCAGTTATTTATTTGCTAGCTATACTAGTATATTATTTATAACTATCCAGAAATTCATTTGACAATTATTCAGTGAATTTACACAGCTTATTACAATTTCAGATAATCACATCTCTAAAACTCAGTTTTTTAATCTGTAAAATGATTTTAATGTTACGTGATTTAGGAATGAAGTTAAGAGCAAACTGACTTTGCTAGTCAATAAAGCAACGTGTGTCAGATTTTGCTGAAAATCAGAATTGCCTGGGAGCATGTTAAAATGCATATCCTAGACCACATTCCCAGAGAGCCCGGCTTAATTATGTGATGGGTCCTAGAAATGTGTATTTTATCAGGAGCTTCTGGTAGTTCTAATGCAAAAGTTCATATACTGTAATTTCAGGAGTATAGTAATTAAGAATTTAGGACCTAAACTGAGACAGACCTGAAATCCAAGCCTCAGTTTCTAAATTGATAAAATAAATCAATAATACCTAACACAAAAGTAGTTGCAGGGGTTAAAGCGGCTAACACACAGAAAAAAATGCTCGGCACATGGCAGCAAGTCTATAAATGGTGCTCATTCATTTTTTCCCCCCAATTATGTCTAGTGTGAATATTCTCCAAGATATTCACACAAGTAACTGATGATAGTGATGTGTATTTTTTGTTATGCTTTTGTGATTTTATTTTGCCTTGCCATTGATATTATGCAGTTCCTGTTAATCACACGCTTACATAAGTAGCAATGTCACTTTGTCTATTGATAATTACTTAGAGCCTTGTTCATTTTTTAAAAACTATGTTTAGGAGCAGATTACATCACCACAAGGTATGTCTGCTTGTTTAGCACAAATGTAAGTTGTCAAGAAAAATATACAACATGCCTTTTCTCACAAAGAGCTCTCAAACAGAAGCTTCAGAGCTCCCTCCTGAAGAAAATAATTCAACTGAATGTTGTCATCTAGTATTTTAAATTCTTTTCTTGTCAGAGGGCTGCTCATAAAATTGTTAACACATGACCCTCAGCGAGTCCGCTGAACTAAGCTGCTTTTACAGCCTGCATTTACATAATCCTGCTTGCTGGCATTATTCTATTATCTGAAGAAAAATAAGTGACGTGTATAAAATACACTGAACCCTCTCACAACAATTATCTTTTCTTTGCAAAGTGATCACTTTGAAAGATATACATCGATATCATGTGTTTATATGGATTTTGATAAAAGAGCCATTGTTCACAGACATCTTGAAAAATATTCTGAACTAACAGTAAGATAGGCCCCATGATAATGTACTTGTCCAAACATTGAGCTGTGTATTTAAAAGGTAAACGATTTCAGATGTTTTCATCACGCTTTTTTTCCTCCCCATTCATAATTAAACTTAAGGGCGTTAGAAATAATATTAACATTTATTGAGCACTTCTTAATGTCTGGGTATTCTCCTAAGTGCCCTCTATTTAATAATACCTCACTTAACCCTCAAAATATGAAGGTAGATGGTATTACTTTCCTGCCTTTATTGATGAAGAAACTGAGGCACAGAGATTTGTAAGTAATGGGCCAAGGTCATGCCCTGGGGGATTCCAGGATTTCAGTCCAAGCTGTCTATATTTCCAGAGCCTATGCCCACTTCAGAACCTCTTCTCTTTTTTCATTTTCAAAGCCCCATTGCTAGCTGACACTCCTGTTACCTCAAGCAGGTCATTAAGGGGGGCGTGGGAACTCACCATACACGTGGCAGTTTGGTTTTAATCTGCTTCTCCAATCTACTTCCCAGTAATTCAGCTTTCCATCACTTCCCTTTCTGCTACAGCTGGTAACTTGAATTTGCCCACCTCTAAATTACTTCTTACCTCACCTGAATGCACTGCTTTTTGTCACATACCCATATCACAGTCCTCATTCTATACCCCAGTCAAATCCTTCATACCTTACAGAGTTTCGTTCAGATCTCTCTGCTGCAAGGTAGTTCCTTTCTTTTCTGATCCTGGTAGGAGGAACTTGAGAGCTCAACCTGAGAAAATCTTAAATCCACAGGTGACAGAACTCCAAAACCTTCTCTCCTTCAATATACATTTATTTCCCAGGAATAACCTTATGCTTGGGGGTATTTTTCACCCATTGGGTGAGATCTCCTTCCTCATGTGCACTGCATTTAAGATGTTCAGAGGTGACCCAAATTATGATCCATTGCTTCTGGTGGGGCCATCCCAAAGGCGAATAAATCAACAGCTGTACTGGTCCAGTTGTTAGTGCAGGCAGACAGCTAGATATGAGCAGAGAAAGGGAAACACAGACCAAATGGCAGGAACTGGGCAGAAAGGAGGGACACAGGCCAAATGCAGGAAAACATACATCATGTAAGCACCATGGGTCCCTGGGCAGAGAAAGAAAAGCAGGAACCTTTGGACTGAAAAGGGGTTACACCTTTTGTTCGGAGACCAACAAAGGTGAGAAAAGGCAGAAATTTCCAGTGTCCAAATGTAACCTTTTGCTCATTTTGTCCTCATTTCAATAAAATTAGCCTTGCTGATTAGAAGTACCCATCATGCACTGATGCCATGACACTTCTGATCCAGAGTAAATAAGGACAAAAATCCCTCCTCCCTTTGGGAAGGTGGAGTTGGGATGATAATCAGAGAATATGACCCCAAACCCTTCCCTCCCCAATGAATATTCTGTCCATTCATTTTTACACCCTATGTAGCTAACTTGCCAAAGAAACACAGGGCAGCCTCTCACCTGAGCCTGCCCGCTTTCCTCTTGAGAGTGTACTATTCATCCTTTAGTAAGTTCTTACTTTACTTTTTTAACTACTGCGTCTTGTCTCTGAATTCTTTTTGGGATGGGACAAGACCTGGAACACCGGTCACATCCACCAGCAACACAGGGACTTACCTAATGAAAAGCCTCAATCCCACAGAACTTATCTTGGAAGAACTCTAGACATGAAGGTATAAATGAAGGTGCACTGGGCACAATGCTTAGGTTTTCAGTTTGAAACTCCCGCTGTGTATTAATCACTGTCTTTATCAGTGGCCCTCACTTTTTCTTTGCTAAAGTAAAAAAGCTGTTCACAGATCCCAGTAGGGTAATCATTATATATCCACTATTAGTCGTCTTTAAATGAAAGCTATAATGGTCCCGTAACCCATTTAAAGCAACTTGGATTTGGTTCATTGCAGTTGCACCTATTATCACATAAATATGTGAGGCAAAGCTTTTATTCCCTCAGAAGATCATGTATGGAAACCATGAATTTGAGGGTTTTCTGTAGTAAATCTGCTGCCCACCTGGACCCGAGAACCACAAGTTGAAAACCTCTCATTAGGATACCTTATTTGGAGTTTTTCTGTTTACTGCATTGTGATGTTATTCCCCTCCCTCCTCTTTCTCTTCAACTCCTCCCTTTTCTCTTTCTTCTGCCTCTCTTTTCCTCCTTGTCTTCGACCTCTTTGTCATGTCAATATCTCCATCTCCTCTCCTTGTGATGATTATGCAGAAACACATTTTGAACATCTAAATCTCACTGATGGGGATTTGGAGCAGAATATAAAGCAGGCCTCTGAAGTCTCTTTCCTAGGCAACCACTATTCTTTGCTTTATCCTGGATAACAATTCCAAGTTTTATCCAGGTGGAGGAGTCAGGCCTGCCCTTCCCCAGCTAGAGATAAGGCATATTGGTTACTCGAGATAATCAAGGTATTTATTTTACCAATGCCGGTGACTGGTATGTGTGTCATCAGCTAGGTGTGAGGAGGTCTGCTTCTCTTACATTTAGGGGTTTCCTCTCCATAATAAAAGTAGAAAAACAAAGAAATTGCCTTTTCTGCCTCTGGATTTTTTATTTTTTCTGTGAAGAAACAATGCCTGTAATTGCTAAAACCCTGTTGGAACTGTAAGGGACCCAACATGTTAAGAGAGGAAATGGAAGGAAACCAGGTCCTGGGTAAACATGATCTACTGTCAAGTCAGTCAGGACACATTGAATCATGACCTCATGTTTAAGTGCTGTTAAGATTTTAGTCACTCACAGAAAGATCATCTCATTATGAGCTCATTTTAGTAATTCTACTTTCTCATTAGTTATGTTCCAAAGAAAAGTATGATGAAGGTCTATTCTAATTGTACTGCTATTACATAAAACATCTTTTTGTTACATTAAAGTAATCCGTAAGTTATCTGAAGAATCCAGGAGACAGCACAATATAAATTTACCTTTTCATTTCAAATAGCTTGTTAAAATTAGAAAATGAGAACTGTAATAATGACTAGGAAAGTTGATTTCTCTGAGATTTTTAACCTTCCATAATAATTTAAATAGTATTATAGGATTGGTTGAGACATACACAGAAATATATTAATGCAACTAATGTGTTTATATTACTTTGGGGAAGCTCATAGCTTTTTTATAGAATTTTACAGTTTATTATTATTACTTATAGCAACATTTTTCATCACTTTTTATTTCAGATTGAGGCTTCAATATATTCATTTATTTCTAATATTTTATAAATCTGACTTACAACACATAGATGATAATTTTCTGGTCCTGGCTTTATTTTGGAAGTCTCCTAAGAGTCATAATTTATATCAATATATATTTTAAAGTTTATAATATTTTTACCGTGTACCATTATGGTTATAAAAAGAGTTATGTCATTATTACGATATATGTTTTATTACTCTCATTTTACAATAGAGAAAACTAATTCCAGAGCCCTCACATCACTTAGTTAGTAACATAAAACCAAAGGGGCAAAAGAGTAGACAGACATGCTCTTATTCCCAATATATATCATTAGTCTATGTGTGGACTAGTACAAAATCTGTTAGGACCTCCATGATTATTTGACTCAGTACAGTTAAGAATAATTACAAAGAATAGTTAAGGAGGCAAAGATCACTGAGAGGTCTAACAAAGAAGCATAAACAAAAGCTACCAGAATAGTGTATGATTCTGAAGTCAGGAACTTGACACATTTTTCTTAACAAGACTGGCAGAGTCACAGAGTCAAGAAATAACATTCTGGAAACTTTAGGCAGCCCACTATTTTATTAGAGTATAAGATTGACCAGACACTGAAATTGCTAATATTTAACCATTTTTGAACTGTAAATATGACAGTTTCATCTAGTTCCATATAAAAAAAAGACAAGGATGTATAGAAATTAAACACGGAGAGATGAATGAGATTAAAGAGGTATCAGTGATGGAAGTATTGTTCGTTATGATAACAAGCTCAAGTTTATGTTCTTAATCATTCAGAGGCACTGAAAACATTTTAAGCACAAGAATATCACAATCATAGTTTCATTTAAAATAAACCACTTTGGACAGGTAGAAATAAAACCTACTTAAGGTTAGGGTCAAGGAGATTGCATTACTACAGAACAAGAAATGAATTACAATTAACTACAATCACTCAATAATAAGGAGGAATCAGACCTGGCACTAATGAAAGGAACAAATAAATGGGTAGATGAGGTAAATGTTTACTTGATAAAACTGGTAATATTACTGAATTATAGAATGTAATGTTGATACAGAAGGAAAACAGTAGATTATGCTCAAGTTTCTGGCCTGTATGACTAAGTGGACACATTTGAATTTAAGTGGCAAAACTGTGATTAGATGGGAGAACTATGGAAAAAAATATATATACATAGATAGGGCAGGAACCTGTGTATAAATCAAACACAAAGGCCAAGCCAAGAAAGAAGGGGCAACACTTTAGGCTAATCAAAATTCAGAGACATTAGTAAGGATTCAGAAGAATGATTCAAATGACAAGAGAGAATAGGGGGTAAGAAGAAATACCAACGTTGTAATAAGCAGGGACAGCAAGGACATTGAAACATTGCATTGTATTTAGCAACTTATAAGTTATCCTCTAGGAGAGGAACCATATTGACAGTCACCATATTGAATACCAAAAAAACAAAAGTCAACCTTTTGTGGGCTTATCAGAGTAGTCTTTTCTTACACTTCTGTTTTGAAAGAGAATTGTTTTTATTTCTGAGAATTTTAGTATTTTCTTGCTGTTGTTCCATTTGCCTTATATATAGGCTGAGATACCAATCAGTGAGGTGTGTGGAAGCAGGCAGGCTAACATTCTAATATGGTTTGTACTCAAGACAGAATACAGAAGAAAGGCTGCTCCCACTACCCTACCCTTGCCATGGGTTCCAGAGAGAAATCTGGGCTAACAGATTGGAGACTGACAGCATAATTATGTTTTGAGCATTTTCAGGTTGAGAGGCATTTTGGACATCCAGATGAAGTTTGTGAGTGGGTAACTGGGCGTATGCTCTAGCACTAAGACTTCCCTGTTGGAGACAGTAAATTTCTACATTATCAGCTAACAGATAGTATTTGACATCGAGGCAGATTGTACGTCAGTAAGAAAAGGCAGTAATAGATTCCTGGGCACAAAAACACATAGAAGTCTTGTAAACAGGAACCAGCCAGGAAAAAAACAAAAACAAACTGTGAAGAGTGGTAATTGAGGGTGAAAATGTAATTCAAATGGTGACCTGAAAAAAGACATTAGAGAGGAAAGTGTTTCAAAAAAGGAGAGCGTGGTTAATTGTGACAAACATTGCTGATACTTTGTGTAAGACGAAGTCAAAGAATTGATCATTACCTTTGACAGGATGAAGTTAATTACTATCTTTGATTAGCACAGTTTCTGTTGAATGGTGAGGGAAGAAGACTGACTAGACTCAGGGGAAAAGGAGAGACAGAGGGTTTGAGTGAGTAAAACTTTAAAGCAGCTTTGCTGTGTAGAGAAAGAGATGAATAGTGGTAGTAAGATGTTATGTCAGACTTTTAACAGGGGATACAAAAGTTCAGGTGTCAGTCGAGTTAAATTCCCAATGAAATTACAATGTGTTTTCCTTTCTCTAGAGAAAATAACTGAAAGTGGAATGGCTGGATCATATTAAAAGTACATATTTACCTTTTTTTAAAAAAAATGGCTCATTTCCAGAGTTATGCCATTTTACATTTACAACAGCAATGCATGAGAGTTCTAGCTGCACCATTTCTATGCCCAGTATTTGGTATCATCAGTCTTACTACTTTAATTCTTCCAATGAATGTATAGTAGGTTTAATGTAAATTTTTCTGGTGAGCAGTGATATTGGGTATCATTTTACGTGTTTATCAGCTATTAGCAGCAACCTGGTCAGGTTCACAAGTTACAATGCCAATAAATATCAATATGAGTTTGAAACCCTAATGAAAGTAAAACAGAACCACATAAATAGGGCATTAGCCATATGTGGTCTGTAGCTTGGTTCAGATATTGAAGATAAAATAAAAATTAAATCAAGTATGATTTTTGAAATCTGGCCTAAACAAAAGAAAATAATATCTTTGATTAAATATATACAGTATTGGTAACAATGAGTTTATTTTCTATGACTGTAAGTCTATTTCTTTTTTGTGAATAAGTTCACTTGTATCATTTTTTAGGAGATACATGCTCTATATATAAAATATATAAACAATAAGGACCTATTGTTTAGAACCTACTGTATAGTTAAAATACTGTATTCAGTATCTTTCAATAACGTATAATGGAAAAGGATCTGAAAACTAATACTTAACTGAATCACTTTGTTGTGCACCTGAAAACTAACACAACATTGTAAGTCAACTATACTTCAATTATATATAGAAAAATGACTAAAATGGAAACTTTTAAGCATAAACATAAGTGACTTTAATCAAATTTACAATGTTGTGCTACTATTTCCAAACTGTTTCAGTACCCTAAACAGAAATTCAGTTACCATTAAGAAGGAATTTCTCAGCTTCTGCAGAGCAAAGGAAACCAGAAATAAAACAAGAAGAAAACCTACGGAATGGGAGAAAATTTTTGCAAGTGAAACCGACAAAGGCTTGATCTCCAAAATATATAAGCAGCTCATACGACTCAATAAGGAAAAAATAAACAACCCAATCCAAAAATGGGCAGAAGACCTAAACAAGCAACTCTCCAAGGAAGACATACAAATGATCAAAAAGCACATGAAAAAATGTTCAATATCACTAATTATCAGAGAAATGCAAATCAAAACTACAATGAGGTATCTCCTCACACCAGTCAGAATGGCCGTCATTCAAAAATCCAAAAATTACAAATGCTGGAGAGGCTGTGGAGAAAGGGGAACCCTCCTACACTGCTGGTGGGAATGCAGTTTGGTGCAGCCACTATGGAAAACAGTGTGGAGATTCCTCAAAAGACTAGGAATAGACTTACCATATGACCCAGGAATCCCACTCCTGGGCTTGTACCCAGAAGGAAATCTACTTCAGGATGACACCTGCACCCCAATGTTCATAGCAGCACTATTTACAATAGCCAAAACATGGAAACAACCTAAATGTCCATCAACAGGTGACTGGATAAAGAAGATGTGGTATATTTATACAATGGAATACTACTCAGCCATAAAAACTGACAACATAATGCCATTTGCAGCAATATGGATGATCCTAGAGAATGTCATTCTAAGTGAAGTAAGCCAGAAAGAGAAAGAAAAATACCATATGAGATCGCTCATATGTGGAATCTAAAAAACAAAAACAAACAAAAACAAAGCATAAATACAGGACAGAAATAGACTCATGGACAGAGAATACAGACTTGTGGTTACTGGGGGGGGGGTAGAGGGTGGGAAGGAATAGACTGGGATTTCAAAATTGTAGAATAGATAAACAAGATTACACTGTATAGCACAGGGAAATATACACAAAATGTTATGATAAATCACAGAGAAAAAAATGTGATAATGAGTGTGTATATGTCCATGAATGACTGAAAAATTGTGCTGAACACTGGAATTTGACACAACACTGTAAAATGATTATGAATCAATAAAAAATGTAAAAAAAAAAAAAAAGAAGGAATTTCTCATTCTCTTCCCCCAGCTCCTGGTAACCTCTGATCTACTTTGTCTCTATGAATTTTCACATTCTAGATATTTTGTATAAGTCAAATACAACATTTCTATTTTTGTGCCTGGCTTATTTCACTTAGTATCATGTTTTCACGGTTAATCTATGTTGTAGCAGATACCAGAACTTCATCACTTCTTATGGCTAAATAATATCCTGTTGTATATTATTCCACTCATTTGTGGATGGATGCTGGGTTATTTCTACTTTACAGCTACTATAAGTAATGCTGCAATGAACAGTGGTATACAAGTATTAGAGCCCTTTTTTTCATTCTTTTGGGTATATACCAGGAGTAAAACTTCTGGGTGACATGGTAACTCTGTTTAATTTTTTGAAGAGTCACCATACTATTTTCCTTGGCAGCTGCACCCTTTTACACTCATATCATCTACGTGTGAGGGTTTCAGGTTGTTACATATTCACTAACACTTATATTCTCCCCCCTTTTTTCTTTTGATTACTGCAATCCTAGTCACTATGAAGTGGTATCTTACCATGATTTTGACTTGCATTTCCCTAATGTCTAATGAACTGAACATATTTTCATATATTTATTGACTAAATACCTTCTTTGGAGAAGTGTCTAAGTTATTTGCCCAGTTTTTACTGATGAGTTTTAGGATATATTCTGGATATTCAACTCTTACCAGATATTACTTTCAAATGTTTTCTCTCATTGCAGGTTATCTTTTCACTTTGTTGATAATGTCCTTTGATGCAAACATTTTTAAAAATTTTGATGAAGTCCAATTTATTTTTTTTCCTTCATAAACAACACGCTTGTGTTTTTGGTATATATGAGAATTTAGTGCCAACCTAATGTAATGAAAATGTGCCCCTAAGTATTGTTTCTAAGTGTTTTATGGCTGTAGCTCTTATACTTGTTTATCCATTTAATTTTTGTATATGGTGTGAAATAGAGGGCCAACTTTTTTTTTTTTTCCGTATAGCTATCCAGTTGTCCCAGCACCATTGGTTCAAGAGACCATTCTTTCCCCATTTCATGAGAGGGATGCTAGGCCCACTAATCAATTGCCCATAGATGTATGTTTATTTCTGGACTTTCATCTATTCCATTGGTCTATGTGTCTATCCTTATACCCATACCATGCTGTCCTGATTACTACAGCTTTGTAATAAGTTTTGAAAGTACAAGTCCTCCAACTTTGTTCATTTTCAAAATTATTTTAGCTATTTGGGGACATTTGCAATTCCATATGAACTTAAGGATCAGCCTTTTTATTTCTGAATAAAGGCTACTGGAATTTTGATAAGGGATTGCCTTCAATCCTTACTATTACTTTGGGTAGCTTTGATAGTATATTTCACATCTGTGTGCTGAAGCCTCTATTAAGTGACTTTTTCTTTAAAAAATGAGTCATAATTTATCTACTCAAAAAATGGAATGTTATCCTCCATTCCTTGGATCCAGACTGAAATTCTAATATGTCAAAAGTAAGAAAAAAAATATACTGAACAAACCTATTTGTGGGAGAAAAAAATTTTGTTTTTTTAATTTATATTTTGTTGCAGCTTAGCAATGCTAGATTTAAACTTTCAGCGGTCATTTTAAAAGCCATACATAGCTCTTTTATTTTCTCTGGAAATTCTGTGCTTTATATGAAAGTGCCTCAACGTTTGGTTTTGAGTGTGACAGCCAGAACAACTTCAAACTACTATAAATGAAATATATATGTCTACACAGGGAGAGAGTCCTGGTGATTTTTACATACAAGGTGAAATCTAGAGAGAGAGAAGCAAGATGGCAGAGTAGAAGGATGCTTGTAGCTCACCCTCTCCCACAAATACACCAAAACTCAAATCTGTGGATCCACTCAGCCAACCAGAGCACCTGCCGAACTCCGACAGAACATCGCCCTCTTTGAAAGACAAGGACACCAAAAATCTGGTAGGAGGAAAGGAAAAAAGAAAGAAGAAAAAGCAAAAGGGTGTGGGACAGGTCCCGTGGGGAGGGAGCGGCAAAGGAGGACTGGCACTCATTCGCTGGGTCTCCCCTCTCCAACAGAGAGGCCAGAGGGACGGTGGGGGAGCCTCCAAGGCTCAGATCTGCCCTAAGCACCCCTTGACCAACAGAACTGAGTTAAATGGGGACAAAGAGCCCCCGTGACACCCAGCCCGAGACACGAGCCGGCAGCTGGGGCTGGGGCAGGCCACCCGAACCGGGCGGAGGACTGGGGCGGCTGCACTAAGGCAGCCACGGGGGAGCGTAGGGGGCTGCATGCCATGGCTGGGAGCAGGTACGGAGCAGAACAACCTCAGTCTCCCATAAGTTGCAAAAAAAAAAAAGCACGGCAACACAGCTGGTGTGCCCTGGGGGGAGGGACGCCATAGCCTTTGTCTCCTCAAAACTGTGCTGCCATTACTGACGCATCTGGCGAGAAGAGGTGGGGCGCAGCCACAGCGCCATTTCCTCCTGTGCACAGTGCCTGGGCGGGGGCGGGGCTGAGTCCTGAATCCGCACCCCGGGGCTCTGCAAACTCCTAGGCAGGACTGAGACTTGTTTACAGCCCGAGGCAGGTAGGATCTTTCTGCCCTGGCACCTCAGAGAACTCGCGCCGCCAAGACAAACAAGGAGCTGAGATTTGGCACAGAGCAGCAGCAGGGCTGTTCTGCGGTCTTCCCTGAGTCAGCCCTTCGGAACACCGACCTGAGGCAAAGCAGGCAGCTGCACAGAGCAGCGGAGCAACCAGTGCCGGGAGAGGGCAGGGGGCCACCCCCCTTCCTGGCAGGAATGCAGCACCTGACCATGTGCTGAGAGGGGGTGCGATCCGCCCACCTGCCTCCCAAGTGCAGCATCTGACTGCAACATCGGGAGTGGGAGTGACCCGCCTGCCCACTGGGTGAGAGCTCAGCACCTGATACAGTGTTGGGAGGGGGTGCGATCTGCTAGCTGACAGCCACTGGGAGCAGCACGAAAGACAGCGCCAACAGAGGGCCTCTGGAAACAGCAAGCTGAGTTCACGAAACAGGGCAAAGACACAAAGACCTCGCGATAAAATCATTAAGAGCACACCGTCTCCAGGAGAACTAGGTAACTGATACTCCTTAAGCCACAGTGCCAGAGAGATATGAGCAATATGAAGAAGCAGAGGAACCACTCCCAATTAAAAGATCAAGAGAAATCCCCTGAAAGCACGATTAAGGAAGTAGACATTGATGGCCTACTACAGCAAGATTTCAAAAAAGGACTGATCAAAGTACTGAAGGAACTAAAAGAAATAGTGTTTAGAGATATAAAATATGTCAAAAATGAAATAGAAGCTATAAAGAAGAACCAAGTAGAATTAGTAAACTCATTTGCTGAGATAAGAGCTGACCTAAAAGCTGTACAAAGCAGGCTAGATGATGCAGAGGAACGAATAAGTGACCTAGAAGACAGGACAACAGAAAGCACCCAATCAGAACAGCTGAAAGAAAAACAAATAAAAAACAATGAAAACAATATAAGGGACCTATGGGATAATATAAAGCGTGCCAATCTACTCATAATAGGGGTTCCAGGAGGGGAAGAAAGAACAAAGGGGATTGAGAAGGTCTTTGAAGAAATCATGACTGAAAACTTCTCAAACCTAAATGAATCAGATATCCAAGTACAGGAGGCTCAGAGGGTCCCAAACAGGAAGAACCCAAACAGACCCACACCAAGACATATTATAATCAAGATGGCCAGAGTCAAGGATAAAGAAATGATCCT
The DNA here is from genome assembly GCF_048564905.1 of Vicugna pacos. Lineage (NCBI taxonomy): Eukaryota > Metazoa > Chordata > Mammalia > Artiodactyla > Camelidae > Vicugna > Vicugna pacos. The sequence continues at coordinate 18,256,642 of NC_133011.1, forward strand.
AAAGTCAGCAAGAGAAAAACAAAGAGTGAGTTACAAGGGAACCCCCCATAAGGCTCTCAGCTGATTTCTCTACACAAACACTACAGGCCAGAAGGGAGTGGCAAGATATATTCAAAGTCCTGAATGAAAAAAAGATGCAGCCTCGGATACTCTATCCTTTAGGATAGAAGGAGAGATAAAGAACTTCACAGACAAGCAACACTAAACCCATGCTAAAAGAAATATTGACAGGTCTACTCTAAATAGAAAAGAAGCAGGATGCTACCAAAATGAGAAACTCATAACTGGAAAGGAGACAACTGCCAGGATTTACAAAAAGAATAAACACAAAATTGTAAAAGGAGACATCTAAATCATTAAGAGCGGGAGAGGGAAGCAAGGAAAGCCACTGTGGAAAACAGTATGGAGATTCCTCAAAAGACTAGGAATAGACTTACCATATGACCAAGGAATCCCACTCCTGGGCATATATCCAGAAGGAACCCTACTCCAAAATGACACCTGCACCCCAATGGTCATAGCAGCACTATTTACAATAGCCAAGACATGGAAGCAGCCTAGATGTCCATCAACAGATGACTGGCTAAAGAAGAAGTGGTATATTTATACGATGGAATACTATTCAGCCACAAAAACCGACAACATAACGCCATTTGCAGCAACATGGTTGTTCCTGGAGAATGTCATTCTAAGTGAAGTAAGCCAGAAAGAGAAAGAGAAGAATCATATGAGATCACTCATATGAGGAATCTAAAAAAACAAAAACAAACAAACAAAAATAACCATAAATACAAAACAGAAACAGACTCAGACATAAAATACAAACTTGTGATTGCCAAGGGGGTGGGGGGTGGGAAGGGACAGACTAGGATTTTAAAATGCAGAACAAACAAGATTATACTGTATAGCACAGGGAAAAATATACAAGATCTTGTGGTAGCACATAGAGAAAAAAATGTGACAATGAATATATATATGTTCATGTATGACTGAAAAATTGTGCTTTACACTAGAATTTGACACAACATTGTAAAATAACTATTAATCTATAAAAAAAAAAGTTAAAAAAAAAAGCAAGGTGAAATCTGTTTTAACCAAACATTTGCAGAGCATCAAGAGAGGGAGTAAAGCATGGTGGTGAAAGCATGCACTCTTGGGTCAAACATCCTGCATTTGAATCCCAGCTTTACCATTTATTAGCTATGTAACATTGGGCAATTTACTTAAGATCTCTCTGCTTCACTATTCTTGTCTATAAAATGGAAATAAGTTACTTCAAAGGGTTGTCATAAAAATGGAGTTACTTTAATATTTGCAATGCACATAGTTAAGTGTTCAATAAAGGTTAACTGTTATTATATGCAAACAACAATTCATATCTTTTCTCACTTTATAACTTACAAAGGACTTTTCTTTTTAACATATTCAGGTATTTAATCCTCAGAGTAACCTTGTGAAATAGAAGTAATATTAGCCCCATTTAACAGATGAGGAAACTAAAATTCAGAGATTGTGACATACCAAAGGCATACTGAAATCAAAATCTATGGAGTTTTAGTTATGTAGGATGAGTAAGTTCTAGAGATCTGCTGTAAAACATTGGGCTTATTGTTAAAAATACTTTACATTAAAAAATTTGTTAAGAGGGTAGATTTCATGTTATCTGTTCTTACCAAATTTTTTTTTTAAAGTAAGGCTTATAAAGTCAAATACTACTAAAACCAAATAATTGTTTCTTAGACCTACATTCTTTCCATTGGAGCAAACTACTTCTCTTTTCCATCTTAAATTGAACAGCAAGAATAATATATACTAAAGTTATATAACAGAAGAGAAAATGAAATAATTTTCACTATAATCTACAGAGAGCTGATTCCCTTTTCCTTCTGTTTATATATATGTTTTTTTTTTCTGTTTCAGAAGAGAGAAAGTGAATTTGTGGTTGTGAAATTTATGTAGTAGTTAGCAATCTGCTGAATGTGGGATTATATTTAAAATTTGTACTACTCTGATTTCATTACAAATCATCACAATTTATCCGAATTCCCATAACTCTGGATGCAAACACATCAGCAGTGAGATATGCTTGCATATGGGCTTTTTATTTGAGTAATTCTTGATTATCAACTCATATTTTAAGACACTTTACACTTCATTTTTGGAAACTCAAACATAAGTAAAAATGAAAGATTGCATTGACTTTTTTTTAAAAGATTCAACTGTATGACTTAAGAACAATATTAAATATTTTAATAAACTTATTATTTTCACTTAATAAACCAATTATCTAGTTAGTTAATATATGTCTATGTATGAATTTCACTAATATCATTCCACTACTATAATCAGGGGCATTTAAGACATTTTGATTGTGGTCATGGTTTTGAACTAGATGTAGGAGAGATTATAAAGTTTGGGAAGTGATTTCCATTGCATTCACATAGCTGTCAGTCGGAAGACAATAGAACAAGTACCATGTACTCAGAATAATAAACACTGAGGTATACAACATATGCACATAGAAGTCACAGCTTACTAAAACACTCCTTTTGTAATAACAGAATTAAATATAATTTTACTTGTGAGTAATAGGTACATACTTGCACCACAATTTTATATGATACCTGAAATTATATCTACCCTAAAAGAAGAATTACTGGTTTTCCTGACCTCTTAATTAGTTATGATAATAATGTTCGGATTTGTCATTGGTCTCTTAAAAGGCAGTAAATGAAGTTAATTAAATTATAATTAAAAACTTCAGCAGTTTAGTAGTTACTGAATGTGTATTCTACTTGAGACAAATATACTAAATATTAAAATGCAAATACTTCGAATAAAACCATAGAACAATATCCTGAGACCAAGGATATTACACTCAACAGACACAAAAGAAATGAAGTTAGTCTGTTATAACTTGCTCTAGGAAAGTCATTCTAGGTACTATTGATCAATTCATTTTAGAAATTCAGCAAAATCATTGTCAAACTTTTTTTTAATAGGCTTTATTTTTTAGAGCAGTTTGAGGTTCCAGAAGAATTGAGCAGAAGGTAGAATTGTTAAACTTTTTAGTCTATATTGTAAATTGCTTGATTTTCATGTTTTGAAAATTACTTGCCTGCAGAATTTATTTTTCTGTGCTACAAAATTATTTAAATTGTAAGCTAAATTAACTCACACTTGGTTTCAGTGAAATTATATGATGGCTTATTATTTTAATAAGTAGTTAACACTAAAACCTCTAGTTTTTTCAGTGAGTAAATGGTACACAATTCAGTAAACATTTGGACAATTGCATAAAAATAAAGATGGGAAAATTAGGGTATAGTCATAAATATCATCAGCCCAAATGAATTTCCAACTGAGTAAAGATTTACAAATAAAGAGCAAAACTACAAAAACTAGAAGGTAATTTATTTGTAATTCTCTCTAGCAAGTAGGAAGACATGATTTTATAAAATAAGCCCAGAAAGAGAAAGATCTATGGTGACTATATGCCAAACTACTTAACAGATAATCCAGCAAATACACAAAATTCAAAGGAAATCAAAATGAACAATTGAAATGCAATGGCAGAATTGAGACACATAGGAGACAATAAAGAATAGAGGTTATAAAGTGTAATGTATTTAATGATTTGAAAAAAAACTCCTGGGATGAAAACAGAAAAAAAAAGTAATAAAAATATTAGAGAAACAGATGTGGAAAATAACTAACTTGCCTAAAAATGATGTGTTCCCAAGGATAAAGGATCTGAAAGGAGGCATGAGCCAGACTAAATCGAAAATAACCCAAAAGATGGGGGGAAAAAGTCTCAGTGAGCAGATAAAAGAGTTCACCATATTTTAGCACAGGGATTCCAGGGAAAAAAGAATGACTGATAGCTACAGATCGTCACCCTGTCCCCCAGTGAGATTAAGATCTTCCTTTGCTGTGGTGGCTTCTTGAAGAGCATTCACATAACAAATATCTTCACACACTGTGTCCATTTAGAGAAGTCTATCCTTATACCTCTTCCCCAGGCTTCCTTGTTATCAGTTTGTGAATTGTGAAAAATAAAGACCAACCAAATGAGAAGAGCAAAGACCATTTTTTTGGACCCTGGTATGAGGCTAAAAGGCAGCCAAAGAGTGGAAAAGGCTGACAGTGAGGGGGTAAAAAGAAAGGCTTTAGGTAAGCACTGATGGGAGGTTGTTGGTACAGGGAAGCTACAGACTGGCTAATTAGAAGTGGGGGGGCATCCTGTGGGATTGGTTAGGGGTCCATATTTGGTTTTACCTGATTGGCACTAGAATTGGAGACAGGGACAAAAATTTGGGAAGTTGTTCATTATTAATCAAGTCCTGGCCATGTGGGTCAATTGCTATTAAAAACTAACTTCCTGGACTGTTACCAAAGATAATCTGTCTTTCCATAAATCTGAATAATAGCAGACTGATTTCCTGGGCTATTTATTGCAGAGAATGGAGTTGTTTTCTTATGCAGTTTACTTAAGGTTGTGAGTCAGAGTTCTGTCTTTACACATAGTCTGGCCATTGTCCATTTGTATATTCAGTCTTTCAGTATTGTGTTTGTCCTAAGTACTGGATCATATGCCAAACCACTGACCATTATGGCTGAATCAGTGTAGATCATCCTCTGGCTGTAATTACTCTCAAGCAAAATGTCTACTAGAGGCACTACTCAAAGTTCTCTCCAGTGAGGAGAGTCCCCATTGACTTCTGTCCTTCAGAGCCACCCTGGAATACAACTATGGTAGTATTGACTTCATGCAGCTGTGGGTTCTGCCTGCAATTAGTGCAGAATTATCTGTAAAAACACACCCCTTTTTTTCTTCCTCAGTCATGTGGTCATTGGGAGCTCGCCATGAAGTCCCAAGTATGGTTATGAGAAGAAAAAGTAATTTGTCTGGAAGAGGCATTTAGGCCCCTTGCTCATCCAGCTCATTTGTGCTAGCAAAGCTTGTTTGAACCCAATTACGAATACAACACTCCCATTTGTTATCGGAATGCTTCTGTGCACACCCAACTTTATGGCTTGATGTGTCAGAAGATACCCAGCTCATTACCATCAAGCTTCCATCTCTGTTAGACCCAGTAGCATGCTAGAAGTTGTATTTCAAAAAAAAAAAAAAAGAGAAGAATCGTTATCTGCAAAATATGACATAGCCTTGCCTCGAAATCTCAAAGTTCCATGATATGATTCACCTACAAGGGTTTGCCAAGAGCTCCACGTCAGCATTCCTACCTGCCATGGACACCTAAAGCACCATCAGGTCTGCTGGTCATTTGGCCCAGCAGCATATCAGCCTGTGTGGGACCCTGTATCTGTTGCAGTCATTTTTACTCTGAATCTCACTCAAAATAGGCAACCTTTTAGATTACTTGGTGATAGGTTTGGAGTGGCATACTCAAATGAGGAGATATGTTGCATCTAAAACTGAAAAGATGCATTAAGCATTGCATGAGATCTTCCTAGTGGTAGGGAAGCAGATGCAGCAAATTGCCTTTCTCCTGAAATGGAAAATCCAAACTTCCCAAGATAGCTGGCCATCTAGAAATGTCACTGATGTATCAGACCCCTAGATTTCTGTGGCATTTGTTTCTTACTCTCTATCATGCTTATTTCTTACCAAGGTATCTGAAGTCATCCCAACTTTCTACTCTTCAGATCCAACTAATACGCTACCATCAACGTGATGGATTAGCATGACGTATGTGGAAAAGAGAGGTGGTCACGACTCCTGAATACTGCATTATGACTTAGAGCTGGTGCTTTGGTACCGTCCTAAAGTAATACAATGAGTATGTGTTGCTGGCCCTGCTGAAAGAAAACCATTCTTCACAGTCCTTTTAAAACAAGTATAGCGAAAAGTATACATGAGATCAATAACTGCATAACTGTGTACCAGGTATTAGGGGTTGTATAGATTTGCTTCAGCAACGGAGCCACATCTGGAGCAGTAGCTGCAATTAAAGGTAACAGCTGAATACATTAAGGATAATCCACTCTCATTGTCCGAGAACCACCTTTCTTCAAAGGTCAAGTGCATGAGGTAAAGGGGAATACGGTGGGAGGGGGTCATCATTCTTGTCACTCTTTTTCGTCCTCAATGGCAACATTAATTTCCATAGTGCCTCTTGGAATGCAGCATTGAGCTTGTTGTATTATTTTGATAGGTAGAGGCAGTGCTAGTAGCTTCCACATGGTTTTCCTTGCCATTGTAACCCACAATCCATGGGTCACAGGACCAATGTAGGGATCTCATAAGATTCTGAATATGTTTATTCAAACCATGTATTCTGGAATTGAGGAAACAACCATAGGTTATATGTTCTAGAATTGAGGAAGTAACCACAAGTTATATGTAACAGACCTGAGCCAAAACTCTATTCATTTCCCATGCTTCATATTTATTATCTGAAGAAAAAGAGGTATGACAGTAACATCTACTTTATACCGTTGGGAGGTATAAATGAGATAACTAAGTGTCATGCTTATAAAAGTTCTGGCACATAATAAACCTCAAAAATATTATAAGTTTCATGAAAAATATTTTTACTGTGCTGACAATTCTGTATCAGAGCACAAACTTGATTAAGTAGAAAAAAAATCAAACTAAATCAACTAAAGACATAATAGTTCTTTTTCATTACAAAATTCTAAGATTTAAAATTAATATTTAATATAATCTCTGATCTGATAAATTTCTTTAATTTAAATAAGACGTCTTTTATAATAAAAATTCAAAAATAACTTGAATATACTGTATTATCATAACAATTGTAAAATATGTATAGCAAAATGTTGGGAGAAAACAATATAAATTTTTATTATGGATTAATTTTTTTACTTTTTGTAATAATTATTTGTATTTTTACTTTTATAACGTTATGTGTTAATAGCTGAAATAAAAGTTTAAACATTGAAAAGTAAGAAGTCAGAAATTACTTGAGACTCCGAACAACCTCCAAGGCATTTTGTTTGTAATTTGGTACTGAGAGGACAGCTGGGGAAAGACACTGGTGAGTGAAGACATTCAAGGAAGACAGAGTTAAAACAAATCTAATCTGGGGCTTGTCAGTGAACAGGAAGGACAGAGAGGATGTAACAAGAATAACACTTGAAGAACTAGTGTCATTACCAGAATCCATAAAAAGGATTAAAACAGGGCAGAAAGAACCAAAACTCCAGCACAGGAGTGGCAGTGAGTAGCAGGAAGGAGCATCAGGAACCCAAGGGAGGGAGACAGCAGCAGGGAACAGAGAAACTCCCTTCATACTTTACATTCAGCTACTCAGCTTGTCCTGCATGGCTCCTCGGGAATATTCTTTCTGGATTATTCTCTCTCCCATGCCCACTGTCACCACCCTGGATGAGCTCCTCTGTACTGCTCAGAATAGGGTAGGCTTTGCGGGAACAACAAACACCATAATCTTGGGGCTGAACACAGCCAACATGATTCCTCCCTTACGCCACAGGGCGCTGATGGTTGAGCAGTTCTCTTTTGAGCAGAGAGCCAGGGTCACAGGGCTGCAGATCACCATGGCAACATCCAGCCAGAATACTGGGAAAGGGAAGTGGGGGAATGGTAGCCCAGACGGTATATAACACCTCACAGAAGTGACACCCTTTCCTTCTATTCACTTTGGTCTGAACTAATCCCATGGTAAACCTAACCTCTATGTAGCTGGGGAACGGCAGAGAGGTACGTGAACATTGGTTTTACTCCCAGTTTCTTTCACTCCACCTTCACCTACTTCCCCCTAACTAAGATAGCATGGTTATTAATCTTCATAACAATTTTCTTCTCCAGTTATGCTCTGTAAGTTTTCTTTAAAATTCTTTCTCAAAAATGCATTCAGTGACAACTTATCACTAAACTCCACATCCTGATTTATAAAAAAGCTCCTTATTCTGGTTTTACTTTGCATGACTTGATCAAATGGTAACAAAAGACATCTTTTCTGTGACTTCTACACAAGTCATGTCACTAAGTCTTGTTCATGCCACTCTCTTCACTGTGATGATATTCTTCCTTCTATCCACATAGACAGCTAACACTAGGAATTTTGTCAGGATACTAAATGAGTTCACATCTAAGGAGATCCCTCTATTCCCAGCTTCAATCCAATTAGCAACCAGCTCCCCTGAGCTCTGGGACTGTGGGACTGGTAAGAACACGGCCCCTGGAAAGAGCTTGGAGACAACAGGCTCCGTAAGATGCTAGAAAAAGAGAACTAACAAAAAATATTTTCCTCTGTGAAGTGAGGGCCAGACATGAGAGTCTGAATAAGATGAATTCTGTAGATAAAAGCTTGGCTTAAGAAAGGTTGGATCTCTAAGTATGTCTGTGACAGGATTTTTCTGGTGTCCTGGACCTCTGAGCAGCTGCTGAGAATAACTGGCACTCTGACTGCTCTCCACCACCAAGGCAGAAATAGCACTGTCCTTTGCAGATGAGAATTCAAGAGAATAGAAAGACTTCGTTCATGAGCATGAAAAATATAGTGAGCTACATGACTGACATTCCACGAACCCGAAGGACAGGGTTTTTGGTTCATCTTTCATGAGACTGTCTCCTATTAAGGATCTCCAGGGCTGGACCTAAATTTCACGAGTATCTGAGTAGACAAAGAAAAATAATCCAAGAGAGCCCAGCAAACAAAAGGAGGAAAAGGAAAACAAACAGTGAGCTAGCACTGTTGTAAAAGAAAATAACTTCAAGAAAAATAAGTAAGAGCACTTAGTATGATTCAATTATAGTACAAAATGTTTTCTAGGATATGTAGATAGTAAGATAATTATTTAATTATATGTGCAATACTTTAAAATTTTTAAAAAGGAAAATTGTTACTGAATTATGTTACTCAATGAGACCCAAACTAGGAATTCATTCAAGTTAAAAGAAAAATTTCAAAGCACACAGCAAATAGAATTAGAGAAGGAGCAAAAAATAAGTAGAAAAGGCAAGAATTAAATAAATAGGAGAAAACATAAACATCCTAGAGCTGAAACAAGATAAGATTTTGTAGATTAAAAGGCTTCACTGAATTCCAAGCAGGATCAATGAATAAAGGAAAACCCTTAGGTATATTTTGATATAACTCTTCAACTCCAGGAGTAAACAAAAAAAAATCTTATGTGCTTCTAGAATAAATAACTACTTAGTTATAAAGTAAAAAGAATCAGAGTTAAATGGATCTCTTAATACCACCACAATCTACTAATGCTGACACTGCAAGGTACAAAATAATATAAATAGTGAACAAGTCACACATACACAACACACACACAGTATAAAAATATATTTGCAAACACGGGAGAATTTGAGGAATAGAGGCCTTAGTATAAAGTAACATGAAAGTAATAGTCAATCAGATGCCTAAAACACTTTCTTTTATTTCTGGGATTCTAATAGTATTACTTGCCCATCTCTGAATTCCACATAAAGATAAGTAATATTATTAGTAACTATTTACTCAGCAAGGGTATGTTTCTACTCCAAATGTTTTAATGCTCATCCAAAAACATGGAGCAAATGGAGAGAGCATGCTTCCCCCCACAAAATTTGTACTGTTGAGAAAGGTGAAATAAAAATTAGGTCTATTTTTATGTTTATGGATAGGAAGACCCAATATTGTCAAGATGTCAGTTTATCCCAAGTTGATTTATATACTTGATGCAATCCCAAACAAAACCCGAACAAATTACTTTGTGATTATTAAACTGATTCCAAAGTTTATATACAGAGGAGACCCTGCATCGGTGGTATAGTGATTAGCACAGCTGCCTTCCAAAGTTTACATGGAGGAACAAAAGATGCAGAACAGTCGTCACAATAAGGAAGGAGAAGAAAGTTGCAGGAATGACACTATCCAACTTCAAGACTTACCATAAAGCTACAGTAATAAGGACAGTGCAGTATTGGTTAAAGAATATACACATAGAGATCAATGGAAGAGAACAGGGAGCCAAGAAATAGACCATAGATATATGCAGCTGATCTTTGACAAAGGAACAAAGGCAATACAAACGGTGCCTGAACAACTAATTACCCACATGCAAAAAAAAAAAAAAAAAGAATTGAGACACAGACCTTACACCCTTCAAAAAAATCAACTCAAAGTGGTTCACAGACCTAAATGTAAAATGCAGAACTATAAGTTTCTAGAAGATAACAAAGGGGAAAACCTAGATAGCCTAGGGTACTGCACTGATTTCTTAGATAAAACACCGAAGTCACGACTCATGAAAGAAATAATTGATAAGCTGTACTTAATGAAAATAAAATTCTGCTCTGTGTAAACAATGCCAAGAGAATGAGAGGACAAGACAAAGACTAGGAGAAAATACTTGTGAAAAACACAACTGATAAAGGGCTGTTATCCAAAGTATATAAAGAACTCCTAAAACTCAACAACAAACAACTTGATTAAAAGTGGACCAAAGGCCTTAGCAGACACTGCACCAAAGATACACAGATGGCAAATATGCATATGAAAAAATGGTCCATAAACTATGTCATCAGGGAAATCCAAGTAACACAAGGAGAGGTTCTGGTTCAAGATGGTGACAAAGGAGGCTCCTGAACTCACCACCTCCACAAACACATCAAATCTACAGCTACATACAGAACAATTCCTACTGAAAGAAATCCAGAAAATAACTGAACAACTCCTATAAATCAGGCAAATATAAAACATCCTCACTGAAACAGATAGGAGAGGCTAAGACACAGGCTCTCCATAAACCCCCACCCCCAGCACAGTGATGTATACAACAAGGAGGAAACTCACAACTCCCAGCTTCTCCTGAGGAGTCAGATGTTTGGGTCCTTCATCTAACACCCCAAGTTTTAATACTTCTACCTAAGTATTGGGACCCTAAAACATCTAGCTTTGAAAGCCAACTGGGATTGCATCCATGAGACCCACAACCTCTACAGAACTTGGAGATAGTTCCTAAAAGGCTTACTGTGGCAAACCCTCCAAGGTCCAGCACAGAGGCAGCTGACAAACACATGCACTCTTTCTGTGGAAGAGGACTATTCACTTATCTTAAACGCTTTGACCTGAAAGAAAGACTTCTAATCTAACACACATCTAAGGGCTAAATTACAATACACTTTAGAGACTGGGGAGGCTGGCAGGCACCATCTTTGCAATCTCCCTCTGCCTCACTCCAGGTTACTAGTATCCTAGAAACGAACTTGCACACACATCTGGTGCCCCAGTTTTTGCAACTGCCACCTGGAGGACATCCCTAATCATCAGGCTCTGGTGCCCAGTGGGACATACATTTATGGGTCCCACAGGACTGTAACAAAAAGAAATAGTTCTTAGTCAGCTGTCACCCAGGACACAGTTGCAGAGGCAGCAGACAGAAACCACCATTTTTCCATGTAAAAAATTAAGCAATTAATAAAGTAAGTCCATACCTACTAATAATTACTTTAAATGTAAGTGGATTAAATTCTCCAACCAAAAGACATTTTAAAAAATGCTGAGGGGATAAAAAATTGCACCTAATATTATTCTGCCTATAAGAGATTCACTTCAGCTTTAAGGAGACACATAGCCTGAAAGTAAAGGGATGGAAAAAGATATTCCCTGCAAAAAGAAACCAAATAAAGCTGGAGTAGATATATTTTTATCAGACAAATTATACTTTTAAGATAAAGGATGAAATAAGAGACAAAGAAGGTCATTATATAATGATAAAGTCACTAACCCAACAACAGAATATACTGTTTGTAAATATTTATGCACCCAGCATAGGAGTACCTAAATATATAAAGTGAACATTAACAGACCTAAAGAGAGAAATATACAGCAATACAGAAATAGTAGGGGACTTTAATATTCCACTTTCATCAGTGAAGAGATCATCCAGAAAGAAAATCAGTATAGAACACTGGACTTAACACGTTAGAGCAGATGAAATTAACAGACGTTTACAGAACACTGCATCTGAGAGAATACAGTCTTCTCAAGGACACACAAAAACATTCTCCCCTATGGATTATGTTAGGCCGTAAAACAGATCAATATAAGACTGAAATCATATCAAGCATCTTACCTGATCATCATGGTATGAAACGATCAATTGTAAGAACACAGGAAAATTCGCAAAATGTAAAGATTAAACAAATTGCAGCTGAACAACCATTGAGTCAAAGAAGAAACCAAAAGAGAAATAGAAAAAAAAAACCACAAAAAAACAAGAAACCGAGACAAATGAAAACAGAAATACAAATACTAAAACTTACGGAAATACAGCAAAGGCAGTTCTAAGAAGGAAGTTTATAGTGATAAATGCCTACATTAAGAAACAAGAAAGATTTCACATAACCTAACTTTACACCTTAAGGAGCCCTGCAGCCGGACTCCAGGAGCCGGCTTTGCCTGTCAGTAGTCCAGCACTGACTCCAGCGTCTGACCTCACTTGCCACTGGGTGGGCAACAGCCCCAGAGTCTTCAGGACCCTGATTCCATCCACCAGTGAGCTAGCACTAGCCTCGGGTCGCCCCCCACTCCCCCAGGATTCTGCAACCAGCTACCTCATGACCAGGTCCTACTAAACAACAGCCAGCAGCACCCACACAAGGTAGGGCCTGGCAACCAACCAGACTAGGGGCCAGCCAAGCCTAGTGGACCACCCACATGGTCAGCCTGCCTCAACAGAAGGAACCATGCAGCCCTCTGAAGGGGGGGACCCTGGAGCATATTGCTTGGATGATGAGAGGAGAGTGCAACACTGGGATACACAGGATGCCTCCTACAGAGCGCTACTTCCTGAAGGATGAGAAATGTAACTAGCCTACCACTTACATAAAAGTACAAATAGCAACTTAGACAAAATGAGGCAGCAGAGGAGTATGTTCCAAATGAAGAAATAAGATAAAACCCAAGAAGAACTAAGTGAAGTTGAGATACACAATCTGAGAAAAATCAGAGTAAAGACTGTAAAGGTGATCAAAGAACTCTGGAGGCAAATGAATGCATAGAGTGCGATGTTGGAAGTTTTTAACAAAGAGTTAGAAATATAAAGAACAACCCAACAGAGGTGAAGATTACAATAGCTGAAATTAAAAATGCACTAGAAGGAAATAGTAGTAAACTGAATGATTCAGAAAAACAAACAGTCAGTGAGCTGGAAGACAGCAGTGGACATCATTGCCAGCAAACAGAAAAAAGAAAAATGAATGAAAAGCAATAAGGACAGTTTAAGAGACCTGTGGGACAACATCAGTTGCACTGATATTCACATTGTAGGGGTCCCAGGAGGAGAGAAAGAGAGAGAAAGAGCCCAAGAAACTATCTGAAGAGGTAATTACTGAAAACCTCCCTAACCCGGGAAAGAACAGTCACCTAACTCCAGGAAGCACAGAGAGTACCCTATAGGGTTAACCAAGAGAGAAAACGCCAAGACACTGTAATCAAAAAGGCAAAAATTAAAGATGGAGAGAGAATACTAAAAGCAGTAAGGGAAAAGCAACAAAAAACATAGAACTGAACTCCTAGAAGGCTATCAGATGATTTTTCAGGATAAACTCTGCAGGCCAGAAGGGAATGGGATGGTATTTCTAGACTGATGAAAGGGGAAAACCTACAACCAAGCATACTCTACCTAGCAAGGCTCTCATTCAGATTTGATGGAGAAATCAATCAGAAATCACCAGGAAAGGCAAACATACAGTAGAAAACTGTCCACATACAAAGCTAGTAGGGAGGTTAAAAGACAAAATTAATAAAAGCAGGTGTTTCAACAGTGAGCAGTTAAGGGATACCAAAACAATTAGATATAAATATGATAGCAGAAACAGTAATTAGGAGGGCAGGAGAATACAAATGCAGGGTATCTAAAATGCATTTGAAATTAAGAGATCAGCAACTTAAAACAAGCACATAATTCAGACAGCTACACAAAAACCTTATGGTAACCACAAACCAAAACTCTGTAATAGATATATATGCAAAAAATAAAAAGTACAAACATAACACTAAAGATAGTCATCAAATTACAATAGAAGAGAACTAAAGAAGAAAGGGGAAAAAAAGATCTACAAAACAATAAAAAAATGGTTAATACGTTATCATCAATAATTAAATGTAGACAGACTAAATACTCCAACCAAACATAGACTGGCTGAATGGATATAAAAGCAGGACCCATATATATGCTGCCTAGAAGAGACACACGTCAGATCTAGAGACATACACAGACTGAAGGTGAGGGGATGGAGGGGAGATAAATACAAGATTTTTAGGGAAGTGAAAATACTCTGTATGATACCATAATAATGGATGTACATTATTGTGTATTTATCCAAACCCAAGGAATGTACAAGACCAAGAGTGAACCCTAACATAAAGGATGTACCTTGGGTAATCATGATGTGTCAGTGTAGGTTCGGCAGTGGTAACAAGGGTACCACCCAAGTGGAGGATGCTGATAATGGGAGGAGCATGTGTAGGGGCAGGGCTAGAGGAGAAATCTCTGTTCCTTTGCCTCAAAATTGCTTCAAGCCCAAAACTTCTCTTAATAAAGAAAAAAAAAATACTTAGAAACTAGGTCTATGGGTTGTCAAGATACTGTTAACACAATAAAAGATGATTTCTAAGATTTAAAGATTCTTTTGATGGTGGGACACTGCCCACAACAACTGGATACCTGGAAAGCAGAACTCTTTGTTACAACTTCAAACCAGAGTATGCTGCCCGTGCAGGGCCACCAGAGGTTTGCACCCTGGGACAGGGTAGCAGCAAACTGAATCCATAGGGGATCACTTATGTATGCCAAGCAGGGTGAGATTAGCTGTTTTGCAAGCTTCCTGTGGATTGTTTAATTTGAATAATTTCACAGGCTCAGGGGCTAGGGGCTGTCCCTACTTGTCTGGCACCTGGTTTTGGAGAGATTAGAGTGGGTTTATAGTCTCACAACAGCATAGGAGAGCCCGATAAGGAAAATATTTGCCATATGTACCCACTCAGCTGCTCAAATAGGGAAGCTGACCTGCTTCTAGAAAGGGCCTTGAAACTAGACCAAGAGAGCATTTTTTTAAAATATTAAATTACTGTAAAAAACAAAAAGCAAGCCAGATTTGCAGAGAATATTCACAAACATGCTTGACATGGACTCCCATCCCGAGTGTAACATACTTTTCAACTCAGCAAGGCTGAGAACAAAACCTCAATTAAAAAGAAAAATCTGGAAAAAATTGCACACTTCCACAAAGATCTCGACAGATAATCAGATTAAAGGATGATCAGTAGTCATTAGGGAAATAATGCAAAGTAAAACCACAATGAGATACCACTAAATACCAACTAGAATCGTTAAAACCAACATCAATCGCTGGTGACAGTATAGTTCAAGAAGAAGTCTCACATTTTACTAGTGAGAATGTAAAATGGCTTAGACACTGCGAACAGTTTAGTATAGTTTCTTATAAAATCCAGAAAATCTTTCCCTAAGGTAAATGAAAAGATATGTTCACACAAACGCTTATATCTAGATATTTACAACAGTTTTAGTCATAACACCCAGACACTGGAAATGAACAACTTATGAATTGATGAGGAAATCGTGGCATATCCTTACACTGGAAATCTACACAGCAATAAAGCAATTAACCACTGATACAACCAACAACATGAGTGAAACTCAAAAGGAATGTGCAAAGTGAATGCACCCAGACACAAGATTATAAACTCCATGCCTAATTTATGTGATATTCTGGAAAAGGTAAAATTACAGAACGCAGAGCAATGCCTGCCCAGAAGCTGCTGGTGGGCCACAGAGTGAGCTGACTGCAGAAGGGCATGAGGAAACACTGTGCAGTGGTGGAAATATTTTATATCATGTTTTGTTTCTTCAAAAAAATCTTTTTTTAATACACAAATTATGCATTGAAAATGCTGATTAAAAAAATAAGCCCACTACAACTTGGTTATTTGAAAAGACAGCACCCAATTCCTTTACAGAGTAACAATTTATTATTTAATTTCTAGTCCTAATTCATAGCTTAAGGCAGTTTTCATCTTTACTTAAGCCATCTAATAACGGCCAAAAGTCACTGATCCTTCGCTTGTAAATCTTAGAGTTCCCTCACACTCAAAGTCAGTTACACACGCATTCCTTGTTCTCTCACTAGATTTTAGTCTTTTCAAACAAATGTCTTGTAGTTTACAAAATATTATAGAAATGACAGTTACTATTATTCATTAACCTTTATGTAGGAATAGTTCCTAACTCATCTTTGTAGGGAAACTAGCAGTGCATACACTGTGATTTTTGCTCCATATAAGTATGTGTTGAATATAGATGAATAGATGATTAAGATTCTCATTTTTATGTTTGGGTTTTTCCAAGCTGCAACATTTAATTTAGGCACAACATAATAGCATTATCCTTGGGACAAAAGCTGAACAGTGACTATCTTGTTTTTCTATCAGTTTTACTCATCATCACATTTCCTCCAAGTGAACTATTTATCGAGTTTCGGTAGTGCCGAGTGCCAAAGGACAATTAAATTGATCTTCAATAAATTACTAAGAAACACTTCCTTGATTTTAGTGTTTCCCCTTAATTGTGAAGCCATGGCAGCTCCGCAAATAAATGGGTTGCTTAAAAGACGCCACTGCTAATAATGTGAAAAGCTTAATCACCCAATGCTGCTTACGTCTTTTTTAGTATAAGTAGACTTATAAAAGACAAGAAGAGTCGCTATACTTTTCACCGCAAACTACACTCAATCCTTTATCAACACACATACTAAAAACACATGTTTTAAAAAATGTTTTTTCCCTTGTTGAATTGCTTTTGACATGAAGGATTTGGACCTCATAAGCAGTTTATAAAATAGATGAGAGTTTCATTTTACAGATATGAAAACAAAGGCTTAGCAAGTAAAAAAAAAAAAAGTATATATATATAAATGTACATATTGAAGGCTTTCCACAATTTCACTTTCATTTCAACACAAAACTGTTTAAATTACCTAGAATTAATTTACTCTGCTTTCAGAAATCTAAGGATAAGCTACATGGGAGTAGCTCCACGCAGAAATTTTTCAAGCATTTTATCAACAGTACTTGCCACATTGCTTAATTCCTAACACTTGAAATAAACAGAAAATAAATAGTAACTACCACTTCTGAAAATCTATGTTCCAAAAGCCATAAACTGTGAGAATGTCTTAATTCTCACAACAGCTTTGTGAAATGGGCACCACTACTTCCAGGTTGTTTCTGCTCCACGTACCCGTCTGTTCTATGATAAACAAGTTCCCCTATGTGTTAGTTTTCTATAGCTGCCGTGACCAAGTACCTCAAATTTAGCGGCTTAAAACAACATAAATTTATTACCTTACAGTTCTGAAGGTCAGAAGCTGTAAATTCAAGTTGCTAGCAGGCCCCATTCCTTCCTGGAAACTGTAGGGGAGAGTCCGTTTCTCTGGAGGAGAGTCTTCATGGTTTCTGTCTTTAGAGGTCACCCACGTCTCCTGACTCAGAGCTCCCTTCCTCCATCTTAAAACCAGCAAAGCTGAGCCGCTCTCTGACCCTTCTTTTATAGTCCGCCTCCCTCTGACCACAACTGTGAAAGGTTTTCTGCTTTTAAGGACTCGTGTAATTATATTGGGCCCACCTGGATGATCCGGGAGACTCTCTTCATCTTAAGGCTTTAAACTTAATCACATCTTTAAAATCCCTTTTGCTTTGTAAGGTAACAAATTTACAGGTTCTGAGGATGAAGACAAGGACATCTTTCCAGGGCCATTATTCTGCCTGCCTCACCTACGTCATCAATGTGTCAATGACCATCTGCTTATGCTTTTGGCTAAACTGAAATCTAGCTTCTTTCTGAAGGTATTACTTTTCTCACTACCTTTATTGAGAGTCCAAGCTCGTACTGCTTGCCACGTGACAGGTCAATAACTTGAGAGACGGGTTGTTAGGGCAAGGAATGGTGCCTTTGGAAAGCCAGCACATTGAGAAGCTGATGAACTTGTGTCCCAAAGAACCATCTTCTCTGAGTTAGAATTCAGGCTTCTTTGAAACTAGAAGGGAAAAGTCCTGGTTCTGGCCAGACTCTGGAGGGATTATGTTAATTTCTTCCTTCCTGCAGGCATTCACAGGTGGGCCTGGTCAGGATGTTTCCCGTGAGCTAAACAAAGGTATTTTAGCGTAATGGTCCTTACCTGGGAGGCAGGGTTCCCAGAGATGGGCCATTACGTATACTTTAAGCTTAAAGGCAACATCCCTTTAGTGATGAACTTGTAACAGAAAACAAAGGTTCTCCCCATCACACTATCACAAGTAAGAGCAGACCTTCTTCCACTCCCCAAGCTTCAAAAGGCCTAGAAGTGAGACCTGTGTTATCTTACTACAGTTCCCAATCATTATTTCAAAGTATCAACCAAAATGACTTTCTCATGAGTTTTTTACCACTCAAACATAAAATTCTCTACCCCACTTTGTAATTGTGTCTCTCTGATTAGGCTTAGTCATTCACAATAAACGTTCTCTCTCCTTGCCATGTATTCCCGTGGCCTCATCCTCAACCTTGCGTATCAATCTGTTGGACTACCAACATACCAATCATTTAGTTTTCCTTGTTTCCTGTTTGTTTTGCCTTTTAATCTGTATTAAAGAGAGAGGAATGAGTTTCATCTTTATGGCATAAAGAATTAGAACATTTTCCCCAATTATTATTCTGTCTCTTCAGATTCCCCAAGACTAGAGCCAGTAAAGCATTTATTCATGACACTATCAGGAAGGTGGCTTCAGTTGGCACCACTATGATGTTGAGTCCCATTTCAGTATTTTCTATTCAGTCTTTTCTGAACTTCAGAATATATCTAACTCCCTCTGGCTAACACTTACATAGGACTCTCTTAAGAATCTCATTCATAGCAAGTCAAATATAGACATTTTTATTCCTGTTTCACACCTAAAGCCTACTTAAAACAAAACAAAACAGAAAAACAGTGTATCTATGTAAAAAGTGGCCCAAACTGACAGTAGACATTAAGATGTTTCTGGCCATATTTAAAACTTTTAAAGTTGCTAATTATTTTGTTCTTCATACAAATGTATCCTTGAAATTATTGTCAGTTTTAGGGGGACAATTACAAATGTATATCTGTATATCTATATTCATATGTAATGTAAACATAATTCAAGAAAACATAATTCTTAGAGAAAACTGAACAAAATGAAAAATCCTGAATGTAAATATTTCCATGAAGACATTGAGTGTAACTAGTTGTATAAATTAGGTGTATGCATTACCAGAACTATTACTCAACAGGATTTGTGACTTCCTACAGGAAGAGTTTATTTTTCTGTACATGAATTTATTTCACATTATGTATTTGATTTTAACCCATCTGAAATTGATGAGGAGTTTGGTGAAAAATGTGCTGGCCTTCGGAAACACATAGGCTTGCACCTGTCTGTATACATGTAACTGCATGTATCTGGAACTCAAAAGAAAAAAAAGAAGCCCTCATAAACATTATTATTAACAATTTTGTTTTCTTTGGTTTCTGATGTACATATTGCTATAAGGAAAGAACGAATAAACAGGAAATATAAATACCTGATTCCTAAGTTTTGTTTTTTTGTAGTTGCAATTCTCTGCAAATTATTTGCAATCACTTGTTCTTTTACTTAGTATCTTTTGAGTCTGTAGAGTGTCTATAAATACTCTCAGACTACTCAACACGGGGGATGCTGAACAAATCAAGTACATATGGGAACTTAAAGAAACGAGCCCCAACTCAACCAGTGTATTATCCTTGAGGGAATTAGAGTGACCACATAAAATTATTACCATTGACTAAGCGCCATGAACTTTTCCCCTGATGGCAGTTTCTCTTCTATCTTAGGTTGTAACTACCCCACGTGAGAGCTATATTGAGCGTGGCATCATCTTCACATAATGATTTTCTAAACCAATTGCTGTGAACATTTTAAGTCCATTTTATTCCTTTAATTCTTTAATTTTTGTTTTTGTTTTTATTTTATCCTAATTAAGAAAAAATAGTGATGTCTATCTAAAACAGCAAAGGAGAAAGCTATATAAACAATAAGAATCATTTTTAAATAGCATCTTAAGGTTTTTCAGGAGTTACACTGAAATAATAAAATCAACAATTTTTATTTATTACAGTGGTGTGGAAATTGTATTCAAAGCATTTTCAATAATAAAAATAATCTAGCTAAATGTTTTAAAATATAAAATCCTAATGAAAGGTGACTATTTTCAATAGTTTAATTACCAAGCATTCTTTCATGCTTTCACCAATGTATTCAACAAATACGTTAAATCCTATTTGTCAGGCATTATGCTAGACTCCAATACCCTGGGTCAAATGCCCTCTCTCAAAGAGCTAACAACTCCTTCTTTCCATTACCAAAGATAGGTCTCTCATCAGAAGGATTCGTGATTAAATTTTATGTAAGTCAAATATATTTTTCTATTTTGGTATTCATGGTCTCCTTTATAAATACTTAACATGATTATTATCCCAAATTTTAATGTGAATGATCCCCAATAAAACACAAACAATAGTCAAAACATGTGTTTAGTTTATCAATATAGTCCACTAGCTCAACCGAACCTTCAGAACAAATTCAAAATAAGACTGTTAAACAGTAAGTGATGACTGACTTTGATCATATACTGTAGCCAAACAAGTCATCTCGGTCTGGCTGAATTTTTTAATACCTAAATGTAACAATCTGCATTGGGGATTAAGCCAAAACAAGAGTCTGTCAGCATTTCCGCCTCAAAGACTGACCCAAGGTTGCTTATGGCGCAGGACTTGGGCCTAAACTCCACTTCCAATTTGTACCAAGAGAGGAGACAGGTCTCAACCTGAGGCGCTGAAGATTCTTTGAATTCTGAAGACTATCCCCTCACTTTAAGGGGTGTGCACATACACACTTATTTACAAATCTTGAGCGCCCCTTTTCTTACATATTTCCCAGCAGAAAACGAAGCTCAGAAAGTCTGATAATCCTTTGAAACAGCATTTCTTATGGGATTCCTCATTTATTTACATGCATTGTTTCATTTGAGCTCTGAGGTCAAATGTCCTGATTATTATTTTTTCTTTGTCAAAAGTGCTTTTTTTTAACATTTCTTATTGATTTATAATCATTTTACAATGTTGTGTCAAATTCCAGGGTTCAGCACAATTTTTCAGTCATTCATGGACATATACACACTCATTGTCACATTTTTTTCTCTGTGATTTATCATAACATTTTGTGTATATTTCCCTGTGCTATACAGTGTAATCTTGTTTATCTATTCTACAAAAGTGCTCTTTTATATGTATATTATCCCTACTTGGTAATGGATCTCATTCAGGCCCAAGTCTCTCATCTTCTCCAGGTGCTGTTTTCTGTTTGCATGAAGACACTCCCCCTTATTATGACTGCAGGGTATCATTCCTAGGACTGAGCAGAAGCTGAAAACCAGAATTGCTTCAACTGACTTCTCACTACATTTGCAATGCTCTTGAGTGATGACCATGCTCTGTCTGCTTGGATGTCAACTAATGGGAATCCAACTACCCCATGAGGGGCAGTTTTAACATGAGGAACATCTTTCTTATGCACAAAGCCTGCTTCCTTATGATACCAATGATTCATTCATTTATTCATCCAGTGTGTCACGAGCACCTTGTTATGTTCTAGACTCTGAATAAAATAAAAAGAGATACAATATCTGCCTTGAAGGCAATTTGTAGTCTAATGAGGAAACACTACGATGGAATGCCTTGTTCTAATGAGGCAGTTGTGTAACCTCTCTTTGTGGAAGGCTCTTTCCAGCTAATCCTTTCAATATCTCACTGAACATCACCATATGACCCTTGAACCTAGGAGG
The DNA here is from genome assembly GCF_048564905.1 of Vicugna pacos. Lineage (NCBI taxonomy): Eukaryota > Metazoa > Chordata > Mammalia > Artiodactyla > Camelidae > Vicugna > Vicugna pacos. The sequence continues at coordinate 18,278,548 of NC_133011.1, forward strand.
GGGCCTTTGCTATGTGCAATGAAAAAAATCACACTCTATTACTTTCGAGCTCATATCTCAGTTTTCATCACTGTGACTGTGTAACTCACCACTCTCCTCTGTTATGCTCGAAGCCTCCTGAGAGTAGGGACTGGACTGTATGCAGTTTTGCACATCTTGTTTCTAAAACAATACCTGGCACTTAATAGTAACCACTAAATGACTGAATAAGTGAATTAAAGAATGAATCAGAAGTTTTAGTATTGGTCCAACTTTCTCACCACACTGTCTCTGTATTAGTTTTCTATTACTACAAAACAAATGGTCACACAATGAGAGGTTTAAAACATCACAGGCTTTACAGTTTCCACGGATCAGGAGTCCAGGCACTGCTTATTTAGGTACAATTACCTTGTAACCTGGCTGCAGTCAAGCTGTCAACCGGGTGTCAGATCTCATCTGAGGCTCGGTTTCCTCTTCTAAGCTCACTGGTTTTGGCAGTAGCTTGTATTTTGTGGCTTCCAGAGGCTGCCTACCATGCCCTGCCATCTAACTTCCGCTGCTGCCTGGCGGTTAGCTTCTTCAAGGCCAACAGCAAAAGTGTTACTTCCAGACTCCCTTTTAAAGGGTTGTTGAGAGTTCAACCGAGCTATTCTACAGTATTGCTGCTTTGGCATCCACTTTATTTTGGCCAAGTAGCATGCAGTGACCCCAAACTGACTGCCAGCACACGCCCTAGATAGCAGCCCACAGATTGACAAACAAGCATAAGTTTCCCGAGGAACTTACCCGACAGTCCTTGTGACCAGCAGTCTCTTCTGCCTCCCACTGCCTTCCTCTTCTATGCTCCTCAGTAAGACCCTTCTGTGACTTACAAAAGCCTGACTCTTTGGTTTGAATTAATTAATCTGGCCCTAGCTTGGAAACCCCAGAGCCATCCACCCATGGGCCCTAATAAAGTCCCTGATAAAGGCATGTGCCCCAGATCCTGTTCCTCTGTGTGCACTCTGCCTTGACTTCTCCATGTGGCTTCCATACCTGGTACTTCATTCAGGACCTGTGAGTATCAAACTTCTCAATTTCAATTCCTCTCATGGTCTGTTTTAGAATCAAAGCTCACCATCTGGCACCCTGTGCACCACTGAGTAAGTGTTAATTTGACAAATTCATAACAAGGGTTCATCTCATTAAGCCAGACCCATACAATCTCCCTTTTGATTAACTTAAAGTCAACTGATTAGGAACCTAATTATATCTCTAAAATCCCTTCATCTTTGTGGTTAATCCCTCACCACAATAAAAAAAAATTCATTTCTATGTATAAAGCCAAACATTTCTATGTATAAAGCCAGATTTTATATTTTTAGAAACTATGTCATAATGTAAGTTTAGGATAAACTAAATCCTTGAATCCCTTTCCCAAAAACTTCCTCAAGCTAGATTTTCACAGCGTATTTGAGTAATTGGTATTTGGAAACTACATGCAAGAAATTTCATCATTTGCTAAAAAACCTCTTTGTGTATATTTTTTGTCTGTATTCTAACTCTTTAAAGCAATTTATTCTGTAAAGGCTATGTAAAAAGGTTACATAAGAAATGATTGAGGAACCGTACTATGTTAAGCCCTTACAAGCGTTCGCCTATGTAGACAAGCAATCGTAACACTGCACATTGTTCTTATACCACCAACTGAAAACGTATTTTACTACCTCTTCTTAAGTATAACATGACAAATATTGTCAAATGATTTGTTGGATGAATATATATTTCTCAGGTTTTCCCTATATCTAAAACTTTCATCAGAACTTCCATGAAATTAGTTTGGCGTGATTTTTCCTGAGCAGCACTGCACAAATTATTCTTCACAACAACAAAGACTACGCAGAGAGACCACTGAGGATATTTCTAGGATACCTATCCAAGAGGACCGTGCTACTATTGATATTTCAACCAGGGCAGTAAAATTCTTGTGATTCCATGCAGTGTCCAGAGGATTGAGAGGATGAGATAGTGGGAAAAGGAAATAAACAAAATTGCTAAGTAAACAGTTGCTTTGCTTAAAAAAATATTGCTCTACTTAGAAATTTTATTTACTTCTTTTCCCACTACCTCAAAAAAAACTTCTATTGTTTCATTTCCATTGTCTGCTCTTTTCATTTGTAGTCTGTTCTGCATTTGAGCAAGTAATATAAAATCCAAATAAAAGTGATCTATATATAGCTTATATCACATAACAAGTTGTCTAACAGAGGACAGAGCCAAGATTGGCTTAGCAACAACATAGTTGTTCCCAGAGGACTCAGACTCTGTCTCTTCACTTAAGTGTCTTCAGGATTGCACCTCAATCGTAGTGCAAGACGCAGGACCTAGCCTTTCTTTTGATTTGCATAAATTACACCAGACATTGATAAATGTCATTAACATTTTAGTCTATTCTTTCTAATACACTGTTATGCTATATTTATCATATAATTGGAATTACATTGTGTATCAAAGCTTGCAAATTCATTTTTTCTAGTGGATTCAAGTCTATCACATCATAGCATCAATATTTTAAAAATTCATTTTTAGACATAAGCTATTTCCAATTCTTCAATTATCAGCGCACTACTGTTATTCTATTTACATGTTCAAATTATTGTATATTGTTTATCTGATAATACTAGAGATATCAGGTAGAGTCCTATATTTAGGTACTTTGAAACTTTGAAGATGTTGATATTTTAAGCATCTTTCAGTTCTTATTTTACTCTTATATAAATAACTCTCATTTTCTCTTTTATGCATAAACTTCAGTAAATTTTTAAAGTAATACATATTGCTTTGAGCCAGCATTTTAAAAAACAACTTTCAGATAACTTTGACATCTAAAAGTTACATATATTTAAGGTGTACAACTTGATATTTTGATATGTGTACACTGTGAAAAGCACCACAATTAAGATAAATAACTTATACATCACCTCGACATCATTACCATTGTGTGTTTGTGTACACGTTGAAAGATTTAATTCAAAATTTATCTTTGCAAATTTCAACTATGCAATACAATAAACCATTGTTAACTATCATCACTATAGTGCGTATTAGTGAGTGCATAGTGCATAATGCACAGTGCATAGTTTTCCAGAACTCAGCCATCTTGCATAACTGAAACTTTGTACTCTTTGGCCAACACCTCTTCACTTCCCCCTCCCCCATGTCCCTGGCAGTCACCATTCTACTCTCTGATTCTATAAGTTGGACTATTTTAGATTCCACATATAACTGAAATCATGCAGTAGTTGTCTTTCTGGATCTGGTTTATTTTACTTAGCATAATGTCCTCCTGGTTCATCAGTGTTGTTGAAAGTGACAGGATTTCCTTCTCTTTAAGTCTGAATAATATTCCATTATACATATGTATATGTATGTGTATATATTTTCTTTATCAATTTATCTATCAATAGATACTGAGGTTGTTTCCGTATCTTGGTTATTGTGAATAAGACTGTAATGAACATGGAAATGCATATATCGATCTTTGAGATTCAAATTTTATTTCCTTTAGCTATATACCCAGAAGTAGGGCTGTCAGATCATATGGCAGTTATATTTTTAATTTCTTGTGGCACTGCCATACTGTTTCCCATAATGGCTGTAGTGGTTTTCATTTCTACCAGCAGTATATAAGGGTTCTTTTTTCTCCATATCCTTGCCAGCATGTATTATCTTTTGTCTTTTGATAATAGCCACCCTGATAGAGATGGGGCGGCATTTCATTGTGGGTTTGATTTGTACTCCTCTGAGGATTAGTGATGTTGAGCACCTTTTCCTGAACTTGACCATTGTATAGTTGTTTCTTAATTGTGTTTTCTTTTTTGAGAAATACCTTTTCAGAACCTTTGCCCACTTTTTAATCAGGTTGTTTTGTCTACTGAGTTGTGGGAATTTCTTATATATTTTGGGTATTAATCCCTTATCAGATATATAGTTTGCAAATGCATTCTCCCATTCTGTAATCAAAAGAATCAAAAGCATAGAACGTATACAGAATGCACGTATCTTCATATAAAAAGTTGAATAGATGGGGATGTAGAACACAGAAAAGTCAATTCAGTGCTGGTGGGAATAATGCAAAACAATATAGGCACTTTGGAAAACTGTTCAGCCAGTGTCTAGTTGAATCAAACATAGATTTACCACATGACCCAGCAATCCCACTCTTAAATACTCATCCAAGAGAAATGGTCACACAAAGAACTGTTATGTGAATGTGTATAGCAGCCTTATTCATGATCACTCAAAACTATAAAGATCCCAAATGTCCATCATCTGGTGAATAAATAAACAAATTGTGGTATATTCATACAATAGATGTTACAGAGCAACAAAAAGAAACAAACTGCTGATAAATGCAAAAACAGTTATAAATTGCATAAGCATTGGCCTAAAGAAGGAAGCCAGACGCCAAATAGTTCCTACTCAATGCTTTCATTTATATGATGTTCTAGAAAAGGCAAATCAGAGGGACAGAAATCAGACCAGTATTTGCCTGGAAGGGAGGGAGGAGCAGATTGCATCTAAAGGGATACTCAGAAACTTTTGGGCATGATAGAAATATTTTATCTTAACTGTCTTGGTGGTTATATGGTGATACATGTTTGTAAAACTCTTAAAACTATATACATAATACCAGTGAGTTTTACTATGTGTAAATTATAACTCAATAAATCTGACCATAAAAAAGAAGGAAAATGTATTTAAAGTTAATAGGTATTTACTTTAATTATTATTTACTTAAATTATTAAGTCAATGCAATCTAAATATTCTACTCACATTATTACACACAAAACTGCATCCTAAAGCTTACTATTAAAGCTGTGTAGAGTGACCATGTGACATAAAACTGACAGTTCATTTTTTCCAGTTTCTTTACAAAGAAAAAAGAGAATGATAATATTCTTTTGTCTGACTCAATATTATCAAAAATAATTAACATAACTGCATTACCTTGACTCATATAAAAATGAGATAAGTATAAAAACTATTATTGTACTCATGAGAAAAGATAATTTAAAATTAGAATGTAAAAATTTAGATAAGAATTAAAAAATATAACTAAATGTTCTCTTTTTGAGAGATGGTGATAAAAAGGATTGAAGTTTATTTAAAATATTGTCCAATATTGTATAATTTAAGTCATGTCAAAAAACAGAGTATATATTTTAATAGGTTTAATTTTTTCTTTTATTTTCAATCCAAAAATTTAATTTTAATGGTCTTGTAATTAAGGAATCTGACAAACCCCTAAATAATGTTTTTTTCTTGAATAATAAATCAACTTGTTAAACAAAATATAAAGCTTGTTTTTAACACATTATAATTTGAAGAAGTATTAGAAATATTAACAGATGAATAAACTAGTTAATTTCACTGTAGTATTTTGATATATATATACACACACACAAAACCTCATATGTATGAGTAATATTTGGAAGAGAAACAAGAGAGATGTCAGGTTCATTCATAGAAAGCAGATGAGTGAATAACATTATAAAGAAGAAATGATGAAAGCTTGCTATAAAGAAAGGAGACTTTAGAAAAGAAATGATAGATTTGTAAAGTATTAAAACGACCATGAAGGCAGAATTTGGCTCAGTGATGAGTTAGATTTTTACTCAAAGTAAGGAATAACTTTCTACCTAACTAAAAGTACATGGATCATTCTATCAACTGAAAATCTGTAGCAGGGAATGGATGATAATCATATAGATATAATAATGAAATGTCCTGCAATTGCTGAGAGGTTAAACTAGATGACTCCTTCCAATTATAAGGGTTTCTTTATTTCATTTTAATACTGTATGCATACATGATGCAGTGTAAACCATACAGATTTTTTTCCACTGTAGGGAAACAAGATAGAGAAAAACTCTATTATAAATGACAGCTACTTCAAAGGTTTGGTTACATTGATTTTGAAATCATAGTCTCTAATTTCACAGGAGACTACAAGCTGGTCAAGTCCTATTCATGTTTATTCAGTTAAAGTAGTAAGTAAGGACTTATTATCTCTAGCTCAAAGCCAAATTTTACTTTTATTATTTCAAGGAAAGTACAGAGATTCTTACTATATTATGGATTTTCTCTTGAGCTTCAATAACAGTGAAGAGCACTTATTTGATTAAAATGTAATGGCCAGCTGCCTGAGCATTCTGTTGACAATTTATAAAGAAAGACCAAATGGAGCTAAAACAAAATTTGCCCAGAGGCTTTTCCAAATGAACTCCTGGTAAATAACGCTAAACAAAGGACGCTTACATCAGCCCTTATTTCTCAATTGAATTGGGATGCTCCGTCCACACCAAGCAAAATAAATGTATAACAAAAAAAAAAAAACAACACATTAAGCAGGGAAGACATTCACTACTCATAACAGAGATCTCAAAAGTCCACATGTGCCGTCTGTAGAAAACAAGAAAAGAAACTCATTTTTGAAGATACAGAAAAAAAGAATATAGAAGAACAAAGGAAGAAATGAATATTGTTGTATTTTGAAAAGTCATAATACTAAATAGTATTTCTGGGATCCCAAGAGCCATGATTCAAGATCCTAAATTATGATTCAAATATCACCCCCACTCCCAACTTTCAAAGACTCAACTGCTCTTGGTATTTAGTTTCAAAGGATGGAGTTTGATATACTTTTTTAAAAAAATTTTCCACTTAACAATTTGTTTCCCAGTCTGTCTCTTCTTACATGCTTCATTCAATTCTATTAAAAACCCCTTCTCACCTTACATGTGTGACTGAAAGGGACTCTGGGATTCAACCCTTTTTAATATAATGTCACTACTTCATGGTCCCTAGCAAGGACATATTTTCCTTTACTGTCTACATCAATCAGAGTCCTGGCAAGAAACAGATACAGCATATTTGGGGTAACATGAGAATAGCTTAATAGTGGAATATTTACAAAATGACAGGCAGGGTATTACAGTGTGGTTCCAACCCTAGCAGCAAGTGGTTACAGGAATAATCACCCCTACATCTGAAGAGGCAAAGGAAGAGAGCAGTTTCCAGACCCCAAAGAAGAGAGTCACGTGCAGAAGGCTATCTGGGAAGGAGCTTAGACTAAGGGATTTAGCCAACCCAAGGCAGCACCACAGAAAAGGAAGGAGGAGAAAAAACACTCTAACTTACTGCCAGAAAGAGGAAGAAAAATACCATATGACATCACTAATTTGTGGAATCTAAAAAAAAAAAAAAAGAAAAGGAGAAAAGGATAAAAGGATACTATGAACTCATCTACAAAACAGAAACAGACTCACATGGTAAACAATCTTATGGTTACCGAGGACAGAGGGTGGGAAGGGATATATTTGGGAGTTTGAGATTTACAAATGTTAGCCACTATATGTAAAAATAGATTAAAAACAAGTTTCTTCTGTATAGCACAGGAAACTATGTTCAATATCTTGTAATAATGTTTAATGAAAAAGAATATGAAAACAAATATATGTATGTATATATGCATGACTAGGACATTGTGTTGTACACCAGAAATTGACACACTGAACTGACAGTGCTTCAATTAAAAAAGAAAGAAAGAAAGAAAGAAAAAAAGAAAGCAGAAAACAAAGTCAAAAACAGTGAACACTCTAACTTACTCTTCCCTGTCTCACCATTGTCTTACTGGCTTCTCCATCAGCAAATCAAACCTGAAGGCAGAGGACATGGGAATTTCTTGTTTTAGCTCCCACAGGTCAGCCCCATGGGGACCTAGAACACGGTGAAGAAGTATAGAGACTGGATCCAAAGAGATAAATGGAAGCTATTCTTTAGATGTTTAGAGGTAATAATACAATAGATATTGGTTCTTATTGATGGGTTCTAGCAATTATAGTATTATAATACAAAATAGAAAATTTAGTTGTATGTAAATGATTGGTTCCAAGTCCTCTGTGAAAGTCTTAGATAAACTCCTTCACAAGGGTTCCCCTTTGTCAATGTCCTCAACTTTTTAAAAAATTGTATATTTATACATAGTTTCACTCTTATACCCAAGAATATAGCTTGTACAAACCACACTTCTTGGACAGACAGGATTTATTCTCATCACAAGATTCATTCACTGTTCCCACGTGTATAGCTCTCAAAGCCAGAATTAATATCCCTGACACAACACACACAGGAGGCTGCATCAGAAATGCACATGGGGCATGCGGGCACTCAAGCAGAGACCACCTGGAGGTCTTCCCACCAGATACGCAGCCATATTCACCCACTTGTCCATAACTAGCTGGAGCATACATCACACGCACATAAGGCAGGAATGTACACTCACCCACAATCATACACACACACACAAACACAAGAAAAATCATTATTCTCTAAGACAGTACAGTCTAACCTGCAAGGAGAAAGATAAACACTTTCCCAGCTGAGACATATTCAGACCCTATAATTATCAAAGTCAGTTCTCTCACAATGGGATTATTACTTTACACGACCATTCAGAGCCATGTTATTTCTTTTGTTTATCTCCAACTGCCCTCTACATTCAAATCTTGCCCTCTTGGGCCTAGAGAGAATGAGAAATACACCCATTATTGAACCAGATACAGCAGAAGATTGATTACCTAGGAGTCAGAACACCAGAATCATCCAAATAACATAATCAAGAATGACTTTCTCTGATCATTCATTTAAAACAACAAATGACAACAACAAAACAAAGTCAAAATAATTGAAGAATTATATGCTGTACAGCACAGTGTATGGTAATGTCATCTTCTGCTCAGCTATGAATGACCACGTAGGAATATCAGTGACCCCAATTTTTTTTAATATATACTTTGGGAGCTGAGAATTATAGACTATATAGATGGATGAAAATGGTTAATTTGGAGTCAAATTGAAAATATGGCATGACAGTCATAAGTAATAAAGTACTAATCAGGATATATTACAGTTGTACAAATTATATGTTACCACATTCTTATGAATCAACAGTTCTTATGAATCAAATTCTTATGATCAGCCAGAATTTTCCATATGTGTAACTGATATATATTTGCTATTATTGAGGGTTATTATATATCAGTTTAATAATGTATGTTTATATTAAAATTCAAACTGCTCGAGTAAGAAATAAAAAGTAAAATAATTATGTCTAGGTCACTAAATATTTTATATAACATGTGAGGTTTTTATTTTAACATTTTTGGAAATGATTTTTTTACTTCAAGGGAAATACTGCAATATTTAATAAAGACTTCAGTTGATTTGTAGAACATGCATATTTTTATTTAACGTAAGTTATTTATTACATACATATTTTTCAAACACATTTGTTTCTTGTTACATCTCACATCCCATATTATGTACTGTGCTTTATGTACTAAACCTTCCCTTTTTTTCTATTACTGTATGTTTTGGAGTTAAGAAAGATAGGTTTGAGAGAAAAAAAAATCTTGTAAATTTCAGGCAAAATATTTAAATGTGCTTTTTTTAATGACTGCTTTTGAACAGTCAGAATTGTCTAAATTTTTTGAAATAATTTCTTTGTACTTAAAGTATTTAGACAAGGTGCTTGAACTCTTCCCTGGTCTCTGTGAAGAGAGAAAGGCATCAAATTTTTTTTTTAATATAAGAGAAATACATACAGGGAATGGAACACAAGCCATTTATGAAGATTCGTTTATTTATTTGTTGAAGAGTCTTAATCTACCTACGTTGACGCCTAGAATTTACAACTCATTGTGTACCAAAACCCCGCCTTCTTTGTAGAGCCAGCAGATGAGCTTAACATCAGTAATTGCTCTTCCTTCCCGAGGTAATCAAAAGCAGTAATGGCTCAGAAGAAAAAACATGTAAACATGAGCTCTGTATCCTGACTCTGTCATATGATAGTTGTATTATTCTGGAAAATGACTTAACTTTCCTGAATCTCAGCTTCACTCATTCACACATTCTAAGATCATTGATTGAGAAGCTACTAGGTGTAGGAGCTATAGCAGTGTTCTTGAGGATTTACTTTTGTTGGGGAAGGAGACATTATGCAATGAACTATACTTTAGTCATTTGATCACCTGCTGTGAAAAGCAGGTACTGAGAACTAAGAGGACATATAACACATGTATCATAGTTAGGGAAGTCAGGGAAAGTGTCTATAAAGAGACAGCTTTTAAGCTTTCTTAGAAAGTAAAGAACGAACTTCATCAAAAGGTTCTTGTTGGAGAACATCTAAAATCCCCTAAAAACCAGGTGATTTTATATCCCTAGGTCCTGAAGTGGGAAGAGAGATGATCTGTGAAATGCATGAAAAGACATCCAGGGGCAAAAGTGCAATGAAGATTAAATAAAATATTGTAATTCTGTCTTATTTTGTCCCTGAAATTGATTTTAAAATGTACAAGTAAATCCTTTCCCAAAGACCACTGATTATTTTGAGGGGTTTATCATATATAGTTTTATGATGACATCCTTCTTCCTCTGAGCTTAAAGCTATTATTTAAAAATAATTAAAATCAAAAATTTTTGTCTCAATTGTAAAATAAAATGCTTGAGTTCCACGCTGTTATACTTTCACTTAGTATCTATTTTTTTTCTTATTCTATCTTACTAGCATAACTGTAGTCATTTTCTGAACAGGTTGAGATCACTTTCATAATTATTCAAAATCAGAATATGAGATAAAATGCTTGATTGGTTAATAGACTTTATTGCTATTTTAGGACCCAGCTTGTGTTTTTCAAAAGAAAGCGTAGATCAGAACATGTTATAAAAATGCTAGTCTACACTTTTAGTGATATTTTATTATACTATGTGATATTGAGTTTGAATATTAAAATTTTCGCAAAAGAAATGTTAACAACAGATTGTCTTTATCATAACCAACTGATAAATGCTAGTCTGATTTCCAGAGATTGAGATCTGACTGGTGCCTTTTTACTTCTTTACATAGAATTTGTTTTACATTCATTTTATTAATGTTCTTTTGGTTTAGCTTAGTCTCCTTTCAAACTATTCAGTCTCCTTAGATGACCTATAGTTTTTCTTTCTCTACTCCTATCAGCCAGAGAGCTGGTACTTTATAGAATAAGCATTTGAGATATCTTAAATCGTGAATGGTCAGAGAGAAAATGATTCAAAGGATGGGAAATTTCTTTTCCATTAGGTCAGTGGTGGATGGATTAGCAATCTGGAACCCCAGTGATTAAAGAAGAGGGCAGGTAGGTGGTACGGATATAATTTTTGGATGAGAGAAAAAAAAGGTCACTTACGATAAAGTATTACACAACCCATGCACAGTGAGAACAAGATGATAATAGGCAGAAAAAACATTTAAGATGTCTTGGTTGGGATTGCTGCTATTTATTTAGATGCTGGAAGATACAAATTTCACTGTGCTATTGTTTTGAGACAGTCTACCATCGCCACTTTTATACACAATATAGAATTTCATTGTTGGCATTTTCAGTGTGCCTCGTACTCCACAGTCTGAACCAGTCTAGTAAACAAGTGCAGAGGGCATGATACTCAGCTAAGTCACCTGTGAACAAATGGAATTTTTCACTTGAATATAACACAAAATGAATGCTTCTGAGCTTTCATTCTTCTGGACAAGCAGAATAATAATGAAAATGTTCACAACAAGTAACTTTCAAGCATTTTCTAGGTATTCCTATCCACTGCCTTTTCGAGTCATGCCGTAAATATAGGCATTGCTGGGAGATGGCAGTGAGGGGATGGCAGAGTTCTAATAAGGTCCCCAGTCAATCTTTCGGGTGAAAAATGGCCCTGTGGCTTTTATTATCACCATACATATCACCTCTTCGAGTCTTCTGGGTTTCTTCTGCTTCCTTGATACCTAATTAATTGATGCAGGAATTTTTTGAGAAAATATATAAGACTCTTTCTAGAAAACAGGCTACCAGTGCCCTGTGCCTTCTGAACCCCAGCATACTTCTTTCTCTTTCTCTCCTTTCAGGCTGGGGTTACCTCTTACTATTCTTAATACATGTCTCCCTTCATATATTTTCACCTTGAGGGAAGCAAGAGCAGTGTTTGAAGCCTTGCCACAATTCACCCCTGACATGAACTCATACCTGAATGTAGTGGAATAACTCAGTACAACTTGAACTCGGGAAAGGAGAGGTAAAAGTAAAATTCTGAGTCTTGAACTCTAACCTACCGATAATTTTTTTCACACTAATTTTTAATATAACTGGAAGATATAAAAGTATTAACTCATGGTTCTTGATGCCAAGAGAATTACAGGCTAGTAGAATTGCATATTTGAAGAAATGAATAAAGTACTATTTCAATAAAATTATATATGGGCTTGGCCTGTAATGGGGAGGTTCTAATAAAGAAGTATTTCTCTTACTAGACACTTATTAGTACTTCATCTTGAGATAAAGTAGGAAATGCAAAGGAATCGTAAGTTCTGTATACAAACCACAGACCTACTGGGACTTCTCAGAAGGACTCATACACTTCAGATCATAAGAATAAGAGGAGTTGAGTTAAATGGGGTTTGGGGTTTACTTTGTAACTTTCCAGATAATGAATAACTAAGAAATATAAAAAAAGCAATTGGGTACAGAGTTGATGTTTTCATTAACATGCTCTTCTTTTCTTCATAGTATCCCAAATGTGAAGTGTCGTTAACCTCATAAAACTTCCTTTCCTTTATTCATATCCTATCAAAACTTTCCGCCCAGTGCTACTAAGAGTCTGTTGTCTATAAACTCTTTTACAACGTTTTCTTATCTGTGATGTTTCCCTTGCCCCATGATTTACAAATTTTATAGTCTGACACCAAGTGTTTGATGAAAACAAACAAAACTCTCGGCATTACAAGCTGAATATTTTGCATCTAAATTGATTGATTAATAAATGTTATAGAAAGATTTATATTATACCAGAACAGGTTTGTTGTTTGTTTTTGTTTTGTTTTTTAACAATCTCTATGTAGTTAGAAATTAGGCTCAGAAAGTGAGCCCATGTTTCTCCAAGGGTAAGCAGAGAAAATCAAGGTAGGAGATTCATAACTCAAACAAATAGTAGTGACTCTGAATGCAGTTCATGAGTCACAAGGGAAACTGGGTAGAATCTTGTTGATGAAGGAAACATGAGGGAAACAGCCAAGAGTTCGTGCCAACTTTGAGAAGATCAGACGATCGCTTTTGTCAGTGATTACACTGCTATGTTCTTATTCCAATTATTGTGTTCAATGTCTCATCTTCAAATACATTCTAATCAACTAAAAAAAAACAAGTAGTAGTGAAAGAACCTTCTTTCCTTCCTTCCATCTTTCTTTCCTTCCTTTCTTCTTTTCTTATGCTTTTTCTTTCTCTTTTAATTTCATTCTTTGTTCATACATCTATTCAGAGCTTATTTAGCAGAGAATAAGATGTTTTTGTTGTCCTATGAAAAGTCAGAATATGAATTTTTCTATACATCTTAAAATTTATGAATAATAGACAATTTTTGAGAGAAGAAAACAAAATATTCTTTTAAGTTTAAGTTTCTATTTTTCTAATTTAAAGAGAAAACATTGATTAGAACTACAGGAGTGAAAATTTTTCATACTATTAAAACATTTTAAAGCTAGAGGCTGAAAAAGAAGTGCCAGATCTCTCATGAGATAATGCATTCTCACATGTTTCCCAGCCTTATTTCCTCATCAAAGAAAGTTCAGATGAGGAAAAGGAAGTCAACCTCCCAAAGTTTTGTGATTCACCTATCACTAATTTAAAAGAGCATTACTCATTCTGTTTCATAAGCAACACCAAGGAGATGTTTTACTGCATGTCTTTTAATCAGTGAATGTGAGGTGAGGCCCTCTCAAGAGGTTAGAAGTGAGCACAGAGAAAAAGAATATATAATTTTTTTAGATTCATGATTCCTCAGATTTGGTATAGAGGCTTGACCACTCACTGTAATGGATTGTCTCAAATTTAATTTCCTATGATTTTCATTGCAACTCTTTGCAAATCCTAGACATATATTTTACTACTACTTCTATAAGTAAGTTGTTTTTCATGCATGTGATGGATTAAGTTGTAGTATTGTAAGGTCGATTTTTTCCTAAATATTCTCAGGGATGAATTTAGTTTAAAAAAAGTTTTTCATTATTTGGAAAAACATGAAAAAAAAAATGAAGGAACTCTCTTGGATGAAGAGAGTCCAGGCTAAGGCGAGAATCAGGAAAGGTCTTTGAGGTAAGGGTGAGGATGAAGTACAGATTTATGGAAAGAACTTCCTGGCTAGTTCTGGCTTATGCCACTTGCACTATATTTATTTGCAACCTAAGTAAATTTAGTGCAATGATAAATGCAACCCAAACCCATGAAGTTTTAAAAAATTTTCATACCTATATATTTTAATTAATTATTTTAGTAACTCACTATTAGGTTATCTTAGTCTTTCAAATGACTTTACTATCTTACATTCTCTATAATGAAACTGAGTCAAAAATCCTTGCAGTATAATTTTTTGACCAACCCTTAATCTCTTATTCTGTTTCAGCTCTTTATTCTCCTCCTTTGGTGTGTTTTAGATCTCTTCACCCGTGCCTACCCTTCCAACTGATCCTTTACTTCTATTCGTCTAGAATGACTACAGCTACTGTTTTATTGCATTTTACCTCTTCCAACTGCAGAGTAAAGCCACTGAAATCACACTAACTTGAATTCAAAGTGAACAAAGTCATTAACCTTGATTAAATTTAGTTTCCACTTTAGGAAAAGGCAGAAATAAATATCTACCTCCAACATTGCTAGAAGGCTGAAAAGAAAAAGAAATAGTTCTTCGTAGAGTGTTCCTTACGTATCTTTCACTTTGGCATGGATTTATGTGACACATATTATTTACAATGAGGGAACTAAGGTTCACATAGACTGATTATAGTTGTGGAGTTGGGATGGAACCTAGACCTTCGACCTCAAATAAAATTTCTTTACTATTGTATCACCATGGTGATATATCTCAAGTGATAACATTTTTTGGCAAAACTGATTTATAACATAGAAATATTTGAATGCACAGAAAACCTTACAAAAATCCCATTTGCCCTCAACCCATGTGTCCAGAGACTACATATAAAATATTTTGATATATATCCTTGAAAATCGTTTGTATACTTACTTTTAAAAAATAAAACTCTATGAAATTAAATGGCTTACCTCTTAACATTGTCATATATATATATATGTTTAACATATGCCATTTCCTGATTTATTAGATACATTCCTGCAAAATCCATTTTATTGCATGCATAGCAATCTATAATATGTAAAAAGCATTTTCAAAGTCCCAGAGTGCTTTCAAAAAATTTTTAAAGCAGTGCTATGGTAAATATCCTTGTAACTACTAACCACAAATTCTTTAAGAAAGAGTTTATTGATAAATACATGGGGACAGCTGTTTTTAAGGCTTATTCTTTAAATTACACTTGAGAAAGAGCAATTGTTAAAGTATCTTTTAAAAACTTTTCCTACAGTTTGATTAAACTATTTTAACTTTAAACTTTTCTTAATAGATAAATTCTGGGTGTTTTTTTTTTTTCCCTAGAAAGCAACATGCACACAATAGAATAAAAAATACCACTGTTTTCCATTTCATTTTATTTTTGGCATAGTCAAAGTAATTCTCCCTGACTTTACTCCTCTGCTCAAGAGATTATCCTGAGAAATATAAGTTTAGGCAACTGTTTCCTTAATGTAAGAGCAAATGAATGAAATTTTGATGTTTTTAGATAATTTTCTGCAGCTTTTAAACTATAAAGATTTTTAGTGTTTTGCAAGGGAGAGGATGAGTTGCCTGTGTTTATTTTTTAATAAAGACACATTATATCATAATTTTAATTATCCCCAAGCATAATTTCCTTTCTCCCATTTTTGTCATAACACCAAAAAATAAAGGTGATAGAACCAGTTTCCTACAGAGAAAATAATTTTTGACCTTCAGTAGCAAAACATTTTTTACATGTTTTAACTAACAGATTCTGTTTTATAAGCAGTCTGTGTAGCAGATTATTTAGCATAAAAGAAATGCTCAGCTTTCTTGGATATTTATCTGAATATAAGTGTGTCTACAACTAACCTCTTGTATTTTTCCTCAAAGTTTCTCATCATCAATGTTCATCCTCTCAGCATTTCCATTTGTCTAATTACTGAGGCAAAAAATCTTGTGCATTCTTAAATTATATTTCTTTTACAATTCTTATCTAAACCATCAGCAAGTTCTGATAGAATTGTCTTTGAAATACATCCTGAATTTGATGCTTACTTCCAGTCCAAATCATCTCTTACCTGGACTGCAGCCATCACCCCCTATCTAGTCTCCTTGGGCTGATTGTTCCCTCTAGGTTGTTCTCCACCCAAGTGACACTTTTTGAACTTAAAACAGACTGTGTCACTACCCTGATCAAACTTTCAACGGCTTCTTCTCCAACTCAGCATTAAATCCGGATTGCTCTGCAGCAACAAGTCTCCACATGATCCCTGGATTCATTTAAAGTGTGGAAAACAGTAGTATTTACTCCCTAAGTCTACCCTGGGGATTGACTGAGATAATGCATATAAATAACTCAGCACATGACAAGTCCTGCATAATTATTAGATAACATTTTTTACCTGTTCTTCATAAAACACACACAGTAGGTGGTGATTTCTTTTTATCAGGGGGAAAATAGATGTCCTTTACTTAAATCCATATATTCAGACTATGATTTAAAATGGGAATTTAGATTTTTAAAGGTTTTTTTTTTAAACCAAATAGTAATAAAGCATAGAGATTAAAAGATCACGGACATTAAAATCAATAGAACAAATTTCAAATTCTGGCTCTGACGCTTACTAGCTAAGTGGCCTTAAGCTTGCCTGTCTTCTTGGTACTTTGAATACTTTAACTTCTTCCCCATCTCTAAAATCCAAAAATATTACCTGGATTTGTTTTAAAGATTAAATTCAATTATACATGTAACTATTTTGCTTTTCTTTTTTTACAATATTTAGACATGTGTATATATAAACTACATATAGATATGTTTTTTAACTATAATGGGCAATATATATATATATATATTTTTTTTTTCTATGCCTAAGTATAGGGGTTTCAGTATTACTCTAACAGTAATTAATCTCTACTTATTTCAAGTAAAAGCATAATTTCTCTTAGTTTTTAATCACATGACCTTCTTAATAACTTAATGGAAGTAATTTAGAACGCAGAACACTTCAGACCACCTACAAGGCCCTAGAAACAAAAATCTGCATTCTGAAATACTTCACGTGAAACTCTGACAGTATCTATAGTGGCCTTATCTAGGCCAATATTTTTATACTGCATATTGTCTTTCATATAAGAATTATGTCCTTTGAAAATGAGATGAAATAGTAAATAGTAGGTGAGAAAAGCATAAAATTTTGTGGCTGTATCCACGTTAAATTATGGGGAAGAAGAAAAATACTGAGATAACTTTATGTTATACTGACATGATGCAGAAGAATCTGAAATGTAAAATCATACCAGAGGAATGAAAAATGTTATTTGCATAAATTGAATAAGTAACTGATCAGTTACCCCCTTTTAATATAAAAAGGAAATACTCTCTATTATGTGGGATATAAACTTTTTATTTCTTTATTCTGATCTCTATAAAGCAAATCTATGAAAGTAATCTCCTTGAGGTAATAATTTGTATTTCCATGATGACTTATGATGTTAGTCTCTTTTTCATGTCCTTATGGGTCATTTGTTTATCTTCATTTGTGAAGTGGCTGTTATGATATTTCAAATACTTGTATATTAAAACTTCCGTGATTGTTGCACAGATATCTGAGGCTGTTCATTTAAAAAATTGATTCTTTTTTTTAAATGGGTAATTTTTATTGGTTTATAATCACATTCACTTTTCTTTCATCATTTGTCAACATTCTCCTCTTAAGCCCATCAAGGGAATTTTGTATGTCTCTTATTGCTTTACAATTCCTGAATTTTTATTTTTGGGAGGATGTGGTAATTAGTTTTATTTATTTTAATGCAAGTACTGGGAATTGAACCCAAGACCTTGTGCATGCTAAGCATGCGCTCTACCACTGAGCTGTACCCTCCCCCACTACAATTCCTGAACTTTTAAAGGTTCATTTTATAGTTGTATTTCTTAGCTGAAAGTTTTCTATTTGTTCATTCATTATAAGTGTATTTTCATTTATGTTTCAGAACATTGCTTTTAATTATATCTTTTAAATTCTGGTCTGCTAATCCCAACATCTGAGTCATTCATTGTAGATATATGTCTGTTGATTTTATTTTCTCTTATGAATGAATAATTTTCATGTTCTTTACATAATGAGTAACTTTGAATTGTGACCTGGACATTGTAAGTGATGTGTTTAAGAGACTGAGTTTTGTTGTACACTTTGAAGAGTATAGATTCGTTTTAGTTTTTGTTGATTTAGCAGGAACGTGACTGACTCAAAGTACAATCTCTCCTCTGGAGTGTGTGGAAGCTCGATTTCTACTCACTTATTTTAGCCTTGGCTCTTCTCCTTGGGCTCTGTTCCCAACTTCTTTGGAAACAATGCCTTTAGACAACAACTTAGAGTAAATATATAAATAAGTATTATAGCTTTAATAGTTGCAGTGAAGTATTGGGTAAATAGAAGGTCCTTTTTGCAACTTGCCCAGATATACTTGTTATTAGATATTTTTATATTTCCCTGTAAGTCTTATATTTACTAAACTGGCAAAAACATGTACATATAAGCAAAGTAAATATCTATAAAATTATAAGCTTTTATGAGATTATATTTTATAATAGTAATATTCATGAAGGCATAGTGCAAATTTAAAGTGTTATGAAAAAATAAGAGGCTCAAGTAAAATTGTAAGACATAGAGCTTTTAAAAAACTTGCCGACAAACATTCTGTTTAAAATGTTAGGATATTATCCAGTCTATTTAGATTTAGGAAGTTTGCAAAACATATCCTTATGATACTTGGTTAATGTGTTTCCTCACATACATAGTCAATATCATTTGGGTTGAAAACCCTAAAGAAAACAGGTCAGAATGGAAATAGGTGTTACAACCTCTCCATGAATCTACCCTTATTTCTGAGGTAGAAGGGACAGCGTCTATATCTTACCTTATGTCAAACTCTCTTACTCTCTTAGAAAGTTTGGATGATTTTTTAATTTCTTACCTAAGTGGCAGGAGTCATGTCCCACTTCATAATTTAATATGGCACTGGGAATCCCTCAGATCTCCTTCTCTAGCCACCTACACACTCTGAACACTATTGCTTAGGTGAAATGGGATTTCAGAGTTTACAAAGCAATTCTTTAACAACTACTTTAGTAAGCAATATATAAGTGCATGCATTCCTATAGATTGCAAGACACTAAACAATAAGTTCAGTGATAAATGGAGCAATCTGCATTTACTGGAGAATTAGGAACTGAAGTTTTCAATTGATGCACACTCCTAGAATATTTCTCCATTTGATATCGCATTTGATCTCCAAATTGATATTGCAGTTTCCTCTGATCTAAGAGACTCTCAATTCAAGTTACTGTGCAGGACATGTGTGCCTCTGGAGACTT
This sequence comes from Vicugna pacos, assembly GCF_048564905.1. NCBI lineage: Eukaryota > Metazoa > Chordata > Mammalia > Artiodactyla > Camelidae > Vicugna > Vicugna pacos. The sequence goes on from NC_133011.1 coordinate 18,298,131, forward strand.
CTTTCAAATTTAGGATTTTGTCACTCTCAGTATGTGAGAAATAGAGGCAAGTTCTAAAATTACTGATTCATTACTTTTGGACCTGCCCTACCATGCCACTATTCCACTTGAAAATATACGTATTTATTTCCTTCCAAAAGGAGTTAATACAAATTTTATAAGAGCATCAAGTGTCATATTGTGGAACATGTAGAGATTTCACATAACTGATAATACAAGACAGCTCTCCTACAATAAGCACAATTTAACCCAACTTAAAAGTATTAAGATCTTAAGGTATAAATGGTTCAGAATACTTGACTATTTAATACAATACTTTAATATATGCATTGATTATATATTATTTTGATTTTTCGCATACATCTAATTTTATATTTTGGAAACAAATATATTCTTTACTCCCAAATAGAGGGATGGATCATCCCCCAGAATTTGGATTATTCTTTTAAACATCCCCTCCCACAGACACACCAAAAATATGAATTAAAAAAGTATCTGTTTCTAGTGGCCATTGTTTTGCCTAGCAAAACTTGTTTTAAAATTCAAGAACCTTAATTTGGAGATGATAGTATATGCCATTCTTGACCTCTCCAACTCAGAACTAGCTGAAAGTTTTTAGAGCCTATGCACGCGCATACGCAAGCACGTGCGAACACACACACACGCATGCACGCGCTCACATGCACACGCACGCACACACACACACACACACAGTGATGCTTTGTTCAAATCCAGGGTATACTTTTCCTATTTTAGTTGTCATAGACTCATACAATTACATGGCAATCATCCTGCAGATGACAGCAAAGTTTTGGGGAAAGGGTGATTTAATCCATATATGCACAGATTCTTTTGGGCTAGTAGAGGGATGTTTATAATCTGTGGTTTGGTGAAAAATAATGTCATTGCCTCTCTTTCATTTTACTCATATAAAAGCACAAATACTAATAATAATAATAGCAACAGTAATTTATATATAAACTAATTTTTATTTATATGACAATTCATAATTTTATTTATTGGTCCTTACTTTCATCATTCAACAAAAATGTACCATCCCAGACCCTGTACTAAATGCTAGGAAATAATGCTAAACAAAACAGAAAACAAAAGTTTGCCCTCATGGACTTTAGAATTTTCATTATCAAGGTGAAAGAAAAGTGAACAATTTAAAAAAATCATGTATCAAAAATTATTACGTGCTATTGTTACAAAAAAGGAAAAAGGAAAAGACTCCAACTCTTGTCATACTGGAAAAATAAGTTTACAGTCAGGAGACGGTGCGTTGTGTAGCAAAATGTTTTAAAAGATTTATTTAGAAAAAGGAAAAGTACAACCCCAAGAATGGGAGGCTGGCTGATTCAAGGGAGGAAAAGCGATGAGTTTTCGTCTCCCCTTTTTCTTATACCCTTGCTTAGAGGTGGTCTTTTGATTGATTGACAGCTCTTGTCTCTGGAATACTCAGTCATTTTGGCCCCTTTTGCACATGTCCTTACCAATGGCGTATACAGGAAAACCCATGGGGGTGCCTAAACCGCAATGTTAATTATAATACAATGAACACTGGGTCATGTCCAGTTAAGTCCTTTCTGCTACTGTGCAGTCACGGTAGTAGGATTCTAACCAGTTTCTTGCTGGCACTCATTTAGAAGAAGTAAAGTCCCTTTAAGCTAGAGGTGGGTATAACACCATCTTCTGGACCATCCTCCCTCTCCTCCACCTGCCTGCCTGGTGCCCACACTTATCTAACTACATAACACTATGAAGAAAAAGAAATCAAGGTATATATGACCAGTGGTGCTAGGTGTGGAACACCCTAAGGGAAGGTCTTGCCAATAAAGTGACACAAGAGCAGGGACAGAAAGAAGTGAGGAAATCAGCATGAGGATACCTGGAGAAGGGACCCTGGACGCAGGGAAAACTGCCAATGCAAACTCCCTGTGTTGGAAGTGAGCTTCACAGGCCCAGGACCTTCAAGAAGGCCAGTGACAGAAGTGAGGTTAGCGGGAGTAAGAGTGGTAGGAAGCAAAGTCAGAAAGAAAGTAGCTCTCAGATCTGATACAGCTTGAAAGTCATTGTAATGACTGTCTCTTAAAAATACACAAAATAAAGACAATGAACGGGTATGGTTTCAGCAACTGACCATTCAGAAAGAATGATCTGTAAGGTCACAAAGAATGTTCTGTAAGGTCACAAAGCAAAGGAACAAGCTGGGTTGATGAATTCTGTCCAAAATTTGTCAGACTGATTCTCAACAAGATTCCACTCTCTCTCCATCTCTCAATTTTTTTTCTTCCTTAGAAACTTCATTCTTCTTCAATATTAATCAGAAGTAATTTATTAAAATTAATCAGAAGGTAATATTTTTGTGTGAAACACAGAATTGAGAAATAGAGAAAGTGAGTAGCATATGGAAGCTAGAGCTGGAGCTGAGACCATTATTAAACCCCCTTTATTTTATTGTGAACTCTATGATATGTAGCAAACCGAGACAAGTCAGAAGCTTTTATATATATCTTTGCAGCAGATACCCACAGACACTTAATGTTTCCTTTAGCATGCATTACCATATTTAATCATCACAAAACACTAAATTCAATTACAAATATTGTTATATTAAATCTTGCATATGAGAAAACTAAGTCTTAAAGAGGTTAAATAATATTCCTACCATCCTACAGCCAATGAAGAACAGAGAAGAGAACTGGAATTCATGTCTGTATAAAACGCAAGCCACTGTTCTAGTCTCCACCCAATGGTTGCTTCTACAAGGATGTCATATTCACCGTGTCCAAACCATTTCTTCCTTCTGTTCCTGTATTGTCTCTTCCTGTGTATGTTTGTATTTATGGCATTTGTATCTACTCGAGCTATAAAACTTGTCATTCTTCCAGGTCTACGATGACCAGGCTCTGTCAATCTCCTCCATTTTAACTCCCACTGCTCCCTAACATGTGTTTCAAGCTGTAATAATGAGGAATAGCTTGTATTTTGTCAGTGTTGCCATGGTATTTTATTTATCTGTGACCTTACTCATTTTGTGTCCTCTGCCACCCTTGTTTATCTAATTCCCACCTATCCCTATGACTCGGTCCAAGCATTTCATACTCATACATGGTTTCTTGGAATCAAAGCCACCACAACTCCAAGAGCTACCATTCACTTGGAGTTCGAGTAGTTTTTAGTTATTACAACAAACTGCTAGCAGATGGTCATAAACCATAATTAAGTATAATTAAGAAAGATGATTTTTTCCTAGTTTGCACAAATTCTTACAGACTGGACTACCTAAACTCTAAGACTGAGTCAACGCCTCTCTTGTACTCTCTGAGTCTTCTAACTTACATAAATTGTTTGTTGCTTACCCAACCGTAATTTCTAGCCTCTTTTTCCCTTTCTACCAAAAAAGCCTTACATCACTCTCCATGTGCTTAAATTCCAAACATTTACATAAGGAGCCTTTTATTCCACAGCTCGGCAATGTGCTTGCGGCCCAGTTTTAGCCATAAGGAACTGAGAGAAGGTCTGCTGAGACTAACTGAGAAAGATTTTACCCCGCAGTAAAATGAGAGAGAAACATAAGGATGCCCACTCTCTCCGAACACCCCTGTATTAGTTTGCTAGAACTGCCAGAATAAAATACCACAGACTGCGTGGCTTAAACAACAGAAATTAATTTTCTTATTTTTCAGGAGCCTGGAAGTCAAAGATCAAGGTGCTGGCATGGTTGGTTTCCTCTGAGGCCTCTCTGCTTGCCTTCAGATGGTCACCCTCTTAACTGCCTTTTCACGTAAGTGTCTCTGAGCTGTATGTGTGCCCTGGTGTCTCTTTGTATGTCCAAATTTCATCTTCTAATAAGACCAGTCAGACTGGAGCAGAGCTCACTCTAATGGCCTCATTTTAACTTAAATATCTCTTTAAAGGCCCTATCTCCAAATAGTCACATTCTAAACTACGAGGGCTCAGGGCTTCAACAAATGAATTTGGTGGGGGGAGGGGAATACAGTTCACCCATAACACTCCTCAATCATTTATTATCTCAGACATTGTCACCTAATGTGAAATATCATACAGTAACAGGCACCTGAAGAAAAAGACAAAAGAATCCCAGAGACGGCAACCAGAACCCTAACATCACTAATCTGTGTTAACCAGCCTTGGAACCCTCTGCCCTCCAAACTTTTTCAAATTAATAAATGAACATATATATTTTAATTATTTTAGTTTGTTATGTTGCAACTTGTGCCCTAAAATATTCAACTGATGCACTATTACAGAACTTATATAATATTATAATATCCATGAAATTGATTCTAACTCAGTAATATTGCATTTATCTGCTACCCACCACAGTGCCTATCACTGAATAAATGTACTGACCTGAATGAGTCCCATGCTTCTACTCCCACATTTACCACCAAACACACATAACCACAATCACATACTAAATTCCCTTTCCTGAATCTTGCATCTCCCTGGAAAAGTCTCCATTAAGTCACTTTTCTTTGTAACCACTAGAAAAATTCCTTTTTTATATTTCTTCTCCAAAACTACCTGCATCTTAGTCTTTCCACATTTTTACTTTACTTTGCTCTCTAATTGTTTACATCACCCAGCAGTCATGACTGAGTAGTGATTTTATATTTTAAGGAATAGATATACTAGTTGTGACTTTATTATATAAAATACATGATACAATTGATAATTCCATAGTTGCTATTTTTTTTGTTCAATTTGAAAAAAACAGTAATTTCCTGGATTTAGTAAGCACCTCTAGTGCGTTCCTCTGTGTTCAGACACAGGTTCAGTTCTTGGTTCTTCATTTAACTAAATTTGACTTGTTCAATAATTTTTAATCAGATTCAATGTTATTTTCACTTTAATATCAAGTTTTATAGCTTTCAAATCAGAATTGGAGCTGCATGGACTCTTGCAAGTATGTAATGCACCATAATTTATGACAATAATCTCTAATTTGAGCTTTTAGTTTTTAAATATTGTCAAATTTTTTGAAAGACCTACAGAAACATGGGTAGCTTTATGACATGAATAGTAATACTGCTTACTCCTTTATTTAGCTTCACAGGGGAAAAAAAAACTTTGAGTTTGACATATGTTTCATGCTTCCCTGATCCATCTCTATGGGACTTCAAACTCCCTGAGTATCCATAGAAGCTCTGAATTGATGTACGTTCCTGCTGAAGCTATGTCTTATGCTACTTCCTCTTGACAGGTGTGGTAATGACTCTCCTCAGTTATCCACGGCCAAAGAGAAACAGACCAAAAGCCATTCCCTGATACTTTAGATAAATAAGACTGCTCACTCTGAGTCCTGCTTTGTCCTATTATTTGATAACTCCAATTTCCCAATTCATTGGGAGAGCTTGAGGATTGGATTAAATGGAAGTAAAAGAATCTGTCAGGATGGCTTCAAGTAAAACACAAGGGTCTTATCTAGTCTTATCTACATTTGTTGCTATAGTGAAATAAGACCTTCAGCATTAACATCCTTCACGGGTTGCCAATTTGCACATGGTGCTGCATCAGTCAGTTCACAGGTTCATAATGATCCCTTCCTCTAGAAGTATAGGAATCCAAAATAAGAGTAAGAGAGATATGAAGACTCCACAAATAATCAAACAAATAAGGAACCATGGGAGCTGTTGAAAAGGAATGAACATCTTTCTTCTAATGAGTTATTATATTAACTAGATAATGTAAAAAATCAGTGCATTAAAATCATATTTTCAGAACATGTTCTATGATTTTTTTAACAGGGTTCTTAACATGCTGTCCTGATGATAGGAAATTTTTCTCTAGAGTAATGACAGTTATTTCCAAAAAGTTATATTTTGTAAGATTCTCTATCATATCATGTTTTTGGAGTCTGTATTATACATCTGTGCAAATGAGCCTGTTCTTTATTGTCTTGTTTGGGTCCATATTGCTTAGTGCATATGACCAACCAGTAGGATCAAATTTTTTTTTAAACAAATAAAGTCAAGTAAAACATCATCCTTAAGGGAGACTTTTTTCAACTTATTGGGTCCATATTGCTTACTGCATACGACCAACCAGTAGGATAAATTTTTTTTTAAACAAATAAAGTCAAGTAAAACATCATCCTTAAGGGAGACTTTTTTCAACTTATTTCACTGAGTTAAACTCACATAGATAACATGTATAATGTTCTCCATGAAGAAATTTATATATAAAACCTTCAGCTCTGAGGCTATACTTGGTTGGCAGACACACTAAGTGGAAGAAAAAATCCTCAGCTTAAAAGTGAAAACTTTCACACAATTCATCTTTACACAACAACCATTTCAAAGAAAAAAATAAAGGTTTTGGCTCTAAACAGAGGAAAGTGAACAATCATTTCAATACCTTCCCCAAGAGCCGGGGCCATTTACTTTCAGAAGTCAAGAATAAATAAATGCTTGTGATTACTGCCAGTGGGATCCAGAGGATGATATATGGTATTGTTGAAAATAAAAGCCTCTATAAAGGAGTTTTCATGGAGTGACACTGTAATTTTATAAAGCCACTAGGTATTGTGAAGTATCTCACGTAGACCTTAAGATGGTAAAAGAAAAAAAACATATATATGATTTGAAATAAAAATCCAGAAAGGATATCATGTTTTAAAAAATGTTTTCATTTGTGAAAATACCAGTCAATGTTTGATCCTAGAGCCATTCAGTCCTCAGTTCCTGGAGTCTAAAGATTATAAAGATAACTATGACCCTACTTGTTTGCTTTGACAAAGCAATCTACAGTGTAGAAACTAACAGCGGCCTGGTACTTTATAAAAGCACAATAAGTGAATAACAGATATGAAGACTGGATCATTTAAAAGAAGAGGGATGATCTGGGACAGGGAAGATGACCAGCACAATAATGTAGCTACATTTTCCACACTGAGCATTTGTGAAACTGGAGCAAAATGTAGGAGAGAAAAGAGAGAGAGAGAAGAGACAGAAGGTGAATTCTGAATTTCTGTCTTTTTTTTTTTGTAGCTAGTAATAAATATGGATAATCAAGAAAACATATGCCTATGAAGTGAAAATTAATAGGTCCTACTTGGAAGGTTTATTAAATTCAAACAATCTATTTTCCCCACATGCATTTCCTGTCAATGTCATATCTACCCAGCCTCCTAAAACATCTTTCATAAAAGCCACCAGATTTTATGAAATTTTAAAACTACTGAGGTTTTTCTTTTTTTTTCAAAAAGGAAACAGAAAATCTGCTCATTTTTACTCTCAAGAGAGTTTCAAAATATAGACATAATACTAAAATGCCTAACAGATAAATTATGGGTCTAAATAAAAATTCAGGGTACAGTTTTTGACTAGCCCAACATCTAATAATAAAATATACAGACTGCATACTTCAAGTGAAAAGGTATAGATGGTAAATAAGGCAGGTAAATATGGTGCCTCCTTCAGTGAAGTGTATGGCTTTGGGATACACAACCATGAGAATATGACAAAAGTACTCAGCAATCTACCCAGTATTAGCAGAGTCTGCCACTGAAATTAGTGGTTCCACAGACACCTCAGCTAGACCTCTGTCAGACACAAGGTGTTGTTAACACAATGTCTCAGTATTTTACAATGTAAATGATCACTTACACAATTTTCTTCTTTCTCTCTTATATTATCAATTGCTGTCTCTGGGAATAGAGAGTCCACAAAAATACATACATGCAATATATTTTCCATTTATGAAAAGTCATTTTTTGTCCAAGTCCGCTTCTAGCTACCATCTCATTTCTCTTTTTACAGCAAAAGTCCTGGAAAACAATCTGCATGTACAATCTTTCCCTTTCCTCTCCTTCTATTTTCTTTCTTTCCACATCCAATCACTCTTGTTCTCTCCAGAATTCAGCTCAGGCTGCTCTTACTGAAGTCAACAATGATCTCTGCCTTCTGGAGCTGGATGTCAGTTCTCAGTCCTTATCTTGTTTGAACTATCAGCAACATTTGACACCACTGATTACTCCTGCTCCCCTAAAATAGTGTCTCCCACTGGCTTCTGAGACATCACATAGCTCTGGTTCTCTTACTAACTCACTGGCTACTCTGTCTTAGTCTCTTTTGCTGGTGAGTTCTCATATCGAACAAATAAGTGTTGGAATTTCCCAGAACTCAGTCCTTTGACCTATTCTGTTCTTTCTCTACATTCATACCCTTGTATTTATCCAGTTCCTTGGCCTCAAATAACATCTATTTACTGACCACTCCCCAGTTTTTATCTGCTTCCTAGGCTTATCTCACCTCCAGTCTCATATATTCAATATCTCCACTTGGTTATGCATTTCAAACTTAACATGACAAAACTCAAACACTTACTCCTCCTTCCAAGTTTTGTTTTGTGTTTTTCCCCCTCAGTCTTCCTCAGTTTAGTCAGTAACAGCCATATCCTCCCAGGTACTTGCCTCTGTCATTCCTGACTCCTCTCTTCCTCACACTCTTTATCAAATCCATCAGACAAGACTCCATGAGTATATTTTTTTAAAGACACATTTGGTATCCCATCATTTTTCACTATCCATCCTGCCACCACATTGTTCTAAAGTACCGCCAAATAACCTGAATCACTGCAATAATTTCCCTGCATTCCTAAAAGCTTCTCACATCACAGCAGCCAGAGTGACCCTTTCATGATGTAATTCACATCTTGGCACTGTTCGTTTCAAGATGACCCAGTGGCTTTCTCTTTCACTTAGTAAATGCCAAACTCATCATGGAAGGCTACAAGATCTGGACAGTTAGCTAACTTCTTTTACTTCTCTTTCTATACCTACTACATTCTAGCCACACTGTTAGCTTTTTCTTGAACATAAATCATGTATATTCCAGATTTTTCTCGAATGCTTGAGTGAGTCATGATTGAGACCTTTGCTCTGGCTGTTCCTCCTCCATAAAAATCTCCTCCATCAAATTTCATGGGCCTTACATCCCTACCCACTTCATCTCCAGGTGGCTTCCTTGACCACATTACGTAAATGAGCACTTTCTCCCATTCTCAGTTCTTCTCATTGTCCTCTTCACTGTCTAATTCTTCTCCAATACACTGACTACCACAATACAATCTATAGGTCATTTCCCCCTCAAATATTCGTCTCCACCACTAGAATGCATATAAAACTTTGAAACTCTTGTTCATTGTTGTATCCTTGGTACCTGAAACAGTGCCTGACACACAGAAGATACTAAACAAAAAAGAATGAAGTGCTGCTGAATTTGAAATATTTTTGTTCAGGGTAAATATTTTATTAATAATTGTGGAGTGATAGAAAAAATAAGAGATGTGTATGTGAAAATTCTGAGAAAGCCAAAAGGATGTTTTCAACTGACTGGCATTCATTATCAGAATTCAGTTTTTCCTGTATGGTGAGTGATATGTTCAAATTCTTAGAACATTTTTCTCACACATTGGTAATTCCATACTCTGAGGGGTTTATGGTATTATTTCAATGTTTGGTGATTAATTGATAATAATATGACTATGTTTCTTTTTACAGCCCACAGCATATCTACCGTGTGTCAGGAACTGTATTACACATTTCTTATGCACCCCACTTCAAAACCTTCTCATCCCAAATTTTCACTCCAGCCATGGCTGCAGCAACCAGTTCCAGGCACAGAAACTGGTTTGGCGTGGGGTGCCCTCAGTAAATCATGTTTGTTTATGAATGTACAACCTTATGATGTGAGAGAGTAAACACGGGAGGAACAGCCTATGAGCAACAGGGAATTAGGTCTGATGGATATAGGTTTCATTCTTTTGTTCTCTGGGTAAGCAGTTCCAAAACGCATTTAAAAAGGCTTTTCCTAATGTACTGGTCTGATGAGACATCAGTGACCCACAGCAGCACAGACTCAGAAGAGGACTCTTTAATTGTTGGTCTTCCTTGTTTCACACCCTTGTCTTACATTTCTACTCCATGCCTGCAAGAGTGCATTTCAGTTTCTTTCTCTGAGGAAGCCCAAGTCCGGAACTATGTGAAACATTTTTAAACACTTTTAGTCTATTCCTCTGGAAACTCATTATTAGGTATCATTACACAGTCTCCATTTTTCAAAAGAAGAAAATGAGGCTCACCTAATTAACATATCTTACAAAGATAAAAGAGAATTGAAGCCATTTTTGTCTGACTCCAAACACATGTTCTTTCTATGGGGTAGAAAGACCTAAACTAGTGAGCTAATAGGTTTCCTGAACTCATGGTGCTTTTTGATTTAAAAATAAAGTGTATAGGTTACAGCATTAATAATGCATAAAAGTTAAGATTATAGGACAATTCATCAGAAAAAAAATCTTCAAAAGAAAATATACAACGGGCCTGTAAATCATTATTACGTGCTATAACAAAACTCTGAGCTCTTTCTCGTGGCTATGTGATAGACAGATTCTGCTTGCTTCATCTTTCTCTGCTTTGCAATGTATTTCTGGAGGCTCATCTTTATGAACTAGGCACACAAGTTCATTTGCCCTCTGGTTACAGTTAGTTTCAGCTGGTGGGAGGCACTGGCAGAAGACAGGGTGGGCCAGGGCCTTGTTTGCCTAAGTTCATTCACTGCCTCTAGGGAGCATCACAACTCCTGTGCATAGTTCTCTTTGACTTGTGGGAAACTCTCCTATCCCTTGCTCGTTCAAGTTCACTAGCCTTGAGCTACTGCACCTCTCTTTCATAGTTCTCTTAAGTTCACCTACAACTTTATAATTCGCTGCTTTATTAAACTGTTCTTAATTACTCCATTTTTGAGTATGCCATCTGTTTCCTCCTGGGATTTTGGATCAGACAAGAGACAACAAAAAAATCTTAAGAAAAAATGAAATATTCTTAAGCAAGAAATAGTTGAAAGTAATTAGGAACAGACTGTCCACTGAGGAGGGAGGAGGGAGGCAGTAAATATTAAGGGGGACTGATAGTTACATACAGTAAATATTAATATATTAAGGGGGACTGATGGTTACATAGTTACATATTGAGGAGAAGGAAAGAAAATTAATGTATTATTTGCCAGGCCAAGTGGATCCTTACAGGATAACGTAAGAAATGGAAAGATTTATAACCTTATTGACCAACTATCTGAAAACCTTTGCTATGTGTATTTGGTAAAATAAATACATGACCCACTTTCTATGGTGTTGGTCATCAACTTCCAAAATGTTTACTATTGTAGCTGCCACACTTAACGAGGTGTCAACCACGACCTGTGGATATTGATTATATCCTAACGTACACTGGCACAGGCACTGACCTCAGAGATGCTGACTGTGAGCTGCATGGTTTGGAATTTGAAATCACTATTATAGACAAAGCATTCTTCTTACTACAGGTAGGTTTGCATTAAATGGATTTCATTCCACACAGACTTCCTATAAAATGGAATCTAAAGTTGAGTTTTATGGATATGAAACCATGAAATCTAATCTTAATAAAGAAAATTTCAGAACCTGCTTCAGAACTAGAGATTTATATAGATATAGAACAGAAGATTAATGGAGTAGAAATTCTGAAGTACAGCTTACTGCATTTCCTTCTCTTTTTAGACTTACTCTGTAGCCTATTACCTGACAATATATCTCTTCATATTTCTCTCCCTTTTTATGTGACTTTCATTTTAAAAATGATAACTGTTTAAGCATTCATTTTTCTTTAGTAATAAATAATTTTCTCAATAACTTTTAAAACTGGTGTTAAGTTTCAAAGTATGAGAATTCCTGATTGTGTCCTCTCCTAGTTCCTGTTAGAAAGAGCCCTTGCTCACAGGAAAATAAGGAAGTTTTGACTTTGACATTTTAGATAAGCACTTTTCATATTATTTTACTTCAATATGGGTCAGCATGTACTCTTGTAAGCAAAACCAGAGCAACATGACAGATTGAACACAATAGATTGAACGTTGACACTCATGTTATCCAAATATCCTTAAAACTTTGTACACTGCCTTGATGAGCTCTCCTTCTCTGCATTATCTTTTACTTTTATACTTTGGAAAGAAAATTTAAATGCAGAATTTACCTCTAGATATTAGAGCTTTGAAAAATAATTCTTTACTGAAAATCATAACACACCTAAAGAAAAATACACAGAATGGTTTATCTCAAAGCAAATACCCAGATTACATCCCTGAAGGATAAGAAATACAATAGTTCCAGTAGCCTCACAAATTCTTTCTTTTTACTTGGTATTTCCTCTCTCCCACACTAAAATGATTTTTGCACCAATCACTCCTCCTTTTCCTTTTAAATTTTACTCCTTAAACTTGCATAGCTGACCACATAGTTAAGCTTTATCTGTTTGTTTGGTTTTTTTTCAAGATTTTGCACCACAAAGGAAACCATAAACAAAATGAAAAGACAACAGACAGAATGGGAGAACATATTTGCAAATGATGTGACTGACAAGGAATTAATTTTCAAAATATACAAACAGCTTATGCAGCTTACTATCAAAAACACAAACAACAATCAAAAAATGGGCAGAAGACCTAAATGGACATTTCTCCAGAGAAGGCATCCAGATGTCCAACAGTCACATGAGATGATGTTCAATATTATTGATATTCATTGATATTGATATTCAACATTATAGAGAAATACAAATCAAAACTTCAGTGAGCTATCACCCCACAATGGTCTGAATGGCCATCGTTAAAAAGTCTACAAACAATAAATGCTAGAGAGGGTGTGGAGGGAAAGGAGCCCTGCTGCACAGCTGGTGGGAATGTAAACAGCTGGTGCACTCGCATTGACAGAGCACAACCACCAGCAGCCTCTAAGCCTCAATTAATGACAGAGATTACTGCTTCCTGACATACTACCATTTTTTTCTAACTTCATTTGTAATATAACTATGATTGATAGATGGTTACCCTGCCTCGGAGAATACAGACCACATTTCCTAGCCTCTTTTCTTCCAGTGGTAGCCAAAGAGGTAAAAGCAAAATTTGTTCAGGAAGAAACCCTAAGTTAGTATTTGATGTTTTTCCTTTGTCCCTCCCACCTATTGGCTGAAATGCAGATGTGACAGCTAGAGCGCCAGCAGCCTTTTTGGGTGATGGCATCAACAAGAAGATGGAAACGAGTGTTCAGGATGGTAGAGTAGAAACACAGAAGGAAACCAGTTCCCTGGTGATCATGGTGTCACTACACCAACAGAGGAGTACTTACCTCAAGCTTTCTTTAATATGAGAGAGAAATAATCTTCTACTCACTCAAGTCACCTTAGTCATTCTTTTATTGATATCTAACTTAACACTAACTGACACTATAGCATGTTATATCTAAAAGCTCAAAGATTGATCAATATTTCAAGTTCTAAAATTCCAAGAGACTAACTTATAGAACTTGGATCAGATTCTTGACATGTGACCAGCCAACTTTATTATAAAGGGAGGGTCATATTTTTAAAATTATTCTTTCCATGACAATCCTATGGATGGAGATGGTGATAAGTCTCAGAAAATTTAAGGACCAGGCAGGCAATACAATAGATGACCAAGGCAACTTTTCCAAGCTCCTTCTTTTCTGTGACTGACCTTTTTTTTTTTTTAATTAAACTCTATTTTCTTGCATTATTTTTAAAAATGAATCATGGTTACTGTAAATGAATGAAAATTATATGAGAAATATTGTATGATCTTAAGCAGTAAAATTTACTGTTACTAGCTCAGATCAAGTTGCTAAGAGTTAAATTGTAACTGTTGTCTGATCTTTTCTATGTGCAGTATGAAATGAAGGCTAGTAGATTGTTTTAATTTCACTAATAAATATGCCACATTCAATTTAAAACCTATGCATAACATGGATGATAAGTATACTATTGAGAAATGTCTGTCATGTGATATTATAAGTCTAGGCAGGACCATGTGATTCATTAATTTTTCTTAATAAAATCATACAATTGTCTTGACAGGGCATCTTTTTGTGAATGCAATATACGCTTGTTAATAAAACAACCACCATTTTGTCATAAAATATAAGAAAAGGCTATTTACTAGGCAGAAGGTGCGATCATAACATTTTATTGGTTTATATAATGCCAAAGTTTATTTAATTCACACTGTTAATTTTTTTATCACTTCATAAATAACTGAAAAATTATTTAGCTGTGAAATCTTAAAATATTTACCCTAAATGGTAGATTAAGCTAATTTAAAATATTCAGGACATGATTTTAGCTTCTATATATAACTCCCTTAAAAACTGAGTTTTAAGATAGGCAGAACAATATTAATATTGTTTCTAATATAACCTGCTTTTTTTTACATGGGATTTATTTCTATAAACTAAAAATTGTTAGAAAAATGTAGGCAGAAACTTTGTTTCATGATAAGTAAACAGGAAATCCATATTAACATCTTGGGAAACAAAATTCCAGGCAGTGTGATATAGAGAGAATTCTCAGGGTGAATGTTGAAAAATAAATTCTAGTTGCATTTCTGTATTGAGTTACTATGACCTTGGGCAAGTCACTCAGTCTTAATATACATCAGTTTTCTAGGCATAAAAGGACATTAATTTCGTCTGATTTACTGTGAATAGCATGAAAACAAAAATATGCTAATGAACAATGCATTAAAGAAATTTTAAAATTTCCAAGGATGGAGATAATCTGATATGTAAGAAGTAACCACAAATTTCAGACTTAACCATGCAATATTTCAAATATTTTCACTGCAGTTCAGAATATCTGACACAAGGGAAAGAGGATGAATTTATGTTACTGAAGTTTGAATAATATATATATTTTTAATTTTTAAGTATGATTCTATTTAATCAACCCATTGTTTGAGGCAGTATAAGATCACATTATTTTCCTGACAACTACACCACACTTTCAGAATAACAGAACATACTAAAGTTCCCAAGTTTATGACAACATATAATTATTAGTAAATGGATCACCCCTTTCTTGCTTTCGCAGTTTATTTTTCAATTCTCTTCAGGGGGAGGTAGGTGTGGTGTAAGTATGCATGTGTGTGTGTGTCGAAAATAAATTCTAGTCACATAAATAAATAATAATAAAAATAAACGTATAAATAAAAATCTCCATTTGATTACTTTCACCATATTGGATTCTTGTAATTTTGTAATACCAATTTTGTTAGTAAACATATTAATTCTCTCTTAAGGTTAATGTGTCCTAAAAACGTCTGAAGCATACACCTATTTTCTCATTCAAGTTCACTGATAAATATATCAAATATATAGAAAGAAACAAGCAGAATTCTATTCTATTTCACTTCAGGCATACTAAAATGGTTGACAGTCTCAATTTATTTATTAAAATCAATAGATGTAGAAAATACTGTGTCATTTTCTTTGTTCTGCACAAGAATATATTGGCTTCGGGAAATAAATCATAACAAGTTTAGAAAACTTCTTATAAAACCTATTTGCATGTTTTTTCTGACAGCATATCCTTCCACTAATGAGAAATATTTTGAAAAGCCTTGTTGAAATATAGATATATCATGTCTATGTTTCAGATCTACGAGTCTTACTCTCTTATCAAGAAATGAGGGAGAACAGCAGAATTACGATAGCTATTCTCTAATTGTCTCTCCAGGTCAATTCTTGATTCTCCTGCACTCTTCTCTGTGTCTCAACATTACCTCCAGAGATCCTGCTCTTACCACTAGGTTAAATTGCCCTTAGGAGCAAGAGGTAAGTTCTGAGAACTAGAATATAAATTCAGAAGAGAGCAGAGGTTTGGTTTGATGGTGTTCCCAAATATTCTAAAATTCGCCTGAAAGATACAAAGTGCTTCACTGTTGGCAATAGGACTGAACCTGTAACTGGGAGCAAAGTGATCCACTGATGAAAAGATAAGAACAGAAGCGAGAAGCAAAGCATCCAACTACAAAACCACTTCGAAGTAATGACCTCAATGACTGCATACCTTCTACTTCATCATCAAGTAATAAGAGCTATGATGTCTTTAATTTCTGTACTGTGCTATGATTTCAATATAAGTATCACCTGTAAGACTCATTATGGTCTTGGAAGTTCTGTGTTACCAAACTCACTTTTCAGAGAATGAAACAAAAAGCTGGAATGGACAACAAACTGTCTCCAAGACCACATGGCAACTGGGAGCTACAGCCAGTCCTTAAATCCAACCTTATCTGATTCCAATATCAATTTTCTTTGAATTTTCCTTTTTTGCAATTTCAGCTACATTCTTTTATTAAAATCCATTCCTCTAAAATTTGATCACAAACATTGGAAACTTTGGACACAAATCTGGGGTTACATGTATTTCCAAAGAAATCTAATTAGGTTTACGATTTGTTGATGTCATTTAATCCAATCATTGCATCATTTAAACAAAACTACTGATCTTAATAATTTACCAGGAATCTATTTTCATTAGAAACTATATATGCTGTGGACTAATTCTTTGAGATCTCCACAGGGACTTAGAAGTCCTTTTCACTTGAGTTTACTCTGCCTTTCCAACTATCTTATGAACATCAGAAAAGAGAAGGAAAGTGTCATTCCCTTCCTTTGTAGCCTCCCAAATGTGTCCACCACTGTATTACTCACACAGTGGGTAACCAATTTATTTTGCTGACTGAGAGATGATATCATTATACAGTAAAATTTTCTTTCCTTCACAGCAATTAAAGCAAAAGAACACCTAAAAATTGTCATGAAGCTTCCAAATAAGACCTATTTAGTAGTGACGATTAGTTACAGAAATTATTAGTTATTCCATGATGCAGGAAATACTAATGAAGACAAAGAATGTTTTGACTAATCCGTCTTTTGAAATGTTCTTGGTAATAAGTGTTAGAATGAGGTCAAAGTCATTTCCCTTATTTGAAGTGGAAATGTAGTGCTAATGCTTAGAAAAGAAAGCTTTGCAATCTGCCATGAATTTTAATTTCTAGGCTGAAAATGCTTTAGCACTTATATCTGACAACAGCTGTTACAGTGCACACACCAGTCTACTATTAGTCATTTGCTTTTCCACAAGTCACAAGTGAAATATGGGTAATAGTAATGGGAACAATGCAATGTAACTTGGAACTCTTATCAAATTTCAATGTTATCAAGTTATGTTAAACTGAAGTGTTGATGGCAATGTGATATGTTTCCACATCTGATAATGTTCTACTCAAAAGCAATTTTCCTCTGAAAAAGAAATAGGAAATGAAGTGGTTTAATTAAGTCAATAACTGATAAAAGTAATCAATGGTACTCCAGTTTTTCCAGTTAGAAATACTTTTTATAGCTTGAGACATACAGTAAAATAAATGTTAGGGAGGGAATATGAAATACAGGTTGTAGATCCTTTTATGTGACTAAGAACCCAGTCACTAAAACTCATCTCACTTACAAAATCAGGCAAAAGCAATAGAACGAAGGTCACAGGTAGAGAAAATGACTTACAAGAATGCTTAAAAGTTGTTTGATATATTGGGATAGTTCAGTTTGCTGAAATTTTGGCCTGTTTTGAGAATTCAAAAATAGGGGGGAAAGGAATTAGCAGAGATGATGGTGAGGGAGAAGCAATTTTCAGTGGTCTAAGGAGTAAGATAAAGAGGGTAGGTGCTCAACAAAAAAAGCAGAGCACCACGGCAGTGAGCAGTATGAGGGGTCAATCATGTTATGGGATATTTTAGAATCTTGTAACAGCATCGTCTGCTCTGTAACAAAGCTGAAACTTTTAAATTAAGAAAGTCCCCAGAAGTCAGGGAGAGAGACACTGAGGAGTTAGAATCCGTTTTTCTGCTCATAAGTGCAGAAAGAGCCTTCCAGAGCACCAGTCTTGTTAGCAGAAGAGAGACTTGGGACACTTGACCCCACTGATGTGGAGGAACGCTCACTCTGAAGTCGTGAGTGAGGAACGACTTTCAATTCTGGGAAGTGATACAAGACTTAGGATTGTAAAACTCAGAGGTGAATCTAGTTTTGCATCATTGGTAACAAACCGAAGTAATCAAAGTTCAAACCCTTCTTTAGTCTAAAAATACTATCTAAATATGCCTGACTACACTATTTCACTGCTCACGTGTACTCCTGAATGTTTGCTTTATAAATGTAAAGCCACCCACCAAATAGATCCCAATACGCTCCAGATGAATTTCACTCCTTGTGCTTGAACATGTTTTAATCCCTCCGCCTGGCATGCACTACCCCTAGTCATTTGCTGGAAAGATTTATAATTATCTGTTGGAATTTAGATCCAAGAAGACTGTCCTGATTTCCTTCCCTTACAAAAACTAAAATCTCTATGGAGAATTGATTGCTCACTCATTTGTATCAACACTACTCCTTAACAGAATTTCTCACAGTCGGTTTCAGTTATCTGTATCTCCTACCAGGCTGTGAAAGCCCTGTGTAAAATGTCCATGACTTATTCATGTTTTTTTTTCTTTTGATTTATTCATGTTTTTAAACCCAGTGTTTTGCATATTTATGCTTAATATAGGTAATCAATAACTATTATTAATTAATTTATTGTCTTAAATTTTATTCTGAGTACAAGCATACTTTGAAGTTAGTGCAGGTTTGGTTTCAGATCATCACAATAGAGTGATTCTTACAATAAAGCAAGTCAACGTAAATTTTTTGGTTTCCTACTGCATATAAAAGTTCTGTTTACCCTATACTCTGGTCTATTAAGTGTGCAATAGCATTATGTCTAAAAAAACAATGTACCTACTTTAATTTTAAAATAACGCTGCTGGAAAAAATGATGTCAGTAGATTTGCTCGATGCAGGGTTGCCACAAACCTTCAATTTTTAAAAAAACTCAGTATCTGTGAAGCATAGTAAAGCAAAGAGCAATAAAATAAGTTATGCCTACATATGGTCTTCAAATTTTACCTTTACACATTAGGAAATCTATCATTAAAATTTATTCTACATTACTATAATTTCAGTAGAAGTCAAACTGTTAATGAAAGCATATAGTTTCAATTTTATCCGTTTTTTTCCCATTGTATCACTGTTAACAGTTTGATGTGTCCCTCTGTCTTCTGTATTAACGATCATTTGGTGATTTAATCAGACACACATATCATTGTTGAGACTACCTTTCAAATAGTGATGTGCTCTTCTATCAGGTCATTAATAATTTTATTAAATTTTTCAATTCATAGTTTGCTTCAGTAAGTATTTTTATAAATTGTCAGCTGTGCTCAGTTGTTTTATAGTGTCTTGCCTCTGATCCAAATTTTCAATTCCTTCTTTTGTTTATATAAATTTATTAAAGATATTCATTTTATACTCTATGTAATACATACAAATTCAAGATTCTTCACTCTAGCTTTTTTTTTTTTAATTCTTACTCACATTGATCTGTGCCTCCATTTTTTAAAAGTTAGAGTCGATATCCCTTGTAAGTACATTATGGGAATTACTTGATGTCATATTTTAAAATAATTTACCCAAGAGCTTTTTCTCCTGTACTTTTGCCAGGTCCTGGATGGCGGGGGGAGGTGCTAAAAATCCTGGAAAACATTAGCTTAAATTGCTAAATTGAGTCTTTTTAAACTGTACAGGATGGTAATCCAGACTCTCCTCTGTGGAAGGCAGTGTGTGGTAAGAAGTCTCAGGGAGAGTTTTCATACCTCCCCCACCTACACACACTTGGGGTTCAAGGTTGTAGCAGGTAAGAATCTAAATACCCTCTCTCTCTGTGTTTTATTCTAGGTTTTTCTCCAGTGAATGTGTTGCCTCTCATAAATTCAAGCTTCATGAAATAGCTTCTTGCAAAACACATTCATAGGATCACAAATTGCAAAGCACCAGGGACTGACAGATGCCCTCTGGCCACACCCAGAGGCGTCCTAGCTCTCTGGATTTATGCTTTTTCATTGTTTCTAGTATGTAAGGGTTTGTCTTAGTCTCCTGTTAGCTTAACCACACCTTTTAACCTGTGGGAATTTTGCCTTATGTTTTCTCTTTTTCTTCTTTTACTTTTTGGTATTTTCCCTATCCCAAATATCCCATTTTGCAGGGAAAATGAACAGTTTTAAACTAATTTACCTGAAAAATGTATGATTCCAAAAATTCAAATATGTAAAAAAAGGCAAATATGTGTGATTATCTTTTACGTACAATATGATCAAAGACAGAATATATTGCTTGGCACTAATTTGAAGTATTCTCTGTAGAATTGAATTTGTTCCATGTCTCTCAGGCAACATCCCACATCGAAATTGATTAGTTCTATCCATTCATTCATGTATTTACTTACATCTATTTGACATCACCCCAAACTCCTAATTTTGTAGAGTAATTCATATCATTAATCAATCTGATTATGCACTTGCAATAAGCAAATGAGGATATTTATCATTATTAATTTTAATGAATAAAACTTACTTTTCATCTGCTGTAAACATGCCTCCTGTTAAGAAACAATTTTCTAAAAAGATATCTATGTCAAATTCTAATAAAAATGACTATATCACTGAATAGAGTCTTCCTCAAAAACTTGTGTGTATCAATGATAGACAATAATTTTTAAAATAAATCTTTGCTTCTGCACATTTTATTGATGGTCAGGGTCTATGACATTCATTTTTTCTGAGCGATGCAAAGGTCTAATATTAAATGATGACCTAATCAAAATGGATTTTTTTCTTCCTTTAAAGTGACCGTATGTCATTTGGAAATAATGTATGTTTAACAGTATATGGGATAATTGGTTTTGAATGATATCTCTTCTAGTCCAGAGTCTATTAATACTTTAAAGTGGCTCAATAATATAAAATGCAGAGTGAATACAAAAATTTTATATTAATTAAGCTATAATGTATAATTAAGCTGAGATTAAAATATTAACTTCCTTTTTATCTATAGAATACATATTAGTTCAACCTTCTCTTTTTCGAGTACCTCTTTTGTTCATCATTCTAAAACATCACTATCAGTATCACTTAGAAGGAAAACTGAATTATACTGACTTATCTCACCATAGTTTTAACTAATATAAATCATATGTTCCATCAAACAGGAGTTTCAGCATGTTCATTGGGAATTTGCTATAAAAAAGCAGGACATTCTTTTCTGTGCCACAAGTATGTCTTCTATTTCTGATGAGTTATTATTCTTTAAGCTCAAAAAAGATAAAAGTATATTCCTAATAAATTTTGGGATCAGAATGTTAGTCAATATACTTGCCAATAATGTTTTATGTTTAATGTTTAATGTTTGATTTTAGCAAAGCACAACCATGGCTGGCCTTCCAGGTATCTTCTGCTATGAAAGAGTAAGGAAAATTTGTATTCATTTTAAATTACAAAATTTGGAATCAGGCAGATGCCTGAGAGAGAACTAGATTGAGACTGATAACTCCTTTCCTACAGTTCTTAGAACACTTATTACAATGCCTGAGCTGAGATCAGTGAGCAAGAAGAGACACTTACGTCTATGTGAGGAGGGAAATCAGATACCTGCGTTCATAACTGGGCCCTGAATAGTTGTGGACCTCTACTTTGTGGGGTTCAACATTTGACTAAGTCAAAACACATGTGATCTCCCTATCACATGTGATTGATTTACATAGAGTAGCAGCGCTTATGAGTGACCGTTACGAAGTGTAACAGTGAGATACACAGCCCACAGCAGTAAGCATATATTTAAATGTACTATACACACATTATTTATTTTAAACATTGCTTGCTTTCTCTCTTCTTCTACTATTTATAGTGTTGCAGTAATACACTTTGAATGCATATTTTTGCACATACACATTTGCATGTCTGTATAATTGATCTCCAGCAATGGAACTATGGAATGGCTGAATATGAAGCACAGCTTAATCCAGTTTACTTTTCCTTTCTAACATATGTGCTTCTTATTTAATATGTTTATTCCACTTATTTAGAAGTGGGTGCATTACATTCATTTTCTAATCTGGAGGATAATCTCTGACAAAAATTCCTTGATCTCTTTTCACTACCTAGAATATACAAGTTCTGCATTGTGATATTTCATATTTTTTAACACATTTCAAATGAAAACAGTTTAGATTTTTGTTTCCAGGAAACACACATTGGATAGGACTTGTTTAGCACTCAAATAAGTGATTCATGTGTTGTGGCACTATTTCTATACAGAACTACAGACACGCAGGTGGCTTGTCAGAAGTGAAAAACATGCTAGAGCTTCTCATGTAGATTTCAAAAAGTGTTTCACAAAAGGCCTGGTCAATTTTTTGTTGGTTTTCATAAAAAGAGAAAAAGGAAACACTTTTTATTCAAATATATTGCTGAAATTGTTCTAGGGTTGAATGTAGATCTTTATTTCAAATATGTGTGTAGTTTAATACGCTGTTTGTCCAGCTGACCTGCCTGGAATGCTGATAAATGTTGTATGTACCGCCCCATCTGGGATCCTGACTCCAGATGCTCGATCCGTGGATGCGTCCCTGTGACTACTCATATTTGTCTTGCACGCTTGTTTCCCTTGTTTTTAGTAACCTCCTAAACTTGATAACACAACTCACTTTCAGAATCGGCTGTCCTTCTATCTGGTCAGTTCTCTAGTTGAGGACATTATCTATTCCATCCCTCTAGAGTGACTGGTCCTGCTAATCATCAATCTTAGTAGAATTTTTTGAAACCGTCTTCTAGAATAAACACAGCATATTGATTTTTTAATAATTAACAAAAATGATAGTATATCCTAGCTAGTCGTTTCTAAGTTTATAGACACACCATGGGCCAATGGGAGAAGTACTGGACTAAGAGTGACAAATCCTAGGTTCCAGTTTGTCCTCCACGTCATAAAAACTGTATAATATTAAGCAAGACAAATAAGATTTCTAGGCTTAGGCCTGTCAAACGGTGAACACATGCTGATCTGCCTACATCCTAACCTAACTGTGAGGATTAAATAAGAATAGTGGGAGGTACAAAGAATTAGGTGTAAGATATGTTACAAGGATGTATTGTACTACATGGGGAATAGGGCCAATATTTTGTAATAATTGTAGATGAAATATAACCTTTAAAAATTGTATTAAAAATTTGAAGAGAATGAAGTTTACAAAAAAAAGAATAATCTCTTAAACACCTGATAGATGTTTATTAAGTAGGAAGAACATAACTTTTTATCCCACTTTCAAGAAATAAGAAATTAAAACTCCAGGCAGTTGAATAATTTAACTGAGATACTGAATCAGAAAAAGACACCAAGATTTTAGATTTCTACTATATTTTAGATTTCCTTGTGCAAAAAGGAGGAAACACGTCTGGCTACTCAACAGAGCACCACAAGCATTACAATTAGATTATATTTAATAGTGACAATGAAGATAGCTAACATCATAGTACTTAGAAGTTTGCTTTGGTGTTATGAAAGGATTTTAACTTCTCATCTCCTCCTCTACCCATACGTTATGGACTAAAACCAATACTGAGGGCCTTTAAAAATATCATCAATAAAAATATTTTCATTCCTTCTCAGTTTTTAATCTAGAGAAATATTCTGAAGCACTGACATTTTATAGTAACTTTTCTCACAGGGATGTTAAGCAGCCTTTTGAAAAAAATTATCTTTTAAGATTGACTGTGCAGTGACGGAAAGGTATCATTTGCCCTACCACATTAAAATCCTCATTTTCCCCTTCACATGGCAAACACTAACCCAGATGCCAACTGTGAACCACAGCTCCCCACAGCAGCAGCTGGTCCTTGGCAGCCTCGTTAAGTGGCTGCACTGACCCCTTTAATATTGTCTGTAGGTCTCACATGTCATTACACTGCTGACAGCTGCTCAGGGCTCCTGTGTCCTTCTGCTTAACTTGTCCCTGTGACTGATATGTTTCCACAGATTTTTAAATTTTACTAATTTATTAATTAGGCAAACATCATTTAGTTCTCGCACACATGAAAAACCATCCATGGACTAAATAAAATCTACATTTACCTTTCATCTCAATTTATTTTGAGATAAGAGTACTTATTTAAATCTCAGTGTGGAAAAGTGTTTTCTCACCACCAACCAGTTTCCAAACTGTTTCCAAACAAGGAATGTAATTTATATGATTTTTATATAGTAATAATGATCAAATCAATTCTTTGAGAAGAGAATTCATAATTCTTAACTACAGAAAAGAACTACCAAATGTATCTGTTGGCATTTTCCTTCATGTTAAATCAATTT
This sequence comes from Vicugna pacos, assembly GCF_048564905.1. Taxonomy (NCBI): domain Eukaryota; kingdom Metazoa; phylum Chordata; class Mammalia; order Artiodactyla; family Camelidae; genus Vicugna; species Vicugna pacos. The sequence goes on from NC_133011.1 coordinate 18,322,284, forward strand.
CTAAAGTGTCTGTGAATTCGTAACACTTAGGATAAAAATGGAAAACAGACAAACCTATCAATACATTAATCATACAGCTCTAAATAATCAACTAAACAAACTGATAGATAAACCCTTCTAATGGCTATCTCCTAGGTGTGGAAAGGGAAATATCCTGAGTGTAGCTTACACATGGAATCCTGTGCAGCAGTGAATGGAGTGGCATGGGATTAGGGATCTAGAAAGAAAAGATCACAAGATTAAAGGGAAGAGGTTTGGAGTAAAGACATGACATTGGACATTGGACATAAGGAAACACCAGAAATTTGTTCTCAAAAATAGCCTCAGCCAGCACCACTCTCTGCAAACCTAGGAAGTGTCGGCTCAGTGATACGGGCTCTCATATAATATCACATACCTCACATCCAACCAGGGGACCCGTAATAGGGGTATGAAGGAGGAATGAAACGAGCCAATGAGCGCAGGATACTCCATAATTTCACCCAAAATCTGCTGTCCTGATAGAGCACTGGAACAGCCTATTGAAGAACCAGCTCAGATGTGATATCCTCCTTCAGGAGGCAATGTACACAATGAGCCAAAGAACTTTCTATGGTATTATATTCCAGTAGGAAAAAATATTGCAAACCAAGGGGTAGAAGTAAAGGTGACCCTACAAACCTGAGCTCTTCAGAGTTCCATGTCCTGATCTCCAAAGGAGGAACACTTTCACCAGGGGATGCAGCAAAAGTCCCATTCAATTAATATAAAGCTGTTGCCTACAAATCTAGTAATTTTTTTAAATATATCTAATATTGTAGACTGCACATGATAGAGATTTTAGAGTACAGTATTCATTTACTTGGGTTGACTCTTGACATAGCAAACAAATTATTAGCTGATCACTTAGATCTTGTGGAGGTTTGATTTTATGCTTTGTTAGACTGTGTTGTGTCTGTGTGTTGCTGGAGTGTTTATACCAAGTCCATGTACCTTATTTGGCTCAAACGTCAAGCTCTATGTCACCTTCATGTTCAACAGCTGAAATCTCTGCTCTGTCCCATCAGGTTTCCACCTGTCCCATTTCTTCTGAGTGCATTAGTGACTCCCTGACGTACATGCAATTCAGTGTTCAACCAAGGATTTGAAAAGAGTTTAGACAAGGATTTGGGGGTTCCCCCTGCTAGAAATCCTTTTCAGGATTTTCTTCCTTAACTTCCAGCTGATTTGGCAGCCCTAAACTCTGACACTTCAAGCCAAAGCACTGTGGCTCTCTACTTGAGTACTGGCTGACCCAGGTTGTTCAGACTCAGGAGCGATCTCAGGAAGAAGCCACGTAGAAGCGAATCTTACCTAGTGTGCTTTCTTTCTTTCAAAGGTAAAAGGCCCTTCTGTCTCTGCCTGGTTTTGGACTCTCAGCCATACTATTATACGATTTTCCTGTTATATATTTTATCTAGAATTATATATAATTTACAAATGTATAAATCATATTATTAGATAAAACTATTTCTTTATTATTAAGGTAAAGTGCCACTTTTTTTATTATTCCATTTGTCTTTTCTGCAACTTTGAATTCAACTTGGATATAAAAAACAATCTTTGTACTTTTTAAAAAGCAAAATTAATTTAGAAATTGTTTATCCAAGTGATGGCCGAAGAGTGGAAAGTATGGCAAACCAGAATTTAGCACACATAGGCTAGGGGTGCAAACACAGACGGCAGTGTTACTGGAGCCAGGGTGCTAGGGGACCCAGAAGCAGCAGGAACTATGCTGGACCACTCTGGCAAGATTTGACAGCACAGAGAGACTCAGCTGTTTCCAATACATTGCCTGGGTCAGAGAGAGAGGAAGAGAAATACCAAGGCTTCTCTCGTCCTCTTGTCCTTAAGTTCCTGCTGGTATCTTCCACTGGCTGAATCCAGCAGAAAGGTGGCTGATAAGGGTACCTGGAAAATGAAAATGGAGTCTACAGATGTCTTCGGCCCAGAAGTACTGAGCAAAGCAAGTTATGGGCAAGAAAGAGATTTGAGATCAAACAACATCAGAAGAGAAGTCATTCACCAATGCTTTTTAAAAAATGTTTCTGCAGTTATCCAAGAAATTATAATTTGCATGTTTAATTTATCTGAGTCTAAAGTTATGAAATAGCTTTCTCTTCCCCCCAGATAACACAAGTGATTGAGAATATTTAACACTGTATATACATTTATGAATTGTCAGGCTTATGTATTATTGTGATTTGAATTTTGCCTCAATTATTTTCACCCAATTATATATTATTATCACGATTAATATTTTACACATTAGTATTTATTTATATGCATCTCATATGCACAAATTTCTCTGCCCTTCATTCCTTCTTGAATTTCACCACTTATTGGATGTCTCTTTATATCATAAGCATGTACTTTAGAATTTCTTTAGTGAGATTCTGCTTGTGGCAAATCATTTCATTCTGAAAAATAGTTTTGTTTCACCCTACTTTTTGAGAGGTTCTTTCAAAAGGGATAGAATTATTCACTTTCTGTTATTTTCTTTGAGCACACTAAAAATAGCATTCAACTGTTTCCTGGCTTCCATTGTTAATGTTGAAAGGCATGTTGTCCGTCTACCTGTTTGCTCCCTTGAAACAAATACATATGAAAATATGCCAATAAATATGATTCACAAAATAATATAATTTTTGGATTTTACTCACAGACAAGTCTAAGGAATTTATACACAGAGTTCACTTTATTTCACATCATACAGGAAGAAAGGATTTGTCTGAGGCAAGGGATGGAAAAAGTTGCACATCTTTTATTTGGGAGGTAATCTAACATATATAGTTTTTCCCACAGGGCTTTTCAATGCTATACTGGTCAAATAAAATATGAACCAATATGAGAGTTGTTACTGTACACTAAAAGTAATTTATTTCTCCCCTTGAGTATTTTTATACATTTTATGAGTTTATTCATATAAATGCAGAACGAGTATAATAAAGCTATAATTTGCTGGGAAAACAGCAATGCTGTAGAATTAGCTTTTCATTTTCTCATACTTCAGCCCAAGATTTTCTCCTCTCTTCATCTCCATTCAATTTAAGAAGTCATTTTACCAAAATAAAAAAGCAAGGTATATAAAATAATATCAGATAGCAATAACTTTTTAGAGTTTGCTTCTAGTCATTTGCTTATTTTTATTTATATCTGGATTGTTTTCAGCAGAGTACAGCAGCAAAAAAGCCATACTAATATAAATAACTTAAAATGCACTACACTTAAATAAAGCAATATTGACATCAGCTATGAGGAGACATTAACCCAAAAAGCACTTGTCAAGCAATTGGCAAGGTATGCCCTTTGTCTTTAGTCCCACAGGTAGGTAGGACTGACATCTTCTTGATCAAATTAGAATTCTCTACTTACTGGAATTGCAGGCAGAAGCTAATTTTTCATGTAAAGCAAACAATATAAATGTTTATAAATAAGCACAACAGTGATATATGATGAAAAGTATAAATGAAAAAAATACTTTATTCTCAATATCTGATAAATATTTCCTAATTATTTTATCCTGGTAACCCCAAATGAAAAACTGGGCATGACTTGGCATAATGCAAAATAACTTTTTGTGTAATTTGTGATAGAATGTTCCAAACCTAAATTTCTATAAATTCACAGCCAGTTACACTGGTTTTCTAGTTGCTGGGGCAGGAAAACACTATGAACAAGGGATGTTTATTTTGTCTTCCTACTCGGAAAGACTGCTGCTGACAAGAATTCCATATTTGGGGAGAAATGTGAGGTAAAATAGCAATAAGCTAGTTTTTCAAAAGACCACCAGTTAATTTTTTTTGCCATGGAAATTGATAATAAATAATTCAAATTTCCTGGCAGTTCTTACATACAACTGAAATTTTAACAATAGTTAGCATCTATTATGTACTTTGTTTTCTTAGATATTTTACAAGAATGACTAATCAATGCAATGCCATTTTTTGGAAACAGTTTTGTTCAGTCCTAATATCCAAACCATATGGGTAATTAACTGAAATCAATTGTCAGAGATCAGTTTACCAAAAGCTATGTTACCAAATATCGAGCAATGTAACTTAAATCAGGATCTGCTAGGATGCTTTTCAAAATGGATGATGAAGGGAGAGGTAGGTAGGTAGATAGATAGATACTGAAAGTGATAGTCTCTTTTACATTTGGATATCGTCTGGTCATATGCTCTGAAATAACTATAGCCAACTTGAACCAAGAATTGTTTTAAAAACAGTCAAAACTTCAGAGAGAACAAAGCAGAAAGATTTAAAGAGTATGGGTAGTTGAATATGTCTTTGAGTTACTGAATTCACTAATGCTGGAGCCATCACAATTTGGATTTTTTTAATGTGAAATTATTAATTTTTTTATTGTTTAAATAATTTTGAACTGGATTTTCCACTAACTGCAAATATATGCTAATTCCTTCTTCTTACTAAAGAAATGAGAAAGCAATGAACCTTAAGGAATAAGGAACTAAGGAATATTCCCCCAGTTACTCAGGATATATCCAACAAATAAACCTAAATATGCCCCTATCTAAAGCCTAGCCTCATTCCAAAACACCAGGGAAACCAGGTCACATAGTGCCATAGTGGATGTTACTAAGGTACATTGAAATTTCAACAACCCCTACCCATTACATCCTGGGAAGTTCAATTCTAAGAAAATAGACATACATTAAAGTACAGCCTCCTCAGACTATTTAAAAGCAGCTGATAAAATTGGTATCTTAATTTGTATGTAATGATTCTTAACGCAATTAAAAGTATAACTCATTGAGTCTGGATTACAATCCCAACTGTACAAAGAAGTTTTCTTATGGACACTTAGTGATTTGTTGCAAAGATACACAATGCCTCAGATACCGAACAATGGTTTTGTCATTAACTTTAAATTTTAGAACAAACCAATTAATTGGTTTTTAGTGTAGTTTTTCTTGGAAAGTAAGGTTTATTTGTAAAAAAAAAAAAAAAAGGAAAATAGTTTGCTTTTAGAGCTTCACGAATGGTTCAGTGAAGCATATGTTATAAATTTTTAAACTTGCTCCAAGGCAAAACAATCATCTCTTCTTCATAGCATCCTTTCCATTATTTCCCTTATCATCATTCTTAAATAAAGCTTTGGTATATTTAAAGGCAGAGGCTTTTGCAGATAATGAATATAATGATGAGGCTTTTTTGGTTTGTTGTTTCTTTTTAACCATTTGGAAGTAACATGTAAGGCATGATGACAAAATCATTTAACTAAGCATTTTCTCCAAATTCACTGCTTTTATCATATTTTCCTGCTGTAATTTAAACAACTGCCTTCGTATATTGTGAAAGTGTTCCTTTACATTTAAACGTTAGTAATAAAATTTGGGGATCGGGTTCAGTTATTTTTAATAGTTTATTTACTGGATCAGTCTACTAATTTTCCCTCTGTTTTGCTAATATTCTATTTTTTGTTTACTATCAAAGTCTGTCATAGGACATAAAAATATATTTATTACATTACCTTAATAAAGAGAGTAGAAAATTGTGTGTGGGGGGGAATGTTAGCAGAAAAATCTAACGAATTTGGCTTGTAAATAAGAAAAAGGGTTTTGAGGCTGCAGGCTGGGACCTTTGACTACTGCATTTCTCCCACAGGCTTTTCCTGGAGTCAAAATGAATAAATGTTGTATTTCACAGACTTCAGTCCCTCCCGCTCTCTTAGCTGGTATTGCTACCTGATAGTGACTCTGTCCTGGAAGCAGGCGGGGCCAGTTTTTCTGGGTGACAAGGTCAGGGGTCATGAGTATTTGGGCAGCCTTCTCCTTCTAGATCTCCCTGGTCTTTAAATGGCAAGGATGCCAAGGTCTCTTCAAGAAATTGAAAGATTAACAATTAGCACACTTTAAAATCCATGAAAAACTAGTTCAACAAACATTTCTGAATCATTATCATGAGGATCTTTCATTATTCAGGACTGTAGTTGGCTGAATAATGGCCACCCGAAAATCTCTAGAACCTGTAAATGTAATCTTACAAGAACACAGGGTCTTTGCCAATATCATAAAGTTAAGAACCTTGAAATTAGGAGAATCTTTTGGATTATCAGGGTGGGCCCTGCTAATAAGGGTGTCTTTATGAGAGGACACAGAAGGAGATCTGACACAGTCAAAAGGCAATGTGACCACAGAGGGAGAGATTGGAATGATGTGGCCACAAGCCAAGGAATGCTGGCAGCCACCAGAGCTGGAGTGGGCAAGGAAGAGATCCTCCCCTGGGGGAGCACAGCCCTATTGATATCCTGATTGCAGTCTGTGCAATACTGGTTTTTGACTTTTGGACTTCTGGCTTCCAGAACTGTGAGGAAATGAGTATCTGTTGTTTAAAGTCATCAAGTCTGTAGTAATTTGTTACAGCAGCCACAGGAAATTAATACTACAATGTATCTGTAATAAAGAAATGCAGCCTGAATTCTTTTACAAATTTATATGTAAATTCATATACTTCACTATATTTACACCTATTTTTAAAAAAAAGGTAACTCTCTGTGTCAATCAGTCTTTAGGTATTCTAAACTTGGAAAACCTAGGAGTTGCCCACCTAGAGTGGTGATGGATGTTCCACTTCCCATCCTCATATTCAAGTACCAAAAGCAATTTGCAAATTAAATTACGAATTTGATTTTGTTTCCAGGATTACCTTCACTCTAATTATCTTACCCTTCATATGCAACTTAGGTAAATATATTCCATTAGGTATTCATAAGATTACTTTTTTGCTGTGATTTTTATGTGCACACAAATTTTCTTACTTTTAAAGGGCAAATATTTTGTAGCAGGGAGGTTATAAATATGCACATACCATCCATATGGAAATAGGTTTATCCTGGCAATGACCTATCTATTTACAAACTTCATTTCAATTCTGATTGACAGGAGAGGTAAAATTTACAATTTAGGGGGCATAATCCTATAAATCCTCATAGAGATAAGCCACTGTTCATGGTGAAAAGAAAGTTATATTTGTTTAAAGAATAAGGATTAGGCTGAAATTTACGGCTTGTATGTGACCTTCTCAGTTTCAACTGTGAGGTATTTCAAATGATTTTCAATCATTTTGCTTCATTTAAAATCATTTTCATACTATACAAAATATTCCATGAATGTTATAATTTTCCTTTATATCGTCATGAATGATTTTTGACAAAATAACTACCTCAGAAAGTATGATCCTTAAAAGACAATCTCCTTTAAATGATTTGGACACAAATTTTGTCTTGCATGTGATTTACACTCACTGAATGATTACTATGAAAAAAAATCTGTAAAAATCAAAATAAAATGAAGTATCTTTCAGACATGAGATAGTACAACTACCTTCTTGCATAGAAAGGACTTCAGAAAATAAATTACAAGGAATTATGCAAAAGGAAAACTAAGGAAAATTATAGGATGCAGTCTGTCAGTATGTGAACACTGTACACCGGAAAATTCCACATAAGTACAAATTACTGTATACAGAATTTCTTTTTCTGGTGATTTCATCACATTCAGACTTTTGAAAAGCAATGAAAGCCGCTATAACTTTTGTTTTCGTTTGTCATTTTGTCTTTTCATGCATATACCTCTTGAGGAATACTGAGAGTCCAAGAATACCTATCATTTTGCATAAAATCACATCACATTTTCACCTGATATAATTGGCATGGTCAGGTACTAGTTTATTCACTGAAGCCTCCAAGTTTAATTATGGAAGGTTTTAAAACTAGAACTGCTATGTGTTCTATGAGAAGATCACTAACTTAGGAACAAAAACTTGTACATGTGTCAAATAGAAATGACTCTTGTGAGTCTAACTAAAATGAGAGTTACAGAAGGCTGCCAGGATTATGTGTTAGAAGATTAAAGTCTAGCTGCAAATTTCAGAGGCTCTAATTCTGTTCGACACTAAGGAAAAAATGCAAATTCCTTTGTCTACTCTTTATTGGCTAATTCGGATGTCTCACAAAAAGAATTCACTTGGAATAAGAGAGAAATTTAAATTCTATCACATTAATACTTGATATCCTTACAGTATGAATTCATCTCTGGCATATAATGATTTATTAAATGGAGGGCTTCCAAATACAGAATGACATTTTACTTCAAGTATAATTTATGAGAGCTAATGACATTTTTGCAAGCCCTACGTGTTCGACAGCCTATAAATTCAGATAACATCCATTATGTGTTTCCTACATTTTTATCAGCTATTTTATGAACCTTGTGGATCTTACTAAAAGGTAAGATTATATATTCATAACTTATAAATTATAAACAAGTGTTAATTTACTTCAAACCTAGCAATGCAGCTGGACAAAATGTATTGAAGGTACAGTTGCCAGAAGAGTCCTAAGCATCTGAAAATAATTTTCTTTGAAATTCAAGCACCACTCGGGAAAATTTTCCATAAAAACCTTTACTGGAAGAAAACAAAAAAGTTATAAATAATTCACTTTACAGTAAAAACTGAAATATACTAAGAATGTAGCAGGAGAATATCTTACTTTAAAAAAAAGTAAGCTTAAACTTGCAACATGCTTTGAAAGAAAAAAATGAAGAAACAAAAAACATTGTTTTGTTCAATGCTCTAGACACAGTAAGTTTTATTTAGGTCCTTGGACATAGACTTCAACAACTTTATACACTGTTCTTTTGCTTGGAGCACTATTCTTTCTAATCTCTAGCTGGCCAGGTCCCACTTTTCCTTCAGATGTCAATTTGCATGTCACCTTCTCTTCAAGGTCATGTGTGACGGCTACCGTGTCACTGGAGATATAATTAGGTGGCGAATGTTTGTTCTTATTATATGCTTCACTTACATTATCAAAATATACCAATTCTCACAGTATTAAAATTCCATTTATACTATCTTCCCACAAGACCATTAACTCCCTAAATTTAGGGGCTGTGTCTGTCCTGATCACCAAGCCTACATAAGTGATCAGCAAATAAGAGGAACTCAATGACTATTGCTGTCCTGTCGAGTAAGTGAATGAGGGAGTGTATGAATAGAAAGGACACTGGGATTGAATGCATGTGTTCTTAGCTTTGCAGACAAGAGGTGTAAGATTCTGTCATTTTTACACCTTGCAAGCAGATGTGACAGCCCCCAATTAGTGCAATTTGGAATTAGTTCTCCCATTTGCTAAATCACCATTAAAGAAAATAAACTTTACACTGAGTAATAAAGAATTGAACTGCTGAATTTTAAAGATTGTCTCAACTTTCTGACAGAGACTCAGTTTTATAAATATAAGTTTAATATAGCCCCTAATTCTTCCACATCATGTGCTTCAAACTCTTGAAGCAGAACCTGTCCAAAACTTATCAAAACGCAAAACTCATGTACACTTTGATCTAGCAATTCTAAAACTATGCAAAAAATACATATACAAGAATATTTAAGTGTGCATGTTAGTGAATAATTTAGACAAACCCAAAACTCCATGATTTGGAGACTGGCTCAATACATTTTTGTACAGTTAGATACCAAAGGGCTATTTTGATCAATGAAGACGGTTTAATATATTAAAATGAAAGATTCCAAACATATTGTTTGATGATAGCAAGCACATTGAATTCCAATAGACTGTGATTGTATTTTTCTTTTATGTAAATATATATGTGCATATATACACTCACTTATAATTCAATAAGCATTTCTTGAGGAATTACTATGTGCTAAGAAGTGCTCTGTGCAGGGTGTATAAAGTGGCAAATAAGATAAACATGGTCCTTGTTTTTTTATTTTACATTCTAATAAAAAATAATGCAATGTTTATAAGTGAATATGAGATAGTCTGGAAGGAGGCACACCAAAGATTTAATAATGCAGACTTAATTTAAGACTGAGTGAGGTAATTGAGAAAAAGGAAAGAACAGCTTTTATTAACTGCCCTTTATATTTTTGTATAAAGTGTTTAAATTTGCTAACAATCAGCATGCATTCATTTTGTATTGAAAAAAAAAACAATTAAAATTTTTACTTGAAAACTTCAGCTAGCCCAGCACATTTTAATTCCCCTAAAAGTTTTCTAAATTATCTCACATCATAATATAAGAATTTCAATTTGGAACTTAAATTTTTCTCTTATCTTTTTAAAAACAGATTATTTTTTTAGAGCAGTTCTAGGTTTACAGCAAAATTTAGCAGAAGGTCCAGAGATTTCCCTCTGCCCCCTGTCCCACACATACAGAGCCTCTCCCAGTATGAGTACCCGTTACCAGAGTGGCGCCTTTGTACAACTGATGAACCTGTATTGACATGTCATCATCATCCAAAGTCCATGGTTTATATTAGAATTCACTCTTGGAGTTGTACTTGCTACGGGTTTGGACAAATGTACAGTGATGTGTTATCCACCAGACAGTACCACACAGAGAAGTTTCACACCCTGAACATCCTCCGTGCTTCACCCATTCATCCCTCTCTACCCCCAACCCTTGGCAATCACTGAATTTTTACTGTCTCCATAGTTTTGCCTTCTTCAGAATGTCATATATTTGAAATCAAACACTATGTAGCCTTTTCAGACTGCCTTCTCTCACTTAGTAATATGAATTTAAGTTTCCTCTGTGCCTTTTCATGGCTTGATAGCTCATTTCTTTTTAGTGCTGAATAATACTCTGTTGTCTGGATGTACCACAGTTTGTTTTCCATTCAACTCCTGAAAGACATACATACTTGCTACTTACAGGTTTTGGCAATTTCGAAGAAGGTTGCTGTAAACATTCACCTGCAGGTTTTCATTTGGACGTTAAGTTCTTGACTCGCATGAGTAAATACCAAAGAGCACAACTGCTGGATTGTACGCAAGAATATGTTCAGTTTTTCAAGAAATCATGAAACTGTTTCAAAGTGGTTGCATCTTTTTGCATTCCTGCAAGTTCCCGCTGCTCCACATCCTTGCCAGGATTTGGTGTTGTCAGTGTTCTGGATTTGTGCTATTCTCGTTGGCTTGTAAAGGTATCTCACTGTTGTTTTAATTTGTATTTCCCTGATGACATATGAGGTGAAACATCTTTCATTTTGGGGGGAAAGTATTTCATTTTAGGGGGTGATAATGTGTAAAGGTATGTTTTTAATTTCAAAATCTACTGGTCCAGGAGCTCCTTTCTATTTGCTAGATGGGATGCTGTGTGATTCATGAAACTAGTGAATAAAGCCAATAAGATCTTTAAAATTTACTCAGTCAAATTTTGTTATTTTTGGTTTTTTTAACAGATTTGGTGGCAGTGACAGGAAGCGAAGGAAATTTCTGACTACTCTGCAGACAACAAGATACAAAGGTGCTGTTTCTGAGGACAATAGGTAAATTTCTCTCAGTTCTGAGCTCCACTCTTTTTGTATTTAGCTCCTGATCTAATGGGCCATCCAAACCAGGGCTTAGCAGTTCAGCTTGAACTGGTAGATGGTTCTATCCAGAACATGAGTCCCTAGCCCTTGGTTTGGTCCACCGTTCCCAATCAGATTGGAAACCCTAGCCTTTGGTTCAGTCCCCAGATTTCACATTGGGAACTGCTGGTGATTCAGTTCATAGTTCTCTATTTCACTGAAAATCAGGTCCACAGTCCCCACTTGCTGGGGTCTGCCAGTTCAGTCCTTTCCTTAGTCCCCAGTTCCACATTGGGAATTACTGATGGTTCATACAAGGCCTTCTCTTGGCCAGTCTGCTGTAACATCTCTTTGGTTACTGCCTTGTGTTAATGTAACCAAGCAGAACCCTATGGGGCCTTCCTGGGATAGACCCCTCCCCCATATCCTCTTTTTTAGCTCCTCTCTGAAGGACTTAGATAATAGTATCTGATGCATATTTCTTGAGTTGTTTTACCGATGCTAAAACCCCCACCAAATGGAAGAAATTAACTACTTGATGATCATGAGCATGTAGCCCCCAGACCTGCTGGAGCCTAAGGATTGATAAGGTTAACCCCTGTGACACTGCCCTGTTACTTCACCATCAACCAATCAGAGAATTGTGCACAAGCTGATCACATATCCTGAGATGTCTTTCCCTCATCCTGCCTTTAAAAATTCTTTGCTGAAACCCATCTGGCAGTTCAAGTGTTTTGACCACTAGCTGCCCTGGACTCCTTGCTTGGTGCCCTGCAATAAACCCTGCACTTTCCTTCACCACAACCCAGTGTCAGTAGATTGGCTTTACTGCACATGGGCAAGTGGACCCAAGTTTGGTTCGGTAATATTAACGTAAACATGAGGCTATGGCTAATGATAATCTCAGAAGCCAAAAGCTGGAAAATTGATGGGCATGTGGTTCAAAAACTTAAAAGCTGTTAGAACACTTGCCATCTAACTCTAAAATTCCCATGGTAAGAGAAGTTGGTCACAGAACATGTTACATTAACACTAGGTCACCTGCTAACCTCAAGAAATATTCCGGGCAATGAGATATACCGTAAAACATCACCGAATTCCCCATCAAGTGGCACAATGCTCTTAAGTATTCATTTGGCTCTGAGTGACACAAGGCTTTGCTTTAAAAAAAAAAGCAATCCTTAAGTTCCAAAGAATCACCACACCACCTTCCATCATACCTACCTATTTTATGCTTAAGAACTATCATCCCAGAAGTTGTAGATATCTAGAAAAACGGGAAAATGTTACTAAAATCTGTGTCCTGAGAACTTGGCTTGGTAACTGTCAGGTTGGAGGTCCCAAAATATAGACAGACAGAAATATGGGTTGTGTTCCATTTACAGCTACATGTGGGTGGACAGAAATGTGGGTTAAACTTCATTTGAGGCTGAAGCACTACCAAACTGCTGCCAGCCCTGAGACAAATCACAACCTAGAATTCCTGTAGTCATTATGAGAAACATTCCAATTAGACAAGATCATTCAAGAAGTACATTTAAAAGCAAGTGCTCCCAAATCAAACTGAATTGGATATATATTTTACTTGGCATGCAGAAGCCTCCAAAGGGCTTTAAATTTCCCAAATATCTTCACTGAAAGATTCACTGCAAAAAGCTAATAAAAAATAAAGATATGAGAGGTAACTAAAACAAAATTCTCTAAGACTGATGTAACTCCTACTTCTGCTTTCCATCCTCCTTTATTTGTAGTCTGATTCTTTAACAATTTCTGTTTGTTTGTTTGAAACATTACTGGTTTCTTAATGTTTTATGTTTTTCCAGATTCAAGGAAAACTCTTCTCTTAAGCTATCTATAATTTACAGCAATTTGGTAGAGTATACCTTTGAAAAACAAAGATGAAACGTTTACTTTTTCTCCCTGATTCCTCCAGAATTCAGAAAGCCTTGAGTGTTCTTTTTGTGGCAATATAACTAGTTATTTGCATAAGGTCAAGAAGAATCTGTTCTCCTTATAACAAGACACAACTGGAAACTCTGGCTAAATAACCAAGGCTTTGACTGGAATGGCATATTTGAGAGAGATGTGCATAGACTCAGACACCAGAAAGCTTTAAGGAACTGCTTGGAAAAATTGGCCTGGAACCTTACTTACATGGTTCCCGGCAACATTATCAGGTGAGTAAGGAGGATCACTTCCTGGCAGGCCCAGGAAACTCAGGACCTTTTAGGAGATCTTGTGAAAAGAGAAATTTACTCAAACTATAGGTATTGAAGGCAAAATTTGACTGTGAGTCCTTGGCTTGTTTTTCTGGCCTCAGAGGATTTTAAGAATTCAATCTGAAATTCTGTACAAAAAAATTCAAGCAAAGCAGTCTTAAAATCAGCTTATATGGTCAATCACTATTCTTGCTGTAAATAATCAGGCCAAGATTAATGAAAACAACTTAGTTTTACAATGATTATCTTAGGTTAAAATATGGGGGTGACTGTAGAGAGAAAAATTATGTTTGCACCTTTGTAGATATTGGGTTCTAGTTTTGTTAATTGTCTTTGAGGTTTTAACACCTTTAAACTGCACTGCATACTGAATTTTCCAGGTTTCCTCAAATATCTGGCTACAACTCTTCACACTAACATTTCTAATTTTCTCCCATCTTTCTGATTTGGAATCACTAAGAATAAAGACTTCCCTTGCATTTTCTTTGAAAGGACTGCACCAGGTCCTCCTCAGTACCCAGATGGCAGCCAAACTTCAGAGACTTTAGTCTTGGGTCCATGCCTCCCACTTAAACAGGATTCCTTTAGACTCTAGGAACTGCATATCAGCCGGAGACCTCAAAATCAAATTGACTTGGAAGACAGGTAGCTGACATCAAGGTAGACAGCTTCCTCTCAAGATGTCAGGTAGAGAATGTTCCTTTCCATTCCTCCTTCCCTCTCTGACAGTCCTTTTCTTAATTCTTATACCACAAAGTTTGTTATAATTCTTTTGTTTACCTTTTACTTTGATCTGGCCTGGACAGATAATGGCCTCTCAGGCCATTACAAGGTGGGTAATCCAACCTCAAAACTGTTGGTCTTGCTTCAACGCTGCAAGTCATATACTTTTGCCCATCACAAACTTTTTCCTGATTTCCAATGCCTCAGTTTCTCTAGAACAAACTAAGCCCCTTCTCTACAGTGTCAGACTCCCTAAATCTGAGTATCCATTTCCCTGTCTCTAGTTAACAACCCCAAACCCAGGGAACATTGTGTTCAGACTCTGCACAAAGAAAAGGAGATAATACAAGAATAATCAGAATAAATCAGATCACACACCACCTGTGTGATCTACAGACCCTTAAATTTTACTGGCCTCTATGGCTATCAACTTTCCAATTCTGGGCTGCAAACTCAAACAGAAATTACCAAGAGCCATTCATGATTCAAAATCAGCTTCCTTCAACTAAGGAGGTGAAAGGCCTGTATTCTGAAAACTACAAAATATTGATAAAAGAAATTGAAGACAACAAAAATAAATGGAAAGATAAACCGTGTACATGGATTGGAAGAATTTATATTATTAAAATGTCCATACTACCCAAAGCAATCTACAGATTCAGTGCAACCCCTATCAAAAGAGCAGTGGCATTTTTCACAGAACTGGAACAAATAATCCTAAAATTTGTATGGAAACACAAAAGACCCTGAATAGCCAAAATAATCTTAATAAAGAACAAAGCCAGAGGTATCATGTTCCCGGATTTCAAACCATGTTAAAAAGCTATACTAATCAAACAGTATGCTATTGGCACAAAAACAGACACATAGATGAATGTTAACTGAATAGAAGACCCAGAAATAAACCCATGCTTATATGGTCAATTAATTTACAACAAAGGAGCCAAGAATATACAGTGGGAAAAGACAGTCTCTTCAATGAGCCAATGAGTGCTAGGAAAACTGGAGAGCTACATGCAAAAGAATGGAAATGGACCATTTACACCATAAAAATAATAATAATAATGTGGAATGGATTAAACACTTAAATCTAAGACCTGAAACCATAAAACTCCAAAAAGGGAATATAGGCAGTATGATCTTTGACATTGTTCTTGGCACTACATTTTTTTTTTTTTTTGGCTTTGTGTCCTCAGGCAAGGGCAACAAAAGCAAAAATAAATAAATGGGACTATATCTGACTAAACAACTTTTGCATAGTTAAGGAAGCTATCAAGAAAATGATAAAACAACCTACTGAATGGGCAAAGATATTTGCAAATCATATATCTAATAAGGGGTTAATATCTAAAATATATAAAGTATTCACACTAACTCAATATCTAAAACACAAATCATCCAGTTAAAAAATGGGCAGAAGTCATGAAAGACATTTTTTCAAAGAAGACATTCAGATGGCCAAGAGACACATGAGAAGATGCTCAGTATCACTGATCATCAGAAAAGCACAAATCAAAACCACAATAACATATCACCTCATGCCTGTCAGATGGCTATTATCAGAAAGAAGATAAAGAAAAAAAGTACTGGCAAGGAAATGAGGAAAAGATAACCCTTGTGCACTGCTGTTGAGAATGTAAACTAGTTGGACCATTATGGAAAATAGTATGGAAGTTCCTCAAAAAATAAAAAGTACAATTACCATACAATCCACTTTTGAGTATTTATCTGAAGAAAACAGAAACACTAATTTGAAAAGATACATGCACCCTTATGTTCACTGCAATATTATTTCAATAGTCAAGATATGGAAGCAACCTAACTGTTCATGGATAGATGAATGGATAAAGAAAAAAAATATATATATATAATGGAAACTTACACAGCCATAAAAAGCAAAATCTTGCCATTTGGACAAATGATTAGATCTAGAGTTTATCATGATAAATGAAATAAGTCAGACAGAGAAAAACAAATACCAGATTATTCCATGCATATGTGGAGTCTAAAAAAACAAAACAAATGAACAAACAAAACAATGGAAACACACTCACTCACTCAGAGAAAAAACTGGTAGTTAGTCTTCAAAAGGGAAGAGAGTGGGGATTAAGCAAAATAGGTGATGGGGATTATATTCCAGTTATAAAATAAATAAGTCATGAGAATATACTGTACAGTACAATAAGTACAACAGTAATAATGTATTATTGATTATAAGAAATATAATCAATAATATTTAATGGTGACAGATGGTTACTAGACTTATCATGCTGACCAGTTCATAATGTATAAATGTTGAATCATTATATTGTACACATGTAGCTAATATAATAACGTATGTCAACTATACTTCAAAAATATTATCTTTCTTTGCTAGATTACTGCTCCTCTGGCTAGGAGTAAGTGCAAATGAGGCTCTGATTAAGAGCTTCTACTTAATTCTTGAAGATATTACAGAAGCTGTTGCTAAAGCTATGCCTCCCCAACAAAAACCCCTAGACTCTCTGGCCAAAGCTGTTCTTGATAATGGGATAGCACTTGATCTATCTCTTAGCTGCACAAGGAGGTGTCTGTGCTATGGCCAACACCGCTTGCTGCACGTGGATTAACACTTCTGGTGAAGCTGAAACTCAGCTACATCAGATAACTGAAGAAGCCACTTGGCTTAAGAAGTGACTTCTTCAAGAGGATCTTTATTTGACTTATTTGATTTTAATTGGTTTAGGTCTTGGAGACAATGGCTCTGAAGTGCACTCCAGACATTGGAAATTATCCTCCTTTTAATAATTATAGTAGTTTCCCTGGTGTGCTGTATTTTCTCAAAAGCTTTAAATGTATGTTCATAGCCACTAATGACCAAGTAAATGATCTCCCTAAGACTAGAAAGTCAGAAAAGGAACAAAGAGAATGTCTGACTTAAAAAATGTGAGCCTAAAATCCTGTGAATACCACAGAGATCTAGCAAAAAATTCCACGACCTGTGACTATCACATAAAGGATTAGTAAAAACTGCAAGAACTCAGAACAGTAGTGGGGAGTGGTGCTAATGCCTTACATTTCGATCACATCTCTCAGGTAAGCTGAGAGTCTGATTAAAGGAGAAAATTGTTATAAAAAGAGAAAACAAACTCAAAAAAGTTACTTATGCTAAGCCCATGTTACCAAACCAAGGCTTTATACCTAACTTAACTACAGTTTTAACCTCTCCAAGGAGTAGAATCTTCAGTCAGGCAATCTGGAACTACCTGGCCAACATTAGTGAGGTACTCTGCCTGACAGATCCCTGCCATCCCTAAAGGCAGTCAACCTTGCCACAAACAGTTCACTCTTTGCTAGTAACTTCGTTGTCCCACCCCTTTTGTCTCTTTCATTTGGTGCAATTCTTCTAAGCTCCTTTCTATTTGCTAGATGGAATTCTGTCCTATTCATGAATCGTTAAATAAAGCCAAAAAGACATGTAAAAAAAAATCACGTTCATTGCTAGTACATAGAAAATCAATTAACTTTTGCATATTAAAATTGTATCTTGCAACCTTGCTATAATCTCTCAACAGTTTCAGGAGTTTTTGTTTGTTTGTTTGTTTAATTTTATACTTAGCTCATACCCAACATTTTCCACATCCTCATGATCTACCACTTAGTAATACATTTTGCATCACTTTACTCTCTCCCACCAGAGTATAACTTTTATTGAAGGCAGAATTGTATCTTATTTATCTTAATGCCTGGAACACCATGGATGGTGTTTTAGGTAAGTGCTTTCTAAAATGTTTGAAAATCAATATGTAGGTGGCATTTGAAATCATGACTTTATTCTAAAACTTTTCCTGATTTCAGATAATGAATATAATTTCATTTTAAAAATAGTTGCAAAGCAGCATACTTTTATTATTTTCTTTTACTCAAAGTGCCTTGAACTCAAAATATTTTAATGGTATTTCTTGAAACATGAAAGATAAAAGCCATTCCCAGTTTCCAGTAAAACTCTCCACCCCCACAGAATGATTCTCAAAATATTTATATTCTGCACTCTCATCCAACATATAAAACTGGATCATTTTATTTGATGGAAAAAATGACAGATGTTAAGTATCATTGTTTGCCAAGCAATTTCACAAATTTGGCCATATGTATAAAATCACTTGTGTATCAACAGAACTAATTTTTGCTCAATGACCTTTAAAGTTCCTTATCAAATAAGCTTAATGCCAAAGGGTAAAATCCACTTACTGCATAATCTAAATGTCTGTTAGGTTCAGTAGGAATCAGAAAAGGGATATATGTCTTAATACTCATGTCTAGTCAAGAAATACTGCAATCAAATAGCTATTAAGCATCTAAGGATCAAATAAAAGGCAAGATATTCCTAAATTTCATTAATTTAAATATAATAGAAAAATAAGTTGTTAAGGAGGCTTAGTAGAAATATAAACTTGATTAATTGGGAAACAGGTCAAAATGCTTTGGAAGCCCAGAAAGTTAAAGTTCTATTCATCAGAAATAAGCACATGAGAATAAGTAGTGGATGATGGGAAGAAAATCAAGTTGGAATATTGTCCAAGTTGGGCACGGTATTATTTACTTGATGAATACAATTTGGTACATTAAGTGTTAGGTGCTAGGGTCCAGTCAGGAGACAGCAACCACACAGTTTAATGTATACAATTATTCAACTGTGAAAAGAGAGTAACTATAAGATACAAGGGAACTCTACATGGTATCCTAGATATGGCGGAGAATATCTAAGGAAGGACAAATTGTTAAGTGGGGACCCTGCTCAAGGCTGGAATTCGGACCTCCTTGAAGAAGGTGTAGTTCAGCCCACCAGAGAGCAAAGAAATGTGATAGTTTGCCCAAACTTGCTAGATTAGCAGGCAGCAACTCTCTAGAGTGCCCATGGGGAACAGGTGATCAGCGACAGCAGGTTGCATGCAGAGGGGCTGAGAACTCTCCTGCAGATTGGGTGGTGCCAGGGCTGAGGCTGCAGTGTCACTGAGGGGCCATGTGTTCTGTGAGCATGACGGGGCCATAGCTCCCCAAGATGTCCTTTTGCCCGTCATCCTGACCCAAGCATAACAGCCAGACACTGCAGAAAAAGTTCTTCCTGCTGTAACGTACCTCTAGGGCTCTCTAATGAGAAAATCTAACATAATGCCCATGTTAAAGCAGAAACACTTAATGGTATTCCACTTATTATCAGAGAGTATACACTGAAGGGTGAATCTGGAGCTAAGAAGAAACTGACAATTGGCAAATAACTCATAGGCTTTGCCTTAAAAAAGCATAATTTGAATTACATAGCATTTGTGATAAGATTACAGAGAACCATCAAGGGAAGAAGTTCTTGTAAGATGGATAGAACACAAAGTGGGAAATACAGATGCAAGTCTATATTTGATTACAAAAATAGAGAGTTAACAAGACAAACAAATCTCTTTAGACAACACTCTCCAGTTATGAAGCAGTATAAAAGAATAATTTACCCACTGTTCCTTTTCCTTCATATTTGCAGTTTGCAATAGCCTCATTAAGACCTCTTCAAACCTAACTCAGTCTCATGGTGTACTGCTTCAAGTCCTCTCCTAACTGTGGCCCTTAGAAGTTTTCAGTTTTCTATTCCTGGGCCATGTGGGTAGACGCCCACTTGATAGGGAGTGTTTACGAACCATCCATCTTCCCTCCAAGGGGACTTTAAAATGCATAGGTATGATCACAATTTCTTGTGAAATAATTCAGATTCTCAATGTATAACTAAACTTAATATGCACATTTGTTTTTATAATTGTTTCCAGGAGCACTTAAGGTAAGTCATAATATGGGATATGGGAATTCAACTGGCTGGGAGTGTATGAAATATAAATCATTGTTTTAAAAGACAAGACGATTCATGGTATAAATTAGTCATAAAATACTTTTCCCAGAATTATTTTTGTTCTTTCTTGATGTCTTTTGATTGACCATTATTATTACTTTGTCTCAAAAAAAAAGTATCTGTAAAGCATTATTCAATATATCTTCACTCCATGGAATGACTTTCGTCAGTGCAATATGTTTAAAGGTCTTGAGTTAGAAAAATATAATAAAAGCTCAGGGATCTTTATTAGGCGAACAGTATAACAAGAACAAAGACATTGTAAAGACGTTGTGCTCAGCAAAATTACAGGTTGACAAGGTCTTGTGTAAAAAAGCTATCTTGAGAATAAGCTTGAGGAATAATAAGGGTCTCTACTAAACCTACAAAAAGAACCAAGGATTTCTCAAAATGTCTATAAATTTTAATGAGATTTAATAATGAAACTCATTGACGGTAAAAACTGAATTTCCAGCAGTCATTCTGAACAAGGAGATGATAATTATTTATTTAATATGTAGTTTCAAAGTACCTATTGCATGATAGGCAGTATTATAGGAATTGGGGATTTAGCAGTGAACAAGTCAGGCGAGGTCTGTGCTTCCCTGGGGTTTATACATTAGTGATGAGAGGCAAGTAGGGAAGAAAGAAAGGGGGAAAGAATGAAGGAATGGCAGAAGGATTATCAGGTAATGATATGTGGTAAGTAATACAGATTTTTAGTGATGGTATAGGAAGTGGGAACAAAGGGTTAGATTTATAGATTTAAGATGATTTAAGATGCATTTCATATAAGAGTCAATAAGACCCACTAACCTAATTAATGAAGGTATGGAGAGAAATAGATGAGAAAATTAAGACTGGTTATTAATTATGGGTGTGTGTATGTGTGTGCATTATTATTATGCAACTCCTGACTGATGCGTTGCAGCAGTCCTGAAAGAGATGAGAACTGGTATGCACCCAAAGGTGAAAGACACAATATAAAAGATAGGCAATGAATGAAGTGAGTAGCCTCTCTCATTCCTCATCCCCTGCTACCAAGGACCAAAGGATAGAGGAGGCAGGAAGCACCCCTGACCATGAGACTGTTATTTGACTCTTGATATATTTTCTGCCTTGTATCCTTGAAAGCTAAGTCAACTGGTGGTGTGAATATATTGTACCTGTGGACCTTTTTGTCATTTCCAAATCTGAGACCAGCTGCTAGAATCCACTAAGTTTGAAAGTCAACTAGACGTTGATTAAGAAATACTGCCTTGGGAACAGGTAATGAAGTCTGGAGTTCTGGGATGAGGCCATGGATTAATACCTAGATTTTGCAGTTCTAAGCTTGTAAATGGTGCTGAGAAACACTGAACACAATAGGAGAAATGAGAATTAAAAACTGCTTTTGTTGCAGTTAACATCATTGGTGACAATTACAAACATGGTTTCAGCTGGATGAGAGGTATGAAACTTGATGAAATTGAAAAAAAATCATGGTTAAAAAAATAGAGATAGTCAAATTAAACAGGTTTCTCAAGGATTCTTGGCATAAATGAGAGAGAAGTGGAATGGCATCTAGAGAGGAATGAGAGCTTCTAAGACGGTTTTATTTGTGATAGAAGGTATTACAGCCTGTTTGCTTACTGACTGGGATGGTGCAAGTGAGTGAAGGCAGGGCACAAGGGCCATTAAACAGTGCTCGTGAAGGATGAGTTCCCTCTCACAGTGACAGGGTTGGACCTGGATATGAGAGATAGTCCATTCATCATAGGAAGATGGTACAGTCCAAGTACAAAAACAAATAAGCTGAAAGATTTCATGGCAGGAAGATGCTGTAGCTTCCTTACCATTGGTTTTGGTTTCTCAGAGAAATAAGAAGCAAGGTCATAAAATAAGAGAGAAGAAGAGAAATGTTAGATGCTTGTGGATAGAAGGGAAGGAGTGATATCGCTGTCTGAGAGAGTGGGGGAGGAAATTTTCTACAGAAATGTGGTTGGTTTGGTCTAACAGTGGCTTTGTCACTATGACACACAGGAAGGGCAGGGTATGTTCCTTTGAGAAGGGAATGTTTAACCAAAGCACTAAACGAAAAATATCAGGAGAAAGATTATTGTAGAAAGAAGGAATAGCAAACACAATACCTTAAGGTGAGAACAAGCTTCTATTTAAGGCTTTGAAATACAGCCAGTCCTGTCTGAGCACGGGTGTGAGGGGAAGGACGCTGTAAGATACAGCAGGAGAATTAGGCAAGAGCCAGATCCTGTAAAGCTATGTAAACAAGGAAAAATGACTAGATTTATAATACATGTAGTCACCCATGAAGGAGATGATTTCTGGGTGTGTGTGTGTGTGTGTGTGGTTTTATCTGTTACCTAAAAACTGGGAAAGATAGGAGGCAAGCGCCATGAGATCCCAAATGAGCGCTTGACCAACAATAAAGTTGCCAAAGGGGTGGATCAAAACCCACTTTATAACCCTTACCTCATCACCCATCATCAACCTCTAGGTGGTATCAAAACAGTGGAAGGATTCATTGAGAAACTGATGAAAGGTTGGTTGTTTATCACAGTGTCTGCTTCCTTGTATCCCTTCAGCCACCTCCCTTACTGTGTCTTTTGGCTTCAACATGGTACTGGAGGTGGATGATAGGACCTCACCAAGGAGGTCTGCCTGTAAGGGTGAAGTGACGCTATCAGAAATAATTTACATGGAAAATAGTGTCAGAAGGAAGAGCTGAGAGGTGAGTTATAAGTGTTCAAACAGTGGAATGGGATCCATACCAGAAAAAGACATAGTTGGAGGTCTCAAAAGAATTTTGGATCTCAAAACAAAACAAGCGAACAAAAACCCAAGCACACAAATGTGCTTTTAGGCCTCTACTTTATAAAAGGATACAGCAGCAGATACAAACGCATGAGTCATGTAAGACTTTGCCATTTCTCCTAAATTCTTCTTTCCTCCATACCAGTTTCTGGGGGACCCAGGAACAGAAACTATCAAGTCAGGGAGTTGACAGGGAGAGGAAAAGAGAAGATACAAAGCATGTTTCTCTTTCCTGCCGTAGTCTTAAAAACCTGGCTGTAGAGGGAGATACTTTAAATTGTACGACAGATTGAAGAATTTTGATATTTCACTGGTCTGGTATTTTTAATACCAGAAAATAAGGCTGCTACGAATGTAACAAGAAAAATATATAGAGTTAGCTCATGAAAACATCCAGAAATGGAGAGGAAAATTCCAAAAAAGTGATTTTTGAATGGCATGGTAAAATAGTACAGAGATATTTCTTTATTCATCCTGAGTCCAGCTCCTTTCGTAAGTAGTGAGTCATATGTGTGTTATGACAGAAAGCTTTTGAAGGCTTTTAGTCAGGAAAGAACATTTTCTAATTAACAGACTGAACAGGGTACATTACTGGTTGTGTGGGAGATTTTAGGAGAGGACAAGAGAAAGCAAGGGGACAAATTATAAATGTATGACAGTAGTCCAGACAAAAGATGATGACGACTTGAGCTAAAGTGGTTATTAGTGGAGATGGAGAGAAAGGAATAGTCCTGAGATGTGTTTTCAAGGTAGATTCAATACAACTGGATGATGTAGGAGTAAGGAGTAAAGAGAAATAAAGGGTAAATGCTAGAATTTAGGCTCTAGCAACTGAGCACTAACATTTACAGAGATGTAGCAGACTGTGCAAGCAGCAGAGCACAGTTAAGGAGAGCAATTCACAGTTCTTTCTTGGCCATATTGAATTTAAGGTGCCAAATATTTCAGATGTAATATTTGGAGTTGGTGGTAGGAGTCTGGAGTTGTAGAGGGAAGGCAGGAATGGATAGGTAGGTTTTGGAGACTCAGTACACAGTATTTAAAATCCTCAGTTTAAAACAAGTCACATAGGAAAAATGAATACAAAGGAAAGAGAAGGAGGGTCAAGTTAGAAAAAATGTGGTAATAACATTTGGAGTTTAAACAAAGGAAAAGAGCAAAAAGGAAACTGAGGAGGTCAAGGAGGTAGGAGGAAAAACACGAAAGTGTTGCATCTCAAAGCTACGAGAAGGAAAAGTTTCAGGAAGTAAGTGGACAGCAGTATCAGATGCTGCTGAGAGCTTGATTAAAAAAAAGAGCATTTACCATTTTAAGTGGTAAAAAGTCAGTCCTTGATGACCTTGGCAGTTATTCTTAGTTAACTGATTGATAAAGAATCCAGAGTTTGGAGGGTTGAAGAGAGAATGGGAGATGAGCAAATCCACACACCAGCTACAGATAAAACATTCAATCAAGAAGTGAATGGAAGAGAGTGAGGCAGTGTGAGAAAGCCCTGACCTGCAGTGATTGGCTTGCATACTGGAGGAGGGTCCCATGAGCCTCTAGAAGCTGAAAAAAGTACGAAAACAGATTCTCCCCTAGAGGAACACAGCCCTGACAACAACTGGATTTTACCTCAGCGAGACCTGTTTTGAACTTCTGACCTCCAGACAGCAGCCAAGACGGCGGGGGTAGAAAGGGCCCTAAGCTCACGTCTTCTCACAAGCACTCCCGAATCACAACTACCTACAGAACAGCCATTGATGAGAAAGACTGGAACCTACAAGAAACTAAAGACGTAAAGAAGAAATGACAGTGAGACAGGCAGGAGGGACAGACCCATGATATAATCAGATATATTAATCTCCACAAACTGGAGATTAATTATATCACAGAGGTTCTTTCACAGCAGTGAGAGTTCTGAGTTCGCTGTCATTCCCCGCCCCCAATCCAGGGGTCTGGCGCTGGGAAGAGGAGCCCCCAGAACATCTGGCTTTTAAGGCCAGCAAGGCTTGATTATAGGAGCTCCGCAGAGACTTCACTCTTAAAGGGTGCACACAAAATTTCACACACATTGGGACCAAGAGCAAAAGCAGTAATTTGATAGGAGCCTGGCTCAGATACCTGCTGACCTTAGAAGTTCTTCTGGAAAGGCGAGAGGTGGCTTTGGTTCCCTCGAGGGACAAAGCCACCGGCGGTGGATGTATTGGGGAGTACTCATCTCTGTGAGCTGACATTTTGGCACTAAGTCCTGGCCCCACCCCACAGCCTGTATGCTCTAGTGCTGGGGTACCTCAGGCCAAGGGAGACAGCCCCACCCATCAGCAGACGGGCTGCCTAAAGACTTCCCGAGTCAACAGCCACCTCTATACACGCCCCTAGGCATCGCCCTGCCCACCAGAGGGCCAAGACCCAGCTCTACTCACCAGTGTGCAAGCACCGGCCTCTCCCACAAGGAAGTCTCTAGATCGGCCTCCCCTACCAGGGGCAGAGACCAGAAGCGAGAAAGCCACAGCCCTGCAGCCTGCAGCATGAGTCTGCAAAAGAAGGCCAGATACTGCTCTGGGACCAGCCGGTCCCTGAACCTTGCGTGACGAGGGGGAGTGTACTTCTGGGACATACAGGACATCTCCTACAGAGAGCCACTTCTTCAAGTTTGAGAAATATAACTAACCTACTACACACATAAAAATACAAATAGCAATTTAGACAAAATGACATGACAGAGGGATATATTTCAGAAGAAGCAAGATAAAACCCCAGAGGGAGAACTAAGGGATGTGGAGCTAGGCAATCTACCCGAGAAAGACTTCAGAATAATGATGGCAAACTTGACCAAAGATCTCTGGAAGAGAATGGATGTACAGAGCGAGAAATCAGAAGTTTTTAACAAAGAATTAAAAATATAAAGAACCACCAAATGGAATTGAAGAATACAACAACTGAAATGAAAACGACAGTAGAAGGAAACAACAGTAGCCTGATACAGAAGAATGGATCAGTGAGCGAGAAGAAAGAATATAGTGGAAACCACTGTGCTGAACAGAAAAAAGAAAAAAGAATGAAAAGAAATAAGGATAGTTTAAGGGACCTCTGGGACAACATCAAGCATGCTAATATTCGCATTACAGGGGTCCCAGAAGGAAAAAAGAGAAAGAAATATCCTGAGTAAATATTTGAAGAGATAATAGCTGAAAACTTCCCTAACCTGTGAAAGAAAATAGTCACTCAAGTTCAGGAAGCACAGAGAGTCCGACAAAGGATTGACCCAAAGTGGAACACACAAGGTCACGATGTAGTCAAAATGACAAAAATTAAAGCTAAAGAGAGAATATTAAAAACCTAGATATTTCTAATATGTAATTTTGTTCCTTTTTGGAATAAGTTAAAATGAGCTTTTCCAATTTATAGAGTTAAGTCCATGAAAGCCATGGTTAATGCTAGGAAGAGGCTAGAGATGTGGGAACTTAAGTCCAGCTGAAAGAAAGCCAGTAGCCCATGGGTCAGAGATGGAGTACATCTCCAGGGTACCATCTGTGTGAATTACAGTGTGGATGACATGTCCTGGAGTAGATGGATGAAGTGGTGGACTCAGTGCTTCAGAACTAGGGCAAGGGCTTGTCACAAGGACTATTTCTTGGCTAAACATCCCCAAGAAAATCTAATTGAGTGCATTATCACCTTGATTACAGTCACGCAGAAGATGACTTGTTCCACAATAATCCATAATTACATCTCATTCCCTCTAAGGTGGAAATTCCTTCTATTCCCCAAACCCATTTAAGGTACTAATCAAGGTGTCATACTTGATAAATGAGAGAAGTCTATTTACTCGTCCTACTGGAAGACACTTTAAATATCCAGGCCACTAACTTGGTTTATGTGTGCATGCATAGATTCAGGGGCAGACTTCAGCAGGTCTATATTATAGCTCCATGGTAAAGAAGCCAAAGTGAACATTTTGAAAATAAGCATTCTCATGGGATATTCTACTTTAAAAGGTCATAGTTTGGCAGAGGAAATGAGTACATTTTTTCCTAGCATCTAAAAGGTTTGGAACCAAAGCAGAATCTCATAACTAAAAATGGAAATGGATGTCTTCTGATATAGTAAGTATTTCTCTGATTTACCCTGAAATGAGTGAATCAATCTGCTTCTATTTATCCTGTGCAGCAGGAAATTTGAATTCCTTCTATGTCTTTTCCCTCCTGGATGTCATTTCGTTGTTCAGAAATTAAGGATATGACAGAGTCATGACTTGTTGGCCTCATAATACTGTATGTACCCTATATTCTATGTAACATTTCTGCTATAATCTCCATTTTTGTTGCTGACCATAGGCCTAAATTGAACATCATTGTTCCCTGCTTCCATCCCTTATTTCACAGTCCTCCCATTACCCACTGGTGGACTCAGTCAGTTGAACATTTTTAACTGCTGGGTAACCCTAATTATAACACTCACTGGTTCCAAGATACCTCGTATGTACTGAGTTCTCAGTTTCCCACTGACTTCCATTATTAGTTGCAGGATACTAAGCACTGCCCCAGTGACTCCTCAGATTTCTACACATAGCATTTGTACTAGTTTCCAAGTGCTGTTGTAACCAAAGATAATTTATGAACAAACTTAGTGACTTCAAACACACATGTTTATTACATTGTAGTTCTGGGTGTCAGAAGTCTAAAATGGACTCACAGGGTGTCATTCCTCCTATAAGCTCCAGGGGAGATTCTGTTTTCTTGCCCTTTCCAGCTTCCAAAAGCTACCTACATCATTGGCTCATTACCCCTTTCTTCCTCTTCAGAGCTAGCAGTGTAGCACCCTCAAATCTGTTTCACTCTGCCCCTCTGTTTCTGCCTTCTGTCTTTTAAAGATCCTTGTGATCATATCATTGGACCCAACAAGATAATTAAGGATAATCCCCCTATTGCAATATCATTAATTCAATCACACTTGCAAAGTTCCTTTTGTGATATAAGGTAACAGTTCATATATTTCAGGGATTAGAGACATCTTTGGGGGACCATTTTTTAACCTACCACAATCCTCTTATTTTTTGTTGTATAGCATCCTCCCAACTTTTTCTTGGTAATTTGAATCAAATATCCCTGACAGTAGAGCAAAACTCTTTTCTGCCTATTGACTTATTAGTGTGAGGAATCAAAAACTGTGTCAAAATATAGTCTTAGCTTAATATTGTCTTGGGCACCAGGACTTCCAAATCTATAGAGTCTAAAGGTATGGGCAAGAGAAGAAAAAAATCTCACAAGTGGATTATTAAGTATAATATTAAAGAGGTTTCATTCACTTAGATCCCTTAGTTCCTAGACTCATATTTTGTCAGCAGAGGGAGTAACCCCACAAATTAACCTGTTTTAAGGAACAAATGGTATCCTATAGGACAATAATCCAACAACAGAAGGTCAGAGAGAGAAAGAGAGAGAATTTCCTTCCAGTATTCAAGAACTATTATCCAATTTAACAAAAAAGTCATGTACAACAGAACCAATGAATGAAACCCCTACCCATATCTTTGTTATTTCACTAGTATGCATCTTATCAATGTGAAGGAAAATAAGAATCATCCTTCATGTTTGAATGCCATTCATTTGTTAGTTGCAGCCATAACTGGTTATGGACAAAAGAATTCAGAATAAATCAAACTCATTTTGTAAGAATCAGTTGGTTCCATGGAATTTACAATACACAGTTTCATACATTATATTATTATTTATACAATGTATCATATACACCCTATATTGATATAATTTGAAAGTATCTATATGAATACATATGTGTAATTTTTTTCTCAGAATATAGGAAAAAATTCTTAGAAAAAAATATTCTGAGAAAAAAAATGTGTTAAATACTGACTACACAACACTGCTAAGGCATTCCAAAAGTCCACTAATGATGATACTGTAATGGAATCAATCTGAGTCCCCAGGAAATGGTGCTACACAAGGGTCTTAGCACCGGGCTTTATTATTGGCAAGAAGGGAGGTCAGTTAAGCTCCTCACTGCAGTAACTCTGGTGAGAAGTCCAAATTGCTCAGGCCATGCATAACTTCTACCCATCCCTGCCACCGAAACAGCTCATCCGCTAAAATCAGGGGTGCAGAAAACTAGACCACCCATTTAAAGGTTGCTTGCCTTCTCAGGGAGTTGAAAAACATAGGCTTCCTTTTTAAAATATTCAACCCGGAAGAATCATCTACCTAGCAACATTAACCAACATTGTAATTAAGACATTAATCCAGGGATTTTCTTGCATATTTTTCACACTGAGCAGGATTAGACATTATAAGAAAAATGAATACAATTAAAAAAATTTAACTGGGAAATTGACTGTCATTATCTTAACTGGTGGTATTATCATCTTATATAAAGAACTGAAATGCTAATTTGCTGAGTGACTGTTGGAAATGTGTAGAGACGTTTTAGGGGAAGAATTATTTTTATCTGGAATGATAACTTTCTTAGCTGGAGTGAAGATGCACAATGCACTGGTGAACTCCCTCAACACCTCTATTTATGGACCTGCAAATTGTTCAGGTTTGTTCAGAGTTATATTCGAATTTCAAGTTCTCTGTTAAATGCTGTGGCTGTTAAGGAGGAAAGGAAAAGCATGCTATTAAAGCTGATCTTTATTTCATAAAACTGCCTTAAAAATCCATTAGTAGCTGACATTTATTTGAGAAGAAGCATCTCAAGTTAATTATTTAAATTAGAGAAACTGGTTACAAATCAAAATTTATCTCTTAATCTAACAATATACTTCCCTTTCCCCACTCCCGAAATGACTTCTTACATAACGCCTTTCTGCAGTACCCATTTGCTCTCAAGAAACTCAGTTTCATCCATTACCTCTCAGTTTCTTTCATACATATGTGTCTGTTGTACATAGGAATAAACAGCTAATGAAAAATGCATCATAATGGAAAATCAGTACTTATTAAACATTTTTCCAGTGTTGCTAGTTTTAGAATGTATTAGTTTGAACTATATGAAGTTGCCATTTTTGAGATCAAATACAGACTAATAATGGAAATTTCTAATAGTTCAATCTAATAGGTCATGTTCTTTTTGGCATAAGAATTAGGTTATGTACTTAAGAACCAATGTAGTTTAATCTATGTAAAATGCAGCAGTGAGCTAATCAATGCTGGCAATAATCTACGTATCTAATAGAGGTAGAAAGTGACAAGGAAGGAAGATAGTGGAGGTTGCTGTAAGTCCAGAAAGAAAAACCAAGACATTTTATTATTACTCATAACCAATCAGGTTTAACCTCACACACATGAAAAACGGACTTAGCTAATTAACAGTGATCTAAAATGTCACCGAAGAAGGTGCAGCTTAATAATATAAGGTCTTAGCATATATGATGAAATGTTGCAACAGTATCTTTCTTCAAGGAAGAGGGAGAGACCACTGAATGCCTCTTAGAAACTCAGACCCTGTGCTAGACATTTGGTATGAGGCATTTCATCTAATTATTAATAAACACAATGATATCTTGTCCCAATTTTTCAGAAAAGAAAAATGAAGCACAATAAATTGCTTACAGAGACAGAGCTGAGAAATACCTGGGATTTGAACTCACATCTCACTAACCTTTTTGTCATTTCTCAATTGAATCCAAATCAATTCAACAAGAATTAAATATAATCACGTAGAAGAAATCCAAGGGAAAAAAGAGCAGAAAGTGATTTTTTTTTTTAAATCTTAAGGCAGAGCAAATGGATTACACCACTGCAAGTCTGTCATTGGACCACAGAGAATATTTGCATGGATGGTGTAAGCGTGTTTTTCCCCATAATCAGAACCTTGAAATTCCCACAACTATAAAATCATTCTAGATGAGAACTCAATGACCTGTAAAATACCATTAGAAAATGAAAGTTGTGAGTTAGAAAGTACAAGCACCAAGAAGCACCCTTATAATCCTCCTCCTTTTCTCATTTGGAATGCAATCAGCTCAAATCCTCAAGTGGCATCTTTACAAATCATTTTACATCTCACACATATGACTGTGGCTTTTGAAAGGCAAGTTTCATCTCAAAATTACTATTGCTGCTTCACTTACAAACTCCTCAAGATGGCAAAAGAAGGAAAAGATTGTAAAAAGCAGTACATTTCTAACCTTACGAAATATTTCCAAAGTCACTCATAAAGCACTGGTATAATTTGCACTGTGGTATTAAAAACTGATTTAATAAAACACTAGTAGGGATTAAAATTAAACGATTCTTTTTTTGTAAATATGCAGTGGATCAAATAAATGTCCATGTAACATTTATATTTCCTGTTAAAATAACTTTGAGAAAATAATTTCATTTTCAAAAGAAAATTACAAATGTATGGTTAAAGTCATAATCTGCAGCTTATTAGTGTATAATTCTACACAAGTACAATTAGTATAAAATTTCCTTATCATTCTATTGAGCTATGTCAGTTCACCTACTTCGAACATGACATGTATATGGAGAGGTGAATCTTATCAAGTGTTTCTTATTCAGAAGATGGTTAGCAAAGCCAGTCAATATTAGAAATCATAAAAATAACCCAGAAGTGCAAGTTCGACACTTCCTCTTGTATTTCAGCTATTTCAAGCTGTCAAAGTGTTCTCTATGATTCCGAAACACAATCTTTATAAACTATTAACTATACTTCACAAATCCATGCCTCAGCCTGGGCATGTTAGTATCTTACTCATTCATCAAAGTCCTAACGTGAAAATTTTCAGCTAGAAGTAATCCCCAATATTAAACACCAATATGTTTCTTTATTATGATCCTCATCACCTTTCGCCTTTTAACATAACTATTTGTCAATAAGTCTTTCCTTCCTTACAATTTATAAAGTCCTTGAAGGTAGGAATATTTCCTCTTGTATCTTTACACATATACATGTTAAATACATACATTTTTGACAGCTGAATATTTTTAATACATTAAATACTTCAAGTATGTTGTTTTAATTTGGCATACCACCCTGAACCTTATCTGTAAGAAGGCGGGGTCCCAGTTGTGTTATTTATTTGTTATTTTTTCCTAATTAAAATTCTCCTTTATAAAAACATTACATTTCTTTTCACTAATATGAAGAATCTAAACTTCTCATGTTTGGGTGGTGTTAAGGAGGAAGAGATTATTCCTTTTTACTTAACACATGGGCAGTTACACCACAGTGGGTAGCATGACACTCTGTACCTGCCAATGACCAAAGGAAAGTATTTTAAAGGTTTAAACTATTGTAAATAATACCAGTGCCCGATGGATCTGAGTATTAATCAACCTAGATAGACCACTGAGGCACATTTCTAAACATCCCCCAAGCCATCCACCACCTGAAATACTCCTATTCCCAAGCCACAATATTCCTCACATCCCACCCTGTGACACAGTTCTCTGAATTGCTGATGAAGCTGAAAACCTCCTCCTATGCATATAAAGCAGTCTAGTCTTCTCTTTGATTAACTGCCCAGAATTAAAGACATTTTTAGGCAGGCAGGCATTACAGAAATTGAATCCAATGCACATTTTCCTTAGTATGTTTCTGAATGACTGACTCACCCCAAAAATAAATGAATGAATAAATAAGTAAAATCATAACAGAAACACAGGGGACATAAGGATCATGGAATCTTACTCAGGAGGGTGGTGAAGGAGGCGCTCAGCATGTTACTGACATGAAAACCAGGCTTGTAAGTGGCAGCAGAGCTGGAAAGCACGTGATCCAGACAGGGGACTGAGGGCGTTAAGGGGAGAGCCTTTCCAAAAACAAAAGTGCTTACATGACCTGAGGTACTTCATCACTGAAGGAGTTTTCTACCTGTGGAAGTAAATGAATGATAAATTCATAGGGGAAAAAAAGAGCTAAAAAAGATGATAAAAATTTTCTTTAGGGGCGGGGGAAGCTATATTCTGATTACAAATATAGTCCATACAGCTCAAATGTAAACAGCACTTGTTCACAATTATCAAAATCCTAGAACTCTAAAATTGATTAAAAGAATTTTGTACCCTATTGCGTGGCTGAGGCTAGAGAATGTGCATTTGTCTTCATGTGTGTGAACACATACTCATGAGGAGGGAGGCAGACAAAAAACTACAGTATTCTTCCTGCATAGTCATAAGATGATAAAATCTTGTCTACAAAACATAAACCGCAGGGTAAGTCTATTACTTATTTATATTCTTTATAAAGAAGGAAGCGAAATAACAGGAGAAACAACTGAAGGCTGGAAAGTGATTATCTCTGGGGAGAGGGAAGGTGGACTGCTGTTTTACTCTAGTATGTTGTAATTTTTTATTTTATTTGTGAGCACCTGTGCAGGGATTTATCTGAACGAATTCTGTGAGCCTTGGTGCAGAGCAGTTCTCCAGAGAGTATCTGTGGCTGCTCAAGGTGTTCCTAATGTGAGATCTCTTCAAATTAATTTCTGAGGTTGGATCTTTTTAACACCACCTACATAGTGGGAATTTAAACCAGTCTTGAATGAGGGCAGCTTATAGTTAGGAATTCTCTGGAGTGAATTTTCACTCTACAAACAAGTGCCAAATGTATGGCAAATGGGCTGAACGTCTTACGGAATGGATTATTTTCAATTTCCCTGACACTGAGATTGTACATCTTCCTACGCCTTTGTGTAAGGTTGTTCTTCTGCTTCTCAATCTTGCACAGACACCAGGCCTTCCTTCTTTTCCTCACTGCAACCATTAAAAGTCAAGTTCTTGAGGGTGGTGCCCTCAGGGCAGCTGGGAACTCAACACACAAACTAAACCAGATTCATGCTCCTGGCTCCTTGTTGTCCTTTGAGGAGTTCGCTTACTTTCTTAATTTGGCTCTGCATTTTTAAAAGATGTTCTCAAACATTAAAAAATTATAATAGCTTGAGATATAACTCACATATTATTTAGCATTTTCAATTGTTTTTGTAGCAGAAATACTTACAGGACATTTAATCTTACATATTGTTGGAAATGGGAGATTTCAATATGTCTTTGATTATTTCCTTCTATCCATTTTCTCTCTTCATATTTTTTTTCTGGATAATTTGCCAGATATACTGCCTCGATTAATTCTCTGAATTCTTGTTTTTCACTACCTTTTTTATTTCTTTGTATTATTAAGCCTGCTCTTTGAATTTTTCATCTTTTTCTCATCCTTTTTCTACTTTTTTCTTCTGTTTTCGTATTTTTCACTCTGAGAACCCTTTCTTGGTTTTCTATGTAATTTTTACTGTGTAAATGCAATATCTTCTATCTCTGAGGATATTATATTTTTGGGAAGTTTTATTATCTTTTAAAAAACTTATTAAAACATTTAGCTTGCTTCATTTTTTTTTCTTTGGTATAAGAAAATGCCTGAAATATCTACAGATCCACGGCTATTCATTTATATTTAGGACTGAAAATCTTGAGTCAATGATATGCTTTTGCTAACCTGGAGGTGGTAGTGGTAGTGGAGGTGCTTCACTATCCTGTGAGAGAACAACGTGCCTTGGCCGTTCCTTTGGGAGACCACTAATTCCCTTAGCTAAATTCTGTGGACTGTTCAATTTCAGTCAATTTTCAGATTCAAAGGGAATCTTCCACTCTCTCATGTAAAGGCTTAAGTTGGACTAGCAGCTTCTGGAATGATAAGTAGAAGGGGGGGTGGTACACAGTCTTCTTACTTACCATGAATTTAGGTAGACATTTTATTAATTCCTCTGTTTTCAGTAAGGTGCCTCATCCATTGCCCTTTGCCATGGCTGGAGTTTTGAATGTAGAATATCTTTTTCAATTTCCCGAGAATATAAACCTCCCTTCTCTTTTCATGGTGAGAGACTTGTAGTCACTTGGCTATTTGTGACGAAAGAGGCCACCATATTTTTCAATAAATTCTGCTATCTTTTCAGCCCCACTTCTTACTAGCATCCACTCCCCAGAAGTATCCAGGCCCTAGAATCCTGATCAGTGTGGATGGGAGAAGCAAATAACCTTCTTGTTGACTTCCTTCCCCCTTTGCCACATTTAGGTTTTAGCATTCTCGGCTTTCAGTGACCACCTTGCCATCTACTTTCATCCTCCAACATTATGCTAAAACCTCTCATCCGGTGTTGTCTTCCCTCCCATTCTCTTTTTGCTGTGCATGTAAGACCATTGCTATTCATTCAAGATTGTTTAAGCACACTTTTAGGAGGAAATAGAAGGCAAACATTTAATCAACCCACCATTGTGGAGCAGGCTGGCACTCTCTGGAGTCATAAAACCCCCCACTCCTGGGCTCTCACTGTGCCTGGAGCCATTAACACCTTAACCCCTCGGACCACTCCACAGCCTGCATTTCTGCAGGAGAAAAAAATCATCTCTTGATGTGTGTTTATCCTAACAAGACTCACAGCCCCAGGAGCTAGCCCATCTCACAATACCCTAGTTGGTCAGGTCTCACATCCTGCCCTTAACAAAGTTGTAAATCCTATTGTTCAGAGAGTCCCGGACAGATCTTACAGCCAATCAGGTACCTGTGCAGGAACTGACCATGCAGCCCCTATTCCTTGTGGGCACAGCCCCCTCCCCCCAATAAAAGACCCTGCTGTTTACCCTCGGTGCTCACACAGGCATCTCTTGCCTGTGAGGCCCACTGTTGCCTATAGCAGTGTAACTATAACCCTTTCCTAAACTCGTTAGTCTCTGGTAATTCTTCTACCAACCCACGTGTCACCAGCCTGCCCCCTTCTGCTCACAACAACCGTGTTTAACTGGAAGTATACATACTAATTTTCATTACTCCAGAGGTTACATATAGTTATATATTATATACCTATATGTACACATGCACATACATATATATACATATATTTATATATTACATATATTACATACATATTCATGGCCTGAATTTATAATTAGTTTTCCTTGCCAGATTCTTATGCTTATTTTGATCTGATTTGTCTACCCAATCACAATGAAATAATACATGAAAATATTTTCTATACTCTTTTTTTCTCTATATTCTCACAATGCTAAGTCAGGCAAGTTGTATCTGCTACCAGTTGAAATTAGTACAAGACAGAAGACATCCAAAAAGTAGCTTGCCAATTTTGAAGTGTTTCACCTGTCATGTGTAAAGTGCATTCAGATTTGTTACCAGTTGTTCTGAGTTTATTTAGAATGGCCAAGAAATGCTCCACACTGAGCAGAGTCTAGAAACCTTCCCCACTTCATAAGCAAAAGACGTGTGCAAAGAGATGTGGTCCATAAGCACAGGGCCATATATGTCAAAAGTTTCTACAAACATTCACCGCTATCAGCGCCAGATGTCAGAGTTAAGAACATCGTACATCAATATGACAGACGGACTTTAGGACACAAACTCATCCGAAAATCTGCAATTTCCATGTCCATAAGTGATTAAAATTCACCCAAAACACCACCATGGTTTCCTCTCTTTGTTCTTTTTACAATAGAAGAATATTCTATACACACCTATTTTAATTGTTCTATTATTATGAGGTGCTCAGCTTAAAAAACTACCATGGTGTGTTTCAATCTGAACAACTGAGTAAGAACACTTCACAGAAAGGACAGAGAAAATGGTTACTAAAAGGTCTATGATTTTGTTGTCACTAAAAGGCTGTTGATAGGTTAACTTCGTAAGTGGCTCTCAGAAATCTGTTGCTAGACTCTCTACCTAAAGTCAAATGTTTATACCTCATCTCTTATTTCCCCATCCTCTGTCCCTTTCCACTCTATTTTTCTTTGTTGCACTCTTCGCCAGCTCCAGTACTGTCTCCCTTCCCCTAGAGTGTAATCTTCAAGATGATGAGGACACAGTCTCTTTCGCTCCCTATGAGACCCCAGCACCTAGAACGGTGTCTGTTCTAGTAAGTGCTGATATTCAATTAATGAGCAAAGAAAATGAGAATTTTACCCAAAACAAACAGCTTGAACACATGTCCTTGAGAAATGCAAAACACATCCAGCAACAATGGGTTTGGAATCTGCAATCCTCCCTGTGACTATGCACAAAGTATGGGGCATCAACACAATGATAAAATTTCCATCTGTTGATGGTCAGTCACGCTGTTCTATTCACATGGCTGATGTAGTTAGTTCAAAACAACATATTTAGATAACAACTAAAATGATTTTTGCTCCAGAAGGAATGATAATAAGAGATAAGCTATGATCCTTAAAGGATCAAATGAGCACAAGTCCAGCAACTGGATTAGTTTCCTAAAGTAGAAATGGTTTATGTCGCGGTGAAAAAACAGATTATGTTCTCATGCTTAAACTTTCCACAGGAGTAAGGGAAACATGTAGACTCCCTGATTTACTCTGAATTCTGTGTCTCTTTTTTTTCCCCTGTTTGATCAATGTGGGATTAAATCAAACAAGTCTGGTAAATTCTTTACCCCAAGAAGAGTGGCTTCAGAACTTCTGGCTTTATTAAAGACCTACCTTGTGATTTTTGGAGAATCCTCTTAAGTGAGAATACATAAAATATAAGGTTTCTAGTAGAGTGAACAAGAAAATGCTCCAGAATAGGCCCATGAACAGGATGAATATAATCATACTTATTCTGGATAAGTGCTATCTAGAAACTAAAGTGTCCTGGAATCAGGACCATATTCCTGACCTGGAGTCTCAGAGGGAGTTTATAGGGTAGAGGAAATCAATCAATCAGGGGACCAATACTAAGTAAGCCAAAGATTATGCAGAGGATAAATATAGTGAAGGTGATCAAACGTTCTAAGAATAACATTGCCTCAAATCTCTCTCATGCAATCCCAAATGGCATATATTTAGTCTGTTTCATGATTCAGCTTTTTTTAGAGGTTCATCATCAATTCTTTGCTTAATTTGATGCCTAGACCTCAGAGAGCTACTTCAGTCTCAAAAGATGCTTATTGCCAACCAGGAGCACAAGTTACAGTGTGTTTTTCAAAAATTAGCTTTTCCAAGAGATGGGATCTATATCTAGACAAGCAGACTTTCATCATGCAGACTTAAGTGGTGAGTGCAGGCTGAAGAGTTGCCTTTGTGCACCATGCTTTCGTGGCGGTGTTGGTAATTGTGTTTATTTGACAATCAGTACAAGATGAATATTCCACTGAGCAAACAACTGACTTTCAGTGGGACAGAGGTGTCTAAATTTTCATTACTGGCACTTTATGGCATCATGAAATGTTGACAATATCTGATAATGTTTAATCCAACAGGGCTCTGACATGGTTTTTTATGGCCAGAACCTGATCAGGAAACAGACAAGTAAAAAGATCTAAGAAGCTGAAATTGACCTTTGCAAATGACTTAGAAGATCCTGATAACATGAGGTTATTTTCTCTCTGGGCATCTACAACTGTAAGTTGGATATGGTTGCGGTGCAGACGTGAGCGTCTATATACACTTTCCTGTAATGATTTTAGAAGGGCTACTCCCAGCGCTTTGTTCGGCATAGACTTCATACTCATAAGTGCTTATGATGGGGTTTTAGATTGGTTTTAAGTATATGTTGCCACAGTTTAGCTAATTTGATATTTAAAATCTGCTTACACTTTCAACTACTTCTCACAAGTAGATGAGCAGTGCATAACTCGCTGTATATTGAATTTTACTCAATCTGGGAAATGGGTCTGCCAGTCACTGGCAGTTAAAACAGACAATCCATAATGAGCAATGGAATCATTAGAACTTGTTGTTATGATCTAATTGAGTCCATTTTTCTGATAGACTGGATTAATGTGAAAATAAGCAAATAATTGGTAGAGAGCATGCATATCAAGTTTCCCTTGCATTAAATCAAATGTGCCATGTTATCTCTTTTCCCATGACCATGCAAGCATGACAAGGAAAAAATAATCCAAGGCACCACCAAGTAACCCTTCAGAGCTTGTCAGAAATAGTCTGCATGTAAAATTAAATTTTCTCTTTTATTTAAATGTGTTTGAATTCAGAATGTGATCCTAAAAGTATTTCACAGCTTATAGGGAAGGTTTGGGAAATAGTATATTTAGTTTTAGTAAGAAAAGAGCCACGAGAAGATAAAAGAAGATGCAGAATCAGAGTCATCTAACGTAACTTTTTGGAAGAACTTACTAATAATTTTCTTTCAAAATATTGTCAAATTATCTCAAATTAGGTTTGTAGTTCACAAATCTACATGTGGCCTCCTAATGGCATATCAACACAATACAGCTTCTTAAAAGAGAGAAGAAATTTTAATATCTCCCCAAAGGTATGTTAGAGAAAATAAAAATGTAAAAGACCTAATATAAAACCAGAACCTCATATAGTGAATACAAAATGGCAATGAAAGAAATAACGTCTTTGAAATTTTGCTTTGAATTCTTACTTAATTCTTTAATCTTATGTGACAAAGTGATGAACGCCAAAAATTTTTAAAGATACTTAAGTTAATGCAGTTATCTTTTATTTAGTGGCTATCCAAACATTTGGCTTTGGTTTTGGCACTTTCCTGAGTGTGTTCAGTAATCTATTTTTAACAGACTGGGTTTTGTAGAGGTGACCCTTGCCCATGAAACCCTCAGATATTTAACCACTTTAAATTGTTGCTGATGATAAAAAATGATGTAATTGTTCATGTCCAATTAGTACCTGCACTCAAGCAGAGGAAGGAGGCTCCTCTACCTGCATCCACTTTGTAGTCCCACTCTTGGGCCTTTCTCCTGCTACGCTCAGGAAAAGTCGCTGGTTTCCTCAAGGAAAGAGGCCAAGATGCCTAGATTCCCCTTCATGGTGCCTCTGCGGAGAGCTAGTTGCTTCCTCTGAGGCTCTTCACTTTGAGCAGTGTCTTACCTGAGCCTCTCCTTCCTCATAGTTTCCCAGATTCGATAAAAAGCAGAGAAGTTCAACTTCTACTTCACCAGAACTGACCTTGCACCTATCACTCAATTTGTCTATTTTAACTTGGCTGAGTCATGGCTCTGCACAGAGATGCTGCAGAACGTCAGCCTGGTGGAGGTTTGGGCAAATTGCTGGTTCTGCCCACCAGATCCTAACCTGCAAAAGCACCAACTTTTTTTTCTTTCCAAGGCTTCTGATTCAGCATATTTTGCTAGATATTTGGGTAAATAATTTTACTAATAGACTTTTCCATTGTTTAAAATGGCCCTGATTCCCCTTCTCCCACAAATAAATACATCTTTCACTGAAGGAGGAATAGAAATTAGTTTGACCAACTTACCTTCTTTCCCAGCTCAAACATTTTCTCCCTGTTCCATGACGTGCCACCTTGGCAAAGACCAAGTATACTCACATTTTCCTCTTACTGCAGCTAGGAGTCCTATGTCAAAACACTCAGGCCTGAGAGAGAAAAATTAGTTACTAAACATTTGAATTGCATGTTCCCATATATTTTAACTGAGAGTTAATAAATTTTTATATACATTTAATCAAAATATTCACCTGTGCTAGTTTTGTTTCTAGGATGGGAAACTTACAAAACATATTTTTATATGAAAAACAAGAGAAATTGCTTTTTCACACCACACCAACAGATGTTTCAAGTCTTAATTAAGTACTTTTGATTTTCAACTTGGAGGGCATCCAGTCCAAGTAAATAATCATTCTTAGTTTGTGTCTTTCAACATGTTTTTTGCTTTGAACCCAATTATTTTCTTCTTTGAACACAGATTTTCATTGCCAGAGTTCAATAAAGGAGAAAGATTAGAACAGATTCTAAAACAGAGTTGCACAGTAAATGTGAGTAAAAGGAACTAACGTGGCCATTACATTTTAATTTTTCTCATAATTAATTCTTTTAGCATCTTTACATTCAAATTATGCATTACGTCTCTAACGTACAATGTAGAGAGACTGGATTATTTTACTAGTATTTTTTATCAACACTGCTGGTGCATAGGACATATCTATTAGCAGTAGAAGTATTTAAATGCCTTTTTTAATTAACAAGCTATGATCTTTAGGCCATTTATCTCAACCTTTACTATAATATAATTTGGTCTAATGACTATGTCACTGGAATATGCCACCTAACCACTGTGTGCCCTAGTTCTACATTCATAGAAATGGTCAGCCACAGGCCAGACTCAAAGTTTAAAGAAGTTACTATATGCAGATGACCTAGAACAGTGCCAGACACAGAAGAAAACCCCAAAAGAATTCCTGTTATTATTACTAGTATTGTGAGAGCCACATGTCCACCTTTATCTAAAATATTTTTCACTTGAGTGCATGAATTTTTTTAAAGTTTCAAATCAGAACTACTCAATTATAATTCTGTGTTTAATGTTTCACCCTTGCACATTGTTTGCACATTGTTTTCCCTGCTGCTGGTGGCTGTTCCCCAGCTTGCTGATTTTTGTGAAAATGTGATTTTATTATTATGGATAGTATAATTTTGCCTTTACCAATCGATAAAAGCCAAGGGTGAATTTTAAATGTTTTTATCAAACGTTTCCCCTCTGCTATTCCAGGGAAGGATCTCAAGCTTGTTAAGAGAGTCCATCATAGCATATTGGGAAAAGGTTCTGTATCTAAGAGTGAGATTCATAAGGAGTCAGATTTATCATGCTGTCTTAATATCCCCACGCTTCCAGACTATCATTCACTTTTTGTGGGTCCCTCTTATTTCCTGAAATAGGATAAAACAGAAAAATTGCCATAGCTCAGGAGAGCTGACGGAAGGAAATGGCCAAGGTTTTCTACACTGGTGATTTTTTTTTTTTTGGCAAGGTAAGACATCTTTTTCTCTCTTCTATGTATTGTTGTTCTCCTCCCCAAAATACACAGATGCATGGAGAGCAACTGTTATTAGTTCTTTCACTATCACTATTCTATCACTATTATTAGTTTTATTCACTGACTAAATTTTATTAAACTTAAAAAATAATTTTTTATAAATAGATACATGAATAGATCTAATACATAAAAAGTAGAATTTCAACAAATTATATTTTCCCAAATACATAAATACTTATTATAAATTAATGTTTCAAAAATGTTAATGTCTAATATATAAGATCCTTTTAAATGCTTCATTTTTGATTAAACATAGGCAACAAAATAATTATAATAGGATACAAAGATGTTAATATCAACTTTTAAATTTATTTCATATTATTTCCATTTTTTTCTTTATAATTTTTTTTCCACTTATTGAGAAATTTGGGTTCATTAA
Organism: Vicugna pacos; assembly: GCF_048564905.1. NCBI lineage: Eukaryota > Metazoa > Chordata > Mammalia > Artiodactyla > Camelidae > Vicugna > Vicugna pacos. The sequence goes on from NC_133011.1 coordinate 18,364,391, forward strand.
AACTAGAGCAAGTCTTCACTTTCTTTCACTCTATCCCATATATAAGCCTCAGGATTTAATTTGCTCAATTTCTCTTATCTTATTAGGACTCATTAATTTTCTAAATAAGTTTTAAAGGTAAAAGTTGGGGCATTCTGTTTTAAAGCCAAAATGAGGAGATTTCTGTTCATTACACTTTGTGTGTTCAATCTGTTCAGTTATGGAATAAACTGATAAATTGTACTTCCAGTGACTTTAGAAGATTAACTAGTTTATCTAAGTCAAATTATCCAGTTAAAGCATTTTAAATTGGAAGTATCTTACACTAAAGAGATGTAAATTATCTAAGCACTGGTGACTATTCTGTTTCTAATTATGCTGGACTCTCAATATTGGCATTTTTTTACTACGATCCAAGCTCGAATAAAAATTTTATTCCAGATTCTGTTGAGAGTATTAGAAGTATGATGTGTATACCTTAGTGATGTGCAATTATTTTCTTACTTCACAGTAAGAACCAAATCATGAACTTCACCCGATTGTACTCATCTGAGGGTCTGTCTTATTGGAATATTTATTTTGTTGAGATATAATTCATAGATAATAATATATTAAGTATGCAGTTTGATAAAATTTGACAAATAAATACCCACAATCTGAACATAAAACATATCCAATACCCTAAAAATATTTCCTCCCCCAAACTCCATCCACAACTTACAGGTCTAAATTGCCATCTAATGACATTGACATTCAGACTGAAGAACTTTCTTTGGCATTTATTATAGTGCCAATATATTGGCAAAAAGACAAAAACATAACAAAACAAAAAACTCCTCACTTTTTGTTCTAAAACTAGATTTGTTTGCCTTTATTTTTGAAGCATAGCCTGGTGGGATACAGAATTCTCTTAGTACAGATTTTTGTTTTCCTTTCATCCTTTGAAATAAGTCATTCTAATATTTCTTGCTTTAATAGTTTCTGATGAAAAGTCATCCATTTATTTGATTGTTCCTGTTTGTATTATTTCATTTTCCTTTTTAACTTTCAAAATTTTTTCCTTCTCTTTGCCTTTCAACAATTTGACTCTGATGTGTCGGAAGCAAAGTCTTTGTGTTTTTCTTACTTGGGGTTTGTTGAGATTCTTGGATCTGTAAATGAATGTTTTCCAAAAATTTGGGGAGTTTTCAGCCATTACTTCTTCAAATATTTTTCCACCTGTCTCTCTCCTATCTTTCTGCAAATCTGTTTAACCATATGTTGGACTGGCTTATACTGTCCCTCAGGCCTCTGAGGTTCTGCTTATTATTAAAATTTTTTTCTGTTTTTCAAATTGGATAATTTCTATTGATTTAACTTCAAGTTTATTGATTTATCTTTCAAAAAGATTGTTTTTCTTTTCTCTGCTTTTTTTCTTTTCTGTACCAACAGGAGTCTCTCACGTGTATAGTTTAGCTGTCAATCATGTTTGTGTGCAATCTATAATTTATATTTAGAAGTCATGTCTTCATGATTTTCAGGATGCTGGCTTTTCCCTCCACATTTCCAGCTGTTCTTCCAGCTCAATACTATAATGAGTGATAAGCGTCTGTTCTCCTGAGCTTTCACTTGTATTTGTGTTTTGTAGCTAAGTCCAAAGAGGGTTAGGTTGTCATCTTGACCCAGGAAACTGTCAATGTGTCATTCTTACTCTTTCCTGCTACAATTTTTGAGATAAAGGATTCCTTAAGCTTTTGTCTTTAAGTAGCTCTTAACTTACTTTATTGAATTAAAAAAAATTACTTGCTTGGCATTTATGTGACTACTTCATTGCTTTGCCGTTACAAAAAAACCCTAAACTTCGTTAGAACATTTCAATATCTGTATGTTCTTGGGAAGAAACTGTCTCAAGCTTGGTATAAGTTTCTTGTTCTCCTAAGCATATGGCATTGTTAAACCAGAGTGATCTAATACACTGGACTCAAACGAGTAAACTATTATTATCAAAAACTACCAGAAGCAGAAATCCAGAACAAATACCCAACTAAAGAAGCAAATCAATCTCACAGCAGAGTTGGGTCCACTAATCAGAAAGCCCTCTTCACTGTAAAGACCCAAGTGGAGAACATAATAGATAGTTATTTATTTTGAGCTGCAGACTGGAGTGTGGGAACATGTGGCAACGGTCCCGTATTCTGCTAGCAGAGCCCATCTGAATTATGACACCAAACCTGAGAGAAACACAGCCTGCATTAATTTTAGAAGATGTGCTACTTAGGGTTTTAATGGATATGAGTGTTCTTCGTTTTTGAGATGACTCCAAAGAAATATTATGCATATACAATTTTTAAATAGCACAACAAGCTAAAAAATGCATTAATAAAGGTATAATTAAGACTCTGACTTATATACAAATATTTGCAGATATCAATGTCATGTATCAGGGTTTTGACAGAGGAACAGAGACAGACTACCTGTGTTTAATGTCAGGCTGACACAAATTCATCCGTTTCTGATTATAAATGTTAAAAAATATAAATTTAGAAATTAAACATGATGATGCTAAGGGCAGACAGATTATCAAGAGAAAAGCTGAGTAGAGGACTAGTCAAAGGATCATGGGGCTGAACTTGAAGAAAGGACACTAACTAAAAACCGTGAGTGTAAATCAGGGGTTCCGGCAGTGTGTTACTATTATTTTTCTAAACCACTTTTATTAATTATGTCTAATTCTTACCATATGTATAGTATACCTTTTTTAACTTTTTTATTGAGTTATAGTCATTTTACAATGTTGTGTCAAATTCCAGTGTAGAGCACAATTTTTCAGTTATACGTGAACATACATATATTCATTGTCACAATTTTTTTTCACTGTCAGCTACTGTAAGATCTTGTATATATTTCCCTATTCTATACAGTATGATTTGTTTATCTATTCTGCATATGCCTGTCAGTATCTACAAATTTTGAAATCCCAGTTTGTCCCTTCCCACCCTCCACCCCCTTGGCGACCACAAGTTTGTATGCTATGTCTATGAGTCTGTTTCTATTTTGCATTTATGTTCTTTTTTTTTTTTCAAGATTCCACATATGAGCGATCTCATATGGTATTTTCTTCCTTTTTCTAGCTTACTTCACTTAGAATGACATTTTCCAGTGACATCCATGTTACTGCAAATGGTGTGATGTTGTCAGTTTTTATGGCTGAATAATATTCCATTGTATAAATATACCATATCTTCTTTATCCAGTCATCTGTTGATGGACATTTAGGCTGTTTCCATGTCTTGGCTATTGTATATACTGTTGCTATGAACATTGGGGTCCAGGTGTCTAATGTGTTATTATTCTTAATTTTTAATAATATTCCCTGAAATTTCCTCCAAAAATGCCTTTTATGTTAATAAATTTGGAATTGTTGAAAACTTTATTTATGTTTTTACAATAGACCATAGTCTGTAAATTGAAAAATAATTTATGCACAGATGCTGAGGTACCTGGTAGGCTCAAAGAAAAAATATGGTTTGACATTATTTTCTTTTTGTATTGAAATTTCAGCTGAAATATTTACACAGTTACCATACTTTTGCCTGCCCTTAGAGTATTTTTCTTCAAAAAGGATTTTTATGAGATAAAATTAACTGAATAATTTCCTATAATTTTATTTCAATGTTTCACCAAGTTTAGATATTTTGTGAAATATAAACCTTTATTCCATTACATTCAAATAAAATATAAATCTATTTAAAAAATAAAAGAAGCATTGAAAATTCATCCCACAGATATATATAATCTAAAGAACAAAGATCAAATTTTAAAATTAAATATTACACACTATTTGAGTTTTTATTATACAATTTATTTACTACCTTAATTTTGAAGGAATACAGTTCAATGTTTTCCTTTTTTAAGCTTAATTTCAGTAATTAAAACTTATGAAAAACTTCAAAAGTTGAATTTTCCTCAGTCTTTGGTTGTGAATACTTTGATTAAAGATTTCCTCCCAGCTGGGTCTGAACAAAATGTATCCAAAATTTTAAAGAATGTATTCACAAAAAAGTTTACATTATTCTAGAAATGTTAATTTACAAATTTTTTAAAGTTCAGATATTATGAAAAGCTCCTTTTAAAGCAGAAAGTGAAGAAATGTCCTACAGTGCGTATATATATACACACACACACACACACACACACACACAGTCCTCTTAAAAATAATCTGTGTAAAAATAAAAGTAGCTATCTTTTACTATTACCACTTCTATTTTGATTGGTAGATCATTTCCACTTCTTCAGATGTGATTATAAATTCCAAAAATTACAAAAAATATATGTAACTTCCAAAGTGCCAAGGACATTTTTGCTCAGAAGTTTCTTAAATTCATAATAACAATGCTTATACCATGACATTTTGCTCCTCCCAAGTTTTTATTTATGTTATCACAACAAAAAAGATTTCATATTTAACACTGAGCCTCTAATTTGAATTTTAAAATATCATTCACAAAAATGTCAGATGTTTCTGACAGAACAAACTTCCAAAATCTTTCTCTAATTCCACAAATTGGAAGAACAAATGACCCATTATTAAAATTAATTGACATTCTGTTTGAGGCATCTGATGGCTCTGGTCTACTGGTACTGTGTAACTGTTTGCAAAGCTCTCCTGTTAATCGATCTAACACATCAGTTGCAATCCTCACATTTCTCAGAAGTGCAAACACACACAAATAAACTTGATATCAAAAATGAGCCCAATTAATTTAGCAGAATAGTCATCTGATACAATTAAAAAGCCATATTTTACACAGTACTATGTAAATGAACCTTCTGCAATTGCCCCTGTTAAATTTCCACTTACAGACACAGTGTTTTAAATACTTATTAATTTGTGGAGTAGATCTGATGCTTTACAAGTAAATGTGTATCTTCTGATTTTCGCTGCTGCCCAGTGATATCACTGCAGTCTTCAGAGTGGACAATAAATGCCAACAGATATTTGGGGTAGGTTACACACTTATCATCACCTTCTTTGAGAAATCTAAATTCAGTATCTAATTTTTCATTTACCATGCACTTTTATTTAATGGAGTTCATTGCTGCTGAGTTTACTGCAAATTCATAAAAAGGTGATTTGCCAACTTGATCCTGTAGGACAAAGTCATGAATTACACATTTGAGTGTTGTAAGAATTGGGTTTATTATAAATTTTTTTTGCCCTGTTTCATTTGGGAGGTTTTTCTCTTTCCCAGGAAACAGACAAATCATCTCTTTCATTATGAAGCGATTATTCAGCCTTATACTCTTTTTCACATGTTTAAAAGTTAAAATAAACATCAGAAATTAAACAGTAGGTATTTCTTCTCAGCAATAGAAACCATAGACACATTTAGCAAGTAGATGTTAGCACACCAGGAAGAAAGGTTTCAGCAGCTAAACCTGCCAAAAATTAATATTTTAATGTGTGTTTAACTCCCAAATTAACAAGAGAAGAAATTCAACCAAAAAATTAAAAAAAAATTGCATAGGCAATTCACAGAAAGGTTATAAATTTATGAAGATAAGTGCAACTATTTTAGTAATCAGAAAAATGTAAAATTCAACAAAAGTGCAATAATTCAAATTGACCAAAATCAGTAGAAAAAGATGAGAAACTGTCCAGGACATGGCAACAGGAGCTCTCATGCTTTTCTGGTGGGAGTGTGACCAGTTTCTGCCATTTGGGGGCAATCTGACAGCACTTGGAAAATCAGTAAGCATAAATTCTAGGGACAAATATTCTGACTCCTGTATATATAGCCCAGAGGAATCTCTTATGGAACTACATTCGGGCTAGAGGGAATGTAGTTAGTTAGTTTCCATCAGAGAGAAACGATTAAATAAAATGTAGCAAGGCATCCTTTGACATACAATGCAGCAATTAGATTAACTGTGATAAGCACACAACAATGTGGATAGATCATAAAAAAACAGCTCTGGTTTTGTTTTTTTTTAAAGCAGGAAACAGGAGAATATTTTTAACATTATAAAAGTTACTTAAATAAGACACATACATTCACTATACCCAATATTTTTTCAAAGATATCTCACGTCCAAGGGCAGAGCCCAAGCACATTAGAGGAGGTTCCTTAGAGGAGAGTGAAAAAGAAAACAGAAAGCAGAGGGGAAAACAGAGTTTGATAAACCAAACAAAACCAATATACTGTGCCACAGCACAGCAAAAATTAACTAGAGGAAGGTCTTCCACACACTGATGACAATCCTGTGCTAAGATCTGGAGAGTAAAATTCAAGCCTCTTGTCTGCCCTTGCCGTGCAAAACAAAACACACATGCACATAAATACACAGTAGTATTTACCAGGACTACAGAACATCACACTTTCCTGAAAGAAGAGTAGCAAGTGCAGAAGACAGAACTATATTTCCAGCAAAGAAGACAAATGCTGAGATGATAGGCTTTATAATGAAGATCAGCAGAATATGATATTGCAGCACGTAACCATAGGAGCTCAGGACATACTACCTCAAAATATATACTTCGGTGTATAATTCTGAGAGGTAGGCACCTGAAAACAAATGCAGGGAGAGGCTCTCTCTGAACTCCCCTTATCTGCCTAAACACAGATCCTCAAACAGGAACTCAATTGTCATAAATGCTCTCCCCAAAAATGTCATCAACCAGGGAAGACTGACTCTGCACCAGCAGAGAGGAGACTGGAAGTCAACACCTCACCCAAACGTTGTCACAAAGCATCACACCTCCCACTGAAAACGAGTCCCCCTAAAGCTGAGCTCCTCTGCCGAGATGATGATTAACCTCTCTACCCAAAATGTTACTCCCTTTCTTGTGCAACACTTTTTTCCTTCAAGACTGAGGAGTATCAAATAAGGGGGGACTGAAACTGGGCAGGACGCTTTGGGGCCCTGCCGTGTCCCTTGCTTTTTTGTTTGTAGGAAAAAGGCTTTCAGCTTCCTAGACCCTCCCTGAGTTCCAAAGGCCAGATCCAAAGTGTTACTAATTAGGGGGGTGAGGGGATGCAGGAAGAAACAATGGTGCAGGGGTGGGCCAGGGTCCTGGTTCCTCCTCAGAAAGTAACAATCGGTGTGTATATACAATCAACATACAGAACATATCTCTGAGTTCTTCTGTGGGAACTAAAGCCCCCACCCAGGTGCAGAATGGTAACTTCAGGCTGAGCATAAACACATGAACCTCAGACTCGTTGCAACCAGAAGGCAGATTCCTGCAACACCACCTTGTTACCTTATCATCAACCAATCAGAGGAAGGTCACACACCTGCAGACCTCCCACCAAATTTTGTCTATAAAAACTCTTCCACAAAAACCATCAGAGAGTTGAGGTCTTTTGAGCTTGAGCCACCCTGTTCTTCTTGCTTCGCCCTTGGCAATAAAACTTTCTCCACTCCAAACCCCAACATTTCAGTTCCTTTGGCTTCACTGTGCATCAGGCATTTAAACATGGGTTTGACAACACCATCTTTCCTTCTAAGGACCCATTCATCTTTCCTAAAAGTTATTTACTCAGCCCTAAGAGGCCTACATCTCTTCTTCCTTTTCCCTATTAAGATGGTACTTAGTCTTGAATTCTAAGCTACCTCCGGGAGTTACTCATTTTTCCCTGGGTATCTCACACATACACATGAGATGCACATGTTAATAAATTTCTGTTTGGTTTTCTTCTGTTAATCTGTCTTTTATTACAGGGGTTTTGGCTAAGAACACAGAAGGATAAAAAGAAAATTATTTTTTTCTCCGCTACATAAGTCTGCAGAATGGAACTCAGGCAGCCCAAGTAGTAAAAATGAGGATGATTCCTGGAGACAGAAGTCTTTAGGTGTGTGATGTAATTTTTCTATCCCCTCCCCCCGCATATTCAATACAATCATGGATACAATCTGTGATCTTGTGTGCCTTTGGAAAGGACACAGAAATATGAAGAGGTCACCTGGGTTTAATGAAGTAAGTTGGGGTTGTCAGACAGAGAAGCCAGGATAACTTAGGGCAGCAAGGAAGGGAAGAGCAGAAATCACAGGAGGGCCTCTGAACAGCCCTCGGCCGTAGTGTGCACTTCTAGGTCAATTACCATGTGTGTTTAAGGAAGAAGAATGCCCCTGAGACCTCTATGTTATCTAAGGGTTGAGGGAAACCAACGTTTTCTGCCATTTAAACCTCTGTTTCCTGAAATCTGGAAATGTGAAGATTCATGTAAGTAAATGGGGAAAGTTTTATTTTTCTAAGGGTAAGAAGACAAATGGAAGAACCGACTAAAAGCACGTTTTCTGTCTAAACCACTCAGACTCCTCTTTGATTACATTTAAATTACTCCTTTTCTTAGATTTAATTTTACATATTTCATGTGCATTGAATAAAAAAATGTTAATTTTCAGTATGCATTTATTTATCATTTGATGCACCACTTATAGGGTAATTTTGTTCTGAGTTAAAATGAATAGATGTTTGCTGACTCAATCCTATTCTTTGAAAGCTAATTCTATGTTAATAAGAGTTAGGAGTCAATAATGCTTTAATTCATTTTCATATTTTCTTATGAAAAAGCTTTTTGTATTCTAATATAAAAATAGCAACTTGGTTGCAAAATAAAAGACAGCTCAATAGTAGCATCTTATGTGAATTTCAATTACTTTTAAAATGAGATCTGTACTAGTGGAAATAAATAAATTACAACACGTACTTAGAAGTACTTGTTTTTTTTTTTCACATGTAAGTTATTTGTTAATAAGATAGCCTTAAGATTAAAGTTATAATTGTGAACATCCTGGAAAGTTTCAATTGAACTCTTGATTGGAAATAAATTACAGAAGTTAGCCTAATGCTATGAGATATATTTGATATAAATATAATTAATATAATGAAATATAATTAATATAAATAGATTTATGTAAGTATAAATATATAATATTTATACATATTTACATATAAATATAGTATTTGTTCATATTTGTTTTGTTTATATATTTTTTTATACATCCACTTCTGAGAGGAGTGTATCACAGTCTCCAACTATAACTGTTGATCTCTCTGTATTTTCATTTTTCTTGCAGTTCTCTGTCACTTGATACATTTTACAGCTATTACGTTAGGTATATACGTATTCATAATTTTCATATTTTCTTGGTATTTTATTCCTTTTACTGCATACAGTATTTCTTCTTAACCAGATGTTTTTGTCTTAAAATCAAAATACATACACCACATTTTTTTAGATTTATACTTCCCTACTGTATCTATTCCCATCTCTTTATTTTTAATCTTTTTCTAATTTTTTACTGTGACATTTTGGACCATATGTTGCCTTGGCTGGCAAAAGCGATGAGTACCTAGAGGCAAGACTCAATGCAGTGTAGTCTCCTATGCCCTTTCCAATAAACTTGGTGTAGAGAGTCCTAGACTGAAAAGCCTCTGGTTTTATCATCTGTATCTCTGTCTTGGCATTGCTCTTTTTCGAGACTGTAGCTGTTTCCTCAGCAAGAGCCAGCTACCTCCCGTGTACAGAAGAGCTAAGGGCTCATGGGTTCTCAAAGGCTGGTAAGTCCACGCGCACCCACTACCATCTTTTCCGGACCCAGACCCTGTTTCAGAGCTGCCCTGGCCCACACTGGGTGGGCGCTGCTGTTTCCCACCTGGTGGTGGCATAAGGAATACAGACAAGGGCTGAGGACAGAACAGGAGAAACGGGCATGGGTAGCAAGCTCTCTTCTAACTTATTTCTCCTATGTGATACCTGGTCCACTTCCCCGAGATGAGTTTTGACACACAAATGAGAAGTCTTACTATTGTGACTTTTTCTGGCACAGGTTGTTAATGCAATTTAAAAGGTCTCTGTCAGATGTGGTTCACTTGACAGAAAAAGATACAGAAAATTGCAAAGAACCAGAATTTGGAGTACCTGAAGATTCCTATTTAAAGTCTGATTCTCCTATTTTCCCTGAAAAGAAAGTTTAATTTCCATGAGTGGTCCAAAGAAAAGAAACATGAGGGAGGAAACATGGTCCAAAGTCCTGGCTGGGTTTTATCAATGGAAGGCTCCGGTGCGCTGTTACAAATGAGGCCCGTTGTTTTGAGAAGTACTGAACAACAGTTGAGCTGAGAGGCCACTCTGGGTTTTTTCACGTACTATCTTGCCATTGTGCAATTCTGGCCTGTGGCCTGTTCTGTGTCCTCAGAGGGCCGGATACAACCAGGCTGTGCTCCTGCTCACAGTCTCGCCAGTACAGTCGTGTTGGCAGAAGGAATTAGTGGCCCATTTATTCACTCTTCTTTTGGAAGTTTATCATTTGAGTGGTAACTGTAAGTTCCCACCTATACCTCCACTCTGTTTGAATTGTTTTCCTAATGTCTTATTATATTTAAAGTATAAGTTCAAGTGTACTTACAAGCATAAAAGATTTTTTTTATTATTTGGCCACCGAGTTTTTCTCAAGCCTCACATCTAAACATTCATTTCCAACTGTTTGATCAGGCACTCCATGTCTCCTGCAAGAAAGAAGTCTCAGCTGTCCTTCCACCTCTTGTCAAGTACACTCTGGAGCCCTGAGGGTTTGGTTGGATGTGAATGCTCAGGTATGTCTGACTTAAGTGGAAGAAAGGTTAACTCTGGCCTCTAGGTTTTGGACAGACGACTGAAGCACTAATTCTGGTTCCATATCTCTGTCATAAAGGAAGCAGTGATTTTCTCAAGAATGAATAAATCAAGCTGCCTCAGTAAGATAGCTTATTTTATTCTCTTTTACCGAAGACTTCATAGCCTGCAACATGCTTCTTTGGCCCCATTTCACTCTTGTGTGAAAGAGTTTATTTCTTCACTACACCAGCTATTGTACAAAAGACCACCACAATGGTTAAAAATAACTTTTTCTGAGGTTGAGTAATTGTTTTACCCCCATACTAACTCCATAAAAATATTTTCAATCTAATATACATTTGCTGTATGGCTACACTCCCCAAGACACATTCTAGATTTTGTGGTTTCAAAAATAAATAAAATACAGCCTGTGCCCTCATGAAGATTACAGTCTAGTAGCAAGTAAGAAAAATGCCATAGCAGGTATAGCATTAAAGAATAAGGACTCTGATGTTCAAGAAGCACCATAAACAAAGACTGGTGGGATGTCAGGTAAGGGCACCACCAGTTCTTCCCAGGAGGGTTACAAATTCATCACTGAAATGGTAATAGCTTGGATAGTTCTGGACAGATGATGTCTATTACTTGGTAAAACAAAACTTGGCCTACACTAGAATATTTAAGTAGAGATGCATTTCTCTTAATGATGAAAAGAGGAGGCAGGTGGCTGCCAGCATAGTCAGTGAGCCACAACACTTGAGCAACAAAGTCAAGCCCAGCATCTCTTTGATTCAACTGAACTCTCTACACTTACAAAAATGGACACTGCATCTCCAGATAAAATGTCCAGATTCAGGAAAGAACTAGATGGAAGGCTCTGGCAAAACATGCCTCTTTAATAGAGAAACTAGTATTTTTCTACTATAAGACAGTTTTTATGTCCCACTGGTGAGGATTTTGCCATGTGGCCATGTTGCGCTGAAAAGGGATATGAGATGAGCTTGTCTAGAGCCTCTAGAGTGGAAGGCAGTAAGGAGAAGGGTTAACGTGGTTGGTGTGAATCAGCCAATCAACCGGGTCAGTCTCAGTTGAGTAGAGAATCATCACACTGAGAAATCAAGAAGTGAAGTTTAAGGCCAAGAAAAAAATGAGTTCGAAGACAAGGGGACATGGAAATATGAGCACAGAAAATCTGATGTGAAAAGAAGTAGATATGAGAATGGAATGACACACGCGGATTCTATGAATTTCACATTATTAGCTGTGTTTAGTAGGATAAAGGTTTGTATTAAAATATATTAAAATAGTAGTTTCTGAAGGTTATAGAACTACATAAAGCCGTCATTACTTTTCTTTCACCGAACAATGGCTTAGAAGATTTTTGATTTTCTGTTTTTCCTCCTCAATCTACCACCACAGACATCATGAGCACTGCAGACTACTTTAATCAAAATCATTGCAGAATTCTTCAATGTCAGACACTGCAAAGAACTGGAGTTATTAAAATGAACTGCATTCTAAAGAAGTCTTGAATTAAGTGGTAACACATTGAGAACTAAAGCCATGTTCCAATCTCTAAATGGTGTCATAGAAGAACCTACACTAACATTTAATTAGTAATACTGAAATCACATTATGATTTTAGAGACTTTTCCTTATGAAATCAAAGTCCATGGAACTTATTGGAACCATATTCTACTTACAAATGAACTAAGCACTTTGTAATATGTTGACTGTGATTTAATGTCTTTATTAAACCAGGGTTTACAATGGGGAAATGAAACAGTGCAAAATTTCCTTTTAAAAAATTACTTATTTCAAATTCAGTAATTCCTCTAAAAAATTCAGAAAGGGAAAAATAATCTTTTATATCAAGAATTCTTTCACACTGCTTTGAAGGAGAGGGAATTGGGGAGCAAAGGATGCATATAGGAAAAACTCTAAGATGAAATTTAAGGTTATTCAGGACAAAAGTAAAGGGTTTTCCTTTAAATAAAAATGGGGTGGATAATTACAAAGAATACTATAAAAGCCGCAAGATGTTTTACCATATCCTAGAAATTCTGTATTTAATTTTCTAGGCTTGAAAATTTTATTTTGCCAATATATCCAAGTGTGGAAGTTCTTTAGACTTTAACTAAGCACTAAAAGGTAGGGAGAAAATATGAAAATGCCAGTTGATTGATATATAAATAAAATATAACTGAGATTGGAGAGGTGATGAGAGACTGAACATTTTTTCATATTTAAAAAATATAAATTGAAGGCCTATTCTGAGCTCAGTAACACAGATGTATATAACATGAGATTAGGATAACCCAAGATTTCTCCTCTTAGGAAGCGTACGTTTTACTAAGGGGAGTCAAATAAAAAGTGTAATTAATATATGGATAAAAGAAAGCATATAGCACTAAATACTATCCAAAAACCTAAAATGGGAGCTCTGAAAGTGGTCATCAGGTAGCTAATTTAAACTATACTGTCATGGGAACTTTCCTGGAGGAGGTGCCATGTTAATTTGAGATATGAAGATCAAAAAGGATTCTGTTATAAAGTCAACAGGACAAGCATTGTAGGCAGCAGGCAATGTTCATGGAAAAATCCTAAAACGGAAACATCGTGATATATTTCTGAAGCCAAAATTTTCCAGCGTGGATAAAGCAGAGTGAATGAGGTAGAGCATGGCATGGTTTAAGGATGGAAATTTGGGCAAGAGCAGATGACATAAGGTCATGGCCAAAATAAGCAGTTTAGATTCTTTTCCTAAGAGCAACAGGAAAGCTCTAGAGAATTTTAAGCCAGAAGATGACATAATAATGCATGTTTTAAAAAAGACAATTCTAGCTGTTAGGCGGTGGGTGATTTGAACAACGGGAACAAAAGTGGAAGCAGGGAAAACATTCAGGGGACTGTGGTAGTATTCCAAGTCAGAGGGGACGGTCATGTAGCCTAGCGAATTAAGGGAGGTGAAGAGACAACAATTCAAAATGTGCTTTCCAAGGATACTTGAAAGGGCACATAGATGGGCTGGATGAGGTGTGCGTATATCAGTATTCAAATGAAAGAAATACAATGTCTGACTGCAAGAAGCTTAAAGAATCTCATATAACAAGAAATACAGAGGGAGATATTTCCAGACTTAGTTATTCAAGCACCCAGGCTCATTCTGTCCCTTTACGTCTGCTACTGTCACAATTACTGGCTTGACCCTGAAGCTTGTTCTTTCATGATCACAGACAGCTGACATAGGTGCCTATGTCTTACATATAAATGACAGAAGATGGAAGAAGGGATCATCTCTTTCTTTTTTTGCTTCTCTGTTAATGAAAAAGATTTTCTAGTAGCTCCTGTGCATACTCCCTTTAAGGTCCTGCTATCTATGATCAAAATTCATACCTATGTCCTATGATGAAGGAAGCAGAAACATGGGCAGTTCTGGCACTTGTAGCTTCTCTTGTAAAAAGTGTACTCTGATTGGTAAACAAAGATGGAGATACTATTCAAACTCTCCAACTTATATGCTCCCTTCAAGAAACCTATTATTTTCCTATGTAGTCACACAGCAGTGAGACTTAGCTATTCATCAAATCCCACTTTGCTTTATAAACGGCAAAATGTTTGTACGATGTTCAACATCAAGTGCTGTCCTGAAAAATATATAGATGACTAGACATTAACCTTTCTCTGGCTTCATACCAGCACTTCTGTCTGTTAGGGAGCAGCAGCTGCTTATGTCAATATAATGTTTGTCGATTTTAATAAATACTCTACTTATTTGACTTCTGGAAAAAAATTTAAAAATTATTTTCCAACATTTTAATAGTATACTTTGAATGAAGGGAGGAAATCTCATGCTGCCTGGTTCTGGAAGATCCAGTCGTCAGTGTGTCTGGGACATGACTGACAGTAATTTTTAGAGATACCTATAAAAGGTGGAGATGCTCCAACAGTGAACTGTTGATTTTTCTTTAAACTGATGTAAATAAAACTGAGAATTGGCTGAAACAGTAGTCAAATGACAGTAAATCTAAAGAAATTTACAAGTAGGAAAAAGAAATTCCTAAACCATTTATGAGATATGATTCTGATGCCAGAAGAGGAAAAATATCAAGATTAAAATGTGACACGAATTCCCGAGTTCATTGTTACCCATGCATTTACTACTCTATATTTTTAAAATTAATTTCCTCACAAAGTAATAAAAATAATAATCAAAAAATACATGCACATTCACACACATTTACACACACATCTTTAAAAGTGAAAAACTGACTCCTTCATTCAAACTATGTTTATGTTTCTAAACTATATTCAAAAGATAGTATTCACACCCTATCAGTATCTGTGGGATGGAAAAAAAGCAGGGAAATGTGTAGCAGTTAATGCATTTGTTAGAAAAGAAGAAAGATCTAAAATCAACAGTCTAAGCTTCCATCTTCAGAAACTAGAAAAAGAAGATCAAATTTAACCCAAAGTAATTAGAAGAAGTAAAAGAACAGGAATCAATGAAATTGAAAACAGGAAATCTATAGAAAAAAAAATCAATGAAACCAAAAGCTAGTTCTTTGACAAGATCAACAAAATCAAAAGCCTCTAGCCAGGCTAATTTAAAAGACCACACAGATTACTAACATGAAAACTGTAAGTTGGGGCATCACTATCGACACTATGATTAAAAGCACAATAAAGGAAGAATATGAACAACTCTGTGACCACAAATTTGATAACCTAGGTGAAACGGACAAATTCCTTAAAAGGTACAATCTGCCAAATTTCACACAAGAAGAAATAGATAATTTGAATAGGCTTCTATCTATTAAAGAAATTGAATTAACAACTAATAATGTACCAAAAAAGAAAGAAGCAGTCCAGATTGGCTTCACTAATGAATTCTACTAAACACTTAAAGAAGAAATTATACCAATTCTCTATAATATCTTACAAAGATAGAAGCGCAGAGATGACTTCTTAGCTCATTTTATCAGACCAGCATTTCCCCACCTCCAAAATCAAACCAAAATATTTCAGTAGAAAACAAAATCCCTACAGATCAGTATCTCTCATGGACACAGATGCAAATATCTTGAACAAAATATCAGCACATTGAATCCAACAATGTATAAAATGAATTATAATGCCATAAGCAAATGCTATTTATCCCAGTTATGCAAGAATGTTTCAACATTCCAAAATCAATGAATGCAATCCATCACATCAATAGGCTAAAGAAAAATCGTGATTTAATTAATATATGCAGAAAAAACATTTGACAAAGTCCAACACCCATCCATATTAAAAACTCTCAGTAAACTTGGAATAGAGGGAACTTTCTCAACTTGATAAGGTATATTCTATAAAACAACCCTACAGATAACACCATAGCTAACTGTGAGGAGCTCAACACTTTATTACTAAGATCAGAGTACAAGGCAAGGATGTCCTCTCTCACGACTGCTTTTCAACATTGTACTGGAAGTCCTAGCTAATGCAATAAAATAAGGAAAGTAAGTAAGAGGTATACAGATTGTGAAGGAAAAAAAAAAACTGTCCTTGTTTGCAGTTGCCATGATTGTATATGTAGAAAATCTAAAAGAATTGACAAAAACTGGAAATATTAAGTGATTATTATACATATGTATATATATAATGTATATAAATATGTATATGTATGTATATGCATATATACATGTTATGTATATATGTTGTACAGTGTTTATATAAAACACTATTGCTTTGCTATATACCAGCAATGAATAAGATGAATTTGAAATTAAAAACACAATACCCATTTACATTAGCACCCAAGAAAATAAAATGCTTAGGCTTAGATCTAACAAAATATGTATAAGACCTGTACAAAGGAAATGACAAAACTCTGATGAAAAGTATCAAAAACTAAACAAATGGATAAATATTCTATGTTCATGGAAAGGAAGACTCAAGATTGTTAAGCTATCAGTTCTTCACAACTTGATGTATAGACTCAATCCCACTCAAAACTCCAGTAAGTTATTTTTGGATATCAACAAACTGATTCTGAAGTTTATAGGGAGAAGCAAATGACCCAGCATAGCCAACATGGTACTGAAGAAGAAGAACAAAATTGGAGGGCTGCCATTACTCAACTTTAAGACTTTTTATAAAGCTACAATAATCAAGACACTGTGGTACTGATGAAAAAATAAAAAAGATCAACAGAAGAGAACAGAAAACCCAGAAGTAGACTCCCACTGATGCAATCAACTGATCTTTGACAAAGGAGCAGACAATATAATGGAGCAACAGTAGCTTTTTCAATAAATGTTGCTGGAAAAACTGAACATTCACATGCAACAAAAATTAACTCATAATGGATCACAGACCTAAATGTAAATGTAAAACATAAAACTATAAGACTTCTAAAAAATAACTGGATAAAAATCTAAATGATCTTGAATATAGAAATAGTTTTTTGGTGTACAGCCTAAGACACAATCCATGAGAGAAATCATTATAAGTTGGACTTTATTAAAATTAAATATTTTTGCTCTGTAGAAGACACTGTCAAAAGAATAAACAAACAAACAAAAAAAGGAGAAGCCACAAACTGGAAGAAAACATTTGCAAAAGACATATTTTTAAAAGGATTGTTATCTGAAACATACAAATAATCTTGGAACTCAACAAAAAACCAGCTGGTTAAAAAACGGGTCAGACTTTAACAGACACCTCACCAAAAAAGATATTTAGATAGCAAATAAGCACATGAGAAGATACTCTGCATCATATATCATCAGGCAATGCAAATTAATATAATAATGAGATATCATGACACATCTATTAGAATGCCCCAAATCCAGAATACTCACAACACGGAATGCTGACGAGGATGTGGAATAACAGGAACTCACATTCAATCCTGGTGGGAATCCAAAATGCTATAGCCCCTTTGGAAGATAGTCTGACTTCTTACAAAACTGAACATACTCTTGCCATATGATACAGCAATCATGCTCCTTGGTATTTACCCAAAGGAGATGAGTATTTATGTCCACACAAAAACCTGTAGCCAGATGTTTATAGCAATTTTTTGATATAATTTCAAAAACCTAGAAGTAACCAAGATGTCCTTCAGTAGGTAAATAAACTGTGCATACCCAAACAATGAAATACTACATAGCACTAAAAACAAATGAGCTATCAAGCCATGAAAAGACATGGAGGAAACTTAACTGCATTACCTAGTGAAATAAGCCAGTCTGAAAAGGTTACACGGCATATGACTCCCACTATATGACATTCTAAAAAAGGCAAAACTACAGAGACAGTAACGAAATCAGTGTTTTGGGGGGTTGCTGGATGGAAGGAGATTTTTAGGGCAGTGAAATTACTCTGTACGATACTATACAGTGGATATGTGTCATTACACATTTGTCCAGTCCCATGGAACATACACCACCAAGAATAAATCCTAATGTAAACTACGGACTTTATGTGATGTGATGTTAATATTGGTTCCTCAATGTAATGTACCCCCACTCTGGTGGGGCAATGTTAATAACATGGAAAGCTATGTATGTGTGGGGGTAGGGGTTACATGGGAAATCTCTGTACTTCCCACTCATTTTTGCTGTAAAACTCAAATTGCTTTAAAAGTAAAATCTCATAAGGAAAAAACTAATAAAGGTGGTGTTTTTCCAAATGAGAACTGATACAACTCTCCTTTTGTTTTCAGTTAGGTATACTCAATTGCTTTGTACACACAAACTTCATAAAATGTACTTTGTTGGGTAGATTGATAGAATCTCTTTCCATGTTAAACGCTAAAACCCTCTCCTGGTGTACTGTGGTAAATGTACGACTGGCTGACTCAGGAATTTGCTTCCTTGAGTCAGATGCTACCTTGCTGTTCTGAGATCAAATGCAAATAGAAACACTAGGAGTTCAGGCCACTCGAATTGCTTATTTAGTCCTTTTTTTGGAACATGAGTTCTCTGATGCTGCCACCCTCTCATATGCCCAGCGAGATCATCAAAGCTGTTAAATTCTGACCTTCAGAGTAATTTCTTGAAATATTCCTAGGCAAAGGGACTCGGTTGCAAATTGGAAGTTCATTGTTTCTGAACAGTTTTTCTGCAACGTTTTATCTTCTGGAGTATGAGATTTAGAAAACATACACTTCAAAAAAGAATCTTTTACATACTATTCATTTTAAGTTCAGACAAAAAAATCAGCATTGCCCATGGTTAGTGACCTCCTGTCCTTCTTCTATTGATTATATTTCCTGATTTATTTTTTGCTCTCTTCAGTATCCTCCAGCTAAATCCACCTTTCCTCACCCCCAAATTAGTTTTGTTCAATAAGTGACCTTGCTATTATTTCTTGCAGGCATGATGATTTTCATCATCTCCATGGACTTATTTATTTATTTTTATATATATGAAAGGAGAGGACTGTCATGAATTTTTATTCCTAAAAATTGTCAATATTTTGCAGTAGGCATTTTTTCTTCTTCCCATTAGCAGTAAATATTGTGACCCCTTTTAGCATACATAAAAATGAATCTCTTACTCTATCTATGCATTTTAGCCAAATGCTACCACATCACAGTTAAATACATTATATTAGTCAACGGGACTTAGTAGAAGGAGAAACATAAGTTGTTGTTTCTGTCTGTTGCATACAAATAAAAAAATTCATTCTACAAAATATCTAGTTTGAATCATGGTTTTTGATTGTTCCTATTTTCAAAGACAACAAAGTAATTCGGCTGAAAGTGTTAGAGATTTGGACACAGAATGCTGAACATATGACTTTGCAGATTTTACAAATACTGTTCTTCGGCTCCTTCCTTGGTTCTTTGTATCACCAGCTTGTCTTAACCTTGGTAACAACTTAAAGTGGCATCCAACTGGAAAGACCTTCACAAGGAAAATAACACAAAGTAGCTCTCTTGTATCTTTGACCACACATTAGTATTTTCTTTGGAGTATTTATTGTGCTTTATAATGGTTTCATTTACATAATTACCTGCTGTGTCTCTCTCATCCTCCAACAACATAAGTTTCCTTAAGTCTACTACCTAGTTATCTCATTCACCACTGTATCCTCACAGCTTGAAGTGTACCTATTGTATATTGGTCCTCTACAAATATCTGTGGGGAAAAGGAAGGAAAGAAGAAAATATTGTTTTTCAGTTTGATTTCTTTCCTCTATTTTTTTTCTTAATAAAAGGTAGTGGACTAAATGGTGGCCCCAAAGATTTCAGGTTCTAAACCCTGAAATTCCCAAACACCTGTGCATGTTATCTCACCTAATATATATATATATATATATATTTTTTTTTTTTGCAGAATGACTCTATATTATCTATGTGGGCCCTAAATGCCATAACAAGTGTCTTACTAAGAGAGGCAGAGGGAGCTTAGACATACAGAGAAGGTGATATGAAAACAAGAGGTAGAGAAGGAATTGATGGGGCTACTAGCCAAGGAATGCCAGCAGCTGACATAAGCTGAAGAAGCAAGGACTGGATTCTCCCCTAGAACCTGCAGAGGAATTGTGGTCCTGTCAACATCTACATTCTGGTCTAACAAAGCTGATTTTGGACTTCCGGCCTCTAGCATGTGAAATAACAAGTATCTGTATTTTAAACTACCATTTTGTGGTAATTATTATAGCAGCCACAGGAAAAAAACCTATCATTTAAAACATGGAAAAAATTAAAATAATAATTCAATTCCTATTATTCCTACCCAAATGTAACAAATATTCATATTTATCCTGTATGTTTCAGATGTCTTGAAAGACATGAAACAATAAAGATACAAAGTACCTCCTCCCACACCACCAAGCTCCCCAAGGACAGGCACTGCCCTAAAAGTGGGTCTGAATCCTTCCCGTGCATGTTTCATATTTTACTACACATTCATGTACCTAAACAACATGCAGTATTGTGCCGTGTTAAATTTTAAATAACCGTTAACTTTACATAAATAGTATCATGTCACCTATGTGATTCTGCAGTTGAGTCACTAAACATTGTTTCCAAAATTTTTCATCTAAATGCCTATAGTTCTAGTTCACTCATTTTAAATACAAGATCATTTTGTACCATATGACTGAACAGCCATTTCTCTATTTCTTCTGATGAGTATTTATGTGGTTTCTACCTTGTAATTGTAAACAATGCAATTAACATCTCTGAGCAGGTCTTCTTGTGCATTATTTGAGATCTCCTCTAGCAAATAGTCTTCGAAGTGGTTTTGCTGAGCTGTTGGAAGAACATGTATTCAGCTCTGTTGGCTATTAACAAATTGCTATACAAAATGACTTAGACCATTATATAATTCACTATGAGTACATGACTGTTCCTATTTCCACATTCTGTGTGAAATGGTACTTCATAGTTTAAAAAATATTTGCATTTCCCTAATTACAAATTATAGTGGATCTTTGCAGATCTGATTGTTCATGCTTTGGATTTTTGAATTTTTCAATAAATATCATTTGGTGCTGTGTGTGTGCGTTGAGGGTGTAAGGGGACGAGGTATGCATATTACTATTTTTTTTATTATGAGTAATAGTTTTTTTTAGTTTTATGCTTAAAGTGTCTTCTATCAATCTGTTGCCTATGCTTTGTTTTTTTTATCAGGTCTTTTCTCATATGTAAGTTTTTTTTTTTTAATAAAGACAAATTTATCTTTCTTGTGGTTTACGGGATTGGGGTTTTTTGTTTGTTTGTTTTTTGGTGCTTTGTGAAAGCAATCCCTATGTTTGTTTGAAACATTAAAGCTTAGTGTTTTTTCACACTTTAGCTTTTAATCATTCTGGAATTCATTGTGTGAATGGAGTAAAGATTTCATCTTACTGTTTTTCTACCACAATTAACTGATTTAATGTGAATCAATTCAATGGATATTGAGGGAGCTTAAAATAGAGGCTATTTAAGTATTTTTTAAAATAAGAGGAAAATGCGGTACCCCAAATGCTTAAGTAAATTTTGGTTTTAATCCTCTACCTTCTGAAGCAGTACTCCAGGACGCTCCAGGCATCAGCATAAGTTTACCTTCCCTTCTATTACTGGCATACAGTATAGAGGATCTTGACTTAAACAGAAAACACTGCTTGAAGAAAACAGAAAAGCTCATCTCTAAGTCAATATTTAAGACAAGCACCTCTCTTGAATTCTATACTAATTATAATCCAACCTGCAGGGGATTTTCATACTGACAAGTGGTTACGGTGATTTCTAAATGTCACATCTGTCATGGTAATGCTAAGACTTTGTTCACTCTATAGTTTCAAGTACAGGTAACAGAGTCCTGAGTAAGAAAGCCAAGGTTCCTGAACCAAACATGACAAAGGGGGAAGGTAGACTATAATTAGGTACATTAACAAACTAGAATTAGTTTAGTTATTAATAGATGCTATAAATTACATAAAACCAATTGATGTGACAGAGAGTGATGGGGATAGGCTACTTAGTTACACAGGATGACCAGGGAAGAAGTCTCTGAGAGAGTGACAGCTGACCTGAGACCTCAGTGACAGGAAGGAGCCTGTCATGCAAGACATGAGGACAGAATGCTCCAGGTTGAGGGAACAACGTGCACAAATAACACATGTGGATGTGCTTAAGGAAGGATAAGAATGTGACTGAAACACAGGAAGCCACAAAGACACAAAGTCAAAAAAATGTGTATGTGTAAGGAGTACCAATTTTACTCTAAGTGCCGTGTAAAGACCTTGGGTGGTTTTAAGTAAGGATGTGGGTTGGTTTAGCTTATGTTTTAAAAGACCCTCAGGCCTCAGTCAGTAGAATATGGGACTCTTATAAGATTATTCAGGATAATAACTGATTAATGTATTACAGGAGACAAAAGTGGCCTGAGTGACCAACTAGGACATTGCTATAGATTTTATAACATTCTAGGCAGAAACATTAGAGCCCTGAACTGTATTAATTGTAGTTGTAGTATAAATATACTCACATATATTTGATAAATGTTTACATATATTTAAGATGAATATATATGAGACAGATCTATATATTATATTTTTTTTTTGAGATAAATTTTGAAGGTAGAACTAAGATGATTTGCTAATGAAGGAAATAGGAATTTGGAAAGAGAGAAAGAAGGAAATCAAGGATGGCTTCCTAGTTTGGGGCTTAAAGCCCATGCTGCGAGTATCACTTACTAACACGGAGAAAATGGAGGAAGGGCATATTTGTGTAGAGGTGGGATAGTTGAAAATTATGTTCTATTTATGCCATGATATGAGATGCTTCTCAGTTATTCAGGTGGAGGTGACAATAAACAGAAGATCAATACAAAAAGCAATTGTATTTCTACTCACCAGCACTAAACCATCTGATAATGAACACAACTTTATCTCCAACAGCATCAAAAATGATAAAATACTCAGGAAATAATGTAACAAAAGGAATGCAAGACTTCTGCAGTAAAAACTACAAAATATTATCAGAAGAAATTAAAGAACTAAATAAATGGAAAGTAATTCTATGCACAAGACTTAATATTGTTAAGATGACAGCATTTTTTAAATTGATCTACAAATTTAATGCAATACTTATCAAAATCTCAATGACTACTTTTACAAATTTGGAATAGCTGATACTGAAATTCATATGGGAATGCCAGGGTGTCAGAATAGCCAAAATAGTCTTGTAAAAGAGGAGCAAAGTTGTCTGACTCAGATGTCCCAATTTCAAACTTAACAGAAAGCCACAGTAACCCAGATGGCATAAGGATAGACATGCAGATCAACAGGGCAGAATTAATTGTAAGTCCAGTAAATAAACCTATGCATCTATGGTCAACTGATTTTTGACAAGGGTGCCAAGATCATTTAATAGGGAGAGAACAGTCTCTTCAACAAATGATGCTGTGACAACTGGATTTCCACATGTGAAAAACCAAAGCTGGACCCCTGACATCATACCAAATACAAAAATTAACTCTAAATAGATCAAAGACTTAAATATAAGATACGACTTTATAAATATCCTAGAAGAACACATAGGGATCCATCTTTGTGACCTTGGATTTGGCAATACTTTCTTAGCTGTGACACCAAAATACCAGCAGCAAAGAAAAGTTAACTACCTTGGTCATCATAAAATTAAACAATTTTGTGCAACAAAGGATAAGAAATAAAAAGAAAACCATAAAAGGAGAAAATACTTTCAAACTACATATCTGATAAGGATCTAGTAGAACACATTTTAAAAACTTACAATCAACAATTAAAAGGCAATTAAATTAAAATAAGGAAGTGGTTGGAATAGTTTTTTTCACTAAATAAAATGTAGAAATGAGCATGTGCACATAGAAAATTGCTCAACATCATTTGTCATTAGGGAAATGAAAACCAAAATGGCAACGTGGTATCACTTTACAATCACCAGGAGAGCTACCTTCAAAAAGATGAACAAAAACAAAAGTTAGTGCTCATGTGGAGAACTTGAGTCCCTCACATACTGCTGTTGGTAATAGAAAATGGGCAGCTGCTATTGAAAACAGTCTGGCAGTTTCTGAAAAGGCTAAGCATCAAGTTTTCAGATGACCCAGCAATTTCTACTCCTTGGTATACACCCAAGAATAAAAAACACCGTATGTCCACACACACAATGTCAGCGTAAACTAAAAAGTGGAAACAACCCACATGTCCACCAACCAATGAGCTGGTAAATACAAGGCGATATGCCCATACAATGGGGCATTAGTAATTATTTAAAAGGAATGGAGTAGTGATATATGCTATAACATATATGCTGTAACATGCTATATGCTATAAGGCGCTAATTACAAAAGACCATATATTGTATGATTTTGTTTATATGTAATGTCCAGAATAGAAAAAAAACTCTATACAGGGAGAGGGTAGATTAATGGTTGCCAGGAGATGAGGAGAGAGGCGATTGGAAGTGACTGCTAATCAGTACTTGGTTTCTTGTGGGGAATAAAAATATTCTAAAATTAGATTGTCATGATGGTTGCACAACTCCTGAATAGTAAATTGCTTCCCAAAGAGATTTTCTTTATGTAAGTCAAAATTTTAAAATCTACCCCACCATTTGTTGCAATAGCTATTTATATTATTTATCTAAAGTGGAGTACAAGACTCATTCATGGAGGATATCCCATTAGTTGTTAATAAGATTTAACTGTGTATTTCTACCAAACTACATGTACTTTAGATAATCATTGAGAAACCACCAGACATCACTGAGTGGAAATTGTGTCCCATTGAAGAGTTCCTGTCTACCATGCTTTGGATCAAATTTAAAGTCATATTGATATGTATGGCACTTACAATAGGTATCTAATAATTATACTTATAAACTACTTTTGAGAAAAAAATTTTCATAAATGAAAATTGTAACAATTCAGCTTTCATGATGCATCCAGTTTTTTCAAGGTTAATACTTTGACAATAACAATACTTTAAAATCTCTCAGTATGGTTGGGATTCATAGCCAATAATGTAAACAATGCTGAAAATAAAAATCTTACTTAACTACACTCAAATTTGAAGTATAAAATTCAGCAGGTGGTAGATTTGGGTTTGCTATTGTTAAAATATTGTTAAAATAAATTTCAACCTTGTTTCTGAACACTACAAACAAAGAAGTGGAACTTCCAGCTGGCGTCACTCACCTATACTACAATATGCTTTTTCTCCTTTTCTATTACTTAGTAGCAAAGAAAACTTTATAAAACTTTAAAAAAGTACTAGAGAACTAACTAAATTTTAAAATTTCAAAATTTCAAATTACTTTTATATAAATTATTCATATAGAAAGTATGTACAGAACCAATATGTTTGGAGTACCTACTATTTGTTTTATTTATACTTTAGCTCTTTATAAGGAAGTTTTGAGAAATGACTATTACTCACAATTACATCATACATATTCATCAAGTAATATTAAAAGATTATTTTTATGGTCTCATTATTTATCATTTATGTAGTAAGGCTTAATGGCCTCTGTATCTATAAATAATCTGAAAATTACAGGCTTTGGTAAATAAATTAAGTCATTTAAAAAGGAAAATTGGAAAAGAATACAGAATACTAATCCATATATATATATACATTTGTTTAATAATTAGATGGTAATTTATATTGAGGGGGGAATGCAATTCTCTGTATTAATTCCCTGATTGTCTTTCATCTTTCTTAAATGCTGATGAGTGTGTCAGAATATGTATGTGTGACAAAGAGAAGTCTGTGAACTCATTTCAATTAAATAACACAATACATTTTTCAAAAATTCCAAAAGACTTATAATCATCAGCCCTCCCAATGCCTGTCATAAGTTTGCCATGTAAAACAGATGCATTTGATCATTAAAAAAAAAAGTTTAATACAGGCAGATTGAGTAAAACAAACTTTTCCATTAAAAACAGACATAAAGTTTAATAAAAGTATATTTTGAGAGGAGTGAAAATTTGTAAAATATTTTAGTAGGAAGGCATCCTCTGAATGTCTCCAGAACTAGCAAAACTGAGGCATGTGACATATGGGACATAAAGAACTCAGCAATATATTCTTGGTAACTTATAATTTTCTGATTAATCTATTATTTATATATATATAATACAAAATATTGTATATTATATAATTCTATGCAATACAAACTTCAAATAATGGGTCAGCATATTCTAGGCTTCAAGCTTATCATTGATTTATTCAATTAAGATAACCACCTGTCTTTCTAACTCACTTCCTCTCCTGTCCTCACTCCAACTGCTCAGAATCTCCAGCTTGGATACTACTAGCCGCCTACTTTCCTTTACCATGCTTCACTGCCTCACTCTTTTCCTTACTCAGTTTAAATGAGGTCTTGATTAAAATCACCCCTTTTTACATTCCTGCTCAGTACCCTCATCCAGTAAAACTTTCTAGTTTGTCAAATCCAACTGTTTACTTAAGTGCTGTGTCCATTCAACAGCCAAATGGCTGGACAGTAACGATAACCATAGTGAGTCTTAATCACTTTAAATTCTTGATTACCAACCTCCAAAGAACTATTAATACCGGTCACTAATCAAACAGTTTCACTAGTTTACTCACTCTTCTTGATGACTATTTTATAGCTTCTCTTTCTCCTCAAACATGCATATTCTCCTCCACCCTCAGTCTTGATGTGATCCTACTAAATGTTTAATTGAGAAAATGGGGGAGGAATCAAAAGCAGAAGACTTCCGCTGACTTTGACAACCACGTCTACCCACCTGTGCTAGGACCAGATACTCTGCCTTCTATCCGGTTACTGTGGGGTAAGTGTGCAGGCATACTGGACCACATGCTCCTTTTCTATAAAAGATGGGGGGTTTTGTTTGTGTGCTTGCTTTTGTTTTTTCACTTTTTAGTTTTCCTCTAAATATAACTGCAATTTTGGAGGAGAGGCAAGGGAAGAGAAAGCAAGAAATTTCTTGTCTTGTATCCAGTAAAAAGGTGGAAGTTTCATTAGCTTTTAGGGCATAGCCTCAGAAAACATACAGCATCATTTCCACCCCTTTTTCTATTGGTTACAAGTGAGTCACACGCAGCACTGCTCAGATTCAAGGAGAGAGAATTAGACTTTGCCTCTAGACAACGAGTATCGATGTTCTAAACAACAGGGTTTTTGAGAAGAGAAAGATTATTGTGGCCAAGTTTGAAAACACCATATACTATATTTTCTCTTAAAGTAATTTTACTAACAAAATCCTTTCTTCAAAATACACATCCTGGCTTTTATTTTTAATAACCTTGAGATGAATGAGAGGCTCAAGTATTATTAATTATATTATGCATTTCCTTGGTAAATTATGCATTTTTAAGTATCAGCTAACTTTGATATTCCATGGCTTTTTTTAAATAAAATTTTAACATCTTATTACAGACAAGTATAAAAAGTACCTCTTCCACTGTCTTCTGTCACCTGGGAACAACCATCTGGCACCAACCTCTCTACACTTGTGAGTAAAATCTCCAGATACTCAAAATAAAGCTGCCTTTCTCAGCCACAAGAACAGGAGGTTTTCCTTCTTGCAGTTTCTAAGGAATTGAGGAAGAACTTCATTCTTTGAGCTGGCACTTCCAAGTTTTAATCCTAACGACCTTACAATCATAATAAGAAAATTACAAAATAGAGAAATAAATAGTGTAATTTAATGATTTAAGTGGTTAAATAGCTTTCCCTTTAGTAAAATATACAGAGTGCAGAAACAACCTGATAGAGTTTTGTAATTACTTGAAGTGCTATGAAATCAAGAGACCTGAATTTTCTATATATGATGATAATTAAAGAGGCCACCTTTGTTACAAGAAAAGTTGCATTTATACAGATAATATGTCCCTTAGAAAAATCTTCCTTTTTAATTATGGATTTAATCTCTACTATACTTGTTTATTATGATCTGATTATGTGACACCTGTGGCTGTATGTCTGTGTGTGTGTGTTTATGTGTGTGTCCATAGCATCCTATAAGAGTAGGGATCTGGAAGACTTCAGAAAGAGTTAACAAAATACTCAATTCTCACTTAAGGTTAATAAATGAAACAAAAGCTCTGTCTAGAATATAGCATTGTTATCCTACAAATGGTATTAATTACAGCTGAACAATCTAATTTTGGAAAACAGGAATAATATATATTCCAGAGATTACAACTTTACAGGCTATAAGGCAAGACCACCATGTAGGTCTCTCTTAAGGGAAGAAAATATTCTGATTTTTCATTTGTCTTAAGAGAGTAGATCTGAAGATAGAGAACAAGGCCTCAGGAGGAAACACTCACCTGAGAGGAGGGGCACAGCATGCCTTTCTCTGCCCTGGGAGGTTTCTGCAGCTACAGTGAGCAGTGTAGACATGTCTAGGTGCATGCCCACTGGGGAGAGATATGCTGACATTAACCACAGGAGGCAGACCAAGAGCTGGGCTGAGAGGGACATTTCCCAAGCATTTTGAAATGCGGGACTGGATCTGAGAGTAACTATAATTAGAAATAGCCAAATATTGTCCTCTGCTTTGGAAGGCAATTTGTTATCTCTGATCTTATTTAAATTTTCACTTTTATTAACTATTACTGGAAGGAGTCTAGGAAAGCGCCTTTCCTCAAATTTGAAGTAAAATACAGAAGGAAAAGAAATAGAGCGCTCACGACAGGTGGCCAGGCAGTACTGAAGCTGATCTGACATGGAGCATTCAATAGCCTCTGGACAGACTGGGAAGCCACTGTCTAGAGACCACTTTTTCATCAAGCAAGTGACAATCAAGAACGATTTATCTAATATGTAGATTTTGGAAGGGAAAACTCCTGAAGCCTTCAATTTTCCATTTTAATCTAGATTTTTAAAAATTGGTATAAAATCCAACATTGTCTTTGGTGTTATAGAAGTAACTACCAAATAAACACATACAGGGAAGATGGTTCTTAGGGAAAATGGAACAAATATTTGAATTTTTATAACTATGTGTGTGTGTGTGTGTGTATAGCTTTTATAGGGATAAACAATTAGTACTAAGTACAAAAATAGTTCAGCAGCTCAATTTTATACAAGAGCTGATGAGATCAGGTGACATTTGCACGACGTATGTTTTGATACGCTGAAGTGGGAGAAGGAAGAACTGGGCAGAAGAAATCGTTTCAGGAATGGAATTGAGGAGAGGAAGTGTATACGTGGGAAGGAGTGGCTTGGTTAGACCCCAGTGTGTACAATAGAAGTGAGGGGTAGTATTAGAAAGCAGAATGGGATTCAAAAGCTAAATTAAGGGATATAATTTTTTTAATAACCATAAAAAGACAGTAAATGTTGTTAAGGTGAAGGAGTGACACGCTTACGGAAAGATTAAACTGACAGCAGGAAGAAGGTTTGGGGATAGGAGAGACCAGAAGCAGAGATACTACTTAGAAACGTATTTTAATCATTCAGTAAATCAAATGGATGTCAGAAGATGCAAAGGACAGAAAGAGCAGAGAGGAGGCTTGGCTGTTACAGTTACTGCAGAGGAACAGTCAGTGAGGCTGGACACCTGGACTCACAGAGAAAAAAATAAAGAGAACCTAAAGTGATTTTAATACGTTAAAGCTAAGAAAATGAAAAACTGAAGATTCCAAGGTAGAAACAGAAAATCAGAGGAGAAAGATTTGGGAATAGTTATAAGTGGGAAACTGTGTTAGCATTTCATACGTTTAATTCTGAGTCTCTGGCAGAACAAGCAGATAATAGTTTTTTGTTTTTGTTTTTCACAAAGCATTTGGAAACGTAGGTATAAACCTCTTTTATGTTCAGCATTTTTCTTGCAATGAAGTACAGAATTTTGGTTAAAACTCTCAGTGGCTACTCTAAACTGCTTAGAGAATGCAATCATAAAAATAATACACGCAACTGCTACTTTTGAAGTCAGTCCCGTTAAGTATTGACAAATATGGAATGAGTGAGTCACATAACTTTATTGTACCAGGTATTTGTGTTCATGTTCATGGCTCTACTAACCTAAGCGAGGTAGCATGCTGCTGTGGAAGAACAACACTCTCTAACACACGACAGTCCGGAAAGCAGCTAGTGTTGAGGCGTTCAGATTGAAGGTAGTTTCACAATACACACTTACAGGGGGATTGTAATTTTACATATAAAAGATTAGTGATTCGTTCATCCTTTCAGAGTAAGAGAAAAAGTCCTGTTTATGGCTTAAATTCCCATCGACATACTGCTGACTTTCAAACTGAGTATCTGGCCTAGACTCTCCCGCATTTCCTACGTACCTAAGTGCTTTCTTGAAATGTGCAACTGAAAGTCTAAAGTTAGTGCCCATATAATTTATCTTAACTGGGGCTTCAGAAAATAAAAATAGTGCTAAAAATAAGAGAATAAAATACACATAAAATTTAGAGGACTCCTTTGCAAAATCATTCAATACTATTAAAGGGCATTTATGTTCATTTACAAAGTAATTCTTTGAAGGCTCAAATACTTCTACAGAAACATCAAAGAGAGGAAGCCCTGCTATACTTGGAGACGTTTTTGTATTCAACACCAGTACTGACACCAAATGCTTGGGCTACAGCCAATCTATATGCGATATAGCATGTATATGTATAGGTAAATGCATTTGATTCCACATTTTTTAATTTAGTAACTTTTACAATTGTTACCTCGCCAATTTTCTACAGCAAAATCTGTTTTCCTAACATCACTTCATTCTATTTTAAAATGTTGAACCATTTAGTTGAATTCATAATGGACAATAACCTGAGTTTTCTCAGATATTTCACCTGATTACTATAAATGTTCCAACATTTTTACTTTTATCTTATGCATATGAATGAATAAAAATCAAACCATTATTGGAATTAGTGTTTTTTTTCTATCTGAAATATTTAAAGGCTTTGGTAGAAAACTGGCATCATCTAACTGTGAACTACTTCTGTTAATGCATCTTATCACTTCACATTTCATATGTGCACAAGAAAACTCAAAGTCCTAAAAGAGCAAAATTATTTAGAAGAGAAATTTCATCCCAAAAATACCCTCATCTAAATGAAAAGTCAAACATCAGAAAGTGATTAAACACACCTTCTGCAGTTGCATGCATTAAATCATTATCATTAAGCAGAATGATTTCAAGTAACTATAAATGTTTGAACTTGATTTCTGCCTTCTGATTTACTTTGGTCCACTGTCTTAGTCAACTCGGGCTGTCATAACAGAATACCACAGACTGAGTGGCCCGGACAAGAGAAATTTATTTCTCACAATTCTGGAAGCTGGAAAGTCTAACATCAGAGTGCCAGCATGGCTGATTTCTGGTGAAGATTCTTTTGAATTTCAGATGGCCCCTTCTTGCTTTGCCTTTGTGTCCACACAGAGAAGAAGAGATCCCTCTCTAAATTCCTCTTCTTGTAAAGTCACCAATCCTATCAGATTAGGACCTCACTATTATGACCTAATTTAACTTCATTTACCTCTCTAAAGACTATCTCCCAACAGTCACATTGGGGGATTAGAATTTCAACATATGAATTTTGGGGGGACACAGCTCATTCTATAGCACCCAGATAGCAGATGAGACAAGGCCCCACATATTCTGTAAGTACATGTTCATTATCAACTTTCTTGAAAAACAAAAATTCAGTATTAAAATGTTCAGTAATCACTCTTATTTATTTGACCTCACTGCTGTTAAACTGCTTATTGTATTACCAAACAATAAAATGAAAAAAAAAACAGTTTTTACACCTACCCTGTAAATTCAATGATAAAACTGCTGCATAAGGATCTTCAGACTACTGTCTCTGTACTCTCCGGCAGGACTTCTCAGCTATTACCTGTGCAACTTGCACATACACCTCGCTTATGTTTGTCTAGGGTTTTCACTAACTTGATTCACCACAGGCCTGGGATTTTGTGCAACTTTCAGGCACAACCAAGCCATAGTAAATGCAGTATTAAACATCTCTCCTACTCGCACCGGATCAGACCAAGGTAGTTGTGGCTGTCAATTTAAACTTAGGTTTATCAGTAAGTGTCCTGCATACAGTTCTTGAAAGGAAAATGTCAGTCATTTGCAACTGGAAAGGTTGAAAAGAATAAGAAGTCCCAGAATCGTGACCTCCCTCTTGTTTCTTTTCCTCTTCACAGAACCTGGAGGTCACAGTATTTCACCTCGGGATTCCTAAGACCAGAGGTTGAAAAGCAGTATTTTAAACAACAGAAAACCTCTGAAGGATTTAAGCAAAGCAGTTATATGATGAGATTTGAACTTTATTAGATCGCTGGGACAACAAGGATAAATCAGAGGCTTGCAAAACTGAAGGCAAGAAGGCCAGCAGGGAGAGCATCACAAGCCAGGAGAGCTTTGACAAGGCCCCAAATCAAGAAAATAAAACTGAGAATATAATCAACAAATGAGAAATAGGGTTGCTAAAACCTGATTAGTTGATCGAATTTAGAGAATGAGGGGAAAAAAGGAGGGAGATTTTAGGTTTCTGTGTTGAGTTCACTGGGCAAGAAGCGGTGCCATTTACCAAGAGAGGCGCAGATCTGGAAGCAGCAAGTGCAGCTTGCAGTGCACGACGGACATTCAGGTGAATGTGCTCAGTAGCTCAGGGAAAAGCGTCATGCTGAGATTTACATTTGGGTATTACCTTATTCAGCATTCGCTCATTAAGTCAGACATACTCAAGGAATTCTTTCTATATTCCAGCTGCCTTGCAAGTTAAGGAGCACACAATAGAACAAAAACAGTCATTTTCCTTGTATAGGGGTAAGAAATGATAGCCCAAAATTCAAAATACGGGGAGGAAGTTCTTGGTTCATTCTATGGCTGGACAAAGGAAGAAGAGCCAGAAAAGGGCTTTATCAAGTTATTAATAGATAGCCTTTCAGCACCAAATTCACCCTTTTTGTCTGCTCAGTGAAAATGAATCTTGGCCCTTTAACTATATTTTTTTCTTTGCCAGCTGCCATGATGTTAAGTTTTGTTAGTCAAGGGCAATGGAGAGACACTGCAGGAGAAAACAGTTCTGCCTCCTGGTTTGGGTGTGGTCCCTTGGCAGCCTTCCCCAGCACCTGCTAGCAGCTTCTCCAGCATCAATTTCCTGCCATGCACATGGCTTCCCCAGAGCCTGGCTCCTTCAATTGACAGTACCTCTCATCACCCAAAGCCAGCACCTTCTGCCAGCAACCTCATTAGACAATTCTGTAGTGCAGATCTCTGATGAGACATCTCCCTGTGAAAGTCTTTCTCTGGCATCTTATAGAGTGGCTTTCCTGCAAGTTCTACTATCATTACAGCAATTTCTCTGCCATTCAGTGAGTCACAGTTATACTCTATCCAACAAGGTCTGGATCACGTTTCTAGGATGGAGGGAAATCCTCCTTGGGAGTTCTATATCGGCCCTATGAGCAGCGGCTATTATATTATTTCTATTATTATTATTATATTCTTTAAAGTTTTCTGTACTGCTTGCTAGCCGATCCCTCATTACCTCATTTCCCTATTGTAGTCAATACTGCCTTATGTTATACTTTCCGGCTTGAAATTACTCTATCATTTCTTTTACCTGATTTGATCCAGACTGATTCAGATGGCAAAAAAGGAAGATTAATAGAAATATAAATAGAATAAAGTTTTTCAGGTGACAATAAAAATGAGAGTTTCAAGAAAATGAAATGAAATTCCAATTTTAAATCATCGTGGTCAGAAGCTCCTTATAGACATGCTCATGACTTCCCATTCACATGTCTACTAAGACATATTTTTAAAAATGCTGACACAAAGATCAACCAAAAATGAAGCAAAACATGAACCAGTGCCAAACACTTGAAAGGATTTAAATATAGGAAAGAGAATTCTAGATTTGGGAATGAGAGCTATTAGAAATTATATTTGTTTTGCCTAATGGCACAGGAAAAGGTTATGAAGAAACTGAAAGAATCATGTGCTTTGCCTAATGGCACAAGTTTTGATGAACATATGGAGCAACTGGAGCTAACATACACAGCTGATGGGAGTGTCAAGACACATCCTCTAAGACCCAGCAATTCTATTCCTGGGTACTGACCCAACAGAAATGCAGACGTATGTGTTCCAAAATATATGTAAAAATCACTTAAACAGTATTATTAATAGAAGCCAAAAACTAGAAACATCAAATATAGATAGATTTAAAAATAGTGATGCATTCATATAATGGAATACCACAAAACCATAAAAATAGATGAAGTCATGAGACACAGAAAACATGAATAAATTTTGCAAGCATAATTTTGAACAAAAGAAACCAGACTACTTACTATTTATTACAGGAATTCATTTATATAAAGTTATTAAAAATAAAACAAATCTTTGGCATTAAAAATCTGGATATTTAAATTTGAGTAGCGGCGAGAGGACAACACTGTTTAGTAGGGAGGGCTGAAAAGTTTAGTGTTATTTCTTGATCTAGGTGAGGTTTAAACAATTGCTTTTGATCTTGTGATGATTACTAAGGTATAACTTTATGATTTATACACTTTCCCATCTGTAAGTTACTATTCAATGAAATGTCTCTTGAGTAACTCAGTTATCTCCTACCAGGAATAATATACTAAAATATAATACAAATTAAAAATGTAAAAATTATGAGGTTATTAGAAAATAGCTTAAAATATACTGTAAAATTTTATGAATAAAATTTAAAATCACTATAGAAAAAACAATTCTTAATAACAGAAGAAATATATCATGTTCATGCATAGGACAATATAGCACTGAATATAACAAATATGTATAACAATCTATATATTTAAAGAAATAGTAATAGTTCAAGTAATAGTAACTGCTTGAACTTTTTTAAGAGGGCAAGAAATTCATCTAAATATTTATGAGGAAGGAAAACTGTCCAATCGTTAAAAAAGAACAAAGGAAAAGAATGGCCTACTAGACATAAGACATTTTACAACTGCATGGAAATAAAAATAGTATTATATTATTGCAAAAATAAATAATAACTAAATGGACTACAATAGGTATCGCAGAAATATAAAAGCAAAGTGAAGATTGCTAAGATTTAAAGAAAATTATTATTTGAAGATGAGAGTCTGCATATAAACATGCCTGACATTTAGTCCAGCACAACTGTAGAACTGCATCAGCTAATAATATATTGAACTGCTGGTAAAAAGCTATCTCTTCTAACTTCCAAATTCCTTTCTATCCCCAGATTTGATACAATTTGTTTAACTGGTGAGTATTAAAGGCAGACAGCCTACAAAAATCTTGATTGCCTGGTACCACTACTGGCTCCCTGAAAGATCACAGAAACAACCTGGATAATGCTTGGTGGCTGCGTATCAGGTCACCACTGCCAAACTCATACTCACATGTTCCCCAACCCAAGACATTACTTACTATGTGTTGTGTATTAAAGGCAAATTAAATACGAAAGGCATAGATTGAAGAATGAAAATTTTCAAAATGGAAAAAATTATATATTATTCAAACAGTAAACACCTTTGGAGATTCAGGACTCAAAGTAACAATGTGAGTACCCTAGAAATCAAAGGTGACTTTGATCCATGGGACTATGGCCACCTGCTTCCCAGCTACTATTCTGTTGGAGATGCCCTAGTATGACTGCTTATAGTTATTGCAGTTTCTTCAATAGGAGGCTACTGGTGGACCACTATGAAGTCCAACAATATGACAGGCATTCCCACAACAGAAGAGAGTTGGAGGTAGATGAGTTCCCAGGAGAAAGGTAGTGGGACAGAGGATGCCTGCACTGTGGATCCTCCTCTTTACCATCCCTGTTGAGTAGCACCTCCTTTTAAGGAGATGAGTTTCTTAAAACCCACCAATATCTGTCCATGACAAATACTAACACTAAAGATTATTACTAAGTATGAAAACTAAAACTTCTTTTAATCTTTCTCTGAGTCCAGCAGCATTCTAAACATTTAATACGAATTTATTATATACTGTAAGTATGACTACAATTTTAGAGTTAAACAAAGAGAAAGAAAGAGTTTATCTTATTTATTTATTTATTTTAGAATACTTAAGTGTCTCAAGCTAGGATTCAAACACAGGTGGCCCAACAAAGGAACACACACCATGCTATGGTATCTTGCATCTTACCAAAAGTATTAGGCTTCACCTAATTTTAACTATGAGAGTTCAATAAAGTAATCTCAGTGAATAATTAATATATAAGTCATTCAGATAACAGTGTAATGGCTAGGAAAATTTTGAATGTAAATGGCATTTCTTCAGCAGAATTGGAGATCTATTTAAGTGTCACAAACCCTATTATTTGTATTAAGAAAAACTATCTCCAAATTAAACAGTTCATCATCTAATAGAAGACTTTGGTTTAGTTCCTGGCTCAGACAGTGGCCTCATTTAGCTAGTACAATCTGCATCTGATAAATGATTACACAAAATACTTGTAAAAACAAAAAGATTTGGAAATTTATAGAATCACTTGCTTACCAATTTTTATCACCTGATAATAAGTTTTAAAATATATATACTTTAAAACATTTAAAAATAAAAAGAATACAGTATTTTCATACCAGTTGTTATTCTGAACATTCTTTCTGCATAGAAAACTAAACATTTCATGCAAATTATCAGGAAATAAAGATTATATATCTTAAACTTACACAGTGTTGTATGTCAGTATATTTCAATTAAAAATAGATAAAAAGAAAAGTTTAACATATTTAACATCAATAAAAGCCAACATGAAGTAAAATTTAATTAGCCTAGATAATGGCCAAAACAAACAGAGAAACACAAAAAACAAGTGGGACAAATAGCAAGATGAGAGTTCTGAATGGAAATATACTAATAATTTCATTAAATGTAAATAAGTTGAATAATACAAATAAATGACAGTTATTTTCAGACATTAAAAAATAAGACCCTATTTGCTATATGTTGTGTATAATAGATAAGTTAAATGTAAAAGGTAGATTGAAAGAATTTTTTTAAATGGGGGAAAGTAGTGTCGGGAAACCTGGACAGCCATATGTAAATCAATGAAGTTAGAACACTCACTCACGCCATACACAGAAATAAACTCAAAATGGCTTAAAGATTTAGACATACGAGAAGACATGATAAACCTCCCAGAAAAAAAAAAACATAGGCAAAACATTTTTTGACATAAACCTTAGCAATGTTCTCTTAGGACAGTCTATCCAGGCAATAGAAATAAAAGCAAAAATAAACAAATGGGAACTAATTAAACTTAGTAGCTTCCGCACAGCAAAGGAAACCATAAGCAAAACAAAAAGACAATCTATGGAATGGGAGAAAGATAGTTGCAAATGACAAGGGAGCTTCAATCCAGAATGATAAAAACAAACAGGTAAGACTCTGACAAATTCCTACGTGAGAGGGACCCTGAATGCATAAAGTAGAATGATCAACTTTCCATCATAAATTTGCACTCCCCTTTCCATAGTATAATGATATCATTGAAAGGTAGCTGTCTTTCCAGGGACTACATGTCCAGTTGCCTTGCACCTATATGGGACCATTTGTATATATTATCTACTCTCTATTCCCTTAACTGCCAGCTAAACGCAGATGACTCTGAAACCCCAGGAATGGAAAAACTACAGAGTAGAAAGAAGTCTGAGTCCCTGACCAGCCCTGCAGTGGTAAGCTACTCATGAACTAGGAGTGTCCATATTGAACTGTTAAGTGATCAAGAAATAAACTTCTGTTGGCTAGTCAGTGAAATTTTAGGGTTTATTTTTGTCAGCAGTTAGGATGCTTATGTGCTGCCCAATGGTGAAGAGAGTATTATAGCAAAGAAAGAAAAGCTGTACTTTTTTCCCTTAAAAAAGTAGTTTTTGAATGTTTATAGCAGCATTATTTACAGTAGCCAATATATGGAAGGGATCTAAGTGTTCTTCAACAGACGAATGGATAAAGCCAATGTCTGGGCTACTACCTAGCCATAAAAAAGAATGAAATTTTGCCATTTGCAACAACATGCACAGACCTGGCGGGCATTATGCCTAGTGAAATAAGTCAGAGAAAGACAAATACTGTATGTTATCACTTATATGTGGAATCAAAAAAAAACCCAATAAATGAATATAACAGAACAGAAACACTCATAGATGTAGAGAACAAACTAGTGGTTATCAGCAGGGAGAAGGAAGAGGGGGAGCGAGATCGTGGAAGGTGATTAAGATGTAAAACTACTGTGTATAAGATGAACAAGCTACAAAGATATATTGTGCAGCACAAGAAGATAGCCAATATATTATAATAACTTTAAACGGAGTATAATCTATAAAAATTTTGAATCATTTTATGTTGTATACCTGAAACTAATATAATATTGTATATCAACTATACTTCAATAAAAAGTAGCTTTTTCCTTCCTTGATTTACTGGGTATTCACATAAATGTATTTTTCAATAATTCTTTAAAGTGACTGATTTTGTTTTACTACACAAACCTTTCTGCATTCTCAAAGACACTTCCTTTTGTTAAACAGTTTAATCACTTTGACTTGTAAATTAGAGCTTATGATATATTGGACAAGCCGCTCTTTTCAATGAAGCTCTTCTGATTTTTTTGATGGCCAAAGGAAAAAAGAAATCACTGATATTTAATTGGAATTTCACTGTTGGCTATGCAATATATATTGTATGAATAGTGCAAACCTAGTTCCTTGAATTTTAGAAGTAATTTATGCAGATATATCTTTAAAGAATACACATTTCCACAATAATTTAGTTGGACTGAACTTCTGTAACATTGTGCCACCTGGAAATAAAATATAAAGCATATATTTTCTGTTTTATCACCATGGCACTCTTCTGCTAGGCAAACAACTCTGTATCTTCTGCTTTCAAATGAGTTTGTGCAGGTGGGCGGAAAATCCTTACTCAATACTTTATCTAACAACTCTCATAAAAATATTACATTTCCCTAATTGCTCATTATGCATTCTCAAATATTTTAGGAGAAAATAAGTACAATTCAATAATTAAAATAAGGCATGATGTAAGTAATGCATTAAATTACTATAATGTGTATTATAAACATAATAAGGATGCATTCTTTAAGTCTACAGGTCACTTATCTATTCAACAAATATTTACTGAGTGTCTGAATGTATCAAGTAGGCACTATAAATGAAATGATATATTGTAGTTTTTACTATATAACAGGAAAATCCTAACTGCCTATAATGAGGACAGTGATAACGGTAGACACAAGGTATAGTTGTGAGCAGGACAGGGAAAGGAGGGGTCAATCTTGTTTAACCCTTTCATTTTGCGGCAAGAAACTGAGGAACTTGCTCAATGCATAGTGGTGACTAAACACCAAACCTACAGACTTCATTTCAATTCCAGAATTACTTTTCTGGAATATGAAGCATTGGACTTATCACTCTGTTGAGTGATGAAAGATAAAAAGACATGAAGTCTTGCCTCTGCTGACTCACAACAAGGTTGCAGCAGTCTCTGTGTGTGAGGGTGAGAGAGGGATGTTTCAGTCTAGCTACACCACAGTACAGTCATAGCAGGAAGGATGTTCATCTGTTGTACTATTTTCTCATGATATAGCGTAAATGTTTGGCTTGTGTAAAGATTTCAAAGATGAACGCATGTAGAAACATCAATGCAGGTCAAGTAATAGTTGGAGGTATGACCTACAGAGTACACATAGGTTAATAAAAATAATCAGATGCATCTGAGGCAAATAAAATTTAGTTTTATGATTTTATAACTACAGCATGCTATGTAGGTCCTTTTACAGTAGCATTTATCTTCATAGTTAGTTACAATTTTAGTAATTGTAGTCCCCATTTATTAGACATTCAAAGACCTAAAATTCATGAGGTCTTTTTTTACATCAACTTCCTCAAAATTATATCTAAAAATAATAAATGGTACATAATATATGCTTAATAAGTGCTTAGAGAATTAGTATGAATAGATGAATGAATGGACTTGTCTGTCCTGGTGCCAAGTGCTATAACTACATTGTCTCATTTAATTCTCATACTGTTCACTAAGGTAGACATTTTTATCCCTCTTTTCAAATGAAGACACTGAAGCTTAGGGCTAAGTAGGCTGCTGGATTATACAAGTATTAGGCACCAGAGTTATAGGAAAACTATTTTCTTAACCATTCTACCATCATAAATTCATTCTAGCAGAAATTATATTGGAGAGAAAGATGTTGTCAGAAATTTGAATTGTGTATTTAACCTTAGTACTTCTAGGAGATTTGGAAAGGAAAGATAAATTTATATAGTTGTTTTATTCTTTTCAAAAATAAATCATGCAAAGCCACCTACAGATGCATGGCTTTGCATTTACTTTTTTGTTTGGTATTTTCCTGAGGAAATAGGATTCTTGTAAAAAAAATTAAATGTTAAATTGATGCTATTTTCAATCATGATCTTAGAAAAAACTGCATGATTCCTAATTAAATAATTGAAATCTTATATCTACAATATATACATAAATAAAAACATATCTTTATACCACAGCTGAGGGAAACTATTTTCTAAGTGACTGAAGTCATGAGTTCCAATTGTGTTCCAGAGTGTTTCAATCACTCTTAAGTTAACATTTCCATTAGACTGTGTTTCTCATGTAGAAGGGGAAAATGGTAAAAAAAATTTTAATAGGTATAAATCTCAGAACAGGTTTCCCCACTTTCTGAAAGCAGAATGTTCCTATGAAACTTCTTGTAAGCCAAAATGGTAGAAAGCAAAGAAGCAATTTCCTTAGGACACATCTTGCAAAGGGATGCACAAAATAAATCAAGATAAAGCACAGATGCTCACAGACGCAGTTCAAAGCTATGGGGGTTTGATGCTGAGACACCCAGTGTAGTTCCTGGGAAAGGAGCTTGGGGAGCCAC
Source organism: Vicugna pacos (assembly GCF_048564905.1). NCBI lineage: Eukaryota > Metazoa > Chordata > Mammalia > Artiodactyla > Camelidae > Vicugna > Vicugna pacos. The sequence continues at coordinate 18,405,343 of NC_133011.1, forward strand.
GATGATGGAGTGCAGGCTCTCTACAATGGCTGACTGCAAAACAACTGATGAATGCTGTTGCTGATTTTTGCTTTTTTTCATAAAAGTGAAACTCCTCTTCAGATGTCTTCTGGTTAGCAAAAACAGGTCCTCATGTAGGTCTTCCCTAAAAGTGAAGTGGCCTAAGCAAACTTGCAAAAAGTAGAGGATCCCTGTAAATACTGATCATATTTGTCCCAAGTGCCTGTAATGTATGTAATCTCTATTAGCAGCGGAGTAAAACATATGTTTTAGATTTAAAATTTTAAAGAAGTGAAAGTTATTCTAACAGACATCTTAATTTGTTTGAATGGATCTTTTTTGTTCTTCCTGCTGAGATATCCTTCTCTTCCTTCTTGTGGCTCTGCCTCTATCTGTCAGTCACATGATCTTGCTCTTCTATTCACAGAAGAAAAGAAGATACAGGTTGGACAAACAGAGAAACAAGTGGTTATACCAGTGATTATTTTTTTAGTAGGGGAGGAAAATGCAGGGAGACATGTGACCCCCAAGGGAGTCAGCAATGGTTCTTTCAGGAGGACACGGAAGGAAGGTCCTTCTGAGGGAGGGAGAGAGTCAGCCTAGAATGAAGCCAAATGAAGGAAAGCAGAGTTAACAGCCACTTAGAGACAGGGTTTTATTAAAAGCTATAAGTTGGATCCAGCTCTGCCAGAATGTCTACCTGAAAACGTCACATTTTGTTTAAGCAATAATGAAATCAGTTTTCTTTCACATTCAATCAAATGGGTTATGAAAGATATGTGTACTATAATTTTGTGGAAGGTAGCTTTAGCACTTTCTTGAGAAAGCACACACAGAGATGTATATTTTTGAGATTATACGTGTTAGAACAGCTACCAGTATACATCTATATCTATGTCTATATCTATCAGTCCAGCCCTCACACTGGCTTAGTGGTCTAGAACTGTAGATTTGAAATTACTTTGACTCAAAATTTTGAAAGCATTCATTTAATGTCTTTTAATTTCCAGTATAGCTCTGAATGAGTTTGCTACTATTCTGATGATCAATCCACACTACATATTCTATCCCCTGTACCTCTACTTGAAGATTTAAATATCATCCCACTTTTTTTTTTGGTTTTCTGAAGTTTTCTGATGATACACCTTGATATGCTTCTTTATCTTAATACTGTTAGACACATACTAGGATTTTTTTTTCATTTTTTCTGAAGAAACAATTTTTCTACCATTTATTTTCTCTATTCTTTCTTTTTTGGAAATTTTATTAGATACTAAAGTGCCTGGATTGAGCCTCTAAATTTCTTATCTTTCTACCACCACTTTTTTCTTTATTGTTTTAAAATTTTACTCTCTCAACTTTATTTTTCAAATGCTAACAGATTTTTAAAATTTTTTATCATATTTATAATTTTAAGATATCTTGTTCTATATTTATAAAATAGCATTTTATTCTTATTTCATAAGTATACTCATTTCTCCTGGCTTTTTAAAAATATTGATTTTGGGTTCCTTATCTTCTTATTCTTATGCATTTCTCAAGTTCCTCTTTTTGTTTGATCATCCAGGTCTGTTTCTTCTACGCTTTTCTCAAATGCATCATAATTTTTTTTTAATGTCTATTCACATTAAAAATGCAAGAAACTTGCACTGGGTTGAATGATGTCCTCCAAAATTCACATCCACTTGAAACCTCAGAATTTGAATTCATTTGGAAATAAAGTCTTTGCAGATGTAATTAATTAAGTCAAGATGAGGTCCTACTGGGTTAGGGTGGGCCCTGTGTTCAACGACTGTGTCTTTGTAAGGTAAGGGTGATTCAGACACAGAGACACACAGAAGGAAGATGGTGGCAGAGATCAGAGTGATAACAGCTACAAGGCAAAGAAATTAAAGATTGCCAGCAACTGCCAGAAGCCAGGAAGAAGCAAGATCCTTCAGAGGGAGCACAGCCTGGCATACACCAACGTCTCAAATTTCTAGGCTCTAAAACTGAAAGAGAATAAATTACTGTTGTCTTTACCCCCACTGACTCCTGCCTCAGTTTGTGATCATTTGCTCTGGCAGCCCTAGTGAAGGACTACAGAACCTTCTATGAGGTGTGATTGTTATGTAGATCTTTGAGTAGGTAATCAGGTGAGCATCAAGCCACTGCACCGGTCTTCTTTCTCGGTCTCATCACGGTTCTGCTGGTGTGATGGAGCTCGCAGAGGGCGGTGTGTGTGCATGTGTTAACAGTGGGGCTTGAGGGAGAGGCAGTGTTAATAAACACGGCTGCCAGGGTCCTAGTAGCCAATTAAAGGAGGAAGGTGGGGACTCTTAGCATTCCTAGATGGACTCTCACTGTCAGTTTCCAGTCTCCAGTAGACGAACAAACCCCTTCCTTCTGCAGTGCCTGGGGGCAGGAGACCAGAGTCTGTCTGGTTCCAGCTGTCCCACTAACATGTCTCTTTTCTCTTGACAGAACAGTGGTGCTCACCTGGTTTAGTGATACTCTGAGCATCTCACTACATACTCCTTCATCAAACAACCCCCTACCTATTTTCACAGTTAACTAGTGCCTCCAATTTTTTTTTTAACTTGCTTTGGCCTTTCCTCTGAAGTCTGTAAGTTTTTTTTTATTTGGGAGATGGGGGGTGGTAAACTAGGTTTATTTATTTATTTTTTAAGTGGCAGTACTGGGCATTGAACCCAGAACCTCATGGCTGAGCTATACCACTGAGCTATACCCTCCCCTGTGAAGTTTGTAAGTTTTCAGCCTTCTGCATTTTGCTAATTCATTTTGGATCCATCAATCCACTGTTTTTTTAACAATACTTTTTGACATCAATTCTTTTGACATCAATTCCTTCTTTATCACATCCTTACCCGGAAGTTTATAATGTTTTCATGTACTCATTAAACTTTAGTGGGATTCCAGGAAGTACTGGTTAAAAGCTCTTGTGTTTAAGCTATTAAATTTAATTATATGTCTTCAAATATTTATTTTTTAAGTATGTTTTAAAGTTTTTTTTTTAAATTCTGGGTGATTGTTTCCTGAGTTATTCATTTATTATTTTCTGTCAGACAAAGCAGGAAAAACAGAATTGAAATAATCTTTCAACTTACTAAAATATAACTTAAGCTCAAATTCTAAATTCTATTCTGGTAATTTTTGTTCAATATATTTAGCATTCATTCATGCAGATAGTTTTTTAAATTAAATTCTCCACACATGAAACATTAAAATGATACAACCTTATACAAAATAGATAAGCAACAAGGTCCCACTGTACAGCACAGGTAACTATATTTAATACTTTATAATAACCCATAATTAAAAATAATCTGAAAAAGTATATGTATAACTGAATCATTATGCTGTACACCAGAAACTAACACACTGTAAATCAATTATACTTCAATTTTTTAAAGGAAACTAAACTTTCTTGTTAAATGACAAAAAAAGATACAAACTTGATAAAAATCTGAGAATTTTTGAAAAAACAAGCTATTAATTTCAATAACAGATGTTGCCTAACACATATAATACTAATATATGCTCTCACTCAGAGATGGATACAAAATATAGGCAACACTGTATCTAAAAATAAAATGATATGTAAGTAAGTAGTTATATGGTTTGAACTAACACATAAAGAAGAGTTTCATCAGGGAAATGAAGTATAAAAATTATTTCCCTCATTAAAAATTTCCTCAATATTCAAGCTGTAGTCTAGACAGAAGTAAACTGAACAAATGTGGTGGACAAATGTACTGCTATTAACCTTTCTTGAATTATTCATCATTTTTATTTATCTGCCCAGCATTCAGCCATCTGTCTCCCCAGGTTTATAGCTCTTAAATATGGAAATATTTCAATATATAATTTTAATGACAAAATATTCCAAAGGAGAAAACTGGCACATGGAATACTCAATTTTTACTTACATGACACTCTGAAAGATAGCATATATAAAAATAAACTCAGGCTACTTCCAAATTAACAGACATATCACTTCAGAATATTCTGATGGCATATGATCAAAGTGATTGAAAACTGTTAAAACCAACTGCAGACCTCAAACAACTGGTCTCTTTGACCACTGAAAAATATCGATTATTTCTCCTTTATTTTGATAACTGAATTTATCTATGGAGACATTAAAATATCATTCCACCATGAGAGCAACGCTTTTTAGAAAAACAAAACTGACATCACAGATTAATTTTCAGATGGAAAATTTTCTGTATAATTAAGTCTTCTAAAAGTCTGTTCTAAAAAAATTATTTATCTCTTGTCAGATATTTATTCTATGGGGTGGGGAGGGAACAAGAAGATTCGAAATTGTTCACTAGACAATAAACTATAGAAAAATCCTCTGTCTTTATCTTCTTTTATAATCACTCATGTCTTAGACTTTGGTTCAGTGACAAGACATTCAAGAACAACTTTTTAAATTGTCTATATAAGAAGGAAGGATAATTATTATTTTAATGGAAAATAGCTTGGAATTTCCTGTGTATAAATAATCCCTTGGAATTAAACAGCATTTATAAAAAAATTTTAAAAATTCAAGTTTTAAGTATTACTAAAATATTATTTAAAGATCCTTCAAGTAAGCAGTGTACCTATTATTCTCTTATTTGCCACAATGAATTGAGTTGTTGAAACAAATAAGCTAAGACACTGATAGAGCTTTTCCAGGTGAAAATACTGTGGTGTATTCAAAACTTCCTTTTTTAATTCATTCAGCCCCAAAGACATGGCAGATAAAATGGACTGGCTCATGATAAAGGCAGAGAGAGAAGAATTTTGATTCCTCTTAGTGTGGTCCCATCGGCCCAAGGAAGATGCCACAGGGAATTGATAAAAAAAAACCTTGCAGCACTTCAGCCTTTGTATGACTTCATCATTCCTTAAGCTCAACCAATTTTTCTAAGATCAATGCCTCTCTCCAGATTGGATTTCACAGTCTCCTATCAGTTGTTGCTTTCTTTCCAGTGTTTTCAAAACTCAGTATCTTCTTTCAGGTGGTGCTTTATTTTGACACGTGCTTGAGCTGATTCAGCCTTCACACTAACACCTGTGTTTCGGCTCCCATGCTCCCACGCACCCATGGGCTCCTCCCACCCAGACCAATAACCAGAAACCCAGCTCTGGATCTATTCTCTGAGAAAATAATCCAGGTATCCTGCTTCTTTATTTCCGTCTTGACAGCATCTTAGCTTCTCTGAAAGCTGCTTGGAGGCCAGTTTTGTTCCAGGGCCCTAGAACCTGCAAATGTGAACTGATGGTGCCTCTGCTGTGTGTGGAAGGAAGTCAGCACTTGTGAGCTTCCAGGAGTTTCCCTCATGCTCTTGTACTGTATGCTGATGCTCCTTCCCCAAATTTGGGAAGCAAGGTAGACAAAAAGTCTTAATTGCTTAGAGAGATTGCAGGAATCTTAAGTCCAGTTTCTGTGTTTAAATACAAGGAAACTTAAACCAAAGACATTTAAACCACTTGTTCAGGTCAGCAGGATCAGAGATATCCTTTCCAGTCTGGCTCAAAAGGACAGGTTCTGGAGTCAAGCTGCCCAAGTTAGAAATTCAGCTACGCTACTTGCTAACTGTGCAACTGTAGCCATCTTGCTGAACCTCATTTACTTCTGATTTTTTGCTTATAAAATATGGGGAAAGATGATTGCAATTCTGTCCCAGAGCTGTGAGGATTAAATAAGATAAAGTGGATAAAGTAACAAGAATACATACACTTAGCTCTTGCTCCTTTAGACCTTGCTTCCCTAATACCAGTCTGTGGATTCTTTGCTTCAGAAGTGAAGAGGAACTTTAAAGAATAAATAAATACATATATATATATACTGAATCCTGATGTCCAGCTTCTGAAAATTTGCATTTGGTACAATTCAAGTGTGACTTGCAAATCTATATCTATGTAAAGACAGCTTTCCCTCTCTGCCAGAAAAACCTCCCACATCCCAAAAAATAACCCTCTTAAGGTGAGAGTTAGATCATTCTGTATGTAACAAAGAAGAAATGGAGGGTATGCACTTTGCTCCTAAACTAGTTCTCCAACATCACTGTCTGCAAGGCTCATCCTAATCTGGCCTTAATCAAACCCATCTTGTCCTCTGCTCCCCTTTGTTCTCAGCAGCGCTCAGCCCCAGTCGTTCTTGTTAAAAACATTTGCACACATTCCTTTCCACCTGAACATGCCTCTCCTGCTGTCACTTCACTTAGTTAACCCCTGTTCATCCTTTTGTCATCAAATTTACTTCTTCTGGATCCTGCAGGATAGTTTGGACCATCTATTTCCTCACAGCCTTTGTAATGTTCCTTCACAGCACCTTATTTTAACCCCTTGCCTTCATGTGTGTATTCTACTGGACTCGAATATTTTTACGTGGGCAGAAATTTTTACTGCTTGAGTTCACCATGGTATCCTCATCATAGGGCCTGGCTCATAATAGAGACTCAACAAACTCTATTTTAACGAATGAGTGAAAGCTCTACCAGAGATGTTGATATAATGGTTTTAGGTTTTTGTTTGTTTGTTTTTTGCATTGCTTAACAGATCATCCCAAATTTAATGGCTTAAGACAGCAGCCACTGGGTTTAGCTGGGCAGTTCCGCTCCCCTCACTTAGTTCTCTGTGTGGTCCGGACAGATGGGGGCTGGGGTGATCCGGAGACTCCAATGCAACGTTGGGATGGCCAAGCTCCTTTGCCTCTCATGTATTCTTAGAGACTCTCCTTCTTCGTATGCCTTCTCCTTGTCTCTCCAATTGGTCTTTCCAGTAGGGTAACTGGATTACTTTGTAGTGGCTCAGGAATTCCCAAAGGTCAAAAGCAGAAGCTGCCAAACCTTCCTTGATACCTAGAATCTTCAGTCCTGGGACATATCTCCTACCACCTTCAGCTGGTTAATTCAAGACACAGGCCAGTCCAGGTTCAATGTGGGAAAGGACTACAGAAACAAACACTTTTTATGCACCAGGGCAGCACTATGTACCTTCCACTGGACCCAGACATCACTGCGAGACAGAGAATAAGATCCTCATATCGGATAGAACATAACAAAGCATAAGCAAACACAAGTAACTCAAGTAGGGTATTGACGTGAGGTAGTCAAGCCAGAATTCAATCTCTGCTCTTTTTTTTATTTACTCCAGAACTTGTATTACTTGCTCTTATGATTTCCAGCTCTTTTTCAGAAAGCCAAAATCTCTTTTTTCCTGTGTTAGGAGTGTTTGCCTTAAGCTTTAATATATAATTCAAATATAAAAACAGAAACAATATTTCAGCCATGTCCACTAATTTCATGTAAAAAGGGATAAAGTAGGATTTTATATTCATAAACATTTAATTACTGTGAGAAATGATAAGCAACATAGGCAATTACAAGTTCAGTTACCACTGAAGTCATCAGTTGGGATTTTTTTTTCCAGAGTTATTTATTTATTGTTTTATTTGGCATTTTTAACTGAAGTGTTGAGGACCTTCAAGTGATCCTGAAGGCACTGAATGATCCTTAAATGAAAGTTTTCACATGCTTTGGTGAGACCTTGTAAGAGTTCAGACAGCTAATTAATCTTGAGGAAATGTCAGGTCTACTTGATTTTTATTTTCTTTGGGTTAAAGCCTGATATGGATATATATACATAAATTCTAGTTTAGGTTATTGAAAACGCCCCTATATAGTCTAATTATTATCTGATCGTAAAGCTGCTGGGGAACTTTAATATTCTGCTCATCTGCTGGCTGATGTTATGATTACAAAACAGATCTGCAATTTTAATCTTGAAATAAGGAATTGTGTATTAAAAGGTGAGAACCACAGGACACCAAACGTAAAGAGATTATGTTGTATATGTGGTCTAAACCACAACAGTGGTTTCAGCTCCTAATTGGCTGTTCGCTTCAAAATGCTTTGCTTATTTTTTTCTGATTCAGGATGTATTATGATTCCAGTAAGGCAAATCTTTACTTTAAAAATGTATATGACAGAAAATGCTTCCAAGAGACAAATTATAGCTTTGTTTTTGAACGTTTTTTAAATCGAAGTATGCTATTCACTTAATTGAGAGTTGCAAAATCATTTAGATGGAGTTTTCTCTATTTCCTGAGGAAGGCCTGAAATAAGCCCTCTCAGGAGGGAGCCCCTCAGTGGAAGAGCAATGCCCAAGAACCGGATTTGCATTCTTATTTCCCTTAGTCCCCAACGGCGTTTGATTTGAACACTACCAAATGGCATCAATCTGTTGAATGCAAAATGCTGTATCATTATTTAAATTCACCCTTCACACATAATAGCAAGACTGTCACATTTATTTTCAGCCATTCCTCTTTCCTCTTATGTGAATTACCTATTCTTATATTTGCAATTTTTGAAGTAGTCACATGTCTTTTTACTGATTTGCGGGATGAATTCTGAGTCCATTGTCCTTCATAAAGACATTACAAACACCTTCTACCAATAGATGACTTGTTTTTGTTTTTGCTATTGCTTTGTTTTGATTTTTTTTAAAATACTGTTACAGTTAAAAAACTGTTGTGCTACAATTTTAATTTTAAATAAGACTAATTTTCTTTGTGATTAATGCATTTTATGTTTCATGGAGAAATGTTTCAAAGAAGTGCTTTTCATTTAGGTCATTAATCAATATGGAATATGTCTTTGTCTATAATATGAGACAGAGCACTAAATTCATTGTACTTTCAGAGACAGAGCTAGTTATTTTCAACATGATTCAATAAATAGCCCATTGTTCCTTCTTCCTGAGTGATTTGCATATGGCAATGACTTTTATTCAGGTGCTCTGCTCTCTTTCATTGGTCTACTTGATTAATCTCAGATAAAAACCACCATATTTTAAAACTACAGAATTATTATATATTCTGGTATCTGGTAGAGTAAGTCATATCAAGATATATAGTATTTTAAACTGACTTAATTTTTTATATACCTCTGTGTGCATGTCATAACAAGCTTTTCAAGATACAAACATGGGATTTTTTTTTAAACAAATTAAGTCATCAGATCCACAAATGGTATATCTCTACATGTATTCAGTTTTTTTTTATCTTATGCCATTGAGTTTCATAATATTTCTAAAAGTCTTCTGCATAATTTGTTATATGTACTCTTAGGTACTGTATATGTTTGCTGCCATAGTGCGAATGAGCTTTTCTTATAGAGTTTTCTGTAGATATTCTTGAATTTTTTATCATAATAACACACGTTTTATTTTTCAAAACTTTATTTCTTTCGTTTGATTTTTTTTTTAATTGCACTTGAGGGGGACCTCCAACACAATGTTAAATAATACCAATGGGTAACATTTACTGAGGGCTATGTCCTAGGTTTCATCCAAAGTTCATGTAACAACTTATTTAAAATTCACAACATCCTAGAAGACATGGATAATTATTTAAATTTTACAGATGACAAAAATGAGGTAAAAAGAAGATAAGTGACTAGTTTGAGGCTTTACAAAGCTACTCTACTACCCAGCAGCCTGAGGTAGCCTGCTCAGCCGTTATATACATTGTAATCATAGAATGTAGCATGTAGAAATAACAATGGTAGTCTGCCCAGTACGTATCTGATTTTAAAGGGATAGCATATAGTTATTTGCCACTAATATTTGCTATTGGTTTTAACAATATTGTCTTCCTAGAAACATACAGCCTATCCAGATAAAATCATGAAAAACTGAGAAATCTGAACAGACCAGTAATGTGTAATGAGATTCAATCAGTAATTAAAAATCTCCCAACAAAGAAATGCCCAGGACTAAATGGCTTCACTGGTTCATTCTGCCAAACATTAAAGAAGAGTTAACACCAATATTTCTTTAACTTTCCTAAAAAATGAAGAAGAGGGAACACTTCAAAACTCATTTATGAGGCCAGCATTACCCAGATAACAAAGGCAGGAAAAGACATGGAAAGAAAACTACAGACCAATATTCCTGATGAATATAGATGCAAAAATTCTCAACAAAATGCTAGCAAACCAAATTCATCAGCATGTTAAAAAGATCATATTCCATAATCAAGTGGAATTTATTCCTGGGATGAAAAGATGTTTCAACATATCAAAATCAATTAATATAATACACTGCATTAACCGAAGGATAAAAAAAAATCACATAATCATCTCAATAAAAACAAAAAAGTAGAGGAAATTCAACAACGTTCATGACAACAACTTTCAACAATAAGGTATAAAAAGAATTTACCTCAACGTAATAAAGGCCATATATGAGAAGCTCACAGTTAACATACCCAATGGTGAAAGATTGAACACTTTTCCTCTAAGATCAGAAATAAGACAAGAATTTCCACTCTCACCACATCTATTGAACATATTACTAGAAGTCTTAGCTAGAGAAATTGGGGAAGACAAATAAATAAAGGGCATCTAAAGTGGAAAGGAAGGAGTAAAGTTATCTCTGTTTACAGATGGTATGATGTTATTATATGTAGATAACCCTAACGACACCACCAAAAGAAAAAAAAAAACTTAAATGAATTCAGTAAAGTTGTAGGATACAAAATCAACATACAAAAATCTCCTGTGTTTCTTTACACTAATTTTGAAGTATCCATAAAGGAAATCAAGAAAGCAATCCTATTTCCAACAGCATCAAAAATAATAAAATATTTGGAAACAAAGCTAACCGAGGAAGTGAAAGACGTGTCTACTGAAAACTACAAAACTTCGATCAAAGAAACAAAAGACATAAACTAAAGACATCTTATGTTCATGGTTTTATAGCACTCTTTATTAGATTAAGGACTTTTTAAAATACTTTTTGTCAAAGTTTTCTATATCTATTATATGGATTTTTAAATTTATTAATTATATATATATAATTCAACTATATAATGAATTCTATCAATAGATTTTTAGATTTTTTAATGTTAAATCATCTTTGTATTTCAAAAATAAATCCTATTTAGATACATCCTATTTAGAATAAATCCTATACGCACACACACTACTGGCTTTTATTTGCTATTTATTTTCTGGTAACGTTTGCTTATATAATATGGCATTTATGTTTTTAAATGAGATCAGCAAATAATTTTCCCTTCTCATACTATATCTGGTTTTACTATAATTGTTATTCAGGCCTCAAAGTTGAACTTATAAACTATTTTGTTTTTATATTTTCTAAAGTCTGGTAAAATGTGTCTGTAAAACCACGGGGCCTTGTCACCTTTTGTGTATAAGTAGGTTTTGGATAACAATTAAATACCTTTAATGTTTATTGTCTATCCCATTTTTTTCTATTTAAGTCAATTTGAAAATTTGATTTTTATAAAGAATGATTCATTTCATCTAAGATTTAAAATTAATTAACAATACTTTTCATGCTATTCTATAAAATTTCATTTTTTAAAAATCAGATTTCAGTAGCCACCGAAGGAATTCACCTCCTGAGAGTCCCCAATTTTGGAGAGACCAGTGTGCCCTACCATTGACACTGTCAAATATTCTCATGTCAGATATTCTCAGTGTCAAATATTGTCATAATATTGTCTCCTAAAAATCTTCCATATCATGTAGAAATCATCTTAATAGGCAAGGGGGCTTTCTGATATAGAAACTCTTATGAAAATTTACTTAAATTAATAAAACAATGTACCAACTCATTAGTAACTTTAGTCCTGAAAATTCTATGTTTTTGTCTTTTCTTTTAAAATCACGAATCTTACAAGTTATTTTTTTACACAAATAGGAAAAATAAATGGGGGCTATCCTCATGGCAATAAGATATGGACTATAGCATTCAGGAGTGTGTCTTAGGTTTGTACATATTAATTTTCACAAATTCTTTTAAACCCTGATAATTTACGAAATTCAGGAGACAGTCCATAAATAGAATGTGTATGGAAAACAAATTTTCTTCTATCCACTAATGTGAATTCAAATTCTCTGGCCATCAGCATGGAAATTTTATTTAATAAATTCCAAAATTAGGTAATATTTTGTTACACTTATAGGCATATTTATGGGGAAAATATAAACACAACATTCTTACAGTTTGAACAGTACCATAAAATGAGAATAACAAAACCTCTAAGATACATAAAATTATGTTTGATCTACAGAAGCCATTTGTTGGTATCACAAGATCTTATATTTAATATAACTCTATATAGCTCTAATATACTTTCTCTAAACTGTAATAATGTTTCCTTCTCAGATGATACATGTCTAGCAGACCAACTTAATTTACTACCGGGAAGAGGGGAAAGGGTGGAAACCAAGAATCAGGAACTGTAAATCATGAACTGTGAACCTAGAACATTGAATATATTTTCTATTTAGTCTTAATAACAAATATTTCAGATAAATAAAATTGCTTCAGCTAATAAATAATATCAAGATTCAGAGGGACAAACTGCTGAAGATCAGCAGCAACCAAGCCAGGATACAAAACCATCTTTGATTCCAAATTTCCATTCTTTCTTTTACAGTAGGCTTACTTGCTTATCGTTAATAATGTTCTTAGATTCTATAATCTATTTCAGAAAATTTTATATATATACACACAGAGACAGGAAGAGAGAGACAGAAAGTCAGTCTACTAAACTAAACTTATGAGCACAAGATAATATCTCAGCAATTGATTTAATGATAAATATATAACAAATGTCATTCTGTAGATAACTAACCAAAACATAAATTCTCAGGCAGTACAGTATAGTGGTTAAGGTCACAGTCTGTGGAGCCAGTCCTCATCCATTTATTAGAAGTGTGCCCTTGGAACAGCCAGTAGTCTCTCTATAGCTTACCTTAAAATGGTAATGAAATTTCTATCTATTACTCTGATATAATTAATTCTCTTTCCAAATTCTTTCCTTCCCTATAATATACCCAGATTCTTGCTGTGCTTTGTGCTCATTCACTTTAGACTTGTCCTTATGGTTTGCTTTGGCCAGTGGGATGTTGTAGATGTGACATAGAAGCATTATGAAATGAGCTTTGCACTCTTGTAATCAACTCTGCGAAGAGCATGACTTTGGTGTATCAATGTCTTTTCAGCTTGGGCTCAAGAACAAAAACACATAAAAAGCCCTGAGACCGAATCACAGCCAAGAGCCTTGTCCTATCAACCCATGACATGAAGCACTCCACCCAGCTGAGACCAGTCCACATCAACACATCCACAACCGACATGCAGACATATGAGCTTGAAAAATATTTAAATCACAGGCTTTTAGGTTGGTCTGTTACTTAGAATTTTTATTAAAATGCCTAACATACTTCATACTGAACTGCTGGAAGGACTAAGAGCACCACTACCTGAAAAATAAATTGCTTTTAGATCTGACTTCTTCCTGATGTATTTCTAACACCAAAACCAGTGTTCAACCCAGAGTAGGTGTTCATCTGCTGACTACTGAATGAATGAACCTTGACTTTCACATAGAAAGTACTAAAGACAATATAGTCTCCTGTCCACTCCTAGAGGTGATGATGTGAACTTGGGTGATAACAGATGACACAACATCTGTGGAACTTTTTGTTCAGTTATACCTATTATAAATAAATGTAATTAAGGAGTTAAAAGCTAAACCTTTAATAAACAAACACTTTATTCTGTTTGTTAACAAAAGTTTGCATTCCTAACCATAGGCATCAATTTATCAGTATCAATGCCAATGGTCACAAGAGGAGTTTTGGGAAAGAATCTGGATAATTAGAAATAATTAGTTTTCATTAATCTGACAAAGAACATCCTTAAATATAAATTATTTAGTGTAGCTTACACATGTGAATTTAAAAGTTGAGAATAGTTCAAACAACAGAATTGGCTATATTTTTACAGAGGCATTTTAAAAAGAAAAAAGAACATTAATATTTCATATTTTGGAATTTTTTTATTAATTTCAGCAATGGACTATTCAATTATTTCTCAACTATCTTTCAAATTATTTTTATATCTGTCTTTCCTTCAGCTGTATTCAAATCCTATTCTCCAGAAAAAGGATAGGAAAGATTTATGATGTAGAGGGCTTAGAATTTTCCAATTGTTGGGAGTTATGCAGGATTTGAGTTGCTGAAAAGAAGGGATATTATCTGATCCTGCAAGCCATTAAGATATCAAGAAAATGCTGAAACTCAAAAAAACATATGTGAAGGAAATGTATATTAGTCTTCTAAAAGAGCTAAACTGAAACCCACATATATGCTGATTACTGAAATGCATATATCTAGTTCTGGCCACCTACCTGAATACAAGGCACATGTATCCAATGGCTTATTTAATATCCCCTCTTGGACTGCTATTTTAGATTTACCATGTCCAAAACAGAATTGGCTAGTCAATACCAATTACCTGACTTCCCCCCAAACTCAGTTTATGGCAGCTACATAATACTATGCTCAGCCCCAGAATCTCCAGTGATCTTAGCCTTCTCTCTCCTAAAAAAATCCTCATGATGAAATCCTTGTGAAAAATCCTCATGAAAAAATCCTCATGAGGATGGAAAAAAAATCCTAAAAGTTACTTTTCACTGATATGAAGTATTTCTCAGAGGGTTTTCTTACTTTTATTTTCCTCTGTTCTATATATTTGAGTTAATCTCGACACAATTTTTATTTTATAGGTCAAACTTCATTACACAAATATTAGCAATATAATACTATTGTCTTTTATACTGAATATATAATTGTACATTTAAAAAATAATCATTAAAATGGTTTCTTATTTATAGCATAAAGATTTTCATATTTTCCCTTTGCTCAATAATTTTGTATGAGTTGAAAAACAAGATTCTTAATATTATCGAAATAAGTAAGGAATAAAATTGCTTATGAACCTGGAAGGCATAGTAATCAATAAGTTTTTATTTCACATTAGCAGGGCTAAAATCTAACTAGAGACCCAGATCTAGACTTAGACCTAAATCCTAATATGAAATAAGGATCTCCTATTAGAAGGATAGAATTGTTTATTTTATATAAATAATATGGGAATTCATAATTCTAGCTCACTTGTTAAATACACAAAACATAGTCTTTTTACTCAAAGAGAATAATTTGGTAGGTCAGTAGGAGTAATTAAATAAAAATAAAAATTAAGAGCAATTCCTGGATTTAACATCATCCCATATAATATTTAGGATGTTTGGAAAAAGTTAAATTACCTAACATGGTAAGGGAACTAGTTAATTTCAATAATATTTTTGTTGTTTGCTGAATGTTCTATTTTAAATTCTACTTTTAAATGGTTTCCAATACTTTCCTGCCTTCTTCCATTCATTTCTTCCTAATAGCTTTTCCATAATATAAACATCAAAAGGAAAGTCTGTGGGATTCTTATATTTTAGGAGAATTCTAGAGATGAATGAATTTTACTGACTAGAACAGAAATTAGGATATACTTATTACTGACTATTCAACTAACCTACAGCACATCCAGGTAGAAATAAACCAAGTTAATGGTAGACCTGTCCCTATGCTATCAGGTGAGACAACAGTTAACAGAATAATGGGATTTTGATGGCTTTTACACTACCTGCTCATCCAGAACCACGTGTACCTGAAAGGGTCTGCTAATTTTATCTGGAGACTGAAGAGTGCCCCACCTGTGCTTATAAGGAAATTGGATGCTGGGGGATCTGCTGCTCTTGCACTTGCCCTGCTGCAGCTGATAGAGGAAGGCAGGTCAGCTCAGCAGCCGTCACCATCCACCCAGCTTCACTATCTCCTCCAAGGCTCCTTGCCAACTCTGCCAGGCTCCTCCACCAACCAACATGGTCACTAGAAGAAGCAGTAAGTGCATGCTTGCCTTTTAGGAAAATCCAAATTTATAGAGGCTGAGCATGAAAGCATTCATCTACCTGCCACTTTGCGGCTGAGTGACTCTGTGTGAAGTTATATAAGTTTGTCTGTAAAATGGGGTACTACATGTATCTCCATCAGGGTTTTTGGAGTATTGAATGAGGTTATTTAAGACACGAACTAAACACGCAATAAATGTTACTTTTATAAGAAATATTTAGTGCACTTGCTGCAGTAGAAAAGAACTTAATAGGAATCTAGCCAAGAGATATGATTTATTTCCAGCAATACAAATTTCATCTAGTTTAAGCCAGCTTATCTGATGCTGATATCACCATAGATGTACACTTTCACTTAAAAACTTCAGATCAAACATTACAGTAATGTAAATGCAGAGGTATGCCTTATATTCAAAATCAAAGTTGTTCTGGCATGACAGAACAAATAAAATTCAAAGATTAACTGATGAATTAACATGCTAAATGGTGCAGACTTGGTAGACAGAAGAAAACATTTAGGAGAATATTAAGATAAACATACAGATAAAAACAGTTATAGTTTATTCATGGGAATAATTATTGTAGTGCTTTGCTTACTCCCCAAAACATGAAACTAAAAAAACAATATTTCTTTAGACAATTTCATAAACATTGAGTGATAACAGAGGCTATTAATTCCAGTTTGGGAGACAAGCCAGTATGTGATTAAAAGTATTAAAAATGTCAAGCATGTAAAGTTTACTCAGTTGTAAACTTTGATGGTGTGTTTAAATGATTTAGTACAGGGACATCTTGCAACTTTCACCAGACATTATCCAATTCCATTTTTTTTACTGTGGTAAAAACAAAGTTGCTGTATCTACGAAGAAACTCTGAAACATTTTTATAAGAGTATATGAATTTATTACAAAGCACACTCACTGTAAAAGTTTTTTAAAAGGTAATTCATTTGAATTACCTCATTTACTCATAATCAAACAAGAATTTGTTGAGCACTAGTACCAACTAATTCACTCTAACACACATAACTAGATACCACTGAATGCTACTAGCATACTGGATGCTGAATACACAGCGATGAGTAAGACTAGTTTCAACTCACATATAATCTCAAAGAGGAACAAACATGTGCAACAAAAGATAACGTCAAATTCTATCATGTCCAAAGGTCTATGGAAGAACAAAAAGGGGGTGATTAATTCCTTAGTGTAGTGTGGTTAGAAGAAGATGGTAGAGTCAGACAGACCGAAATTTGAATCATGGATCTTACCCTTATCAGTTTAGACTATTATCCCAACTCAGAAACCATTTGTATGTCTTCAAGTAATCACATCCTTTCTTTTAAGAAACAATCTCCTTTTACTCTTGGTCCATGACTTTGAGTTGGACTGGTCACCCGCTTCTATCCTCAAGGGTGGACAAAACAAGACTCAGGCCTGGCCAATCTTCTCAACCTTTCTAGTCAAAAGACCCACAGAGCCTCTTCTTACAGTGAACAATTGTTAACATTTTGCCATATTTGCTTAATTTTTGTTGAAATATTTTTAAACAGATAAATTGTACCACTGTATTTTTTCCCTAAAAATATTAGCACTTCTACAAAACTAGGTTCTACTTCTATTACATAACACATTAACCATTATCATACATAAAAATTGGCCACAATTACCTAAAAGCATAATATATTAACATTTTTCTGCACTTCCCAAAATCATTTTGTTGAGATCAGGATTTAACCAAAGACCACGTAGTTTGCGTTTGGATACTGTGTCTCTTAACTCTCTTTCCATCTAGAACATCTCCCCTCCCCCAACTTTTGTTTTTCTAGGATATTAATTTGTTGAGGCTGGGTTAGTTATCCTGTAGACTGTTTCATCTTCTGATTTTATCTGAATAAACACATTTATTACTGATTTTCATGATTTAGCTCCTGTCTCTACTTTCTGAACGTCACACAAACAAAACTAGATTAAAAGGTATTAGACGCAGCTTAACTGTATTTGGCCAGAAGACTTCACAGGTGATACCCTGCAATGACGACGCGTGTTTTTTCCCCACTGTCGGCAATGCCGGGATTTCTGACAGGGTTAAGCAGAGGCACCTAGCTCTCTCCACTGTGGAGCCACAGTTTCCTGTCTGTGAGCAGCAAGTCACTGTGTGAGGAAAATCTGGTTTTATGGGAACACCCAGGTCCAATCAACTTTCATGTGCTGATTTTAGTACCACTGCCTTCCTTCCTTGAGTCAGTCACTTCCTCAGTGTTGCAAACTCCCAAATGCTCAGGGATATTCGTTCTATAATGGTTAGTTACTATTCTTCTGCAAATAGGTGACTCCACCCACTGTGGCCTTTTCGGTTATCCAATATGGTTCCCACTAAAAAGTTAAGATATCTGCTTAATTCTTACCTTTAAATACCAGTTTTCAGTAGAAGTTACTTGTTTTAACAGTCACGCTGGTAGTCGGCAAGATTTTTCTTTGCATTTTTCTGTTTTACTTTCTGGCTCTTAACACATTTATTTTAAAAGACTGTTTTAAACAGTGTTTATCACTAAATAAACATAGCAGACACCGCTACTCACCGACGCGTCCCCTGTCCCTCGGCCTCCACGTCGGTGAGCGGCTCGCGTCTCCTCGGCGCCCCGGGGGGGGGAGTGGCGGGATCCCGCGAGACCGCAAGGTTACTAACGAGATGCCGCTGAGACGTCCCGCAAACGCGGTTCCTCGCGCTCTCTTCCCACCGCCAGAGCAGCTCGCCCTCTAGCTGGTGGAACTTCATCTCCTGGTCCCCGGCTGGGGACTGTGAGGATTAGACCCTATGCAACTTTCGAATTATATGTAGTAAGAGTGAGAACTCTTTTTTTTTTATTGCTTTGAAACGTTGATTTTTTAAAAAGTTTTATTCCAACATATCCTGACATTTATAGTAAGATATTGTACAATATCTTACAGAAGAGTTTTAAAATTATGACTTCAGAATTTGCCCATCACTAAAATAGCCAAATGCAATCTGGGAGTGTTTTCAAATACTCAGATATTCTGTGCTAAGCACTGAAAACTCACGTTAACTCTTTACATTTTATACTTTCTTCCATATGCTCTCACGTTAGGTATGTCCTTGTGACTTAAAATGTGCCAGCTCACTTGGTGGCAGAGGGTTGAAAATCCTTTGGATACATTTTACTTAAATAGATCAGAGTAGTCTATCTCCAGATTGAAGTCGTTGGCAGAGAGCTGGGAATAGCAGTCATAACAATTGTTTAACTGAGAAACGATTATCCATATGTGGCTACAGGGCTTGTGAGAAATCGAAAAGGCTAAAATGCTACCAGTGCCTCTATTCAGCTCCTAATCCTTTGGCAGCATGTTCATGTTTTTCAGCTTTCCAATTTTTTTTTTTCCTTCCGACTGAATCTCTCTATCGCACCCCGCGCTGTCACACCATATGCTGCTTTCTGCCCTTTCACACTTTCCAAGAACACTTGAAAAGCTAAAATCTATAGTCTAGACTGGGAAGTAAGAAATGCTCAAAAATAACTGTACCACAAAGGAGAGAGTGATAAATGCTGGAGGAGAGGAACAGATACAGTGCTAAAGCAGTAGGCAAAGAGGTTGTTTCCAGCCGTGAGATATGAGAGGAGATGGTTTTTCACACAGACCTTGAAAAGCAGAGAAGGTAGGGATATATGACCAGAGGGAAAGAGGTTTTCTATGCAGACCGAGGTCGGAACACGGGTCAGTGGGGGTTTGGTGCTATCTCATCAAGGAGTTATGTTAGAGAAGAGACTGTGGTTCCTTTCACCTCCCTGAAATGAAATGTCACCTCCTTCCCACGGTCTCTAGAATTCTCAACCCAAGCCCTACTTACAGATAATTTCTTTTTTATTTTATTTATTTGTTTATTTTTGGCAATGCAATTCTCTCTGCCTTTTTGGGGGGGGGACGGGGGAGGAGGTAATTGGGCTTATTTATTTTTAGAGCAGGTACTGGGGAAGGAACCCAGTACCTTGTGCATGCTAGGCGTGTGCTCCACCACTTGAGCTATACCCTCTCCACCCCCCGTCCCCCCAACTCCCCCCATATTTATGGATAATTTCTATTCATCATTAAGGTTACTACTTAAATATTACTTTTTCATGGAAACCTTTCTAACTTCTAACTGGTTTAGATCCTCTGTTTTTAATTGTTTATTGCACATGGGGCTTTTTCTTGGGTGGCACTTAATAAAAAAGCCATTGGTTTATTTTTTACCCTAGTCTCTCATCAGACTGCAAGGCCCATGAGAAAAACGACTGTGTTAGTCCAGATCAAACACCCCAGATGTAGCTGTTGATTAAATCAAGGCTAGATTTGAACCACATAGACCTATAACATTTACTTTATTGTAGGGGTTGGGAGCCAGGATAAATTAACAAAAAATATACTTTAAGTTCTCAAATGAGGAGGTTATTGAAGACAGCTGTGTTAGTTTTCAGTGGCTGCTGTAACAAAGTATATCAGATATGGAGGCTTAAAACAACACATTTATTTTGTAGTTCTGTAGATCAGAAATCTGACATGGGTCTCAAAAGCCTGAAATCAAGATGTAGGCAGGCTTGCATTCTTTTCTGGACGGTGTCGGGGAGAATTTATTTCCTTGTCTTTTCTGGCTGCTAGAGGCCATCTGCTCTCTTTGGCTCATGTTTCCTTGAGAATCTTCAGTTCTCAGTGACAGTGGATTGATTCCTTCTCATGCTATCATCTATTTCTTTTGAGTTCTTCCACTCTTAAATAGACTTGTCATGACATGGGACCCACCTGGATGATCCAGCACCCTCTCATTAAAGTCTGCTCATTAACAACATTGATTTCATCTGCAACCTCCATTGGCCTCTGCCAGGTAACCTAATATATTTACAAGTTCCAGGGATTAATACATAGGTTTCAGCAGGGCTGTTAGTCCACCTTCTACATTAGCTACTTGAATGTTGGCAAATACTGACAAAGTATTTTAGTCTGATGAAATTACTGATGAGATTTTCCTTGTGGCGATAACTAAATAAATAATCCTACTTACTCCTTAATACCAGAGCAAATAAAACCATGTCAACAGATAAAAGGTAGACTTCAGTAAAGAAGCTATGAACTGAAAACCACATAATGTGCACTGTTAATAAGAGCAGTACAAACCACGTGGGGGTTTTACTACTGTCTGCCCCCAAAGGATGTCATCTCTGGTCTGATCCTGCCTTTCATTCTAGCTGGGTTTATCTCACATTCTTTTATTTTGTCCCTTTCTTTTCTTAAAACTCACCACTCTTCTTTGGCTTGGCTACACTAATATCTAAACATTCATATCTTAACCCAAATAATACTTTTCTTCTATTTCTGTCCATGCCTTTTTCTTTTTCCTCATACCGCATTATAGGCATGAGACCAAATGCATGAGAGATGGTAACGGGACAACAGATTTTTAGAAATTTTACGTACGTTGAAACAACAGGATTTAGTGATTTTTACATAGGGGGCATAAATTCCTACCTTTCGACAGACCTCGGTTCTAATCTGTAAGAGGAAATAGAGGCACTGGGGTGCATCTGAGAAGAAGAGCTCAGCGTTGGACACACGTTCCATCCATAGTTGAATGTTGTGCCAGAAACCTGCCTATTTAATTGCAAGATACACTTGCTTGAACAAATACTGTACACATATTTTTGTTTTGTAGCACACTGTCTCTATGCCTAACAATATGAAAGATCTGTACATTTTGTGATATGACAAGCATTAGGGCTAAAGTTCCAGAAGCGACTCTGAATGATTCCGATAGCACAGTTCTTCTGATAGTATTAACAACAACACTGACAACAATAAGGCATTCTTCGAATATATTTTAATTCACCGCTTTTGTTGAGTGGCCTCCTGTTTGTCAGGACAACTTATTTGCTAAGCACTCAGTAAAACCTAAGAGTTCCTCCAGTTAAAAAAAACTCACCAGCTAGCAGGAAAAAAAAAAAAAGAGAGACTAGGATACAATTAACAGTTTGTATTCTATTATGATATGAGTGGTATAGTAATGCAAAGAGAAATTGGCAATTGTTGGAGTTACCCACCCTTTTACAAATTTCCCTGGGTAAGAAAACCTATCACCTATCAATGCTTCCTTTGGTGGAAACTATCTGGTGAGCCACAATGTTTCAGAATCTGAATTCACTACCATCTGCAAAGATTATTTCATTTACAGCTGAAATCCAGACCCTCTATTGAGGTCCACTTTCAGTCATCTTTTACGGACTTAGCATCTATACTGTTCTAAATGTATTTTTGTTAAGGACACATACATTAAATATGTACTACATACGAGGCACTGGGCATGGCACGGGGGAAGGGTGAAAAGGGTAGTCAGTGAGGGATAGGCTGGTCCCCGACCTTGAGAAACTCACACTACCAAGAGACAGAGAAAATGGAAATGTGGTAAAACAGTATATTTATCTGTTTTATGAATATACTTCTTTATTAGGGTGCACATAAGCACCATACATTAGCACTGCCCTTCTGATGTGATAAGGAATAAGCGTCTGGCCCACATCATGGCAGGAAACAGGGGCAAAGGGCTCTCTGAGCTGGTACCAAGTGCCCACTGAAGAAGTCTCCATTCACCAAAAAGAGGATGTCTCCTTGGATTCCATCCTTTCTGCTGTGCCTGCTGGTCAGGTCCCCATGATGTGCCCAGAATCCTTCATTTCAGCACCTGTTTTCCTTCTTTTCTTTGCCACTCTGGACTCCAATAAGACCTAGGTCAACTGCCCCACGTCTCATTCATCCAGGCCATCACCAGAATGCTGCAGCACATGTCTTTAATATGCTGCTGCCCTGCCACCCTCAAGGCAGTTGGGGTGAAAGATAACATTGTATTACTGAAAGCAAACAGTGGGGATACACTAGCAAATGACATTCCAACATTCACCTGACCAGCTCACAGAATATGTGCTTCCTCTTCAAGTAATACACAGCCCCCTAGAGACCAAAGAAAACCCCTCAGTCATTTAAACATGCATGGGATGATTCTGCACACCAGGCACAAGGGATATTGAGTGGCTGGTGTTCCTTCCATCATGCCCTGCACACAGGAGGAAGTTAGTGCCCAAAAGCTGGAACCAGATCGCTATCATGGCCCAGCCAGGTTTCTCCTGGCTCTTGCCTGCCTTTGAATGGTCACCACTCCGTTTTCATGTGTTCTGGGCACTAGTTCATTTTTCAAAAGGGAGGATAAGACCGCAGAGAGAGGATGGAAGGGGAAATAGGAAGGAGGACCTATTTTGTATTGAAAACAATACAAAAAAGTAAACACCAGATTTAATACTATACTATTTTATAACAATAGAAGGTAGCTGGAAATACTACACTCTAACACAGGCAATAGGATACACAGCCCAAGGGAGGGAGTCAGTGGGGAGAGTGTGACCGAGGCCCCTAGTTTAAACTTGTTAGATATCAAGTTTTGTTGCATTCTCAAAGATTCATGTTTGATGATGCCTGATGAAAGGCATTTTCTTCTCCACACTTTTTTAGCAATCTTCGGAGTAATAGAAAACAAATCACCTGTTTCTTTGGTAAGGGGCAGTCAAAATTAGGATCACTGTTAAAAACTCAGGTGTAGTTAAATGAAATGTCTCCCTCAGAAAAGAGTGGAGAACTCATTAAAACCTCTATTCTCATAATGTTTATAACTTTGCTGGTCTAATTTTGAGGAATGTGTTATATTTGAAACATTAAATTCTTAAAAACTATAAAAGTTAAATGATCATTTTCACTAAATAAATGTCTGCCTCTGAAATGGAAATAGACAATAAGTAAGTAACTAAGGAAGCTTGTCACGGGGTTAGAGATATGCAGTACATATCTAACTGCACATTTCATATACTACTGCAGTGATGTAGAGATAACTGGCATTATTAAATTGTGGTTAGGTATTCACCTTTAAGGAATAGCCTTACCTTGTTGATTTTCCTAAAAGCATCTTTCTGGCTTAACTTCACTTAGAATGACAATCTTCAGGTCCATCCATATTGCAGCAAATGTACTTCAATAAAATATATGTATATATATATAATAAAAATCATTTTTAATTTAAAAATAAACAAATAAATAATTTAAAAAATACCTTTGCCAAACAAAGCCTACTATCTCACAAAATAGCGATGTAAATCAATGGCTTGATTGAGAATACAGAATACGTTGAAAAGACCTTAAAATATTTGTGGGCAAATAAATAACTTTTGCAGATTTATCAGTGTGGTTTTACATTCACATGAAGGCTTACCAAGTTTACTTTATTAAAAATCTGGGTCAGATGGAAGCAACCTAAATGTCCATCAATAGATGAATGAATAAAGAAGATATGGTGTACACACACACACACACACACACACACTAGAATATCACTCAGCCATAAAAAGAATGAAATATTGCCATTTGCAGCAACATGGATGGACCTAGAGATTATCATACTAAGTGAAGTGAGTCAGGCAGAAAAAGACAAATATTATATAATATCACTTATACATGGAATCTAAAAAAAAAAAAACCAGAAAATCAGCTTATTTACAAAACAGAAACAGACTCACAGACAAAGAAAACAAACTTATGGTTACCAAAGGGGAAAGAGCAGGGGAAGGCTAAACTAGAAGTATGGGATTAATAGACACACAAACTTAACATAAAATAGATAATCACAAGGATTTATTGTATAGCACAGGGAACTATATTTAGTATCTTGTAATAACCTACAGTGGAAAAGAATCTACTAAAACGAACACAATATTGTAAATCAACTATTGTTAAATTAAAAAAAAATAATCTGGGTCAGAATGTTAGACTAATATGAAACCAAATAACTCAGATTCAAATTTTCTGATATTAACTCAAAATAAATTTTATTTAGCAAGTGGAAAATGACCTGAAAGTTTGACATCAGGAGAAATCATTTTCTAAAAACACAAGTCTAAGTGTACATTTGCTTGCTCCATTCTGCCACATTCATGGAGATGTTATTTAATTGATTTGAAGTATAAGCAAAAAGTTTTTCGCTCACAGAAAGCTTCCTTTAAATTCGAATGAACAAGATGTGTGCTCAACCTTTCTCCCCAACAAAGTTTGGAATAAGTTCCAGAGTGTTCCAGACAGACACAATAAACTCCTTGATTTTGAGGTCTTAGAGAAAATGTGACTTTGCCTCTGTATTAAAGACAGAGAACTGACCAGTTTCATGAACAGAAAATGCCCCTCTAAGATGGGAGGCTGGCTAGGTCTGAGGAAGTCTCCCAGAGGTTCCCAAAGCTCAGTGTCTTAGATATTGGTCCTGAAAAAAGCAGAGGCATGGGGAAAGGAATTCAACAGCTCCACTACATTTTCCACAGCTCCTATTCTTGTAATTGGGAGTGAGGAACAATATAGTAACAACCTTTGAATCAAGAATCAAAGACATTTCCAATATCACTTATTTGTGGAATCTAAAAAATAATACAAGTGAATGTATATGCAAAACAGAAACAGACTCGCAGTTGTAGGCAACAAACGGGTGGTTACCAAAAGGGAGAGGGAAAGGGGAGGGATGGGGTATGGGATTAACAGATGCAAACTAGTATGTACAAAATAGATAAAACAACGAGGAGACACTGTATAGCATAAGGAACTGTAGCCATTATCTTGTAATAACTTTTAATGGACTATAATCTGTAAAAACACCAAATCACTATGCTGTACACCTGAAACTAATATAAATTGTAAATCAACTATGTTTCCATTTAAAAAAAGAATCAAAGGCATTTCCTGTCCTCTATGTAATGAGTGCCAGAAACGAGACAACCAGGTGCACAGCAAAGTGATTCAGTCACACATATACACACATATATATATTTTCCTTTCAGATTCTTTTCGATTAGGTTATTATAAGAAATTGAATATAGTTCCCTGTGCTATACAGTAGGTCAAAACTAATACTGTAACTCAACTACACTTCAATAAAAAATTAAAAAAAAAAAAGAAAAAGACAACAGACAGCAGATGAACTGTCCCGGCAACACCTGGGAAGTGCAGACCAGGGTCCTGGGAGCCATGGTGGGGAAACCTGAAGTGTCTAGAATTACACAGAATTGACCAAGCTTTGGTTTCTGCTGTATAATAGAATCGTGGCACAGAATAGAAGTTAAGTTGTTATATTAAAGTAATAAAATTTCTATTTCTTGCACACTTGATTTAGTGGCCTGACATTTGAACCTGCTAAACAAAGGTTTAGGAATCAGTCGAGTTACTTCACATAATTGGTGGGTCCCCTGAAGAAAATACCCATGGAAATAAAGACAATGAAATCTCACAGGATTCCGGGCCCTGCAATATACCATTTCCAATTCAAATTTATAGTAAAAACAATCCAGTTGGCTTGATTAATCACCATTATACCTGATTGAACAGATTTTATGGTACTCACCAGCCATGACCCCATGGGTCAAATATAACATGAAGGTGTGGGTTATTTCCCCTTTAAAAGACTTTCATAGCCATACCTCTGCCATAGGACTTACTGTAATATTTACAATGTGTTGCTTACCTGCTTGTATTCTTACTAGGCTAGTGTTTTGCAAACATATTTGACTATGCACTCCTGTGAGAAAAAGATTTTGAACATGCAGTCTGCAATTTGGTATATTTATTTATACATAATAAATGTACTGTGCTAACACCATATGTACTTTCTAGGACACACTAACTCAGTAGAATTTAAAATTGTTGGAAAATTGAAATACAAAAACCACAACTGATGTTAGTAATAAGTTCTAGTATTAAACATAAGAGTGGTAACATTAGTAGCATTAGGAAGGAAATAGTAGGAGTTATTGTACCAACAGTGGGAACAGTGATAACAGGGGTAGTAGCAAGAGTGGTCACAGCAAACATCGACTGAGTGCTTTATTCCAGGCACCAGGTTAAGTGTTTTACATATAATTTTTATTTTAACTTTTATCGCCCTTTCCTGATATGTATATTAAATATGTGCCCATTGTACAAGTAGAGAGGCAAAGTCTTAATGGGACTATTCAAGTTAATTAAAGTCACACAAATAGTCAAAGGCTTGCCAGATGCCAAGCCTGATCTAGCTTTGTTCTCAGCCAGATGTCTTAACTGTCACCTTACTCTGTCTCATGTTGGTACCTTGGAGCTTTTGCCATTTACTGGTTAGGGAAAAAGTCTCAAAACATGTTTGGTGGTAGGGAAGGGGTTCTAATAGTCAGCAGGGCTTGGACATTAGTTATTACTTCAAAGACCAAACTGGCCTGAATGTAGGAAACAAATCTGGAAAATCTACAACTAGACGGGACAGGGAAAGCAGGGACTAATATTTCTAGTGAGTATTTTTTTTAATCAGTCCTAAGATAGCCTTTCACATATTTGACCCTTGTCTCCCTTCAAAATAAGAATATCATTAATTTCTTTGATCATTTCAGGGACACAAAACAAATTTCACTATATTACTAACCAAAGTAAAAATAATGTTGCACTATTAACTAATAGCTACTTCAATTGATTCTGCTATTACTATTAATTTCCTTGCATAATGCAGGTGAAAATAACTATCCATTTGTCCACACCTGGAAAAACATGCTGTTTAAAATTAACTGTGGAGTTGCAAATGCTCATTTAAGTTTTTCCCAGCTCGGTTTAACATCACTTCCTCCAAAATGCCTCTTCTGCCTATTTTTCACTTGTCAGCTGTGTTACTTGTCCCTGACTACAGGCTCCTCGTACTCACTTAATCGTAACATCTGAGACACTAAACTCAAGTCACTCTTCTCATTGCTCCGAGCTCTAAAGACAGAGATTGGTTTGCATTGTTCCTAGGATCCAGCATGGCGCCTGCCTTGAGCATTCCCTAGATTCAGTATTGTCGAGTGAAGTGACGGAGTGAAGTGAGAATACATAAAATCAGTTAGAAGAGAGAAAAGAAGAAAAAAGATGACAATTATAAAATTTTACCAGGCACAAAATCATAAAGATCTGAGCTAAATCATTGGCAGTAAGAAAGAGGGAAAAGAGTGACATCAAATGCTCATTCTAAGTAACAGTGAACTTGACTTAGTGATCAAATAGCTATAAGAAGCTAGAAGAAGATGGAGCATAACAAAAACTATGTTTATTTTTTGGGCAACTCGGATGTCAATAAGAGGAAAGTTAAAGATACCTGCTTTCGAAAGTGGAATGGATTCATTTTCAGGCATGTTCCTATTGAGCCTATGGGCCAAGTTTTAGTGAATCAAGTTCAGATTTCAAAGCCACTGGAACTACAAAACAACTTTATACAGTGCTAAAGTGTTCTCTTAACATAAAAGATATTTAAGTTAAACATCAACCACTTGTTTTCTGACAGTTTGAAATGGCCCTCTCTCTCAGTAAAGATTACCTGGCATGTCTGGAATTCCTTCAGGAAACCGTCTGAATGTGGAAGTGCAAAGTTGACACTTCGGGAGACCGTGAATGGGGCACCAGGGACATCTGTGCTTTGGACCTGTGAGGATCAGCAGAGATTTACTTAAAATGCGGGGACAGTTTCAAGAGCTGCAACATAGGGAAAGTCAAAAACAAACAAAACAAAACAGATTCTACTAAGTGACCATATTCTGCAATTCTCTCTCCAGAAATGATGTGTTTGGAAGGTACAAGGTGCAATAAGAGTTTGGAAGGTAGATCTCCCCTTGAACTGAGATACTTGTGTAGATATGGATGAATTTGGAAAAAAAGTAAAGACTTCTAGATTTTCTGGGTATAATCTGACACATAGATATCCAAAACTGTATTAATATAAAATGTTTAAAAAAATATGATGGTATTTCCACCCAAGTATGTGAAGAAGAAAAATGGGTAACTTCTATAAGGTGAAGAAAGAATTTTAGAATAATGAGAAGCATTTTTACTTAAATGCAAATCAACCAAAACAAACACATAAGGGAGCAATTCTTTTCCATTTAATATAAAAAAATCTGCATTGAATGTATTGTGAAAAAGTATTTTTATGACTTTAATTGCCTAATTTACAGAAAAAAGGAAGATCAATAAGAAAATTGATAGTGATTTTGGCCATTTAAATTTTACTTTTTGGGTATATTTATGAAAGAGTAGCACAAAAGTAGTTCTTTGTAGCACTGTACAATTTTGAGAGATGAAAAGATTAGCGTTCCTGGAGAGATTTCATTCATACAGCAAATATTTAATGATCTCCTACCAGGTGCCAGGTGTAGTGGAATTGCTGTTCATTCTCCGGTGAACAAAGCAGAAGTGATTCTTCATTTATTGGAGCTTCAGTCTAGTTGAAGTGATTGCAAGTTTTCACATGTATTGTTTCATTCCTTCCTCAAATCAGTTGCATGAGGTAAGAAAGTACCATCCATAATTTATTTTCCAACAAACTTTGGCAGAGTAGTGAAAGTCACATGGCTACTTAGTGAGAAAGACAGGGAGGGAATTAGATATTAAACTGAATGTGATACTTACTGGAAGTTGATTGTATGTTGCTAACATTACAAAGAGCGAGAATATAGCCTCATTTTCTCCAAATCAGTAGTTCCTTTCATTGTTTCTGTTTAGGCTAGTCTGGCAAGTTGTTCAGGAAAATGACTGTAGGAACCCTGGTCAGAAGTTTCAGCCCCATTAGGAGTCACTGTCTGTTAATTTCCAGCCTGCCTTGTGAGGCCAGAGCCTGCATTCAGGAGCTCATTCTTCTGGTGCCAGCACTGAAAAAATGTTTTTTCCCTCATCGTGGGACTGGTGGAGGACATCAACCAGACAAGAAGGCAACACAGTGCATAACATGGGCCAAAGGTAAAGAGACCAGCTATGCTGTGAGAGAAAATATCTCTTGAAAAAAGCAGAAAGAAAGGTTGGGGACATACATTTTAAGAAAAAAACACTCGTGAAAAATCTCCACCTCCAACACCAATGCCAGGCCAAGTTCTTAACCACATGTGTGTCCTTTGGAGACATGTAGATATTTATTGATTGGAAGGTAAATGCCAAATTATTACTGCACTACCTATTTAGTGAGTAGCTATTTTAAATTAAGGTTATTTCACTCGGGGAATGATAATAGAAAGTCACTGAAGAGTCAAAGGATTATTTTTCTGGACTAATAACTCAGTAGGTTATTATTAACTTTTATAGCACATGCAACAATATCTGACATATGGAAACCACTTGATAAATATTTGCTGAGTAAACAAATAGAGCTGACCTCAGCACATATACATGCATGGTAGCTAGTACTGAACATGTGTGGAAATCCAACCAAAAGGATAAACATGGTACCTAAGAAGTAATAGAAGATACTAAGTTAATCCTTTCAATTGGATTTCCACACAGAATCAGCATTTGTTTTCTTATTTTAGTGAAATATTTTAATTACAGTATATTTTTCATATCATGTGATCAATATTTATTGGTTCAACTGAATTGAAATTTAAATATAAGATGGTAGCAACTATTGCATATGCACGAATTAAACAAACTTCATGTATTTTCTCTGGCTTTTGGAAGTAGAAGTTTATATGGAAATGCCTTCTTCTGCATGTCATTTATTTTTCCAGAGGAAAATAGAGAATCATAGAGAAAGATAAGAAAAGGAAGGGGATTAGTATTGATCCACCACCCCAGTTTTGGGGACTAGCCCTTACATTCTCACCTGGTTATAACACGGAAGGAAAGGTTTTTTTCCAAAGGCAAGAAAATGGACTACAGCAGTGCTGACATGTTGTAACAATAATAGTTGAATTTAATACAGGGAAAACAGAGTCAACTTCTTTTCACAAGCATGTAATCTATGTAGACAAGTCAGACAATTTGCAAGAAATATTTGTTTTCCAAAAGCTTCTCTTGAAACAGTGTAGATACAGCCTAAATTGCCTGGGTGTCAGGCTGCCAATTCTCTGGTTTTATGATGAGATCCACGTCAGGAAGATGAAAAGGCACTCTCTCAGTACCTTGTGTGTCAATATATGAGCAAACTGACATTCAACTCCGAGGCCTTAAGAAAGCAAGCTTCAATTTTTTCTTTCTTTACTGAGCAGATTATCAGAGAAGCAGTGATTCATAACTCTACGGATTATCACATTCACAACACGTTAAACTAAATGGCAGCCAGTGCAGCCAATTTGGGAATCAGGATAAAAGACTAAAGGGCACTTTTTTTTTTTACACTTTACATTTAATCTGAAATATTTAAGAACCATTTTTAAAAGATTTTCATAAAAAAGGTATTCAGTGGTAATGTAATATATAAAATGGAAATGAAGATATTATAAGTGTATTGTAGAAATAAATATACTTTTTCTGTATGATTTTTTTGTTAGGTAAGCCAAAATTACATTGGTCATATATATAATTATATGTTATGTATTGTTATATATAATGTATTGTATATATTATAAATATAATTATTATATATATTTAGCACAGTTACATATATACATACGTATGTATATGACCTTACAGAAACTTGTGTGTGTATAGACAGACAGGTTGATAGCTAGATATTGGTGCAGATACAGATCCCTATAGAAATAATTCTAATTCCTTTCGGCATAAAACTTCTCAGCTGAAAACTTTTACGAGATACTTTTCCCATGGAATCTTAACTTCTTCTGGAGAGTTTATTTGGTTGCTTCAGGACTGGGGACTAGTAAAGGAGGCTGGTTGGCTTTACAAACAGGAAGCATTAGAGACCAGAAGACAAGAGAGGGGTGAGGTCAGGGACTGTGTTTCTCTGGTTCCCTCCTACTGGATGATCATGGGTGCTGGATCCCTCAGCCAAAATCCAAACTCTCGCAGGTGGCCTTCTCATGTCTCTGGTGACCACACCCCCACCTCGTCCCTTCACACTTAGTGCTGTGCCTAAGCCTGGGGCCCATTATCCTTCATTGGTTTCCTTAAAGTCAGCCTGTGGCTTTGTAAATAAGCCTGTAATAAACTCACCTTAAATTCTCCAGTTTGGGTGTCCCATCTTTTCCTGCCAGGAGCCTACCTGATGCCCAAGGGCAGTATTAGCCCTTCTCTGGTGTGAAAACACTGGACTACCGAATGTGTGCTTTCCCACAATGGGGACGGTGTGTATAAATCAGTTTAACAAATACAGAATAAAGGGTAATGGAAGCTTTTCAATGAATAAATTTAGCTTCTCTCACAGGCATGATTGATGTTCCCTGAATGAGAGAGACACATTTATTGAATGAGGGAAATGGTATGAATTATTATAAATTACATATGAATTAAAATATCTTTTGTCAAAAGGAAGCCTGAAAATGTAGTTATATTTCTGAGTAGCTAAAAGTTCTTTGAATATGCAGGATGGGTGCTGAACATTGAGGATGAAACAACCCTTGTCCTGGTGCGGAGGTGTTTAGAAAGTCCAAGTTCTTCAATGCTTATGGGTGGTTAGTGAAGGTGACAAGTTCCAATTTGGGTTTGGAGGGCAATAATACTGAGATAGGTTTAGGCCAATGAGTAAAGGGATTTCTGAGATTCAAGTCTTATTTAAAATTTCTCTTTAATTACAGGCTGGATTACATACCCCATGGCTTGCCTCTGGTGTGTACTTGGGCTTCTTGAGAAGAATAATGTCTCTCAAGATGTTGTAAGTCAGAATTCAAATAATTAACTTCTCCTAGCTACTCCAGGGATCACAACTCTTGAAGATACCACAATTACAACAAGTAGCATGTGTTCTTTACTAGTGAAAGCTACACATTAGGTCTTTCCCTACACTCTGGGAGACAGTAGTGAAGAAAGCAGAAACAGCTCTGCCCTTACATAGCATGTAGTCCTTACACAGCATGAAGACATTCAAGTAAATAGTAAATTAAATTACAATGGTATAAACACCATGGTAGGGATAAGAAATGGTATTTTAAAAGCACATAGGAAGGTTACAAACTTGGGAAGGCTTCTAAGAAAATGTGGTGCTTAAGCTGACACTTAAAGTATAAAAATTAGACGAAATAGCTTTGGGAGTGAGAGGTGGGGAAAGGGAGAGGAATGTTTCAACTAGAGGGAAGATTATGCTCAAGGCTAAGAGATAAGAGGCTTAGGGTAAAGAAACAAAGAATTGTTTAGTATGGTTTACATTTAGAATGGTTCAGGGAAATGCACATTAAAATGCTGGTAGAGAGATAAACAAGAGTAAAGTTATGACTGGAAGAAAATCTAAAATTTATCCTCCACAGGGACGGCTCTGGGTTTTATTCTATGTAGCTTGTGCACAGAATGACCTACCCTGCTTCAATTTTACAAGCTACTTTTGACTGCTGAGTGGAGAATAGAACTTAGGGGCAACAGTGGGAGGAGGCTGCTGAGGGAATCAGAGCCAGCCAAAGCGCAGGCCGAGACCTGCTGTAGAGAAGCGGTTAAGACAGTGGACAAGACTTGATGATGGACTGAATGTCACATATGAAGGCAGGAGTAAAATCAAGGCTGGCTCCTATGTTTTCACTTAAAGAACTAAGTAAACTGAGGTAATATTGAAAAAAAATAAAAAAAAATAAAATTTATCTTGAAAGCAGTAATACGTGGGAGTGATAAAATCAGCACTTTAGAAAGATCAGTATTTCCAGTTTAGAGAATAAGCTGGAAGCAGACAAGAGTGAAAGCAGACTGAAGAGCTGGGAGGCACCTGGGATAACACTACTGAGACAATGCAGCGGTATTAGATTTTTATAACTGAGCCAAGCGAAGATGAGAAGCTGTACAAAATTATGAAATATCCCCAACTAAAGCTTTCCAGCCTGCTTCTCCTTATAGATCCCCAACATACAAAATACTGACTTAGCAGATGTATTTAGGAATTGTGGTCGACTAGGCAAAAGAATTTCCTTCTAACACAATTCCGCCTTTCTATATAAAACCATAAATCTTTCACTAGCAGATACTTAGTTTGGAATGCCACAATTAACATTTTTTAAAGCTAACTGTTGGTTCTTGTGCTTTTATCCCATTCCTTTTTTTTTTATCTCAAATATTGACTGGAATTGAAATGAGATTTTATAGTTACTTACAGCTATAGTTTTCCCATGTCTGCCTGTAGCTTCAATACTATCTTTAGATCATTGTAATGGAGAATCTTCATGTGTTTTTAACAAACTATAAAATTTAAAGTTAATAGAACAAACACCATCATCCTAACACTACATGGTAGCTTAAATATTAGTTATGGCTTGAAAAAGAAAAATTAGAATTATCAGTTAAACAGAAACTAAAAATTTACTTGAGCTATTTCTTTATCCTTATAATTCCTACTTCTGAAAAAAAAAACCTTGCATCCAAAAAATATAAAATATTGCCTGTATTTATTGTGTATATAGTCATATACAGAACCAATGTTGATAGTAAATTTTCTCATGATTATGAAAAAGACAAGTATGGCTTGAAAATTTCCATATATTCTTTAAGATTAAATTGCCATTACATCAAAGTCAAAATCACAATAAAAATGTGTCTTTATATATCTTACTTACAGGAAATTGCAATTCCAAGAGTCCATCTTTCTCTATACTTGCAATCAAATAAATTGAAAGGCACTATTATACCAAAGAAAATTCATTTATTTACAAAAAAAACTAAGCAACATAATTTATAGCTGTAAATATAATGGCCAACAATTTATATATAATTCAAATTAACCGAATCTACTATACTCTTTCAGGGACTGGGGAGAATGTTCAAGGAAAAGAGGAAGAAGTCAGGGTCGTTTGTACTTATTTTCTATAGTCAGTAGACAGTAGCAACTTATAATTTGAAGCTTACAGTCGTTAACATTTAAAAATATTTTGAAATGCAACAGAAACCATGATGCAGGAGACAGCCTACTACTCGAATAATGACATAGGAGGTAAGTTTCATTTTCCACTTTAGAATAAACTACTCCCACACATATTTTCAAAGCAAATTTTTTAAAGAAATTATCTTATTCATTCATTTGCTTTTGTTCACAACTTAGTAGACCGGTAATGAATGAAAATTCCATTGAACTATATTTAAAATTAAATAATTTTTTACTTTTCTTTTTTATATTTGATTTCATTTAATTTTCTTACATATTAATCATTATTTCTCTTTCATTCAACTTATCTCCTCTTTCTTCCTACTAAATAAATTGACTTTTCTTTAATGAGTATAGACTCATCTGCCATTTCCTAACTGTACTTTTAAGCACATCCTTGGAATACTTTTAAGTCGATTTTTGTATGTTCATGAACAATAATGTAAATCCTCTGTCCTTAAATGTGAGGTCGATGGGCTAAAACAAATTAATAACCAAACAAGCAACTGTGCAGTATTTATTTGGTGGTTACTCCATGCTTTCCACTATACTTGGATCCTCAGGAAATGTACAGTAAAAACACACACATATGAGAAATATAATCTCTGTCTTGGAGGGATTTTAAAATCTGTATGTGCAAACAAGACTAACTGGAAAAGAATTTGTAAGCTTGTTTGTAACTGGCCCATTGTATTGCAGCTATCATTTTTAAGGATAAAAGTCATCATTCGCCTTTAAGAACTTACCTGAGAAAAGTAGAGCAATAATTTAAAATGAATCTGCTTATTTGTGAATGTGTCCTGGTAAGAGAATTTACCTGACATAGGAAAAAAAAAAAAGACGATGAAATGTCTTTAACTTCCATGACCAAATTTAAAATTTGCTCCTTAGAATTCTCCCAACTTTAATTCAAGTTTCCACAAAGTTTCAGGCTCCTGGGATTTCAGTTTCATGTGGCGTCTGATGCTATGTTTCTCTTTTTCCTTGAACATAGTTGAAATAGGTTGGCGTTAAAATAACACACACACAAAAATACCCCTCAAAAATAAAAATCAAATATTCAAAAATACTAAGGGAAAATAGAAGATTAAAATGTGCAAATCTAAAACAGTGTGAGATCATTCCAGACCAGTTGCTCCTAAAGAGAATTTGTCTGTAGTGTACTGTCTTAACCATCTTCTTCATATTCTGTATATTTGGAGGAAACAAAAATGAAACTAGAAACTTTAGAAGTACAAGATCAGAGAAGTCCTCTCTGCTCTGTTTTGAAGGTTCAACTCTTCTCTGTATTGAATTGGGATCCAGTGAAGTTTTAGGACTTAGGAACAGCATTAAATTTTTGTATAGTGCAAAAAAATCACTCTGGAATCATATATATCCTCTATATTCTCGTGGACAATCCTGCCCCCACATTTGGCTTCTATAATTTCAAAGAAAATTGCTCTCCCACTGCTTGTGCTCTAGGACGATGCATCCTTGTAGCTATCTATTTGAGAAAGGAATGAATCCCAGAGACCCAATATATTTAAAATTGGGCTTAAGAGCTCCTCTCTTATGTTGATCAACTTGTGTACTATTTCTTTTGTACTTTATTTTGATCAGCATTACCTTTCTCCATCCACACTCTCCAAACCAGAATATTGGAGAGTACATTGACACTTCCTCTTTAACCCACTGTCATTCTCTATCTCTCTGCACGTTCAATCTTTATCACATTTTTCTAAGTCCATCTGCGCCGTATCAACTCAGTACACATGTCCCCTCAAGCTGAATAGAACTGCTTTACATCAGGTTCCTGAGAGACCTCATTAGAATTTTGTAATGTTTTTCCACCAAAAGTTTTACTCTAAATTCATCTTCCTTAATATTGTCTTTTTCTGCTTCCAGAGCGATTTTTCCCCTTCTCAACAAAAATTTAGTACTAAGTGTTAAAAATCTTCATTGGATCCCAATTTAATGCAGAGAAGAGCTGACCCTCCATAGCATAGCATACACGGATTTCCCTGATCATGTACTTCTCAAGTTCTCAGTTTCATTTCTTTAACCTTTCCTCCAAATGTACCTTGGGCTTCAGGGTTTCTAAACAACTCTACTTAATCTAGCATACCCGCTTTTGTCCATATTATGTCTATGTGCTACTGGTCTGCCTGAAATTGTCTCTTTGCTGTCCTTTTCCATCACTGTCTACCTTTTGGACTCATTCATCCTTCAAGAATCAATTAAAATTTTTTTCATCTTAGAATCAGCCTCCTCTAACTTCTTCTTCCATGCTTCGTTAGCACTCTTGACAGACTTTATTATTTCATTTATCACAAAACAAGATTTGTGATTTGAAATATCACTATGGCTACTTTATAAAGAACAGATTAGAAAAAATGACCAGATGTGGAAAGTGCACTTAGCAGCCTACTGCACTGATTAGGCCAAAAGAAAGATGGTGTTACTTTGGACTAAGATGTTAGCAATGGGATGGGGGAAGAATGATTGAATCCAGGAAATATTTAGTAGGTAAAATTAACATGACATTGTCATACACTGGCCTATGGGAAATGAAGGTGAAAGAATTGTTAGGGATGACAATCACATTAATGGCATGAAAAAACTATCAGCTGGGGTGCAAACCATTGAGACAGGTGCCACAAAGTTTGGAAACTGTCTAGTTTGATATGCTGAGTTATAGGTGAATACAAATAATTGAAAGTTTTAAAGCAGGTTTTTAAGTAGGCAAAAAGTTGTTGCTTCAGAAATGCTAATAATGTAAACAAAAATTCACTTAAATCTACTAAATTATCAGACACTCATTACCTAGAAATCTCAACCACTATACATGTATTTGTTTACTGGCACATTTTTAATGGGCATCTAGTTCTAATGTAATGAAACCAGTACCTACATATGCTATTTAAGTCTTTTCTAAATATTTATTTGGGATTTATGAAGATACATCCATAGTTTACTAAAAGTCTATTATTATAATTTATAACAAATATAGTAATAAAAATCTATACAGTAAGATAACAAATAATCCCCTATGACAATAATCTTTTAACAAAATATTTCAATTGATAACATTACTAAAATATCCTGCAACTGAATTAAAATATTCCCCCAATCAAAACTAAAGGAAGAAATAAAAGAACTGCATTTTTTTCTGAGCCTAAATGTAGTTGCCACTCGTATTAGCATTGAGTCTAAAGAAGAATACATCTGAGATAGAGAAAAACAGCCCCTGACATCCATGAGCTGGCCTGGTACAACCAGCTATGACTTGATGTAGCTACGAGCTAGCCTGAAACTACAGCTATACCCTGATGTTCTCCTATTAAACATGGACAAGTTCATAGACCATCAATAGTAGAGGCCTCTGATTGTTCAAGACAAAAATAAGACCACTCCTTACTCACATATAAACAAAGACAAAACATGAACATTTCTAATCCACAAAAATAACCAAACATTCCCCTTTTCTGACCAATATGAGTAACTCAACTTCTTTACCAACT
Source organism: Vicugna pacos (assembly GCF_048564905.1). Classification (NCBI taxonomy): domain Eukaryota; kingdom Metazoa; phylum Chordata; class Mammalia; order Artiodactyla; family Camelidae; genus Vicugna; species Vicugna pacos. Next base: position 18,443,461 of record NC_133011.1, read on the forward strand.
ATGGCTAAACTCCAGTGTAGCATTTCCTCCTCCTTAAGATTAAAATGTTCAATCATAGAATTACTCCTGCTTCCAAACTGGAGAAAAACCTCGCTTCTGTAAATTCACCAATATCACCCAACATAAGTGCAAATACTCTAACACTCTCTTACTGAGACACACCGTGGGGAACCACGGGGAGCCTTCTCACTCTCCTTCACGGGGACAAGTAATAAAGCCAAATGTGTTCAAACATACGTATGTTCCTGGTGGTCTTCTGCTGAAGGACACTGAATCTAACACATTTAAAATCAAATAAAGGCAAAACAGTTGTGTTGTATCAGATGAGAAGAATATAATCAATATTAAAACGTATTTCACTACAAAGAAAGAAAAAAATTACTAAATTTTATTTCATCAAAGAATTGATGTTGGTTAGTTACTGATACATTTTATACACTAGATATAGAAATTGCTAAAATCAAGGGAGGTGTATGGAGAGCACTGATGAAGTACTCATTTCAGGGTCACTGTCATCTCATTGTTGTGAGATTTCTAAAAAGCTTCTCTCTTAAGGTTGATACCCATGTATACCTGATGTATAACACATCAGTTTCATCTAGTGTCCCAAACTACCTAGAAATTTTAATTTTCTCACATCAAAACTTTTGTATATGATCTTAAAAGATTATTCTCTTAGTTGATCAAATTTGAGTAAGAAATTCTTTTAAAACAGTTATATTGTGAAATTATGGAAAAGGGTAAACAACAAATGAATAGGACTGATTCACAGGACTTAACAAGTATGGATGAGAACAGGGTCAAAGGGGAATTTTTTTTTCTTTATATTATTTTATTCTTTCTAATGTTTGAAACATAAAAATGCATTAAAAATGGAAAAACAAATAATTACAATCAGTTCTGCTCTAATATGACCATATGTATTACTAAAAATTAACCTGTAGGGCAAAATCATGTAATAAAAAGCCAAAATATCTGTAAGGAAAATAGGGTTGGGGCAAAACACACACATTTTGTTAGTGAAACATAAAATAAATCTAACAAAAATGATAGTGGAGTTATATGCATGGTTAAAAATGCACATGTACTACAATAAATATAGTATTTACCTTAAACAAGACTGGAAGTGTGTTTTCAGAAGTGTATGTTGGAAAGATTGTAGTTTATGTGTTATTGTGTGTGGGGGAGGAAGGAGAATTATGTGAAATCTGATAAACAGCTGTGATAACAGATGTAGATGGAAGTGCCTCGTGACACAGAGTGACCCAATGTAGCCGGCAGGGTGTTTGCAGGTGTGTGTGGTGTATTCCCATGCAGTACAGGTTCAGGGTGCTGAGGTTAACTGTGTTCAGGCTTGTCTGTGGTTGGGAGGAGTCCTGAGTAAGCAAATGTGAAATTTTGCAACACTCAACTTGTTTCCTGATATATCAATCATGTTGGAACAGATTTGCATTTTCAAAACAATCTTATAGAAGAACTATTAATTTTTCCGGTAAAATTTTTTACATATTAAACTTACATTATGAATAAATTTAGTTTACTGTTTCTTTTTAAATATTATTTCAATGCTTTAAAAATATTTTAACTGAAGTATAGTTGACTTACAATGTTGCATTAATTTCTGGTGTACAGCATAGTGATTCATTGTATGTATGTATACATACAATGTATGTATGTATGTATGTATGTATGTATACATACATATTCTTTTTCAGATTCTTTTTCATTATAGGCCATTACAAGGTATTGAACATAGTTCCTGTGCTATCCAATAGGACCTTGTTGTTTATCTATTTTATATATAGTAGTTAGTATTTGCAAATCCTGAACTCCCAATTTATCCCTCCACAACTCCTTTCCCCCTTTGGTAACTGTAAGTTTGTTTTCTGTCTGTGAGTTTGTCTCTGTTCTGTAAATAAGTTTATTGGTCCTTATTTACTTTATTGCTTCTTAAAGCAGCTTAGTTAACATTAACTTTTCCACACTTTGTACAGATGACACATAACTTTTATTTTTGTTCTTGAAATACTTTCATACATCTTTGTCGTCTGTACAATGCCAATCATGTCCTAAGAGTTAGAAGTGAAATTGTAATTTTAAACAATAAGGTATTGTTGGAGCCTGTTAGTACAGGGGTGGAGGGACATATGAACAACTAAAATGTCCTTTAAATAAAGAAACCACTTATTAAATTACCAGGCAAATAATACGGTTTCTGCTTCTTTACAGTGCTAAGGAATATTTTAAAGTGTCACTTAATAATGATGCCTTGCACTTAGTTACATGGCACTATTCAAAGTAAAAGTACTTTAAATACATCTCAGTAACAGAAAATGAAATGTAAAAAAAATTAGGTTAGATAAGGTAATTGCTTTAAGGAAAAAGAGATTTATTAACCTCATAGGCTCAAAGGAATAATAATAATACAAAAAATAATTTCTGGTCAGGTAATTTTTAAGGTTTTTAACATTTCTTAAAATGTTCTATAAAGTAAAACGTATACTGTTACAGTTATTTGGAGAAGTATTTATTTCCTAAAATATAGAGAATAAACATAAAAACACTAGCTTAGGTTCTTTTCAGTATTTTAGTTACATTTTTTAGAGGAAGTTTAGTTTTCAAGGGAAAAGATAACCTGTTTTTTCAATCTTCTTATTCTGGGAGCTTTTGGTGGAATTCAAATAGCAAAAAGATAGTGAAAATATATAGATATTTGACAAAAGTCATCTATTATTCAATGGATGTTTAAATTTTTCTCACTTCTTTAACTCATTTAAACAATTTGCTATATGTAAGACATTATCCCTTTTAATTCTTAGAATTTTTTTTTATATGACACAGTTGATGTGAGTGAGTCTCCTAACCTTAGACTCTTCAAGTATTACTTCTGGGTCTGAATCTTCTACGAAAAGTTATCGTCAAAGTAAAATCTGATTTTCAACTTTCAAACAATTTTTCTTAACTATTACTTTTGTAATGTAATTAACATATATGCACTCCTGGAAAAAAGTCAAACAACAAGATTGTAATTATTCATAGTCCTGATAATCATAACTATTTATATTTTATTTCTTTGCTTCAGGACATTTGTGTTTGTATGTGGAAGAAAAAGAAAAGTGGAAAGAGAAAAAGTGAGTGACAGAGAGAGTAAGAGTGGTTTTTGTTTTAAAATTTGAAGTCTTCTTCATGTTATTAACCTTGAATATGATTTTTAATACTTAGTTATAAATGTATGGTCATTTCTAATACAATCCATGATCAATGAATATTTACACTGCTTACATATTGGTAACTAGTGATACCTTTTTTACCATATACAAATTTTGCATGAAAAGCCATGTCAAACACCTCTCTTTGATTATTTCTTTTGGATAACCTATTGAATAGAATTACTAGGCAAAAAAAAAAAAAAAAACTGATTTACCTTACCCAATAAGTAGCATATCTTTAGATATAAATTTGACCTTTGTCTTATCTAGTCTAACTGACTTCTGTTGAAATTGTCAGTGCCTTTTCCTTCAGTTAAATTGCAAAGACACTTTATAGATAAATCTTCAATAGATTCCTAAGAAAACACATACAGATGAAATTAAAAAGTAAGTCATAAATTCCTCTTTGATATAATCAATAGCCTATGATCATTTTGTGAAGACATGTCCAAGTTTTCCATAATATTAATTTAACTAATATGCATATTAAACTAATATGCAGTTTTCAAATTAAGTCCATAAAATTCTGAGTATTCTGAAGAGTACACATTGATGTCACATTATGCAAATTACTTCTATACTTCTTAATCATTAGACTAAAAAAGAAAGTAGTATCTTATTCAGTAGACTAAAATTTGTCAAAGATTCACTTATAATTCCATAAAAGTCAATTTTAAATAACAGAAAGTAATGAAAGAGTAAAAATATACAGAGATGAACACAGTTACCACATAGAATTATTGTGTAATATCTTCCAGATATATTTTAAGAATTTTAATAGCTTGACAAGACTTTGTTAAAGATAAGATTTATGTTTCTTATACTTTTATTCATCCAGTAGCCATTATGCCTTATAGAGTAGTAACACATTTAATGTTAGAAAATATTCATTGTGTTAATAAATTAATGACATTTTGCTATTTATACTCACTCCTTTCCATTGGGGATTTCTTCTCAGAGCCATTGACTTTGTGTTGTTATGTCAAAGTGCAAATTAAGCACTCAATTTTCATTGCCAATAGCTCAAGAGAACAAGAATTATTTTCTTCCCTGTCCCATCATTTTGCTGTAAATCCCAGCCTCTAAAGCAGGGTTACCTGGGAAGCAGATAGAATTCAAAAAATTTGTGAACATGGGCGGGGAAAAGCTACACCTTTATCTTCATTGTTCTTCTAATTAAAATACAGTATTTCTTGCTGTAAAAAGCTGGGCAAAAATAATCTATGATTTTTGTCACTAATAAAAATCGCAGGTATTTTATGTCATGTTAAGTGTTATGAATATCTTCAAATATTGCTTATGATACTCTTTAAAATTACAGAAATTATTAGCCCCACTGCTTATTTAATATATCAGTAAAAAAGTACCTATGTATGTATGTTTTAGTATCTATATGTAAGTATGTATTCATATATATGTATATTAGTATACATATACTAGAATATTTGAAAATATTTTTATACTATTTTATTATCATTAGTTTCCTTTATATTTCATTTTATGCATTTAAATCCTTCATTGTAAAAAGGGTGCCATAGACTGGAAAAGTCCTGGTTTAAAAATAAAAAGACTAGGAGCGCTTGCTCTACTGACTTGCTCTGTAATAGCTATGTTAATTTGCTCATTGGGATTACAATGCTATCATAAGATATTCTCCGATAACATACTTCTTTCTAATAGGTTCCTTTAGGAGATACTACATCTTAACTGAAGGATATGAAGAAGTTACATACTGAGAAGGAAAGCTTTTCAGTTTATTTTAATTCCTTCCACCTAGATGGATCTATGTTTTCCTCTACAGCTATGCATCTCATTGGTCCTGCCGAAGCATATGGGTTCATCCTTATTTTCACAGGTATGCTAATAGCTACAAGCAAGATTTGGACCTTATGAGAATTTAAGCACAGGGTTCTTGTTTTGTGTTTGCAATACAATTTATAGCTGTGAATTTGAATGTGTAGAATATACTTCTTTTTCAAAACTAATAAAATTCTTACACAGGGGAACTTATTAAAAGTTGAGAAAGTATCTGCCAGGCATTCACTAGTTTTGTTGCTTTGTTTACTGTAGAAAGAAATCTAATGTCCAGTGGCCATTTCCACTCCCTGGTAACTTTTAAATCTGTTTTAAATTACTTTAGAATACCAAGCTCATGAAAGTGATGACAGAAAGATATTTCTCAGATTTTTACAACATGTGTATCTTCTCAGATCAATATTCCCTTTTCTCCAAAGTCATCCTAAAAAAAAAAAAAAGGAGAAGTAAATCAATATTTCTTTCAGCCAAATTTCAAACTGCCCATTCTAAATTACTTCCTAGACTCATGAACTTTTATAGTTTTTTAGAAGTTCTTTTTTTTGCCTTATTTTAACTATGCCTACTTTAAACTTATAGATATTTACAGATTAGTACTTTGACAGGCAATGTATTCTCTTTAACAGAGTATCATTTAGTTATTTTTATTGATCTTTTAGCCAGTTTTGACTCCCCCCCCCCTCACTTGTAAGTAAAAAGAACAAGTAAAGTAAATCTGACCTTTGGTTTGTTTCCACAATTGTTATCATTAGATTCTATTATCAAGTGATCCTGAGTGGAATCTATGGCTTTAATGTTCTTAAATATAAGGGAAGTACAAGAACCCTTTTTCAAATTATTTCCTTAATTGAAATTTTCTAAGAGAGTAGAGCCAAATGTTCTCATTCTCCAAAATATGTTTATCAAATTATCACATTATAGTTTAAATATCTTATAAATTTGTTAATTATACTTCAAGAAAGCTGGGAAAATATAAAAATAAAATTACTCCCACTAAAATTGCTGCTAACTTTCGAGAGGGTTAAAAAGACAAAGAGAATAGGAAAAATGATAAATAATAAAAGGTCAAAAAGAATAAGACTTGTAAAACAGGATGTTTTAAGAAAAGCATCAGAAGAAAGCAAGCAAATTAAAAAATATATAAAGAAAAAGCAAGAAGGAAAAAAACACAGGGGAATAAAAATAAAGGCAAAGAACAACAAGAGAAAATATAGAAGAAATGAAGTGAGTGATAGGTGAAGGTAATATAGTTAACAAAGTTAAAACTGAATCTACAATTATATCAAGAAGCATTTATTTCTAAAATAAAGGTGTAATAGACAGAGATAGACTATAAAGGCTGGAGTTTGAAGTTTTGAAATACAAAGACAATATATTTTGTGAAAAAGAGTTATCTAAAAAAATTAAACTTAAATAACTTATGATTTGAACTTTATAGAAACTTGATAACTTTCTTGAGTACGAAACTTTACATGTTCCATCCTGGCAGGATAGATTTATTTTGGGGTATTAGTTTAATGTTGCAACTCAAAAGGTTATTGAGCTCATATCTATGAGACATGCTTAACATAAGTATCTCTAAGACACTATGCTACAGAAATGCTAGAAATCATCAAGTATACCTACATTTAGATAGTATGTATTATTAAAATATTTAGATTTAAGGAGAATTCTAAGATGAGGTTCTTATGATACTATTACATTTACTGGGAATCTATTTACTTCTAAAAGAGTGGCACACTTGGGGAACAACAGAATATAAAGAAGAAAAGCATCTATATTTCACTATATTGTGAACTAAGGATATAAAATATGCAGTTTTGGAACTTCACAACACCAAATAAATATGGACTATTCATTCCTTTTACTAATCAGTACACTGGCAGACAATTTTGAAAAAAATACACATTTTACAAAAGCAATTATCCATTTTTATTTTGTTTACATTGCACTGAAAATTTACATCATACTTTTACAAAGTTTTTTTCCATAAAAATATACTTCTTTACAAAAGTGTATGCATTAATATAAGAGGAGTAGCCAGTTGCAGAAGAAACATTGTTTTAAACAAGATCTTAAATGTATTAACCTTAACATTAATGAATGAATCATTGTTATTGCAGTCATTTGAATAAACAAGAATAAATAACTGATGGAATAAAATTTAAAACAGCATCCTGTCAGTAGAATACAATGTTGAGAAAATTATATGAATTTTCAAAACAGTGTATCTCAAAGTGGTTTACAAGAAATTCACTATACGTTGTAGAGATAGATCCAAGCAACGCTCCCGGGTGCAATAATTGCTCGTAGGCACTCTGTCTCATGTTTCAAAAAGTGGAGACTGTTTACAGGATTATCCGTACTTGAAAGGGACAACAACAAAGAGTTCACACTGGGTACATAATTTATTCGACAAAATAAAACATGCTATAAAAGAAAGACAATGACCTATTAAACCAAAATGCTGGCATTACTGTGATACAGTTGTAAATGAGCCACCAATAACTTGCAAATACGTATCTTAATGTGACAATGACAGAAACCTGTTGCATCCGAAATCTACTTCTTAGGAGTAAGAGTATAGAAATTTTAAAATATATGAAAATTTGGTAAATCCACCACTTTAGGAAACAACTTTATATCGGTGATTTGAAAGTAAAAATTTTTTTAGGAATTATGATTAAGGGTTGGTCGAAAATATGTTTAACTCATTGTTAGATAATAGCTAAAAGCTTAAAAAGCTTGTATTTCTAACTCGTTGTTAGATAAAAGTTCAAAACAAAGTTAAATAAATTTGAAGGCTCAACTGAGGAAAAGTTGATACATTGTAAACTAAATAAACAATGGATTAATAGGTTCTATTTGGTCTTTCAAAACCACTGGAAAGTTTGGTAAAGAATGGTAAGTTTGGTGTCTCAGATAACTGCAAAATCTTCATTATTATAGATAATTTTTGCCACCTAAACTGGTTTCTGACTGACAAAACAGACTGAAACAATGAGTTAAGCACTGCCCCATGGCTCACTGAATAATACTGGTTACAAAACAATGTGGGAAATCAGGAGGAGAGCATGATGACCTTGCTATTTGCAGGCACTGTGACAACTAGTCTAAAAAAAGACAGCAACGTGATGCTGAAGAACAAAAACCAGAAAGAGTCAAATGAGAGTGGGCAATCTTCTCTCTTCTGTGCCATAAATTAGCTGATAAACGTTTCAGAGCATGACTCAAACTGAAATAACCAGAGAAATAAGAAAACAATGACTCAATTAATAAGAACGAACAGCAGATAGAGTGGTGTGAAATACAGACTTACAGGCGTGGTGTAGCTCATGACAGTTAAAGAGAAGTCAGTGATCTATTGACTCTTGTAAGTATAGCTCTTATTTTCTACCTTATATCTTTTTTGTTTTTAAACCCAGTCCCTCTAATACAGTTTATAAAGCACAGAAATACTGATAGTGGATGCTCCTCCAATATATGCAAATAAGTTTATGTTTTAGAATAATCTCCTTTTTAAAAAAAGCAAATAAACTGTGAGTAAGCACTCTCAGAGTGCAGCCAAATTTCTGTAAAACTCTCCATGGTACACATGAAGAATTATAGTCCAGTTTATGAAAAAAACACTCTTTTCTATCATTCCTCAGGAAAAAGGTGACCCAGCAAGTCCTGAAAAGTGTGCTTTAATTTGTTTATCAGTGAACTAAATGCGCACTGTTTCGTGTGTCGATTTCCAAGCTTCCGAAGAAGGCAAAGAGTTGCCGCGTTATACCATTGTGCAGACTGTGTTCAAGTTGGGATCAAATCGTACTGCCTTCCCTTCCGCTGATTTCGCATTGGTGTCATACATGGGATTTTCAAAAGCTGCTTGGCCATTGTTATTTTCATGAACTGAACATCCTGTATACTGTGTTTTGGGTGCAGTCCTGTTGATGAGAACATTGATTAGTTAGGTGTTAACTTTCTTCTAGAAATAGCAGAGTAGGGCTCAAATACAATATGCTTGAGTTATCATTGCTAGTGGATAATGTAACTTGAAAGTATTAATTGAGAAATCATAAATTCAATACACTGAATGTGAACAATTTACCTGTCATTTTAAATCCTCAGTGACTTTTATTATTTACATATAATATATATTTATTATAGTGATCCATTCACATTTGTAAATACAACACCAATATGAGTAATACAAGTGTAAATAAATGATATTATGGCTATCCTCATAAATTATATTATGAAATAATGTCATCATTATGAATTAACATGTAGACTATAAACAAATGATGATGATGATGAATTTAAATCTCATTACTAGTCATTCCGCAGATATTTACTGAGCACCTATTATTCCAGGCATGAGCCTAGGTACTGGATATATACTTTTTTTTTTTTTTACAAAAAAAGCATACAAAATCATCACTCTCATAGAACTCATATTGCAATGATAGAAAGCAATGAATAAATTCAAAATAAATAAGACAAGAGAAATATTAAATAATGAGAATTATTTTGATGAAAAGGAAAATAGTTGGTATGACAGAGAGCAGCTAGGAGCACTTTAGGAGAGGTAATAAGAGATAGCCTTGCTCAAGAGGTAAAATTTAATCTGACACTTGAAGAACAATAAGGAGCTAGTTATACAGTAGTAAGAAGAGGGTTCCAGGAAGCGTAGACATCTAATGCCTACGCCTAACTTGGGAAGGTGCTTGGAGTATCCCAGAAGCATAAACATTCAATGGCTTAGAATGATATACATTAGACCAAGTAAATTCAAAATCTCAAGGAAATTATTAACTATGCTGATATTCAAGTCATGAAAATAGTTTCCAAAGAGTTACTGATAACTGAACATTTGCTGTTAGTTAACAAAACACATGGAATCTAGGCTGAATGGTGTAAGTTGCTTGTCTTGAATTCCTGCTTTATTTCTTAATTTCTCGCCTTTGACCAGTGCTTGTGTCTAGTCTCTCTTTCTGACATCCCACTGCATCATTTGCTGACATCTGTAATGGAATGAAGGCTTACTTGACTACCTATTTCTCAAATCTAATTCCTAAAAAGGATATATCTTAATATAAATCTGTTTCTCAACTACTTTATTTACACCAAATAGTATACATTCAACTATTTTATTGTAATTTGTACTTGGCATTCTACGACTTTACTATTCTTAATGCATTTTTTGAATTTTCTTCCTACTAAAAATTAAGTGATTTATATGATGATAATTAAAAAAATAAATATACCTTAAGTTTCTTTCAATAGTATCATCTATATATTGTTATATGTTATATGATTTACAACTTGCTCTTGCCAGGTGCATAATTCTAGTGGATCATATTTGTCTCTCTTTTTTCAAACTAGAGTCACAATAAAAACAGAAGCAACATCATTTCCTTCTAATTAGATAAAAATCACAAAGACATAAAATAATTTCCTTTTTCTGATATTGAGCAATAGCTTTAAGGAAAATGAAGCTTTAGAAAAGTTCATACTATCAACAAAAATTAACTTGAAATAAATTGAAGCTCTAAATATAAGAGCTAAATCTAAAACACTCTTGGTTTTGAAAACATAAAGGTAAATCTTCGTGAACTTGAATTTGTCAATGGTTTCTTAGGTGTAACACTAAAAGCACAAGTAACAAAAGAAAATAGAAATAAACTGGAATTTATCAAAATGAAAAACTTTTGAACATCAAAAGATAGTATCAAGAGAGTGGAACTACAACCCACAGAAAGAAGAATATTTGCAAACTGTGTATCTGAAAGGGGTCTAGTATCCAGACTATTTGAAGAACCCTCATACCTCAACAACAGCAACATAAATGACCCAATTTTAAAAATGGGCAAAATACTTCAATAGGCATTTGTTCAAAGGATATAGACAAATGGCCAAGAAGCACATAAAAAGATATTCAATGTCACTAGGGAAATGCAAATCAAAACCATAATGAGACACTATTTCACTAGGATGGCTACAATAAAAAAAAAAGAAGAAGGAAAAAAACAAAAAAAAAGTATTGGTGAGGATGTGGAGAAATCAGACCCTCACATATTGTTGGTGTGAATATAAAAATGGTACAGTTGCTGAGCTAAATGGTTTGGTGGTTGCTCAGTAAGTTAAATGTAGAATTACCATGTAACCCAGCAATTCCATTCTTGGGTACATACTCAAAAAAACTGAAACAGGTATCCATACAAAAAATTGTATACAAATATACAAATAGCAACACTATTCACAATAGCCAAAACATAGGAAAAATCCAAATGTCCATCAACTGATGAATGGACATATTCAAACATAACACATTCAAACATACAATGGAATATCATTCAGCCATTCAAAGGAATATGTATAGATCTATGGCATAACATGGATGAAATCTGAAAGCGTTATGTTCAAGAAGCCACAGGCAAGATGTCAAATATTGTATGATTCCATTTATATAAAATATCCAGAATAGGCAAACCAATACAGGCAGAAAGCAGAATAGTGGTTGCCTAGGCAGGGGTGGGAGGAATAGCGAGTGACTGTTTAATGAGTACAGAGTTTCCTTTAGAGCGATGGTTCTGACATTGTGAATGTGCTAAACGCCACTGAATTGTACACCTAGAATGTTTAAATGGTTTAATGTTATGTGTATTTTACCACAATAATAAAAATGATTAGCATAATATGCTTTATAAATTTAGTGATGATTTTTATCATTAATAATATCTGCTACTGACAAAGCCTAAATAGCTGTTAATACACAATAATTACAAATTTACATAACATTAAATAAATCATTCTTAGATAACGCCAACTGATATTTATAATAAAAAAATCAGTTTTGAGAAAAATGAATTTAGGTATTTATTTAACTCTCTGGTTACCTGCATACTTTTTTCTTGATAAAGGATGGTCCCAAATGGTGGACAATTGCATAGTAAAGCCCCTCACTAGGATGTTGCGATGGATGTAGTGAACAGGGACCAACTAATGATCTGTATAGTCATGTATGAGATATATCACAAATGTAACATATTAATTGCATCCTCTTCTAAAAGCAACAGAAGATAAATGAGAGGATTAGAAGATTGTATCATCTAGCTGCCTGGATAAAATCTGTCAGTATTGTCACATGAACTAAGAGGTTTGTACCTAAGCTTCCTCCTAGTTTTCTAAACAAATCTGGCATCAGTTTAAACCTAGATCTTGCATCTCTAAAGTCTCACTATGAATAATGCAAAAATAACTTATAAAATTAATTATGTACCAGGAAATTGGCAGGGAAAAAGGAGGAAGGGTTAAACTGAAGCCTTGTGCAACTTAGAGCAATTTTTGTTGTGTGTATGTTGGGGCGGCGGAGGGACAGGCACGGGAAATAAAGGTTTCAACAACTGTGGTGATATCTAGCACACTGAGACTTCAACAACCCAGAAAAAAATGGAAGTTAAATTTGAACTAGACAGTGAAAAGAACATGAAATGTAGGCTTGGGATACGTTTTGTAGTTAAAATCAACAAACTTACCTTTGTTTATAAAGATAAAATCCAAATCCTGCAAATATAAGTGCAAAAAAAGGCACAAGAATAGCAATGGCCACAGAACTACTATTTGTACCATGAGGTTGATTTGAAGAATTCGAACCTTCTGACATATTCAGCCCTATAAAAAAATTATGAATACAACATCAACTCTGTTTTATCGCAATTGATTTTTTATTTTTATGAACCGATTAATTTCTTCCTTTCTCAAGATTAATCTACTTGGAAATATCTACAAGACATGTACTTGAAAATATACATAGTAAACAAAAAACAATTCATGAAACTCATTTCCACACAATTTTGCACAATGCCTATTATATATAAGATATTTTTCCAGGAAAGGATACAGAATAATAAATAAGCAGAGTCTCTGAACTGAGGAGTTCATACAATTGTGGGAAGAATACAGAGACACAAATATGTGTATACCTCAAGCATAAATGATCAGTGTGCTTTAGGAAAGGAAGGAGGAATTCCATCTGGTAGAATGTAAGAATGCTTTCTGGAGGACATACAATGTGAGCTTGACCTTGAAGACAATCAGTAGAATAACAAATGGAGGAGGAGGGAGGACCGTCAGAATCTGAGGAATGGGAAAGTGAATGGCATATTTAGGGGATGTGATAAGCATTAGGCATGTCTGTGTGGAAAGGATGTGTGGTAGGAGTAGGAGGCGAAAGCGATAAGCTTTCTGAAAATGCATAAATATTATTCTAAAGAGCTCAAACTTTTCACCCACCTGCAGTGAGGAATAACTGAAGGCATCTGTAAATAAAAGGCTCAGTGATAAGATACAGAATTTTGAACAATGACTACGGAGTCCAGTCTGAAAGCAGGAGTATTTTAAAGACCATAACAACAACCCAGATAAAAATGGAAATTAAAATGTGAACTAGGGCACTAGGATTTAGGGGAACACTTCGTAGTTAAAATCAACAGAACTCTTTTATGTGGATGAAAGAGATAGGAAGGCATAGGACTAGGTATGTTCTACTTGGAGCTGAGGAAATGGTTATGACATTAGCACAGTTAGGAAATGAGAAAAATCAGGTTTGCCAGCACACTGGCACAGAAGGGGGAAGAGAAAATAAACAAGCAGCTCTTTTTCAGAAAGAATTTCAGAAAGAAAATTGTTTCTTTTATATAGGTTCTGTTTTAGACATGTAATGCATGAGATGCTTTAGGGAATGTTATGTGAAAACATCCTGTATTCAATTACATGACTGTGTTAATGAATGTTTTATCCTGTTTTTAAAACTAAGAATTTTGGTAAGACATTAACTGAAATGACATCCTATTATCGTTCATTTGGAGAAGGCTAATTTGCTTTTTTGATAAATAGCTATGTTCACCTAAGCCATACTGTAGTCTAAATTAAAAAAAAATGTTAGTACCTTATTCTATACTTTTTTTTTTCCTGGGGCTCAGAATACTTATGTAAAAGTTCAAACCAATGGAATTTGTAAGATAAATGTCAAGCAATAGTTTTTAGAGCTTGAATTTACTCTTTATGCATTAATATCACAATGTAATAATGGGAGACAGTACACCTTAGGAAAGTTATACACCAAAAGCTATGTTAATAAATACATTCGAACAAGATCATTATATGTGTATACATATTTTAGAAGAGTTAGGAAATGAAAATGACAAAACCCCATGCCTCCTACCACAGAAAATTTACATATCTGAATAGCACAAAACCCTGAAAAGGGGCTCATTCCTCAAAGTTATTTTCCCCTTCCAGACTCTGTAAGTTTCTCAAAGTGCCACTGTATTTTTGGAGGAGTAAGAAAATTGCAACAATATTCCTACTGAAGAGAAGTATTATAATTCTCATGAGATAAGATAAAATTATTTACAGTTTAATATTTCTTTTTATATCTATACCACTTTTTCTCCTTTGTACTTGCTTGAGGGCATGGCAGTTTGTCATGTTTATTAGAAATATGATAAAAACTAAACATTGTACAGAGTTGGCACATAGAGAACCAATATTTTGAAGAATGCAGCTATTCAAAAGGCCATCAGATGCATCAATGTATAGTCCTGACAATGCAAAATTCAAAGTGTGGTAAGTGTGCTTAATGTCCAGAATCTACTGTGTTTTCTTATGATATCTGGATTAATAAAGGAACTACATGAAAACAAAAATGAATACATTACCCAGTCTTTGTAGTCCAAATTGCCCATAATCTTTGCCCTGAATAAATCCTTGAAATACATAAGTAGCTCCATCAGGCTCAGCAGAAACCTAAAAATATTTATAAGTATGATTATATCTGAAGACTGGCCACAGCTATATTTTTCCCAGCCTTACTAAATACTCAGTTTTACTACGCAGTTTCTTCCTCCATATCTTCTACTATGCAAAACACAGCACACTGTAAAAATCTGCCATCAAGAGTGAAATCAAAAATTTCGTTTTAAACAATTATGATACTGGAAAAAGGGATTGTTATTATTCACATTGTAATTTAGGTTTATAGATTTCTTTTGGGTTAAGAAACCTGCTGTCAAGAAAAATGACAATGATTATGATGAAATACAATGAGGCAAACGGGCAATTAAAATAAAAATATAAGAATACTGTATTTCATAGATTAGACTACTCTTCAGCGTAGATGCAGTCCTCTCCCTTCCCTTGACGTTTCCTGCAAAGAATATACTTTCCGTCTCCCTGAGTTGGGCTTGTCCCTGCGACTTGCTCTGGCTGATGGAATGGATGGAACTGACAACAGGTCAGTTCCAAGCCTGGGCCTTGAGAGGCATGTTTCCTATTATAATATGTGAGAGAAGTCAGTCACAAAAGGCCATGTATTTTATGACTCCATAAATATGAAAGTCGAGAACCAGGAAATCCAAAGAGACAGAAAATGGAGTTGTACTTGCTTGGGGCTGGAGTGGGGATGAGGGGTGGATGGACTGGGTAATATCTAAAGGATACAGACTTAATTTTTGAGGTGATGGAAGTATTTATTCTAAAATCAACTATGGCAATGTTTATACATCTGTAAATACATGAAAAACCATTGAATTGTTCACTTTAAATGAGTAAATTGCAGGGTATATGAATTACATGTCAGTAGGGCTGTGAAAAAAAGGAGGGGCATGTTTCCACTTTGTCCCTCTGAGTTTCAGAACTTTGACAAGAGAAGACTATGATCCTGATAGTTGCTGTCCCTCCAGCCTGGGCCCACCTGGAGCAGCCCTGAATTTGCCACCACAGCCTCAGGTGGAGCCCCCACAACTAACCTCACACAGGAGAAAGAACTAAATATTTGTGGTTTGACCTTGAGATTCTGTGGCTCTGTCTAATGCTATGAATGCTGACTACTACCTACACCTTGCATGTGTGTAAAATTGTATATTAAAAAAATACTTTATATGCATAGTGTCATTTGATCTCACAAATAAAATAGGAATTGGTACATTTCAGTGTTCCTGATAACTAGTGATATGAATTTACTCTTAAGTTTGTTTTGATTAGTTGCAATTAGTTACCTAAGTCATGTATGTTTTTGTGGAAGTTATTTAAAAAAAAAAAAACCAAAAAGAAAAAACTTGAATCCTCATCCTCAAAAGCAAAACATTATACCAAACTATTCAGAGAAGTTCAATATTTGAATAAACAAGTGGTTTATTCCTCATTATCAGACACAACCTGGGCATGGCCATTTTTAGAAACAAAATGCTTCTAAAACGAAGAGTTTAAACTCTAGTATTTAAATAAGTAAATTCATTGTATTTGTTTCCTAGATGAAACTATACAATTCAACAATCTAAGAGCACTGAAAATGAGTTAGATCCCAACTTCATAAATAATGGCACATATACGGAGACAGGATGGACATTTTTTTCCCTCAGGAACCAAACTTACTCTTCATAAACAGATTTAGAATATTTCATAAAGTTGTCTATGAAAAGGAAGTTATGCAAGCTGCTTCCTCTGGATAGGACCATAGCTTCACCACGGAGTTACCCTGTCCTATTCACCCACTTATCTGGATGGAGTTTCTGAACTGGCAGTCAGAAGCAACAAGCCTTATTCACAATCTGCCCAGGAGTCTGCTGAAATGCGCATGAGAATCCTGACTACATCCTCTCAACTAACAAGCCTTCTTCTATAAGGAGGATCTTTTGGGAAAGAAGAGAGTAGGTCACAGGCTTCAGTAGGTTTGACACATTAGATTACTAAATATTTATATTGAATTGTTTCTTTTTAAAAATAACTTACTCATAATAGTAATTTTGATAATTTATGAGTGTGTTTAATTAGCTTGATTTAGAAAATTACATTTTTGTGGAATTTTAGTAACAAACCAAAGCACAAATTTGTTATTTAAATCAGCAGCAGGCCTTTAAAGAACTATACTTACAAAGCCATCCATGGCCCAATTTTCCTCCTTCATTTTCTTCACAGAAGCATGAGCTGGTACTTTAATAAGATAGATGTGTAACATTAGGCGAGCTTCTTGGCTTTTATATACTCCTGCAAAATGTAAGGACATTTTAGTCCATTAATTTTTCAAGTAGTTATGCTCACCTTCATTATCTATAACTCTAAATAGATCATAAATACATGTTATAGGAAAAGAAATAAAACAGGGCCAAGTCAAGGCCAGCTTCACCCATAATGTTTTTCACAAATCTTGCAATACACATTGATCACTCTCACAGTTGAAATTCTCAACTTAAATCTTACTTGTGGGGTTTAAATTACTTATTAAATTTAAATTACCTATTAAAATTAAGTACTATTATTCATAATAACATCATTCCATGATTATTGCAAACAACATGATTTCTTCCCTAATCAGATTTAAAATCTTCAAGGATATGAATCGAATGTTAAAATTCCTGATATTTTCATTAATATTGTTAATTAATGAAATTAATTATGAATTAGGCACCAACCCTAAGAAAGAGTATTTTAGGTGTTACGGGAGCCACAAAGATGAGTATGTTGTTCCTATCTGAAGATAGGATGCTAAGAAGCATTTCCAGTGAAATCGGAGATATAAATTAGGTAACAACTAACTAAAATACATGAAAGAGTACAATGAATTATACGCCAGAGAGGGATTATTTCACAGTGAAGTGCTCAGGAAATACTCTCAAGAACAAGAACATCTGAGCTGGATCTCAAAAATCAAGTAGGATTTTTAATTCAAGAAGGTAAACATAGGAAAAGGCATGAGAAGAGAAGCAAAAAGGTCTCCATTTATTTTCCTCAACAGGGAGTATTTGAGAGTAGGAATAAACTGAAATGTAAATGTGTTCAGGAGAATGATAGATAATAAGGGTCTAAGTAAATAATTTTTTATTAACTGATGGTTGAAATTTGACTTAATTCATTCACTTCATCTTTCACCTATATAATACGGTATCATAAGAGTATACTGGGAATACAAATATAATGATACAAAGATATTGATTTAAAGTGAATTATGATTAGCAGGGAAAAGACAAAAGAAAGAAAAATTGCTGGAAAAATGTTATAATTGTTTTTATGTAGACATTGACAGCAAATTAAACTGGTCAATTTATGTTTGTTTCTCCGTATTTGTAGAAATCTGTTTTGAAATTTGTCTAGATTAGAATTCATATACATTTATTTTGTGCTAACTCTTACAGAAGGAAAATAAAACTTTATTTCAAAGATAAATAGTAGTCAATTTAAATGCATTCCTTTCCTTCATACAAAGCTTCTTTCAATTTATATCATGTAATTGTGTATATTTTAAAAATTAAAATACATATTAACTTCTAATACTTTTACTTTAGGTTTAACGTAGGATCATTAAATAATACAAAATGATGCTTTGCAGTTCTTGTAAAATTTATAAAATCAGTAGATATAATTTTACTTTCCATTTTGTTTATACCACGAATTACTCCATTATTAAAAATTACATGGGATATATACATAGCCAAGATGTTTTAACATATATTCCATATTTTAACATCAATATTTTAAAAATATATTTTTAAATGAGAGCAATGATTCAAATTCATTGAGGCTTATTTTGTTCCATTTCTAACCTCTGAGGTATAGTAACAAACTGGGAGGCTCACCCCTGCCCTCTTAGGGCTTGTACTGTTGGAGTACAGACAACTCACGTCAGGTCATGTAATGTCAGGCCATACCATACGATATTCTAATTTTAAATAGTGAAAAGAAGAAAGTGAAACAAGACAAGACTGCCTAAGACTAAGAGTGTGTCTGACTGTAATGTGAGCCACTTCAGATAGGGTCGTTGGGAGTACTGCTGACAAGACAACATCTGAGAAAACATCTGAATGTCAGAAAAATCAGAGTAATCAAAGATAATGAGGGAAAAGCGTGTACTACATAAAGCAAACAGAAACTTGAGAAGGTTCAGCAGGTGGAACGGGCTCTGGGTCCCTTTTGCCTGTTTAAGGTAGTGTAGCTCTACCTTATCTGTCTTAAATAGTAATATATTCCTAAATATTTTCCTATGACGACATGATTTTGTGACCATAAAATAGCTTGCAAATCACTGACCCAGTCCCTTTGGTGTTACGACAATAAAGGAAGAGTTAGCTTTATTCAAATTAAAAGTTCTACTCTATTTCATGACGTGTCATTCCAGCAACATAAAAATATTCTTGAGGAAGCTTATTTCAGAATCACAGAGTTTTATATTTGTGTAGTAATATTCATGCATCAATCAAAAATCACAAAGCCTTCTTTCTGAGTGAATTATGAATATCATCAAAAAATGTAGCAAATATTTCACGGTATAAACATCACTACTAAAAATGACAAAATGATGGAAATAAAGGCATGAAGGCATTGCTTGCTGTCCTTTAATGTGATACCTGAAAGCAGCAGTTCCATGTTGCTATTACTGAGTGTTGCGTTGACTCTCCCAGTGGAAGCATTGAAACTAGTAACAGTCAAGGTCATCGGTTGTTTTCTTCCTTTGAAATTGTAAGAGCCTTTCCATATATAATTCTGGGCAAACACATCATCAGGAACTGTAAATAGATTAAATAAACATACACATTAATTTTGCAATGCCTTGTAAATATAAGCATTAATAATAGATTGATGAATATTAGTTTATTGAATAATTATATTTTCCTAAATACACAATAATGTGGAATGTGCATTATAAAATGAATTCCTCACATAAAATTGTTATAACTTTTTTAGAATAAGCCAAAATAATAACCTAGATTTGTACAAATATCAATCAGAGATAAATAAAAAACACCAATTAAAGACATAAGACAAACTTAGAATTCAGCTAAATATCAAGTTTACTTATATTTGGTTCCCTATAATAATATCTTTCTTTCAGAAGGAAAATAAAACGATTCTGCTGAGACAAGTCAGTGTATATACAAGTTCCAAGAGGTCTGCTTTTCTCCTAGCAGCAGGAATAGATTCATAGGAGGAAGAGCATAGAGTTAAAACCCCCCCTTGCAGAACAGCCTTGGAAGACGATCTGGAGGGATGCCTCTCTGTCCCCTTTACAGGATACTGAGTTCAGTTATTTCAGTAATAGATGCTCCTGAAGAACAGGGCTCCATCTGTTTTGCTTCTGACAGCTTTGAGGTTTTCAGGTATTTATAGAAATAAAAGAATTTGTCACTAGAATTGATTAACTCTCATGGGAAAGAGATGAGTTGTGGTAGAATCAAAGAATATTCTAATGTAAAACTTTCATCTAAAAAACAAACACTATATTAGATGTAGACAAATAAGACATTATATTTACATAAATTAGTTACATAATTTATAGTTAATATAAATTAGGTATGTCAAATAAGATAAGAGATATACCCAGCTAAGAGGCTGAGAGAAACTGAAGCTAAGAGAAGCTTCCATCAATCTTGTACATCACAATAAAGCACGTGCCCAGAAATTGGCTGTTCAAAAGAGCCATGCCTATTTGTGTGAATGAATAAATGGCATGGGTCTAGGGGAAAAGGCTTTTTTTTTCCCCTAACAAGTTACTGATATTTCTCACCTGATTTTCTCTACACACATCACACTTCTTACTGCTCAGATCATAGAGACTGGGGTTACAAACTGTACATTCCCTGAATTCTAATCAGCAAACCAATAAAGCAATACTGTGGTAAAAGATGAACATAAAATGTGCTGAAGAGTTGAGTTTTTGCTATTTCAATCAACATGATTATTTTTTCTACGATAATTCAAAAGCAATATAGCAGAAAGATTAGAGGCGCAGGCACTGGAGTTAGACTGCTTGAATTTTAAGACCCTTCTCTACAATTTACAAAGTGTGTGGTTTCCCCTATGTTACTTAACTCTCTAAACCCAAATTTCCCCATCATTAATGTGGGATTATGACAGAGTTACCAGGAAGATTAAATGAGACAGTAAATGTGAAGAGTTTTGCTACATGTTAGTTGTTACCATTACTATTATTATACAGGTAAAATAGAGAAACTGTGGGTCTTAGAGCTCATTACATACTTGCTAATAAAATATATATTTAGCAGACATGCAGTTAGTAAAATGGAAAAAATCCATAGTTCTGGCTCTGGGATCTTTGCCAAGTCATTCCTTATAGGGGTACTCCCTCCCCAAACCTTGAACTACACAGGTGTGCTCTGTATGTATAGGAAATCTTACCTGAAATTTGATACAGTATATGGGTAAAAAGCCCTTGATTTGGTAAGCAACTTAAAGAGTAGTTAACTTAAAAATTATACCTAAAACAAGTTTGGAGGAGGGAGTGACAAGCTAAATTACCTTGCATTAGAAAGATCAGGAATTTGGAGATTAACAGGCTCTTAGTCATAGAGATAAGTGGAAGAGCAAGGGAGAAAAATGTTCTAATAGCAGTGCCTGGCAAATAGTAGGTACTCAATAAATGTCATTCTCGTCTTTCTGATTGTTTATTTTTCCTTGTCTTGTACTGTAATTACACTTTGTTATCTCAGTATTTAATGCAAATTGCCCCATTGACAATCTGGTGATCTTTCCCATGGTGCTTAGGAGAATTAAGGAGTGTTGGCTGAAGGAGGTTGAAGAGAACCTCAGTGGCAGGAGAAAACAGCACTGGAAGGAAGTGGTAGCAGCAGCACCAACTAATACTGTATCAAGATTAATCACTGATGTGGTAGTAAATGTTTAATAACTGGCCCTCCAGAAAACAAACAAACAAACTGATTTGTAGTATTTTCTGATTCTATAGAAAATAGTAAATATTGCCATAATGGCAGATTTGAAACTACGAGCATGACATCACTGGATGTAGAGTTTGGAAGAATGCACAGAACTGGCTGTGATGAGGCTCTGCCTGGCGGCTCCAGCATGCCGCCACCACCCTCCACCTTTCTCAAACGTAACTGAGAAAGGTAACTCATATAGGATGGGAGACACAGACACTATTTGTCATTTATATCCCTGCGTACAATGGGAATGATAATACTTTCTATTGTTAAGTCTAATTTGAGATTTGAATGTGATTGTGTATTGGTATTTCTTTGTAAACTCTAAAATATCATCCAACTATCATTGATGTGGAGAGCAATGAAAAGGAAGACAATGATGACTGTGATCCTTTTTTTAAAGACATTTTTGAATTTAAACTTTGCTTTATAGGCTTCACAGCATTGCCATGTGGAGAACATATTCCTGACTTCTACATGACTGTCAAATTTCATTTTTGTTACTGTGAAATAATCTAATCACTATGTCTCATTCATGACTTTAAATGAAATGGTGCTAATGTTTTCCCATTGAGGATGACATTGTTCTAGAGTTTTATAGATACCATCACTCGGATTAAAGAAATTCCTTTCCTTTCTAACTTATTAAAAGCTTTTTAAAAATTATAAAACAGTTTCTGTGCAAGTTTTGTGATGATCATAATTTTTGCCTATTAATCTTTTAAAGTGATAGATTACTTTTAAGGATTATTTAACATAATAGTATCCTTTCGTATCTATCATGAACCTAATTTGGTAATGATGTGTCATCTTTAATATTGTACAGCTGACCCTTGAGTAACATGGATTTGAACTGTGAGGGGTTGATTTCCATGCAGATTTTTTTCATTAGTAAATACTGTAGTACTACTGTATTGATCCATGGTTGGTTGAATTCATGGATGCAGAATCACAGATACAGAGGAAACATGGGTAAGGAGAAACCACATGCTGAGGGTCGACTATCAGTTATATGTGGATTTTTGACTGCAGAGAGGGGCCAGCACCCCACTTTCTGTTCAACAGTCAACTGTATTTGATTGGCTAAAATTTTATGCAGGATTTTTTCATTTACAATCTTGAGTCAAATGCGCTTGTAATTTCCATTCTTATAATGTCTTGATTTGAGTTATTAGAGTAATGTTTGACTCATAAAAAGAGTTTTATTGACCATTTTTACAAAACTGTGATAATCTGTTCTGTTCTTTTAAAATTTGGTGGAATTTTTCAGTAGAGGCATATGGACCTGGTTTTTCCTGGTGGAAATAGCTTTAACTACTACTGTATTTGTTATGGGATTATTTGGGTTTTCTTTTATTAGTTCTGTTAAGATATATTTTTCTAATAATTTGTGAATATTTAAATTTTTTAAAAAATTGACAGTTTTGGACAGTTTTGTTTTATAATTCTAGTATTTCTAATTTATTTAATCTACTCTCTAGTTATATTCACATTTCCTTTTGAAATGTTATTAATTTTTTGCTCCTTTCTTAATCTCATCTGAAAAAATTCACTTTGTACATTTTTTTTTAAGAACTACTTTTGACTCTGTTGAGATTTTTGTATTGCATCTTTGGGGCTTTTTTGTTTGCTCATTCACTTCTATTATATTGATTTCTGCTTTCTTTTGGTTATTCCATTATATTTTTTTGTATCTTCTTCACAGGGATACTTAATGCATTAATCTGAGATTTATTTCTTCTAATATAAGGGTTAAGGCTATAAATTTGCCTCACAACTTTGCTTTTGTTTCAATCCTCAAGTTTTGATATTTAGAGTTTTCAGCATAACTAAATTCTATTGTTATATTTTCCATTTAAATTTCTTCAATTCATGAGTTATTCATCAGTATTAATTTTGTTCTTAATTTTCAAACATTCAGGAATTTAAAAAATTTATCCATTCCTATTAACTTCTAACTGCATTATGGTCAGGTAAGACTAACTTCATTTTGAAATTTGTGTATATTTCTTTTATTACTTAATATATCATCAATTCTTAGAGCTTTCCCATGTGCCTTTAAAGAAAACATATATTCTTTAATTGTTTAGTGAGAAATCTTTATATATGTATATTGTGTCAAACATGTTAGTTTTGTTCAGTTCTTCTATATTCTTTAATATTCTTTTGACTTCCTGGTTTATTTATTGGTGGCCATTGGCCATGTTTTGCCCAAGGCAATCCAGGTTTACACTTGATGTGTGAGAGCTGTTATTCAGAGGACCCACCTGCTCCCAGATAAAGTATCTTTCTTAGAAAGTTCTGGGTACTGATTGACCACTGTGGTTTTCTGACTCCACTGCTAAACTTTCACTCTTATGTTGACATATTCTTTGCTTGCCTTAGTGAAATTCAGTCTGTTTCACTGACTGTTGAAAAAAATCAGTTTCTCAGACTGATATTTTGTTTTTTATAGGCACTACATTTTCATAGCATATACACTGAGAACTTATGAAACCAACTAAAATTAGACACTAGCCCCGTACCTGGCTTAACACAGCTGGACCAAATCTATCTCCAAGGTAAAGATTAGATGCTGAGCCTCTATGTGTGGCTTTTCATTTCTACCATGTAGATAAAATATTTATTTATTTGTTTTTATTAACACATAAAAATCACCTCTCATATACTGAGCCCTTCTAGGAGCTAAGCACTGCACTTTATTTTCATGAAGTTCATTTATGTTAATCTAATCATCCTTTTGTATAGATGAAGAAATGGAGGCTCAGATGTAGAAAGTAACTTTTCCAAGGTTATAGGGTAGGGAGTGTGTAACATGGAAATTACATCAAGGTTGTAGGACTTCAAAGCCCGTATTTTTAATGATTAAATAACTTTATTTTAAAAATTAAATCATTGAAAATAAACTGGACAAGCTTTAGGAGTTGTTGAACTTTTACCCTCACCCCAATGTATTTGGTTCCTTTTTAAAAATCTATATTTAAAAATCACATATAACATCTCATCTGTATTGTAATGTTTTAAATATTACATTATTTCATAGTCACTTACAGATACTCTTGAAGGGAAATTTTATAAAGAGAACTATAAACAATATTTTTGGAATATTAACATGTCACAGTATTGCTTGAAGTTGAACATTTTATAACACAGATTTTAAAATTCCAAACAGTCAAATGCATAGTTTTCTCATACTGAAATACATTTTTCTAAACAAATGGTCACTTTGTCAAGGAAACAGTAGATCACTTTTAGAAATCATGACTACTAGAAAAACAATTGAAATTACTAACCGCTTAACTTTGGGCTGGGTGTTCCTAGTGCGGGTCTAGGATCTTTCACCAATATTTTGGAACCAGCTATGAAAAGAAATAAAAATGTTTACAAAATTTAATATAATTAATAACACACACACACACACACACACACACACACACACACACACACAATGTGATGCACTGTCAATTTTATTCTCTGACATATCATATAATTTTCTCCAAAATGTTCTGTTCACTATAGAACCTCAGTCCTCACTGAACACTGCTGCTATACAGCTAACAAGTTCAATAATTATTCCCATTATATCCTAGTGGGGCAGGAGGAATATCAGTGCTGCCTTATCATTTGGGGGTCCTGTTTCTTATTTTAAAGGCATAAATCAACATGGAAATAGTTGATTCCAGCATGGACATTGAGGGCTGAGGGTACGTTCCTGTCATTAAAAGGCAAATAATTTAGGTAGAGTTCATGTTTAGGAGTCAAAATTTGTTAGGGTATTCCATAGTATTACAAGAAACTGGCTGGACTCAAAGGTGAAGACTTAAAGTTTTAAGCCAACTCAAAGCTAACTCAGAACCATGTGGAATGTGCTGGATGTGCCTGTAAAGCTGAAGGAGCTATGACGTGCAGTGCCTGCAAACCTATAAAGACTTATACACCGTTTTCCTAAGAGCAATGTAATAATATCTTTAAAGGCTTTAAGGTGAAGTGATTTGGGTTAACACCACCCTGGATGCAAGATGGAAAACAATTTGGAAAGGAGTGGGTACTGATTTGAGCAGAGAAGTTAGAAAGCCATTTCGGTAGTTGCAGTAGAGATAATGCCAAGTTGGGCTACTATAGTAGTGATGATAAACTGAAAAGTGAATGGATTTTTTTTTAAAAAGCGACTGAAAGTCATGTGGATTTAAAGGGACAGAAAGATGTCTAAAGGTGACTACTAGATTTCTATTTATTATATGATGACGGTATCAGTGAAAGGGAACATCAAAGAAGACTTACGGGGAATGGCAATTTATGAGTTTAGATTTGCATATATTGAGTATTCAAATGTCTTTGAGAAATTCAAACTATCAGTATGAGAAATATCAGGTCAGGATTTAAATAAATTTGGAGCTAAGAGAGGATAAATGAGCTAGAAATATTAATTTGTAAATAACCTTCATAGAGGAGACTGTTTAAGCCGTAAGCTTAAATGAGATCACCTAAGGAGAGAACACAGAGTGAAAGGAAGAGATGACTAAGAACTGAACTTTAGAAAAGAATGGATAGAAAACATTAAACTGATAAAGAAAACAAGAATTTTGAGGCAATAAAATATTTATTCAACAAATATTTATTCAACACTTTTCACATATATGGTACTGATCTAGTTGTTAAAATTACAGTTATAAACACTTTGAAAAAAGTCTGGTTTTTATTTTTTTGAGATTGCATTCTAGGTGGGGAAGGACAGAAGAGAGGAGACAGACAACGACAAGTAAATGAATAAAAGAGTAAGATCTCACATAGTAGGAATTTCTATTGTGGAAAACTTTAAAAAAGACAAAAAAAGCCTGTGATGTTCTAGCTAGGAGAGTGAAAACATTTCAAGAGGATAAAGTCACTAACATTTGTGAATTCTGCATGAGATCAAAAGTTAGAAGGCCTAAAAACAAAGAAAAGAGTGTATTAATTATTTTATCAGGAATTCTAGAAAAACTTTCTTTGCTTCTTCTGGTAACGTAATACTTTTTCCTCTGCCAAACTCATTACATCTTATCCAGATGGAGGCTGTCCTGATCAAGCAGCAACAGGGCTGGATTATTCACCTGGATCTGATCAAATTACCGTATCACCCTGGTTGAGAAATGAATTTGGAGATGGATTCCATTCAAAAGTTTGACAATCAGACTTCTGTATACTGCTTTCCTGACCAAGCTTTGGGAAAGACTTTCTCCCAGGGTTATTCTGCCAGAAGGATATGAACCCAGGAATGCTGGCAGTAATTTTCCCCACTGTAGTGGGTTGAATATTATATGCCCCAAATTCATACTGTAGTGAGTTGAATGTGACCTCATTTGGAAACGGGGTCTCTGAAGAGATAATTACTTGGGAATCTTGAGGTGAAATATTCCTGAAATAATCCCCAAGTCCAATGACTGATGTTTTTAGAAGAAGAGAAGAGGACACACATAGGTACATAGGAAAGAAGGCCATATAAAGAGGGAAACTGAAAGTGCAGCATTTATGAGCCAAGGAATGCCAGGGATAGCTGGAAGCCATCAGCAGATAGGCAGAGGTAAGGAATTATTCTTCTCTAGAGCCTTTAGAGGACACTTGGCCCTGATGACACCTTGATTTGGGCCTTCTGGCCTCCAGAACTGTGAAAGAATAAATTTCCATTCTTTAAATAAAGCTACCCAGCTTGTGCACTTGGTTATGGCAGCCCTAGAAAACTAATACATCTCCCATGACTAGAGAAGCAGAAGTAATAACAACAAAAGGAAAAACAGAGCCTGGAAAAGAAGCTATAAAAAGACTTGAATGATATTTCTGTGCCTCTGGGTCCAGAAGTGCCTACAGCACTTCCACACTTGAGTTGGCCAACAGATTTCCCTTGTTCATAAAGCTAATTGAAATCAATTTTTTTTTGGTCTCTTGTATCTGAGGAAAGCTGAAACAGTACAAAATCTTTCGTTAAAAACTTTTACAGAGAAAATTTACCTTCACAAACTGGAACTTTTCCAGTCCAGGTGTTATCAGATCTACATACTCTGTGTTCTGTTCCACCTGCTAAGAAGAAGCCAGGCTGGCAGGTATAAATTAATGTATACCCGTGGGATGGAAGGTCCATTCCTACTACGTTTGCATGAGCAGGAGTTTCTGGCTGTTTACAGCTATGGGCTATATTAAGAAAAGAGAAAAATGGTCATTTTCTACAGGCATGTTAAGAAAATTTTGAGACCAGAGTCACAATACATTTTATAAGTATGTTAAGGCCTTAATATAAATATACCTTTGGTTATTCTAATGAATCAAGGAAAGCACATCAATGTAAATATACATATTGATTTAATAGACTAGCATTTCCTTAATACTCATCTGTGCAATGCTAGTGGACATTAATAAATAAATTGAGAGAGGGAAAAAAACTTACTTTGGATAATTAAGCTAATGAATGTCTATTACTTTACCATTTTGGAAAGTCACAGTACATATTAGCATTTTAAAGGATCTAGTAAGTCCTGCAGATAACTTTTAAAATTGATCAAACTCATATTTTCTATACCAGCTTAGGAATTATTAATTTATAATTTTTTCTTTGTCATATTAATTTTAAATTTAAAAATATGTTTTCTAAAGTTAAATCTAATCACAACTCAATATGTTGCTCTGATACTAATATTTCCTAATAGAAAGTACAAATTAATAGCTTCTTACATATGGAATTTTCCAGCCATATTTTGGGTCCATATGCTAGCAATAGCTTTCATTCATTTAATTTTTTGTCTTCTCTTCTCCATGTTTCCTCCCATTCATAAATCTCTACCTTGATTTCACTATACCTTTATTTATGACACTACCTGACCCTGCCCCCTGGTTTATCTGTTTTGTGTCTTCTGATGACCATTCTTTTCTCATTCAGAATATATGCTACAAGGAATTGTCCCCCTAAACAAGACAACAATTTTGATCATCTGTTCATAGATACAGATCCTTAAAGGGAATCTCTGAAAAAAGTGTTCTGTGGACAAATGTGTTTGGAAAAAATTTTTCCGTGTGTTTCTTAATAGAGATTTACAAAGTTACAAATAGTGGCTAATACTTTTTAATGGTATGTGATAAACATTTTATTATATGGTTTAAATTTAATATAATTCAGTTAATGAAGTTTAATTCTCGTGGGGGAAATATTGCTAGAATAAACACAAGTAGTCTGTGCTAGATTCTTAACCCCTATTATGCACATAGCAGAAATTCTGAGATGCTTTGCAGTAACAGAAGCTGTTTAACTTTATTTATAAATCATCATATCCCAAACGTAGGTCATCAAAGAATCTTTGTTTACTATGAAATACCTAGTTACATCCCACACAGCTGTTCGAAAGTACACATACACTCCAAGGAATTCTCTTTTCAAGAATTTTGCCCTATTTAAATACAAGCCAGCAGGGCGTGTGATACGACTTCTCAGAGAGTGGAGTGTTCCGCCACTTTTCAGTAAGCTGTGGGTCCACAGGGGCCCCCATGATTACTTGGATGGTTCTGAACAGGAATAGAATAAATTCACAGGGTTTACTTGGACTTCAGCAAATCCTAAAAGCTAGATACTAATTGATTTCTAATTGTAAGTCAGAAAATACTGTTTAGTGATCTTTGTTCTTATTTAATGTGTTCAGCAAGTGCTTTCATCTTAGGGTCAGTGCACATTTAGAAGCTCCAGGAAATTCCAAGTAGTATTCAAATTTTTGGCCAGGGTTTCATGCATATTGCCTTTCATGGATGTTTCTAGCTTTACTCAGGTTCTCAGAGAAGTGATAAAAGATTGAGTCGCTACTATGTTGGAGCCTCCTATATCTCAAAGTACTTCAGATTCACAAGTGCAGATCTATGAATCTAAAAAATAATCATCATTTAAAACTACCAAGTGACCAAACTGAGCACAATCATAAGAGCTTTTGAAAAATAACAAAATCATGCCTCAGGCCTGACTTTTTGAAAAATAATGCTTCCCAATGGGCATGGGGTTATGATATAGTAATAACATCATATACATGAATTATATTTTATAATAACCTAAAAAAGTGACACATCTTGTATATGGATATAAATTTATTTTTACACTTGGAAGAAAAAATGCATATAAATTCTTATCCTTGATAAGTATAATTTCTTAGCTACAATACTTACGAATGCATTCAGGCTGAATTCCACTCCATGTGAGGTCAGGAAGGCAAGTACGTGTTGTAGACCCTTGGAGAAGGTGTCCTTTTTTGCAATGGAACTGTACAATACTTCCTACCTATAGCAAATTACAGAAAAATAAATGTCTCAATGCAACTTCAAATATGGCAACAAAGAAAACAAGAACATGGATGCGAAAATGCTCTTTAAAGAGATTCTACGTGGTAGAGGCTGGAAGGAAAAGAAACTAAAATCTGATTTAAAGTAAAATTTGGGAAAAAAGACTAAAGAAAAAGTTAGATTTCTTTGTGTACATATTATCATCAAATTTGTGAGTAATCAGTGTGTACATAAGTGCCAAATTTCCTGCCATGGTAATTTGAAGAAAATACATTAAGCCACCAAAAGGCCAGTAAGCTACATATGAATATAAAATAGACAGACAAAGAGTTAGATAAAGATAGGTAAACAAAGATGGATAAAAACAGATATGGAAATAAAGACAACTAACAATATAAGAGGCAAATGAATATAGAAGAGAGTAAAATGCAATATGAGATTGGACACTAAAGTGTTTATGGAAGGTTGTAGTGATAATGGAGAAATACAATGGAAGACATGCAGTTACCACTAAGCTTTTAAGGGATGTAGAATTTAGATAGCTGTATAGAATAATGGTTCTCAAAGTGAAGTTCCTAGACCAGTAACCTCAACAGTACCTAGGAACTTGTTAGAAATGCCCATTCTGGAACCTTAGCCCAGGCTTACTGAATCAGAAACTCTCAGGGTAGGGACTAGCAATCTTGTGTTTTAACAAGCACTCCAGTGATTTTAATGAACACTAAGTTTGAAAATAACTGATAAAAAGATAAGAACATTATGATAAAATGTATAGTGGTTAAAACATACATCATACAGTTTTGGAAAAAAGAGAGTACATTTGATTGGTTAGTGTGGGCTGGGAAGTTGGAGGTAAAGTAGGAAGCAGTGAGATATATAGTAAAAAGAAAACAGATCCCAGTTTTAACTTTTAATATGATCTTACTTGAGTAGGGATATTTCCTCTTTGAGACTTCATTTTTTGTATATAAATAAAGATGATAATATTGTCTTGAGATTTGTTAAGGATTAAATAAAATAGGATAAATAATTCACTCCATCTGGGGATAGAATATAAGTTTTAAATAAATTCTAGCTATAATTATTAGGTCAGAGACATAAATAATAATCAGTCTCTGAAGACTCAAATAGCAAGCTATAACATGTTAATTTTTTAATAAAAATATAAAGTTGCTAAAGCCATCAGAGCAACTAAAATTTGTGTAGAAAATAGTATCTTTGAGAAATTAAACTAGCCATTGTATGGAGAATCCACTAAACAAAAAGAATGATGGACAGTAATTCTAATCATGAGACTTCCATTGCCAGTTTAGGTTTGAGTGGATAGAAGCTTGACTAAGTTGTTGGCAGTGGACCTGGGAAGGAAGTCATTTACTCAAAATATATTAGAAGGAAAAATCATGAGGAGTTATTAAAAGACTAGAGGTGGAGGAGAAGATAAGATATATTTTGTGTCTGCCACTACCCCAGCATTCTGAGTCTGGGAATGTTCAATTGCTGTCTTAGGACTTCTCATATACACTGTGTTTCCTTCCTATTCCCATCTTAATGTGACATAATTTGATTCCAAATTCCATTTGGACCTTGAGACTAGCAAAATCCCGCCATCTCTCATTTTCTAATTATTATCCAGAACTATGCTATACCAGAAACATTCAGTTCCAGTAGTCATTCAATTCCTTCCGGTTATCTCATTATCTCCTCCATGACAGCCTCACCTTTTCATCTAGGAGATCTCTTATCCTTTTAATGCCCCATTTGTCGAGAGTTACTACATTGCTCAACTCCTGGGAGCACTTATCACGCTGTATTCAATATAAACAAAGTCCTTCAAATTGTGTTCCAGGGCATGCATTCACATTTTCCCTGAAGTTGTACAATATGGTGCTACAGATTTTTACTTTCTTAAATTGTCTACATTACTGATAAGGTAGACTTTGCAATTCTGTCCTTTGGTCGAACCGGCTCTACAAAACCGATCACCTCTATCAATCCAGCAATCTGACTTTAGACTAGATCTCAGTTAATGGCCACCATTCACCCATAAATCTCCTTTCATTTAATCAACTGTCAAATAGTGACAATTCTACCTCCTAAATTGTTCTCAAGCTGTTCCCTTATCTCTTTTCCCACATACACATCTTATTTTAGTCCTCAACATTGTTTCTACAGGCTTTGGCTCTCAAATTCTAGCAGATATCTTAATCACCAGTAGGACTTGTCAAAACACAGATAGCTAAGCCCCCTTAGGAATTTCTGACTAGGTAGATCTGGGGGAATCCCCCAAAATAAGGATTTCCACTAAGTTTCCAAGAAATATTGCTGCTGCTGGTCAGGGACCACACTTTGAGAACTATTGTCATAGACAACTGCAATAATCATCTAACTTGTCTCCAGTTCTCCAGTCTTGACCCCGTCGAATTTATTTTCCATGCTAAAGTCAGAGTGACCTATTCAATATGAATGTTTGACTTAATCATTATCCTTCTTAAAATCTTTATTGGCTTGTCACCCATAGGATAGTTACATCGTGTTAGCTTGGCAGATAAAAGCCTCTACAGTGTGATTACTAATCATCTCTCTAGCATCATCATTGACCACTTACTCTTACTCAACTTGTGCTCACATGATATTGAATTTTTGTAGTTCCCTTAATACATGCACATTTTCATGCGAGTCTTCCCTCATGGAATGCCTTTCCCAACTATTTTTTCCTGGACCTTACACTAAAGGACAAAACTTCTAGAAAGCTTTCCCTGCAGCAAACACATTAGGAAAACTGTCTCTTTTATGTGCTCCCTTAGTGTCTTTCAATATTATCAATGTTATCGACCTAGCCTATAAAATAATCTATTCCATCTGACCCACATACCTAAATGGTAGATTCTCTAGGCCAGGGAATGTATGCTATTCACCATAACAGACCGAGAGCTTAGAAAAGTGTCTTGGGAATGTTGGATCCACTGAAGGAATGGGGATTAATAACTTAATATCAAATTATTTGATTAATTTAAAAGATTTAACATATTTATCGGTTTCTTAAAGTGCAGTTATATCCCTTCCAGAGTTTAATTAACATAAGGTTAAATCATTTGTTCTCTGAAGATTACCTTTGGGTTATTTCATCAATTTTATATTAGTAAGGTATAAGAGACATGATGGATTACATAATTTTTTTTTTAATTCTAAGACATTTTCTTCATTCTTGTAATCTTTTCTGAAGTCACAATAAATAACACTTCACTTAACCAGATACTATAGAACTAAAATCTATTTAAAGTTTTTCTATATATTGTTAACATACTTAATAACAAAATTTTTTAACAAATACACATTTACACCAAATATTTAATATAGCTACACTTATACAAATTTGGTAACTGATTTTTATTCAGAATTTGTTATACTCAAATCAATCACCAAAATATCCTCTAAATATTAGTGCATTAAGTAATAATTTTGTTAGTGACAAATTTATTTAACAGTATATTTTACATATCTCTCCATTCTTTTCCAACTTGCCATGGTAAATTACCTTCTGACTATAAGTAATTTCTAATATAAATAATGTAATTTGAATATTTATAGAAAATAAGTAACATCATAAATAATAAAGTTGAAAAAATGGAAGTATATCATATATGCTTAAGATGAGGTACCAGGAGTTTTCACTGGACTGAACATCAATTTTGGCCCTGACCTTCATGAATAAAAAAAATGAATTAAAATGTTTTATGAGTTTGTATTAAAAAAAAGATGTTAATTTTAAATATTGAATTTTACTTTTTTTGTTTTAAAGTTCATGTTAGTATAGTCACCAATTAAAGGCAATAAAACACTATGTAATGTGTCTGCCTCATTCAATGTACTTCTGTACTGATTTCAGTTACAAACTTTAAGTTTGTAATATACTCAAAGGTAGCCTAAATTATGAATTTAACTCCCCAGACAGAATACCTAGGTCAATCCTCTAAAGTCAGGTAGCTAAGAGGCTGTTTGGTTTCTTCAGTGTTAGCTACCTATCTGGGTAATACAATTGCTAATTAAACATTCAATATTAGAGTGAACTATGGGTGCCAAGATGGCTACTGTTGTACCCAGGCATCCTGTATCTATAAAACTGGATGGCCCAGACTTGCTTTTGGAAATAGAAGCCAGAGGACAAAAGGTGCTAACAGATAGTCAGGTACAGTTGATCATGTTATCTTTAGTCAATTATTTCTGTCTTCCTACCCCTCAATCATGGATGCTTTTGTAGTTTCTTTTTCACCTTGTTTTTTTCACCATGGTTATTTTGGTAGGGTTAAATATCTTAGTGTAAAATATCTTGGAATTAAATACCTAACAGTCAGATTAAAAACATTTCATATTTATAATAACTTTATGTAACAAGCTCTAAATCAATATAATGTGTCTTCCAAAGCCCAGAGCTCAGTTTAAAGAGTCATACAGCAGTAAGTGAAATATGCATGTTTGGCGTTTACTCCATAATTAATCTAGACGTTGTATCAATCATTTTTACAACTACTCTCTTTACTATTAATATGTTTTTAGCCAAAAACTGTTCCATTTTGTAATATTTTAGATAAAAGAGAAATTATGGTGAGTACTTTTTTCAACACTAGAGTTTTTGTCATCTCTATCAACAGGTGCTGTACTTTTATATGTTAATAATTACATCAATGCCCAAGAGTCTATTCTATAAATCTTTACAGAAGAGGGGAGTGAACAAATAAACACATTAAAGAGAAAATTAAGAAATGCAGAGTGCCTTTGCATTTTATAGCTTTCCTTCTTCTCTTGTCCTTCCCAGAAGTGGGCTTCTATAGCTATGATTTTACTTAACTCACCACTGGCCACTTGACCAAACCAGAGGTAGATACAAGTTTTGGAACATTTTGACTCTCTCTCTGGAAATCTGAAACTGAGATTGAGACAATTTCTTCCTGTATGTCACTGAGATGTAAATAGAAACAATGCACCATTGGCCTGGCCGTATGGCCAGTCTGCAGAGAGAGAAAATGAAGTAGATAAACATAGAGTAGTAGAAAAGACTGACTACTGTTGTTCAGTTCCTAGATTCTAGGTTTGATTACTTTTACCTATATCCCTTCTCTTGTGGCCTGGGACATACCTGCACACGACTTGAAATGCCTTTAGGTTTAAGTTAGCTCAAAATAGTTTCCCTTACTTGTAAGTAGGAGGTTTTCTCAACCAGTAGAGATGAATTTTCTAGTTATATAAGACCCCATGTATTTGGAATCCACCAACAAACAGATATTAATTAGAATTACATAACTTTTTCATTCTGTTGGCTCTATATAGATTCAGTAAGTATAATTTATATATGAATATATATATAGTACATATACATACATATACACATAACTGCCATACACACATAAGAAAGTTGATGTCCCTAGGCTAATATACTCAATATATTATTTGTAATTTTAATAGAGTTAACATAATTATATTAATTTTACCATATCTGAAATCTAGTTTATTCACATTTATCTAGATAGAACATAATGATCTAATATATGTTTATTAGTTGAATAATATGAATTCAGGGTCAGGTTAACTTTGTGATAATACTATTCAATTATTATAATAGAATCTATAAAATGCAAAGTCAATGATTTTATTCATTTCAGTGGATGACTATTCTAAAGTCAATCTTACTCATTTCCATTTCCATTATCTCAAAGGATATTTACTAGATAGGACTCAGAATCTTCAGAAATCACCTGATTTACTGTATGGCTACTATCATCAGTACTCTGCATTCTATAAGAACACAGTCACTGACTTGCTCTGTGATCAAAGCCAAGTCATGTTCTGATTCAGTTTCTTGGTCTGTATGATGAGGGCTAATGCTGTTTAGCTAACTGTCCATTTTTAAAGATTTAGATCAATTGATAAAAACTTTATGAAGACATGAATCTAAAGCCATTTCTGAAAACACCAATATAATAGAGACATAGACTCTTTTTTTACACTTTTGTATTACCTAGACAGGCCTGAGGCAAACAGGAAGAATTGGAAATGCTATCAAATCAAGTGCATACTGTGCCTGAACTGTAGATAAATGGAAACTATTTTTAGTAACAAAAATATGGCACCTTTGATGAGCACTTCCTTTAGAAATGGGTGTTCTTCAGGTTGATACTGCATTTCACACAAAATAGCACCATTTAAAAACCCTGCAACACAAGGCAACTGGGTAACGTGTAAATTGGCTATTTCCTTTCGGAATCAGTGTGCACTTTGGCTTCCCTTAGGCCCCTGTAATGAAAAGCTTGCTGAATCTCTACATAAGATCTAAATTGGAATAAGAGAGAAAAGAAGTCAGCGAGACGTGACTGGACATGCTAAAGAATTCTCATATAACAATCCAACTATGTGTTGTGGAATTATAGGTTATGGTTAAATTATTTTTTCAGAAATTACATCAATAACAATGTTTAACAATTATTTTAGTAATATATACCTATTATAAGACAAAAATCAGCAGACTCATAGACATAGAATACAAACTTGTGGATGCCAGGGGGACGGCGGGTGGGAAGGGACAGACTAGGATTTCAAAACGTAGAATAGATAAACAAGATTATATTGTGTAGCACAGGGAAATATATACAGGATCTTGTGGTGGCTCACAGCGAAAGAGAATGTGACAATGAATGTACGTATGTTCACGTATAACTGAAAAGTTGTGCTCTACACTGGAATTTGACACAACATTGTAAAATGACTATAACTCAATAAAAAAATGTTAAAAAAAAGACAAAAATCTTTCAGTTTTATTGCCTTATTGAATAACTACATTTATATATTTTCGGTGACTGTCTCAAAAGTCTCTCCTTTATCCTCTTTCATCTACACTTTTCCTCACTGTTCCCACATTTTCCTGCAGAGTTTACTCATTTACTCCCTTGCTTAATTCTTCTCTTACACACTAGCTACTGCTTATAGAGTTTCCTATGCTCACTGCTATCTCCAATTTTTTAATTGTTTTATCCTCATGGTCAGTTTGGCCCCTATATCTTGAAGCATATTTTTCCTTCTCTTAATTTCCTTTTATTTCCACTTTTTTTTTGCCTGTTACCTTTTTTAATGAATGAGTGCAGTATAAGCATGCCTTTTTTTGTTTGCATTAGTAGGATTTGTGCACATGAACCAAAGAAGCCTTTTGATCTAGTTTTATATTAAATGGAAATATTTATTTAAAGTACCCATTTGATAAAATAACTCAGGAAAGAGAAATACAAATACCATATGATCTCACTTATACAGGGAATCTAAAACAAAGCAAAACAAAATAAAAACCTCCAAACTCATATAAAAAATGATCAGATCTGTGGTTACTGCGTGGGGTTGAGGGCCAGGATTGGAGAAAGGTAGTCAAATGTACAAACTTCTAGTTATAAGACAAATAAGTACTAGGGATGTAATATACAGTATTGATGACTACAGTTAACATTGCTGTGTTGTATGTAGGAAAGGTGTTAAAAAATAGGTCCTAATAATTCTTTTCACACAAAAATTTATTTTGCTTTTTCTTTTTACTGTATCTAAATGAGGTAATGGATGCTAATTAAAATTATTGCAGTAATCATTTCACAATATATGTAAGTCAAACCATAGTGTTATATACTTTAAACTTATACAGGATGTATGTCAATTGTATCTCAATAAAACTGGAAAAATACTCACTTGAAATCCGAATGTATTGTTCTGAGATCCATGACGAGGCACCCCTGGGTTTTCACATGAAGTACGGGTGGGTTCTAAAATAAAGTTTTAAAATGTAATATCCCTTTAAAATTTACAATTTTATTTAAATGTATATTTTCTCACATAAAATAATTTTTAAAGATCTGGGGTTTAGTAAAAGGGCCCTGGGTAATAATAACGAGTATGACCTAACAGCATCTCTCCATGGGCAGAGGCCTGCCAATCTTAAAGCAAGAAATTACTGCAGTTTATATGAATTATGCAATTCTTGAACTTTGAACCCTTTTAATATAAAGGTACTTGACATCCAACTAACTCTGTGAATAAAAAGTTAAGGAAAAATGAAGGATGTGAAAGAGGAACACATGCATAAAACATTTGCTCAAGGACTTTGCCAAATTATAATCTCAAGTAGGGTAATACTCCCTTCAAGAAAATAAATTTTTTTCCCAGAAGTAGGACTCAGTTATTAGCATTTTTCACTGACACCTGTAACAGATTCTGGCATAAAAATAGTAGGCTAGTGGTCTCATAGTTGGCTAGCTTATATGACAGGTTAGTTGGTTAGTTACTCGATATGGAATTTAATTTTAGGAGAAAAGGGAACCCTCATACAGTGTCGGTGGGAATGTAAATTGGTGCAGTCACTGTGGAAAACAGTATGAAAGTTTCTCACAAAACTAAAAACAGAACTGTCATATGACCCAGTAATTCCACTCCTGGGTATACATCTAAAAAACAACAAAAAACCCAAAAACCACTAATTTGAAATGATACATGCACCCCAATATTCATAACAGCATTTATAGTTGCCAAAATATGGATGCAACCTGTATGTCCATCAATAGATGAATGAATAAAGAAGATGTGGTATGTATACAACGGAACACTACTCAGCCACAAAAAAGAATAAAATTTTTCCATTTGCAGCAGCATGGATGGACTTAGAGGGTATTATGCCAAGTGAAGTAATTCAGACAGAGAAAGACAAATACTGTATGACATCACTCATATGTGAAATCTAAAAAATACAACAAACCCAGTGAATATAACAAGAAAGAAGA
This sequence comes from Vicugna pacos, assembly GCF_048564905.1. Taxonomy (NCBI): domain Eukaryota; kingdom Metazoa; phylum Chordata; class Mammalia; order Artiodactyla; family Camelidae; genus Vicugna; species Vicugna pacos. Next base: position 18,482,293 of record NC_133011.1, read on the forward strand.
AAATTAACAGATATAGAAAACAAACTAGTGGTTACCAGTAGAGAGAGGGAAGGAAGGAGGGACAAAATAGGCTTAGGGATTAAGTACAAGTTATTTTTTATGTATTAAATAGGCTACAAGAATATATTGTACAACACGGGGAATATAGCTAATATTTTATAGTAACTATAGATGGAGGATAATCTTTAAAAATTGTGAATCACTATACTGTATACCTATAACTTACATGATTCTGTACATGAATTATACTTTAATTATAAAAGACAACAACAAATAAAATTATTTTAGGATTACAGAAATATACTTAGAGCCATTTTGAAATCAGTTATACCTTTTTTATAGTTTTGAAGCAAGTTTAATTTCATTTGAATATGGTTTCTTAACTATAAAGATCTACACAAATGTTAGTACTTGATGCTATTGATCTGAAAGCTTTTTTCTTCCTCATTTTACTGATAGATAGGAGAACTATTTGAAGTGTTAATTCTAGAAGTTTTAAGTACTAAAAATTTGTTAAATTTTAACAATATTAATTTTCAGCACCTTCCAATTGCTTCTATATTTTACATTTATTTTTCATATTTGGCCAACTAAAGCTTATAGGATAAAGAAAACCATTAAATGTCACTACTATCTATTAATTCCAAAATTACTGAACATTATCAATATTTGACTAGTGTTACCTATACAGTGAGGTGATGAACCACTCCAAGTGCCATCTGCCTGACATATTCTGGTGCTTGATCCCACTAATATGAACGGAGGGTTGCAGCTGAATGAAACCTCTGACTGGTATATAAAGCTTTTGCCTTCTCTTTTTCCTTGGGCGGGTATACCAGGGTCACCACAGAACTTTGCTGGAAGTGGAAAGAAAGACAATTATACAATGACTTAGATTCATCAGAATAAACAGTTTAGAAAAATGATGAAAATAACTGGACTATTGCACAAAAGTGACATGCCATCTATGTTAATCTACCCCAATTAATTTTTTATGTTAATCTATTCCCAATGAAAAATTTTTTAGCTTTTGTCTGCATGAATAAATGCTGACTGCTCAACTCAGCATATTAAAAAATTAGTGTGATTAAACATTTTCCACCCAGTAGACCACCTTAACAATTGTAGATTTCTTGTATTTCTTTTGATGATATTAACCAGAAACAAATTATATATTTGTATATACAGGCTGCAAATTTGGAGTGTATTCTTGAAAAGGCATGTGATTCACAGATAGCTCTCTCAGAAAGAAACAACCCATAATGGTTCTAGGATATACTCTCCAGATTGCTCTGTATTTTTTTATGTATATAAAAGATGAAGTTATCCATTTTGTTGATACTCAGGCCACCTATCCCTCTTCAAAATATTGTAGGGGGTTTTTGAGTGCTTTCTTTTTTTTTTTTAAGAAGGCCATCAGAATCCAAATCCATACTGAAGAGATCAATTTGACAGTATTTCTACACAAGGTGATTACATGATTTTATTCAACATATATATTTAACTACTAAAAATCAGATACTATTCTAGGTAATTTTAGGTACTTGGACTTAATTGGTAAACAAACTAAGGTTCCTGCACTTGTGGAGTTCATGCTTATGTGAAGAAAGCAAACAAACAATAAACATAATAAGTAAAGAAGTATGTGGGAAGGTAGTAAGTCTTATGGGGGAAAAACACTGCGGGAGGAGGAGATTAAGGAGGGTGTGGGTATTGACATGATAGATGGTGAGGCGCGGTAGTGGATTTTAACAATGTGGCAAGGGTGTCTTTCACTGAGAAAAGATTTGGAGAACAAGAATCATTCAGCCATGCTGATATCCAAAGGAAGATCATTCCAGAAGAAGAAACAGCATTACCAAAGCCCTGTGCTGAGTCTGATCTAGCATTCTGGAAGAAGAAGGTGGCCAGTGAGGCTGACACAGAGTGAGCGTGCAGAAATGTAACAGGGGATGAGAGTAGATGGCTTTAAATCTAGCAGATAAGTGAAGCAAAGTACATATAGCATTTGCTTTCAATTTTTCATTGTAGTAAAAAATACAAAACATGTAATTCACCATTCTAACTATGTTTAAGTATACTCAATTTTTAAATTTGAAGATTCAGCACCTGAAAGCTTATTTCCCTATAAAGCAGAGACAACCAAACATTTTTCAGTATAACTGCAGCCTTAAGAGGGTTATAGGTTGAATGAACATAAAATGCATCATCTAAACCAGATGTTTTTGAGAGTAAAAGGGGGATTAACTGGATAGGACATCCACTAGGATAACAAGAATAAACAAGAAACGCTCCAGGCAACCTGGAATAAATGAATACCTTAATTATAGAATACCTTAGTCTCAAGCTCAATGTTCAAAGAAAGACCTTCCCTGAAATTCAAGACTCTAGGAGAAATTTGGATTTTTAAAATTCTTTTTGGAAACTTTTTTTAAAAAATTTTATTTGTTTATTTTTACAGGGAGGTAATTAGGTTTACTTATGTGTATATTTATTTTTTAGAGGAGGTACTGGGGATTGAACCCAGGACCTTGTGCATGCTAAGCATGCACCCTACCACTTGAGCTATGCCCTCCCCCTCTTTTGCTTTTATTAAAATTAAAAGTAATCATAAAGTAAATATTTAAACAAAATAAACTGGGGAAATTTTCAGAGTAAAGTGACACATGTAAAATAAACATTTATTTATTGTGTTTTGTTTTAATTTTTCTTAGATATAATTAAGCCTCAGTGCTACTTGGTATCCGAGCACTTCTAGCAATGTAATGTCAAACCCCACAGGCCAGGGTCCTTGGCTTACTAGTCTTTGTACCTCAAACACATATTATACCCAATGGATATTTCCTCAGTGAAAATTATCAGTGGGTATTTCAGCTTTAGCAATCATTTCTATCACTAAGTTGTTTCATAATCTACTTCTAAAGTGTTTCTCTTTCATATTTCTGCTGAGTCATTCATCTCAGAATCTTATCTTTATTCAACAACAAGAAAGGAGGAGAGATGCAACCTCATGAACTCCTCAGTTCTCCCTCCAAGTCCCCCATCATTCCACCCATTTTCTATCTTTAGATTTTCTTGTACTAAACCAACCTATTGGTGTCAGGTTTAGAGGCTTAGGACACAGGGCTTATTTTCAAAAGGCTTTAGTAAACAATGACATGACTTTACGATAAAAAGGCATAGTTTGAACAGAATTGAAGAGAAAAGTTGTTCTCTTTATTAAATACCTAAAACGAATGACTTTGGCTATTCAATGAATAAGAGAAGTGTCTTTTAAGTCAGACTTCTCTGGTAACATGACCTTAGGCCATACAATAATGTAGATGGTCCCCTAAACAATGGCAGACTTAAACAGTGTCCATACAATTTGACCTCTCTCTCTGAGCTCAAGTGTCATTATCTATTAAAATGTCATGACTAAACATACTTACCTAGGAGTTCTGTTATGTGTAGTAAAAATAATAAATGTAAAGCAATTGGTACAAAGTTAGCCTTATTATATTTGGATATTTATTATAATTTAAATGTCAATAGTAAGTGTTTTATTACATTTGCATTTAAAAGAACTAAAAATAAAACATTATATCAAGAAACTTCTTAATTGAGATTTTTTCATTCATATCAAACTTTATCATAAACTCATCTCTGTGATATCTCTTTGTCTCTATCTATTCTGAAGTAGCCATAGAATATCTAATCTCATTTAGAACACATTGATCTTTTCTAAGATGATCCTCATCATGAATCAGAATTTTAAGGGCCAATTTTTATGACATCAACCTTGAGGCACTGGAACACACTTATCTAATAAATCATATTACCAAGAGGGAGCTTCTTTAAATGTTGCATAAATTTCATTCCAAGAGACCAAAACTACAGAAGTACATTAGTTTTATCTTGCATGCTCAATATAATTGCTTAGTAATATGTCTCTGTAGCAAGTATGATATGAATGATTTGATGAGCCAGAAAAATGGTGGTATTCATGCCAAGTATTTCCAATCACTTAATAGGAAGCTCTTCAAATAAACGATGCCAAAGTATCCCTAATAACTGTCTTCAGTTATTCATCATAGTTCTGTACTATGTATATTAAATATATATTTATTTTATACTAAAATATGTGATTCATTCAAAAGAATATATATGTATATATACACACATATATACACCCACGCAAATACCACTATATTATAAAATGACTATTCATGAATGCAACATCCTCTCAAGAAACTGAAAATTTCCAATACTGTTGAAAGTCCTTGTGAGCCTTTTCCCAGATAACAGTCCTTTACTCCGTCCTGGATGACAGACCTTCTTTAAACCTGAATTCTACATTTCTCATTTCCATACATTTCTTGAGAATGTTACAGCAGTCATACACAGACCTAAGCACTGAATTGTTTAGTTTCACCACTAAAACAGTGCTGATATTAATATTCTTGTACATGTCACCTTATGCACATGTATTAAAAATCTGTGTAGGGCATATCTCCAGGAATATGATTTCTAGGCCACAGCCTTTGCACAGCTTTAACTTTACTATGTAATAGCAATGGGTTTTAAAAATGGTTGTGTCAATTTACAAATCCACTATGTGTATAAAAGGTTACACTTTTATACTCTACATCCTCAACCACAGGATATTGTCAAACCGTTTTATTTCAGTTCTGTGATTAAGAATTAGCTATCCATGACTTCTGTCCATTTTTTGTTGTTTCATCTTTTCTGTTTCAGGAAATCTTTATATAGTCTCTATATTATTATTATTTTTCATGCATTAGATTATATTATCTAAGTTTGTGATGGACCTTTTGATAATAAAAAAATAAAATTTATAATGTAGCTTATTTTTTCCACTTTTTCAGTTATGGGTGGAGCTTTTGCATCTTGTTTTAAGATATCCTTCCTTATGCCAAGAACACTTTGACAGTCTTTTAATCTTTTAAACTTTTATATTTAAGTTCCTAATGAATTTGACATTGATTTATTATTTGGTGCAAGACAAAGATTATGTCTGTCTGTCTGTGTGTCTGTGTGTGAATTAACTGCCTTGTTGAATTAATTGAAATGTCTATTTTTTCCCCCACTGATTTATTCTGTAATGTATCAAGTGTCAATAAATCGTTCCATGCGCTCTATTTTCTAACACTGGTTTACTTGCTATCCCTGCACCTACAGAATGCTGTCTTAATTACTGTAGCATTCTAAGTTTCGTATCTGCCAAGGACTGTACTACATGCCAGAGACAGGTAGTGAACAAAAACAAAAACCTTCAAGGAACATAAACTTGCACGGAGGACATTGCCCCCAAACTAAAACAAAAACAAAAACAACAAGATAAGTAAAATGTACAGTGTACTTGCAAACACAGTGGTTTAGCCTAAAATTAGTCAGAGCAGAAGGAATATAATGGTTGGATTGCATTAAAAATAGCTACATATAGTAAATACTGATTTCTAGTTGAATTTCTATTATGCATGGGAAAGAGCTTAACAATCTCATATTTGTTCAAGCAAAATTTGAAAAATTTATTTAACAGGTGTATTGCCAATAAAGTAGCTCTAAAAGGTGAAAATGGGAAAATATAATTTAACTATGAAAATTATACTTACGTAAGCACTGTGGTACTTCTCCACTCCAGGTACCATTCCCTACACAGGTCAAAACAGCAGGAAAGGATAGTTCATAGCCTGGAGAACAGATGTAGCTAATACTAAAGCCCCAGTCGAAATTTGTTCCTTCCAACCTTCCATTAGAGATCTGGGGAGGAGTTGGGCAGGTAACAGCTGCAATTATATTAAAAGCAATTAGACACAGCTGTTGAAATATCCTGAGCGTTAAAAAAAATAAATATCATTAGAAGCAGCATATGTGCTAATTTAACCTTTTGGAGGACAATATGGTGTGACATGTTTTATTCTCCTGGTAGTATTCCTGAAACATCCTTGGAATTAATTCCTCTAGGATGCTACTACTTCTTGGCAACATAATGGCTACTGGTTGTCAGAGATTCTCTTACAAAATAACAAGCTGCCTGACATTGAAGGGAAGGCAAATAGAGGGTGACCTTCTACTGATAAATTATTGGTTGCATATAAAATTATTTTCCTGTGACCTTTAGACAGTCTGAAGAGCAGGGTGTTTGGTTATATACAGTGTCAGCATTGTAGCAAGGCATTTGGGAGTAATTCTGTGACATTTTCGAAAATACAGATCATGTAGCTCATTAAAATATACAAACTGGTTCTATTAACCACTTAGATTCATACACTAAAACTTATTGTAGGGTTTTTAAAGGCATTATAAAAATTGTAAACATTCTTTTTAGAAATATTTTAGTTGTCCTCAAGTAAGGATGGGTTGGATAAGGTGACAGAGATGAAGGGAAAAAGGGGGGTGGTACCAATTACAAAATCTAAAAATGAGGAATGATTTTATTTTGATGATGAGTAACATATATAAATAACTTTTTGGAGTTTTATAACATTGTCATTATCAGAATCAATAACATATGAAATAATTTCTAAAATATAAAATGTGTGTTCATGTATTTTCATATACTAACTGTATAAACATAGTGATCCAATTAGGAAACTATGTAATCAGGAAGAAAAGGACACACACTGGAATTATTCTTTGTTTTAGATTATATCAGGGAGTATTACAGGGACAATTCATAGCCATTTAGAGAGGAACCTGAATGAGAAATTTCGATAATTAAAATAAGTATTATTATAAAATAATACAAATTGTCTGACATTGCATCTACAGTATTCTACAAGCAATCAAAAATTAGCAAAAAATAGAAAACATTTCCAATGGAAAAACAAATAGCATAAAGTAGATACAATGTTTTACTGAAATATTTTAAAATCCTATATATTATTATCTACATGATTTAAAAATATAAAATACAGCACTCGTTTTGGTATCAGAAAAAAAATGTGAAACACTACCCAAAAAACTATTTAAATTTATATATTAAATTTGCATATTAATAAAGGATATATTGAAGAAATGATTATCATACCTCTACAAGTTGGCATTACTCCACTCCACGTGCCATTAGTTGTACAAGTCCTGATTCTGGAACCATTCAATTCCATTGTATAGCCTGGCTGGCACATGTAAGAAACATTTTGTCCAACCACATAATCATCTCCATATCTCAGTCCATTGGCTGGTATACCTGGGTCTCCACAACTGATTACTAGCAATATTGGATTAGAAGAGCAGATGGTTAATGTGGCATGTATTTAATGGAGAGGAATAGTAAGCATATGGCATACTCAATATATAAGTAGGGAAAATTAGTTATCATGTTCATTTTAATGATAAAACATAAGCGTACTTAAACCACATACTGGCAATTCCTGATTATAATCGGTTAGTTACTTATTACAGATTCTATACATATGGTTCAGAACCTGTCCTTTAAACTCTGGAAAGGCGGGGTTAATATGATACGATGTTGTAAGGAATTCTGATGTGGTAATCTCTTTTAATCTGAATCAAATGATCATGGAGAAGCCATCCAATAGAATCAGTATTTCTAACAAAATATTTAAAATCTATATTCCTATATATGGCTACTGAAATCTCTAATTTATCAGGTTTGCTGGACTGAGAGCATATTTTCTGCAGTGTCATTCAAATGGATATTACAATAGTTTTTAATTCAAACAATGCTAGGTACAAAAATAATTTTTATTGAACAAATTAAAGGATGAGTACATTAAAAATGTGAATTTTTCACCTACAAGGCAAGATACATAACTTGTGGGCCCAGCGAAAAGTTAAAATGCCATAGCTAGGGATAGAGAAATCAGTTTCCCATTTCCAGTATCTCATTGCCAGCCCAAGTGAAAGGACAACCCCCAATAAATTTCAACCTCCTTTCAGGAATGTGTTTGTTTCCTGGATTGGGGGTGAGTGAGAGGCCTCTTGTCAACTGCTTGCTTAATATGCCCTGTTACTGCCAGTGCAGGACAGGATTAGCTGCTGCCCTGCTATGCCCCAAGACCCATAAATACAACCACCCATGCTTGCACCCAGACCCCCACAAAGGAGTGGAGGACAAGGGTGCAATGTGAGCCTCCTTCTGCTGATGACACGATGGACTAGCTGGGCAGAGCGCATCAGTGGCCCAGGACAGGGGTGGGAATGAGAAGGTCAGACAGGGCCAGAGGCACCAGGTGGTGGGGAGCTAAAGGTTTACAACCCATCTAGAAAGACAGAGAGAGAGGGAGGCAGACTGCACATGAGCAGAGCCTCCAAACCCTTAGTACATGCTCCACTGTCCTAGTGTACTTCAATTACAAAACACGAATTCAATGAATAAATCATTAAGAATTTTGAGATAGCAATCACAGAGCTTTAAACCCCAATATCAGGACTCTTTTGGGCACAAGTTTCTATCAATTGTATTGGTTCATAAAGTCGGCTCAAATTATATATATATACATAGTATTGTCATTTATGATGCCACACAAAAACTTTCAAGACTTGACACAGCACAGAAAACAGAATTAAATTTAAATATGGCATTTGAGAACAGGGCATAGCAGAGATCATATATAAACCAATAAAGCACTTGCTGTTTTGAGGAATGTGATTTAAGCATGTTGGCTAAACACATTCTGGAGGCTAAGAATAAAAGGAAAACACAGAAGGTTTCTTTTCCTTTTCTGTTGACAAAAAATGTGACATACTTGCTGCTTAGTATCTTTGTTTGCCTTTTGAAGTTTTTTTCATAAAAAGACAAACAATTTTACCAGGTAAATCTGGGCTATAGTGTCTCATTTTTATTTTTAATTAATATTTCCCAGTTTGGGGGAAGTCTAGGGTTAAAGACTAAAAATAGTTTAAGACATGGAAGACCCTAATGGCTATTAAATTACATTATATTTATTAAATTATATTAAACATTATGAATGTCAAGTTTTCTTCCTTATTATTCTAATGTGTTGAGCCTAAGAAGTTTTAAGACCACGAATAATGACATTTAAAGAACAATATTCATGACACTCCACCGGCTAATCCTCAGAGCTCTCAATAGTTTTCTGAAATCACACTCACTGAGTGTTTCCATCTAACTCCTAACAAGTTCTGTATACAGGATAATTTTTGTTCTTCTAATTATTGATGAGGAAAATATTTTTAAGTTATACAACTGAGTTATACAAATCCTGCTTATTTATCAAGAAGATGTCATTCCTTTTTGCAGTTTTAAAATTCGTAATCATATAGCAATGAGTTTAAGCCTTCAATTTATTTTGTTTTATTTTACTTTAAGTTATTTTATATTTTTAATCTATAGATTAAAAATTAAGAATGAGGAGAGTTAAAGAGAACAGCTATACATTGTTGTTTTCTGGACAGCGCTTTATAGATTGACTTAGAATTCTGGCAAGAAAGAACAACTAACCCAGCGGTAAGGCACATGAGTTGAGATGTAACCACCAAAAGAGAGGACAGAGGGTTTATTTCAGCGCAGCACTGAGGAAGAGTTCTGCATATCTTGGCAGCATCATGAATGAAATGCCTGATAACAACAGCTTCAGAAGGATATGTCTGGTGGCTTCCTAATGAAGCAAGGGCCAGTCAAAGAGGCAGTTTCCAATAGCAACAGTCTTTGTAAAGAGCACCTGCTCCACAAGTCAGTTCATTCACCACCAGCTTGTTCTTAGCAAGAAAAAGAGGCTTTCGTTTTTTTTTTTTCCTAGCTAATCCTTAAAATAGTAGCTCTTTAGGGCTTTACCCTAAAATTCAGTGACATCAGTGCGTAATAATAGGGTGCTGTTGCTGAATTCAAGAAAATCTTTCTTAAGGTCACCAAAATCCTTAATACACAGCACAAATGCACACACGTGCACGGGCACAACACACGCACACACCAATAACCTCCATGAAGACTGTTATTTTGTCTCTTTTCTACACAGTTGTATGCTCTGAGCCTAATCTAGTGCATGAGTCACTGTAAGAGATTAAGTAAATATTTGTTTAAAGAATAAATGAGTGAACGAGTGTGTATGGAATGGTTAAATAGCTCAAATTCTTAAAATCACATAAATTGTTTCAAAGGTTTGAATCTGGTTTCTTGGTAGCTCCTATCATGTGATGCCCACTTGGCATAATTTATGATAAATCTAAGTATGTAACTTCTGTACTAAATATAAAGCACAACTGAGGTAATTCTAGTCAATTTATGCATTTCAAAACTTTCTCTTTTAACTTCTTAAACAAGCATGCATTTTAAATAAAATAGAATCACATTACCCACACTTATACAACAGAATTTATTTTTTACTCAATATCTAATGAATATTTTTACATGTTAATACATACCAATCCATGTAACTTGTTTTTAATGACAGAATATTCCTTTACATGGATATACATGGAATATGATTTATGTAACCTGTGACTGACATTTGAATTATTCCACTGTTTTCCTACTAGACACAATGCAGCAATGGACATCCTTGCTTGGCATTATTACACATGTGCTTTGCTGGGTTTCAAGTCCAGAACAGAGTTCTACTATAGCAGAATGAAGTTCCAGAAAGTCAAATCATTTCCCTGGTAGCACTTCTGATTCTACACAATTTCCCAATGCCAAAGTTAGTTTCCTTCTTGTATCACAGTAAGGTAAGTTTTCTCAACCTTAACGCTGACACTATTGACATTTGGGAACAATTAATTCTTGGCTGCTTTATGCAGTAAGGATGTTTAACACTGACCTCTATCTGCTAGATACCAAGAGCACACTCCACTCACCTGCACCGTCAAAACCAAATACATCTCCAGACATTTGGCAAAATCACCCCTGTTTGAGAACCACTGCACTGAAGGATAGCTCTTCCTCCTTAAGAAGACTTAGATGACTTTTTAGCTTCACTTGCCCCAGTTTCATGCTGGAATAGTTCCCCTCTTTATCTTGTGTGAGACTAGCCCATCGCCTTGACCTATCTTCTACAAGAAAAAAAAATCTTCGAGAGTTTGCAGGTTGGTAAAAAGAAAAAAAAGACTGGGTAAAGACCAATGGCTGGTTATTTGGAACAAAGTCTTAGTTTCATTTATCACTGGATATGATTAACTACACTGTCCTTGGCCCAAATGTCAAGACTTGCCTGATGTAGGGCATTGATCATGCTGGAAGCAGAAGTCCTGGTAGGTTATGAAAAATCCCAAGAAATAAATGAACATATATTTCTTTTTAGACCTGACAACCATTCCTTCCTTGACAAGCCCTGTCCTGGAACAGACTGTATCTTCTTCCAAAAACCCTATGTGCTCTTGGTACCAGAGGTGGTCTGCCGGTTAGACCTTGTGAAAGGCATGGGGATCCATACAATTAATATCTTGAAGGATTTCTGTGCTGACCAAAAAAAAAAAAATGTTTATAGTGAGTATTTACTTGTGCTTAGTTTTTAGATCTTCTCTCTCAGTCTGAACATTACAGATGGGAACTTCACCAAATTTTGTTTATTTTTTTACTGAGGATAGTCAGTTTACAATGTTGTGTCAGTTTCTGGTGTACAGCACAATGCTTCAGTCATACGTGAATATACAGATATTCATTTTTCCTATTCTTTTTCACCATAAGCTACAACTAGATATTGAATATATTTCCTTGTGCTATACAGTATAAACTTGTGTATCTATTTTATATATACCAGTCAGTATCTGCAAATCTCAAACTCCCAGTCAAATTTTAAGATCAGGACACTGTTAAAAGCTTCCTAGTATTGTGGCTAGTTATCTTTCCTTTCCAGCTTGGTTTAGTTCTGTGGGTTTTTCTTAACATCTGTAACTCCTCTGCCAAAGTGTTCATGAGACTTGAATCCATGATATCTATCTTATCATATATGGTTTTACTCACCCACAAGAAAACTAGTTATTTTGGGGTAACTTAACACTCAGCACTGGCTGTGGGTCTGATAAAGACCTGTCTGGAGATGCAGAAGGATAGATGTAGAGAAGAGGGAAGAGTTTCTGCTTTTGAGGCATACTTCCAGAGAAAGATTTATTAAATGTGCAATTTCTCAGCTCATCTATAATCTGAAGCTGGTGAATATTAGCAGTTAGAATTTATGTGAGTAATATTTTTCCCTTTCCCCAGTATCTGTACTCAGATTAGATATGAGGAAGAAAAGTAGGGGCATCACCATTATTATTAACTTAAGTTTATTCCAAAAATGTTTCCTGAAGTCATGAAAATGGACAAGGTAAATCACAGCAGACATATCTACATGTGATCAGACAGAAGATTTTAAAGAACAGAAAAACTGTGTGTGTGTGTGTGTGTTTTGCTGCTGGGCAATCAAGCAAATAAAAGGTATATTTGCAAATCACCCTGGTGGGAAATTCTCAAAGGGCAAAAGTGCTTGAAATGCCAAAGCTACTTCATCACCTGTGAAATATTAGAGACCAGGGATTTACCTTACTGAGCACTTTATTCTCAGTTCCTGGCAAAGTGCCCAATTATAGTAGGTCCTGAATAAATTATTTTTTACTAACTGGATCCATAAGTCATCCAATTATAGTAAATACCGAGTTCTCTTACTTTTTCATTTATAGTATATTTGAAATATAGTTCTATACTATAATAAGTTAAAAATTATATAATATTCTAAAAATTGGATCACTCCTCTGATTATCACTATGCAGGAGGAACTGGTGGCCTAAGGATGGCTGGTCTAGGGGGAGTGTTGAAACACTTAAAGTGACCAAAATTTTGTTTTAAAGAAGGAAAAATCCAAATAGAATTCAATTCTTTATATCTTACTTTTATCCAAGCATTGCAAATGGATAATTTATTCAACTATATTTAAATGCTTCTATTTTTTCTAAAGGGCTTTTATTAATTCTTCCCTATTCAAATCATCCTATATTGAAACATCTGTTATAAATATCAGTCTTGTTGGTTTTATCTCTTTTAATTGAAATTGTCCTGAATCTAGCAGATCCCCCTCTTCAGTTATTACATATGTAATTCAGCAGTACTCCCCCTCATTTATTTTGACTCATCACACTGAAATATTTAATCTCTTTCAAGATTTGCAGATTTATTATTGACTTATATTTGTACTGTATGTTTGAACACTGATCTTAAGATAAACAAAAAATTATTGATAAGCTATATAGAGAAAACTGCAATTTTAAGTGGAAAATATTGTTGAGCAAAAACAAATTTTACAAGTGGTCATCTCATTAAAAAATGATATAACTGAAGAACTGAAATTGGTCAAGTGCAGAAAAATTGGAAAAGTTGGAGAGGAATAGGCTATACATTAAAAGAACATTTCTATATGTCTTATAAGCAATGTCCTATATTTCTTTCATGTCAAATATATTTGACCACTGTAGTGTAAACAGGAAACAAAGAAAACAGAAAGGAGACAAAATACAAAAAGAGATAATGAAGTGAACCTGAGAACATTGCTTCCTGAGTCAAACAGACTTGGGTTTAAATCTTAGATACTACATTTACTAGCTGTGTTATCATGGGAAAGAAAGTTATATTTTTCTCTGTAAGGTATTATTTCTTCAAATATGAAATAAAAGCATAATAGTATATACTTTATAGATTTCTTACGAGAACTAAGTGAGAGAATTTGTGTAAAGCACTTAACACAACTCCACAAATGGTAAATACTCAATGACAAATATTATTCTTAATAAATAAAACTAATAACACTTTGAATGGAGAGAAAAAAAAGGGAATGTTTTATATTATTAAGATGGGTTTTCCAAAAATTGGAATCAGGAATTTGGTTTGGAAATTTACTCCAATATTTTAATTTTTTTCACACCTAATTTATTCTGAATTCATATTTAGGTCCTTGGATATAGGTAACTAGAAAAATAGTGCCTAGAAAAGGTATTAAATAAAAATTCACTAGAAATACATTTTATTTGAATTTAACATCTCTGGTATGTATAAGAAATAAATTCAGCAAATGGGAAATTTCATCCATTTAGATGGTAGGAATAACTGTTTAGTGATGAGCAGTCAATAAGTCAGTTAAATGACATGGTACCTCAGTATCCTGACCCATGCATGTAAATCTATGACACAATCTCTTGCAGTTCCATAAATTACATGATTCTATCAATCATATATTTAAATTAACTTTCACTGAATATTAATGAGAAGGACTCTGAAACACTGGTTCTAATTAACTGATCACTACATATGAAAGTTTTCAGTATGTTAGATTCTTTAATTACAGAAGTTTAATCTGTTTTAATTTCCACTGAAACTTCTCTCTGTATTCCTTTTTTGAGAATACTTTTATTTTTGCTTTTGGTTTGGTTTGCTACTGAGGTGTTAGCAATTTTTTTGCCTATAAAGTAAATCAACTGCTAAATTCTCAGTCTTTAGTTTAAGCAATTCAGCATCTAAAAGTTAATGCTTGAAATACCTTAACACAATATTTCTCCTTGAAGAATTGACATAAAAAAGAGACTTTCATTATAATTTTGATATGTTATTTGCTACTGGTCTGTCTTGAATTGAATGTTTTATTACTTAGTTAAAAATTCCGAAGGAAAAACAAAGACAATTCAGTAAAAACAACAACAACAACAAAAGATGTAATTTTCAATCTCTAGAATTAGGGTATGTTTACTTGTTTATCTTTACTTTGATAAAATTGGAAAACATCTTGAATAAAAGAGTTAGGTATTTATCCATGAATAAATGAAATTGCTATTCAATGTGGACAAAAGTGCCACTCAGCAGATTTCCTTTATGCTGAATATATTCATTATTTAAGTCTTTTACATAACTGTATATTGAAAACATACTATATACCAGTAACCAAGTGCTATTTATAAAATTACAAGCCCTCTCTGCAAGTATTTTGAAACGGAGTGGAATGGTAATCATGCATACTAGTAGCTAAAATAAAATTCATATGAGATATTTAAGTCAGTCAATAACTATTTACTCAGTCACACTTAAGTATCGGGTGCTGGGGTCCACCCAAGAGGATCGACGAGATAAAACAGCCCCGGTTACTACTGTCCTATGAAGTTTACAGTTTAGTGGTATAAGGAATTACCATAAAAGGATTTTGTAGTATAGAGAGATGAGTTTTAGCCAAAAAATGACTTGAGGATGAAGTGTCCTGAGAAGGCTGTTGCCAAATGTGTCATTAGAGCTAATATTTACAGGGTACTGGGTAAGAGTTTTAAAGGGTCAGATGGGGTGGTGCAGTATGGAAACATTACAGTATATTTCTTAATTGTTAGCTTACTCACTATTACAACATTGAGACATTTTCAAAACAAGTGGGAGAACTTCTTCAAGGTGGAGAAAAAAGGAAGAATTGGCTCTCAATTTGAAACAACAAAAACAAGCAAACAAACAGAAAACCAGGTGTCTTCAGGAAGCAAAGCACAGTGATCCTTGAGTGACAGGAAACACTCCTATGAGTCCTATGATTGCCCTGTCTTACTGCCTTAAGAGAGGGATAGGGAACAGACAGAAGGACTTCATGCAGAGTCCAGCTGACTCCCTGAGTTGAAAAGATGGATTGGACTAGAGAGAAGAAAGTGGATAGACTTTGTCAGACAAAGTAAAAAAGAGAACATGCCCAGGGAGAGATCTCTGGAGACCTAGGGAGAAAACTCCTTGGGTATTCACCAAGTACTTACACAGCCATAGGAAGACTGCTCAAGGTGGAGTAAATAACTACCCCAAAGATCAGAGGTAACAATATCTGGCACTGACATAGGGCCAGGAATATTACTTATTACTGACTCAAACCAACAACTGGGAAATATTTTGCTATTACAGGTTTTGCTGATATGTTCTATTTAGTGCTTATTTCAACAACCTTTCAGCCATAGTTTGACTTCAGCTTCGAAGAGACATAATACACAAAGGGTATCTCAACAGCCCTGTCACCACACTCAATGTTTGCAGGCAAGATTTTAACTACAACCATCTTTCTCCAGAATCACAAATATGACATGGCATTCCTTTGATGACATCCTCCTCTGAGTTGATTCATTTCAGCCATTCATTCAGGAAATACAAATACTCACAAAGGCGCTAAGGGGAAAAAGGAAGGGGATGGATCGCTGGCGCACACATAGTATAAGGCCTATCTTCTAAGCAAATTTCTGGGAATTCTTAGGTCAGCCAAGAGCTACTCCACCAAAGATACTGTCAAGAACTGTTGTTTCTCAGCAGCATTAAAATAAGCTGAACACCTTTTTGGGTCCGGAAAGCAACATGTTCTTCACTTACCAATTTTACTTAAGCCCATTTATGTTTATATTTACAAATAGGCCTACTTTTAATGAGGGCCCCTATAGCAAAAGTATACTCTGTCCAAATTGCAATATACAAGGCACTCCCATTAGTCTCTCAAGAGCCTATTTCACTACAGAGGCTAAAGCACCTTCTCATGACTCCTCGAGTCTCTGAACACATCTTAAAACAGCTCTTCTTTTAAAACATTTCATGACTTACATAATGCCACTACAGTTCTTCTTAATAAATATAAGCAACCATGATTTTCCAATGGATATATTATTGCTGGTTAAATTTTATTTTATTGTATATATGTATTAGTTTGTGTAGAGAAATTAAAATATATTAAAAAAAATCCCTCAAGTAGGTGGTTTCATTATGATACTGAATTTCTAAAACGGCATATTTTTTTAACATCTCAAGAGGGCAAATCATCCACCAGGACTTCTTATAATAGAGAAAGAATCCATAAATAATCAGCCTTCTTTTTTAAAAACCAAGTCAGCTATCAATATGTGTAAGATTGGCAAAACAAAATCGATTTTTTTTGTATTTTTACCTGTGATTACAGCTGCTAATTCACTTCTATTCTTAACATACTGTAAAATTGCATTTAATGCCTTGGCAAGCCAATTGATTCTTAAACTTACTGGTATATACTACAACCATAACACTACTATCATCTTTTAATCTGAAAGACAACACAAATATTCAAAACCTTGCATGGCTTGATTAATTACAAAACACACACATACATGTTTATATAGTCATAAATATTTATCATGTAACTAGTGATGTTTCAAAATATTGAGAAGAAACTTACTTGTACAGTTAGGCAAAGTTCCAGACCATGTTCCATTGGCTGTGCATTGCCTAACTGAAGGTCCAGAAAGGATATATCCCTCCATGCAGGAATAAATGACTGAACTAGAAAATGTTGTGCCATCAATCCGAAAGACTTTTCCGTTGGCTGTTGTCCCTGGGTTACCACACTGAACAGCTATAAAACAAAATGATTAAGAGCATATATAGAAAGAGTCCTTTCACAAAAAAGTTAAGGACTAAATGATTGTTTCAGATTATCCAAAGGAGCTACAAAACCCCTCTAAAATAAGCATTGAATTATCTTTTATAAGTAGTTGAAATTCAAGATGAATTTATGTTAATTTAATTAGTTTACTTACTGGGATGCAGGTCATATAATAGATTAAAAAAAAACTTTTCTTAGTTGTTTTGGTAAAAACTTTGCACAGTTAAGTAATTGCTGTGCATTGCCTTTGGGTACCACAAAATCTTTCAAACGATTTTAAGAGTCTCTGCCTAAAAAGCGAACCATGAAAAATTAGAAGATATGTAATGAGAAGAAACAAAGGCTTATTGTCATTGTACTTGTAAGAGAGCAGATATAAAACACACAATTTAAATATTATAAGCATCTATGTATGTTTTTATTTATATAGGTATATAACTGATTTGCATTAAAACCTTATAATCTCTATTTCTGGACCAAGATTTACAAAAAATAAACTGAGTAAAAACAAAGTAACTTAATTCTAGGAATGATATTCTGTAAATTTTCAACACATCCTAAATAGGGGTTATGAACCAAAATACCTTATATGATCATTCTGCATTAAGTTTAACTTTTTGCCATCAATGGCATAATGTATTTTTAAAATATCTTAAAAGCACACCTATGTCAAATGTAATACCTAATTTTATTGTGATACAAAAAAATATTTTAATACTTTTCAGAATATAAGGCCACATGTATGAATATGAGTTGTAATTATAGTTTCAGAAAATATTACATATATCCCTTGCTGCATCTTAAATATTTAATTTTGCCTATCCTTTGTAGTGATGCTTTATATTTGTACATGTGTGTATACATTTCACACATTACAATTAGGGCCTCTTTCTTTCACAAAGGTTAGTAACTGGATACTTTTCCATTTATATATATATATTCATAATTTACCTAACCAATCTCCTGCTGATGAACACGAAATTTAGGTTAGTTTACTTTCTCTATCATTTTTGGTTGTAATATACTCTAGCTTACATATACAACTATGTACATTGGTTCTGTTTTTAAGATATATTTCTGAAAGTGGAATTTCTAGATAATTTTAATTTCTGAAAAAAAATCTTTTAGTTACCCAAGATAACAGAATACACACTTGTATCAATAGCATAAAAGTCTGTTTATTTTCACACATCCTCTCTAACACCACATGCCATCATTTTAAAAACCTTGTCAGTTTGTAAAAACATGCTCCACTCTTTAAATCTGTATTTTCCCATTTATGATATTAAGATATTTTAACACATTCATTTGCTATTTTAATTTTCACATGTGTTTTACCCATTGCATTCTAGGAAAGTTTTATATTTCATTGTTAATTACTAAAGAAATATAACATTACAAAACATTTGGAATAAAAAGAATAAAAAACTATAAATTTCACCATTCTGCTCTATTATCATTTTTAGTGTAGTGACTTTTACTCTTTCTCTCATGTGAGTATCATTCCCCATGATTTTAATAGAGTACATAATTTTAAATCTTATTTTTTAGCTAAGTTTTATATGATTTACATTTTCTCATATTGCTTCATTCCCTTTATTCTAATATTTTTATTGATTATACACTATTACATTATGTAAATGTACAACTGCTTATGTAATATGTTTCCTAGTGTTGTCAGATTGGTTCCCATTGTTGCTAGTTATAGTTAATTAGAAATAAAAATACTGCATTTTTATGCTATTGTGTTTCCCTTAATATTCTTATTTTCTTTAGGAAATAAATCCTCAAAAGTGAAGTCAATAAATCAGCTATATATATTCTATGAATATATATGCATTTTAAACAAATTAATCTAAAATGTAACAAAATACCTCTAAGTAATGTTTTAAAGTTCTACTTTTGTTGTACATACACTACAATTTCATATTAAAACAGGTGAAAAATGATGCTTTGATGTTTAGTTATGTAGACTTCTTTCTATAGTTTATAATTTTTTTGCTCTTCTGCATTTTCTGTTCATCTCTTCTTTCCATACACCTACTAGAATCTGTTTTTCTAAGTGATTTTTATGAGCTCCATTTTATGAGAAAATATAAATTCTATTATATTTACTACAACTCCCAGTTCTGTTTTATCTGTAATGTGTATACTAACAAAATAAACACAGCATCAGATTGCATTTCGTCTAAAAATATTTTGCATTTCAGCTGAACAAAGGATTAGCTGAGCTATCACCTATATAATGTACAACATCATTATAAAGACTTGGCCTTTGAAAAAAACATTTGAGAAATAAAGTGAATAGTTTAGTATTACTTCCTGTTTTTTGCTCAGCAATTTTGTTCCCCATCTCCTTTCCCTTTCTCCTTAGAAATTAAGTGGCAATTCCCTCGTAATTAAGATTATTAAATTTGGTCCACTTAAAAAACAAAAACTATCTTTCCTAGAATATGGATACTAATTTTAAACAAAAGAGAAAGTTTCTGAAATAGTTAATCAAAAAACAGTCAAGAAGGTTTTATTGGGAATTGTTTTCTGTTTATAAAACTAATACACTTTGTGTAACATCAAGTAAGTTTCATACATACCTTTGCAAGTTTAGTTTTTGCACTAAAATAATCTCAGAAAGAATGGTTTAAATTAAAAGGTTAATTTTCCTGCAATATTTCATTTTCTAGCCATCTTGTAAAGATGTAATTATGTTAACTGAGTCAGTGAGGACAATTAACAATTTTATTTAACATCTCAAATTTTAAGAATTCTAGTCACTACCAATATCTATAAATAAAAATCTCATTTATACTTAGGCATATATCTATATTTTTTCCATTTCTACAAATGTGAAAACTAAAACAGGTCGTGAGGTAACGATGTAAGAACAACCTAATGTTTTCCTAACGGTGTCTACAATACAGAGCACTGTGATAAAGGGGGGGGGGGAATAAATATTTTTAATGAATACTTTTAACTTTTCCAATCTAGATATCTGCTGTAATGTGAACAATGTCTATGTATAAACGACTCATGAAAGATATTTTAAATCATTTAATAATTATTACCTACCATATTTCTCTTACAGGATAGTGTCAGCCATGGTTGAGGACATGGAGAACTAGGGGGAGAAACTTCACTAGCAGCACCCAACTGAACTTGATACACTCTCGGTACAATTAGTTTCCATTTGAGATTACCTTTGCATTCTGGCTGCCTTCCAGTCCAGCTGCCATTGACTAAACATGTTCTTTCTTCTGAGCCATGAAGAATATAACCAATATCACAGGCAAAACGTACAGAACTTTTGGTTCTGAAATCACTTTCCTGTCTAGAGCCATGCCCGGGAGTACCTGGGTCCCCACATGTACCAGTAGCATCACCTGCAATTCAGTACAGTTCAGGTTAACTTATTTCAATAAACATTTACTAAGTTTATGACTTAGTCCAACCCTCTTGTAGGCATATTTTTTGATGCATGTTGTGTTTTAACACAACAAATTGACTAGGTAAAATCATAATTTATACTTCCATCTGACTCCAGTCATAAGAAAAAGCCTAAAGGAAAAAGAAAATAGTTGAAGAGTATAGTGTGATTTTCTGTATCAGTGATATCTGAAGACATTAAATAAGTTAAAAATATTTCATTACTACTTCCAAAACCTAGTTCACAAGCAAGCTAATGGAAAATTTAAAATTGTCAGTACTATGAGCTCAAATGACAATGGATTTATAAAACTAAAACTGAAGAAGTGGATTTGGTAATTTTCATCTTTCTTTCTGAATTAAAATCAGTTTCTGTTAAATTAGAACTATGATGTGCTGGAAAATGTAAATGTTAAAATAATTGTATTTCTAGTCTAAATTTTCACCCCCCTAGTCTTCTCTGCCAATGACCACAGACCAAAGATGAATGAATTGCATACTTCTCATACATTAGAATATAAAAATAAATTGTAAACAAAGACTAGAAATTCTGACTTAAGTTCTTAATAAGGATTTTGTTCATGGCTAGGTGTTTATCTTTTGATTATAGTGTTAAGGGTTTACTCAGTCCCTTTATCATTTCTTAAATAATTCTAATAAAAGTTGCCATAGTATTAGTATACATTAAGAGAGACAGAGACTGAAAGAGACAGAGATAGGGAGATACAGAGAAACAGAAAAACAGGAAAAAAAGAAAGAGAAAATTGAATACATGAGCATTGAAAGTGCTTTCTGTCTATCTAGATGCCTTTTTTGACATGCCCTCTGTATTTGGAATCCTCTATACCTCATCTGCATGTGATGTAACATTAACAACCATATAAAAACTTAAGGTCAGTGTTTCACTTCTAAATATATGTGTATACATTTTGTTGTTTTACAACTCAGTAGTAGTTTCCTAATCCATTTGTGTTTCTGTGTGTGTGTGTGAAAGACAGAGACAGAGAGACTGAGCTTCTGTATTTATACATATTATCAGCTATCTGAGTGAGTTAACTGTAAGTTACACCAAGATAAGAGTTTTAATTCATTAAAGTCAGTTTTATAGTTACATTAAAAATAGTTTTCAAAATCTATAGATTAAATTTGAAGTCCTAGGCATTACTTCATAAGGATTAACCGCAATGACAAAGAAAACCTGAAACTAAGTAACCACTTGGCAACTTTTCCTCTAAAGGAAAAACGACGTGAAACAACTTCTAAGTCATCAGTAAGATCCCCACAGAGACAAGATAATATAAAGATAATGGACGATACAGGCAGAAAAATCAGCACCAATATCTGGTCAGTGGGTAAAAATAAACAGAATAAATAGTATCAAATAGGGAACCATCACAGATCTTAAACTAAAATATCATTTTTAAAGAAAACCAGCTCAGAAAAGATTTAACAAATACTCTGTGAACAAATTATTAGTTAAAAACAGACAAAATTCACTTATTCTAAGATAACTCTATTGGAGGTATAGAGACTCAAGAGTTACATGTTGCCTGTTAGTAACAAAGAAAGTTAGGATAGATAAATAGCTTTCATAAAACTTGTTGGCTTAGTTTAATTTAAAATATTTAGGACTTTATTTTAAAATTATGCCATTAAATAATTGATTGCTTACAAAGTTCAGTTTACAAAGAACTGAACTCTAACAGGAAATCACTGAAATAACACTGCCTTCTGGGGAAAGTTATATTTGGTATCTGCAAAAATGGAATAGCTACTTAAGCTTGAGTGATTAGCTATTTTAATGAATAATAACACTTCACAAGTAGCATCCTAAAACCACTTACATTAGAAACAACACAGTTTAAAACATCTACATAATCAGTATTAATTTGTGCTCTAAATTTATATTACCTTAGGAATAATTGCAATAATGTACAATGTTACAGCTTCTCTCATGAAATTTTTAAAAGAGAATGTATTGTATCTCTTTGGATTGCTTTATCTATATATCCCTAATAATAATAATAATAATGTAATTTCCAATACATATTGTCCAACTTTCCAAGTAGTACCTGAACAATGAGGCTGCGATCCACTCCAATGGCCATTTAACTGGCAAGTTCTTGATGACTGGCCTAGAAGGGTACGCTTTCCTGTGCAGGAATAGTGAACAGTGGACCCAAAGGTATACTTCTCACCAGACAGGACTGCATTGGGAGGAACTCCAGGGTGTCCACAGTCAATCACTACAATACATAATTATTGAATATAAAATTTTTTTATATCTCCTATCGAACAACCTGCACAAACATTTTATGAAATAAATCAGAAGTAAATTATCTGCTCTAATACACACTATCTCCAGAAATCAAACATCTATGTGAAAGCTGACTTTTTAAAAATAAAGTGTAAGTTTTAGCTCTAGGTGTTATTCGGTTAGCCCACTCACCCTGAGCATGAGTTTAAAGGAACACTGTCAGTAAGCTTAAATGACTTGAGTCAGTATAAGTCTGTATGTGTGGGGGTGGGAAGTATGTGACACAGGCATATGTTCATGGGTTTGAAGCAGGAATGTGTCTGGGCCAGGATGTGCAAGTTAGGGAGAGTAGTGATGTGAATTGGCTAAATAAGGACATACAGAAATTAAAAGGGAAAAAACTTTGATGGTAAAGGAGATGAAATGAAGATGGATTTGTGACATACAATCTAAAGACTACACATAATGTTCTATTCCAGGTCATTAATGAATAAATTATGCTCTATAAAGAAAATACGCAGTAGCTTGTCAATCAAAACACAGCTAAGCATAGCAGAATCAGATGTTCATACATCAAGATTTCTCTTTATAAACTAGAGGTAGCTTAGGAATTTACTCTGTATCCCCTTTTAGTTGTAACTTGAAAAAATAATGAGTGCAATATGACTCTAGAGTATTAAATAGCCACAAGGGGACATAAACTTAATAAAACCCCTGAGTACTTAGCACACTACCAGGGAGTGCCAGAGGAAATAAAGGAAAGGCAAAAAGTAGAGTTAAGGAAACCTGAAGAAGTTTATGCTTACATGTCCTACGAAAGATAAATGTTGTGGTCACACAAGCCTAAGTGAATTACTTAAACCACTAGACTACTCAGTCCACAAAAAGGAATCAAATATATTTTAAGCAGAGGATCAACAATTGACTTGATAAGCTGCATAGACTCTAAAATTGTACAGACACTGTACAAAGTTTTGTTTCTTTTGTTAGTATGTAGAGTAAATGAATGATGTCATAAATTTTTCAAAAAATCTTACCCCATGTAAATAAAGTGCCTCTAAATAAAACATAATCATAAAACACATTTATAATATAGCAATTTAGTATAATCAGAAATTACTTGCACAATGATTTCTTGATATACCACTCCTTCAATCTATAAAATTCTTCTCTTTCCTACCATGTCCAGGATTCATCAACTCTGAGATGTAACTATATCTGAGACCTAAAAATTGACTGAATTACACATGTTCACTTCTCTATGTCCTCATAATTTTCATTTATTTCTGTTAAATTATTTTCTCACTTTACATCATAATTATATGCATTTCTGTGGTAGTTTATTTTTATTTATATTCTACAACTTCAACACAATATATAACAAAATGCACTCAAATGCTAACTGACTTGAAAGATGATATGTATTAACACTGTATATATGAGTGTGTCTGTAAATTATAAGTACTTAAAATCAATAAATTTTAAGAAACACTTTTGTCTAAATTCTTAAGTATTCTGAAGGCTTAGTAGCTGTTTGTATTAAGACAATTTTGCCTTAAATGAAATTTGAAATACCAGTGCAAAAAAAAAATGTAGTTGCCTCTCACAGGATAGAATTATCATAGAGTATGAAATATATCTGCTTTTAATATTCTATCTGCACTATGATGGTTCAAAATCAAAGGATGATGAAGAAATACAAATCACATTAATATTTATAAATTAGGGCATTGAATTGGCAGAGTATACAAAAGTGCAGTTTTGGAACAATAAAATGATACAATCAATATACTTCCTTCTGATACATAGTTCTAGATATTTTATAAAGACAATAATTGTCCATGTTGCTCCCATGGCATTTTCTCGAGGAAGAGTTCACATTATCTACTTACTGATACATTCTGGTAAAGGTTTGTCCCATTGTCCATTAGGTTGGCATATCAAAACTGAAGATCCAAATAAGAAATATCCAGGATTGCAGTCATAGAATACCACTGTACCATAGGTGAAATTGCCATGTTCTATTTTACTTTCTCTTTTGGAGTTGGCTGGAATTCCAGGATCAGAACAGTTGACCACTAAACAAATGACAAATTTTGAAATTATATTTGGAATAATATACATATACCTATATAATTTTCATTAAAAACTTAGTTTCAAGGGTAAATTTAATCAAACCAATCAAGGATTCAAAGAATAAAATTAACATATGAACTATGTAGATAACGGAATGAAATTTGTGTGGCTGAAAATATTGGAAATAGGAAAACTTCCCAGCAAAATTGTTTTGAACAATAGCAACTCCATAAATACTATGAATGATAGCTTTCAAGCTGTAGTTAAACCATTAAATAATGGAGCTAAATGATAATTTGGTTGTATTTTATCAACAGCATGAAGTATATTATACCTCTTTGCAAATGGAAAAAACATAAAACAATTCTCTTTAATCTGTTTCTATGGAGAAAACAATAAATAATCCTTCAAGGCAGGTATCATGGTAATTCAGGCCCCCAAAATTGTTTTCCAAAAATATGAAGGAAAACATTAAAAAAATAAGTTCCATTAATAATCAAGCAAACTGCAAGTACAAATGATCTCTATGACTTTATATGCAGCAATAAAATAGGTACAATACAGTCAAGCAGCTGAAATAAAGTCTACCAGTTTTAACTTTAAAAAATTTAAAAATTAAGTAAAAAGAAAGCAATGCTAATGAATGACATCAGTGTGAAATCTTTTTATTAGCTGAAAACTGTCTACTGTTCTACTCAAGTTGTTTCAAATGTCATCATCTGTGTTTATGCAGACACATTATTACCGTGCTGTAAGCTGGAATATAGTTAGACTTTTACCTTTGCATACTGGTGGAGGATGGCTCCACTGTCTGTTGGCCTGGCACTGAGCCTTTGTTGGCCCTTGCATAAGATACCCAATATTGCAAGAGAATGTTACCACATCATTAAAGTTGAACCCATTTCCACTTGTTCTTCCATAAATTGGACTACCAGGGTGACCACAGCTCACAGCTAATAGCAACGGGGTGAGGTGGGGGACACAAAACAGAATATTTGGTTATCAATTATCACATAAAATTATACTTAATCATTTCAAACAATGTGAAAAGAAGGCCGCTTTTATATGAAAATATTCTTAAAATAATTTTACTAATACAAAGGAGCAATTTAAAATGCCAAAATACTCTAATATAGTACAAGCATTATATTAGTAAGTAGATAATTACTTATAATTGTGATAGATTTTATGCAAGTGGTACATAGATATTTTAAGTTCCAAGGTAGCCTTTCATTCTGTTTCTTTTTAAGGAAGAATACTGAAATTCAAAGAAATCTGGGAATGATCGAAGTTCATGTCACTAGTTAATAGCAGAAAGGAATGAAACTGACCCAAGTTTCCTTTTCTAGTTAAATTTAAGAACTAAAGATTCATGAAAGTAGTTTTTTGTATTTAATTTTAAAAGTTTCTTTTAGTATTATTTATACAATCATTTTTATGAACAATAGATAAGCAAAAGTGTGCTTGAAGAATAGTTTAATGTGACTACATAATGTGGACAATTATAAAATAATGCATAATGCTGTAATAGAATTCTCCTTAATATTTTGAGATACCAATATTAACATTTCCTAAATCAATCAACCTTGTTGGTATATTTTCTTCACTACTGATATTTGCTAATTTAGCACAGTTTTGTTTAGAAATAATGGTATCAATAAGATGAATTATCTAAATCCTTCTAATGTTATAGTTCTTCTCTAGATTTTATGCAGTATTGGCTTTTTCCAAATATTATTTCTATAAGCTGTTTTGTTGCATTATCTCATTTTATTAATCATAACAACTCCAGTAATACTGCTTCATAATTGGGCACAGTGAATGACCATAGTCACTGTTAGTATTTTCAGAATGACCCAAGAGCAATTAATTTGCAGCTGTAGGTTAATGACAACCTACTCATTTGGAAATTTAACTGCATCTTATTCTTGTTTAAAATTGTCAATAAAGAAACCAGTTTTATTCCAAGGGCCAATTTCCATTTATAGTCTCAGTTATTAAGCAAGAAAAATAGTGATATTAGTTGGCTATGCTTTTATAAAAATGAAAGGCAATTTTGTTGACTATATGTTCTATATGATCCTAATAAATCTCATCATTCTAATGTATCTTCCATGAAACTAGAACTCCAATAAATTTCTGTTGATTGGATAAGAAACTGACAATAACAGAATTTGTAAATATGGATATAATAAACCACAAATTAAATATTTCCTGTGAAGCCACACTAAAAGCCCTATGCATTATTTCTCTGAAGCCTCCAAAATCTGTATCTTTTGATCCTATAATCTTACAATTGCAACATATTTACAGTGCCCATTCTCATTTTCTAACACAAATTTTAATATAAACATCAGTAATTGGTGATGGAAATTATTAGGAGAAAAAAGGAATATGGATAATTTACTTTCTGGTGCAAAATAGGAGATTGTGATGTGAAACACTGTGTACTGCTGGGGATTCATTGGAGTATGAAAAAAAAACTAGAGTTACTATTCAATTGTAACCTTATTTTTATAGTATAACTGTCACAATAAAAGCACAATAGGCAAATCCATATCATGCATATAGGAAGAGATGCCTTAAAACCACAAATGTGCAGAGCAGGTATATTTAAAGAATAATAATAAAAAGGCATTATTTTAAAATTCATTTTATCCTTCATGTTTGAATTCATATCTAAATTAACTTAAAACTCAGATGGCTATTTGCTAAACTAGTGAGATCTTTCATTAAAACAATTCCAAAATTATGTATAGTAACATAACTTTGTATGAATTTGAAAATAGTAGAAATAGTGTTTCAAAATAAACTTTTAAATAATTTTAAGCATTTAATACAGTCATTTGTAATAAAATATAAAATAAAATATTCATTGTGTATATAATAATCTTGATGTATGTAAGAATACAATAGGTATGATGAATTTTCAAGCTAAAAAGGATCAAAATAATAAACACTTTTAACCATTCACTTGATACATAAGGGAATTAGGGCCCAGAGATATTAAATAATTTGCATTAGCTTACATAATTAGAAATGGAAATAAAATGAGAACCATTGTTTTCCATGTCATGTCTGATGACTTTTCCCTACTACTCCATCAGGCTCTGCTTTTGATAAAATAGCTGTAGCAACATAATTATTAGCAAAAAAACTAAAGAATTTTCTACTATAAAAACTTTGTTATCACATCACAACACTGTTGATCCTACTGTATAGTGGTCTCAAGAAATTTAAATTCTTATAACTAAAAATTTAAGCACGTATCTTCTGTATATACCTATATTAAATACTAAAACAGCTGAATTTTAGTGTTTATTTCTTTTCTTTATGATAAAACATTCTAGTATTTTCTTCCACTTTCTTATTGGGTGGTTTTACATGCCTCTGAACACATAGCGCCTTAAAGACTAGTATGTGACAGTACTGAAAAAAATGCAGTGTGAGAACTTAGTTCTTTAAATACATACACACACAGACACACACACATACCCATCTATACATGTGTGTGAGTTTGTCTATATAATCTTCTACCTGACCTAAGCGAATAATTGGTAATTTCATGTGAACAGAGGTCTCTGATTACTTTTGCTATGCTTACTTACGCACACAGGATGGGAGTTGACCAGACCAATTGTGATCCTGTTGACATATTCTCACTGAAGAACCAATCAGTCGAAAACCAGGATTACACTGATAAACAACTGTGTCTCTATATCCATAATTTTCTCCAATGACTTGACCATTCACAATAAGTTCTGGAATTCCACAGTGACCCGCTGAAATGGGTCAAAAATTTTTTTTCAATATTATGATTTAAGTTTTATTTGTGTATTTATATGCCTATATAACATTACTAATCTTTAGATATTTACTTAGAAGCATGCCACAAATAATGTAAACATAATTATGTAAAATAAATATAACTGTAAGATACTTAGCAAAATCCCAAATATTTAGGAATTAAAAAAAAATGCTTCAGTTACACTTGAGTCTAGGAGAAATTAGAAAACATTTCAATCTATATAAAAATGAAAATACAGCATATCAAAATTTGAGGAACACATGTAACGTAGTGTTTAGTGAGGAACTTTATAATGTTAAATGCTTTGGTTAGAAAAGAGGAAAAATATTCAATGATGTAAGCAATATTCCACCATAAGAAAAAGGAAAGAAAGGAGCAAAATAATGAAGAGAAAAAAGCCAAAATAAGTAGTTGGAAGAAAATGTTAAAGATATTTACAAGAATCAAGGAAATAGAAAACAGAAAAAATGAGAACATTACTTAAGCTAAATTTTTTTCTGCAAAAATAGGAGAGTTCAAATAAATACAATCAAAAATTAGAGAGGAGAATTACAACTGATAGCACAGAAATACAAAAAATTGTAAGAACCTACTAGGAACAATTATATACCAACAAATTGGAAAAACTAGAAGAAATGGATGAATTCCTAGAAATATACAATCTTCCAAGATTGAATCATAAAGAAATTGAAAATCTAAACAGGTCAATCACTAGTACACTAATAGAAACAGTAATTAAAAACCTCTCAATAAACAAAAGTCTAGGACCATGTGACTTTACTGGTGAATTCTGTCAAACACTCAAAGAAGATTTAATAGTTACTGTCAAATTCTTTCAAAAAACTTGAAGACCAGAGAAAGCTTCCAAACTTACTTTATGAGCCAGCATTACCCTGATACCAAAACCATTGAAGGGTACCACACACACAAAAAGAAAACCAAAGGCCAATATCCCTGATGAATATAGATGCAAAACTCATCAACAAAATATTAGCAAACTGAATAAAACAATACATTAAAAGGATCATACAGCATGATAAAGTAGAATTTTTTCCAGGGGTGCAAGGATGGCACAACATATGCAAATCAATCAATGTGATACACCGCATTAACAACATGGCCTTAATAAATGAATAAGTATATTAACATTACTATGTTTAGGAATTGGAAGACAACATTCTTAGATGCCAATTCTCCCCCAAATGATTCTGATCATAAACCTATCAGGATTTAAAAAGAAAAATTAATAAGCTAATTTTAAAACATGAAACTACAAAGGACATAGAGTATCCAAAGTCATCTTGAAAAATAACGGATTTGGAGGACTTACATACAAAATTTTAAGACATTTTAATAAAATCTACACAATAAAAAGTGCCTATCTGGAAACAAACACCCCTCTGAAAAACAAAAATAAACCTCAACCTTACTTTATAACATATACAACACATTAAAAATAAACAATAGCATAAAGTAAGACCTAAAACTATAAAACTTATAGAAGAAAATAGAAAAGAAAATCTTTGTGACTTATGATTGAGCAAAGGTTTCTTAAACGAACACAGAAAGCAATAAACAGAAAGGGGAATAAAAAAGACAGACTTTACAAAAATTGAAAACTTCAGCTCATTAAGACATCATTAAAAAATGAATAAGCAAGTCATAGGCTGGGAGAAAATATTAAAAAAAGAATATATAAATAACACCTATAAAAAAGGCAATTCAATATAAAAGATATGTCAGCACTTCATGAAGGAAAATTTACATATGGCCAATAAGCCCAAGAATCTGTACTAGACCTGTAGTCATCAAGACAATCCATATTAAAATCCTCTAGGATACCTTTATACAACTGATGGAATGACTAAAATTAAAGATTGGGTATGCCACATGCTGGAGAAAATGTGAGACAACCAGAACTGTTCCAGAAATTGTACTCCAGAGTATCCAAGACAAATGAAAGCATACATCCACAAAAAGACTTTTACACAAATGTCTACAGCAGCAGCCTAAAACTGGACAGAGTCCATGTGTCCATCAATAGGGGAATGGCTAAAGTTTTTCATATTCATACAATAGCATTCTACTCAGAGATTACAAAAAAATTTACAGATACACACAACAACATGGATAAAAAAGAATGAAAGAAGTTTTACAAGGAAAGAGTAGATAATTTAGGATTCTATTCATATGATTTTCTAAAACAGGGAGAACTGCCATATGGTAAAAAAACTAGAACAATTATTGTCTTAGTGTGTAGGAGGAGGAGAGCTGCAGACTGACCATAAAGGGTCATGAGGAAACGTTCTGAGGTAATGGTAGTGTTCTTCAGCTATCAACTTATTTGAGATACGCAGGTGTACACATTTGTCAAAACTTATCTAATGGTGTACTTATGATATGTGCATTTCACTATATATAGTCATTTGTCACCATAAAAAAGAAACAAGAACCATGAGCAAATATTGAACTCTAGCTGACATGTATATTGAAATGTTTACCTTTAGCAAGGTGTACTGAATTCTGCAACTTACTTCAAAATGCACCAAAAAATAAAATGAATTGATGGATTATTAGAGGCATGGAACAATAAATAGATATGTGATAGGCAAATATGACAATTGTACAGTCCTGCTGGTAGGCATATGGGTGTTTACTGTTAAGTCTTTCTATTGAAAAATTCATAACACAATGCTGGGAGTTTGAGAATAAGTGTACAATACTTAAAGGGACAATCATAAGCACATTCTAGTGACCATTTGAAACCAAAGCATCTGGAATTATAAGAATGAATTGTTTGCAATCATGAGAAGAATGACTGGACTACATGAATTCTTAAGGTCAATTCAAAGCATAAGATTCTAGGATTTGCTTGTTTGAAAACTGCACTTTCCTCCTACCAACATATTTTTAAGTTTATATTAGATGTCAGTACTATGTCCCATGCAATGAATGTTGCTGTTTTCATAGACCGAGAGGCAATGCCCCATCTTTCCAGAGAACAGAAACAGGATTCTAAGTAGGTGACTAAAACCACCCTCTATATACAATAATCAATAAGTAATACATATAGTATACAAGAACAGTTCATCAGGGCATAGAGTCATAAAATATGGTATTTCAAATTTAGTTTATATATATGTATAAGTAACTAAGTAATCTGTCATTGAAATCAGCATAACCAAAACCAGATTAGAAACCAATAAGAAATATTTTACTTTATTATTTAATCCTATATTAATACACAACGATTAATTTATTTATCATTTTCTTTTTTAGATAATAGTCATAGCATATTCCAATAAATAAATGTTCTTTAAAAAAACTATTGTTACTGGGTTTCCAAGTACACTTATCAACAAATATTCCTGAAAAGGGGAAAAAAAGGAGTTTTAACCAAAATCTCTAGGTACACCCTTTTAAGTTTCACATAATGATTGTATCACCATAAATATTTTCAAGCTTATTATCAAAGCAATATGTTTTAAATGGTTAAGATGTAGACTTTTCTGCTAAACATCATATTTTTAAATGGTAAAATTTGAGACAAAAAATTGTAAAAATTTAGTGATACTATTTATAACGTTCAATAATTTTAAAATTAGTAAACAAAGATTATGCCCAAAGATTTGTTCCCAATAGACAAGTGAATAATTATTAGAGCAATTTTTATTATTACCTAATTTTATGCTTGCTATCAAATCTTGAAATCATTTTAGAGAAAAATAAAGCATAAATCCTCTTAATATTAAAGAACTTATTGAAGCCTCTGAAAAAAGATGTAAAGCATAAATCATAATATGCTTTCAATAATGAAAGGAAGGGGGCAAGAAGAAGTAGCTATTCAGTTTCTTTTACTAAAGCTTTTTATAATGAATTTGAAAACATCAAGGAGAAAAGAAATCCTTTTGCCTAAAATCAGGTTTGAAAAATAGATATTTAAAAAGTTTTAATAGGAAGTATTATTACACATGTTGAAATCTTAAGGGAGAAAGATATTAAATGTGGAAATTGTTTTTCTTCTTCAGTCATTACCTTAAGCAAATAGGTGAAAGGAGAATTACCTATGATTTAGAAAATGAATTAACTGCTACAGCAATTAATCCAGCTGACTGTGCAGACATATAATTTTCAGCAATTAGTTTTCACCTTTTATTTTCACCATGCCTGGAAGAAAATGTGTCTCTCCTTAATGACATAAGATTCTCATTTGGAATACTAGTTGATTAACTTTAAGAATTTTCTGCTTAATAGCTTTTCTACCATGAGACATTTTAAAAATTAAATATTTTCTGTTTTTTTGTATCCTTACTGAATGAATATAAGTTATCATCTCATATTATGGGAAAAGGGCTGCCTCCTTTACAGAGAAGGGAAAAAGTGTTTGGTTAAAATGACTTAAAAATCTGTACCTAGGCATCTGGTTTCAGATCCACTCCAAAGACCTGAGGAAAGGCATTCCCGTACAGCAGAGCCCACAAGCATGAATCCTGAATCACAGGTAAAGATGGCTGTTGAGCCATATGTATTTTGAGTTCCAATCTTATTTCCATTTGGAGGTGTAGGTAGTTCTCCACAGGAAATAACTTGAAAACAATAAAAAGTAAAAATATTTAAAGGCACAGTCAATATGAACTTGGAACAAAACCATGCTTTAAACATTTTGAATTCCTATGATGTGACATACTTACAATTGAAACTGACATTTGTAAAACATGTTTGAATGAGTGTGACAGTGTAGAGAAAATAGATGACATAATTTAAAATTTAAAACCTTCTAAGTGGTAGTGACATGTGATGAAGCTATTTTGCCCGCATTTTTTGCTTAGCCAATATGGTCACTCAGCAGGTTGTAGTGGGAAAAAAAAAATCACAAAATTAAACAAAGGTTAATTCATTAGTTCAAAATTTTTCTGTGACTTATCAGGTGACGCTGGGCAAGTTCTTCGATTTATCTGTGCCAAAGTTTCCTCATTAGCTAAGATTGTAATTATAATTAATTTTTGTTGAGAACTCTACAGTTTAGAAAGCTCTTTATATTCGAAACATCATTTGATTCTTACAAGAACCATTAGATATAATTATATTTCACATTTGTTTTTAGATTTCAAAAAAATGAAAAACAGAGGTTAACTGATTCTGTAGGTCATTCAGAATCCAGGTCTTATGACTCCATATTTAAAGTTCACAAATGAAGTTTCTTTCTAGAATAAAAATAGTAATAGATAGTGTTTATTGAGTGCTTACTTTGTACCAGACATTATTACTAGTGCTTTAACTTATGTAATTCTCGAAACAATTCTATGAGGTAGGGGCAGTCATTATCTGAATAGTGTGCACTAGGTTATGAGCACATAAAAGGTAAGTAACTTTAATAAGATTCCATAGCCTGTAAATAGCTAAATTAAAATTTGAACCTAGCTGTCTAACTCCAGAATTGAATATTTAACCAGGAGGCTTTATTCTGGCTCCAGCTCAGTTTTTCAACTCTGCTTTAGGAGGCTATTAGATATACAAGTAGAAAATTTGCAGACTTTAAAAAATTAACATAAAATTGTAATTGTACTGATTGTTTTGAACAAATCCCCCCAAATCATCCATAGGTTGTTATGATATTCATTTATTAATAAAAATAAATGTATATTATTTTAAAGATGACGTAAGTATAGAACCAGAAGAAATACAATTCTTTCCATTTTTTTGAATGAATTGTGATTCTTAGATCTTTGTCTTCCCTCCATTTTGAACTGTGAGCAGGAACCTGATCTTTTTTTTTTTCTTTTCAGATTACTTTTATTTTTATTTATTTATTTAAAATTTTTTTATTGAGGTGCAATTGATTTACAATATTAGTTTCCGGTGTACAGCAAAGTGACTCAGTTATATATATATATATATACATATATTTTTTTCTTTTCAGATTCTTTTCCATTATATATTATTATAAGAAATCGAATATAATTTGCTGTGCTACACAGTTGATCCTTGTTTATTATTTTATATGTAGTAACCTGTGTCTGTTAATCACCAATCCCTAGTTTATCCCTCAGCACTCTTTCCCCTTTGGTAACCATAGTTTGTTTTCTATGTCTGTGAGTCTGTTTTTGATTTATAGTTAGAATTTGTATCATTTTTTTTTAGATTCACATATAAGTGATATCATATGATATTTGTCTTTCTCAATCTGATTTACTTCACTTAATATGATAATCTCCATCCATGTTGTTGCAAATAACACTATTTCATTCTTTTTTATGGCTGAGTAATATTCCATTGTATATATACCATATCTTCTTTTTCCAGGCATCTGTTGATGGACATTTGGGTTGTTTCCATGTCTTGGCTATTGTCAATAGTGTTGTGTTTTCAAATTATAGTTTTCTCTGGATATATGCTCAGGAGTGAGGTTGCTGAATCATGTGGTCAGTCAATTTTTAGTTTTTAAGGAACCTCCATAGTGGCTGCACCAACTTACATTCCCACCAACAGTGCAGGAGGGTTCCTTTTTCTCCACACCCTCTCCAGCATTTATTATTTGTAGATCCTTTAATGATGGCCATTCTGACTGGTGTGAGGTGATACCTCACTGTAGTTTTGATTTGAATTTCTCTAATAATTAGTGATATTGAACATCTTTTCATGTACCTATTGGCCATCTGTATGTCGTCTTTGGAGAAATGTCTATTTAGGTCTTCTGCCCATTTTTTGATTGGGTTGTTTATTTTTTGATATTAAGCTGTATGAGCTGTTTGTAAATTTGGAAATTAGTCCCTTGTCAGTCATGTAATTTGCAAATATTTTCTCCCATTCTGTAGGTTGTTGCTTTGTTTCGTTTATGGTTTCCTTTGTTGTGCAAGGAATCTGATCTTATGTTTTACATAAACCCTTCTACATAGTAAAGAATTGAGCACTAAGCAACCAGACAAATATTTTTCCATGTCTGATTAAATTAATATTTCTGTTGTAGATAAATTTTTCCTAGCTCCTTGAAATACCTTTATCTCATCTGCCTTTTTAACAAAATTATAATGGAAGAACAACAAGGCTTAAGGAAAGAAAAGATCCTGGGTGAAAAAGTGAAAGAATAAGGCAAAAATTTGAAGTATATATGCCATATTTTTAGAATACGTAATGTAATTTAGATATATATTTTGAGATTTTAATTCATCAATATGATTATCTTATAAAAATGGCAACTCCAAAACCTATGCTTAGGGATTAAGAAAATAAATTGCAAAACAGAGCATTCATAAGTAAAATATTACTAGGTACTTGTGTACTTGTTACATATAGGCAGTTGTCTGCTATGTTAAACTTTTTAATTATCATAATCTTATTTATACTTCTGATTTTTTATTAGTTTACTTATAAATTATAAGTATCTATATCATAAATGCCATAGAGTTGTGTTTAACATGAAATAAAAGGATGTATTTTCAGCCTATCTTATTTCCAGGCACAAAGTAAACTCTCAATAAAGCAGTAAAGGAAGTTCAAAGGGAATTCAAGATATTTTACCTAATTGTCTTACGTTCAATTAGCTTATCTATATTAGACACTAGCCATTTATAATATAATAATGCCTGGGGGTGGGGGAGGAAAACAGAATAGTGGTAGAGTGCATGCTTAGCATGCGTGAGGTCCTGGGTTCAATCTCCAGTATCTCCACCAAAAAAAAAAGAAGAAGAAGAAAGAAAAAAAAGAGATTGCAATGATTAAAATGTTCAATTTGATTCAGTAAGTAGTTATTGAGCTGCTGCTGTGAATCAGGTTCCAGCTGATATTTTCAACAATGTCACACCATTAGATCTTCATAATAACTATGAGATAGGTATTATTGTAATTTTCTAGCTTAAGAAATGGGATCAGAGAGAATAAACATCAAAAGACAGAGGCTGTAATTAGATTCCTTGGTTTGAAACTCAATTCTACACCGTAAGTCACTGTAGGCTCTGTGACTTATGTAATATGATTAGATCTTGGGCTCAGTTTCCCTTTTGATAAAATGAATGTAATAACATTCACTGATTTATAGGATGGGAACTAAAGAATAAATGAAATAATACATAGCAAGGGCTAAAAGCAGGCCTAGTTGTTTTAGTAAATGATGGACCTAGAATCTATGCATAGGATTTCTGACTCCAAAGCCCATGCTTCTTTATTTTAACAAGCATTTACAAATACAAAAAAACAGTTATAAAATTTTAACATGACTTTAATAATGACCTTTTAAATAATATTACTTCATTATTGCTCTAGTGTGTTTGGGAAAAGTGATCAAGTTATTCAATCACCAAGGATTATGAAATAAGCTTAGCAGAGCATATACCTACTTTGGCAGTATGGTCTTTCATTCCTCCAACTCCAGGTACCATTAGGAAGACATTCAATGGAAGCAGGACCTAGTCCATGGTAACCAGGGTCACAGCTGAAAACAACCTTGGTTTTGTATTCATAATGGGAGCCATTCACAATTCTCCATCTTCCGTGTTCCAAAGTAAAGGAGTTGATGCTTGGGCATGTAGCAACTATACACAAATCAAGAAGATAAATGATAATAGGTCAGTCATATCTGTTATACCTCTCAACTATTTCTCATGTCTACTGCATCCTTAGTTCACCAGTTCCTTAGTTTGTTCACTATTGTGCAAATTTTTTTTCATGCTTATCATTTCCATTCCTTCAGCTCTATGATACTGTTGGTTGCTCCTTGAACATGTCATGTTATTTCACACTTGGAAGTCTGTACATATTATTCCATCTACCTAGAATCCATATTACTGAATTAACTCTATTCCCATATTTCCTTGCTTTTTTTTAGATTATCATATCTAAGTTTATTCTTTACTACATGAGGTATATTTCAGTGATGAATCATTCCAGTAATATTAGTTTGTTAAAATTGTTTCATTTGCTTGAAGCTGATTTAAAAGTATTCTTTCCTCTTTTTACCCAGCTTTATTGAGTGATGATTGACAGGATGTGGAAAAAGGAATCCTTGTACAAGTTGTGAATGTAAACTGGTAGAGCCATTATGGAACGCACACATTCAGCAGTATAGAGGTTCCTCAAAAAAATCAGAATTATTTTCTATAACCATTATATAGTATTCATTTACCTATTAAGGTATTAATGACAGGTATTTAATGACTATTAAAGAAATAGTCTAAATGTAAGTAACATGAAGCATTCTGACAAAAGTTAGTATTATGGATCATCTCAGCAGCATCATTTCTGTTTATAAAAATCAGAGCTGAACATATTGAAATACAATTTTATTAATGCAACCTTTAATTTTTTCCCAAAGGGTTGTGTCTTGAAAACACATGTTGATTGATGAATGACTTTTTCCAAAATAAATAAAGCTTTGTTATGTAAAATGAAATGTCACTTTATATAGTTGACATAAATATTCTGGAGCTTCTGAAAATGAATCAAAAGTCCTTATACTGTCTTCCAGTTCTTTATAGAACAAGACAGCCTAACCTACTTTTAATTCCTTCTTAGACATCACACTTCATTTCAGAGATTAGCTATAAAATTTGAATATACATACAATTTCAAACCATATAAGATGCCAGTAGAAACACAAGTGGTAAAATTTCCTTAACATACATACCAACACAGCGAGGGGTCTTGTTATGATTGCTCCAAGTTCCATCTGATTGACATACAGCAGTGGTAAGTTCCTTAGATGACAATCGATATCCATCATTACAAAAATAGGTAACTCGAGTTCCTACCAAATAGTCTGTTGCGAGTATTCCTCCATTTGTTGGAGCTTTAGGAATCCCACAGGAAATTGCTGAAATAATAATATACACAAAAAAACAAGGAAAGAGAAAAATAATTTATTAGATAAATCTCTTAAATAGTAAAGCATATAAAACTATTTGGAATTTTATTAATTGCTCTGAAACAATTTCAGAACACCTCTCCAAAAAGCTTTTCTGAACTACAACTTCCTGAATCATTTATTTCGAACTCTCATTGAATGTATTTTTAAATTGGTGAAACAACTGAATCCATACATTATTAGCACTTTATTTCTTGGTTTCTTACTTAGTTTCTTATCAGCATGTGCATGGTTAATCAGCATGCATATAGATGATATAAAGAATGCAAGTTAGGTAAATACAGAGTGGATTAGTGCTACCTCATGTCTGAACCACCATCCAGCAAATTCAGTCAATTGAATTTGATAGTTATTAAAGATTATGAAGTTGGTGGTAACCAATACTCATCAGGACTTTGGCCAGGAATGAAACAAACAGATTTATTTTACCTGAAAGCTGGATATTACTTTGTCTTAGGTCCAGCCAAACTCTATGTGCTTGGGCACCAACCATGAATATCATGTGTATGGATATATTTAATAAATTTTGGGCCAGGACTTATTGTCTTAAAACCTAGTTTGGATCTTCCTGCATTTCATTGACATGTCTTAGATATTTTGGGTTTTATCTACAATAAATCTGATTTACATAAAAATTAGTTTTACCATAATGTGATAATTACAGTAAACATATATATTTACATAATTTATTATATATATTTTCACATCTTATAAGTTAAAATGTCTATAAGGAAATCTCATAAGATCAACTGTTTCCAATCTTTGCTCTACAGGGAGAAATTCTGCACCCCAAAAAGAAAAGAAAAATACTCTTTCAAAGAATACATGTGGTTGGCAGCAAAATCCTAATTAAATTGAGATTATTTGTATCTTTTATATCATATTCAGTGTAAATATTTATACATATCTCTGCAGAAAGATAATGTATTTGAATGTGGGTGCATCCTTAGAACCAGCTGGAGTTATTATGTAACATCTGGCATATGTACCGTATACATATGTACCTCAAAAAAATCAGAAAATTTCTAAATTCTGAAATATCTAGTTTTATTGGTTTCATGTAAGAGATTCTGGATTTGTAGCTATATTTTTCTCATATAAAAAGAAGTAACAGGAAGATGGGAATTTAGTCTGAGTATTTACAAAAGCTGTATTCTATTTATCTTTCTCCTAATTTAACCTAAAATCTTTTCTACTTCTCTTATAAAACCTACCATTTAGGTATTTAATTTTAATTAATCCATGCATTTGACTATAAAGTGAAAAAAATCTTAGTGAAAGCCATATGAAATTCTCAAAACTGAATGGCAGACTCCTTACTGGTGAGTAGTTTGATCTTTTGTCATTTAATAACTTGCAAATTATAAACAGAATAGCAGTAATATAGACTTAATAAATTATATAAGCAATCTCATATAA
The DNA here is from genome assembly GCF_048564905.1 of Vicugna pacos. NCBI lineage: Eukaryota > Metazoa > Chordata > Mammalia > Artiodactyla > Camelidae > Vicugna > Vicugna pacos. The sequence continues at coordinate 18,522,432 of NC_133011.1, forward strand.
TTATGTTATCATCCATGCTATCTAATTATAGACCTCTAAAAAGCAGATATAAATGGTCCCCTGATATCTAGGGCTTCTGGGAATTTTAATTTGTAATAAACTTTCTTCCCAATGAAGCTCTACCAAAGATCATGTATTTACTCACTTCTTAAAAATTAACTATATCTTCTTGGGATAGTATAGGTTAAACTTGGAGCAAAGTAAAAATAAAATTTAGTCTAAATAGTATAGAGTTCATAGATGCGGTTAGTACGACTATATTTGAGAACTGAAAAAGGAAACATAATAAAGTGATAGGACAAAGTTGCCTCTACATAGCTTACAATTTAACTTCTCAGCCAAAAAAAGGAAAACAGAGTTCAGAAGAACCCCCATCACTGGGTGGATGTCAGAGGCTTCTCTGCAGAATTTTCAAACAAGCACAAATTAAAAGTAAGGAAAGGAATACAGCGTGACCATTTCTATACTATTCCTAGCCAAGAAACTCTAGTACTTTTTAAAAACAGCAATTTGTCCAAAGCTCTGAAATATGCCATTAGTTGATTTGTCATTCTTTTGCTATAGCAGGATACAAAGCTCAGATAGTGCTTGATTTTTAACAAAATAAAATGAAACTAAAAGACATCTCTATTATAGAGTTAGCTGAATAGTGAAGCAAAAATAATGTAATTGGCTATATTTTCCTCTTTTGAATTTGTTGCTCTGCGAGCACATGTTTGCATACTTGGAGTGAAAACCTCCAGTGAACTTGTTCACTCTTGTCCTCTTTTCTCTTTGCAGACTCCACACTAACACCAACTCCAGTTCTGGGTCATTCATTTTCTAACAGCAAAAGGTAGATGTATGAGTAAAGTACATACATAAGTGGATAGAGTAAAGGCATAAATCACATACCAAATGAACAATTATAAGACAATGTGTCTCATTCTCCTCAAATTTATCATTCTGTGTTTTTCAGCCTTATTTTCCTTCTAGGGGTCCATAATACGCTTCTGAATATTTGTATTTTTGAAAGTTTCAGCAATCCAAATGAAAAAGTTAAATAGGCTTAATCTGTGATTAATGTGCTTATCTACTTTGGGTTAATATACTTCACCTTGACAAGCTGGGACCGGTGCATCCCACGCATGATACCCATAGGAAGACTTTCTGCACACAGCGCTGCTTTTCCCAACGAGTCGGAATCCTCGATCACAGGCCCAGCGGACCACACTATTAAGCTGTCCACCTGTCTGACTGATGATGTATCCATGAGGCGGGGATTCTGGTGTACTACAGTAGAAAGCTTTTTAAAAGAAAAAAAACATTACTGTATAGTTAATGAATCAGAAACTCTTTACAATCTAGAGTTATAAAAACCTATAAGTAAATACTGGTTCTTAAAAATATGTCAATTGCCATCTATGTGAATTTTACTTCATATGGACATCACATTATTTTCCATCCTCTTGACAACCAATTGAGATAACTTTTAGGAGACATAACTATTTCTAGGCTTTCTTCTAATTCTTGTTGTCACTGAAGATGTCCCCTGAATTGAAATACATCATACTTTCTTAACACCCTGGAGGTTCAAAAGCCCTCCAAATACTTCATTGAAATTTGGAAATGGTATTTTCTGTCATTTAAAGGGCCTAAATGCCACAGCTTTGGTAGCAATATTTTAGAGTATGTTGTTTACATGTCACTTTCAAATTATCTCCAGACACCTATGTCATGTCAGGCCATGCATTTCATTTTGGTGGATGTCTAAAATAAACCCTCCACATTCCACAATCCTTTCTTCTAGTTTATTAAAGAGTTTCCATTCTGTCAAGAGTGCTTACATATGGTGATAAAAAATGCCGATAAAATAAAACTTTTTTCATCTCCTGAAGTCTGAAATGTCAAAAGATAATGTCAAATGGCTTTTTCATATATATATACTTCCGAGCCTATTCGGTCTGGCAGGCTCCATTTACCCTTTGAAACTTCAATGTATTCATGTGAGAAAAATGAGACTTTAGGGGTAAATAGTAAGAAATAGATTGGACTTAGAATATATATGTCATAACTTGTCATTTTCTAAAGGAAAAATGTATATTCGATATGTCAAATTGCTCTTGGGGCTAAAAATGATGTTTTCATTATATTTATATCCAACTTTGTCATGAATATCAACATAAATAAGGATTAATCTTTAATATAGAAAATCTAATGCTAATAATTATTGGATTTGAATGGTTCCCCTTTAAGTTAATATTATCATCATCAAAAATACAATTCAGCTTATTAATATAGTCTTTAGGCATAAATTTAATAAAGACATTTATATTGTTCATGGAATAGAAACAGATTCAAATATGAAAAATCTTAAGAATGACTTGGGAATATTTTTCAATTTTTAAGCATTTCTCCTATGCATGCCTAATAACATTTTAAAATTTAATAGAACACTTATTATAGGATAAAACTTGTATGCATGTTATAATATAGTGTCAATGACAAGTTACTTCTAATATGTAAAGGACAAACTGTTGATAAAGTCAAACTATCATCTTATAATTTTAAAATCAAAATAGACAAAATTGTTTTATTTGTATATTACATACACATGCAAATTTATATCAAGGAGCAAAATTTGAGAGTATTTTTACAACTGGAATTCAAAATTTATTTACGTTTATGTCTACAATTGTGTCAGAATTATTTATAAAATATTTAAGGAAGTAATTTTAGTAGAACTAACTAGCAATGATCCATGGTTTGAGGAGTCATGGTCTGAACACTGTACAGAGAGAGATGGCTGATTGGTTCCGAAGTATTCTGTTACTGAGCATATACCCATGGCTTCTGACGTGATTTAAGAAGGCAATAAAGAAAAAAAAGTATAACTGTCACATCATGGAAAACCATGCACACTTACTCGACAAGAAAATTATTCACTCGGCATCAGCAGACCTTATAAACAGGAAGTCATACAAAAAAAGCTATTTTATCTTGATGTTAAAAAGGATTTTCCGCCCACATCTTTCTGAACATTACTCAGTGAAAAGCAATGATGACAAAGCAACTATTTTTTTCAAAATGAAAAGTTTTAAATGAGATGTTCATCATTTGCTCTTTCAATATTTAATATATTTTAGCAACTACCATAATAGGTGGGCAAGAATGAAAACAAATTTTACCATTGTATGTTTATCTTTTGTTTATACTTATCATTTAAGGGAGTTATAATAAGTAGATCATATGTACATACACAACTGAGCAAAGCTATTTACATTTTGTGAGAGTTCAAGGGAAACATCTATTGGGGAAAAAGCATTAAAATATCATAGTTTAATTTGTAATTAACTTACATAAGTCATAAATATCTTTAGTGCTTTTAATCATTTCAAAAATCATATGAATGATAAAATATTATCATTACAATGAGGAAACTGAGGCAAAGAGATGCTACATAAATTGTACAAGAAACATCAACGAAGCAATTTAAATTCATGTCTAACCAAACAGTGTCTGTGTTTGTGCCCTTTAATGACAGTCGTACAAGGAAGCAGGTGAGATCTGTACTCAAGTTGTAAGTATCACATACCTATATATCTTATCCGGAAGCCTTTTTTGTTATTGCCATGATCTGCTGACCACTGAAGAAATACTTCATGACCGTTGCTTGTTATATTGAAAGCAGATGAATAATCCCCACTGAGGGAAACAAGCACTGGACTTTGAATATTTGGTCCTTTAGAAAGAAAATAATACAATTTAGATATAGCTGAATAATTTATCTTTAGTATTTTATATTTTTAGCATAGTACTGAATATGGTGAAACAGATCCAGAAACAATCTTCTTCAACAATAACTTAAAACATAATGTAAAATGTTTGTTTTAAACATTTTAATTTCATAGCTAAAATAGCTACAATTTATAAAGTAACAATCAAACTAACTACAATTTTCATATGATATATAGGTAAATTTGATGTTGATACTTCTAAAAATATTCATAAGATAAAGTAAAATCATTTAAAAAGTTGTTTCTAATGAAGATCTTGATGTATAATTAGAGAATCTGAATTGAATTGATGAATATCTAGTAAATATAACCCATGGTTACCATCATACACCTGAAGAACATCAAATTCTTTTTCTGTCTGGAAGAATTCTACAAACATGCTGATATTATATCCTTTTTCCACTGAAATGCTCCAGGCACACATTTGAAGATTTGGGTAACTGTCAGGATATCCAGGGCTCAGTATGACTCCTGTAGAATCCAGGCGTAATTCATTGGCAGGACACAGTACTGTCAAGAAAATATCATTAGATAACGTTAGTGTTTTACACCTAAGTGAAAACTGCATTTTAAATTCTGTGAATTCTGCTTTCTGTTGAATAACAATCAAGGAGACCAGACCTTGGACTATGTGTATAAGAAGACAACTTGTATAATAATTCTGCAGTTCCAAAAATGAAGGAATGACCTAAAATTATATAGTATTAATTTCCTTGTATTATTACATGGAAGATACAGTAATTTTCTGGACAATAAGTTTATAATTAAAAGATAATGCACTTCTATTCTTCTATTTCCTAATAGTATTTCCCTACCTTCCTTCATCTTCTTATATCCTCTTCCATCTGCCTCTGTTGTCTCTGTCAATACCCTGTCCTTTTCCTTCCTTAATTTCCCTTCCGTCTTCAAACTCACTGAGGTATGTGAGGACAGACAGGAACTTCCCTGTCTCAGAGTATTCATTCCAGGCAAAGCCATTTCTGATCTCAGGAATATGCTTAAGCTATGAAGATTTAACACAGTTTGGGGTCACCAGTTACCTTTCAGTTCTTCATACTATCACCAGACCATAAATGTGAGACAAAGCACAAGTTCTTCTTCTTACTTAATAACAACATCTCTGCTATATATCCTGAGTATGTGTGTGTGTGTGTGTATCACCAAAGCATAGTAAACTACTTTAATTGTCCTCTATAGCATTATGCATTGGACCAAATAACACAAACATCTACTTAAATTTGCATTTGAAATGAGAATGTAATCAAGATGATGAAATCCTTATCACTCAAATGATGCCTTTTCAGCTTTTTTTTTTTTTCTTAAGAATTTGAGCTTCTGTGATGTGGGAAGAGTATTGGAATTGCTCAATATAACCACTGTAGCCACTACAGAAAAATGTCCTATACACATCGTAGCTAAATAGTTTTAAAACAGCATGGACCAATTTTTGAGTGTTATTATGGGGGACATCCAAGCACCTGAAGTGAAGGGTAGACATGATACCTTTTGAGGGTTTGGTGAATTGGAAATACATCTCATGCCATTTCCTAATCCAATTACTATGCATCAAATTTCACTTTGGAGTCAGAGTGTTGTCTCTCAGAATAATTAGATCACTATCTTAAATAGAATCTTTGCTTTTCAATGTTTGTTCGACTAAACTAGGTTTGGAAACATCAAATAAAGTTGCTGCAATACAGATGAATAGATGAAGGATTTATATATTTGTTATTTTCTGGGTGCAAGGACATGAAATATTTTGAGTTATAAAGTCTTCAAGAAGTGTAGGGATGGAAAAGACTAAATGAAATGGTGAATTATGGCAACATATGACTGCTCTTCAATCAAGTTAATAACTTGAAATAACTTCAAAATAAAATCTGCCATGACTTAATATACAGATATTTGAATTTGGACTATAGAATATACTATAGCTAAATTAAAAGCTGGATTTTTTTTCCTTTACATCTATTTCTCTATTTCAATCTGAGATATTTGCTTCTCAGATGTAATTTTAAGATTTGAAAAAAATAATTGAGTAAATTTGTTAGGTCATTCTCAGTCTAAAAAGGGAAACCTGATGTTTGTTTTTCACCAAATGAAAAATATGTAAAACAAACAAACTTGGAGATTAGAAATGGAATGGAAAACTTGAATCAGAGATGAAGAACATTAGTAAATAGATAGCTATGGCACATTGAAACAAAAGACACATATAATCTTATGACAAGCTGAAGTAAGCTTTAAGAAAGGGCTTATTTAATGTGAGCCCAGCTACTTAATACTTCTGAAATACTTAGCTAAGAAGTAACTGGCTTCCTGAGCACGTTATCCCTCACCAAAAACCACCCAGCACCTTCCCCCTTGACACAAGCCCTCCAAGTTCAGCCCTTGCCTACCTCTCCTGCTTCGTTTTCTGCTGTTCCTCCTCCAAAACAGAATGCTCCGAACATACTGGATGACCTATAACTTTCTGAACTCAGCACATCTGTTAGTGCTTCTGTTTCAAACATCCGTCTCTTGTCTGCTGCATTTGAAATGTTAGTGCATTTCAAGGCCCAGATCAAGTGTCTCATCCTCTGTGAAACACTTCCTGAACCTCTCCTTCCTCAACCCAAGAATTGTCGATTTCTTTCTTGGTGCCTCTGTATTGTATGCCTATATGATTGCAGTTAGCAATTTTATGGCTATTATTTCCTTGTTTTTTGTCTTTCTTCTTAGGCTATTGTTAACAACAACAACAAAAGTGCCATGTCTTATTGGCCTCGATGTTTTAAACTGAACAAATATCCCATATTACTTTTGAAAAATTGGTATGATTCAATATAATTTACTGTAAATACACAAATTAACCTATTCTCAAACTAACCAACAATAAGACAGTCATCAAGAATGAGAGTAAATATTCATTGTCACTATACGTTAGACACTAGTAAGCACCTTTCATGCATTGTATTAATTACTTGCCACTACAACTTTAAGAAGTGTGTAAAATTTGTATCCCCATTATACATACAAAACTTTGAAGTCTCACAGATTCAGCTGGATGGATCCCATATTTTTAACCATCAAATGTAATCACCCATTACATTTAATTTATATCAAACCCTTTGAAGGCACCATATTTAGTACTGCTTTACATGTTTTAAGTATGATGTAAATAACTAAAGAGTATCCAGGAAAGAATAACAAAAATAATGTAGCCCCTATTAGGAAATTTTTTTAAAAAATAAAATAATTTAAAATAGACTAAAAACAGTGAATTCCAACAAATTCAGTTCCAACAGATTCCAAATAAATGACTAATTTTTAGCAAGCTTGTGAATTAACCCAAAAATTATAAGTCAGCTTTTTAGCTCAAATGCCTATTCAATTAACTAATATAGGAACTCTGCATAGACTTATTCTGAGGGATGAGTTATTAACTTTTAGCTACTGCCTGAAGCGTTATCATGAGACAAAAATTTATCTTTTTTGTATTCTCTATAGCAGACAGAATAAGAAGAGACACGTTTACTAAATCTATAGGGAATTATGTTTTTAGAAATAAGATATTGAAAGTTTGACAGATGAGGGACTCTGAAATAACTAGGTTAGCAGGATTGCTTTGTTTGGTTTGGTTTAATTAAAATAATATTGAATTGGGATCCAGATATAAGAAAAGAAGTGTTGCCCTCCAAGAGCTCACAACGTAATGTGTGTATTGGGTCAAGGAAGAAACACCGATATGTAATTGCTTGTTCATACCTTCCCGTGTCTGCCCAAGTTATTTTCCCATGCTTAATCTCCCCAAAGACTCAGACTCTATCGTCTCCATTTACATATCTAAATATCTAAATGTAAATGCTAAATACTCCTAAAAAGTCTAAAGAGTAGCCTTGTATGAAGGAGAAAGCTGAATGAATGACATTTTAATATCAGGAATATAGGTAATAGACTTCAGAATACCCAACAACTTTAAAATGGCCCATAAAATGCCTCTTAGAGCAACAGAAATTCTCACATTCGGCTGGTTTATACCTCCAGACACATCTTTCTTTTTGATACTGTAAAAGCCCATTATGAAAATCCTTTCATCTTCTTGAAAGGACTCAAATGAGGTAGAAAAACCAAATGTTAATTCCTAGTTACAGCATGTTTGTAATAATAGAGAATTGTTTTGGGCTCATTATAACAATTAAGACACTGCACAGAAAATAGATGGCTATTTCTCAGGAATAAACTCCAATGAAGGAAATAATCCAAGAAAATCTGGGGAGGGATAGTTAAGTTCAATTTAATTTTATTCAAATTAACCAATATCTATAATTAGTTACTATGTGTTAGGCACTGTTATGGGCCCTAGGAGCTACATAAATGAATAATACATGATTCCTGAACATCAAAATCCCAGCACATCATTCAAGGTCCATCAAGGTCCATCATAGCCCTTGTAACATAGTGAATTCCTTGAAATTCAGACTTCACTTTCATTTCTGTATCTTTGCATATTCATCTGTCACTTGGACCACCCTTTTTCTACCTTAATTGTACCAAAGGTAGGTCTCACTTGTCATTTGGAACCCATATCTCAGGAAGCAATGCCTTAGACAAGATTCCCTGTTCCATAAACAGTTTAAAATTATATGCTTCTACTGTCCCCTGGCCTAATTCCTAAATACTCTATTGCCACAATCTGTATGGCTGTCATACTGTCTATACCATGTTGCCTCCACAGTAGGGACCATTTATAACTTTTTTGTTTATTTTTTCCTCACATTTTCATTCTTAAAAGGTGCTCAATAAAGTTTAATGATTCTAGTGATTAGAATAGAAACTATTTGTGATGAACATTGGAACATTTATTTAAAGTGATTTCTCTTGCTTTCTACCTCCATTCCCACCTCTCACAGCAAAAATAATTTAAATAGGTTGAACTGACTTTGGGATAAACTAGAAAAATTAAATCTTGGATGAATAAAAAATGTTCAGTGTTAACTCTGAGAAATAATGGAATGAAAAATACCACATATAAGTTGTACAATTTTTAACATTATTGCAAGTAAAATATATAATAATTATGTAAAATAGTTTTTTTCTCAATTTTGCTAGTATTAAATTAAACATAAAACAAACATTTAGAAATAAATCATCATAAGCACTGGTACCTTGACAAACTGGAGGTGCTCCATCCATCTGGAGTCTTTCTCCTAATCTGCATGTCAGAATTGCATTACCAACCAAAGTAAATCCTGGAAGACACTGATACCTAATAATATCACCTATTTAAAAAAAGAAGAGAGGGCTTCAGACAAGTAAAAAGGTAATGGTTAAAATGAACAGATGTTTCAACTGTAAAATCAGAATTTTTTCCTTTCAGTCACTTTCAATGAGTATAAAAATTCTATTAGTTATAAGTGGGGATGACATTCAAAATACTGGACTACTAGTATGTCATAAGCACTGACCAATCAGAACGGAAGCCAAGAATAAACTACCAGTAAGACTGTACTCGGGCAATCTGGTTGGAAATAAGCAATAGTAATAATGAAATAATCTGGTTGGTACAGGTAAGATATTCATTAAAAATATATCAAGCAGTTATTGCTAGCTATTGCTTTTATGTTAAGATTAGATTTACATTAGGCTTTGATATTTTCTTACATTTCTCAACCAAAATTAATAGGATAATAGTGATAAAAGTTTACTATGGTAACATTAAGATATCTAGGTATCTTCTTTTCTTACATATATTTTTCAGACTAGGGGACATTATTGGGATTAAATTTCCAACCCAGTTTTAAAAGGACTTTATTCATGATTAAGCTGAGCGTAATCAACCAATCATTTTCAAGGATATGGAAATAAAACATGACTTCCAATACAACCTACATATCCTTCATTGTACGTATCAGGCTTATACCTAAATTCAAAGAACAGTAGTTAACAATGTTGGAAGGCAGCAAAACAATAATTTGGAAGGAACCACCAGAATAGTTATACAGTTCAAATTCCTGCACTGTTTCCTAATTGTACATTCTAGAAATACAGAATTCTTTCTTCTTGCCTATTATTTCCTTTCCTCTTTTCACTTCTATCCATTCTTACGAGTTCTAAACAATCCCTATCAATTCAAAGAAAGAAGATCTAAAACAGGCTGTTACTATTCTTTATTTTTATTTCTTTTATAACAAATATCTCTGTTAACAGTAAGTTTTCTTTGAAAGTAATTTAACAGATTTTACCTATTTCAAATTCATCATCTTCTGTCAAAATTTCAGCATTGGGTACAGGTGGTGGAGGCTGACACACTCTTAGTTGATAGGCTATAAAAATAGATAATATGCTTACTGAGCAGCTATATATACACTCACATATGTGAAAAAAGACAATTATATAAGGTTTATTTATAAGAATAAAAATAAATAGTAGAATTTATCAAGTTTTAACTGTTTTTTTATTTTAAAGAAATGCTGCAACATTGAGAGAAAATTAATGATTCCTTAAATATTTTCCCATGGTAAGAATTCTTAACTTTTAACTCCTTATTTCTTACCCTCATTCTAGTCCTTCTTATTAAGTGCTTGCATCTTGGCATGATCACCATTTGGAATTATATACTCATATTTGTTTATGTGCTCAATGCCTGTCTTCCCAAGGCTCATCACAGCTTCCCCTATACTTAGCAAATTACCTAGCATACAGTCATAATCTGCAAACAAGTACTCAATGCTTACTCTACTCCAGGAAATACTATATACACTTTAATTGTATTAACTCTATTAGTCTTCACAAAATTATCATTTATTTTACTATTTAATTTATGTAACTAGTCCTATACTTACCCGGTTTTATAAAAAAAAACTTTTAAAGAATTTGTACAACTCATACACCTATAATAGGCAGAGCTGGGACTTGAACATAGGTAGTCTGGCTCCAGAGCCTTCTTTCATCATGCTAGGTTAGTATGTTTAAAAAGCATCTGCTAAATTTTATGTTTCTAATTATCTACATCACTTGAATAGATCATTCCATTAGATCAGAGATTCCTATTTGGCATGAGTTAAAGGGCACTGAAAATGGTCTGTATGAATCTAAGCATCATGACTACTGGCCCTGTATAATATCTATACCACAATCATTTGTTTGATTAAACCTTGTTTTCACTAGTTGTCTTCAAAAAAGGTAACATATTCATTAATTCAAGAAACATATTTTACGCTATTATAACATTTGAATAAAAATGTGTTTTGTATGCTTAATTTTACTACTTAAACTTTGGAGTTAAGTTCTTTATGTACCTCAATGCGGAAATAAAGAGTTAGGCTTAAAAGACATAGTAACTTGCCAGGACTCCAGCCTATGTCCTCTGACCTCAGCCCGTATCTTCAGTATGGGTCCTACTGAGAGTACTGAGAACATCAACCAGACAAGTTAAGGAAAACTCTGATAAAAAGAGATGAATGAGATAAATTTTAAAGGATGAGTAACACTTTTTCCAGTTCTGAAGGGTAATTATGGGATAAGAGCATTTTAGATGGAGGAGGAAACATAAGCAAAAATTACAATTATCGAGGTAAGAGGTAGCTGTAAGAAATGCTGAAGAGGCAAGAGCAAGCAGATAGAAAGATACAGAGAGCTCTGCACGGAGAAATCCTTATGAGACTCTGTTTTAGAGGAGAAGGTTTTATCTGATCTTAATGTAGAATGGAGCTCAACTCAGAAGTCAGAAGTGTAGAGATGCCCACATGTGTATTATTTTACTTCTGCTTACCTGTAAAGTTTTTTTAATCTTCATGTTAATCATAAATTATTTTAAAGAAGAAGCACATTTTTATCAAGGAGGAATCCATGACTCCTGCCATTTGTAGAACATGCTTAGAATGACATAGATAACTCACTTGGAGAGTTTAAAAGATTAGATGTTGGACTAAAAGTTTAAAAGACTAGATTATTAATGAGGAAGATGATGCTCAGAGATACCATGTTATTTTTCCAAGACCATATGGGTGCTGTGAGCTAAATTCCTTTTTATTCTCTGTTCTTTACTATCACCAGCAGTTTTATAAACTGTGTCCCTAGAGTCAAGGGACCGCTTTGGGCTCAGGGAGTGTATGAGGAGGTATAATATTCTTACCTTCTGCCTCTACCTCAATAAGAGCAATAAGAGTAATACTCTTTTCATCAATTTTATAGATTTGAATTTTGAATAAACTTTCCTTTGAACAAATTTTCCACAATCTCCATCTAAGTGATTTCACTGATTCTTCTGACTCAGGTCTGACTTTGTCAATTCTCAATCACCAGGATGAACATCTCTTCTGAGATCTTCCCTGCCTACCTCTCCTTACCTCTTAGTGTTGTTTTCTAATCACAGAATTCTGTTTTGTGGCACATGTAATCTAATCTGTGATTAGAAAATAAATTTGAAAATGTATCATTTTTCTATTTATTAGCTTACTTTTGCCTTGTTTGTGACTCCATCTGGGTTTTAAGTAATATGAGGAAGGAGATGGTCTTTTTCACAATTGAGTAATTAGCTCCTATCATTTTGTTTATAATCTAATAATATTGCTAAATGACACAGAAAACATAGGTTTCCTCAGGAGGGAAATCGTCTCTAAACAACTAGTCTTCCCTAAGACAACTCCGAAGCCTAAAATTGCAAATGAGGATGAAACAGAGGCAATTGTGGGTCAGAACACCGGAGAATGAGATCTAAACAGAACCTGCCTGAGATGCTTTTAGGACTGAACCATGTAATTTTGATTACATTGTAAAGGAGAAGGGAATGATAAAAAGGGTTCTCTTTGCATTTGTTTTTCTTTTGACCCTTGACGAAAAGTACTGCAAAAACTTAAATCATAAACAGCTGCCGACAATTCTGTTTTCAATCTTCACCAATTTCTACTAGTTAGCTCATTAAAATAAATCTAAAATGTGCCCAGGGTCTTTCTATTCTTAAGGCCACCATCTCAGTAGATACCCATCATTTCATCTATGTTTTATTTGGTTGCACAGTGTCTCCCTCCCCAGATTTATGTCTCTTCTGGACCCTGAGGATATTATTTGGAAATACGATTGTTGTAGATTAATGAGTTAAACTGAGGTCATATTAAATTAAGGTGGACCCTTAAACCTGTATGATTGGTGTCCTTATAAAAAGAAAAGAGAGAGGAATACACAGGAAAAACATGTGACAAAAAGGACAGACTGAAATGATTTAGCTATAAGCAAAGGAATGTAGAAGATTTCTGGCCACCAGTAGAAGCCAGGATGAGGCAAGGAAGGATCCTTACAAATAGCCTTCAGAGAGAGCATGGCCTTCTCTGTACTTTGATTTTGTAAGTCTACATTCCAGAACTATGAGAGAAAAAAATTCTTCCTGGTTAAGCAACCCAACTTGGGACACTTTGTTCCTGCAGCCTTAAGAAATTAACACACTGTGTTAATAAGTTGGCCTATAGGATATTCCTTGTCTTCTGTGCTCTCTGGTACAGTCCTTTCTACACACAAGTGAAGTGATGGAAGGGAACTGAGATAGTATTTGCATGGAATCCACTACGTGCAAAGAACTCTGTAAGGTGCTTACATAAGTTATTTTATTTAATTACTATATTGCTGCATCAAGATGTGTGTAAATATACCCATGTTGCAAGACAGAATACTAAATTAAGGGTTGAATTATCTGTCCAGTTCATGAGCCAGAATTTGAACCACATTCTGTTTTAAAACTAAGCCACATTTTCTCCCACATTCACAGATAAAGAGACCTGTATTAGAAAATTATTTTGGTTCTGTCATTTCCCTATGATCAATTTAGAGTGGCTTTTCATAGCCTACAGATTACATTTATAATCTTAGATCAAGCAAGTTTATTTTATCTTAATTTTTGCCAAACCCTCCTATGTGGTACCTGTTGTATTTCACACCAGTCTTCCCAGGCCCCTTGTATTTGTCATGTTAATGCCCTACTCCACACCATCATTTTTACAAGCTTGGCAGTCTTCAAGGTGGCACCATAATCCTTAGCATTTAGTGTTCTACTGTCTTGAGTTGTTTCAACCGTATTCATTAATGTGTTAGTCCTTTGTTCCATGTTTAGCTTGTGTGGGACCATTGTGCACATAGTTACATTTTCTATAATGTCTAGCATAGTTTTTATTAATTAAATACATATTATCAAGGGACTATGATGTGCCAGACACCATATCATATGTTTTGGGAATGCAAGAGTGGACAAAGCAGACACATCATGCCCTTATAGGCACTAATTGTTGGTGAGCGTTTAATCAAATAATCTCATTAATGAGTAGAATTTAACTAATTGAAACTAGGAGTGTGTGAGTGTGTTGGGAAGAGGGCTGTCAAAGAGAAGAATAACTCAGGCAGAGGAATCAGCAAGGAGAACACCAGCAAAGAGGAAGACCAGAGGAGCTAGGGTGAGAGGGCCCTGGAGAAAGTGAGAAGGGATGAGAAAGCGAGGTGTGCTTGGGTAAAATTCAACAGGAATCTACAGGTCATGCTCAGGATTTACTTTAATCAGATGCTAATAGGAAGCCTATGAAGAATTTTAAGTCTGGGAGTAAAAGTGACCAGGTTTCTCCTTTAAATAAAAAAGTAACTCTAGCGACAGTAGGAAGTCAAGACAATTGGAGGGGACAAACGTGGATACCCAGAGACTAGGCAAGAGTCTATATTACAGTGGGTGTTAAATAAATAATTGTTAATTGATGCTTAAAAAACTCACACCTGTCCCCAAATGACTTGACAGTAAATTAAAAGTCTCGATATTGTGATCTTCAAGAGTTTCTAACTTCGTTTAACTTCAGCTCCACCTATTTAGCTATTTATATTTTTAGCTGCAAAGAAACAAAGGTAGTTTCTCTCCCCCACCTAAAGAGTACCTTCATTCAAGCACCCCTGATTTGTTGTATCACCCACCTATGATGCCATTCTCACCTCATAAAAAAATATTAAACTGTGTCTTTTCACTTTTTCATAAAAAACCTTGAACAGAATCAAACCTCTCTACAACCTACTCCTTCCTTGCAGTCTCTTCTATTCCCTAATCAACACAGCTCTTAAATGGTTGATAGCATAATGTTTGATAACATGCCTAAACTTTATGGTGTACAATTCTACTTTTACTTACCCTGCTTTCTTGAAACCTCCCTTCCTATCTCTTTTGTAAGTTTGCCCTCACACGACTAGAAGAGACATCCTCAGAGATCAGGCTGCCTACAGTTAACCTCTTGCAGTTACTCTATTTCACCTCCTTCCATTTTCCCTCTGGCGATTTTCACAATCTGTATTGTTTGTTAATTGCCCATTTTCTTGCATTCTTATAGTCAGGAATGTAAACTGCCTGGGAGCAGGGACGTTGTTTACCTTATTAACTGCTAACTCCTCAGGGCGTAATACAGTACCTGATATAGCAGTATTCAGTAAGTATTTGCTGAGTGACTGCATGCTAGACAAATGAAAGAAGGAACAGTGAATGAGTACAAAATACACCTGAAATACCCTCTTGTGATACTGAGTATGGACTCGTTCAGACTCTCTTGGTTTACATTCTGTTTCTAATGCTGACAAGTTAGGAAATCCTGGGCAAGTTACTTGTCCTCTACCTCACGTTTCTTCACTTATACAATAGTAATGATAATGGTACTAATTTTATGCCACTTCAATAGGAAGTTATAAGGAGCAAAATGTTTATACATGCCAAGCAGTAGACGCAGTGCCTGGCAAATAGCAAGCACTCTATAAAGGTGAGCTGTGGTCTCAGAACTGTTAGCACAGTGCTCTTTAGATGCATCATTTTATTTGACCATTCAGCTTTAAAACACCATTGACTATTGAATAACTACATGAGGGCATGATATCCTACATGTCAGTATCTTTTGAGGATGACTATTGTTTGAATTGTGCTGTGTTTCCATTCAAATGTGTATCAATGTATGCTTCCTGATCCAATAAATTTGCTACTTAAAATCGCTGTAGGGCTTGATCCTGATAATATTTTTTGGTTATTTGTAAGCTCCTATTTTCTTTGTAATGAAACATCCAACCCAATTCCAGAAAAAGAATGCTGCATTTATTTATGTTGTTTCAACTGAGCTATTAAAGGCTTCCTCAAAAAAAGACAAACAAGGATGTCAGCAAATTGCTATTCCTTCTCTAAACCAAAAAGCACCAGTGAACAATTTTTCTGCCGAATAAGGATTCGGTATTTCTTACACAGGAAAAAAAAAGTCCTACGTTCCCTTATAAGCTCGAAGCTCTCCATAATCACTGTTGTACTTCAGGGGTGACCCAGAGTAGTTCAAGAATGATAATTTCATGATTTGGGGAAGACTTGGAGGATGTAAAGCACTGATAATTGCATATTCAATTATGTTATTTTGGCAGTGTTATTTCAAAAGTTATGTAAAATAATCTTAAACAGCTCCTCTTGAAAGCAGAGTTGGGAGTGATTAAATAAATCTTCTCCAAGTCCTAACTAAGACGGAAAAATAATTTTTTTTTCCTTTTTGGAGAAAATCTGCTAGTGAGTTGACATGAACCATAAAGGTTAAGTTTCAGTGGTGCTTAAATTACTTACAAACATTACTTTTTATTTATTAATATTTTATAATCAATTTGTTTCCCTGCCTGTATAAGGGAGAATCTTATAAATCAAAAGAAAATGTTCAGCCCTAGATTTAGAGGTGAGACAGAAAGTGTCCACCATCAGGACTGGATCAACAAGAAGCTACTCAGTATTTTCCTAGAGATGAAAAAAACACAAGTATAGTAAACAAGTTACTGAGAAATCTCTTAAATTATCCGTAAGAAAATTTCAGTATCTTTTGCACAAAATGACTTCTCCATATTCTGGTATCTAATTAAAAGTATCCTACTTAGTACTGAGCCTGTTAGGATCTAAAAGTAATGTGCCAAAGATTCTTCTCTACATGGTTGAGTTGCCTGGCACATTAGTAAATAATAGAGCATCTCAGGGGTGACAAATTGTACTTCGTCAGTCTCTATCTTCCTTTCTCTGTTCACTACCATAGTTTGGTTGGTTTTGGCTATAAAAGAACATGTTTTAGCAGTTTAACTATCACTTTAAACCATTCTGAATATTGAGGAAGGGAAGGGAAAGGAAAGGAAAGGAAAGGAAAGGAAAGGAAAGGAAAGGAAAGGAAAGGAAAGGAAAGGAAAGGAAAGGAAAGGAAAGGATAAAGAAAACCCCTGGATGCTGTCAACCTGGAGCTGGCCTGGCTCTGACTGATAGGCCATGGTTTTCTACTGTTGATCACGAACAATTTCACTAACAATTAACATCAGACATGATAACTCTTTGACCTTGTTGAAACAAGACAAAAATAAGACCTTTCTGTAATCATGTCTAAGCTTGGAAAAACAAAACAAAATAAAACAAACAAAAAAAACCAAAAACACTGTCCAAACCACCAAAATGACCAAGATTCCTCCATCTCTGATAGTATGAGAGAATGTTGCTTCCCCCTGCCAATCATAGGTTTAAGTGTGTCCCATTCCTTCCACCTTCTAGAAAAAAAAAATTGATACCCAATTATAGGATTGCTCCAATGTTCTGACAGCACTCAATCCAGAGGAAAAACATACTTCCTTGAACCTTTCCAGAACCATCTTGCACAGCCCAAATCCTATAACAAGCCTCTCACTGAGATGCCACGGGGTTCCTCATGGCATGTTATTCTGTTCATTACAATGTACCTATAAACCCAACTTTAACTATGGGGATGTTCCTGATGGACTTTGTCTGGAGGGGACTGACAGTGAGATCCTGGAAAAAATAAATGCCATCTTATCAATGGGTTGCACATGCACCAGAATATCAAAATACAGTAAGCAATTCTGCATGACTTTCAGTCATTTAAGTAATCACTAAGTAGTCCTTTAAGTAATAGTAAATGGCATCATCTTTTCCTTATAACAGTTTTACCAGTTTGGTTTTTCAGCGAGCTCTCTCTCTCTCTCTCTCTCTCTCTATATATATATATATATATATATGTATATAAAATTGTATGATGTTCATACCCCCTATGCTTTCTGGACATCAAACAATGAAATACTTTACAAGTTCAATGCTCTGTCTATTGAATTATGAAAGGAGGTCAGGTCTTTAGGTTGTGTAAGGCAATGGGGTCACACAGTTCAAAGAGATGGCGATTTATGTTTTATATAAAATGTGTCCTTATATCTGCAGCAATCTCTTTTAGGATAAGACTTTTGGAGTTAAATATACTTGTCTTCAAATACAGCATTTATTATAAAGGCAATATAACCTTAAAAGATGACCTAAAAGACATTATAGGCTTTTAAATACATTTCTTAAAAATAATCTGAAAGTCAAAATATAATCAACCTCTTCTTTCACAGAAAGTGTGCCAATAACAGAAAACAATGGATAATATATATTATTAAATCATATTATGCCCACTAAAAAATTCTTCTATAATAGTTAAGGTTCCCTAATACCTGGTATTAGAAAAAGAGGCGCCTTGGATAATAGATTTAAACATTAAAATGATACTTTTTATTTTAAACTAATAATATATATTCTGGCAATACAACAGTGCTTGGCTTAAGTCAGATTTCCAATAAAACTTAGTTATTTTCCTCTTCACACAGTGACCATAGCACATTTTGGCAATTACAAAGAACACACTAAGTTGTGATAATTTTACTAATATATTGTTGTTAACCTGTTAGTCTGGGGAAGAGAAGCACTAGGAAGTTCAAAGTTCCAATTTATAATTAGGAGGGGTATTTTCTCGAAAATGAGATGACATCTTGCTAAAAATGAAAAGTAATTAGTGCTAAATTTTTAAAGAAAACTCATGTTTTTATACTATTACATATAATCTATGCATGAGATAACACCAGCTTAGGACACTGTCCGGTACTCAGTAAGGACTCAGTATACTTTATCTATTATTGTTGTCATTATTTAAAAAGAGATTATTCCTTAAAGTCAGACCTATTTTGAATTCCCAGCAGCCCTTCTATTTATTAGTTCTCTGGCTTTATATATGTTACAAATTTCTTTCTTTCAGTTCTTTAATTATTAAAATGGGGATAATATGACTTATCTTGCAGAATTATTACAAAAATTAGCATGGAAAGCACCTAGCATAGTGCCTGGCATTTTAAGTTTTCAGTAAATGGTAGCTGTTGCTATTAGAGTATATATTATACAAAGTCAGTGTCTGCAAAAACATGCCGTTAAAATAGGTTTTGTGTGATTTACTCTCAGAAAGTCATTGATTAGGACTGAATATTATTATTTATTATAAGGCAAACCCATCTTGACTCCACTGATAGCAAGAAAATCCAGCTCTTTAGGGAATTACAATTATGGCAATACAGAGAGATACAAACACATTTCCTCAGATGAAGAAAAAATACGATATCTGAGATAAAGTGCCTCAACATTTATGCCTGTCCTGTTTTTTCATTGCACAGAACTTTCATTTTCCAAAGCTTTTTATGAATGTTATTTTTGATCATGAAAGGATTTATGAAGGTGATGTTTTATAAAAGACAGATGGCTGTCGATCTCATAAAGGAAATCTGGTTAAGAGGAAAAAAACACATTTTATTCTCTTTTTAAATGCACTCAAAATATATTAATAAATAAAACCTAAATAATCAATGTGACCTTAAAAAATAATATAAAAACATTGATCTGTTAAATTTATAAAGTAAATACACAAGTCCTAAGAAAATCGCTTCTGACTTACAGGGTAGGGCATAACAGAAGGAGCTATTAAATCAAGAATATAAAGAAAACTGAGTGGGGGAGTAAACCATTTCTAAGCTTAGGTATACTAAATCAGCTTAAACTAAATGTTAAATAGTGAATTATATCCCTGATTAACTAATCAAAAAGTACCAAATGACCACATTTTTATCATTATGAGAGCTCATTTTGGCACTAAGTTATAGCTACTGAATATGAGCCCAGGATATGACTATTATGTTACAGGTTGTATTAAACTGTACTAATTGTATTAATACTTATTTGAAAGCCGGTATCTTTTTTGTTTCTGTGAGTGGGGATGAGCACACATCTACATAATTATAAAATAATATTTTTAAAAGTTGTCACTAATACAGCTCAAATCAACTCAAATAAACTACTTTTTAAAAAGAATCTGAACACACACTTACAAACATAAAACTAAAATAGAATTATTCAATCAGTCAGCAATAAAAATACAAAGGGATTAAGAGGCATAAATGTGATCTGTGTCCTCAAAAAAGCACTCACTATTATTAAACTCACAAGGCAAATAAAACAATACAGCATATTATACGTTCTGAAAAGTCTCGCAAAAAGAGCAAGTGCAATCATAGAAAAGACGGTAGTGATCCCTATGAGAATAAATTATCAAGAAATGGAGAAATGGTACTTAAGATGAGAAGACTTAAAGAACTGAAGATGAGTAAAAACCATTTAAGAATGGAAGTTCAGGAGGCAGTGAGAGAAAGAATGTGATGGCAATCAGAGTAGGCACTGGGGAGTAAGAGTCCATGAACCAGAACACAGGGTAGTTTTAAAATTGATTTACTGTAGGCATCATGTGTTCTTGAAGAGCTGCAATGAAAGCAGTGCTTTAGGAAAATTATCCAACTGGGACAGGTAGAATGTAAGGCCATCTGTCCATTTTTAACATGAGCCCTGGCTCTATCTCCAAATTTGTTATAAGGTTTAGGTAAAATGTGTATATGATTCAAATATACAAATGTTTGGCTTCTTTAAGCTCTGGAAATTGTGCCTTATTATAGACTGAAAGTACAAATGTAAATAAAAATAAATACACTATTAGAAAACCTAAAATATGAGATAAAATATGGTAGGAAAAGGACCCTTTACTCTGCTGGGCATAGTGCTAATTGTATATTATTCACTGTCTCCAATTTTCACTTCACCTCTGCCATGTAATGTTGATGACAGTAATAATGGCAGCACTTTCATGGTTGAGCTACACAAAACTATCAATATTCATCATTTTAATCCATCTGAATAAAAGTTATCTAACTGAACACATCACTTTCTAAGTGGCTGTGCTGAAGTGTAATAAAGCTCTGGCAGTGGTACACCACTACAGAAGCACAAGTTGGGTGTCATCTACTGGCTGATAAGTGCTGAGATAAAGCAAATCAAATATTTTCTGGTCTGTTCTCTAAGTATTTCTAAACCCAATGTGCTTTAAACGTCTTTGTGCATAACCATGTTTGACTTATATTTTTCATGTAATATAAGCTTAGGGCATCAAAGATTTTCCTATCTTGTGTTAAAAAAATAAAGAAGAAAATATTAAATTGGATGTTAATGTAATAAACAGGGTTCATGTTCACCTTGGAAATTTTATATGTTTCTCAAATTTCATTTAGTAGCTTATTGATCCTGCGAAATTCACAGGGAATTGGTCTGATAAAGTCATATGAAGCAGAATGTGGTTTTATGGAACTATTATCATACCAGATAAAAGATATAATCATTAGAAACAAATAAACATTTTCTCATTTATAATGGAATACAACAAACTTAATATATAAGGAATTTTTTTAAAAATTCTGAAACCATCTGAGTGTTTTTTCAAAAAGTTAATGTTATGATGATAGGACCCGGATAATTCTATACAAAGAATTGAAATTGAAATTCTTCGTAAATTATTTCGGAGGAGTAAATGCTATGAACTTAATGATGTGGAACAGCCAGTTAAAACTGTAAGATTCTACAATAGATACAGTTGTGAAACAAGAGTATAACTGAATGAGAAATATGATCCAAAGCAGAAAGATATTGGATGCTAATTTTAGAAAGTCTCACAGCAGGCTGACTAGATTAAACATTTTATATTGAAAAATATATTGATGTTTTAAAATTACATGCAATAAAATATGAACAGCTGGTTTTCTTTTATGGGTTTTGTGCAAAAATGATTATATTTTACCGGAGTAATTACTGACTGATTTATTTCCTATTCCCATTTACTTGCATTTTAATGTCTCTAAATGCTTAGAAGAGGTCATTCTTTGCAAGTAAATGTATTTGAAATGACAAAAAAGTGTCACATTTTAATACCTTTTCAATCATTGGTTAAATATATATAAAAACTCAATTTTGCAGGACAATTTCAAACAGTGGCCAAACGAAAGAGAAACTCTTAGATAATACTAACCGTGATAACTGAGCACAAAAAAGCCACTTGTTGTAAAATCACTGTGGAATTTGATTAGAATCTGATTTGAAGTGCTGTAGACTGATTCCAAAGCAGTATTGCCACTGAATTGCCCGATCTGAGGTGAGTTTTGGTCTGGTCCATCCCTATCAGAGGGAGACAGAGCAGGGAGGGGAAAAAAGTTAGAGACTGAGTTTGATTTTTTGCTAAGTTTTACACAAAGTTTAATGAAAATATTACATATGAAATGATAAAAATGCAGTAAATGAAATAACCATTGAGTGTCAAATCATATTGGTATATTTTATTTTTATTTAAGTGATGACATACTAAAAAATATAAAATATAAATCACATTTTTACCTAAATAAAATGTACCTAGATTAATTGTAATTAAATAAATTGTCTTTGGTTTTTGACCAAACCCAGATCCTCTCAAATACTTGAGATCTGCCCTCTTATGTTCTTCAAAATAATCTTGAGACTCAGAGATTAAATTTAGAAAGAATTTTAAAACTCATATGATAGTTCCATTAACCATTTGTCAACAATTAATTCAGATATTTTCTTCATATTTTAAATAGAAATATTTCAATTAACAGGATGCTAATAATGCTAATATAATATCTTATGATGAATTATTATGACAGAAATTCAGTTGAATTAAATAATCATTATTAGAATATAGACTGTTAAATTTCACTGGTTATGTAAATAGAGAACTTTCTTACCTTAAACTCTGATTTAATTCTTTGTTTTTATACATTATTTTAATAATAAATTTAAATCTTTTTTTCACCTATAAAGTTTTTGTTCTACATGTTTAGCTACTTCATGGGCAAATAAGCTAAAACGTATTCTCGTTTGTCTCATTCTGCAAAATGCATACTGTCACCCTCAGTTACTCACCCCAATTCAAACATCAGACAGCAATTTGTACAGAAGACTGTGATATATTTTCATCCCTACCTTGTTTCACTGTTATATATAGTTGAATCAATCAATGACAATGGTCCTGGCTTACCATACTGTAATGAAATCATAGATTGGTTCTGTTTGAAGGACAGTAAAATTGATGTAGATTCCATTCCCAGGGGGTACTCTTACAAGCCAAAAACAGTCTTGAAAGTTTGGATATTCATCGGGATACCCAGGAGAGTAAATGGTACCATTCATTGCAGTTATATTCCCTCCACAAAGAGCTACAGACAAGATACAAAACAAAATGCTTAAAAGAATCACAATAAACTGATTATAGAGAAAAGGAAACCATTTCATATCTCTTAAACACTTAAAAATATATCTATATTATGTTTTACCACAGTTAAGGTTATAAAATGAAGCTGGTAACCATGAACCAATCTTGGTGAGCTTTTATTTATCGTTCAATATGAAGTATGCTACACAGTTACTATCACTAGATTAGTAAATTACATTGTATTCCCTTTTTCCAAATACTTTATCCACTGTTCAACTTTCATCTTATGTCATATATAAATATAAGGCCTTATAAGAGATTCAGGTCATTTTTATTTACATTTATATTTATTTTTTTAAGTATTTATCTATTTTTTATTTTTCAGAAAAAATGAGAACAAGTTCAGCAGCAGTTTCTAGTTTATAGGTTTATGTAAGCATGACTATTAAATCTACATACATGCACCCACACAGACACCACAGAGGAGAAGCTCTAAAGTGTTAATCAATTTTATTTTTATTTCCAATAGGAAAGGTTAGGATTCCTGCCAATAATGACAAAATCAGTTATTCACTATGGAGCCTTAAGGGCTTTGATATGGGTACTAACTGTAATTCTTCAACCGAAAGAAAGACTGTATACTTAGCATCCTATTTGAAGACGAAGACAAAATTGAGGGCCAAAACAAGAATTATTAAACACAGATGATATCTCTGAAAAGACAGCTTCAAGTCAGA
Source organism: Vicugna pacos (assembly GCF_048564905.1). NCBI lineage: Eukaryota > Metazoa > Chordata > Mammalia > Artiodactyla > Camelidae > Vicugna > Vicugna pacos. Next base: position 18,546,342 of record NC_133011.1, read on the forward strand.
CGCGTACCTTCACACCTTGGGAGTGGATGATTCCAATTACGACTCACTCCATGAAGGCAAGTGAGAGCTGAATTTCCAATCAGAGTGTATCCAGGGAAACATTCAAACGAAATGGTTTGACCCACAGTAAAATCACTGCCAATTACAAAACCGTTTCGAAATGGGCGTGGATCAGGACAGCTTTGCAACTGATAGGCTGAAAAAGGGAAGAAGAAAAATGTTTTTCCTTTCTGAATTTCAAAAGACCACAGATGGGTACTATTTGCAACTTGGAAAATAGATGTAGTACTGCTTTCAGCTGGTTATAAATAGTAACTTAAGTTATGATCAATGATGTCGACTGTATGGTGTGAGTTTCTTCTTATGTCTAGGGTTTTCATATTTAAAATGTTATTACAATTCATAAAAATACATTCAGTGTTTTCACCCACTTAAGAAATCTATCTAAATTAGAAGTTTTAATGAAAATATAAATTACCCTTACAGCCACAATTTTAATCAAACATATTTTCTTATTCCCTATATAGAATGCAATTGCTTCCTGGTTATACTGCATGCACATATAATAAAAGAAATATACGTGTAAGCTTAATTCTGAGCCTTTCTAAATTTTTTAAACTATTTTTTTCTAAAAGAAACAAACCACACTATCTCTCTATTGAGTTTCTCTAAGGAAGTTGTTTAATAATACAAGGCACCGAGAAACAAATTTCCTTCTAATATAAATTTTGTACTTCACTTATATTTTTGGCACTGTAGTGTACCTGTGTGTTTATTTGTTAATACTGCTCTTGTTCTACATTCTACACGAGATCAAAGTTTCTTTTTGTTTTATCATTGTATTCTAAAAGCCTTGCTGATTGCCTTTTAAATAGTAGATACTTAATAAACACTGCTGAATAAATTCTGAACCTAAAAACAGTGTATATACTCACATATTATTATTTGAGACTTTATTTTTCAGTTCAAAATTATATTATAATTAATAAAATTACCAGCAATCAGAGAGTACTTTGTTACTGACCATTAAATTCTAAATTCCTCAAATAAAGAAATTTACATTTGAAGTTGAATAAGCTACCCTAAATTATTTATTTAAATATTACTCTAATTCTTAAAGGTTTCAGAATGAACAATCCTTTTAAGACGTTAAGTGCTTTTATTTCTAGTCTGTCTTTTTCATTTGAATTAATATTCCACGCACACAAAAAAATATCAAAATGAAGAGAGTCATTTCAATTTAAGACAAGTATATATCATTCGATCATTAGGAGTTGGGATATTATTCTATTAAATAAACCCTTTCAATTTTCACTCACATTTAAAAGATAATTTTTTCCAATTTTATTGAGATATAACTGACATACAGTACTGCATGAGTTTAAAGTTTACAGCATAATGATTTTACTTAGACGTATTATGAAATGCTGACTACGAAAAATTTAGTTAGGTAGATACTTTTGAACAGGATATGACTCGTAGACAAATGTGTGATCCTGTGATAAATTACACAATGTTTTACCTGTCTATGCTTTTGAGTTTAATAGGGAAGTATAGGAAATAGATTTTAAATGTTCAGGAAAACAATTTCCATCCTAATATCACATACAATACAGGGCTTAACAAACCCAATACTGTTGCTAGTAATGTTAACTTTGGAACCAAGTCCTTTAGTAGAAGGGTACACTTAATTGTATACTATTCATATTTCCAAAATTCAGAATGTTTTTGAAAATTATCTAAAAATAACATTGATTCTGTGAATCTGTACCAATTAACCTATTTCTTAAAAAAAAAGTCATTAGTTCAATGACAAATTCAGTAAAAGAGGAGACAGTTTCAAAATTCAATGTTTTTCACAAATAATATCTAGTGATCATTGTAATACATTATGACTCATGTCAATAATACTAGTATTGCATAAATAATAGTTAATAAGTTTATTATGGGAATAATGAATCTTTTATCAATGACACATTGACTGAAAAATGTAGTTAATAAAGCTCAATAAATTAATAAATTCTAGTTTTACCTCATTCAAATAAGAACAATGTTTTGAGAGGCAGAGGACAGTGAGTGCAAGGTAAAGAAGATGAAGCCAGGTTTAAGGTAAACAGCAAAGTGCCTGGCATGGCCCCGTGTACTTGCTAGAGAAGGACCACAAATACATCTTTGAGTCTCATAGGAATAGAATGGAATCAAGGAATGTTCTGTTATTCTATCATTATAGAGTGAAAGAAAATAACTGTACATGTAATAGATGAGCACCACAAAATATCTTTTCAATACACTCATTTTGATATAAAAGCAAGGATAAGTCTTGGATAACCAGCCTGCTTTTTTTGACTGCCTTTCCTTGACTTGTTTAATTTGAGCGTGTATTCAATCAGTCCTTTTTTCATGTTTAGAATTTTTAAGGCCTCAGAAAGACATCACTTCCCTTTATATAATTGCCTGAAAACTGCATTATTAAAAAATCTTCCTAATTATAGCTGGCCTTGTTTTTGGTTCCTTTATCTTTCTAAAACACAATATAGAAAACACTTAGAGTTAGTTAGACTGGTAATAGCTATTTGGAGACTAAATAAGGTTTCATTTTTTATTATTCCTCTCACCTTGGTATACAATGTGGAATCCTTGTTTGTTTTGTGAATAGTCACTGTGAAAATACAAGCTGGTTTCATGGGTCGTGCTAAATAGGGAAGATGGTATTTGAGGACCACTGAGTCTGCCAATGACAGTACTAGTTTCTGAGGACCCACTTCTTACTTCCAAATAATCATGTATGGTCTCTGTAGAAAAATTTACAAACTGGAGATGTACACCTAAAGAAGAAAAACAAACATAAAACTGCTTTATTCTTTTACCAAATTAAATGCATGCACATATACAAACACACATGCTTGCATTAATGTACTTAAGATACGTTCCCATTTAGGCTGAGAGGTATGATCTCAGAATCTGGGCCTTGGGTTTGCTGTCTGCCCAGGACTATTAGTTTTGCTACAGTTCAAAGTAACAGAATACTGCTCTCAAATGCCCACTGTTTGTCACAGGGGAAAATCTCTTTCATTTTACTACAATGTCATTATACTAAAATTAATCAGGAAAGTGGCTTTCTTGCTTTTTCATACCATTTAAAGTTATAGCAACCAATTTTTAAAGATAAAAAGCCACTTGATAATTTGTATTTTGTGAAGGCCAATTTGAGGCCAAAATATGATTGTAAATTTTTATGTTAATATAATCAGATTTCATGACTGTAAGAAATTGCTCATTCATATATAGGGGATAAATTAACTTCTCCAAAGTATTATTTTAAGGCATGTAATTTTCAGTGTGCTTGTTTAGTATTTTGCTTGTCAGAGGATAATGCCAAATTTTATATAATATTTGTAATCAAGTATACAGACCATTATTATATGATATCATACTATAAAATAGTCTCAATATCATTACAAACATAACTAAAATAGGAGATAGTGAATTGTCTCTGGGATGGAAACAATAAAATGAAAGCCTCATTGAGGTATGTTTCCCTAATTCAATTAATATTCAATTTCAGTGAATTTGATGTTTTCTTTTTTAATAACTACCATTTTCCAAATTGTTAATAATAAAATCTGACATTAATTGTGTTTTCTTTTTGCTAGGCACTGTTTTAAGTTCTTATACATGCTGACTTATTTCATACTCAGTTACTCATGAGAATGAAGAAACTGAGGTACAGAGAGGCTAAACAGTAAGTGTTCACGACATTCTAAAAGAGGCGAAATCCAAACTCAGACTTCCTGGCTCTTGAGCTCTTACACTGGGGCTCTCAAGTAAAGTCACATTTTGTTACTAGAAAAAGAGTTATGTAGAAACTCTCTTTCTGTTCCATGAACAAATAAATTTGAGAAATACTGAACATATCTGCTTTAAAATATTAAACACATTTCTGTACAATCAGACAAACTTCTTAGAACTCTGAACACACTGCCTTAGTATGTGAAGCTCCAACATGTACATATTCTCTTAAATTTTCCCAAGTCCCCTTTTCAGAAATTATCTTATCAATAATTGTTTCATGAATATGAGAAAATACTTCTTTAATCATTGATATGTGCTCAATTTTCTTTTAAAAATGTATAAATTATTTGTTCAAATATATTAGGATCAATATTTGATTTAATCAAAACTCAAAACAGTGGGATTATTTAAATGTAACCAAATCAGAAAGTCTCATATTTTCCTTTCTAAAATAGAGACAAAAATTATTTTTAATTTTTAATAAACTTGGTTTTTAAAATCAAGGAAGCTTTAGCAAGAGGTAAGTTGAAGATGATATAATGATACTATTGAAAATATGTTGCATAATTTATTTTAAAATAATTCACTTAGTTCCATAAGCCACACGAGATGAGCCCCCTTAAGTGGCTAGTAAGAGACATAAGAATAACCATACTGTTTCAAACCTGTTATTCATTTACATCAGTATCCTTTTTCAATCAATAGGCATAGAATTTGACCGGAACTTCAAACTAGGGTGTTTCCATGTTGCAGCCAGAATAATCCTCATTAGAAAGCCTGTCAGCACCCCTCTCTCAGTGGCCTTCTGTTCCCCCCAAACCTCAGGCCAGTCACATAGTGTCCAGGCTCATTGCATTTCTTTAGCTTTTTTATCTGCAGCGTTCCATGTGTCACTCTGTTTACCCAGAATTTCCCGTTCCCCACAGGATGTCCCTCTTTATTGGGCTGACTCTTCCTTGTCTTTAATGTCACAATTTAGGCATTACTTCCTCTGGAAAAACTTTTCTGTGTTTCCTATACTAAGCCAGATGTTGGTACTAAATACAATCCTGTACCCTTTATTATACTTCACTGTAATAGTGTATTTGACTATCTGTCTCCTCATTGTGACTGTAACTTATCTGGAGAAAGGTATAAAGCCCATTTTACTATATATTTTATCCCCAGCATGTAGCACAGTACCTGAAGTATATGTAAATACTCCACGTAGAACTGTCAAAACATGAGTTTCTTTGAATTTATGTAAAACATTTAAACGTGAATTTTTTATTCTGAATAAAATTTTAGGTAAAAGAGGTATGGAAAAGCTGTCCTCAATAATTGAGATAGTACAGAATTTCTTAATTGCTCTAAATCCCTCAGGTTTGTACTTCAAGGAGTGTCTTCTTGTCCTAATCTTTTGTGATTTAATAAGTCTGTGCTCAATCTAGCACTCCTATTTATGCACTTACAGATTAAGGGAAAATGAATGAAGAATATGTTAGTGATACAAAGAGAATTTAATTTATTAAATGCAATATGTCCAAAACACTGGGAATTGTATTATTAGAATTAGAAAGGCATTACATCCACATGGGTACTTGAACCTAACATTAGAAAAATGTACTACTTTTCAAATATAAAACCTTATTACTTACAATGAATTTTGGATGAATTTAACAGACTATCAGAAAATAATTTATCTGTGTACTACCTGGTTACAAGAAGAAGAAAAGAGTTACAAAAACAATTTACATGAAAATCATGTTGAATTACCACTGCCACATACATCTAACTCAGGCTATATCCATACATATCAACTGCAAAATATCATGTTTGTCTATTTGTGAATATTTCATAAGTTCTTATTAGACTTTGATATTTCTTTTTAAGGATATATTAACGATGTTGAAAATTCTTTCATGTGTTTTTAATATACATACCAAAACCTACGGGCAGCTTTATTGTCCACGTGCAATCTAAACTGCTGGGGTAGTTTCCAGGAAACCCAGGGCTGAGGATCACACCACTGAAATCTGACATAGCACCACCACACTGGGCTGCAAGAGAACAGAAGTTCCACTTAAGCCAAAGGAGTAGAATATGTTACTGTTTTAAAAACAGATTTATATCATTTCAAGTCTTAATCAAGTCTCTAAATTAAAACTCGATATAAATTTGAATATTGTCAATTCTCATTCACCACACACCAGTAATCAAATATAATCAACTGATTTTGTAAAATAGTGTAAAAAAGTAACTTTTCCTTCCTCAGTAATACATACAAGCTAAATCAATTATTGCATAGCAAGAAGGAGCTCATGAGCAGTGAATATGATCAAACAGGGAATACAGGTCCATTTCCAAAAAGGGCGTGTAATTTAGAATAAAATCAAGCCAGCAACATCCATTCTAAGTATTGTCTGTGAAAGATTCATTTTCACAACCTTTCCTTTGTTTCCTTTTTGTGAGGAGGCTAACTAAAGATTTTTAAGAAAAATAATGGTTTCCACTGGTACTATGTGAGGGATTCACATTCTATAGGATATGGCCTTAATTTATCCTGACAGAATCTAGACAAAAAATAGGGAAGTATGAAACAAGTAAAATATGCACCGAAGTTTGAGAATTTAGGCATAATTTAAAAGTATGCTTGTTTTAGAATCCTTAGTATACTGATTTGCTATTGATAAGCTAAGCTAAAATTATAAGAACCAATCATTACTCAAGTTTTAATTTTACATGATTAAATAGAACTATTTAACATATATTAGCAAAATAATTGCATCTTGGAAGCCAATTCTTTCCTCTAAATGTGCATTTTTATCATTCCATCATAGAAGGACTAAAATACACATTTGTTAATTGTAGGTTGAAGAATCAAATTCTACAACTGTACATCAAGTTGGAAAGTTATCTGCACACTTTCCTGCAGTTTCACTCATTTATTTCTTGTTAAAAACAGCAACAGATAGATACTCAGACTTCAGGTTATACATCATAAAGGCAAATTCAGTAGAACAAAACGATATCAATAATCAGTTTGACAGCTATCTTTAACTATATGAATCGAATAAAGTATCTATCAAGTAGATTTTGCTAGGAAGATAAATATACACTTGTAGTCTATCTGCATATAAATCTTTCTTTTAAACTTGTGATTTCCACTGAGGTCTAGATACATCCGTATACTTTCCCATTCTTAAATCTCAGTTCATACATCCTTAAACCACAGCAATTATATATATACCATTACTATTCACCAATTCATTCTCCTAAAATTTGATAATCCACATATATTCATCATATAATCTGATAACTAAGGAGTACTAGAGAAAATATTTTGTCCTATCTAAAGTGTTTTTAAAATGTCTGGCAAAAATGCAACCATAGGATTGTTGAGTGAAAGAATCCAAGGACTCTCTTTGGCTTTCTTGCCTTCACAGTTTCAAGTGTTTGAACTGCTCATTGGCCCTCTAATTCTTTCCATCTCTTTAAATATGATCTGAAAATCCTGTCCTCTGCACTGCCCACCTTTCTAGCATGTAAATCCCAAAATCAGAGGAGAAAGAAACAGAGAATAAAAAGTAAACAGATAATGAAGGAGAAAGAAAAAGCATGACAAACCATGAAAGACACATAAAGAAGAATCCAAAAAATGCACCTGCCTTCAGCTCTGCAAGCATGTCTGCTTCCTCAGGGGCTCTGCAATTGCACAGAGCCCTAGTCCTTGAATGACAATGCTGTGTTTTACCAGTGGTTTCCTCGTAAATTCTTTTAAGCCCCATTACACTCTTTTTCTTAAGGACACAATCATAGCTCAGTCTTCCAAGATGAAATCATCTTTGATTCTTCCTTCAGATTTGTCCCTATCATCTACATATCTCAGGTGACTTTTCCTTTCTTCCATCAAAATATCTGGCAAACCTTTTATTTTCCAGTTCATGAGGCTGTAACTCTGTTACCTGATGACTAGAGTTTTAAGACATTCTCTGAATCAGCCTCCTGCCTTCAGTTTCTCCTTGTAATACAGCCATGATGTCAATTCAAATACTCTGTCTATCAAATACATTACAAGCTAATTGTCTAAACTTTATAAATACAAAGAGAGAGTAGAAAAGAAAGTATCCTGTTATTCCACTACCCACAGGTGACCTATCTTTATATTTCTTTTTCTCTGCGGAGAACTATGTATACGATGTTGCATCTATGTGTATTTGTATGTGAATGTATGTAATGAAAATAGGATCATACTGTGAATCACCTTAAGCTCTTTGATACTTAACTATATATTGTAAACTTTATCCATGTCATTAAATTGAAAATGAAAAAAAAGATATGAAGCATTTACCTCAAAATATCATTTCCATAAAACCTGACAAAAGGCAAACAATATGAAAGAACATCATATACAAGGTGTATCTTTAAAATATGAGCAACTTATAAATGATTTATAGTTCTTTAACTTACCCAAACAAATTGGGATTGGGTAATTCCATCTTCTTACTGGCCCAGGCATACATGTAATGTGAGAATGACCCTATATAAACATGACAATGCAGTTCAGTTCACATTTTAAAAAGTCCAAATTAAAACATGAGATATTTACTGATTATTATGAAAATAAGCTTAATAATGTATTACATTTTAATTCTTTAACTTCAGTAGAAATCTTAGTGTGACAAAATAAGAAAGGTAACTATATACACTTGTGATAAAATGTAAAACATAACAAGGCTTTGATAGAAAAATTAAGATTCCATATCACATTAGAATTGTGGTTTTAACATTCTTCTACCAAAACATGTTATACTAAGGTACTGTAATAATCATGCAAGTGAAATGGCCATATACATAGTGGTTTATAATAAATTGCTGTAATAGTCAAGGTGAGATAGACAAAGAATAATTATAAAATTCTTTCATAAAAGTATACAAAGTCAATTAAGGCAGAGTAAATTTTAAATTGAAATATGAAGTCCTGAAAAATCTGATTGTACTTCTGAGACTAATAATTTGTGATATATCTTTAAAGACTATAAATTATTCATTTTTAATTTTGCCCCCATTAAGGAATTTATTTACTTTACATGTGAAAAAGTTTCTGCCTCATTTGTTTTTCTTAATTTATTAATAGATCTATCCTTTAGGGAGATTTTTATGAGACCACAGATTGGAGTCCTTCCAAAAAATACACAAAAGAGGATCAATATAAATACATAAAATCAGAATATACATTGCACATCCACTTTTTAGCAAAATTTATTTGTAGTTGATTTTTACTAATTTGGGGAAATTATTATCAGAAAGTTTCATTTAATGCTTTAAGCAGCACTTAATTTTTATTTTCAAATTCTAAAAATCCAGGAGCTCAGTTGTCACATCCTATGTGAACAAAGAGAAAAGTGAAGTAAAAATTAATTTTGATTCAAAAATCATTTTTCTATACTTGGGGATAAAACAAATTTAGTCTATTCCAGCTATGTCTCTTATGCATATGTTTTATTGACAAATTGAATACTTTTTGATTTAAGGTTAAGTTATGCAGCCTGAGATCAATATTGTTTTAAAACTTGTGTTTTATCAATCACTGATCTGTTACAATATTCTGAAAGGGTAATAAAATCAAAACTAAAATTTTAAAATAGACTTACCTGAAGAGAATAGCCTTGATCACACTGAAAGGATACCACATCACCAACCATATATCGGTCTCCAATTTTAATTCCATTGCTAGGAGTTTGTGGTTCAGGACAAGAATCCAAACCAATAGCTAAAAATATTTAATGATAATAATATAAGTGACTTTCAAATTATGAATGCTTAAATCATGCATATTAAATCACCAAAATTGAATATTAGTGTCATTAAAAGTAGATTTTACATTGGGACATTAAGAATGTCCTGTGACAAGATTTAACTCTATATGTTTAGAGCAATGTGCTTTAGAACTCCACCATAAAGCTATTTCTTTGAATTTTCATGACACCAACCACTAATTAATTAGCTGTGTAATTATACCTAAATTCTTTAACTCCCAGCTTAAATGTCTTCTGTAAAACAAAAATTAAAATTCCTAAAAAGAAAATCTCTAAATAAAATCATTTATTATGATAATAAAATGAAATTATATTCATAAAACATCCTTAGTAAAATGAATAAAAATTACTTGCTATTTTGTCCATATCACCTGGTTCCTTCTTCCTTCATACAGAATAAGCTTTTAAATTCATGAGATATGTTTTAATGTAGTAATTATATGTAATATTTAAAAAGTGTAAGTAAGATTTGTTCTCCAGACATAGAAAGGAGAAAAACATGTAGCTTACTGAGACCTTAAAGTATTATGTAGTATTAAAATTAGCTATTTATGAAAGGGAAATAACGATATAATTCAAAACACTTCCATTATTTTTACATTGACAGTTTATTTTTCAACATAAAAGAATAAAAACATACTAAAAGTAAAAGGTTTTTCTAAAGTGATTCACTTAAAAGCTTAAAAAATTACTTGATACTTTTTCCAAAACATTTTTTCAAACATGTGAATGTATCACTATTAAAACCTTTTTATCTTTAATAAAAGTCAGTGTTTATTATCCATGTCTTTATAGTTAATATTCTGAACTAATCTAATGCATATTCAAATGAGTGGTAGGAAACAGTCATCACTCCAAATTCATTAACCATAACATAAACACACACACACACACAATGATACATATATATATTCATTTAAAAGCACATTAAAATAGCACAGGGAAATATATTCAATATCTTGTAGTAGCTCATGGTGAAAAAGAATATGAAAATGAATATATGCATATTCATGTATGACTTAAGAATTGTGCTGTACACCAGAAATTGACACAATATTGTAAACTGACTTTATCTCAATTAAAAAAAAAACACACACACACATATTAAAAATTAAATCCTTAAGTATGACAATACATCATATATTGCCTCACTCCTTTTTAAAAATTATTTTATTTATTTTTGTGGGGGGAGATACGGAGGTAATTACATTTTCTTATTTATTTTTAGAGGGGGTACTGGGAATCGAACCCAAGACCTTGTGTATGCTAAGCATGCACTCTACCACTTGAGCTATACCCTCCCCCTCCTTGTCTTACTCCTTGACTAACATATTTCCCTCGAAGGACATGCTCATAACATAGCACCCACCTTCTACATCTCCTTGGCTGCATTTAGCATAAACTAATAATGAATAATTATGCAATTAGTTGTTCAATATTCATCTCCCCTCTGAGCAAGTAAGTTCCATGAGGGCAGCTTGACATATAGAATCGTAAGGAAGCACTCAATAAACGATGGTTGTAGATGAATGAATAATATAAAAAAGAAAGTACATCCCTATTTTGATTATTTCATAATAAATACAAATGTCTGTCTCTGCAAGTGGAAAATCCTTTCTTTATCTAATAAAAAAAGCAATGGTCAGAATAACTTAAAATGATGCCAAATTAAGTGACATTAAAGGGTAGAAAATTACATAAAAGCAGAAACAATAGAATGAGGATTAGATTAGATAGTAAGGCAGTAAAGAGGAGGAGTAAATTGGTCATTTGGGAATGCATTTGAGGTGGTCCTGAAGGTGATTAGGGGAGTTTATGGACTAGAATTCCAAGGCTTGGTGCTGCAATTAGCTAGGCCTTAAACATACGTCAAGTTACATATTTCTTGATTTTTTTGTAATCTTGAATTTATAGAACACAGAAAGATAAGTTACCATTAAACTGCGATTTACTTTAAAAATTTTAAGGGTTAATGCCTCATTGCCCCAACTAGATTTTGAGATCCAAGAAGAGATGAACAGTCTTACATTTATTTTCTTCTCATTTAATATCCATTAATGGTGCTTACACATTAAATTCATCTGGTTTCATAGAGCCCTTTTCAGGAATTACTGAATCCAAACAACATGAGTTTTGATATAAATATAAATGTCCTGTCAATATGATTTCACTTTTCTTTGGTACAATCTTAGTTTTTTGGGAATCCTGAACAGCATATTTATTACCCTTTACATTAAGGTCATTTTTGTGGTCATTCTTACTGAGAAAGTCAAATTTAGTACACATTCATTTCTCCTTTCTTTCTATTAAGCACTCCATCTAGGGACATATACACAGAAACTACTAACATCCTCAAGTAGCAATTTCTTCGTCTGGGAGGATGGTAAATAAAACTGGCACACTGATACCACAGAATATGAGAATTCATCGTTAAGCAAAATTTCTCCATATATACAGGCACAACAAAATATTTATGAAAGAATTTTAACTTTAAAATGTGATATAAAACTCTATAAACTATGTAATAACAATTTTGTAGGTTGAAAATTCTTGTATGCAAATAATCACAGACAAAAATGACTGAAAGGAAATATGTCAAATATTAGCAGTGGTTATGATTCTTGACATGAGATTATTGGTGATTTCTATGCCCTTCTCTGTACTTTCCTGCATTTTCAAAATTTCTATAATAAGCATAATTTTTTGTAAATAATAAAATCACTTATCCATTAGATTAATTAATACTAGCAGAGAATTTAGGGGTCAGGAACATACTCCCTTCTATTTTCTAGAAGAGATTGAGTTGGACCAGCTAATCTATTGAATATGATCATCTCAGGGAAGAAGATAGGGTGACAATATAGTTAGATAAGAAGAAGTCATACATTGATGAATTCTCTCAATTTTTCTAAGTCAATTATTTTATGTACACTAAAGAAAATAAAACAGAAATATCTGAAAATACTGCAGTTCATATTTTACAGTCTTTTTAAAATTCACACGAATAAAACTGAGTGATTAAATAATTTGAAAATGTCTTAAGATTCATTTTTCACTTCTTAAAAGTGACAAAGCCAATAGGTTATTTGTAGGAATCAACAAAGAATATGTGAATATTTGTAAAAACGTTATAAAGGATTCTCTCCTGCTTAACCAAGGCATCAACATACTGAGTCATTTTCATCTTCATGAGTGTAAATTCTGTAAAATTATGTACTTGACAATCAAAGATGCTCTCTGAGTGAATTTTTTAATGGAAATTGGATCAATTAATTAGCTGTTGTAGCCAAAAACAAACAAACAAATTCAGGACCAAACACATATCAAAAATTACACAGTTATTTATGTCTGCTGTCCAATTACTGTAGGCAGTTACCCTGACTGAAAACATTAAAAACTTCAGTTCTTCACATTTCCAATATTTATTTATGAACAAAAATTATTCTTTCCAATTCTGTTCACAAGGCAATCTGGAGGAGAAAATGTTGTGAATTGTATCATTTATTTCTGATCATTCTGAACACACATATATATAACTTCCTAGTATTGCATAATGATTTTAGTTAATCTTTAATGCAATGAGAATGGGAGACAAGGGGTGAGAAGAAAGCTTAATTACTGCTAAGACTCTTGGTAACATTATTTTGTAAAAAGAAAAAGTCCTTCATGAATTTGACATGACAACCTATGTATAAACTTACTGAAAATGAAGACCAAAAACACTGGATTTGCTCCCTCACCTATAAAATGGATGCAAAAATACCAACCAACTTCATATGAATACTGTGAAAAAGCTTAAAGAAAACAATATGTGTGTAATACTTGGGATAGTGCCAGTGACAGAGGAAGCTCTCAACAAGTGTTAACTAGCATTAGTGAATGGTTTTAAGCATAGAAGTGAGATTGTCAATTTGCATTCTCGAGTAAGGATTTTTTTTTCTGTTGTCATGAAAGCATGTCTATATGTATAAGATCAGTAAGTCACATAGGAATCTATGAATCTAGGAATATAAAGAAAATATATAAAGATCGACATAAAAGATGAAAAACTTAAGTACCTTCAGTTCTGTGGCTGACTCACAATGAAAAGTTTCTATATACACCTAAATATATTGGTTTTTCTGCAAGAAAACCCAAGAGATGAGCAGTGGTATTATTAACTTAAGATAGTACTAGAGAAAAGTTTAGGAATACAAAAAACACAATATTTTCCAAATTTGGAAATTTAGGCTTAAACAATCTCTAAGTCAACACCACCATGAAGACATGAAAAGTGAATGAGATGAAAATGAAATAAATTTGGTTAAAAGAAAAGAGCAAACTATGATAAAACTACAAAGGCCTTCTAGAATTAAGGAAAGAAATGTGTTTATAAAGATCAATTACACTTATTGCATGTAATATATTCTCAGTTAATGGTAATTTAAATAAGAAATGACAAATATTAATTTAATTTGGGAAGGACGTGTTTCTACAATTACTATTTTATGAGATTATGTGCATAAACTAGAACAAGAAAATTAGTTTAACTAAAAAATATAATTAATCTTAAAATCATTATTTTTCACAAATAATTATTTAATTAGCCCAAGGGAGGAAACTATTTTTAGTAATTACAAAAATAAACTCATTAAGACCTAATGCATTATTTCTTAAGCATATTGCTCATGGAAATAAAGAAGTAAAATTATTATTGTGCTGAATTGCATCTTCTGTTATTTTAAGCTAGAGTTAAATGGATACATTTCTGGACATTTACTATTTTATGACCATTTTTATGCTTTTGGGTATTCAGACTCCCCCTTCAAATGTTGCACAAGATGGGAAAATGTTTTCAGAGCTCTTGAGTTTTCACAAGATTTACAGCAAAATTACTAGAGGCAGATATCATGAGTGCTTTTAGGTGTGGGAGGAGAGGAAAATCTATTCATTACGGTAACATTACCTTTCTCTTCCTCAGAGACTGTATCCTGAGATCTTTGAGCACCCCTAAATTTGCAAACAACCATTACTGCATGTGGTTTCCTCTTTTAAAATAAGTACATTAAGTTTAAAATTAAAATTGCTGATCAATTTATAGATGTTCCACTGTCCCTTTAAGATTTTCCATTAGTCAAATTTAAATGTGTGTCTCAACAAATTTAAGAAATATGAGGAAAATTACATATGTGTATTGCAATCAAATCATCACTCCAAAATGTTAATGATGAGACTTAACCAGAGTCCTACTGGCAGAGCTACTAAAAATTGCAAGTTCTCTTTGTGGAAGGCTACTAACAATTGATGTAATTAATGGCTTTCCATGCACTGGGGACATTTTCCCTAGCAACAAATATTTTATGTAAGACATGCAATTATAATCAGAATCATATATGTTAAAAAAGCACACACTCACAAGCTGTTTGTTTAAGAATAGTTTCCCACCTCTCCGTGCTCTTGTGGATTACAGGGAAAAAAGTGTAATACTTTACACAAGAGAAATGTTGGAGAAAATATTATTAACTCAGAGCACCTACATCTACTCACACCAGCACTAAACCAGTACACATTCCCAACACAAAGAATGATGTACTTTCATGCCAGCTTATGACAAGTTGTATCAGAAAACAGAAAGCGTATCAGGCTCTCTCAACCAGTGTTTCAGCTTCTCTTTATTAAGCACAGAGAACTGCATTCTCTAAACTCCAGAACTCTGGTATAACTGTTTTAGTTTTAGTTGTGTCTACCAAGGTTGTTAGATAAATATGTCTTCTTCCATTTTGCCTGCCTTCTTTCCCTTCAACATTCAATCCCTTTTGTTATTAACAGAAAGTAAAATTAACTTTCTTTCTTAACCCTCCCAATAATATTGGCTACCTATTTATATATTAGATAATTTGTTATAATTTACTAGCATAAAATTAGTAGAAGACATCATAGTTTCAGAAATAACTAATAGGGAGTAAATTTACAAATTTATACTTATTATGTCAATTTGTGTGTCTGTAATTTAGAAAAATTGCCCCAATTCAACGTATTTGTGGAACAACTTAAAACCTCCAAGAGAGCATAGCTTAAGCACCATGACCATAAATATTAAAAAAATATATGGGTGAAGGCAGTCAAAAGGTACAAATTTCCAGTTATAAGATAAAAGCACTAAGGTTGTAATGTATGACATGATTGCTATAATTAACACTGCTGTATGATATATAGGAAAGCTGTTAAGAGAGTTGATCCTAAGACTTCTCATCTTTTTTCTTTTCTTTTTATTGTGTCTATATGAGATGATGGATATTAACTAAACTTATTGTGGTAATTATTTCACAATATATGTAAAGCAAACCATCATGCTGTACATCTTAAACTTAGCAGTGATGTATGTCAATTATTTCTCAATAAAACTGGAACAGATAAAAAAACATTTGGAAGACCAAGAGATAAAAATATTGTTCTCTATTTTCTAGAATTTTATTACTCAATTTCAAATGTTTTTCTAATTATAAAAGTTAAAGATTAAAATAGATATAAAACGGGATCCTGAATAATTTTTGTCCACTATATTTCTTCTGAATTACCTATCTGTGGAATATGTGAGTGTTAAAAGAACACCAAATTTACAGTCTGCTTAAAAGAAAAAAAATAGTTTTTTTTATTGATTATCATAGTTTGATTAACCTCCTAAATACTTTGACCGGGCATTCAACCCATTTCTGATCTTTAGTGAAACTGCCTTCAGAGTCATCCTGAAAGACAAGTGTCTAATCCTAACTTCAGAAGTTCCCAGAAAAAATTACAAAATCTGTCAATAATCCATATTAATATTTAACAATTTTTCCTGCCAGAAAAAATTATCTTTTCCCAAATTGAACTTCTCTTCATGGATCTCTTATGAATTCTCTCCAAAATTCCCAAAGAACACCCTACTGACTAGGCCTTTACTTAGTATCCTAGTGTGGCAGGCAGGATTTTAGTTACCATGATGTTACACTTGCAAATATGTTATGTCACATGGCAAAATTAATTTTTAGATAGAATTAAGAAGGCTAGTAAGTTGACTATCAAATATAAAGATTACTGGATGATTATTGGAAGAAACTTGCATAACTGAGGTGGGTCCAGTGTCATCACATGCACCCCTAGTAGCAGAAAAGGAAGGCAGCAGAGTCAATCAAAGAGGTCTAGTATAAGAGGCAGCAGGAAAATTGAGCCAGAAAGTGGAGGTCAGAGAGATTAAAATACAAATACATTTTTGCCATTTTTACTTACATTCCAAGTAGCACCAAATGTACCTTCCATACATATCAGTTTCATTTTTGAAAGCTTATACCTACAGTGGCATTATTATTAGTTAAATTATGAAATAGTTCTCATTCCTAGATACCACTGCAAGGTGTGAGGTCTAATTATTACAGATAAATAAAAGTGCTTATGTCACTTTATTAAATCTAATATCTAAGATCTAAAAATCAAAGAAAAATTCTAGAGAAATAAAAGGCCAGCTCTCCAATGGAATAAAGCAAAACAGTGATCATAAAGTGATATGATCTAAAGTAAAAACCAAAACAAGACTGTCCTCTTCTCTTCTCTCTGTTGCCAACATCTAACCAGCCATAAATCTTTCAATTTTATCTTGTTATCGCCTGAATATTTTACCGTTTCATTTATACAACCACAATAACTACCTTCAGAGTTCCTCGTATGAACCACTGCTACTCCTCTCCCTGGGCGTAGTCTCTTCCTGCAATGTATTTGTCACTTTCTAAAATAAAAGGGCCTTTCGAAAATTCAAAACTGATCATGATACTTGCTGAAATGAAACCCTTCAGTGAATCTCCTCTTTCTGCAAAATAAAAGTTTCTGCCATCTCCTTAATCTAATCTTCCAGCATTTAACATACCATTTGACAACTCTAGTCATGTGGGTTCATCTCATTATCAGTAAAGGATGATACTTATTGAGGGTTTACTATGTACCCAGCACTATGTGAAACACTTTACATGGATGATTACATTTAACTCTGAAACAGTCTTTCAAGTTAGATGCTATTATTATCCCACACTGGGTGAGTTAACTGGCTTCTTATGGCACATTAGGAATTACCTATTCACTCAAATGGTAATGCCAAGATAGAAACCTAAGTCTGATTTCAGACCAGAATAAACTCTCATGTCTACCTTCATTCTAGGAGATCCTTGCAAAGCACTAAGCTAATTCCATATCTATACTTTAATTCTTATCTGCCAAAAGGACTTCGATTTGTCCTTTGGTGAAGTCTTCTCTGATTCCACCACCAGTAACCCCTAACAGTTTTGATCACTACCTTTTCTGTGTCATCACCTCCATTATACAAGATGTCCTCACAACTTGGCCATGGTGAGAGTAATCTTGGAAGTTTAGTGAAAGTACAAATGCTTGGCTGAAACTCAGAAACACTGACCTGATCTTCTGGGTGGAGTCTTGTTATCTGTATTTTTAACAAGACTTCAAGATAACTATAGTGCACCATTATCTGAGAAGTACCAACTTACATAAACAAGACTTACAGTGTTTACACAGTAACTTTGCAATTACTGCTGTTTGCACATTCTTATTCCCAGTTAGCCTGAAGCTTTTTTAGGGCTACATCCTATGAAAATATGTAGCACTTACACCCAGAGAATATACCTAACATTTAGTAGGTACTCAATGAAAATTTGATAAGTAAACAAGTGGCTGTGTTCTTATACATGAGAAATGATATGGAAATAGAAAATTATGGGAGGGAATGAATTGTTGCCTTTCTTCACTAAGTAATAGGAAAATAGTGATGTGAAATTATCAAAATGGGCCTCTACAAACATTAATGAGACGAAGGCACGGGATTGGGCAGAAGGAACATGAGATCTGTGTAATTACCATCACCATCATGCGTTTCAAAGTTAAAAGGCCATGATCTCAAGTTCAAGGGGAAAAAAATAGCACCATATAATAAAGGTCAGCCGTTTGTCAGCATTTCCCTTTTAAGTAAATAAAAAGCAAGACATATCTGTCTAGTAACTGTGCCATCAGATAATCTAGATTATTTTTCTGAAAATCTCATGGGTGAGTAGGAAAATCGGACAGAGAAAATATTATTTGCTGGAAAGACTCAGCCAAATTTCTATTTCCCAAGCCAGAAGAACACCTGTCATGTTTCCTGAAACCTTTACTATTTAAAATATTCCTTTAGGAATACAGAAAGAGTCTACTTTCTTGGTTAAAAGGAAAACAACATGAAATCTGTCCTTTTTATAGCAAACCTTAGTGTCTTTTGCATCTGTTGCTTGTATTCATAGTGTGATTATGGGACTGTTATTTCCCTGATGTGATTACTTACTTATGTTACCCTGTGGGCAGAACTTTTATTTCAGAGATTGTCAGAAATGAAATACCAAAGATGTGCAGTGAAATAGGTGTCTTCTGAATAGAGAAAAGTTTATAGAACTACCTTGTTTATAACACACATACACACAATTATTTTTCCCAGTACCTAACTGTTTAAGCATTTTGCCTTAAGTATAAAAGCATTTCATTTTTTTCAGTTTTCCCTACAGTCCTTGCCTATACTCATTAAAGATATAGTTTTCTCTTACAGAGGTTATTGTGTTCTTACATCTTAACCAGGAATTTTGGGGACTTTGAATTCATAAGGAAGTTCTTTAAAATTTTTTGTCTAGTTAATACAACTTGCCTCCCCCAGTAGACAAATTCTTGCATTACCACAAAATAGATGTTATTCCACTAAGGGGAGATTACCATTCTGGAAGAGATATTAAGGTGCCCTTTCCACAAACAAATCAAGAATATTTGCCAAAAAAAGTCACTGTTTGGGTATATTCTCTTGAATTTCTGGAAGTGATATACTCAAATTGCAAAGAGTGATCAGACAGCCTTTGAGACTGCCCTGCTAGACACTACCAAAACCACAGCTGCTCTATCCAGCATTTGACCCACCAAATCCATTATAACTGCTTTTCAGTCTGTTATTGACAAAGCAGCCAAAATAGCTCCCATAGCATGTTTTTAAGTTTTTAAAGACTAGAGCAGAAGTTATCAGTCATTTTAATTCTGTAAAATTGTCCTGAAATGTCCTTGTTCAATCTTTCCTCATTCTCTGCACTTAATATTTTACAAATACTATGTTAAAATCCTTATTGATTTGACAATAGATTTGAAAGCATTTAATATGCCAAATCTTTTTAATTAATTGAAAAAACAGTAGGCATCCTTGGCACTGACTTCTCTCCTGTCCACTAAATTTATCTTTTCCTCTCCTCTCCTTCCTTTATCTGTCCTTCTTGTCCTACTTAAGCTCGCTTTTTACACACTTTCTAATTTTCTTTTTCTCATGTAATTTTCTATATTTCTTTATTTTTCTATTTATAGTTCCTATTTTAACCTAGATTCACTAATTTTGTTTAAAAACAACTGGAATGTTTTTCTGTGACAATATTACCACATGCAACCACCTAGTAAGACATTTATTTAGTTTCTCCAAAAAGAAAATCCTTTTTCTACCCAGAAAATATTTTAACTTCTGTTAAGTTATGATTTGGTAAAACTTAATGTTTTAATGTAACTTTATAGGCTTTTTGTAGTACTGTTTTTTTTTAAATTATATTTACTTTGATCCAGGACTTATTTTAGAATTTTGCACCAATTAAAAGAGAGCATTCAGCAAACGTTTTGATGGATTAGTTAAGTCCTCTAACACAATATTTTAAAAATTCACTGATCACCTTAACATCCTCTAACAGGATTCCACTTTGTGGCTTTTGAAAAATACAGTTAATACTGTCCTTAGGTAACCTAAATACGGTGCCTAGTTTTTTGTTTGTTTTTCCCTTGGGTGGAGGATCCAGATATCTAATAAATCTTAAGAAGTATCTGGGGATCAGTTTGAACCCAAAGAATCATTTTGGGAATATCTGTTTTAGAGTATGTAAATTCTGTGCTAACAGATTAAATGACAGTCCTAGGGGGTAGCCTCTCGATCATCAGGAGAGTTGGTGTCTTATTATCTAAAGCAACTGCTTACAAAGCACATTGATACATCATTTGTTCTTATGTTCATTCATTACCAGTGGTAAGTTCTCTTCCACATTCTTGAGTTTGATTCAGATAATTAATTTAGGAAATATTAGCATTCCTTGATTGCTCATTTTATAGAAATATAGTTGTAACATAGTTGTCACAAATATAAGGGAAAAAACACATTTCACATAAGAAAATTTACAGTGATTAGGATGGAGATTTATCTTACTCATCTTCCAATCCCTTTATAATTCTAATCAGACTTTCCCTGAAGTGGTAAGATACTCAACTTTATGCTTTAAATTAAAGATCATGATAAAAGATGCTTAAATTATATATTTCTAGTATGCCTATCCTGTCAAAGATGTTAGCTTCCAAGATCTGAAACTGAGAGATCTAAATCCACTAGTCTTGTTTTCCCTTAAGAGTAGCAAACTATCACTTCTTTCTTCTAAGAGGTAAGCTACTATATATTACTAACAATTATTATTTGTTGATTAGGATATGGTTCAATTTCCCTCATTTATTGACATAATTAAGAAGTTCAAACCAAAAGAATGGGTTTGAAAAATATTATAGATAATTGGATAAATAATTTCATTAAATTATAATTTTCTTATATTATTTATCTTATACAAATAAAGGACCTTTTTAGCATTCATTAAAATGTTTTATTTTAGAAATGCAAAAGTTTTATACAATAGACTTCAAAAAAGTTTCTTCAGTTTCTTTCTGATTATGATAATTTAATGGTCTGTATTATAAATAGCTGTCAAAACATATGGCATTTTTAAACTGTATCACCTAAATGAAGTTAAAGTTCTAATTATGACATCTCATAACTTTCAGGAATATCCCTGACTGTATAAGCAACCTGAGTTCCTGGTGCTGCCTTAAACCTATGCACTAACCCTACTGAGTCAGTTGCAATTTTTATAACATGCCATGTGTCATAGCTCTGTCTGAATATGAAGTTTGCATGCTAAAAACATCCACTCTTTGTTGCCTAACTGTAAAACTCCTGGTTATTTGTTAAGATTCAGCCAAAGTGCCACCTCTTGTTTGAAGTATTTCCTCAACTTCCTAAATGAAGCTGATTACTTATCACTTTTGTGCATCTACCATAAATATCTCTATTCCTGTATTCATAGCACAGCATTACTGCTTCTCTCTCTTTCTCTTCTACCAGATGGCGATCTCCTCAAAGAAAGATACTCTGACATATTTCCCTTTCATACCCCATATTGAGCACAGCACCTAGTGTACAGTACACATTCAAAATGTTAATTGGTTGAATGAAATATGAATGGATGAAACTCCTTGTACTTATTTGTCACCTGTCTACATTACAATGGTACCTTTACTGTATCTGAAGTTAGCAATAGCTGGAAAATGAACCTTAATATAAAACCAAAAAACTATCAAAAATTAATTAATTAGTATTTATTTAGTACATAGCTCTGTTCTTTTCCACAGGATACATCTTTCGTATCAGGTCTTCAAGCCAAGTAATGAAATAAGACACCTATCTTACATCATATATAAAAATTAACTCAAAATGAATTAAAGACTTAAACATAAAACCTGAAAATGTAAAATTCCTAGAAAAGAACAGGGAAAGGGTGTCATGACATTGGTCTTGGCAGTGATTTCTTGGATATGACACTAAAGCACAGGGAAAGAAAAGAAAAAATCAAGAAGTGCACAAAATCAAACTAAAAAGCTTCTTCAAAGCAAAGGAAACAAGCAGCAGAGTTAAAAGGCAACCTAAAGGATGGGGGACCTTAAGAAAATACTGGCAAACTGAACTCAACAGCACGTTAAAAGGATCATTTACTAGCACCAAGTAGTGTAAATTGTCTTATGTGAAATGTGTTTTTTCCCTTATATTTGTGACAACTATGTTACAACTATATTTCTATAAAATGAGCTATCAAGGAATGCTAATATTTCCAAATTAATTATCTGAATCAAACTCAAGAATGTGGAAGAGAACTTACCACTGGTAATGAATGAACATAAGAACAAATGATGTATCAATGTGCTTTGTAAGCAGTTGCTTTAGATAATAAGACACCAACTCTCCTGATGATCGAGAGGCTACCCCCAGGACTGTCATTTAATCTGTTAGCACTGAATTCACATAATCTAAAACAGATATTCACAAAATGATTCTTTAGGTTCAAACTGATCCCCAGATACTTCTTAAGATTTATTAGATATCTGGATCCTCCACCCAAGGGAAAAACAAACAAAAATCTAGTCATATAGTCAACTAATATTTGATGAGAGAGCCAAGAATACTCAAGAGGGAAAGAACAGTCTCTTTAATAAATGGTGTTAGAAAAACTAAATAATCACATGCAGAATTATGCAATTGGGCCTCTATCTTACACCTCTCACAAAAATTAATTGGAATTGGATTAAAGATTTAAACATCAAACCTGATACTTTAGAAGTCCCAAAAGAAAACAGGGAAATTGTTCCTTGATGTTGGTCTTGGCACTGATTTTTTTGTATATGACACAAAAAGCACAAGAACAAAAGCAAAAATAAGTAAGTGGGACAACCTAAAATAAAAAAGCTTCACAGCAAAAGAAACAACAAGATGAAAAAGCAAACTACAGAATGAGACAGAATATTTGCAAACTATCTAACTGATAATGGGTTGATATCCAAAATATATGAGGAACTCATATAACTAAATAGCAAAAACAAAAAACAAAAACAATCTGTTTTAAAAAAGGGTGATGTCTGAATAGACTTATTTTCCAAAGAAGACATACACATGGCCAACAGGTACATGAAAAGGTGCTTAACATCACTAATCATAAGGGAAATGAAAATCAAAAGCACAATGATATGTCACTTCACACTTGTTAGAAAAGCTATCACAAGACAAGAGATAATTGTTGTGTGGATGTGACAAAAAGGAAACCCTTACACACTGTTGGTGTAGATGTAAATTGGTACAGTCACAATAGTTAATAACATGAAGGTTCTTCAAAAAATTAAAAATAGAACTATGATATAATCCAGCAATCCCACTTCTGGGTATATAACCAAAGGAATTGAAATCAGGATCTCAAAGAGATATCTACACTCCATGTTCACTGTAGCATTATATATAATAATCAAGATATGGAAACAACCTAACTGTCTTTCTATGGATGAATGGGATAAAGAAGATATGTTACATATATAAAAGGAAATATTATTCAGCCATGAAAAAGAAGGAAATCCTGCCATTTGCAATAAGGTAGATGGACTTTCAGAGTATTATGCCAAGTGAAATAAAGCTTTGGTAGTATTTCCGTGTGAAGCCTATTTGGACCAGGTATTTTATGTAGGTTGCTTTTCAATAACTATTTTCTATATCAGTCATATGATAATTGATCTATTTAGAATTTGTCTCTACCAGTGTCAATTTTGGTAAATTTCATAAGGCATTTTTGTTTTTATCTCCTTATGGTTCTTGCTGATTTGTTTCAAGAATCTTGGTGCTGTGTCATTTGGTGCACAGATACTCAAAACTGGAGTTTTGTTATGATGTGTACCCCTCCTGACAACTATAAAATACTCTTATTTGTCTAAAAAAAAAGTATCAGTGTTGGTGAGACTGTACATATTTGAACCTTTATACAATGTTGATGCTAATGTAAACCAGTACAGACACTGTGAAAAACACTAATGAGAATCCTCCAAAAAATTAAAAGTAGATCTACCATATGACCTAGCAATCGAACTTCTGGGTATATTCCCAGAAGAATTGAAAGCAGAATCTCAAAGAGATAACTGCACTCCCATGTTCACTGAAGCATTATTCACAACAGCCAAGATATGGAAACAATTCAAATGTCCATCAAGATAAAGAAAATATGGTATATACATACAGCAGAAAATTATTCAGTCTTACAAAAGAGGACATTCTGCCACATGTGACAACATGGATGAACCTGGCGGACATTATGCTATGTGAAATATGTCAGAAACAGGAGGAAAAATACTATATGATGCCACTTACATGAAATATCTAGAAGTCAAACTCATAGAAATAGAAAGTAGAACATTGGTTTCCAGGGGCTGAGAGGAGGGAGAAATGGGGAGGTGCTGTCCAATGGGTATAAAGTTTCAGTTATGCAAGATGATTAAGTTCTAGAGATCTGCTGTCGATCATTGTGCCTATAGTTAACACTACTGTATTGTGCACTTAAAAATTTTGTTAAGAGAGTAAATCTCATGTTAAGTGTTCTTACAATAAAAAAAAGAAAATACTTGTGAATTCTGATGAAAACCATTAGAACTTTATACATATAATTTTGTAGTTGAAATGAAGAAACACTTCAAAATTTTAAGAAAGTAAGACAATGGTCTCTTTTGATAAAGTCCATTTACTCTCTATATTCAGAAAAGTAATTTTTAAAAATTAATACAAATTTGTTCTTAATTTTCTTGAAGAGCACATGATATATTTACCTGTGTATTCAAGGTGAAATCCTGCAGCAGAAACACTGATGTCTGATTGAAAATTTAGATATAGATTATTAGATGTGCTATTCAAAAGATGGGGTATTGTTGTTCCTGAAATAATAATTAAAAACGTAGGTCAGTAATCACATAATGAGTACTACAGTAAAACTAAGTAAGATAACTAATAATCAGCCAATAGGTTGTCACTGAAATTATGTATCAGTCATGTGTTTTACAAGAATTTTTAAATATAAATATTTCTTCCACATTTCTTTTTCATTTTACTGTTTCTGACTATCTCTAAGGAGATAGACTTTTGAGAGCACATTAGATTGTTTCTGAAAAATAGGGAGGAGCAAAGAAAGCGAGTGAAAGTCAACGCAGTAAATTTTACTGGTCACCTAAAAAATATTTTGAATTTCATGTGGATTTCAATATTCAATGCATAAGCTAATAATAAACTTAATTTTAAAGTTTGTATGTGATTTTTATGGTATAACAACAAAACTTAATATGGGTTACAGATATATTCATTATTTTCCTTTATTATAATATATATACATATTATATATATATATATATAATAGAATATTATTTAGTCTTTAAAAAGAGAAGAAAATTGTGCCATATGTGACAACATGAACAAACTTGTTGGACATTATGATAAGCAAAATAAGCCAGACACAGAAGGACAAATGCTATATAATACCACTTATATGAAGTATCTAGAAGAGTCAAGTTCACAGTAATAGAAGGTAGAACATCGGATTCCAGGGGCTGAGAGTTGGGAGAAATGGGGAGTTACTATCCAATAGGTATAAAGTTTCAATTACGCAGGATGAATAAGTTCTAGAATATATATATATATATAACATATACATATATATATTCATTCCACACCAGGTCAAGTACCTTGATGTTTCTTACACCCTGACAACAAAGCTGGTAGTTAAAGTCCAGAAAATGCCAATTACGAATTAGCCTTGTCTCTCAGCAAATTCTTTACAATCAGGTTCTTCTGAACCTCTAAAGGTAATCAACTGTAATTTATTCCCTTACTGAGTTAAAAATATAAAATAACCTGCTTGAACCAATTACTTCTTGACTCTTTGATAATGAGCAATGGTTCAAGTTCCTTAAGGTCACAACTGAAGCAGTTTCAAATGATAAGCACAAAAATAACTCTCAATTCTGTTTCAAGATAAGGTTCAATAAGCATATGAGTGGATAGTGTGGCAAATGATTTTTTGTCATTTTCTAGCTATTTTTCACTTACTTTGCACACCTCTGTAAACCTTAACCACTGAGACTTCTACAAGAGAAATCAGAAAAAATTCATTACGGAACACAGAATTGTTTTCTTTTATTTCCCCCTGAACTTGCTTTTTGTCCATAGTGTCCTAAGGGAATCCCTGAAGACAGAGGTAAACAGAAACTCAAAGGTCACTTGAACTGCCTTTGGTCTCTTAGAGGATCTCAGTGATTAAGGCTCTGACTCTAGAGACACACCAGCTGGGTCCCAGTCTCATTCTAATATTAGCTGTGCAACCTTAGGCAACTTAATCTCTCTAAGTGTCAATCAACTACCAGGACTGCTAGGAAGATCAAATGAGAAAACAAGCTTCGCACAGAGCTAGCACTCAGTAGCTTGGTAGCTGTTATTCTTCATCATTTTTATCATCTGCAGTATTGTACTTATTATTCAGAAAGTATTACACCTAGTCTATTATAGACAAATGCATACTCAAAATTTTATAAGCTTTTTCCAAGAAAAATGTTTATCTAAATCTTTACCTAAAATATTTTTTTCCTAAAATATTTTTAATGCCTAAATCAAATCACCCCTACTTTAGATATTTCTTCTTTCCTTTCCTCAATGGTGATGCTGAAAAATAGGTTATCATATTCTACTTTAAAATTTATTAAAAACTTAATAACATTCAAACTTCTTTCAGTATATCTGAAATATATAAGCTTATAATTTAGCTATGTTCATATTTCTAGAGTTAAACAGTATAGTTGAAATGTAAGTAAGAAGTATAGTTAAAATTAAGTAAAATTTCATTTCATCCTTTATATGGTATATGAAGCTGTTAGATTAATGCATAAACTACCTTTAAAAACCTTAACAAATTTTAAAACCTTCTGGTCTTGGTATATGGTATTAATTTTACATAATTTAATTCGTTTCATAGAATTAATTTTGTATTCTTCTTATTCTTACTCAACAGTACCTTGCAGCATTTACCATGTTGTTACAGTCTCTATAATTATTTAAATGACTATTAAGTGAATATACCATAATTACCAAGCACTAATTTTTAACTATTATTTCTCATTCTTTTTTCTTTTTTTTGGGGGGATGGGGCATACACACTATTACTGAACCATAGCTAAGCTAAAAATACTACCATTAGCCCAAAAGCATCAATAAATAATTACACAAATATAATAAGACTATAGTGAGGTATTAAACAGCAATTTCAATTTCATTACCTTTAAAGCCTTTCATATTTCTAACCTTGTAATTTAGTTCATTGTGTATAGTTTATAAAAAGCAAATTAAAACCACCAATCCAGAGTTCTAGGGAGCCTTTTAAAAAAAAGAGATTTTTACCTTCCCAATTTAATGTATTTTAATAAAGCTGAGCTCCCTTGTTACCTGAATAACTTCCAAGTCTTGGAGCATTGTTGTCTCCCCCATCATAAAAATCCAGAGAATCCCAATTATGTTCTGTAGCAAAGCTGATAACTTGCACCTGTGAAATAATAATTACTTATAAGAACACATATTTCTAATGAAATATATATACTATAACCTACTTATCTTCCCTGGAAGAGAGAGCTCAAAGCCTAGACGACAGCATCATGGCCCTTCATAGAAGGATTTTAATAGGATTGATTTTTGCCATTATGGCACTGGCCTACATGCGCTGACTTTTATAGTAAAAGCCTATGAGCCACCTAGCAGTGCACACCACGGGTATAACACTGAGAACAGAGTCTCCATCTCACCTTAGTGTTAATCTAATGTCTTAGTGCCTGGAATCCTAATCAAGGCATGTTCCAAACAATTGGTTAACTTTTATATTTTGGAATGTTAGATTCTTGTCACTGATTGAGTTTACTCATTTGCATTACCTACTAGGAAATAACCAGATTTGTGGTCCACATATAGGTCCACCTTATTATATATATATATTCGAATTAGTATTCTGGATACATTTTATTTTCTCTTTCTTGGCATACCTTTATTCAATTTTCTGTCTTTCTTTTATTAAAAAAAATTAACATTATAATCCTGTATGTGTAAGTTTAATAGATTTCAATATGTATGACCAAAAATTATACTTTGTAACTGATCTGGGCATGTCTTTTAAATTTTATTTTTATAAATGAAGTTGTAATAACTATATCACTGTGAAGGTCCACAGAGTGACAAGGGAAATGCTGGAGTATAATTCTCTCATTATTAAATTTTATTTAAAGAAAGAGGCATGTGTTACTTTGTTGCACTTCACTTGGCCCAGCTTGAGTTTTTGCAAGAACCCATAAGACTCTCACAACTACTGTGGAAGTTACCTATTTTTCTCTTTGTTTATTATACATTTTATAGTTCAGGAGAAGGTAAAAGAATAGTTTTATTAAAACAAACTTATTTTTACTTCGTTAAAAGTCTGTTATAAATGTAAGTACTATACTCATTCACTAAATACTTGTAACAATCATTGTTCATTAAAAATTTCTTATGCACAAAACAGTCCATTGTCATTCTTCCATTCAAGTGAATTCTGGTGCTATTTTCCAGGGGTGAGTGCCACATGGCAACAGATACCCTGCCTGTGTGACAGGCATTAGGCCCAATGGCAATGTTCCAGGACAGGAAGACCAGAATTAAAGCTTTATGGTTGTAATACAACCACCACCTCCTTAAAAAATGGTCAATTCTCTCTTCATATCAGAATTTATTTTCTTTCAATTCAGGAAAAGAAAAAAACCACATTCGGCTAAAAAAAAAATAAGGACTCATGGAATAGTTGACATCTGAGATAAGCAAAATGTGTTGAATTCCACTGAAAGAAATCACTGAGTTAGTAAAAATGTAGAGGAGACAAGCCATGAGGTAGACTTAGTGAACCATCAGTAATCCAATTTAGCCACAGTGGGGATTCACATAAGAGAAAATATGCATGCAAAGATGGGAAGAGTAAAGAAAAGTTAGAAAGAGTAAAACTCAGTGGATAAATACAAGAGATACTGGAGTTAGAATGTCTGGGTTTGCAACTTCCTAACTCCCTTTACTCACAGGTACATAACACTAAAAGAGTTAATCTCTTTATGCCTTAGATTTCTTACATAAATCACTGTAATAGAGGTATGTAGTTCATAGATTTGTTGTAAAAATTAACGTGATTTTAGCTTAGAATAGTGCTCAGCGTGTACTGAAGATTTAATGTATCTTATCTAAGGGAGAGAATGAGAGAGAGGGGGTATAAAGGCTGAACACCACCATAATAACTATGCAGTTGAGGAATATTTCACTGAAGGTTTTAGAAAGTGGGTTAGAGAAGAATAATCAGGACTATGCTTTAAGTACAGTACTACTTCAATGGGTGAAGAAAATAAAAGTGAGAAGACAATTTTACTGTCTGTCTCAGTAGCTCAGGTGAGAAACAATGAAAGACTTAAGTGGGTTAGAGGCAAGAATAGCACAAAGGGGGCCCAGATCTCACATGTGTTGCTATAGGGAAAATTACTGGATTTTATGAATAGGAAAAGGAAATGGTAGGAAAGATTTAAAAATAATTTATTTTTTCCCCCAAGTTATTGGGATCAGAGGAATGGCAAGCACAAAAAGGTAGATATTGTGGAGGAAAACCTATTACCTTGGTGAGAGGAAGAAAATCTGTTTAATTCCTGAGATATACATATATTTGGCTGAGTATGGCTCCCAAAGATACAGGTCCTGGTCATTTGAGCCTGTAATATTGCCACATATGGAAAAAGGTCTTTCAGATGTGATTAAACTAAGGATCTTGACATAGGGAGATTATCAGAGATTATTTAGATAAGCCCTAAATGCAATCAGAAGTGTTCTTATAAGAAAAATGTCAAGAAAGATTTGCCAAAGACGAAAGAGGAGAATGCAATGTGACCACAGAAGCAGAAATTGGAGTAATGTGGCTGCAAGCCAAGGCATGCTGGCAGGTACCCAAAGCTGGAAGAGGCAAGGAAAGGATTCTTCCCTGGAGCCTGGGCAGAGGGGAGAGTGGAGGATGGTAGGAGTGCAGCCCTGTCAGCAGCTCAATTTCAGTGCAGTATAATTGATTTAGGACTTCCCGCCTCCAGTAGTGTGAGAGAATAAATTTCTGTTATTTTAAGCTATTGAGTTCATGATGATTTGTTACAGAAGCCACAGAAAACTAATACAATTTGCCACTTGGATTCTGGGCAAATTGTGAATGCAGTATGGCATATTAAACACACAGACGGTGTAGAAGACTCAAGTAAATGACTGAGGCCCCACTATGACAAAAAGCCAAATGAGTGTCAAGTGAAGGACTTAAAAAGAAACAGCTACTGATTCAGTGTTCAGAAGAACGAAAGTGGATGGAGTTGTCCATTATGATAACAGGATAGCTTTATGAGGTAAAGAATTTCCAATAATTAAAATCAGGTATCTATCATAAAGACATTTAAATCCCATTTTACTTTGTTTTGAGGCTTACATTAACTCATGATGATCATTCTACAAATTGACACAATTAAGTAACCAACATTTTTTCTATGATTAATCACATAAAGATTGCTGTTTGCTTGATAATTCTGTTACTGTTGAATGTAGCTCCTTTAGAATTCTCCCTCCAATATGCCTTCTTAAAATAAACAGGCAAACAAATATATTCCTCCCCAAAAACTTCTCATGTAATAGTAAACAACAAATTGGTCTATTTGTTGATGTTATTTTCAAAAAATGCTCAATCATTCTATATTATTTGTAACTTTTTCAGCATTCCAAATGTTTCTTCTTCTCTTCTTTCCACTAATGGCTTTCCCATTTCATCTCATTTATTGGATATTCGTATAATTCTTTATTGACACCTATATTTAGCCCAACATAATAAAATAAAATAAACATTGCTTTAAACTTGGTGTACTAGCCAGGGAGCTTTTAGGTGAAGTTAGTAAAATTTCAAATATATCATATATTATGTGTGTGTTTTAACTGTGTGTGATTTAGCAATATGTCTAAAATTAGCAAACATATAAGATTAATTAGAAAAAAGAGCTTGATAGTTGTTTAGAGTATTTAAAATAAAAATTCCAGTATGCTCACACTTTGAAAGTTTGATAAATGCTCTGCTAAACACAGATCTTATTCTCTAAAGCACAATCATTAAACAAAATGCTTCCTCAGTGAAAGATTTCATAGTGTCATTGATACAACTGTCTAGTTTTGAACAGTGTTTGGCTAGGACAGTGATATTCAATGTACTTTTTCTGCAGATGCTGTATTAGCCCAACATGCTATGTTAACTCCTTAAAATACTTTAAAATTTCATTGCTTTTGGAGGTATTCATTGCTTCATTCTGAAAATATTCACTGAGCGTAGACTACCAGGCACTGTGCTAGCTGCAAGAATAGACTTGTCTACTTGCGCTCATGAGCTTACAGATAATTAAGTAATAACAGTGACATGTGATGGGTGTTATGATAAGGAAATAACAGGGGTCTATGAGAACAGATAGCAAGGGGACTTAACCTTGTTTCCAGTGTTTGGGAGGTCTTCCACAGGAGCTGTTTTTAAATTGAGACAGAAATGATGAGTATGACTAAGCCAAATAAAGAGCAATGATAGAGAGTATTGCCAGCAGAGGGAACAACATGCACAAAGGCCCAGAGGCAAGGGAGAGAGTCAGGTTTTTATAAAGAACTAAAATAGAGTGAACAGAAGAGGCAAGAAATGAGGACAAAGCACAAAGGTGTAATCAGCTGTGTCCAGGAGTTACGGATAGAGAGAACAATTGAGGTATTGTAAAGCAGGAAAGTGACAGCATTGGATTTTTATTTTTAGGTTACTCTCTTTGCCCTGTGAAGAACAGACTGGAGGAGAGTAAGAACCTGGGGTAGGGATAATGGCCACCTAATCCTGAGTGGTGAAAGTGTGGATGGAGAAAACAGATTGATTTGAGAAATTTGTGAAAGACAGAACTGACACAATTCATTGTCCAGAGTCAGAGACAGAAAAAAAGAAATCAAGATTTCTGGCTTATGCAACAGACTGGGTGAGGGGTTTACTCTGAGACAGAGCACAATGGGGAAGATGCACAACTTCAAGAAAGAAATCCTAAAGTCAGTGTTGAACTGGTTAAAAAAGAAGTTTAGCTCATAATGTCCAAGTGGGCAGTCGGATAAAAGGCATGCAGCTTAGGTGAAAGGTGTAGGTTAGATATTTAGGTTTAGAAATCATCATTTATTCATCCCTTCATTTTGAAAAAAGTTTTTCTGGTTGTTTATTATGATTAAGGTCCTGGACATCATCAACACATACTGATAGCGAAAACCATGACAATAGACAAGGTGACAG
Source organism: Vicugna pacos (assembly GCF_048564905.1). Lineage (NCBI taxonomy): Eukaryota > Metazoa > Chordata > Mammalia > Artiodactyla > Camelidae > Vicugna > Vicugna pacos. Next base: position 18,579,025 of record NC_133011.1, read on the forward strand.
AGAGAATGGTGTTATGTGAGATGAACAAAAGCCATAGAAACTCACAAATACCATATTTGATGGGTTGAAGAGGAAGAGAGGAGCTCATATTCCTAGATGTAAAAGTAGAAGCCACAGATGGGGAAAACAAAACAAAGTCTAAGAAAGTATTGGTAAAATAGAGGGGAAAGGCATCTTTAAGAGTGAAGGGAGCATGGGCAGGATAGAATGTTGCTGACAGAATAAGCAGGATGAGCAATACAATGGATGTAACGACACAGGTCCTCAGTGATCACTAAGACTGACTCAGTAAGAGCACTGGATGCTAAAGTTACACTGCAGAGGGTCAGAAAAAGAGGATGGGAACCAGAGGGGAAGTTCTAGGGGTTTTATTATTTTAAGATGAGATAGAAATGGACAAGCTGATGTCAATATATGGATCCTCTAGTATAATTTTGCTAAATTTTTTAACCACATGATATAGTAAATGTTCTATGAAGGTTTTAATTATATTTAGATTGTTTGTACAATCTGGAACTTGGACAAGCCTAAAATCTTTGTTAATTCTACTGATAATAAGATAGGGTTGATTTATATCTCCAAATTTTATAAGTTGGTCATAAAACGATAGTACTGCTAGCCACAGTATGTGCAGTCTTTTGCTAATGTCCTTGAAACAGTGGAGAAGTACATTCATGTTTTCTCACTGGTTTACTGATTTTACTCCTGATACCTATTAAATAATTTTTTGAATTTTCTGGAAAATTATAAAGATGGATTCAAAAAGTTTTTTTAACCAAAAATTATATTTCTATCTAATTTCACTTTTAATGAATGATGTCTTGGCTGCTTTTTCCATGACTGATATATATCTCAAGTTTCTAAAGGAATCCTATGACTCAGTTGGAGAGATAGTCAAGTAATTTTTATGCAATTTTGTGAAGCATAATTATCTTCCACGGAGTATATCCTGACTCAGCAGTAAAATGCCATCAATTTATCCAGAAGCAATCTCCTTGACAGAGTAGCTGGTTACATTGCTGCTCCCAAATGGTGACAACTGAAGTAATATGGTAGATATTGACTATGGTAGATGTTGACTGTCTATAGAAAAGCACTCCTCTTTCTTGCTAACAGAAAACAGTTTTATTGAATTAAATGAGAGCTGTGTTATTAAAGGAGGTTAAGCCCCTTGTTTGATCCACGTACCTAATATTGACTTGTTTGAGCCAAATCATACTAAATCTTTTGCTATTGCCCAATGTATGTCATAGGAATGGGTATGACTGCAATTTTGATCAATAGATAGGAGGGAAAACCTGCTAGAAACTTTTTTGAAAAGTTCTCTTAACTATTATAAACATGCATAAAATAGACACCACATTTTGACTATTGGCTATTGCTGTGGAAGACTGTTACGTCTAGATAGTTTTTACAGCCATCTCAACACCATGAGAAAGGAAGTCCAAGAACCAAGTCAACATGCTAAGAATTACAGAATAGAGAGATGGAACAAATCTGGGTTAGGAATGACACAACCAAATCTCCAAAATAAATAACCCTAAAATCATCTTACTCCAGGATTCCATGTTATGTGGAGCAACACATTTTTGCTATTGCTTATGCTAGCTTGAACTGGTTTTCTGTTACTCACAGGTGATAAAATTAAAAGTAAGTATCTTTCTTTTAAAGTCAGACATGTTTGTCAAAAGCACTGGCTAAAATTTCAGAAATTATGTGCATCCTGTCATCTCTGAGATTAACTTCAAACATACAATGAAAAGAAGAAAAATTTAAGTATCCCTACTTGAATGCCAGCTCCCTCTGGCACTGTGATCTTCCATACACAGTTCAGATTGTTGTCATAAGGCTCAGGGTATCCAGGAGACAAAATAGTCCCTTTGCGCTTAGTTAAAATTCCACCACAGGGCACTAAAAGTAAAGCAATCCAAGAGAGGAAGTTAATTCTAATGCAAAAGATTAAAATAAGAGAAAGGTCAGAGATAACATTTTAGGCAGATACTAGATTTGCAAACACAACCAAATCATACTATGTTTTAAAACTCCTAAGAATGATGAAAATTATCTTCCTATACAACAAAAACTTTTTAAAAATAATTAATGGATGTTACAATGGCATATCTGAAATCATACTATAATTAACTTAGTGACAGCATATCATTTATATTATATTACTAAAAAGTACCCTGACACATGTTAAAAATTATTCATTTCTAGATATAGAATTTTTTGAAGACTTAATTTATATTTGCTACTTTTCTCCTCGTGTATCTTTTGAGGAGTAATAGCATCCTTTGAGGAATAATAATGATGGCAACAGTTAAGTTATGATCACAACATCTGTATAGAGACTGTAAGTTCTAATCACTTTACATGTTTTAACTCGCTAAAGCTTCCCAACAATCCAATGAGATATGAATAAGTATTCTTCCCATTTTATAGCTGAGGAAATGGACTTACTAAGAAATTACAGCTAGTCAGAGAAGGAGAGAGGATTTGAGCAGTGGTAGTTGGGCTCCAGAATTCATTTTCTTCAGTGAAGGAACATAATCGATATGATGCCAGTATGGTTATTGCCAGTATGGCTACTACAAGATGGAATAAGTAGGTAGACCCACTCTGACATCAGTGAAGGCTTCTGGTTACTTTTAAAAGGTACTGAAGCTAAAGCAACATTCTCACGGCACTGGTAGTATCAGCTTGATTCTGGGCATGATCTAACTTACAATTTTAAACACTGTATGATGTTGGACGTGTTCCCTAAACTCTCTGAAACTCAGATGTGTGAAATGGTAATGCAATTGTTTCCAAATGGCTTTTATGAAAGATAAATAGATATGATAATGTGTATAAAGAAGCTAGTACATTGCTTAGAACACAATAAGAAGTTAATAAATCGTATTTCCTTTTGCTACAACTATTGTTATTTCAGGTTCCAATGATCCTTCATGTGATCCTTGGGCACTTGTCCTAATCTGGTTATAATGGTGAGATATCAGCTTATATTTTCTGTAATAATAATTTTTAAAAAGGTAATAATATAGTTTTGTGCCACTTCTAAAACCAAATGTAGAAACCTAGGATAGTTACTCAGAAGAGCGTTACAAACTTTTTAAATAGCATGATAATGTATCTTTAAAGAAAGTCATTTTGTTGTATTTTCTTGTAAATCTATATTATTGGTTTACATACAAATTCAGATTAAACTGATCAGAAATAATTTAGTGCCCTTAAATAGGAAAATAATAGTTTTGTATGATTTGAGAATACCACGCCAGAAGTGAAGAATTGTAAAACAGAGATTCACTTCAAAAATAGGACAAAAAAAGTGACTGATGAAGTGCTGATCCTGAGCTGAAAGAAGACATTTTACAGATGCTCTTCCTCTCCATCTTGACTGTCACTACTCTATCTCACTCATTTTTTTTCTAGGTTGACATTAATCATAATATATGATAGGACCACCTTATGGTTGATGTATTTTCCATGTAATACAGTCTCCATAATACTGTTAAAAAGATCTTTTTTTCTCTTTACAGTTTTTTTTTGGAGGTAATTAGTTTTATTTATTTAATTTATTGGAGGTACTTGGGATTTAACCCAGGACCTTGTGCATGCTAATCATGTACTCTACCACTGAGCTCTACTCTCTCCACTAAAATGATTTTCTTAAACTTAATCTTTGATCATGTTACTTCACTGCTGGAAGTCCTTCAAAACTCTCCCCATTGCCTTAACTCTACAGATAGATTTAATTGTATTAGCCTCTGACTACATCTCCAGCTTATATGTACCCATAATTTCCCAACATTTCACCACCCCCATTGTCCCATCCCAGTCCAGCCTACTAAACTAATGTACTCGTCTAGTGCAGTGACTTGGTATGTCTTCGCAAGCAGCTGACACCTATCATCCACAGACATTCAATGTTGATGCTGCCTCTTTAACCCCTCACTGACTCCCTTATGTGTTTAGTGTCTCATAGTTTCCCAATAGCACCAAGTGCTTCCCTGTGTAGCTCTATCATGGTATAGCCCACAGTATGTTTGCATATTCTTTTTATATGTTAATCTCTCAATAGACTGAAGTCTGAGAAGATGAAATCATCAATTTTTGTCTGGAACGCTGCTCACTGTGGTGCTAAGATTCTAAGTCTTTTACTTTTTCCTCCTAGGTTTTCCTTCCATGCCGCTACAGTGAAAAGCTATTTCCTCTTCTTCACTTTCCATTCTCTCCTCCATCTATTTCATTAAGTTTTTGTCTTCACTCTACTGAAATGACTATGTCAGAGGCTCCAGGATATTCTTGTTGTGATACTAATTCTTAATTTGCATTATACTCATCTGTAAGTAATTATCTCCCACTGTTGATCACTCCATCCACCTCGAGCCTTCCCTTGCTTGGCGATCAGGATACCACACTCTTTTGCTTTTCTTCTACACCACTGGCTATGCTCTCTCTCTCCCTAGTGTATATATATATGCACACACGCATATACGTAGGGGGTAAGTAGCAGGGTCTTTTCAAAAGAAACCTCCCACTAACAGAAGCACTTATGCCTAAGTCCATATATTGTCAGAACTATTAGTGGCTGCAGGGGGTTATTTGAATCACAGTCTCAGGGGAGAAGAGTTTAGGGGTTTAAGAATAAAAATTTTAAGAAATCTTAAGTATAATAATAAGATCAAATTTGGAAGATAAAATCTCAGTCTTTGGCAAAATTTTCAGGTTTATATTTGTTCCAAGTCCAACGTTCTTATAAAAATATTATTATATTTTATTGCAATTTACCTAAGAATGACTTGATATGATAGATTTGTATAAGATTATTAAATATTGTTTCCTTATACTAGTTAATGAAATTTGTGGATCTGCTAACCTAACTTAGTATATGACCATGTTAACTATAAGCACAACTTGCATATCATGTCTACTGGGGCTGCTTTCCAGCCAGCAGTTTAAATTGTTTGTCAGTTACTGCAAAATTACTGAACATTTTATTCTGTTTTACTATGCCAGAAAAAAAAAATGAAAGTGTTGATAGCAGTGAATAGAACTATAAAACTGAAACAATACAATTGAGATGGAAATCATTAGAAATGTAGGGCAATACTTTCTTTTGGTTTCAATTGGACACTCATTTGGCTTCAGCTGTTAACTGAGCATTCATTGAATGGTGAAGGCAGAGAAAATACAATCATTATGTATAAAACCCTGTAAATAGATTGTCAAAGATAAACTCTAAAGTATAAATTGAGAATTTCTCTCTCAGAATAGAATTATCCATCTAACATGTAAACCGATTGTTTGTGCTTTACACAAACATAAATCTATACTTCTTTCCTACAAAATCTCAGTCTTGAAATTTCAGATGGTTTGTAAAGGTCTAAGCCAGCAAAGTGAGTAAGAGCATCACCATGCGGTGAAAGACTGAAATTGAAAATGCATGGGGCCTGGACTTGGGAAGTTGACTAGCTGAACCTCTACAAAAATTCATGAAATTACCTACACTCATTTGCTAAAATTCATTCATTGAATAAATATTTACTGAACAGCTATTATGTGTGAGGTCCTCTTCTTGTTGAGGAAAAGATACAATACAGTGGCAGGGGAGGAGGGCAAGAAAGATTAGGAAAAAAACAAACTATATAATCTAGTGAGTAGTTGTTCTTAAAAAAAAAAAGGCAGGGTAAGGGTATAGAGAACAAATGGAGGATAATGGTAGAAAACTTTTTTAGATAGGATGGCTAAGGAAGATAAGCAGGTGAAGACTTGAATGAAGCAACACAGTAAGATATCTTGGGGATGAACATTTCAAGGAGCAGGAATAGGAAGTTCAAAGGCACTGAGGCAATTAGTATTTTATCCAGATAACAGATATTGAAAATGAACACAAATTAAAGATAATGCTTTGCTGTCAACCTAGAATAACTCTGCCCTCTCATATTGAATCTTTAAGAAGTCAAGCCTTTTCTTTTTTTGAATTTTTAAAAATATTTTAAGACAATCATTTTTATTCAGAACATTTTAAAGCTAAAAATATTTATAGTTAAAATATAAGTGCAAAGTATATTTTAATTTACATAAAGATTTAGCAGTTGGACTAAATGGTAAGTAAAACCTAAACTGAGCTATCATCTGAGTGTCATTTAGAATCTATTTCTTGTCTCACACAAACTCCATATGTTCTCCATATATTCAATTTTCTGGATTTACACCTGTTCTATAAGGTACACATTATTTTTAAGTGGTAGAGGATAGTATGCCCCTTTCATGTGATCTTGGCAGGAAACAGAAGTCATCTGATAGAATTTTCTATCTCTAAGTATGCACTTTCATACCAATGCAAAATAAAAGGTAATGTGTTCTACATTTAAAGACCCTCTATAGATGCAGTGACAACTTTCTACAAAAGCCAGGGACCCACAGATAGATGGGCTTTTGACAGAGAGAATATAATGGCTCCTAAGTGCCTGAGTCCTTCAGCTTTTGCTTTTAAAAGTAAAAAGTGAGGCTGAATCTATCCAGGCTGGGGACATCCCACTAACATTTACTCCTGAAGTTGAATGTCAGTCATGGCATGGTCTCAAAGTGTTTCATAGGCTTTAATACCTGGTAGGAGCTCCCGTCCTTGCTGAAATTAATCCATAATCGAATGGCATGACCTTCTTTTGATTTACATTGTTTTTTATTCTGATGGCGCAAATGCTGTGATTAGCCAACTGACATATTTGACATATGAAAAAGCTTTGTAATAATCATGCAGAATAGGGGTTTTCCTCTGCTTTATACAAAAATGGTTATGTTCATAGTGTAGACTTCTTATTCTCTATTCTCCATCTCACAGAATATTCTATTTTCTCTCATTTCCATTTTTTCTTCCCAAACTGTTCATGTCTCTTTTTTCCTTTTTTCTTTAGTGTCAGCTCATCTTTCCCTTTTCTTTCTTTCCTCTTTCTAACTCTGTCTCATCTTCATACATACATGGACAAAAGAAAATTCTTTTGGATAATGTAATCTTTGAATATTTTAGGGTCAGAAGAAAATGCAGAATGCAAACCTTGGTTAAATATCTATTTTCAAGACCAATTAGAATTGTATTAATCATTATTTAAATTTTAACTTTATTTTTATTTTAGACTCTTACAAACAATGAAAACAAACTAAATTATAAATATATGCCTATTGTTAGAAGTCTACTCCTTTTTATCCAATTGTCCTTAAATTTATAAATTAATGGAAATAAATTTCATAGTCCCTCTAAATAGCATACTTTAGTAAATAATTAATATTATCCTCAAGAAAATTGTCACTGTATGTCCCCAAAGCCTTTCTGAAAAATTTTAATTGCAAAGAAAAATCTTTCCTTCAAGGAACTCTAAATTATTAGAATTAGAAAGAATGATAGGAGTTCATGATTTTAACCCTTTCTTGGGTGCAAAAATCTTTAGTGGAAGATAATTTTTACATATAACAACTCTAAAATGTTATCAAAACAAATATCAATACATGAAAGCCAATAATATCAAATCCTTTATCAGTACTGCATGTAAGTTCTTTATTCTAGTTCCAATACCTTGAGAATTGAAGTTTTCTCTTCTGATCTTATGGTGGAGAACTTAGCAACCACAAAAAAAAACTCAACTTTGAGTACTTACATGCTTCTAAGAACTATGACAAGGCTTTAAATCATTTAATAGCCACAATAAACCTAAACTTTCCTGTTTTATTGATATGGGAATTGAGAATCAGAGATTATGTAAAATTTTCAGGATCATGTAGTAATTCACTGCAATGTTAAGGTTAAACCCAAGACTGTTACCCAAGACTTAATTAACCCTCATGCTGAGAATTTATCACAGTTCCCAGTTGTGAGGATTTTATTCAGTTTTACATGATTCTTTGCAACTTCTCTCTATTAATTAGGATTTTAATGTGATAAATATACAAACAGAACTTAAAGGAGAAATTCATGAATTTACATTTCATTGCTTTGTATACGTAGGTTCTTTGAACACTCTAACTAAAGGAATAGATGAATTTTTCAATAATATTTAAAAATTAATGAGCTAGTTTATGAGTTTACATAAGTCATCCTACTACTCTTTTATAATTATTTTGAAAGAATTTTCATCATATGTATGAAATGAAATTAAGACAGCTATTATCTAGTATATGGTATCAATATTTTTATCAATATGTACATAAATAAACTAAAAGTAACACAGAAATTGTGTTAACAATTACTTGGAAAAGTGAGGCAGGAATAATGACTGATTCCTGATACTTACAGAAAAATATTTAAAAATCCATTGTAGGGCTAAAGAGATTTATTATTATCATGAGTCTTTCTTCAATTATTAAACCGACTTAAAGCAATGTAATTTCCTATTTATGCATACTGTATGACTAATTCTGGCCTAGACATACAGGAACATTTCTCTCAATTCATGGTTCTTTTAGGATAATTTATATATTACTATTTTATAAGAGTATGAAGTCAACATATACTGTTGCTCAGAAGGAGGAATGTTATCTATTTTGTCTCATTAGAGTATAAAAGGAGATCTGTTTGTTCCATAAACCCTAGCTCTATGCTAGGTGCAAAACAGCAGGAATATCAAGCCCTAATTTATTCTCCTTTACTTGCCGATTGTCAAAAATGTACTCTAGTGGGTTGAGAAATTCCACATTATAAATAAGATGTAGAATTTCAACTAGGAAATAATTAGCTCATAAGTCAAAACACAAAAAAGCAGTCCTCTATCATGTAAATTGAGGTTTGGAGTCAGAAAACAGTTTCAAATCCTGCCCCTACTTTACCCCTTAGGTTATGTCACTTTAAAAAGAATTGTTTTGCAACTCTTTAAGATTCAGTTTATTCATCTGTAGATTCTGAGAGTAACTTCTCCATAGGCTTGTTTTGAGAATTAAATTAACTACATAAGTAATTACTTAGCACAGACCCTGGCCAATAGTAAGAATGAAGTAATTAGTAATCATATTAAAAAGTGTTTATTTAGTCAAAAGATAAACTGAAGAGTCATTTGCAGCCTTCCAGTGTTTTAAATTACTTTTGTGTGGGTGATTTTCAACAAAGAAAATAATAATTAAAGAATAACTCACGTTCCATTTATTGCAATGGTAAGAACTAAAATAGCTGTTGTAAGAAAAATGCCCTGTGAAATACACTAGTTATATCTGTTTTGGGTAGTAGTGATATCAAGTTTCTAGAAAGATCAAGTGACCATCCATCTTCCTTTTCATTTATGATAGTCTTGGTTTAAACCATTTTCCAAGCACAATTATTAATAATGTCCTGATTTGAATAATAGAAGATTTAGAGCAGCTATGTCTTATAAAAGTTACATGTTCTATGAATGCCTATCAACAGACTTTACCTTTACTCTTTCCTTAGTAGAATTCTAGTGAATGTACCTTCTATATCATTTCAATTAAAATCAATTTAAATTATATTTAATTCTAATGAACTATGAGCTATCATTATATTGAATTTGTGTTAAATTATGGTAAAATATGTTTTTAAAAGTTAAAAATAAAAACTATTGACATGTAATTTCTTTTCAGGTGAGGCAAAATGTTATTAAAATAAAATTTATATATTTATAAGTACATATGTTACATGTGTGCATACACACACTCATGTCTTCTCTATCAAAAAGGGAAGAATTGAGATTATTAAAATAAAAACAAAATTTTGCTTATCTTTTATTTTAAAAAGTTTTCCTCTCATTTTCCAAGTCACATACCAATAAAACTTTAATGGGAGTGAACTCATTAGAACTCTTTCTTAACCTGATATTAAACTTTACTACTCTTCTTTTAATTCTATGTAATTTAAAAAAGTTAATTTCCAGATATGCACTTGGAACATGGAAGAAAGCAACTTCCTAATCATCTACATTTTCCATATCCATGGAACTCAACAAGACCCAAGTCATTGTAATGATCCTGAGATACAATAAGATTCTAAACTAATTTTTTTATGGTTTAGAAAGTGTTTTACTCTGCTTCAAATAACTTAGCAGTGCTAAGTTTAGATAGTGTACATTCTATTTATCAATATAAATTAAATATAGTATTAAAAAATAAAGTTTGAAATAATGAGATTTCTGGCTACACTGATGCCTCTAATTCATTTAAAGTGTTTCCATTTATATTTGTGAAAGACTGGGAAAATTTCTTATTTTATATTTTTTTACATATCTATAACTAAAAGAAAAGAAAAAAAAATTCTTTTGATGGCACAGTAAAATATGTTCAGAAAAATCAGCTTCTGTGATCTTAAAAGATAAGTAAATTCTTTCCATATTGGCATAGAAATCTTTGCATAAACTTCAAAAAATAAAAAAAACAATGTTTATTTCAAAGGATGGTAATGCCTAGTAATTCCTTATTAGTAGCATTCCAGTTCTGTGTTATTGGAAGTATGTATGTATATTTTGATCTATGTAAGTCTATGAATGAGGAAACTATCCTGCTAATTCAAGACAAAATATTTTCCACTGATTGCATCACATCTCAACTGCATCAAATATTCACTTTAACTTGCATATTTAGATACACCATAACTAGTAAATTGGTTAGAAATTAATGCAAAACTGTTATATCTAGAATAGAAATGTTGAAAGATGCAAGATAACTGATTGTGATATAAAATAGGTATAATCACAAACCATACAAATTTATATACTCACCAATACAGGTCGGTAAGGAATCATTCCACTGGGCCAAAGAATTCGGCACTGTATCACATCTAATTGCAATGGATCCATGGAGGATATATCCTGGATTACATTCAAAAAGAACCAGTGAACCAACTGCAAATTCATTGCCAATCCTTCTTCCAAATCTTGGTTCAGGCACAGAACTGCATTGTGTGGAACTTGTTCTAGGAACAGCTGTGTACAAATAAGTGTTGGTTTTAATTTTATATTTGGTAGAGAAATACATATTTCAAACTGTAATGTTCAAACAGATTTCAAACAAATCTTCACTAAATAGAACTTCAGCTAAAAATTTGAATACATTTTTAAAAGTTTTAAAAGTTTTAAATGAAACACAAGTCAAAATGAATATTGCAATTGTCATTAAGATTTTTTACTTAAAAAACATTTTATTTTTGATCCTTTAAACAACATCAATTAAATTTTTTTCTGGTTTTTTTTGTGCTTGTTTTACCAACTGCTTATCAATTTAACAATGTAGCTTGAGTTAGATATTTCAATTTATGGAATGATAACTGAAATATATATCTATATTTAAATTAGAATACCAAGCTTACAAAAAATGTGTCAGGTTACATAAGGTCATTTTTTCCCAGTATTTGGTTCTTAAAAACATAGATTTAAAAAAGCAAACAACACTTGATTAATTTCATAGCACGTTCATAAACTTAGTTGTCCAAAACATGTTTATTATTGACAAAGGCAATAACTACATTCAGGCTAAGCAGAACAGAAGTCAGACAGATTAACAACAATAGAAGTTTTTATTTTAATAATCATACAATGTCAAATTTGGAATTGTTTTTAGGCTTTATAGGTATGTCCTTCAATTGTGACTTTTTTTTTTTGATTAAGTAAAATAGAATGATAACAGGATGTTTTTTCTTTTTAAAACACATACAGATGGGATTAAGGAGTTTGACAACAGCCCAAAAAATGATAGGATGAATTTCAAATAGATTGATTCCTCTTAAGTGATTTGAGTGAAAATAACTTTATTTGTTATAGTGCCTTTTAAAATTCATAATACCACAAACCATTTAGAGAGGGAATACTATTAAAAATGAAACAGTATAATATTACAGCCAATATTATAATTGGAAAGAGGGTTTAAAAGGAATATCAAATCACAAAGTTTTACAAATTTATTAGGAATAAAGTTCAAGATACATTTGAGAATAACCACTACATAATCATACACAATTCAAACAAAATATTCAGATGATAGTTCTTAATTTAGTTTAATATATTATGGAAGGATATCTATAAAAAGTGACAAAAAACTATGTAAATTGACTTTGAAATGCACAAAATATTTAATAGCCATGAAGAAAGTTTGAATTCTTGTAAAAGAAAGAAAAACTAAAATTTGAGAATGGAGTAATAATTTCCTTGGCATGTCTAAGTACATCCACACAAAAGTGTACATTTTTAATTGAGATTGCTAGACTATGAGGAAATAGAATATGGAGAGTGAAGCACAGTCAGGAAAGAAAAACGGATGTTTTGTAAACAATATGTTGGAAGGAAGGAAAAGCATGCAGTTAACTTGAGAATGATGATGGAAGTAACAGGTCTTTTTTGATTTGATCAAAATAACAGCTTTCTAATAATGGGAGAGGGGACAGGGCAAAACTGTTAAAAAAAAAAAAAAACAACACAACTAGTGTCTTTCCTATATGGTTATGAGGCTCTCATCAGTCAATAACTCTGAACATAGCATGGAAACTGATATGATTCCTTAGTGTGTTTCTATGCTACAGGGTCACTTACCTTGATAAACAAAGTGAAATCCCTTAGCTGTTATTGGTCCAACTGAAGTAAATCGAATTGTGATCTGATTACCTGAACTCAGTGGAAGTGATTCTCCTACTCAACAAAACAAACACTAAGATATCATAAATAATTTCATTCAGTAAACCTAACAAATTATATTAATTTACACTGTCATTTGAAAACATCAATCTATGTTCTATCAAATCACTTTAATATAACCTACCACTGACAATATATTTTTTTTGGGTTCAGCTTCAATTGTAACCTTATTACTGGAAGGCTTTTTTATTATATTTTGATAATATCCCTCATCTTTAAAGAATCTTTAAATATTACATTAAATACCACAGACTAAGTGACTAAGTATTATGTTTACTTGATTACAATTCCAGAGAATAGTTGGTTGTATTTTTCTTAAGCATTTGAATTACTTTTAATTATGTTTCTATTCTTTTTTTTAAATAAAGAATGATTCTATTTTCACTTCACTTATTTCTAATATGGATGACATAAATCTCAACTTTCACTACAATACCAATCAAAGTCAGTCTTTAATCAACAACTGATGCACGGCAGTTCTATTAAAGGATACCTGAATGGGATCCTGAGAGGGAAGATAACAGAGAAGATTGCTGAGTTGGCCCATCATACACCTCAACAACATCGTGGAGTGATGTCTGGAAAAATACAAACTGGCCAAACACCACTGATCAACAGGAACCAGGAGAAGCAAACAAATCACCAACCATCCAAAAACAAAAACAAAAAACAAAACAAAAAAATAGAAAGAGGAGGAGAGAGAGAACAAAATATTACAATATAATAGTCATCTTTTTCTTCTACCTTTAAAATAGGATAGGTGCCAACTGGTTGAAATGACTGACACATGTATCTCAGGTCATAACAGTAATGACCATGGCCTAAAAACAATGAAATTTTAAGAAGAGACTATTTTTAAAAGTAAATTAAATAGGGTATAACATTTAATTTAGATCAGAAATCATAAGGTTGGTGATTAATGCTTTATAATAACTACTTTTTATTTTTCTATAGGTAGTTTGATTGTTTTCACTTTGTGGCTCTCCTCTTTTTCTAATTTTTTTTTCCTCTTTTAGATGACATAGACAAAGTTTTAATTTAGGGGACTTTTTTTTTTAGATTGTTTTTAAAGTACTATACCATTATAAACAATAGTTTCACTAGAAAAATATCAGCAAGATACTTTTAAGGTATAGTGTTTAATTCACATTCTGAGTTAAAAATGATCCCTAAATATTTATTGCTAATCTTCTGCCAAAATAAAGACATATTATTTTTGATTCCTTGGCAATTGAAATGGTTTAACTTTAACTGAGATACAAAATTTTCCAAAATGATTGCTTTTTCATGATAAGTACAGATCTGATGTACTTAACCAATAGAGTTTTTTTTTTTAACTTTCTTTTTTCTTTTTTTTTTTTGAGGGGGTGTAATTAGGTTTATTTATTTTTATCTATTTATTTTCTTAGTGGAGGTACTGGGGATTGAACCCAGGACCTCATGCATGCTGGGCGTGCACTCTAGCACTGAGCTGTACCCTCCTCACCTCAATAGAGTTTTATAAATGTCTCCTTTTTACTTCATTTTATACTTTTCCTTTAACAATATATTAATTTTACATGCAGAAGCTACCCAAACTATAACTTAAAAGAAAACATATTCCAAAGCAGAAATGTTTTTAAAAAACGAAATAGGTAATAAAATTCACCCATAAAACATTTCATTGAATAGAAAAATTGTGGGGTTTAAAAGAATGATTTTAAAAGTTTAATAAAGTAAAAGCAAGGTAACTTTTATAAACTCAAAATCACATTACTGTAATTAAACTATACATTGCACAAATATATATATATATATATATATGTATGTATATATATGTTTTTAAGATCTTCGATTTTACACCTTAAATCAAGGTTATGGTTATTCCTGCAGTGGTCATATGAAGACAGGCTAGTTCACCTGAAACGCTGAATTTTGCATATGAACTCATACATATTATCAACGAAGCTAGACTTATTTTTGGCCTGCTAAAATAAGCTGGTGATCTCAGTCCAGTTCTTTGTGGGGTAAAAAAATAAACACAGTGTTGTGGCTCTGAACAATTCTTGAACCTTAGAGCGCTGAATGTCATAAATAATTCTCCTTAAAACATTTCCTCAAAGATGTGGGAAAAAAATTATGTTTCTATCAAATCAGATACATGTAGTTAATTATTTTAATGGTTTACAAGTCATATGAAAAATTTCCAGTTCAAATCTTTTTAAAATATCCATATTTGGGTCTACTAAATCGCAACTATTTCAAAAATACTCCCAAAAATATCAAGAAAAATTTTGTTTTCTGTTTTTGCATTTGTTTAGATTGGTGTTTGGATGATTTATTTTCAAATACATCTTTAAAAGTTTCCATTATAATGCAGACATTGCTATTGCCTTTCCACATGCTCCCTTCTTTCCCCTCCCCTCTCCCCAAATCGTGGTAATCTAACCACAGGAATTTTGCTAAATCGAGTATGTTACGCAACAGGCTCTTGACAGATAATATAATCTTTCTCTATGTCTTTCTGGGAAGTAACTAGGAAAAGTGCTAACATTCAATATCCTTTACCTCTGTCTTCCTAAATATCTCAAGTATTCCACTAGGTAATATGCCTAATTTTCAAGCAAACCATGACATTTACAAGCAACATCTAAAACAAATAAAATACACAGTGATCCGAGAGCTTTTTTCTAAGGAAAAAGAAAAAATTCTCCTTTTTTTTCTTGTTTGTAGGCTTTTTGTTCTTAGTTATTTCTTCTCCACAGATAGACCAGAGTTTTGTGTTACCTGTACGTTAGGTTTGTTGAGACTTACTTGTAATGATATAGCCACTAATACTGTATATTTGCATTCTATTAAGTAAACTCTAGGGCATGCCCTTTTGAGTGGTGTTAGTAACTACTGCCTGTAATTTATTGTAGTAATTCCATGGTGAGATTAGAGAGAACTGAGAAGGGTAGGGGGTGAGGGAGTGGAGTGGTGAATCTTGCCTTATTAAGCAATCATTAAGCTACTTCTTTTTAACTGCAACTTTACCCTGCAGAAACATGGCCAATGGAAATTTTAAATTAAAAATAGTTTTTATTAGGAAAAAAAACTCTGAGGGGGCACTGAATCATTATATGAGAAAGATGACATTTTAAAGTGCATGTTGAATAAGTGTTTTGTAGCACAAAAAATCAAGAACATTAACATAGTGATCGGATTTCCTACACATTATCAAGTTAACTATTCTCACTAAACTAGTATGTTACAATTCTGAACCAAATCACCCATTCTTAGCCAGAAATCTCAAGAATTAAATAGTTTTTCTTATGTTTGTTTCCGCATTCTGTCTGTACATATCTTAATTTACTTAGTTTTCTGTGTTCAGACAGCAGTAGGTATTCTGCTTCTAAAATGTTCAGAATAACCAACTGCACCCTTTGCATAGTTGAGACTAATGCAGAAAAAAATACAAAAAAATTTTAAGGTGAACAAAAAGGTAACTGAATGTTGTTTTTTGGTAAGCAAGATGTTGTCCAGCACATCATTCTGGGTCACCTGTGTTCATGGGGCTGTGGTGTAATGCAAAGGATCATTATCATCCAACAGACAGATCTGTTTTGTAAGTGTTTGTAAGCTCATTTCAGTATTCCATCCTTCTGTCTGTCTGTCTATCTATCTATCTATCCATCCATCCATCCATCCATTCATCCATCCATCAATCTATTTGGTTATTTGAATTCTTTTTTGAGTCACTGTAACATCTTACTGAGTCCTTTATTAATTAATGAGTTAAAAATTTCAATACATGGTTATTTTATATTTGTATGGGAGTAATGATTATGCTCTCTTTAAAAAAGAATACCCTTTTTAACACTTCTAAAAGCTAATATCTCAGCCTACTGGCTAGACCACCCTTTTTTCCCCCTAGGAATTAACAATTAATCTGCCAAGCCTGGGCTGATTATGCTTTCTGGAATGATTAGCAAACTTCTAGCCTCTTTTTTAGTTTTCACCGGATAGACAGTTCTTTGCATCTGGGCTCCAAGCTTCTTTGTCTTTCTCTGGAGATTTGCATGTCGATATCAAAAGCACTACGCTCTCAAGCTTTTAGAGTAGGCTATAAACACTAAGCTGTTTCTTAAAGGAAACACTGTTTTAAGGGAGCTTTTTCCTTCCTTATGCATAATAGATGTTAAAAATGATATTTCTGACTCTTTTGTTAAAAATCCATTTTTATAATGTTACATGTGTTATTGCAAGTCAGGAAGAAGAAAGGGAAACCCAGGAAGATAGAAATAGACATAAAAATCTATACAAACAAGCCTATGCAAATGTTCTACTATTATGCCTGAAACTACTTCTGAGCCTCTTATTTTCCATATATTTTATCCTAGATTACAGTTTATTTATTCAACTAATATTCGTTGATTCTATTCTGTGATGTATCAGGAACTGAGCTAAATGTTGCGACTAAAAAGGGGACTGATACAGAAAGGGTCTCTGGTCTTAGACTCCACCAATTATATTTGTGGTCATTTAAGGTGGTAGCTTGCCTTTATTCTACGTATCAAAAGATGTTAGATCAGACAATTAGATTAATTATAAACCAAAAATGGTACTCTGGGCACATCTTTCCATGTATATCACTATGTCAATCGTTTAATCCATTCTTCAAAGCAAATCCTCTACCAACAACTTCTAACAGGCAACATTTGGGGAGAGTCCCAGATTGCATTTTAGAGAAATTTATAATTTAGATTTTGTAAAATAACTTAAATGGCCTGTTTAAATGACTTAAATAGATTATATTAAATGTAGGTAAATATCCTAACTTTAAAATTTTGTCCTAGTTCACTTGCTTTCCCATGAGCAAACTTAGAATGAAACTAGGCGTTGTGTCTACCTACTCTTCTTTGTATATGAAGCAAGGTTTACTTGACATTTCATTTGTACAGTATTATATTCAACCAAGACAGAGAGGCAGGGTTCCACTTACTGAGAAAGTCTGCATGGTTTAAGTGTTCACTTAAATTTCAAGAGCATTTGTTTCTTATTTTACCCCAGTTTTTTCAAATCCTTTCTCCTTTAGTCATGTTCATTTAATTCCTGAGATTTTGTCCATTCTGCCTAATTTAGCCATCCCAAATGTCAGTCAATAAATAATGAGAGAAGCCTGGGATGGCAGAAAGGAACTCCTAAGCATCAGTATGGCTTAACTGTTAGAATACTCTGTGGAGACCAACAATCTCTTTGAAAATACCATGGTGGGAAACAGTATAATGGGTGCTTGGGGTGTGACATAATGAACCAAATGGTTCAGTGTCCAGAGGACTGTGTGTTTATTTAGAAAATAAATAAACATAACAAAGAAGGTGAAGTTCCCTTTTCCACTAAACTGTACTCTGGGATATTGCTGAAATGTTCTACCATAGCCTAAGTAAGTCAAAAAATTTTGGAAGTTACATTTAATTTTTGTGCCATCAGAATAACACAGTACAGAGGTTCACTGATTTAGCAATTAATTAACTTTAAATGAAGATGATAAAACAAACATGAACATGATTACTGTTATTCAGTGATCAGGATTAGAGTTATTGAATTAAAAAATGAAAACTGAGTTTATACAAATAAAGAAGAACTTCAATTTTGTTTTGCCAAATTTGTTTTTCTCTCAGAAGGGAATAATTCACAGAGTATCCCAATGGTATACTAGTATAAGAAGGAAAAAACTTAGAATCAGACTGGGTCAATGACTAAGGTAAATGATCTAACCACTTCTGCAGAAGGTACTGAATAGTCAAAATTAAAATTACTAAGAGGTTGTGGTAAATTCAGGTCTGATTCAAACTTGCTTTGATGTAAAGGGGTTCAAATTTAGTGGAGGAAGGCAGGACAGTAGGTCTCTCTGGCAGTGGTAGCTCTAATGGTCAGACTGGTGGTGCCTTATTAATTATGACGCCAGGCTGCCGAAATGACAAGATTTCTTTGCTCCATGAAAGAACGAATAGAGTAGTTTAAAGATTGTCAGAATTTGCAGCTGAGCAGATGTAGAAGGACTACTGTTTTCAAATGACCAATCTATGGGCCCGAAATGCCCTAATAACTGATACTAGGGCATTTCAGAAAACTGCCTAATCAAGAGTTAAGAATTCAGACTCTCAAGGATTGAACCTAGGATGAGCTACACAGGAAAGCTACTTCACCTTTTCATGCCTCAATTTCCTCATGGGCAAAATAGGGATAATAAAAGTACCTAACCTCACAGGATTGATGTGAATATTATCTAAACTGATACCTGTAAAACACTTTGGACAGTGCCTCAAAGATAGTGATAAATATTAGTTACTATTACTGGTAATTCAGCTTGGTAAATGTTTGTGCTACTAATTCAATCTGAGAGTTTACTGACAGGCAAAATTTAATTGACATTTGATGTTAAAAAGCATATCTTTTCTAATTCTGATCTTCATACATGAGAATTTAGAACAAATGATAGAACTGATTGGGTTAGAAGAGTATTCCAGCTATTTTAATAAAGGTTCACTTGTCTTTTGAATTCAGAAGTTATGGCATGTCTCTAACTATTTGATTCTGCATTCTATCCTTTTGGGTGAAATATGAAAATGTAATTAGCAGCTTTCTACATGGGCTAAGAAGAGGGGAACAAGGTGACATAGTATTCAATTCTTGTTTTTGTTTACTCCCTTCGCCTTAAGCCTGTGCTGCTCTATTGCAAAGGGGTTGAAACTCCATCACAAAAGAAATAGTTCCAAACAGAAGGAAGTCTGGGCAGAAAAAGAGAATAAAAATATATTATAAATTCCTATTAGATATCAGCTTGATTCTCAACTTGCCTGTTACTCCTTTGCAAAATCTACACATTCTTTTGTATTCTAGGGTTCATTGTGATTAGATTAAGCACTCAGCTGGTTGATCACTCTACTACAAAATTTTTAAGAAGTCACCCCTGTTTTGCTCAGCTTGCAGCTCATTCAACACACAGCACAGAAAAAAAAAACCCAAAACCACACATGTGCACCCACACTGCCAACAGAACAGAAATAAAGAAGATTTAAACCAAAGATGTGTTTAGGACTGGACTTGGTTATGTGTAAAAGCATAAAAAATAACTGTTGGTGACATAATTTATTATAAAGTTTGACTAGCTTTATATGAATTTTGTCTCATACTTTCATCTCATATGACTATTTAAAGATAATAGTGTAGACAGGTCCATGTATGCAAAAGACTTCCTTTTTAGATGAATAACAAGCACAGAACCCTTTGCTCTCTATATGCTCCGGCTGTGAAACTACTTACGTAAATAGCTTCAAGGTTGCATTTTGGGATCGTTATGCCACTTAGATACCTCATGATTTTAAAGACTTTCTCATTTAAAGAAGTTTACAAGGTATCCAGTTAAAACTTCAATTTTATAAAAACTATATATAAATAAAAGTTAAATATATGACAATTGACTCTCAAAAGCACCCAAAAGTGGAACTTTTAAAACCAGCCCCAAATAAAATCAGTGTGCTACTTATTTTTAAAACATCATCTAGCATGGTAAAAGTTTGGGTAGAAGTTGCATTCTACACGAAGTGAGAAATTCACTGGTATTTTGGTATAACTTTAACATTTTCTACGTATCAGTGAGATTCCAAATACTTATGCTTATTATTATAATATAATATTATTAAACCATTAACTCACAATGAGGTGCTTTATACCAATTTATACCATTTTAGTTAAGGTGAGTCATGTGAATCATACAAATTATCTAGGGGCTACTACAATATTCATGCAGAAGCTTGGCTCCATCCTGAATAGTGGGGCCAGTCCTGCCCTAGAGCAAATAGTTTTATAAATTCTAGGTTAGCAGTTCACAGAGTACAATGAGATCATTCTGGCTATGAAAATAAATATACCAAAACTTTATTGTTGTTATTTTGCAATAATTAGGAAATAAAAGATGTTATTAAAAAAAATTATGGCCCTGAACATGACACCCAATTATCCAGTAACTTGGAAGCTTCAGAAATCTAGTCTCGCTTTGAACTCATAACAGTAAATGAAATCCTAATTTATTTTCCTGTTAGAAATTTCTTGTGTGATACTTCTGTCAACCCATAAACTAGGCTCACTGAGGAAATCTGTAATATCTACTTTCAGGCTTTTCTAAAGCTAGCTTTCTGTCTATAATGTGACCATTTGTTTACCACCAAAATTTCAAAACTCCCTATTTGACACATTTCAAATATATAGGCTTTGTCAAAAAAAAAAAAACAACTCTCCTGTAGCACATATAGTTCAATTTTGTTTAACTGTTCCAGGAGTAAATGTCTATTTAATGACAAGCTAGTAGCTTATCTACAATTTGGCAGTTGCAACATTTCCTAACACACGAAAATTAATTTGGTGTTTAAAAAGCAATGAAATCTAGAATAACACAATAAGCAACTTTATTGCATGTTTAAAATAATTAAAACAGAAGAGCAAAATTAAAAGTTTAAAGTGTTAGAATATTTTATTAACACTTCTTTTTTTACCTCAATTTCAACTTGGATGGGTGTCTTTAATTATCCTTAAGATATTTTTCTACACATTTGGCAGAATATGTCTGCCAAATCCCAACTATGCCAGACAGATTTAGGTCAGGAAAATATTCCCACATTGAATATAATATGTTTGTGGGATTTTTTTTCTTATTATGAAAAGTTCCAAACATATCCAAAGTAGAGAGAATAGTAAAATAAACACCCCCAGATCCATCGTCTACTTTCAACACTTATCAACACTTATCAACATTTGCCAATTTTGTTTCATTTGTTCTCTCTTATCTCCCTCTGTATTTCCAACCTGGGAATACTTTAAAAGGACTCCCAATATCATATTTCTTTCCATAAATGTGTCAGTATGTATCTCTAACATACAAGGACTTAAAAAAATAACAACAATGTAATTACTGCATCTAGCAAAAATAGCAATAATCTCTTTCTATCATCATCTAATAACAATTTCTTGATCCCATTTCCCTGATTTTCTCCAAAGAAGAAAAAGTACTTTAACAGTTGATTTCATCAAATCAGGATCCAAACGTATCCATACATTTCATTTGATTGATATGTCATTAAAGTCTCTTTTAATGTGTAAAACTTCTGATTCCCATCTTGTTTTTATTGCCATCTATTTATGGAAAAATACAGGCCTTTTGAAATCAGGGAGACTAACATAGGATAAAACTCAAGTGATTATAATTTTACTGTCATCTAGTTCTTACTGAGAGTTAACTTTATGAAAGAATGAAAGCAAGTAGTTTTCCCTGTGTAGAGGACAGCTCTGGAGGCAAGAGGGTTGGTATGTGGACATGGTTCCTGATCCACCTATGTCCTATTTCAACCAGAGCAGCTTTGTTTCTCTGTTATATAATCGGGACTTTCACATACAACCCGGCATTAAACCTGGATTCAAATTCTTGCTCTCAATGAATTCTTTACCACACTCCATATCACCTCCTACACATGCCACATCTTTCCTGAAGGCACAGCACCCTGAACCTGTCAATTCTTAAAAGTTCCACTAAGAGCTCTTTAATTCACAGAATTTCCATCTATTTTTGGATGACAGATGGGGGAGTACATCACTGAACAACATTTTGAAGGAATTTCTCCGTTTTTTAAAAAAAATTATCACCAGTAAGCTCTTTAACTTGGGCTCTAGCCTCACCATGTTGAGAGTCATGTTTATACATATTCATAACAGAGGGAATTTAAAGTATATTTTCTGTTATAATAGATAGAATTTATAGTAGATAGAATTCTGCCATGTTCTGAGATTTATTTTCCTGGATCAGAGTCTATTACAAATGCCCAATTAAAAAGGGGAGAATTTACTGCTGGTAGAATGTAGAAAATGGAATATCTGGTATATTCATTTATTTACTAAATGAATAAAAATTATATTTTTTAAAAAATTAAAGGGCATAATAGTAACCTATTATCATTCATTGAACTCTTACTATATGTAAGGATCCAGGCTAAGTTCTTCATACATATCAGCTAGACTGATCCTCAAAACAACCTTTGAGGTAGTGCTGTTATCTTCGCTTCAAATATGCAAAAAAAAAAAAAAAGAAACAAGTATGTTAAGACAACCATCAAAAATTACAAAGCCAGCAAGGGGAAGAGCTAAGAATTGAATTCATGGAACACAAATCTGTCTTGAGCCTGGTCTCAAGACCTATCATCCAATAGAGCCTGAAGTCTACTGGCGAACAAGTAGCCTTGAAAGTCACTGAAGAAATCTTACTACAGCAAAATCTGACAATTAAGAGTCAAGAAAAATATTCTGAACAAAAAGGAAAAAGTAAATTAATTTTTGGATATGTTCTTGAGAAAAATGAGGAAGATATTTTATAGTATACTTACAAGTGCTTTTGTTCTAAGTGATCAAATAATTATTTTGTATCATTAATAACAGAGCAATCAATTTCTATTATCTTGAAATATATTAATATCATTTATATAACATATAAAATGTGTTTTTAATAAATAAGTTATTATATGTTCTGAAGACTCAACAATTTTTAGGGGTAGATTTAAGAATTCAGAGGAGTAGCAGAATCAGTTAAGTAGCTTTTGTATTCATAGTTATTACAAAATAAAACATTAGTAATAAAGACTCTGGGGTTTACAGTTTTATAAACCTAGATTTGATCAGCTTTGGTATTTACTATTTTGTGACCTTAACCAAGTTACTAAATCTTTCTGAATCTTCTTCCTTATCTGCAAAATAATACCCACGCCATAGGATTGTTTTAAAGATTGATCTGTAAAGCATCTTGTCCAGCAGGTGCTTAATATACATAACAACTCATAAATTCACAAAAAAATACATACCCTATACCCAGTGACATTTCTATAATCTCTTAAAAAATTTAAAGTCTATATATAAACAAATGAAATTAACCTTTTAAAGAAAACTCTGCCAAATGTGATGTTCAGAAGTAATAGTAGTAATTTTAACAATGGAAACCAATAAGTATGATAGAGTATCAGTTTTGGAAGAGAGTTTACCAAGTCATTTAGTCCAAATCATCAGATTCTATAAATAGCCTTTTAGTCCCTTAACATTCTGCAAGGATTACATACACACAAAGTGGAGCACAAAGGAGTTATTGAAATAAATCCACCTAATACACATTGTTCAAGAAACACAATAAATTGCACTAGTAGAGAAATGGTCTTATTTATTGTTTCACGTCCCCAAAAGACTTTTCTTCTACAGTTATTATTATTCTTTTCAGAAACAATCTCACTGTTTTGTCCACAGTCATAGAAAGAAAAAAAAATGTAATGTTATTCTGGAAAGGGCCACCCTTCTAAATACGGCTGAAATAGTACATCTCACTACTCTGTTAACATCTTTGCCATCACTATTGCTGCCCTCACCATTGATTCTGGCAACATCATCACTATCGTTATCAAAAGCATCTAACATTCATCCAAAATTTCATTCCAAATACCAATACCTTTTTTGAGTTAGTTATTATTTACTATGTGCAAAACACTGCACTAATTGCTGAGAAAATTACAAGTGGAATTTCTACACCTCATAAACATGAATATATTTCAGCTTTTCATATAAAAATGCTTTTGACTAGAAAATCATGTAAATATACAGATAAGGCTGTAAAAGAAATCTGGCAGAATTTTTTCCTTCACTTGGAGCACACCGAAAACTTACTTGGATTAATATCATTAGTTGATAAGCAATGAGCCTATTGGTGTTTGAGTCTGTGCCTCTTGACCCAAAACTTTTGTATATATAGATTAATTTATTTCCCTTTAAGAAAACGATAGACATATTATGTTAAAACAAACCAACCCTCCACTGAACTAATAAAATCCAATTTTTGAGAGGTGGCCTTTCATTAACAAAAAACTAGATCGTATAGAAAATGAGTGACACAGGGCCAGTGGTGATTAATAACCTATCTCTACTCTCACGTTGGACCAATGTACAAGTTACACTTGGGTTGTGTTTGAAAGATATTACCGGCGGGCTGTTAATATTTTAAATATTAACATGTTCTCATGAAAACAATGTAAAAATGATAGGTACCCAGATTAACTCACAAGATCAATTTTATCTGAACTCCCTGTTCATGAAAATTATACAGTATTTTAACTGTACAAGCGATTTCATGATCATTTGGTTCAACTCTTTGTTTTACAAATGAGATAACTGAAGTACAAAAAGACTGAATGATTTGCAATACCAATCCTTAGGAAAAAGCATTCTAAGAGTAGCAAGAATCATATACCAGCAGGGCTTGGGACTTCACTGGGAAAAGAGAGCTTAAGTCTTTAGACATGAATAATTTAATTACTACACCTGTATGGAAAACATTGCTTAATGTTGTTATGACTTTACCATTATAATCAAAGGCATATCTAATTTGATCACAAGGGTGGAGAAGTGGGAAAAACCAAAGTGTTTATACCAAAGTGTAGTCTTTTCAAATTGAAATACGGATATTTATAGTAGCCTGAGAATGACTGTACTCTTGTTTGTACTACTCTGTGATAAGTATTTAAGTTCCTTATGTTGTCTAGATATGTCAGAAGCTGTGAAGTGTACAATCATTCTAAATATTCTAAATTAATTAATAAGCTATGATTCCAATAGAAATATCTGATATTACATTATAAAGAAGCTTTTTTACTTATATGTGCAAAATGTTTTCATAGAACTGTATAAAGTATTTAGCTTTTAAAAGAAGCTATGTGAAAAATGTGTTTTGATTGTCTTCAGTGGAAAAATGGTTGAAAATTAATCATTTTGTATCTGAATGCAAAAGGAGCTAAAATAACACCTTCTCCATTCCTCCCAACTTACTGTAGGAATAGTTAACTTTTCAAAGCCCTGATCAATGGTAAATAGAGAGAAAGATTATTCAAAAATATGACTTTAAAAACAATAAACTCATCTTTTTACTTCTGTTTCTAATTATCATACCAAACATAAGAATAACTAATAACTTATCTAAATATTTTAAATCAATTACAACCATATCATTATTAATTAAGAATATATAAGGAACATAAATTGGGCATGTGGCTCATGTTGTATTGTGTGTTGGTTAAATGGTTTACACAGCCATTGCAACCAACTTTAAAATATAAATGAAACATTATTTTTTTTCCAGTGAATAAAATCTTATTTTTAATAGAGCTTTTGTTAAGACTCCCCCTGAAGATCAAGGATACAATATGTAATCCCATAAAATTATTAAACTTTCCCCAAATATGTATCACCTTGATTCAAATTACCATCCAAGAATTTTTGCTTATTTTCACATTTCCATTCTTCTATTTCTTTTTTAATTAATAAGAATTAATTGTTTAAATGCTTCTTGTATAGAAGTTATTCTGAATAAATAACTATAGTTTATTTCTTAAATGATAGTTGTTAGAGATTCTTTACGATTAAATGATGCTAGACCCTGATTAGCAACAACCATTAAGCAAAAAAAAAAAATCACATGTAAAAAGAAATAGTTAGAATTTAATAGACATGATATTACAAAATAAATAAGAGACCCTGAAAGCCTTTCGACAGTATACTGTAAACGGGTCACATGTGGCTTATAGGTAAAGTTTTGAAATCAGAACTATTAGAAACCTTATACTAAAGTCTATTTTTATATACATTTTCATATTTGAAGATAACAAGCTGCAGTGTTTTAAACAGTATTCTGATTTCAATTTGTGAACTCCAAATATTATTTCAGGTTAATTTGAACTTAATTTGTGGATTAGATAATTCATTTAAATTCAGTGGAGGGTAAAAAGGGGCCAGGAGAAAAAGTCCAAAGGAAAATAATTGTCACTCTTTATGGCCATATTCACTTCATTTACTTATGCTGCCAGGAGTGTGATGTGTCTTTTCACAGGTTTTATTTACAACGGTTTGAACAGTAGGTGTTATTACCACCATTTTGAGGATAAGGAATCTGAGGTCCCAAGGTCACCCCGAAGGGAATCTTGTGCAGCTAAGATGCACACCCAGGTCTCTTCCACTAACACCAGCTTCTAACTACTGCAGTAAACCGTGGCATATCAAGCATATTGCACAGAGTGGATCTTTTTTTAATATTCCCTTCTCCATTTGGTGAAATCATTTTCATGAATAATCAGAAAATGAATAAGTAATAATGGCCAGAAAAGAAATATAGTGAGAAAGTTTCTTTTACTGAACTTTGTACATAAAAAAATAATTATTATATGTATAATAATACTCATAATATATGTAGAATTATATAAAATAATATATATTGTAGTAGTAGAAATGCAAAGTAAGACATAAATGTTATAGTACAAAAAGGAAAGCTGTTATGGAGTAATATTTTAATTATATTTGTATAATTTTGAAAAATATAGAAAAAAACTTTCACTGAAGTTTGGACTCTATTTCAATTTTTAAAATAAATTCCAGGTGTCTACATAGGATGGCTCACCTGAAATAAGTCGAGATTTCTCTTTTTGACTTCCCGTCAGTGCTTTGCTCATACTGTTTGAATATAGGGATGCATAGCACCTTGGG
Source organism: Vicugna pacos (assembly GCF_048564905.1). Taxonomy (NCBI): domain Eukaryota; kingdom Metazoa; phylum Chordata; class Mammalia; order Artiodactyla; family Camelidae; genus Vicugna; species Vicugna pacos. Next base: position 18,606,222 of record NC_133011.1, read on the forward strand.
GTTGGAGACATGAACCAAACTGAGCCGGAATGATTCCAAATCATTAAAAACTTACTCTAAAAAATGTGTTAGCTTAGTTCTAGTGGGTCAAGGACAAAAAGTAGAGAGTGAAAAAAAAAGCTGGTGAGTTGGTGTGTGTAGCAAGGTGGGGTGAAACATTTTTTAAAATTGCACATTTCAAAATTGTTTCTATTGACTGTAAACTTTGATAATTTTAGAAACAATTCTTTTGCATCAAAGGAATTAAGTAGAAACACGTCATCTTTTTTTTTTTCCATTTTATTATGTAAAAACCTGAAAAAAAACGAAATTATTCCATTCAAGTCAATGAGTAGTTCCCGGTCACTCTGTGAACCCCTTCTTCCTGTACTCTCATGAAGCCAATCTTCACAGGCTGATGCCCCTACTTTCATCTAAAACTGTCATCTTCTCTCCAATGTCGCAGACTTTGCTTATCTAAACTCTCTATCTCATTTTCTCAGCTAATGTCTACTCATCTTTAAAGACTCAGCTCAGAGAAGCTATCACTGAGTACTCATTACCTGAGAATTTATTGGATTAAATGTTGTTCAGATATGCTTTTCATCCACTGCTTATTCTGGTCATGTAAGTTATATTATTTTGAAATTCTAATTTAAATATCTTTTCCTCCATTACTGGAGATCATTTATTTGTGCATCCCAATACCTATTTTCCTGGCACTCACCACATGTTTGTGCAATAAATGTGGAATTCCAATTATGTACAAAAAAAATAGAATCAGAAATGCTGAGACAACATTTTCACTCTTTTCAGGTAATCACAGCACCTTGCAATCATTTCAAATACCAGGTGTTAAAAAAGATGTGTCAGCATGGCCCTCTTTTTTTTGTTTTCTTTGTTTTGTCTCACAAACAATCAATATTATTTAAGCGATTATCAATCATATCTGACAGAGCCTGCTTCAATATAACTTGAATTGCCACAAGTTGCTTAAAAGGGATAACAAAAATGAGGCTATTTAGTTCAGTTCACTCGAGACTGATGCCTCATGCCCTTAAAGAGGCAATACAGAATGTTAGCAGTCAAATGAAAACAAGCTGCCTGTCCTGTGCCAATCCTCTCCTAACTTGAAGAAAGATATCTGCCTCGCCAGATTCTTTTAACAGTATTTAAGATGACATATTCTGTGTCTATACTCGGTCCTCAGGTATAGATTCTACCCCCTGGAGCTCCTTCCTTGAGTACTTCCTTCTGACAACCTCATACATAAAAAGCACATGAGTCATTACTTCCTATTTTCTAAATATGTCTTGATTCTAATCGATCACCTCCTCCTCTTTCCATCCCCACCATTACCTCCTCAGTTGAGGCCCACAACATCTCCTCTCTAACATCCCTGTGTATAAATCTGGAGCAACTCCACTTCATTCCCCACACCTTTATGAAAGTGATTAATCTAAAATATAAACATGATCATATAACATCTCTATATAAAGCAGTTATTTGCTGTGGAATTGAGCAGATGAGTTGCATGAATAACTTGGTATTTTTATCTTCTCCCTGCCCCCCAACTATTTCCTTGGCATTTAATTTCTAAAATGTATCTAGATCCCTGCCTACCACCATCATAGTTACTGTTACGAAAAATACTCACAGACACTCTTTCACTTTCTAGTATGAACTATATAGATCATTAAATCATATTAGTATTTTATTAATGCTCATTAAACAACAGTAACTCTTGTAATCTTTAAAATCTTGATCTGTTATTCAGTCGCTAGAAAAGAGATGTGGAGGTACTAAAAGCCAAGCTAATATCAGAATATTAAGAATTTAAGTACACACAAAAATAATTCTTAACATATATATATAATAATTTAATCATAGAAAGTAAAAACTTGGATATACCAAGCAACCATGTCAAGATTTGATTTTAAGAAGAAGGGGGGAAGAAAAAACAACCCTGGAAACTTGGGTTCAAGTTCATGGCCAGATTAGAAGTCAGGTTAGTATCCACTTGGTCAATAAATATTTATTGAGTGCTGGTAATGTATAAATAAATATTCTTGGAGCTGAGAATATACAATCCTTGCTCTCAAAGATCTCAGAAGCTTGGGAAAGAGACAACATATTGGCATGCACTTACGACCCCAATAGTAAATTCAGTGGTGGAGATTCTTAGTGTTCTGTTCATGCTCCTCCTTCCCTGGAATGCCCTTCCTTCTTTCCCTCCACCTGTATGACATCTACCACTTAGCCAACAGAAAACAAGTCTTATCACCTCCCTAAATCCTCTCTGAATTCCCATGATTCAACCCTCATATTTTTAAACCACTTGAACTCCTAGTTATTAACACCTGCACCACCCATTATGATATGTATATACTGCCATAAGTTCTTATTTAAAGATACTTCTTGCTGGCAGTCACTCATGCTGTACCCGGCTCTGGGGACACAAGTGTAAAAACAATAGGCAGAGTTCCAGGTCTCATGGGAATGACAGTCTAGCGTCGAAGACAGTCATCAAATACTGAATTACAGGTATATGAAATCAGTAGTATGACCCTAGAGGGTGACACAGTAACAAAAGTACAGCAATATTTTCATATTATTAGTGTGAAAAAATGTAAGAAAGGCTTCATAGAGTGCCTCCTACATGGATTTCTTCTCAGGCGTAGGGTTGCAAAAGAAATTGAGGTTAATCACCCAAGACTGTGGGAAACCTCACCTGAATTGCACTGAATTTTACTAATATATTTAGGCAATCAGTAATTTAAAATGTTTATGACTCAAATCTCTAAAATATCAAACTCATTTACAAACACAAAAATAGGTAATTTCTGCTGGAATAGAAGAGACTATTTCTCTTTTTTGTAAAGAACTTAGAGTTTAGAAATTATCAGTGATTTTTCAGTAAACAGCATTCACTGAGAGATCACTATCCTGTGGACTTCACATAGACACAGCAAATTAGAGGTCAAAGTTTCTGCACTTCAGCAATAGGTAGAAAACAAATAAACAAACAAAAAGCATCTGGTACCCTGAGCAAGTTAAAATCATACAAATTAACAATTTAATTCTAAGCAGTAGCCATGCATTTCTAATTCCAATGATACATCCATCATTTTTGGAAACTGAGGCCAGCATCTTTATTTAGTCCTACTAATATCTGCATAAAATCTTCTTTCAAATACATTTTACAACGTCCCACATGTCTGCGGCAGGGAGAACAAACCCTTACTGAACAGGAGTACATGTACTACACACAGCATGTCAGGGAGCTTTTAAAATCAGTTTTCAAACTCCAGTTCTCCGTTTTCCCTTCATTACTCTCTTCCTCAAACAGATCCAAGAATTAGCTATAAAATGATTCTATGGAAGGATGATAAAGGCCAGTTTAAGCAGGAAAAGGAGAAAGCAGTGGTTACCAAGCCCTGTTGCCTCCCTTTTTAGCTCTTCCTAAAGTAGAAACACCATCCTATGAAAAAATGTTACAAGATTAAACCACATAAGTGATTCACTCATTTATGTAACAATTGTATTCATCGCTATCTATGTCAGGTACTCAGGGGCAGCTTGAAACACGTGGGCATCCTCAGCTTGCTAATAATTTGTTGCTCTTTCAAACCAATCTTCTTTATTACTTCTGAGAGAAATTGGTTTTTAAGTTAAAAAATGTATACATTTTTATGTTCAAAATATGGGACTTATTATATGAATATGAACTTATAAAAGAGTATTTATGAACCATACAATAAATACCTTGATAAACTGTTTACATAAAATCACCTGATAAACAACCCTATGCCAGGCATTAATAAGTTTCAGAATTTCGACTGATGGCAACTGCTGATCTCAGGTAATATTCAGTTCACTAGTCTAGAGATTGATAGTACAGATTATAAAATGTAATATAGAGCCCACATTAGCCTGTCGCCAATGTACTTAAGAGAGAGAGTTCAACAGAAAGAAAAAGGGATTTAGTTGAGTTGTTAGGTGTGTACGTATGTGACTCTGTGTGTGTGTGTGTGTGTGTATTATTTACTTACACTTATGGTAATTAGATGGGGAGTCTAGGTGGGGAGGGGATCAATTTTCACTTCTGTGAGTTGACGCCTGTGCAGCTGCCTCAGTTCTACCAGCTCCAACATCAGGCTCTAAGATAATTCAAACGTTATCATCATCAAGCCAGTCCCTACCCTCACCCATACTAAGGTTAGTAAACTTCAGTAGAATATAGGCCATTGGATAACAATTGGAAGAGTCATAAAACTGAAGGAAGACTGCACTGCTTCTGAGTAATAGACACCTGATGCCTCCTTTTCATTTTGATATTTAAAAGGCATATTCTATTACTAAATAGAAAAGATAATTTTTAACTTTTCCATTAAAAATACTTAAAAATTTTTATTTTTGTTTAAAGCTGGCTGGTGTATATATAAAGCAGAGGTGATAATTTCTTTAAGAATATTTTCTTGAAAGAAAAGTTTCTCATATATTTATTTTATACATAAACCCTACGAAGTATACTTTAAGTTGAAGATTGTTAGTTAATGACTTAGACAAAAGGACAGTAAGAAAAATGAATGGTGAGGAGGTATGGCATGTGTCTATCATTTAATTTCTTTAGAGAGGCGGAGCCGAACAACAGAGAAATGATGGATGATTTCTGTGGACTGTACTACTCGATAAAAACAGGAAGGCCACCTTGAGCTGTGAATCTACTCTCTCCACAAAGTAAAAACTGTTGAGCTTATCACCCTGAATGTGCAACTCACTATGTTTTATATCTACATGTTACTTTTCAGGGATGGAGGCTGGTTATGTGGCAAGCATTCAAGAAGTACTACATACTGAGTAATAGTCACCACAACATTCCTAAAATGAGGCAGAGAGGAGATAATGCTTAGCAACAAAAATTTTTACTATCCAAATGAATTTCTCTTTCCCTGTACCCAACTTGCAAACTTTCTTTCTCTACTCTCTTAGACACTCCACCTTTCTCAGGACCAGTCCTAACCTTTGCATCTTAGTTTTTCTTTTCCTTTCACCTTTTTAGTTCTGCTTCCCTCTCTCTTTTCTTGATTCTACATTACACAGTTATAATGAATCACATGAAAACTGGCAAATACTTACTTCAGAAAAAAGACAAGTGAACAAAGCAGTAATCCAAAGAGGAAGTCAGACTAAGAACACTCACACATTAATAAATATTTTCCTATAATACAACAGTTAGAAAAACATGCCTACTGCATTTTGTAGTGCCCTTTAGTATATACTCAAAGTTTTGGAAAAGTGTTTTCACACAGAAGGTCAAAACTCTAATAGTTTATAAAATCAATGTATTAGATCAGAACAAGCTTTATATTTTTAATGAATCATAACAGTATTGAACAGGGTAGAACAGAATAGAACAGAACACACAAGAAAGAGAAAGAATAGATCAGAGACATCTCAGGAAAAAAGGAGATTAGGTATGAGATGGGTTGAGAGGTAAAATATTTCTTCTTTATGTGGGTGTCAGTCAAAAAGTTTGAAGGTTTGTAATGATTTTAGGTGTTAAATTGTTAATTTCTACATAAAGACAAAAACTTAATTTTCTCAATTTTGTCAGAGCTAGTAACTGAGATCCAACCACATTTTGGCATGAATTACAGGGACAGAACAATTAAGTTCTTATTCCAGAAGTATAGGCTGGTCAATCAAATAAAAATTCGTGCGAGAACAGTGCTGTCATTGTTTATTTAGAAATAAATTTAGAGAGTAAGCTCATATTCCAAGAAGACAAAATAACTCAGCATTGTAGACAGCTACCTCCCAAGGGCAGAAATGATCTACAGCAGGGAAAGAATGAAGAATGTTCCTTTTATGTTTTTACCAGCTGTGTGGAACAGGATATAAGTTCTTGTGGGCACAGAAGTCTAGGAGTATATTTAGGAGTAACTGTCACTTTTAAAGAAATCTACCCAAATAATTATCATTATTTTTTGCCTTACAAATGACTGCAGGAGTATTTTTATGCAAGTTAATCATTAACTTTTGGGTTTAGTGAGTTAAAAAGAAGGTAGTAAATCACCTATTTCAGAGGTGAATTCTTTGTGTTAGGATCAATTATTTCTTGCATTTATTGTATGAATCTCAATTACAGTAATTGTACTAAGTTTATCTGCAAAATCCCATTAGTGTTTGCATATGGTCTAGCAGCTATTTTGTTTCTTAAATGGGGTATAGGTGATAAAGCTGCCAGAAAATTGGATAGGCTTTCAAATATTCTAACTCCAGACTACTTTAATTTGCTGACAGAATAAAGTTAGAGATCTTTACCTATGCTCAAGCATTCTTGAGAGGTTGTTCAAGGCAACGTGAAGTGGTACCTACGAAAAAAGTCTGATAGATCTGAGTTGCAAACCCAACACTAAGACTCACTAACAAAAGGACATTGGGCAAGTTAATGAAATAAGCCTGTCTCATTCCACTGTTTTATATAGAGATTACATGAGATAATAATGCAAACCCCTAGGAGAATGCCTGACATATGATCATCATGATTGCATTTATTTTTATACAGTTTGCGTGGCAGGGTGGAAATTTGGTAACAGGTTGGTTGTTCAACTTATAAATGCAAATTTCAATCCAGTCTACTAATCATTACCATCATCATTTTTGCAGGTTCATGTTTAAGCATGTTCCTTTTACTCTCCATCTCCAAACAGCTATAACCATTATTCTCTCTCTTTTATGGGCCCTTTAGTACTTATAATCTATGCCAATAATACTTCCTTCAGTGCTGTATAGTTATTGGTACCATGTGTATTTTCATAGTGGGGCCATCTTTTCCCCAGAATGAGATCTTAAACTTCTCAAAAGAGAGAAAAATATTATCATTTTATTCCTCTTGGCAGATGTAGATCTACTGTGAAGTTAAAGAAGCTCCTACCTTGCACACACTTCCTCAGATACCCTGGAAAAGAACCATCAGTGTGTCCCCAAGGATATACAGTTCGACAAAACTGCAAAAGCAACATATTCTTTTTCTTGAAGAGGGCTCCCTCAAATAGATCAGCTTTAGACCACACAAAACCTGGATCCATTCTCACCTCTGGGCATGAACTCAAAAAGATTTCATTTCTTTGTAAAGTTGCCTCCAACTTGAAATCTTTGATATTCTAATTTTTCCAAAACAAATTCAATGACTGGTTCACCAGAGTATGTCTTTAGTTTATAGTACATCTTGACTGACTGCATAATTTCAGCAAACAGAGAAATGTACATTGATTCATCTGCTCTTAAGACTATGGAGTAGCTACCCTTGGAATTGGCAATCAAAACAGGCTTAGATTTTGGATAGGTACGTGAAACCAGAGACATTGGGAAATGTCAGCGTTGGGAAAATGCTTTTTAAAATAAGCATAAGTTTGATTCAGGAAAAATAATGTATGGAAAGGAGATGAACAAGTAGTTATTTTTCTTAAAAACAGACAATACTTCTTTGGGATGGGAGAGGTATCATTGACTTCTCAAACATGTCAATGATGTTAACAGTAATAATAATTATAACAATAAAATAATAACAATAAGTAGAATAGTAAATGCTTTATAAACATTATTTCTAAACCCTAAACAATTCTGGGAGACAGGTATTAATATTCCTGTTTCATATATAAGGTAATTAACACTTAGCATTAAATAATTGCATATGATCATACAGCTAGTAAAAGATAAGACAGTACTACGACCAAGCCCATTTGACCTTTAAGTCATTGCACTTACTGCACATATAAGGTATGTCAAAACTGAAAACTCTTGGCTTTTAAAAGTAGGAAGTAGTTGGAAACTTGTTTATTCATCATGAGTTTATTTCTAAGGTCAGATTTCTTCAGTGTACTTCAGTGAAATAAGATCCAGGCTCTGGAAACTAATAAATCCTGGGTATATGCTGCAACAACTTAAAATATTTTTTGTTAAGTAATCATTTTCACAGCATTTAGTAGAGCGCTTACTAAGGCAAAACAATAGATGGGACACATTTTTTAACTTGGGTACTTTTCACAATAGCTTAAAGAATGATTTATGACTTATATCTCATCTCAGAATTGTTCCTGATACACTATGCACTGAAAAAATGTGCATTTTACCTCTCTGTATCTTTTCATTGTGTTGTCAATGTTAACTGGTGGATATGCCATCTTGGTCATCTCTTAAATATTCTGCAAGGAATTCTTTTTTTATTATTTTTTGGATACTTATGAGCGTAACACATTTCCTATAGACGTGAAATGAAGAAAATCATTTTAACCCCATTAAAGTTAAAAATCATTTGTGGCGATGCCATGAGTGATACAGGGTACAGGTAAATATGTCAGGGTACTTTCCCTCAAGTGGTTTCCTATCTAGGGCAACAGTTGTCAAATAGAGGGCACATGGGAAGCATCCTGGCTGCTTTTGAATTTGTGAAGGAGCTGTCCCCAGAGAATCTTACTCATTACGTTGAAATAGAGCTTAAGGAATGTACATTTTAAAGTACTCCATTGATTATTATATGGCTTGTTCTCATCTTGAGAAATTGATCTAATAAAAAAGACAGATATATACATCAATTGCAATATAAAATACATTAAAATAAGCATAATGAAGAAAGTTATAAGGTAAGAAAAGAATTTTTTTCTGTATCTGTTTTGGATCAGAAAATCGCTGTTATAGTCACTTTTCATTCATAAAAAGAACTAAGACAAAGACATAGCATCTGAAAAAAGCCCCCATCTTTTATCCATGTATAAAATTATATAGTATGATATATATACTACATCCCATACTGCTGACTAAAAACATCTGTTTCCAGCTACAGAAGTAGTTTTTCTGCTTTAAAAAAATTCTGAGGACAAGTTTCATTTTATTGTGTGTTAATAGGCACATTTCTCCCCAACCTGCATTGTTATTTAGTAATATCTCTTTCTTCCTAGGTTCTATCTATATGCTTTATGCTACTGTAATGGGAGTCTACATAAATTCTGGCATTTTAAATATATTATTGAAAATGAAATCACTATATCAATACAATAAAATGTGTTACAAGTCCACACAAAGCAGAGACATATGGCTTTTGAATGAATGTGAATGCCACTGTGAGTAGTCAACTGTGGATGCTCTGTGGGAAATCATCATGGTTTTGTGTCTAGCCTTTATCAAATGTGGACTTTACACTTGGCTGAATGACAGGCTCTTATTCGAGCACAGCTAGAGACTAAGTTAGGTTCTGACTACACCGTAATGAAATTCATTGGATTTACATAAGCTTTAGCACCTGAGCCAAAAGGGGTATGAAGAGTTATTTCAACATTAGAATGTTGAAAAGCAATAACTTTTGGAGTAAAATCAACAGTTGAAATCAGTTGAAGCATTAGTAGATATAATTTTCTCCAAAATACTCCATGTATTTCTGTCAATTATCATTTCCAACAAGCAAACAAATTCTGCTTTATTTCATTCATTTAAAATGTCCCATAAAAGGGAAAATAAAACTATAGTTTAGTGTATAATTATTTAAAGGAGGAGTTTATCTACAATTTGAATATGCTCTTTCAGAAGAACAGATTGCAAATACCTCAGATTAGGAGTCATCTTTGCACACAGCCTCTGGCATGATGTGGGGCTCAGTGTTAAGCTCACAAAGCAGAAGAATAAAAGAATTCCTAAGTGCAGGAATACATATGTCAATAAAATAAAGGCATGCCATAAGACCTTATTTTGGGCTATGCATCCAAACAGATCTGAACTGTATGAAGAATAAAATCTCGGTATGGAAAGTTTTTCTTGTGTAACAAAACATAACCTTTTATTCTATTGTTTCTATTTTTCTATTGTGAGATTTTAGTATTTTTATAATAGTCCAAGTTGGTGGCTTTCCAGTATTTTTTATTAATGTTAATTCTTATAAAAATGCCACAAGGTTGGTAAATATAGTAGCATTATTCAGAGGGAAAAAAAGATATTTCCAAGCTCATATAAAAGGCTAAGAGGCACTAGCTTCTACAAAGATACCTTTGATTACTCAGACTTCAGTGATATCTCTCTTCTTTCCCTTCCTGTGATATTCAAGATCTGCTCTACACACCACTTAGTATTTGAGGATATATTTTCATTTAGTTTTCTACTTGTTATGTTTCATCTACCCACCCCCTTCACACATTATTTACTCTTGAAAGGCAGAAACTAAAATTTCCCTCAAGAACAATTCCAATACTGACCATGTTCTCAATTACTGAGACCGTACAAAGTCAACTCGGATTTCTTCATATCACCTAACATCTCTAACCATACCCAAAAACTCACTGAACAGATTAGTTATCTCTGATAAGCTTCTTGAATTCAATCATATTCCTTCCACTCACACTGAAAGTTGCCATAGCATTTACAATGTCAAAAAAATAGGAATATAAGTAAAAGCTGACCCATTTATATTTAAAAACCTGAGGCCAGCTGTTGCCATTTTAATAACTGACTGAAACAAAAAGAGCTGATCAGGAGGTAGAATTTCTTGAAGATAGATTTTGATTTCTGATCACAAAATCTAACACGTGACAGAAAGCTGACCACTCAGATTGCTGCTAGAGTCACTAAAGTGGTATTTTGTTGAGTTCACTTGTCAGCTTTTCCATTTAAGTGACTAAATTAATCTCATTCATATCTCATACTGTCCTGAATTTTCAGAACTAATTTTAGCACTTAAAAAAAAAATCTCACACTGTTCTTGGATTTTCTATTTGAATTCTGAAGTAACTGGGTATAGCAGAGTAACAGTTAATTTATTTTTTAAAAAAAAAAGCAAAGAAGGAAGGGAAAAATTCAACTGCCTTAAAATTTTTTTTTATTTATAAAATCCTAACAAATAAATTGAAGGGAATCTCTAATTTTCTCTAGGCAGTGTTAAAGTTTTATTTAAAAAACTGAACAAATATCTTTGAAGCTCTACAAAAGAAAGAAATAGTTTATGTGACTGGCAAAACTTAATTCCATAAGTAAACAGATAATTATGAAAACTGCAATTATCAAATTTTAATTGACTTCATATGGTGCTAATTGTTTTCCAAGAAAAAATTGTTGAAAGAACTTAAGTTACAATTGTAAACCTGGAGTAGTTAAAGTTAACAGGAATGAATATTCAAGGTGTTTTTTGTTAGGAACTAGAAGGAATCTTTGGGATCTGGGATCCACATAGAGTGGATTTGTTGCTTTGTTTGCTACCCTAGATCTATTTAAATTTATTTTCCTTAAAGTGTCTCTTGATTATTGATTTTTTTTTCCTGGACTACAAACCTCATTCTCAACTCATATGATTTGGGTGGGACTGGTTCTACACCCAGACCAGGGGATAAGCTTAATCAGTTAAAGCAAATCAGTATTTCTTAACCACAGGCCTTAGTGAGCAGTTCAGGGATTGAAATGCAAACTGATTAAGGTCCTCAAGATAGTAGGAAGTATTTGGAGGATTTTTTTCAGAAATTAAAAAAACAAAACCCAAAAAACTTCTTTTCTTTTTTGGGTTTTAAACAAAAAAATCAGAAGAAGCTCTCAGTATTCTAATGGTGTGATATAAAAATCACGAGGTTTATAACTGTCAAAGCTAGTTTATCTCCAAGAAGGGAGAGCCTTGATTTGTCATGTAGGAGAGTAAGGTTTTGGACAGAGACATGGAGCATGGAGAGGAGTCTGATGAAGAAGCTGACACTGTGAAAAGCTGAGCATGGGGACAGAGAAGAATCAGGTACTGAGTGCCATGGTACCATGGTTTTATACACTGGATCAAGTGTCACTTAAAGCCAGTACCCTCTGGAAATTTCAATTGTGTAAACCAATGTATATTGTTTATTAAATCAACAATAACATATTATGTTTTTCAGGCTCAATCATCTGGAAATTGTTTTGCAAGATTGATCTATTTGTCTTGAGACTTTACACATTTCAATAATAAATGTCTAATATTTCTATTTTAAAACACTACAACTAAAGGGATTTAACAGTTCAATTTCTACCTATAATTTGAAAACAATAATTTTTCTTATAAATTAAAAAAATTAGAAAAGCATACTATGAAATAAAGTATGGTACAAAGTTTATAATATGAATACAGGCTGATATTTTAGAATAATATTAGAGGTGGATATTAGAGGTTTCAAAGTACTTAACCAAACTATGACTAAGAATACTTGGATATAAATTGATAGTACCTCCTTTTGTTTCAGTTATTTCATATCAGAAATTGTTTTAACATTTGCTGAGCTGAAATACTTCAACAAAATATAACAAATATAAGACTTATTTTTGGAAACAACTCATAAGCAATTTTATGTCAGAAATATATTATACCTTGATGTAAAGATGCTTCAAAGAAAAAAAAAGCCAGTCTTTAAACGTAATCAGTAAAAACAGATATTTAGGAGGAAATAATTAAAACGACAGGAGTGTTTTGAAATACAAAATGCTTATCTAAAACACTGCTTCACAGTTTAGAGAAAGAACCAGGACAGTGAAATGGATCTCAGGAACTATCAGGTAAACCTCCCGATTCATGTAGGTACCCATTTACAATCCCCACTTAAATACCTTGAATGATGAAGAATTCGTGGTGTGATAAGGAAACCCATTTCTTGTTTAAAGCAAACAAACTAGTTTCCAGATCATCTTTTCTCATACTTTGCCTCCCTTCAATTTCCTCCCATCCATTCATACTATTTCCTATGAAACTCCCTTGCCAGTAAGCCTTCCTTAAAATGTTCCCCATCCTTTACATATTCCTTACATAATATGGCTTCTAGAAGTTTTACCATCCTTGTCAATTTCCTCTTGCAGTTAAAAAAAAAAAGTTCTGTTTTTTAGCGACTCCATTTAATAAAGTTATTGACCTAAAAAACTTTTCTATTTTCTTTTCTAACCTTAGACTGTCTTCTTAGGCTCAATCAAAAACTACCAGTCAAATCACAGGCCAGTATCTCTCATGCTTTCACGTTCTGTAAGATACAATGCGGTATCTTTTGTAAGGTGCTTACCACTTTCTATCATTTATATGTTTGATTTATGTTGTCACTTTATCTATATTGAAACCTCCTTAAGTAAATTAATCAGTATTTCTCAAAAAGGAAAAAAGCTAATCATTTTACATGATATAATTAATTCATAAGCATCTGGGTCTGAAAATTTAGCTTTAAATAAAGCATAATGACTTCGAGATTTTGGAAACCTTTTACTCAAAAGCTTCTTATGAAATCATGTAAGTACTAATCATTTTAACTATATTTCTCCCTGGTTATTACTGTTATAGAGGAAAGCCAATACATATTTATCTTTTATTCAGTCAGTTTTATTATCTTTTAAAAGCTTCATTTGATTTCTTTGGATTTTCTAATATGTAACTGTGTCATTGCAAGTAATGATATTTTGCCATTTTCTATTCAATATGCACACACCTATCTATCATAGCTTAGGACATTTCTAAAATAAGATTAAATAATAATGATTGCAGGGCATCTTCATTTGCTCTAAAGTTCCCACAGGAGTGTTCTCTGGATTTACCAGTTAGTAATATAATCTTACTTGGCTAAGAATATATTTGGTAAATGAGAATAGATACAAATTTTAGTAAATATATGTCTATATCATTCTCTTTAAATTCTAAATTATTTCCAAATTTAAAAACAGAAAAATCTTCAGAAAACTGAAATAAGAGGCAGATATATGTGTTAGAAGTCTAAATACTGCAGAGATTCTGAAATAACATTATGTTTCTGAATTCTTTTGTTACATATAATTTACTCCTAAGAGTATCTGAAGCCTTTTTAAATTGTCGAAGATATTATTGTCAAACATGTGGGGAGAAATAGACTTCATTATTTCTACTAAGTGGTAATAAAAGTAATCACAGTTAATTTTTTACTAAGCATTTTCTACATTCTGGGCAGCGTACATAATTACTTTATATGGAAAATCCTCCCAATAACACTAAAAGAATTGTTACCTTCACCTTACAGATGACAAATCTGAGACCTAGAGATTAAGAGACTTGTCCAATGTCATATTTCAATTAAGATTGGAAGCTTGATTTAAAAATCAGGCTGTCTGTTAAACATAAGACAAAATACTATAAACCTACTAGAAGAAAATAGGCAAAACATTCTCTGACATAAATCTTATCACTGTTCTCCTAGGGCAGTCTACCCAGGCAACAGAAATGAAAGCAAACCTAAACAAATGGGACTTAATGAAGCTCATAAGCTTTTGCACAGCAAAAGAAACTATAAACAATCAAAAAAAAAAAAACCCACCAAACCTATGAAATGGGAAAAAATACTTGCAAATGATGCAACTGACAACGGCTTAATTTCCAGAATATACAAAGAGCTCATACAACTCAATAACAAAAACCAAACAATCCTATCCAAAAATACGCAGAAGACCTAAATAAGCAATTCTCCAATGAAGACACACAAATAGGCACATAAAAAAGTGCTCAATATTGCTAATTATCAGAGAAATGCAAATCAAAACTACAATGAGATACTACCTCACACCAGTCAGAATGGCCATTATTAAAAAAGTCCACAAATATTAAATGCTGGAGAGGGTTTGGAGAAAAGGGAACACTCCTACATTTTTGGTGAGAATGTAGTTTAGTGCAGCTATTATGAAAAACAGTATGGAGATTCTTTAAAAAACTAAAAATAGACTTACTATATGATCCAGCAATCCCACTCCTAGATATGTATCTGGAGGAAACTCTAATTCAAAAAGATACATACACTTCAATGTTTATAGCAGAACTATTTACAATAGCCAAGACATGGAAACAACCTATGTCCATTGACAGATGACTGGATAAAGAAGTTGAGTTATATATGTATGTGTATATTTATACATACATAATAGAATACTATTCAGACATAAAATAGAATAAAATAATGCCATTTGCAGCAACATGGATGGACATGGAGATTGTCGTACTAAGTAAGTCAGAAAGAGAAAGAAAAATACCATACGATATCACTCATATGTGGAATTTAAAATGATGACACAAATGAACTTATTTACAAAACAGAAAAAGACCCACAGACATAGAAAACAAACTTATGGTTAATGGGGGATGGGAGGATGGAGGGCTAAATTAAGAGTTCAAGATTTGCAAATATTAACTACTATATATAAAATAGATAAAAAACAAGGTTCTGTATAGCACAGGGAACTATATTCAATACCTTCTAATAACCTATAATGATAAAGAATATGAAAATGAATATATATATTTATATAATTGAAACATTATGCTGTACACCAGAAATTAGCACAAAATTGTAAACTGACTATACTTCAATAAAATATTTAAAAAGTTAAAAATAAAAAAAAGTTGAGACGAATAAACCTGTAAGAACCTACATATCCTTCTACTAAAAAAAAAAAAAATAGGCTGTTGGCAAATTTAAGAACCATACTATCAAGGATTAATATGATCTCTGAGAAGTAAAACATAAGATTGAGACTAACTGCATTTTCTTACACTGTAATTAGTACACAGAATAGTGCACATCACAAATAGTTTGAACCCCCAGAATACAGAAGCTTTAAAAATTTTAATTCTGGAATGATAAGAAAAAAACAACCTGAAGAAATTGAAATGGTTGTAAACACCCAGCTATAAGCTCTTTTTGTAATTTTGCTGGTAAGGGCACAATGATTTCAAAATACCAGTCTAACGAATATTGATAGAATAGTCTTTCATATCAATAGATGCCCAAACTAGGATGCCATAAGTGAAAGTGGATGCCCAGTCTATAGTGTAGAAAATAAAAGTCAAAGATCTATTACGTGTTGGTCAAGCAATGTGAGGATATAGTCTATAGAAAAGAAATATGTTCTAGGATTTCATAGTTTGAAAATGTGACATCATTATCATTGAATTATTTTATAAAATAATTCTGTACTAAAAACTAATCTTCAGATTTTAATTTTCTATCTTTTCAATGTAGAAGGAATATGTTGGGCTTGCTAAAATTAATATTCTGATCTACTTGGCCTATGTATTTCTCTGTAAATTAACAAAATGTCATCTGATTTATAAATTAGTATCTTATAACTGTGGGTGAAGTTTGAGACTCCAAGGACCACTTCAAACCTTAGTTTGGAAACAACAGAGCTCAAGGACTGAACTTGGTGAGTTCATGTGGGTATGGGCATCTCATGAGGCTCCTTACTGAATGTATTTTTTCTTGGATATCTGAATTGTAAGAAATGCTTGTGAGTTTGCAGTTGACTGGACTACAGCTTCTATTTAAATGACATAAGCTTTGTTTCAAAAGCCAATTGAGTTCAATGATCTAGGCAATTTCTTACACTTTTTGGTGGAATTGTAAATTGGTTAAATCTTTCTGGAAAGCAATTTAGAAATATGTTTCATTAGGAGCTTCAAAAAAGTTCATGCCTCTGACTCAGTGATTCCTTTTCTGGGAGTTAGTCTAGAAACTAATCAAAGATGTAGTCAAAGAAGTATATATAAACATGTTTATTACAATGATATTTATAAAGAAAAAAGTGGGATAGGAGAGAAAATCTGAGTATCTAGTCTCAAGAAATTATTAAATAGACTTTGGTACAAATATATAATGGAATAAACATGATACAACTATGAAAAATCATGATGTTTAACAATAGTTAGTAGCATAATACTTATAATATAGTTGGTTAAAGACACCAAATAGAAAATTATATACATTTTATGTTTACTATTTCATTAAAGCTCATGTAAAATACTAGAAAGAAAAAAGCCTAAATGTGTACAGTAATTTCTCTGGATAGTGGAGTCATGGATGGTTTAAAACAAACTCTTTCTTGGTGTTTCCTATTTTTTTTCTAGAATTAGTATAAAATTAAAATAAGCCAAAAATATATCTTTCTTAAGTTTTGTAGAAGCATTATTCTTGAAGTTTTTAGAGAGCATTCAATATGATTTAAAAGTAAAACTACTCTTTTTTTAAGTGTACTCCTTCTTAAAAATTTGACTAGTTATATGGCCTTTTAATATTGCTAGTGGACAAAATTAATAATTATTTATAAGTACAATATTTTAGGATATAGATTTTTAAATTTAGATTTTAATGGTGTTTGTTTTATTGGTTGTAAAGATATTTATTATTTAGGAATGTATTTTAATGAAGCTTAGGATAATTTGCTATCTTATTAGATACTAATTTTCCCCATAACATCTGCTCATTTGGCTTACATTTCTGCCACTGAACCAGTAACTGAAATCGTCCCCAGATGTGATTTATGATCTGTTTATATACAATCTGCCAGACCACACTGCCATAAAGCCTGCAAGATTCTCAGGTAAGAAGAAAGTGAGGCCTCCCTATCACACTGTTTAAATCTCAGCAAACTATAAAATTGCCCTTGGTGTTTTTAAAGCATCTTTATTCTTCAGTGCTGGATTCAAATTTTAAATATGTTATTGAGAGGCAAATTTTAAATATGTACATTGTACCAATGTACTCTTAGCTTCCTGAAGACATGAGGATCTTTAATTGAGGAATAAGAGAGCTGACGTGAGAAAATAGTTATTTTTAAAGTATGCTTTATATCACTTCTCAAAATGTATGCATATGGTTTAAAAATCAAGAGTAGACAAAAATGTAACCATGTGCCTAGGTTAGTAAAATTTTTGTGATTATATTGCTTTAAAATTTCTTAAATATGGAAATAATCACATAATCTAATACATGTAACTTTCTTTTATCAAAGATATAAAATACTGGGTGGAAAGGCAAGCTTTTACTGAGATTTTGATATATTTGTAGTGACAGCCTTAACTCTTTATGAGGCAGTTTTCAGCATTTTCACATAGCAATGGATTGTCTGGTAATTATACCATGCCTATTCTGTGTGCTTAAATAATGCATTTTTTTCCCTTTGATTACTGGCTTTTGACCTCAAACAACTAAGCTATGCATTTGTAATATCATTCCATGTTATGCCAGCCCATGGATGCTCTAGGCATATCATCATGCAGTTAACGAGTCAGTTCACTTGCATATACGGGGACATCTAACCAACTAAAATTAGGTATATGCCTTTACTTACTCTGACATTATATGTAAGCAAGTAACATACATTGCTCAGATAATATACAACATAGATCAATCAAAATAAATAAAATGTTATATTTTACATTTACTTATCCAATGATTATCATTTGGCAACTTTCATCATTGTAACATAAATTATAAAAAATTTAATTCCTGAAATACATTGCAGAATTCTATTTCATATATTCTGAACCATGATCTAAGAAATGTAGTGAACAGAAAAAAAAATCTGTATATGCAGCTAAGAAAAAAATAATGACATAAGAGAGGTGATGCTATTGCAAATGTTAGTTAAAATTAACTGTGCATTTTATACAAGTCATGTACTATACTAAATGTTCTAAATAAATTATTTCTCAGAAGATTTCCCATTCTCACTAGAAAGCCATTGGGCTGGGGCAGTTATTTTCTCAGAGGAAGAAACTTAAGTAAGTAACTTGATCAAAGTAATCAGCAAGTCAATGGCAGAACTGGGATGAAAATGTACCTCTACTAACCTCCAGAGTAGTCAGGGGAAACAGAACATAATAGGCCAAGACATAAACAAAGTATAAAGATGTTCACAGTGAAAGATGTCCCCAGAAATATTTTTTCAATGATCTCATTTTAAGAGATGAGGAAACTGAGACCCAGAGATATTAAATGACTCATCCAGCTTCACGGTACCTTGTTAACCGATTGTCTAAGGGCTAGGACTTGGTCTTTTAGATTCTAAAAAGATATCATATCTACTTACATTTAAGGAAATCTAAGTTATAACAGAATAAGTAACTTATATAACATCACACAGCATACTGCTTCAGTGAAAAACTATCCCAGGCAATTCCCCAATCAACTAACTCTTGATAATGCAAACTAGGGATTAAAAAATTAGAAGTATAGATTTTTATATTTTTATCTCATTCTCTTTTTATGAATGCCTATAAAAGATCAATTGATTTTTAAAAACATTTTCATATAGAAAAATTTAAATTATTTACTCATGAACAGTCTAGTTTCATCTACAAAAACATCCCAGCCCCAGCCCCTAGGATTATCTGGAAAGAAATCCCAATATCACAGAATTTCCTAAGCAGATAAAAAAGAAAATTTTAAAGCAGGAAAAAATATGGAGGATGATTATGCTGTAAATGTTATGAAGAAAAGTGAGTGGTAGAGAGCTAAAGAAAATGTCTGATGATATGCCTTATAAGTAAGAAATGTGAACGTGGACTTTATTTTTCTAACAGAAAATCCACAGAACAACTATAGCAGGAATCAGCAAAAATGAAAGCAAACAACTTGGTAAATTTTAGAAAAACTTAGCAAATTGGTATGGAGAGCAGTCACTAGACAGGTGAAACTCAGAGATCAGTCGGTTGTGGAACTCAGATTTCATTAAATAAAGGATTCTGATATAGTCAGAGTTGCTTTCCAAGTACAGTAGGCACTAAGGAGAGATACATGGTTCTATGAAATACCATTAATGGAACATGTAACGTATCCCCTGCCCTGGGATGAAGGAGAGTCTATTATCTGAAGAAGATAAATCGAACCAAATATTTGTTTGGTATGCAAAAATATATTTAAAATAGAGCTAGTTCTTAAATGCTATATTCCTTAAAAGTAACCAATGTGAAAACAAAATATTGAAAAGATTATAACTAACCTTTACACGGAGCCCTATAATTCACAACATGATCATGCATGCACACACATACATATTTATTGTTTTATGCTCACAAAAGTCAAATGGACTAGGATGGGGCAAATAGAACTATCCCTGTTTGATATAAGATTGTCTCAGAGAGGATAAATGAGTAGCCTGAGATGACAGTAGTGGTAAGGTATATAGCTAAGACTGGAAAGCAGCTCATACAGCTATAATGTTTGTCCTCTTGCGGCAGTGGATATATTTTAGGTTTACATGCATACGGCTACACTCAAATCCTCCTTAAATATGCAGGTAAGCTCGGGATATGATGTAAAAAATTGAAGAGAAAGAATACAAGTATTAATCTATCAGTTAATTATAAATTGTAAAATAGATGTGTTACCAAGGAATTATAACATTTCACCCTGTACCCTTCTCTGGTATAGGACTGATTCTAATTTTAGTCCTTCTACCTTACCTTAGGGGATGGATGACAGGACAGAACAGAAATAATGGTTAAATTCACATCTCTTGAGCTTCAAAGGCGTGGTCTGGGCATCAAAATTAAAAGTATATGGATATATGCTTGGCTAGTCAGATGGAGTTATTCTTCTGCCCTGTTCCTCCTGTACCACCACCATCCTGGGTAGGAGCTTTCCTACACTGGAAAGGAAGAGGTGCGTGTCCACAGGCAAGCTTTCAAACTGGTCACTGGTGAGAATCTCCAAGGTGAGCATCTACACACAGTCCTCTCCAGACCAAACCCTGTGAGGCACCTTTGAGTGGGATAAGGAGGTACTTAGGCCTCAATTCTTGGAAGAAATTCAGATAAGCATCAATCCTTGACATAGTTCTACACACCCAGGCATCAGATGCATCTTGGGAGAAATCATGTAAAGGAGGCATCCTGTAGCCAAGATAAGAAGGACGGAGCAGTAAATTCTGTACTGGCAGTTTGATCAGATAGGAATGAGGATACCTCAGTGGATACTAAAGGACTAACTGCTACATCGTAACCTTTTCCTATTTTTTACTTACCTCTTCCCTGCTCCCAAACTCTCTGTCTTTACTCTGCCCTGGCACTCTCTAAACTTTAGACACATAAAACCATAGACAAGATGGAAAGTTACATTTCTTGAACATTTGAATTTGTGACATGAAAATTGTGTAATTTCATAAATTAGAAGAACTTTACAGAATATTTCTCCACAGAATTAATTAAAATATTTCATCAGGAACTATGGGTCAAAAAACATGCAATAGGAGTCTAATAGCATTACACCTTTGAAGAATTTCAGTTTAGACTAAAAATTCTTGATAAAATTATACAAGCTCACTATTTCCAAGCAATCCAAACACAGATAATGACACTGCCAATAAAAATAAGATTTTTGTTACTTTAAAGATTTGCCTTCAACTGAACAAATGTTAGTCTTACAATTTTTTTTAAATGATGATTTTTGTTTACCAGGCTTACTTGTAATATATGTTTTAAAAATTTTAGTTGGTAGCTAAGGTAGACCAATAAAATAAGTTAGAATCAACAACGTAACATGATATCAGTTGTTGTCTACAAAAATCATCAACTGTAAGAATTTCTTTAAGATATTAAGTGTAGGCTAATTTTATGAATATTAAAATGGAGTTATCTCAACTAAGAAAGCATTTGGTTGATTGAAACATGAATAAACGAATCTTTCGGTTACCAAATATGGTAGGTAGGAGCCTAAAAAAAAATAAGAATGTGCCATCCCTATGCAGTGTAAAGGGTTACTTGATTCTTTTATTAATCTAATCATTCACAGTCGATAAATATATATTAAGATTTTTTGAAATGTGCAAAGGATTGTCAAACTTTTGGAATAATAAAAAACACAATCTCTGACCACAAAGAGCTTACACATTAGTTTAATATTTTTATTGGGCTGCAACTTTAAAACAAGAGACCCAATCAAATATATATGAATGTATGTAGGCACACACACAAATAATATGCACATTGGTGTATTAAATGTTCTGAGAAGGCTTAGAGGAAATAAATCAAAAGACCTTTTAAACTTTTTTAACTCAGTGTTTACAAATTTTGGAGGGCTTTTCTGCCTCTGCCCCTAATCCTCACATACTAATGTTTGCTCCCAATACTTTGGAAAAGATTTGTGTAGTGAATTCTAAGAGAGAAATTCCTTTACAGTATAGGTAAGAATATTTCTTCCAGTTATAGTAGTTTGATATAAATTTTCTGTAAGTATATCAATCTCCCTTTCTGGTGTCTTTAATTCAATAAACTTCTCATCCATAATTTGATAAATAATTATATTCATATATTCATTTGTTCCAGGAGTAGATTTACTCACTAATACAGAGGGTTCTAGGCAAATGGCCAGGACTGATAAGCTTGCTGAATATTCTCTCACAATAAATTGGTTAATTGGAATTATGATTTATAAATCAGTCTCCTCTGGGTTTGGTGAGTGGGAATCAACATGAACCTCCTAGAGTCTGACAACATTGAATTTGTGAACCTGCAAAGCTTACGATTGGATTCTGGATTTAGCAAATCCCCAAACAGCAAGAAAGGCTTTAATCCCAGGTCTCAATGCCTCTGTGATACCACTTGGCCCTTTTACTCATATGTCTACTTCCATCATTCTCTCTCCAGACCATGAATTACTCTCAAATACTGACTACACCTATTTTATTCATCTCTAATATCCCATATAAACAATGTTTTCTTCCCTTTTCACACTGTCAAAGTTAGTCCTCTCATTTTCTCCAATCTTGTGCTTCTTGGACAGTCACTCATGCCCTGCCATCAACATTGTACCTGAATGTCTACATTGCTTAAGTAGCTTCATTAATTTCTTCAGCATGCAGGACACATTTCAACCTCCTATCTTTCAGTTTACAGAACACTACAATCATCACTGACTTTCCTATCTAAATTTGATTCGTCCCTCATTCCCTCATGGCACTCTACTTTTTTCTCACTCTTTACTCCCATTACTCTACTTGAAACATTTAATCAATATGACATGTACATAGGCCAGTCAGAAAGCAACGCTGGGCTAGATACTATTCTTTTCGTTGCTGAGAGGAGGGGCTGGTAGAAGGGCTAGGTGGCCAGAGAAATGTGGGAATGTCCAGGAGCTTGCCAACAGCACTAAAATATTTAAAAATTCTAACAAGTGGAATGACTGCGCAAGTATGTACCAGGTGGCTGTTATTTTCACATTGTCCAACTACTCAGCTAGAATTTATGCTAATGAGAGCAATTAAGCATTTCTGTTTCCTCGGATATCAGGTATCTCCAGGCTAGAAAATGTCTCTCTAAAGCTAAGTGGGAACCCAATAAGCATTTCTGAATTGATATAAATGTGGCATAGAAAGCCTTCCATAATCTGGTCTCTGTCTGCTTCTCCAGCTTCAAGCATATTAGTTTCTCAGTAGTGCTTTGCTCTTCACCCAGAGGGAATACGGTGCAGTTCCTTTCAGAAAACATGTACCATACATCTATGCCTTTCCCTGTGTCATTTTCTCTGGCTGAAATGTTGTTCTTCAAGTGGTTAACACACATCACATCAT
Source organism: Vicugna pacos (assembly GCF_048564905.1). Taxonomy (NCBI): domain Eukaryota; kingdom Metazoa; phylum Chordata; class Mammalia; order Artiodactyla; family Camelidae; genus Vicugna; species Vicugna pacos. The sequence continues at coordinate 18,629,541 of NC_133011.1, forward strand.
CAGATACATATTTTTAACACTGTGACCCCCATCTCCCAAACCTACCACCAATCTGCCTTAGGTGTTTTTCTACTCTTTTTCCTTTACACCCTCCACAAACATCTATTACAGCACTTTTCACATTCTTTTTAAACAAACTCTTCAATTATCTAGTTCCTTTCTAATAGCTCCTGAAGGGCAGGAACCATTGTTTACATAACCTCTATACTCATATTCTAGCTCCAGGCTGAGTGTATACTACTGTTTGAATAAATAATTGGTCCAACTAGTAAATAGTTACCACTCACAATCAATATAATACAGATCTCAGCCCACAGTGAGGTTGGAATTAATGGTAGCAAATTTCTAAGAATTTAGAGACTGTGAACAGAGCAAAGGGATGGGGAAAAGGAAACGGCAGTCATAACGTTTCCTTACTTCTAAACTAAATGCAGCAGACATATTAAATTGAAAATCAAATTCAATTCACAGATGAGTTTTGTTTGTACCACACTGTGTTTTTAAACATTTTGGAATTTAACTGATTTCAAGAAGGCATGGAGCTTTAGTTTACCATACTACCACCATTTCTTACTGACTATGCTCACATTCTGGTCTCATTTATCTGCCATTAAGTTAGTGCTTTTAATTTGAATTTTAATTGGCAACCCTTGTTAAAATAAAATTGACATTATACTAGATTTAACTATATATATATAATATATAAAAGGCAGCTAAGAGAAGCAATATGACAGCTGAAACTCTGATATTTACTTTGGTATTTTAGTAGATAACACAGTCTTAGTGAATTTGGAAAATATCCAGTTGCACATCTGTTTTAGAGTTTCCCCTTCTCAACAAAAGCAGCTAGGTGAAATATTAAGAGTCTGTATAAAATGTAAGAGAATATTAGTTAAATCCCTCTTAACTCAGGAACTGTAACAACCCTTTTACAGTGTGCGATGTACACCACGTGTTTGTATACCAACCACAAAATAAACACTATCAATACTTTAACTTACTTGAACTATAACAAACTGAGTTTTCAAAGAAATGAATTATTTCAAATTTCTAACTGTTTTGTTAGATCTAAAGCAGATAAATCAAATCATATGAGTTATCAAAACAAAAAAATAAACATTTGTATTTTAATTGTAATCAGCACTGGATTGCAGTGTTAAACAATAAGAGATCATTATACTATTCTGAGATAACAGTAGGAGAGTGTCAAAAGTGACAAGTATTACTTGTTTACAAAAGACTCTGTCTGTGGCATGCTGTGTGCTTTTGTGAATCATTTATCTTCTAGCTTTAATCTGTCATAGTATGAAATATTACAAGTGTGATTCTGTATGATAGAATAATGAAACACTAAAAAAGTTATATTTAATGACTTCTCCATAAAAACTTTACCAGAAAAAGTTATAAATACCTATAAGGAACTGCTTTTTTTTTTTTCATTATTTCAAAGATTCTCTCACATCCTGTTCTTAAGGGAAGACCACTGATTTTCAACAAATTTTCTAGTTACATTTTTTTGCTTTATATGAATATTAGAGCTCATTCAAAGTTCATTTTGTACCTGAATACCAGTAGAGGAAAAGAGTAAGAAATTACTTTCCTAACATTTGTAGAGAATGAAAACTGAAAAGTGCCTTCAAAAGTACTTATGGAACTTTAATGACAGAGGTGAAAAAGGTAAAGCTAACCATCAGGGATATTCTGATACATTAAAAAACAGAAAAGGAGAAAAATAAAGAAAGAAAATATAAAAGAAGAATGCAGCATATCATTGTTACATAATTTGCCTTACTTTTTTAGAAATGTAAAAAAAAATCACAATTTATGTTAAATGTATTATCATCTTTAGAATTAAGTGAAGTTACCTAAATCCATATAATTCTATGAATAGATTCCTGAATTTCAGAAAAGTTGGTAGTACTTTCTTATACTTTTCTTCTCTACCTGCCAGTAGCATATCTCAATTTTAAAATTTCATGTATTTGTTTGAACTGGGCAAGTCCTTGGAGACCACTGAATCAAAGATTTTCATCTTCTATACTAAGAAAATGAGGCCCAGAAAACTTAAATAACTTGCTCAAGGTAACATGGCCAATTAGAGGCAGATAAATGAGTATAATCTAGACCTTTAGACTCTCAATTTAGTTTATTTTCCACTATTCTGCAATAACTGTCCAATCTTCAGTCAGTTAATTATTGTTACCATCACTGACTTCAGGAATCTAAACCATATTTGGAAATAATCTTCAGCAAACTGATGCCAACTGGTATTAAACAACCTGATGGGCAAACACTGAACTTATCATCTTGGAAAAATAAAGCAAAAAATTAAAGCAAACATAAATGGGATCAAAATTAATAGGGTGAAACATCATAATGACCCTTTGAACAAATTGTTGTAAAATGTCTAGCTTGATGTTCTTGTGATATATTTTTCAAAGTTTTCTTTTTGAATTATTAAGCATACCTCCTGTAACTGATTTTAAAAATGAGAGAAATGTGAAACATCAACACTGACATCCATTACACAGTGAATGCAAATATACATTTATCATAATGACCTAGTAGATCTTTTGACAGTTATTTTGAAAATTCAGCTAATCACATTCTAGAGCATATTATAGTCATTTTTGTGGAGTAGGAAAGGAAGTAATTTTGTTTAAGGTGGAAAGAGAATGCAATAGCAATAGGAAGTTATGATATACATTAATATGCAAGATATTATACAATTTTTAAGTTGCAGCTTTATAAATTACAGCTTGTTTTAAAGAGTCTGAAACCATGCTCTGATGTTTGACTGCTGACAGCCTTCAAGCCCCCCCAGTTCCCCTTCCCCTTAGGCTTCATATCTGGACAAGCTGTTCAGAAAGCCTGAGTTCTCCCTCTCCTTGGGCACTAGTGTTCAGAACATGCATGCACTGATCTGAACACAAGAACCCTCACCCCACTACCACCCCATAACCAAAATTGAACTCCGAAAGCCAATCTCCTTCCCCTGCTCTCTCTCGCCAGTTTGGACCTGCTTGGGAGACTGCCCTGCTCCCCCAAGAAAACCTCACTGTGTGAGTAATAAAAATATTCATACTCCCTTGGTGTTTGTGTGGTGCCGTCAGTCTCAAAATCCAAACCAACTACAGGGCAATGCCAACAATGATGCAGTAAAGAGGTGTCTAGGCAATGACCACCACACTGAGATTCCTTCTCTTCTTGCTTTGAGTTAGTAACTGGCTCTGTTACCTGTTAGCAATCTTGCATTTTGAGCTATGCTCCTTTGTGCTGCATTTGCTGAGTTCCAATGAATCTTTATCATAGATTTGATCAACCTAAATCAGAAGTTTTCAAAACTGGTATTTAGAAACAAGAGTATGGCCCTTCTCAAAGTGACTCTGGGTTGTATATCTTAGCCTGAACCTACCTATGAGCCTCAGGTTGAATTGCATGTCTTGATTCCAGCATAAGCTATGACTAATGCTAGGTTCAGAGAAATGACTCTTTGTGACTTGGTTTTGGGTCTCAACCAGGCATTGACACTTCTTCTATAGAGTTCTTAGAGAAAATACTGATACTCTGAGCAATATATGAGCCTGCTGGGTGGCCAATTGTGTGGAAAAGCAGTTACTGTGTGGTGTGCTGAGATCTATACTCCTAAAAGCAGATAAATCACTGCTCTGTAAAAATGCTTTTGCTATTAGTGCTGCCAAAGCTTCTTTACAACATTTATCCTGGTCCTCAAGTTTATAGAGGGTAACACTTACAGCACCCATGTGGTACAACTAAGAAGGTAATTCCAACCCTACTTAAACTCACAATCTTTAAATCCTATAAAGCAACAATTGTTACGGTGGCGGTCCCTAACCCTGATATTACAGACTTGGCATTCTCAGGAGACAAACTTTTAAATATGAGCAGAGTAAAGAGATCGCCTCTTCTCCGAAGTATATCCAGTAACCAATAAACAAAGTAGTTGAAAGATTGGTTCACGGTCTGACCCAATTAGAAATCCGAATTTCACTATAAGAATTTAAAGAGTAAAAACATAAAATGTCTCAAATTGTCTTTTGCACCTCTACAACATGATTTTTGAATTAACTTTAATATTTACTGAGATGCACTGACTGGCAAACTTTCATGGCCTTAATCAAAACAGAGGCCTGAATTACAGTTATTCCCAGGGATCCCACTAAATTTAAACAAAAAGGGCACCCCCTGTAATCTCAAGTAGTTATGAAATATAAAGTAATGAACAATTAAGCATGCCTCATCTTAATCTTCAGAATTACTGCCCTGCTTAAATGTCCCATAGTGGTCATGGAAGAAGCTCTAACCAAAAATGCAATAAATTAAGCTATGTCTTTGGCACTTACAACAGACTAACACATTAAGACCCCATGGATTTTCCCCCACAATTAAAATCGTTAATATTGTTCAATATATATAAAAAAGATTGACACCCATTACAAAAGACATTTAAAGAAGGGGTGTTTGTCCCCACTGTTTTTCCATTTAATAGCCAGTTTGCCTGTTATTAAAACTCAAAAAAAAATGAATGGTTCCTCACAGTAGTTTACTGCAAACTTCATTCTGTTGTTCTACCCATTAAGGGCCCCAGAATCAATACTATTGAAGTTAGTGGACTTCTCCAATCACTAGCTGGTAAATATTTTACTACTGTTGATGTGGTTCATATGTTCTGTTTAATGCTAATTTCAAAAGTCAGCTATAGTTTGCCTTCAACTTTGATGGGATATGCTTTTTGCTTTCAGCTTTGAAGGGACAACTTTACCTGGCTACCCAGGAGGTCTTCAGCAGCCTAGCCATTACACACTGGCCTGTTAGGCAAGACCGCAACTGCATCCAGCTTTCTCCAGGAGCACAGATGACACCATACTGATAACACCTTCCTTCAAAGAGATTCATTTACTACAATCATTTAAGACAAATACAAAAGAACTCACAAAAAATAGAAGACCCTAACCTCAGTTAAATCCCTAGAAATTAATCAGTCATGCAAAAACCACTGCATCCCTGACACCATTAAGAAAGATCTATTGACCCTCATGATACCACAATGTTAAAACCAGCTCAGAATCTTTCAGCAATTTTTGGATTTTGAGGGCAAACATATTTTTCATTTATAATTTTACTTAAACCCATTTATGCAGTTACTAGAAAACTGGCCTACCTTGAATACGTCCTCCTACAAAATAGCCTCTAGAATTTTTCCAAGTTTTAACACAACTGGTGCTGCCCCTCAGAGACTCCTTCATTTTAGAGGCTTTAGCAACTTCCTCTTATGCCTCTTGGAGTCTCTGGGCCACCCAGGGAAGCTACAACATGCTCATGGACTTCTGGTGCAAGAAGCTCCCTCCCAAGCCCTAAGTCATACGCCATCCCAGCGGCAGTGCTGCATACTGGGATCTCCTAGGAACAGAGCCTTTCACAGACTCTGAGTCCATGGCCCTCTATATCCAGCTGCCTATTATGCCTTGGATCATGGAAGTCATATCCTGCAAATATGGTATGGCCACTAAGGCCTTCTTGCTAAAATGGAAATAATGCCTATATATTAGGTATAGGCCCTCTGGAGTATCTCCTCTGCACAAGGGTGTGGCTTTTCCTGTTCTTAGTTTCTGGACAAATGCCATGGTTTTGCAGACAGTCACTACTCTTCTGAAGGGGCTACCTGAGGGGCATCTGGGATCTTGTGTGAATAGCAAAGAAAGTACCTGTACACATTACAGACAGTATGGCTACCATCATCACACATGACTGAATTTTTGGACAGCTGATGCTTTTAATACCTTAACTAAAACATCTCTGATAAAAGACTCAGTGATCAGAACAACTTCCCAAATTTTGGGCAGTCACCTTTACACTGACTGCCCTTGTCGAAAATCAGCGCAAGCTGAACATTTTTCTAGACTGCTGGGCCATTGCCAATTGTTTGACTATGTGGTCCAAGGTTGCCCCTTAAGGGTTAAAAATTTCTGAGTTTTGTCTCAGACATATTCAAAATATAAATTAATGCCACATGTGTCTCTACACATTCTAATGCCATAACACAAGTTCTAGTTGTTATTGATAGTGATTAAGGCACTCAATTCACTTCTCACAATACACATTGCTGACCTGTGGAACAAGGCATTCAAAGAATTTTCACCTCTCTGATGAATGCAGCCCTCACAATGTGCCACTGTGGCATTAAACAAGCTCAAATAATGCGGGTTCATCACCAGTTGTGGGTTCTGGCCAGAAGAAGTCCCACCGAGACGGAATGAATTACTCGAGATTTTGTGGAAAAAAGTCAAGAGAGCGAGAGGGAGTCGGGAGCCAACTCCATGAACTTCTCAAATGCGCCCATATTTACTGTATACAGTCAAAGGAGGAATGCAGGAATTTAGGGAAGGACAGGGTGGGATCACAATGAGTACAAAGGCTTTGTTTATTGTTGGTGTTTGGCTCAAGGTCAGAAGACCCTTTTTGGTGAATCATGTTCCTGTCGAGCCTTTCAGTTTATCAGGGCGGAACGTATGAGAATCAGCTGCTTAACAACTTGGACTCAGGCAGCTGTGCCTGTCTTAGATAGCCCCCCTCGGGGATCTTACCCATCATTGGCTAACCAGCCTTCTCACCTGAGTCTGCAGCTTTTTATAAGTTCTTTGCCATTCCAGCCCAAGGCTGTTTTGGGGATAGAAGACTAACAGCAGGCATGCCCAGTGTTTATAGCCGAGGGCCTGGGTCTTGCTAAAACCTCAACTATGCAAACAAGGCAGTTACTAAGCACATCTTCTTTAAGGATATAAGCGGCTGGGATCTGTTACAATTTGTTAACCCAATTATGGGCTCCCACAAAATATGGCACATTTCACTTATCAAACGCTAAGAGTGAATTGTGATGAAAGCTGATCCATTTTTGACCTTTAACTGCTGACAAGTTTCAAGCCTTACCCCTCCCCCAGTTTCCCTTTTGCCTCATCACTGGCTGGCGCAAGCTGACAGGAAAGCCTGTGTGCATTTTCCTTTATGATCAATGGAAAGTTCAAACCTCACAAGCCCTGATCAGCATGTGGGAGTTTTCACTCCAGCACCACCCAAATAAAATCCAAAGCCAGTCAGCGTTCTTTGCTCCCTTAAGCAATTTTGGAACTGCTTGGATCCAGTTTTGGATACTGCCCTATTCTTTCCAGAAAACCTCATTATATGAGTAATGTATCTTTCTGTACCCTCTTAGTGTAGTGTCTTGAATCTTGACAACATAACCAGATTTGTTTGGGGAGATTCTGTTCTACCTGGTGACCAAACAGGCTTCAAATCTAATTATGTAAATAGTAACCAAAGATATAAATTATATAATTATAAATACATATGATAATTGCATTTTCCTTTCCCTAAAATGTTAGACTCAAAAAAATAAGGGTTTCCTTTCTTACATGCATAAAATTAACGGTCATTTCTGCATATTGACATTAACAGAGCCATCAATTTTAAAAGAGTAAAAGAGCTCCTTTTTTCTTTTCAATTGCTCCATATCTAATAAGTAATTATAAATAGTAAATATAAATTTTGAATAAAAGCACATTTTGTGAACATTATTTGCCATTGTTAGAAAGCAAATTCAGTACTTAGAACAGACTAATCATTGATTTTCATTCGATTGTATTTTTAAAAAATGAGGTGTCATACATTTTAAATATAAAATATAGTCTTTATTGACTATAAGAGTTCATTCATTACTGAAAACCTCACATCAGGATAAAATAGAAAGCCAATAAAATGATTTAGTGACTTAAAGAGAATACAAAAAGAATCTCAAACCATTTGTCACTAAAATATGGCGAAAATTAGTGACAAATCACTGAATTAAGTATGAAGACAAGTAACAACAACATAAATTATGTAAACAATGATGAATAAAACAGGTCATTTAAAAACACCTTGATATAAAACCAAAAATCAAATATGCCTGAGTTTTAAAGGAGAATACACACAGAGCAAAACAATAGCTATCAGTTTTAACACAAAAGATGAGAATAGCTAACCCTATATATGCAGGTCAAAACTACACTGGCACACCTTAAAAAATCCAGATATAGATTTATTTGTATACATTTATATGTAGTGTGTATCTTAGTTTCAATCCACTTTGATTTTTCCTTCTAAGTTCTAAGGAGACCTAAGGTTTTAAAGACTACTTTTCACAGAGTTAACAGTTTACATGGAAATATGAAAGATATATTGCAAAAAAACATTGTATTTAAGAATCATTAAACAATTTCCTAAGTCAATAAAATGGAAAGGAGATATTAAATATAATGAATATAGTAAGAATTAATGAGGTAGTTGTTAACAAATCATTATCAGCTTTTAATATATATTATAGCAGTTTGAAATTAATTAAAAAAAAACTATAACCCTGTATTGTGGGCAATGTCACAGGGAAAGATGTTTCTAGACTGACTGGAGGAAAAATACTACAGTATTACTGTACTACAGGGAGATAGGAAAGACAATGGTTGTGAATAAAAACAAATATAAAATACATAGGAGAGAAGTTTAAGCTGATGACAGCTAATTTAAAAACAAAACAAGAGTCCAATCCCATGGCAATACACAAAAGGTTTTAGTAATTCTATGTGCCCCTTGTCCAGAGTACACTAGACTGACAATAACTTCGTTTTATTTAGGGACTTGTGAAGTTGAAATCTATGCAAACAAGAGTCTACACTGACAACAAAAGATATGAGAGACGGCAGATGAACTAGGCAATCTAAGAAGGAAAACCTGAAAAGATTTTCATGCACACTTCCAAGATTCCACATGTGAAAGCTAGTTTTGGGAAAGAGTAAGCTTTGTACCTTAACAAATATACATTCAGAATGGGTCACCTAGCAGATGAAACTATCTGTGAGGCTAAACACAAAATTGTCACCATAGACTGTCTTGGACTTCCTCAAGGTGATTGACATGTTGCAATTTTCCAAGAAATCTGAATGTCAGTTTATATTCTACAGAGTTCATATTTGATATGCACTTTAAAGAGTAATTCATGTTAAGAATTTCTACATTAGAAACTGGTAATATAGTCCATCCTCTGCAGTGGGTTGAAATAGTGTCCCCCCATATTCCTGTCCACATAGAGGCTCATAATGTCATTGTATTTGGAAACAGGATCTTTGCAGATGTAGTTAAGATTAAGACGAGATCATACTGGATTAGGGTGGGCCCTGAATCCTACAACTGGTATCCTTATAAGTGGATAGACATAGAAATGGAGGAGACACACAAACAGGGAAAAAGGTCTTGTAAAGATAGGCAGAGATCAGGGTCATGCAGCTACAAACCACAGAACTTTAAGGATTGCTGGGAGCCACTAAAGCTAGGAAGAGACAAGGAAGGATTCTTCCTAGGGTCTGCAGAGTGAGTGTGGTGCAAATCGTACCTTGATTTCAGGGGTTTAGCCTCCAGAACTGTGAGAGGTTAAGTTTTTCTTGTTTTAAGCCTCTCAATTTGTGATACTCTTTATGGCATCCCTAGGACACTAATATATTTCTTTTACAGATACTCCTAGAATGTAAAGAACGTGAAAGAAGGGGAAGAGGGGAGGGAAGTCAGGAAGTGATGATTTCAAAAGGCAATACTCCATGTGAAACTAATTCAAGTACTATGTAACTAATTATGAATCATTTCTCCTGAATTATACTTTTTGTCCCCTCTTCTGTCTTTCTCTTGGACTTTAAAATAAAAACTTCATTATCTTCTATCCCAAGAGAAAGCAGATAAAAACAAATATTAGCCTCTGACTAGTATGCTACTTTGGCTGTTATCCTAGCTCTTTCTGTTTTATCTAAGCCAGGATTATTGAAATAGGAATCCACATTTATTCCTCAATTTTACTAACCTCCTTCCCTGCAATATGATTTTAGTCCTTATACTCAAGGTATAAATACATAATATTAATATAAAATTTTTCCTCTAACAATGCCAACAGTTCTGTTACATCCTAAAACATCTTACCTACACCAAATTCAAAGTAAGATAAAAATCTGTCATGTTTTTGGCAGTTAAAAATAATACATGAAGATTTTAGCAACCAAAAGATAAGAGGAAAAAACTGATTAATTAAAAAATTGAAAGATGAAGGAAGATTAAAACATTTTCTTAACAGACTTTGGCTTAAAGTTTATTAAATAACTTTGGGTTAAAATAGGGTATTTTTTAATCCAAGTGAATAGTTTGTTAGAAGAAAGACAGTAGAATATCAATAAGTGTTATCCAACTGATCCACTGTTATTTTCCTAAGTATTTAAAGCAACTGGAATCCTGTAGAATGAATATTACCAATAGTAACTCTAATACCTAAAGTTCAAATGAAATCCACTACTGCTCATGAAAGCATTGTGAATTGATGATTCTCTTATCTAGAAACATTGAAAGATAAGAATTCACTGAAAGTCATATTCACTCAATCAACCAGTAGAGTCACAATATGAGCATACTTGTATGAATTCAAATCTGCATTGGGCAAAAAAAAATAAAAGTAATTTGGTACTAAATGACCTGTAAGAAACCAGACTAGCATCTAGTATTATCTGAACAAACTGTTATCTTCGTGACACTGGAGGAAAAATGTCCTGTTTGTTAGAATTATTGAGACAATGTGGCTTACGCAAAATCAGTAGATGATCTCCTATGGTTGATTTAAGGTATTTCGCAGGTAATGTTGATTATATATGATTTTTTCCTTCTATAATGACTTTAGAAGCTTCATCCTTGTAAAAACTACAATCCTAATAAATGAACTGAGTGTATTTGACTGGTACTATGTTAAATTATTTAAAAAGGTAAAATTCTAAGAATATCAGAATATAAAACATATGGAAGAAGAAATGATTATAATTTGTTTAAATGATAGGGAAAAAAGTAAGAAGTGATATGTTATGAAGTGATACCAGAAAGTCATAAAATAGAGCTCAAAGTGGTAACAGAAGGAAATTATGGCAAAGTGAGTATGAGAGGAAGCAGAAGCAAAGCAGGAATTTGATTTGCAGACTCAGTGACTGCTGCTTGATCATCTCATATTAAAGAGGTAAAGGTAGGGACAGGAAGAAATCTATGATGAGGAGTTTTTAATTCCTCTACTATGCTTCCAGAAAATTTTAAGTGATCATTATTAACTGGTTGGATATTCACTAGAGATGTAAAGCACAAAATACTTGTTTTCATGCTTTAATTATATAATATAAAGGTTTCAGTTTTAGCCATGCCACTCTTAAGATCCTAGGATAATCCAGTAATCCAGGTCATTTTATTTCACCTTTTTGAAGAAGGTGGGGGTGGTCTATGACTGTGAACATAAAGAAAAGTATGTCTGTATGTGCACCAGTGTATGTATATGACTTGCTATGTGTTATTAGGCCAATCTCTTACGTATATTTTATTTAATTATAAAATAACACTAAGAGGTAGACATTTATCACTTATATTTCAGAGATAAGAGAAGTAAGACAGACAGATGATGTAATTTGTCCAATGAAAAAGAACAAATTGCCTTGTGCTCTGAACTCAGAAATCTGACTACACAGCTGGCATTCTAAAACCCAGTGGTATCTGAGTATGAATTAGTGAGACATACTTTATATATACAACCTCATTTACTACTGACGACAGCTCTGCTCCATACACATAACGATCCCCACTTTACAAATAAAGAAACAGGCTCAAAGAGATTATGTACCTTATTCAAAGACAGATAGCTAAGGTATGAGGGCTGAAATTAGAATCTAGAGTGTTTGACTTTATATGTAGTTTGGAACAAAGAATGATGCAATATTTACAAAAATAAAATCAGTTTCCTTACTAATAAATCAAAGTACACTTGATTTTGTCCACAGATAATCCAAGAAGAAGATTTGTTTTTAAAAAATTAGTGTTAAAAACCATCGATTACTGGTTGCATTATTTTTCATATTAAGAGAATTAAATTTAACTTACATTAACTCTGCTAAAATAAAGATTCCATTCTTTGGGCATATGTTAATTTACTTTTATTCTAATCAGTACTTTTTCCTTCTCTTTTTGAACATATATAGGCTAGTGTAAAATACCTACAGGTGATTAACATGTTTATGTGTCAGAGAAAGAAATGCATGATTTTCTTCTTCCTCATTCCTTTGGCCACATGCCATCCCAAGAGCAGAGTCTAACAGAACAAATTAATGGCTTCCAAAGAGGAATCAGATAGCCATACAATATTCTGGACTATCATTGCTAGGATTCTTTCAACAACCATATAATATGTTTGACAGCTACAGCTGGGGACAATAAACTCCGCTGGCAAGGACTCTCTTGGGCACAAAAAGCAAAAAAAAAAAAAAAAAAAGCTAAAACAAACATGATTGGTGGATGATGATTTTCTTTCTAAACTGCCATTCACCTTCACAATCAGAGAGCCCAACTTTGATTTAACTAATCAACATGCTAAGAAGAAGACATTGATTATAGAAAAGACACCTTGCTAATGCTGGCATTATCAACTCTATTTTAAGGTTAAAATAAAAGGTTTAGTACTTCCCTTTTGATAACAATGTTCTCCTAAATAAGTTGAGGATCTTAGATTTGTTTCAGAAGAGAGAAAAGGAGTATACATAGATACTTGGTTATAAGAAATTGGACTGGAAGCATCAGCTTATTTTATATACCAATAGAAACATTAAGTCAAGATGTGATCCAAAAATCTCAATATGATAAAATCCAAATCCTAAATTACTTGGTCATCCTGATCCAGACATTCATTTCATAGCAAATGCTTTACCATGTAACACAATGCTGTAAATCTAAATTCTTGAAGTCCAAACTTTCAGCCTCTCTCTAACATTTTACTGTTCACTAAATTTCCTTTGTCTATCCATCCATAAACAGAGCTTAACCTGGGTTGGATCCAGCTGGATCTCAGATGAAAAACCTTTAGAAGCCAGATGAGTGACTTCTAAGACTTGTGATCGGGGAGATGTGAAAGCAGCAAAGGACACATTGTCTTCTCAGTGCCAATGCAGAACAGACTGCTAGGCTGACAAGATGAGCTGAAATGTCCTTTGCTGTCTTTTTATATGCATTGCTGTCCCAGAAACTAGGTGCTTAAAACCAAAATCTTTTCTTTCTGAAAATCTGTTAATAAAGTATAACTGACATGATTGTTTTGTACACACTTATTATTATAACAGTTCTATATCTGATTTTATGCATATTTTACAGAGCAGACTTTGCTTATGCTCTGATAATTTCCCATTTTATGTAATTCCAAAGTGAAGGCACTTGCAAGGTTACTGGATGTACTTATTTTTAAAAATTAAAAACAATCCTGTTTTCATTTTTATATTGTTGTTCACCTGTGTACTTGACTGTAAATTCACATTGAGTAAAATAACCTCTAAATTTTATTACAAAGCTTCTATCTAAAAAGAACTGCAGAGTACTTTATGAATAGTAAATATTTTCATTAAAAAGCTAAAACATTTTGAATAGCATGTAGTGAAAATAAAATATGTCTAGAATGATATATTACATGATAAGATGAATCTTACTTACCAAATTCCTTGGGAACTGCTATAGAATAAACACAATTGTGTCCCACACTGTAATTTTTTGGATAGTTTGGTGATAGAACAGTGCCTTCTGAACCTGTTGAACGACTTCCACAAGGTGCTGGAAATAAAAAAAAAGTTATTGTTAGAAAAAATATAAAAATTCATACTACAAATACTTTCTTGATACAAAAATATGGCTACTGGATTTTAAGGTATATCATTTATTTCTATCCTTTAACAAATTGTCAACTATTGTCAAATATCTTTAAGAAAATTGTGCACATACAAAACTTTAAGTACTCAGATTTATTCGTCTCAGAAACAAAGTTAATATAATAATGTTGCAATAGTGCTATCTCTCTCTGGAGGTAATAATAGTGGCCTGCTTTCATTTATGATAAAAGTATAAAGAAAATCATCCCTTTTATAATGATGAGGAATTACACGTGCAAATGTGAAATTGTTTTACTCACCACTAGGCTTTGAAGCTCTACTCAAAATCAACCTTGATTATGCTGCCACCAGATTAAGTATTGCTACAATGGGACAAGGATGGCTATACAAACACATTTATCCACTTATCTAAGTAAAATATTCTCTCACCAATCTTAATCTGCTTATACGATTTACATTTAAATCAGAAGAGTTGCTGATGGTACAGAGAGACAGACTTTGTTTGCTACCTCAGCCCCAAATGTGCTATGTTCTTAAAAAAGATGAGAGTGAAACCAGTATTCCTGGAAAATTTGGAGATAGAGGTTCTGTTGTTCACAAGATAGGGGGATGCATTAGGATTCACAGTTCTGGAACACAGGGTTCTTTGCAATGAGATGTCACTGAGACTTTAGTAAGGTACTGCTTGAATGTACAGATGTCTTAAAGACTTTATGTTAGATACAATGTAGCCTTAAGCTACTCACAATTTCAAATCTGTCTTTTCAAAATTTATGTAATGTATAATTTATCATCAAATATACTCTATAATGAAAAGTATTGTATGATTTGTCTCAGAGAGCAAGTCAGGTACTTTAAAAAGTGATGAATTCTTGCAGGTCACAAAAGAGCAATATAGTATATAAAATCAATAATTTATTAGATATGTCCTGTGACTTCTTCCGGTTGAAAGAATTGCTGTACTTTACAAAAGTGCTAGTTCACTTCTAGGAAATTACTTATGCCTTGATATAGCCTAACTGAATGTCACAAATCATAAATCCTTGTACAGACTGTATTTGAAAGTTATATCTCCCATGGGTCTTTTCTTTTTTTAAGAGAAGGCCTTTTTTAACTCTCTGTGATGATATACATTCATAATGCAGACAATTGTTATCCCCAGTATTGACTTTAAGATTAAATTGACTTTTAAATTTTTTTGCTTTTTTCTCTCCTTTGTTCAAAACCTTGATCTTAGTAAAAAATACCTAACTGTTCATTCATTTCATGCACCTTTTCATGTTTCCTATGAAAGTATATGAACTTCATTTTGTTTATCTGCCTTAGAAGATAAACCTCCAATAAGACTTTTTATCATAATGGTAATAAATACTATTTTAAATTATAAACTATTATTCTAAGTAACTTATTTATTGTACTCTTCATTTTCCTTTGCACTATTATTGGTAACATTGCTATGAGTTTTCTATCGCTTCATCTGTTCACCAAAAAGAAAGAAAGGAAAAAAATAGTCTTTATAACTTGTGAATTAAATTTGTTCTGTAATTCCACACTACTGATTAACACTTAAAAAAATCCATCACTATATTATAATCAGTGGCTCATAAACCATTTTAATGGCTAACTAAGTCAACATGGTAGGATATGAGCTTCTACATCTGTCACCTCATTAATTGGCTAGATTCATTCATTTGATTTTGCTGCTAGGAAGGCATTCCCTCCATCCTTCAGTGCTCTGTGAGCTGCGTTCTCCATCATAGAGTATGTTCTTAGAAAAAGAAAAGTCATCCTATGACAAGGAATAGCTATACTCCTTTGATAGATCTTCCATGTCACCATATACAAATTCTACTACAAATAATAGTCTTGTGGGCATGGATAGTTCATGTGTGATACCTATGTCACTAATTTTTAACCTTATTTTCAAAACTGAGATATAATTCACATATCATAAAATCCACTCTTTTAAAGCACACTTTTTTTTTTTCGCATATTCACAAAGTTGTGTAACCAACCCCCCTATCTAATTTCAGGATATTTCTGTCACCCCCAAAATAATTCCTATACTTATTAGCAGTCATTCCCCACTTGCTCCACCTCCAAGGCCCTAATTAATTTTTTTCTAACTGAATTTTAGCATTTCCTTTAATTTCAAATGTAGGCAAAATAGTACAGTAGCAGTAGAAGTAACTGGGACTTTGTTGCCAAAAGAAATAAAAGATATTTTAAAATTATATTTAATTATTGCAGATGCCTCAAAATATTGTTTATGCTCACCACTACTAAAAATAACAGTAGTTACTATACTTGCTGGAACTTTTAATTTAAAGCATTAATTAAGAAGCATATATATTATTACATCCAAATGTGTTTTTTCAATTATAGATTTTAAGTGCTTCGATAACTATATTTCAGTATTATTGGTTTCTCTTTCAAGCCTATGTGATTTGTTTTATTTTGTGCATTTAAAAAGATGACTCTAAGATCCATAGGCTTCCTCAGAGTATGCACACACACACCAAAGGAATCTCTATTCCAATTAGATTCCTCCCAAACCACCTCTCTTTGTCACCTTCTATCTACTCTTTTCCTTAAGGAAGGTTGGCTCATAGATTGTTGCTCTGGCCTAAGAAGATCTGGAAAATAGTGCATTGAAGGATCCTTTCTTTCCTGCTCTTTTGTCTCCTTTCCTAACAGAATTGATGAATTATTCCTTCTTAGGCATCAAAAAGGTCCTAAAACTGGGTTTGGAACTTTGGGAGAAATACCTGCTCTTAGGATTGACGTATGCTTAAGGCTATCTAGTACCATAGCCTAAATATGATTCAGAATTGCTCACTAACTCTCACATGTGGCTCAGTCTAACTCACTAGATGTGTTTTGGGTTTAGGAACCAAGTTCCCTGTGGCTCAGAGAGCTCTATTTTGTTTTCTTTTATGAATACATCTCTCATAGGAATCTTGGACTGAGTGGTTCACTGGTTAAAGATAGATAGTATAAAATGAAAATTTCTGTGTTTAATAAAGGGAAGGGAAGCAGCACCCTCCCTCTCCCCTTGTCTAGGGTGTCTCCTTGAGAACACAATAGGCCCAACCTTTTCATTTTACTGTCCAGGCTTCCAGCCTTCTGACCTTTGGAACTAAACACATTCTTCTGAGATCAAATCAGGTTACCACAAGGTATATTTACAAGGTACGCAAGAGACAAGGTACATCAATTTGTCTCTCAAAGAGATAAAAGAAGTGCTATTTGTTCTTTCTTCACTGTATACATTTGCGTGAGATTCCGTTTGGTCTTTGTAGTGTCTTTCACAGACCGCCTGCAACGTGCCCTGTATTCCAGACATGCATATCCAGTAATAAAACTGCTTTCTTTCTCTTTTAGGTTTTGTGGAATGAACTTTGTTAGTAGAATTTTTGTTTTCTCAACAGAAGAAAATATTTGGCCATATTTAAATCTCTTGTCTTATTACCTTAATACCATTTGAATCTCACCATGACTTCTAACAGTTACTGTTACATACTTCACTTTCTTCATCTGTAATGAGAGAATCACTTGGTTGATTCAACTTTCTATACAACTTGTTTTGTTTTTCTGGGAAAAATAACTAGCAATCCACTAGGAAGGCATGTTTGAAGTCTGACTTAAATACGGACTAGATGGTAGTAAAGAATGGGGGCATCTTAATACAATGAGAAGCCATGTAACTATCCATCTGGAGACATGGTGTAGTGACTGAGATGCTCAAAGAAGGGAAAATAAAAAGATTTAAATATGAATTCCAAGTATGTGGTCACAAGAAAATACGTTCTGAATTACAGGCATTGATTTGCAATTGAACTGTTTCTCACATGGGTGACACTATATAGTATGTTTCAGAATCCACAGCAGCAGGAATTTATTTATAACAATGTTAATGATTCTCTAAAGGAGCATGCAGGAGGCCAACTGGAGTGATAATGTATGTCAGAGTGACTGGAAACTAGCAGGTGCTCAATAACAGCAGCTTCCCTTCCTGT
This sequence comes from Vicugna pacos, assembly GCF_048564905.1. Taxonomy (NCBI): domain Eukaryota; kingdom Metazoa; phylum Chordata; class Mammalia; order Artiodactyla; family Camelidae; genus Vicugna; species Vicugna pacos. The sequence goes on from NC_133011.1 coordinate 18,647,317, forward strand.
TACCTTTCAGATACGTTCCCTTCTATCAAATGAAAATAAAACATGCTTTGGTTTTAGCACAATACTACCTTAACTTTTTTCAATACAGAATACAGTGCACTTCTTTGTAGAACATAGCTCTGATAAATAATCTGTGAATTATATCTGTAAAAAAAATTCCTATGTGTAGCTGATTAAAGGCAGTTATCTGATGATACTCGAAAATAATTTACCGCTAGGCCTTTGTCTATGTATCTTTCATCCACATGCTTTAATTATATCACATATTTAAATGACATCAAACACTAAATGGCTTAGTATATTAGGCTAGGTAATTTCTATCTGCTTTTATAATAGCATGGGCACGAGATTTCTTTCACATCTCAAAAAATTTTTGTAAACTTAGAGGATATTCGAAATAATGAATTCGCTGAGGGCAAGTCATGCAATTTAAATAGAAGATCTGGAATAAGAGTTCGGTTATTTAATTCTTCATACACACAAATAATATGATTTAACTAAAAGTAGGTCATATAAGGTTACTAATGAGAGATAACACTAAAGTTGGAAAGCTATAATCCAGGGCTTAAGTTAACATGAGTGAAACAAAGGTATTAAAAAACAATGTTGTAGATTTTCAAAAGCACTGAGTTAACACTGACTATATCTATTAAGGCATGTGTATTCTGTGCAAAGTTGTATTTCAAATGGAATGCAAAAATGCATTTCAGGTGAATACTTTTTATCAGTTATTAGTAGAAATTTACTATTTCTTAATTCTCATACCTAGCGTGGAGGAAGATTTCAGAGATAAGTGGAGAATTCAAAAATCTCAACACTTATTCTCGGTGCAGGTATTCATTCATGAGACATTTAACCAACTAAAACTGGTTAAGAGCCAGGCACTCTACGGTCTAGATATAAAAAGATGAATACAAGGTCATTTGTAGAATTATCCTGCCCACCTATAGGGCAGTGATTAAGAGCATGAACTCCTAAACAAGACTGCTAAGTAAGTGTGACTTTTAACAACTACCTGAAACTCTTTGTCTTAGTTTCCTCATCTAAAAAATGAGACTATGAGTAGTCTCTAATTCATGGGGTTGTGGTGAGGTATAAAATAATATGTGTACAAAACTTCAAACTGTGCTCAACACAGGTAAGCTATTTTCTCCCACCAATCCTCCTCCCTATGCTCCTCCATATAGAGCTGCTTGAAATTCCAGCAATATTCCCTGTTTACTCTTGGTATGAAATATACCATCCCCTCATGCCTTGTGCCTCACCTGGTTCCTTCTTATTTATACTTTTAAGATTAAGTTCATGTATCACTTTTATAAGGAAGACTTTCCTGACCTCTCTTTTTAACTAGGTCAGATGCACCTCCATGCTGCACTTACAATACTCTGTTTTTATTTCTAGCAATGTACCTTATCTGTTTATATCTCATCATGCTGTAAATGTTTTAAAGTCAAGGACCATATTGTATTCATGTTTTTATCCCTGATGATTACCACAGGGCCAGGTATATAATTGATACACTTGGACACCTGAAAAAAAGAATGATACTTTCTCTTCTTTAGAATAATTGCCCAGCTAGTGATTATTCAACAGTCCAAAAACATTTATTCTTAGGGTCTTATTATTATAATTACCTATCAGTTGGATGCTTATTGTATGTGATAGTAACAGAAAAGATCAAGAATATTGAATTGTTCCATTTACAGAATAAATAAGTCATGGCAATGTAATGTACAGCATGGTGACTATAGTTAATATAATTGCATAATTAAAAGTTGTTAAGAGAATAGATCTTAAAAGTTCTCATCACAAGAAAAAGAATTATAACTATGTATGGTGACAGATGTTAACTAGACCTATTGTGATCATTTTGCAACACGTACAAATATCAAATCATTATGTTGTACACGTGTACATGTCAACTATACTTTAATCAATCAATCAACAAAATTATATTGTAATGGTACTGTAGCCAGTACTTACAAATTTAATGATTTACACATCAGAGATATCTTTACCCAGGATATATTGTTTTAATTTTAGATACATTGATTTTATCCTGGGAGCTTTGGGGTACAAGGGGAAAGTAAATAGAAAAAAAAATTTGTACTAAAAAGACAAGTGATCAGATGCCTGAAAGAAGTGACAGAGCTAGCTAGCCAGAGAGCTAGGGGAAAAGATTCAGGCAGAAAGAGAAATAAGTGCAGAAGTCCTGAGGCAGAGGTGTGAGCAGTGCTTTGAAGAAAAATCCAGGAGGTCAGTGTGGCTCAGAGAGTAAACTAAAGAGGGACAATATTTAAAGAGGTCAGGGCGTATACAGACAGACTGAGTAGAGCTTCTTATTGTTAGATATTTGGCATTTATTTAGATTTAGGAAGCCACTGATAATTTTGAGAAAATATGTGATATAGTCTGAAATATGGTTTAGAGATTACTTTGTTTTCTGCAGAAGAGGACTGAGTGGGGAAACAAGGGAATGGGAGACACTAGTTAGGAAAGAGGCTGAGATAAAAGATGGCTGGTGCCTTAGATCATGGCAGAGATGTATTTATAGAAACACATGTTATATCATTAGGAGAAAAAAAATCAAGTAATGAATATTAAGGAAAATACGGATTCTGTCACCATTTGTGTTTTATTACCTTTACCTAATATTGAGTCAGATCATGGATAAGAATGTTATATGACTTCTATTTTAATCCAGTATGTCTACAGATAACTGAAGTAACTTAGAGTTTCAACAGATACTTTTCAAAGTCTGAAAAATAAGAAGGGAAGAAATTATTTTCCAAACACATTTTTTTGATCACAAAGTGAGCTGCAGGTACAGATATCCTGTTCTGCCATCATTTAATATATGTGACATTCTCATGAGATAAACTGCAGGGTTTCTCATCATTGAGCAGGACTTACCACAGGATGCTATCATTTTGGATCTACTTCTGACAAATATAATCTCCCAGTGTCCAACATAAGCTCTTAAAAACATTTTCTTCAGATTTAAAATGTACACTTAATCCTAAAACATGATAAAAATCTATCTCCTAAAATAGACAAACTGTAAATTCTTAGGGTTCAGTTCAGGTAAATAAATATTCTCTAAGAGCCTGCTTGTATAAATTTGTGTCTTGCGTGCTAAAGAGTAACATGCAGCCTAAGAGTTCATGAACTTATGATGTTCTAAGGTAGGACTAAAGCAACGTTATAAGAAATAAATAATATCAATCTTTTCTTATTTTAGCACTTAGGGATCATAGTCTAATTACCAACCCCCTACTCTTGTACTCTGCAACAAAGTCGACCAGTCAGTCAAAATTTCCTGCCCACATTCTTAAAGACTTTTGTCAGGATTCCAACAATGGGGTAAGACTCAGCATGAAAAGCAGCAAAGACTGGTAACTTAATTCTCAAGCTTGATGAAATCATAAATAGAGGCATAAGCAAATTAACACATGACAAAGGCAATTACTAGAATGACCAAAAATAACATAACTCTGAAACACTGAAGAGAGGGGCTGTGGATGTGACATAACTTTTTATCTGTTCTATTAGGGAATCAATAGATAGTGTCTAATATGGGTACATAAAAAAGTAGAGCTTCATGTGTTATGCAAGTCACATAGAGGGCCATCAAAGCAGTTAGAAATAGAAATTATTAGAAAACTCAGATAAGGAATAGAATAGAGAGGAGTATGGCAGATGACCACTGCTTCACATTGTTTTAAATGGTAAGCTTCCCTGTATTCTTAGTTATTACTTAGCACATTTTACTTTGATTAAAAAATACAAACTTTATCTCAAGAAAAATTTATGCTTATGAATTCTAGTTTTATTGCACATGCTTTACACAGTAATTTGGACTTTTAATTATTAATGTATTAAACCTGAAAATTAGCCACTTATATATATTGTGGATTTCTCTATGGTAACCATGAAGGAAAACAAACAGATATGTGTGGACCTGATCAAGAAACTAAAATGTATTAAGCTCTCCTTAGTGTGTGACAATAACAGTCACAGAACCAAATGCTTTAAATAAGTAATTTAATATAATTATCTCAATAACCTTGCAAATTACACAATATTATATCATGTTTAGATATGCAAAACAAATAAATTTAACAAAGTCATATAGTTGACCAAGCCTTTTTTCTTATTTTTAAATCATTGTTTACAGTTTAATGTATCTAGTTCCAAAAAATGGGCATTATTTTTCCCTCAACCATACTAGAAATGATTGGTTATGGTTATATTTTTAACATGAATAAATCTTAATTTTTTTCAAGTAGTTTAAAGCAAGCATTGAATAACTTTGATTTGATTTTCATATCTTGGCATTATGGCTAAAAGTCTAGTGATACTTAAGTAATAGTAAAAATTGTTCTCTCTTAAGAAATGTTAAAATCCTCAACTCCTACACTATTTTCAGGATTGAGTGAGTGTGTATCCATACAATGACACTGATAAATTATATCTAATTAATATTAAAATGATAGAAATACACTAGTTCAACTAAAACATAACATACATGCAAAATACAATGAATGTTTTCCAGTGCTATGCTTTTTTTAGAACATTGTGTTAAAAATCACATATATTAACATGTCAGCATTTGCTAGGAACTTCACTAGGCCCTCTCTACGTGTTGTGTTTAATATTTGAATCTTCACAATAACTTACTGAATTACTGATTATTATCTGGCTTCAGAGTTTAAAAAAATCAGAGCTCAGCTTGCCTCATGTTACAGACACACTAAAAAGACATGAATTCAGGTCTATTCTTCCCTCCAAATTGTCTGTAAATATGACAGTTCAACCAATATGAAATATACTTAACTGAGCTATAATTGATCCATGAAAAGTTTTTGGTTCAGAAGGATTTATTTCTACATATCATGACATATTTCCATGCTGAAATTGATATTTCTATGACCTACGAATATAGAAATCTTTTGGAAAGAAGCAATTATTTTAGGCAGGCATATTCTTAGTGAATGCTATATATTCTGGTGCTCCCGTCTTTCTCATCTGTCACTGAAATCTATTTATTTACTCATTTATTTCAGTGATTAACACCTATCCTTGATCTATAGTTTTCTGTATCCTTTGATTTTTCTCCATCAGTAAATTTTGAAAAGTGCTTTTCTAGGTTTAGTATGCTTTTCTGCCTATAAACAGATTTCTCTTTTGTATGGCTCTAAATGCTAAGATAATATAATCACTTTTTCTCTTAAATTTCCTGTAAACTTCCAAGTCATAAGTTCTCTTTGGCAGAATTTAAATACCAATTAATTGTTTCTTTTTATTCCCTTTATCTTTTGATGGATGAAATCATTAATTCAAGAATTAAGCAGATGCTCTGATATTAATAGAATGGCCATTTAGTAGATATCTATCTTTTCTTTATTTCTTAAAACAACATTTTGAAGTAAAGAATTTCAATTATCCCTGTTTTAGAAATGAGAGACACTAGCTTAAAGAGGTTAAATGATTTGTGTAACGGAGAAATTATGCACATATAATTCTAATAAATAAGGACATTATACTACTAAGAAAAATTACCATGTGTCTAGACATCAGAAATAAATACTTTTAATCATTAGATCAGAGTTGCTGGTTTTTCTTGTCCCACTGAAATTCACTGCAAACATATACATATATACCTACATGCGCACACACACACACACACACAAGCATAAGTATATGTATATTTATTGTATTTTATTTATCTCTGCATATATAACTGAAAAAGTTCCATAAAAAATTTACCCTTACTATGTTCTTTGAATTAAATGTTTTTGTCTTCTTTTTCACTTTATTTTATTCAATTTTATATCAATTTTAAAAATGTTGGTCACAGACCAGTAAATTGATTTTACGACTCACTGATGGTGACCTATAGTTTGGAAAATCTGCCCTGGATGATAGCATTCCCATGTCAATTTTGTATCATGCATTGGATCACTCAACTGACTAGGGAGTCTGTGATAGCTTTCCATGGTGATATCACTGTTTTTCCTTACTAAATTGTATTTTTCACTGTGTCTCTATCCTCATAAATACAGAGTTATATAGAAGCATGTGAGTTTTGAGCATGCAGTATTATGTCTTTTTTTAGTAAAATTATTTTCTCCAGTTATAATACCCATCTACAACAGCTTGAAATTAAAATTTCCATGGTCTGTAATGGAGCTGTATATAACTTTCTTTAAGGATGACCTGCTTTTCATTAAAATAATTTTTAAATCACTCTATGTTCAATCTCTTTTAACACTCAGATACGGGCTTTTGAAAAAGCCACAAAGCACCAGCTCTATGTAAAGTGGTGGATTGGCCCTTATTTTGGAAAATCCTCCAGTTAATTATCCTATCCATGAAATTCTGAGCCATCATCATCAAAAACTGCTTCATTGTTAACTGGGGACTCCCAGTTTCCCCTCTTTTGTCCATTATATCATCTCTTCAAAACCATTCTGAAAGAGCTGTTCATTTACTGCAGCTAACTGCTTAGCAAATTCCACACCCCAAGTGAAGGTGATTCTGTTTCAGGAGCCTCTTCACTAACTGCCTTAATTGCAAAAATATTAAGTCTCTTCTCCTTGAGTATATTTTTACTGAAACTTTTTCAAAGATCAGTGATTTTCTCCTGGCTACGATCATTGTCAGATCCTTCAACATACTGAATCTGATGCCCTGGTCTCGTACTCACTTTAGCTGTAGCAGATCTGGCAACTTTTATATCTGATATTATGCTACTGAAACTAATTTTAGGTATTTCTGCAATTTTCTGTGTCCTTGAATCTTCCTCATGCTGCTGGAGCTGCCTGAGTAGCTCCAATTTGGTCATCACTTTTAGACAACCTAATTCTTAGGAGAAATGTTTATGTTTTCTGTATCTCTATTTCAGACAGATTTATCACTAATTTTGAACCATATTTAAGTTATTGCATTTATCTACATTTGTTGAAATGTCAGTTTCAGTGTGTTAGTTCCTAATTTCTCAGTCAATATTTTCTGAATACCTGAAGTTTCAGGCACTCCTTTAAATCCTGACGGCACACAGGTGAACAGAATGGGCAACATGCCTGCTCTCAGAGAGCTCGCCTACTATAATGTGCACGTTGCTTTAGAGACACTTGGGAATAGAAGCACTTTTCCAGAACCATTTCTTTACTGAATCCAATTAATAACTCCTTGATAAAAATCTCTGCATTGCCTAAACCACACTTGTATATTGATTGTATGCTAAATGGTTGATTTAAAAAAAAACATAGAAGTGACTTCAAATATTCCTTGATTCTTTCCAATAATAAAAACTCAGCCCCCAGATATTTTCTTACCATGACAACTTGGTAAGGCTCTATTCCACCCAGGTCTTCCATCATCTCCCATGATACAGGTGAGTGTAGAATAACCTTGAAGAACATAACCAGCATCACAGTAATAGGTGACTGTTGACCCTAATTTATAATCCATTCCAAGTCTGGTGCCATTCATTATATTGCCTGGATCAAAGCAGGACTCTCGGAGTTTTGCTGTAAAAAAAACAAACTGTTTTGAAATACTGTTTTTTAGGAAACATTTAATATTTCTTCATTTCTACCTTTAAACAAATGGAAAGAACCAGCACGCTTCTGCCTCTGTTTGAGGGCTCAGAGTACAAAGTAGTCCTTACCTATATCTGACATTTTGCTAATTCATAGTGATTAGTAAAAGAATAAAATTCCTCATTGGTCTCTCATTAAAATTAGTATCTAATATTTATAGTCAAACATAGAGTTTTAGAGTTTATTATAAATTTGTCCTATAATCCATGTATAAGCATTTTAAATAAATTATTTTAGAAAAGGACTTCTTTCTTTACTTAATATTTTTTTATTTAAAAGATCTTACCCCAAATAATGTACACTTATTCCATGTGACTGAACCTAGAAATGGTACTACTACCTAAGTTGAGCTCAGTTCATTTCACCACTATGAAGAAAGTAAAAGACCATATTTCTCTGCCCTGAAACCATTTCTCTTAACCTACCTCCTATATTTATTCCCCACATTTCTGTCAGAGGTCTACCCATTATAAAATAGCAACAAAATCTTCATAATATCCAAACCATGATCTTTTTGGACAGAGAGTCTGTGTCAAAGCCAAGAACTTTCAAAATTAACAATAACAGATAAATTGAAAAGTAAAGTCTATTCACAACAAAGACCTATTTTCCGGGCACCCAGAAAAGTGCAATAGAGAGACTTACAGAAAACTTTGAAAATATATAGAGAAATAGATTAGTTCATCCATTTAGGGGAATAAGTAGTAAAACGCTATGTTGTTAACATATCTGTGTAATGCCATAATGTTTTTATTTTATTATTATTATAGATTACTTTAGAAATAATATGTGCAATGTAAGGGTTATCACAAATTCAAGATAAGAAATGTGATTTTCTAAATTAGAATTTATATTATGTTAATGGGAAGTCAGGAGGTAGGTGTATTTTTGGATAAGATTCACGGAATCATGGGAGTTTAAGTTGACAATATCGATGTTTGGCTATTACAGAAATTATATTGCTATATTGAAATCTGATTAATTGTAACAGGAGGAATATATTTCTTCCATTCATAAAAACCTGCAGAGTTCAAAGTGCTTCAACATTTATAGAAAATGATGAGAAATTTGGGCTTTAGGAAGAATACTTCATAAAATTTCTACAAATTCTACTAAAGATGAAATGATGAAATCAAACATTTTATGATTTTGATAGAATATCAGAGGAATGAAGAAGGTTCACTTTCTTTCCTTCCTTCCTTCCAACAAACCCTCAAGAGCCCATTATCCAAGTAACTCTGGAAATATAGCAGTGGACAATGAGAAAATATTCTGGCCCTCACAGCATTTATATTCTATTAAAAATAATTATATTCAATAAACATTTGTGATTGTGATGTGTTACATTAGGAAAAGCATTCAGGAACCCTTCAGAAGAACTGACATCTACACCAGGCACTGACAGAGAATAAGCTGACTAGGTGAAAGGGAGATGAAGGACTTAAAGGGAGAAGGTGTCCTGGAGCCTGCAAGTCAGATAAACAGGATTCCTAAGTTTCAATCCCAAACCAAATAACTTAATTTTCTCCCAAACACAAGTACACTAGCCACACACACAGGAGCACAAAACATTTATACCATACGTTATATTCAGATTCCAATATAAAAATTGCTCTGTAGCCTAAGGACTACATTTCTTCCCAGCTAAAATATCACTGTTTTAAGGAAAGAATCAGCACGGTGAATATTAAGTTTGGTCACTGAGAATGGGGCTTTAGTGTTGCTGAGGCTGGTTTGTTTATTTTTAAGAATAAAATCTCACAATAAACCTTTCCTTAAACAAGCAGGAAAACTACAATGTAATTTTTAGGCAGAACAGCAACCTAGCATTACAGCTGGCCTTCATGAAACTGAGCTAAATCCCTTGAGGGAAAAAGAAAGACTGAAATTACTGTTTAAAGGGATTAATCTCTTTGACAAGTCTAACTGCCTAACATTCATCTTTTGAAAAGTTTGCTTTTTCCCTTCTTTAGAGTTTTCCCCACATTTTCAGTGATATATCAGTGAATCTATAATGTAAACATCCTACTTTTTGAGGAAAGGGAAATATGGTAGATAAACTGAATATATTGCCTCTGCAACAATTTTATATTGTTAGCCTCATTCAGAGAGGATTCACTTATCTCATTATTGTGTTTCCATAGTACTTAAAATCCTTGGTGAATAGCTTTCTATGAATAATGCTGCCTTATTTATATCTCTGTATGCCATAGCAATTGTATCTGGACATTTTGAAAACATCTGGAGAATCCCCATATTGAAGGTCTAGGAAGCAGATGGAAAAATTTAGTTTTTGGAAAAAAAACTGTGAGGCAGACAAGTTGATACTATTATTTTTATAAATAATTAATTTTCTTTGCCTTAACTGTAGTTTGCCTACTGAAATGAATAGATCCCAGGTAAAAGAGTCCTTTGACACATACTCTCCAAATAAAGTACATTAGAAGATGTCTGCTGGATGATAGAAGTGAGCATAAACAATAAAGCTTATATCTTAGCTATGGATTTTTTCCATTTTTACAAAACATTTATTTTTCAAGTTTTTTTCACAGGAAATAAAAGAATCCTAAATGCTTATTTTAATTTAAAAAATTTGACATTAGAGAGCTGAGAAATGTGCCTTGAAGAAGAGCCAATTGGAAAAGTTAAAGCTTTATTATGTTCTTGTTCTCATTTTATTAATGAAGACATACAGATGTTGATACATATAATAAGCAAAGTTATTCCCACATAATAGTTATACACTCATAAAGGGGCCAATATTATAAATAATGTTATTCTGTAGGTAATTAGTTATATATTATTTTTGTTTTTGAGAGGTAACTAGAGTACATAATGTCCAACTGACTTTTATTTCCAGAATAGTGGACTGCATGGATGTGCATATACCTATTAGCATGAGTTCAGCAACTAAGAGCTAAAGTTGCTTCAAGCTGTATATGCACTGTAGTCCTCTCATAGGATCATAGTAAGTCTCAAGAGGCCCTCTCTATTGGAAGACTCATAGTTCACATAGGGCCAGATCTCTCAGGGTGCTTTTTGAGAATAAATATAAACCACACATGTATCTCTTTTATTTTGGAAAATACTGCTGAAATAGAAATTAAATGATTGCTCTATAATATCTCAAAGTAAAGCTGAAATGTAGTAAGTTGCTGTGTGAAAAAATATATCTTACTTTAAACTGGTATGTTAACTTAGAAAGGAATTTATGATACTTTAAGGTTCTTGGAACAGGTGGCTAACTTATACCCTACATAAAAAACCATTCGTAAGTCTTCCACTGTACATATCTGGTGCCTATAAACTGACATCCCCTGCCAGCTAAAGCACCAGCTGCTATGAGGTGCCTTTCAGTGGCACAAAACTGTATATATTCTCTCTCCTTCTTGTAAATCAATATATTTTGTTAAAATAGTATAAATATCACTACTATGAGTTATGTTTATTAAATATTATAATTATAAATATTTAAGGCATACTTATTAACATAATTTTAAAGTCTGAATACTTATACAATACAAATGAGAGTACTATTTAAACCCTAAATATGTATTCAATTGTAAACTTGTGAATATTGTATCACATTGAAATTACAAGAAGGTGAATAGAGACTAGCCTGATTTATAGTCTATGGAGACGTTACTTTCAAGTTAGCATAACATCTCCCCTTACCTTTAAATGTCTACTTCTTTGCCTCAATTTACCATTGTCTACAACATTGGAGCCTATCCACCATTTGCTTTAGGTAAACAAAAAGTGGTATTCCTTCCAGAATCCATGTTAGCAAGCTTATGTTTTTGCAATGTTTAAATATAGTATCTGCTCATTGTTCAAATGTTTTGTTTTCACAACTACTATGTATTTGTATACAAACAAAAACATGATTCAGTGTTCATCTTCAGGAGGGAAATGAGGAGACAGGTATGAACACTATCAATGGCAACTATACTCTGTGCTGGACCTGTGGCTTTTCAAGTAGAGACCCAATATTATTTAGAGTGAGTCTGGACTTAAAGCTTTACGTTTTCAGTGCTCACAGAAATCAACATGCTTAAGTTAAGGTATATGACATGTATTACAAATTACAAAGGAAATATTTTTTATTATCCAGGGCCTTCACATGTATGTCAATTCATTTTGAGGGTGCACATTTTATCTTGAAAATTCTGACATGTTAGTTTCTTTATGGCAGAAATAAAGACCACTATACCAGCTTTAAGAAACTAAGCAACTAGGGGTAACATTTTATTGAAATAAGGATAGAAAATGGGGAGACTGGTAAGAAAAGACAGATCCTAGAGACCCCGAAGTGGAGAATGTAATTTTCCTATGGATGAGGGTTTTGAGGACCAGTCAAGAAAATTAATTAGGTTGGATTTGGGAAGTATCATAAACTCAATACTAACATGGTAAAGAAATACTAGATGGAGTATAAAATTAAGACCTAGTGAAATTGTGTGCAGGTGGGCATTGGTGTAGTAGTGAGGACGGTAGGGAGTAGACGGTCCAAGGAGAAGAACTGTATATAATGGAATAATTATGTATTTCTCTCTGCCTGTACCATATTTTTATTTGCTTTTACTCTTATTGGTAATAAGTATATTGTCTTATGCAATTCATTTTAACAATCTGGTCCTCAATTTCATCATTTGTAAAACAGGGATAGCAATACTTACAAAGCTCTTAGTTTAATAATTTTGTTGCAGTCAAAAGTATGCCTGTTCACGGTAAGAATATAGATACTGTATTAAAAGAGCTAATCATTGTACTTAGAACAGAGTAAGTATATAATAAGTAATTAACATTGCCTTTTCTTTTTTTTAATTTGCACCAGTGGCCCCTTTCCCATGGCAGCATAAATTTTAACCTTTTGGAAATATGGGAGATGGGAATTGATCAAGCTGGGACATAGGAATAAACAGGAATAGACATATATTTAGCTGAGATATGGCAAATAGATTTTACCTCAAGTGCTTAATTGCATGGATTTAATAGAGAAACAATTGTGAGGTCAAGTTTAGTTTCCATGAGAAAGAATGTAAATTAGCACCATCTGCCGTGAGTATGGTACTATTGTGACATTCTTCCTATATCTTTTATCCTAGAGATCTCTGGAAATGTTTCACTAAATACTAATTCACAATAGAAACTGATTTGGTTTACTGACTTGCTTAAAGCTTTCTTCTTTCTTCTTCTCCTCTGTCTCTCTCTTCCTTCCTTCCTTAACAGGTCTTACTTATAAGCTTGTCACTTTGTAGATATAAGCAGCTATTCCTGAAGAGCCAAGTTCTCATTTATAAAATGCAGGACAGTGATGTATCTCTAAGGTTGTTTACATTTCAATAATGTTATTATTCTATGATTCTAATTATGGCTTGATTTAAAATAGAAAACACCTCTTTAAGCTACTTGAAACCAATCAGTTACATAATTATCAAACAACTACTATGTGTAGGCATTATTCTAAGACATTCATTGTATAGTGGTAAATAAACAGAGTTTTTGCTCTCAAGAAGCTTATATTTTAGCATATGTATAGGAAGTTAGTAGAGTAAATGGGGGTACATACAATAAATAAACAAGCAAATAAATGACTTTGACAAAAGGTAAAAAATGATAATGTAGAAAAAACAAAGGGAGTAGAAAGCACAAAATAAGATCTGAAAAGCAAATAAATATAAATAAAGTAAACTCAATACATCAAAAAAGGAGAAAAATACAGTATTTATGTACCTGAAAATAGATTCTTATATAAATCAAAAATCATCAAAATTTTAAGAAAAAAAATTAAAAAATAAGAATTATATTCAACTTTCTGAACTATTTCAGTACTTGTTAGGCCAAGCAGATTTTTTTTTTTTAAAACAAAGAGGACCTAAGTATTTGAGACATATAAAAACAGAGTTTAATTTAATGAGTATATGACCCATCAATTAAATGACACTTTTTTCTCCAAGCACACAGGGGACATGCATTAAAAAACTGACCATGTAAAATGCCACAAAACAAACCTTAGAACATGCCAAGAACTAGAATCATACATATCTGACCACAGTGTAAGTAATTAGAAATTTATAGTTCAATATAGATTAAAATTCTTCTTAAGATTTCTAAACACTTTAAAGTAACTCTTAAGCAAATAAAAGTCATAATTCAGTGCAATTAGAACATTAAAATTACATAATAATAAATTGCTACATATCAAAATGTTTACAAAACAGCTAAACTGGTACTTAGAGGAAATTCATAGACCCAAATGCTCATATTAGAAAAGGGAAAAAAAAATCTGAAAATTAATATGCTAAATAATTGTAAAAATCCACTGAGGGCTTATTATTAGCAACAATCAGTAAAAGCTAATAATAACAATATCACTTATTTACAATGGAAACTACAAGACATTGAAGATTTAGATGAGAAAATTTTTGTTAAAAAAAATTATAAACCATTATTGAAAGACACTAAAGAAAACATAAGTAAATTGAGAAATATGCCATATGAATAGATGGAAAATTAAGTTTCAACATACTTCAATTTATTCCCAAAAGGTTTATAAATTTATTGCAGTCCCAATTGAATAGGTGGAACAGGATTAATTCTAAAATCTAAATAAAACTTCAAAACAGTTAATAGATATCAAGACAGTTTTAAAGAAATAAAAGTGGTGTACTCTGCCTACCTCATATCCCATCTTACTTTAAAGCTAAAGTAGAAAAATTCAGAGAATTCTTGGCCTGAAGATAGAAAAATAGGCCAATAGAACCAAACAGAAAATTCAGAAGCACTCGTATAGAGACTTGTTTTTTGACAGCAGTAGCATTATCTGTCAATAACTAGTGCTAGGACAATTGATTATCCACATGGAAAAATAAAAGTGGATCCCTAACTTATATAAAAATTAGAGCTCCACATACATGAAAGAGATTAAAGGTGAAAATCAAAGCTTTAAAATTTTATGAAGAGTTTAGAAAACTGCCTTTATGACCTTACAATAAAGAAGGCCTTTTTAATCAAGATATAAAAAGCACAAACCCTGAAGAAAAGGAAAGATTAAATGTTGATATTGATTTCTTAAATGTTTGTAACAGTAAAAGAAACCAGAAATAATGTGAAGCCCTTGCCAAAGGTGGTGGTAAGATTTTCAATACAACACAGATAACAGATAAAGGATTAATATACACAATACAAAAAAAGATTTCCTATGAATAAAAAATAAATAAATAAGCAACTTATTAGAAAAATGTTTAAGTGATAGGAATATGCAATTAACAAAAAGGAAACTTCAGCATACAAAATAGGAAAAAGACACTCAATTTAATAGTAAGTAGGAAAAAGGTAATAAAAATGACAATGAGATAATATTTAACACCCATGAGATTCACAACTCAAGTGCGACAAGAGCACCAGTTTTTCAAAAATGTAGAATTTCTTGAAATCACTGTCTCAAAAAGATATCTGCACCCCCATGTTCATTGCAGAATTGTCTACAATAGACCCAAGACATGAAAACTACCCAAGTGTCCATCAATGAATGAATGAAAAAAATGTGACATATATAAATACAATGAAGCCATAAAAAGAAGAAAAGCCTGCCATTTGGGACTACATAGATGGATCTTAAGAACATTATGCTAAGTGAAATAATTTGAGTGAAGAAAGACAAATACTGTATCATTTCACTTATATGTGGAATCTAAAGAAAAAAAAACAAAAACCAAAAAATAACCTCATAGATACAGAGAACAGACTGGTGGTTGGCAGAGGCCAGGGTAGGGAGGATGGGTAAAATGGTTGAAGGTGATCAAAGAGTATAAGCGAGAGCAAAATTTGCCACCCCAAAATGTGTCTCTCTCCCATGCGGATTGACCTAGACTGATTATTTTTAAGAAATACAAGGCTCGTGAAGTGTTTTTACCTCTCCTTTAGCTGCCTAAAGAATTGAGCTAAAGGTACTGTTCCTGAAATAGAGTTACCACCAGAGATACATGCAAAGAATGTAAGTTATGTGTAGTGCAGGAAACTCAGCAGGGCGTAGAGATCAGAGTCCACTCTGTGTCCCCTTGTCTCTGCATGACCCAGAAAACATTTATTAATTAAACATTTGCTTTTCTATCAATGTGAATTGCCTTTCTCTCCTTTGACATCCCAGACCACTACTCTTAACACCTTTCATCCTAAGCTGAAGACAGTATTTAAGGTGGGAGTTTTAGCCGTTTTGGCAAGTTACTCAGTTTTCCTGAGTCTCTCCCATATGTACATGTTATTAAACCTTTGTTTGATTTTCTCCTATTTATCTGACTCATGTCAGTTTAATTCTTAAACCAGTTAGTAGAAACTAGAAGGGCAGAGGAATTTTTTTTCCTCAACAAATACAAACTTCAATTATAACATAAATAAGTCCTGGGTATGTAATATACAGCACAGTGACTACACTTAATACTGTATTCTATATTTGGAGCTTACTAAGAGAATAAATCTTTAAAGTTTTCATCACAAGAAAAAATTATAACTATAAGTGATGATGGATGTTAGTTACCTAAACTCATTATGGTAGTCATTTTGCAATATATTCATTTATTGAATCATTACGTTGTATACACACCTAAAACTAATGTTATGTGTCAGTTATAGCTCAATAAAAGATGCAGAGTTTGTGAAACACTGTCTCTTCTGTTGAGAATATGAATTGGCACAATCTCTTCTGAAGTGATTTGGTAATATGGAGTTAGATTCAAGGGGTTCATACCCTTTCCCACTCTAATGCATTAGATATCTTAGAGAGGTGTTCACAGATGTGTTCAAAAAGACATGTTAAAGAATGGTCATTCCATCATGATTCATTTATGGTAGTGAAAAACCAAAACAACCTAAGTGTCTATCAGAAAGATGTATAAATTGTTATATAGTCATATGATGGAATATCACAAAGAAATTAAAGAACTAAATCTACCTGTGTCTATCATTGATAAATCTCAAAAGCAACGTAAAGAAAAAAATTTTCACAAGGATATGAAAAATAATTTTTAATGAAATGAAAACAGAATGAAGGATGTGTACACTAGGGTAAATATAAAAATATGTACAAGCATATATACGCGAAAAAGATAAGCGCCAAATTCAGAATGAGGAGGGTGCTGTCATGAAAAGAGCACAGTGTCTGAAAATGACCTTGACTGCTCCTTACAGTTTGGCTGGAGAGCCAGCTAGTTGGGTTGTGGTATGTGGTGCGGAGAACCTCTTCCAGTAGGAAAGGCTGGCATGTTGCTCAAGCTCACGTCTCCATAAGACCAATGCGTCCTAACTCATAGTCACAAGGTCTAAGTTTCCCCAGGACTCCCTGGTTTGAAGCAGCTAGCATTTTCAGACAACTCCAATAAATAGCTGGCACCCCAAGTTCTCACTTTTTGGTACCAAGCAGCTTGTATATTCTTCCCCTGACAAGACCATTTTCACTTTACTCTAAGATGACGGACCACAAAGGGCTCACTTTCCACTAGAATGAAATCCATACTATCCCAGTGTTGAGCAGATACCTTGCTCTGACAAGCATGGAGATGTTAGAGGACCCCAAATGTCTGTGTCTTTCTGGCTTGTTCTTCCTTTCCCTAAAAAATCTTTCCTCAACCCATGCCATGCATACCATGTGAAATTGAGGAATTTCTCTTGACTTCTTTTGATAGTCCTGAAGAAACAAACCCCTCTTTCCAGAGCAAATGAAGGAAGAGTCTCAATTGTATATAATATTGTATTTCTTAAAACAAGAATAACAAGATCTGAAGCAAATAATTCACGATGTTAAGGCTTGTCAAGTTGGATAGTAAATACTCTGAAGTTTGTTTTATTATTCTGTATAATTTTCAGTTATTGAAAATACTTCAATAATAAAAAAGGAAAATCAAAGTGGTAAGTAATAAGTTCAAAGTATGCATTTTCAGAACTCAAATGATAACTTTAGATGAATTAATCAGTATATCCTTTATAGACTCAATTTCAAAAAATAAATTTATTTTAACTTTAAACAATGAAGATCTGATTTGTCCTTATAGTTACCGAATATAAAACTTAAAAAAATGTATTTATAAACATCCACAGGCATTGCAATATTGAATTACTTAAATACTTGCAGAAATATTCTATAATATTTAATGTTTCATTCTCCCTATTCTGAATATTAACATATTTAAATATTTTTAGGCATTTTCTGAAACATAATTGTCAATACACTTTGTGAGTACTCTCCTTATCACTGAGATTAATCTTTGAATAAAGATATTTTGAGTGAATCTCCAACTTCCAAAAACTGACATTGTTTTTTAAAAATACTTTGCGGTCTCAGCCAGCCAACTCTTGCAGTATACTAATTGCTTATTTGTTTGCCTGATACATTTCCTTTGACAGCATTAGGGAAATGCTAATTTCCATCTTACTCATAGGAAAAGTCTACAGCGAGAGCTACAGTGAGATAAATTGTAGGTAGTCTGCATTAAGAAATGCATATATAACTAACCACTGACAATGGCTGATACGACATTATTCTCCTGTATAAAATACTCACAATTTAAATCATGATGAAATCAAATGTTCACACTTACCTTTATATTCTAAATGAAATCCAGTGTAACTAACAGATCCATCACTCCGAAAAGCCAAATGCATGGTATTTGAGCTACTTTCTATTCTCTCTGGTAACTTGCTGTCTTGAAAACTTCCAATCAGTGGGCTACTACTGTCTGGTCCATCATATATATAGAGGAAATCATAGTTTGGTTCTATGCTAAAACTAAAAAAGACAGGAAGAAAGAAAGGAAGAAAGGAAAGAAGGAAGGAAGAAAGGAAGAAAGAGAGAGAAAGAAAAAGGAAAGAAAAAAGTGGAATGGTTATTACTAAGGTATTAAGCATAACAGTCACATAATCATACATTAATTCAGTCAATATCTTTAAAATTAACAACAGATCTTGTCAAAATAAGCTAATTTGAAAATATGCCTGGCAACAACACACTGAATATGTATATGAAATCAGCAGTGGAAAAGGGAAAAGATATTTTGATATTTTCAAGTATTTCTAAGTTGGCACTGTGCCTACAGGGAATACAAATTACTGCAAGGCAAACAGCTTGTAAGCTGATGAAAGAATACAGGATTTGGAGTCAGAGTTTAGGTTCAGGCCTTGCTTCTGCCCTTGTTAGCTACATACCCTTATGTAAGTTGCTCTATTTCAGTTAACTGTATATGAAAATAACAATTAACAATAAATTTTCATCCAGACATTTCATCATGAAAATTCAACCTCTTTTTTCTTTGTCAATGGTACTATTTGACTTGGACTTCAAAATTTAAGAGTGTTTTTGCTGTTTTAAAATTCAACTGTACATACTGGGTTCAAACAAAAGTTTGAATACAAAATTTGCATTTAAATTACTCAAAAAAGCACCACACATTGTACTAAGTATACTTTTCTTGAAAGTAAATATATTTTCTTCTTTTAGAACTTAATGTAGGTGAATCAAATCAATACATTGTCAAAATTAAATAGTGTGTGAATAAGACATTTTAGCATGTAAGCTATTCAAATCAATATTTGAATATTGTAAAATTTGCATAATAAACTTGCCTTAACAACCTTCAAAATACAAGAATTGTCCCATAATGATTATAGAACCCACATAATTTAGATGACAGAAGACGTGTAATCATTTGTCTATTACCTAACTGATACAGGCAGAGGAAAGGATGGATTCAACTGGGTCATTAGGAAAAGTTAACAGGTTCATGATATAAAACAAAACCAGTAAAGCTTGCCATTGTTAAACATCTATCAATGAAGAAACTATTTTATTAAGTTTTATCATCTTGCACCTAAACAAAACACTTAAGCGAGAGATACTATTTCCAAATCTACTGGATTTGTAGAGATTAAGTTTCCACAATTCTAATCCTTTGTGTATGAATGATAAGAGAAGGGAATCTAACTAGTTTACTTATTCATAAATAGTGGTGAAGAGAGACGGGAGTAATGTAGAGGTTCCCAAGCTTTCCATATATAAAGGACCCTGTAACATGAGAAAACTGGGTGACCAGCACATTGCCATATTTTACCAGTGGCTTCACACATCTGATTCAATGAATTATTATTGAAAACTTTCAGTGAATATTAGGCCTGAATTTTGGTAATATAGCAGAAATTAGAGGATAGGCCTTATTTCATTACTTACTATCTTTGTTCTGGGGTAAATCATACCCTTCTAACTTCTTCTCTTTTATCATTAATGTTTAATGAGAATTACCACTTCCTTATCTTTCTCACTATTGGGAGAGTCGCTAGAAACAAGTCCTTTGTAAATGATACGGTGTGTATATTCTATATGTATCATTTTTTGAAGGCCAAAAGCCTATTTAACAATGGATTTCAGTACATTTCTTTTTAACTTCTAATTTAGGCTTAAATAAATAATTCAAAATATTGACTTGTAACATCATTGAAAATGAGAACAAAACAGAAAACAGTCTTTTTCTAGAAACTTTTAGAATGTTAGCTATAATGATTATTTTTCCTAAAAAACTGGAAAGACGGTACATTCTAACAGCATGTTCTATTTCACAAGACACTTCCATAAATATTAACTTGGTCCTGTCAGTAATCCTGTGGTGCAAGGAAGAGATTTTCATTTCCATTTTCCCAGTAAGTGCACTAAAGGCCCGGAAACATCAGTGGTCTCCTTAAGGTCACATAATAAATGACATAGCTGGAAATTAAATTTTCGTCATGCATTTCATGTAATACAGCCTTCTACCACTCAGTTATTAACTAGAATAATTTTATAAGTAAACTAAATCCTGTATCACACATCCTGACATTTCTAATATTTGTACTGCCATTTCTTCAATTGTAAAAATGGCAATAGTACATACCTTAGGGAATTGTCTTAGAAGTGAGGCCTGGCATGTAACTAACATTGTCATCATTGTTGCTTTGTTATCAATTATCAATATATCACTACAAATTACAGAAATAAAAATTCCATATATTTATACATTTTAAATTTTCATGAGTTTAAATTATATTTAACTATTTTAAACCTGGCTTCAATATATTAATATATATTAGAAAAAATTGTCAGCTTATTATTTTATGTAAATACCAAGCGGCTTTAACATGCTAGCAGAACAAGGGGTAGTGTTACTAGAGTCAAAGTACATTAGTCTTGGACACTGAAAATTCAGAACATTTCTACCTATTTGAGTTGCTGTTACCTAACACTCCCACTGAAATCTTAAGGGAAAGAGTTAGGCTATGTTTGTGATACAGATATTAACTCCACAGGGGGAAACGGAGGTTCATTCAAGTAAATAACTTACCCAAGTAATTAAATGACAATGGCAGAGCTAGCCTCAAACTCAGCCATTTCTTTGCCTCACAGGAAGCTGCATCCTCCACTACTTCAGTACTAAGCTAACCCTGCAAGTAACACTGCTAAACAACAGATGTGTATTTTGGAATATCCCATGTAAAGTTCTATCCTGGGATAACTTCCACTGAGGAATCATAGGAAAAAGATCCATCAAATCCTTCTTGTGAGCTTGACTTAATGAAACCACCAGAAAGGATGGTAGGGAGAACATATAATATATCTTTCCAAGCCCAATGGTGGTGCTGCTCACATGGGTATTTGATACTTCAAAAAGGTTTTGGGTGATGCACATAAGACAGAAAAAATCCTTGAAATAGTGATCTTTTTTGAAGCAATGATAGTACAAGGAGGGAGGAAGTTATAAAGAGATAACATTTCATGAAAGTAAATAACTATTCAATCTTTAACGTGTTTCCTCTATATCTTGAATCCGGTAAAGATGCTCACCCACTAGCCTTCAGAACTGTACTGGCATCTATGGTATTATACAAGGATTTGTAAACTGTCTATTGCAAACTACTAGTTTTGCAATTAGTGGAAAATATATAATAAAAATGTCATGTATAGAAATAAAAATCTGCATAGTGCAAATGCTAAAGCAAAATGACCAAAAAGGATTTTTTTAAAATGGGAAATGTACAGGAACTCACCTGATAAATGCCAAGGAGATAACATAGTCTGAGTTGACGGTGACAGTCCAGTCACAGTCTCTGCTATGGGGATACGGATGAGGGAAGTTTGGTGAAAGAATAAAGCCCGAAGATCCTGTTAAATTGCCTCCACAGGGTGCTTTAATTGAAAACAAACAAAATGCCTTAAGTGATTAATAAAGTTTATTAGCTATCCATATTTGTGAAAATATTTATCTAAAAAAGTTTAGGAGGTTTTATATAGACCTGACTTTTTATCGTGGTGGTTGCTTAAATACTGCATTGTCTTTCAAGAAAGACCATTAAAATACTAAAAACATACATACATACATACATTAAATTTAGCTCCTTTACTAGTTTCAAAAGACAAAAAAAAGTTGCATGTATACTTCTTTCCTTTCTATTACTATTTCATTTCATGTAAAAGAAATGCATTGAGAAGAAGAGTAAAAATGGTTTCCACACGGTTACTAAGAGAAAATTCAAAGGTAACTAAAAAAACTTGGAAACAAAACAAAGCAAAACAAAACCTCTAATAGTAAGTGGGATAACAGGATATGATGCATTTGGCTCATTTCACATCTTCTTTGCTACCATTATATATGGAGGAAGGGGTTTTGATAATAGTTAATGAGTGAGAACGGATAACTAACTGAGAATCTATAGCACTTTAAAATAAAACACTCCTATACTGAGTGTTAGGCTATTCCTAAATTCTAGTCACCTGACTACCTGATGAAAACAGACAGCTACTACAGTTATTGTGGCCCAAACAAAGGTCTCTGTAACACTTCAGTGAAGAGACTCAAAAAATTGTCTCAAATTTTAGAGGACAGATTCTTTAGGGAATTATTGTTGGAGTCTCTTAAAAACAATTTAGTCAGAATTTAATATATTACACAGGGTTGGCAGTTTCAGAAAAATAGAGAAATTAAGATATGAAGGGCCCTGGTGGTAGAATGTGACACTGGGGATTTAAATACCATACACACACACACAAACACACACACACAAATGTGTGCAGGCCAGAGACAGAGGGGAAGAGGGAAAGAGACTGGGATTCTTATGATGGCATATCTTCTACACATAATCACCACATCATCATTCTTCTTTTATCTGAGTTTTAAAATTAAACTTTTCTCAGATAAATTTTGCCATTCAGTTATAAGCTATACTGGATTCTTTTGACAGCATGAAACTGGTATTGGAAGGAGGAGAATTTTGCTTCTGGCAAAATTTGAGACCTTTGTTCTTAGCCTGAGTCTAGACATGCAACATTATGATTAGAATTTGGTCATTTTTACCACCTAAACAATGGATGTCTGCTATTATACTTCCCCATCCCCCTATGCTACCTTTGCCTCAGTCACGGCAGGTGACCTATTCTACTGAGAATATTTATTTGTTTAGGCTTGATTTATTTACCACTATTTACCTATTACCTGTATGTTTTTTGTGGTATCAAATCAAATGATTGGACAAACGATCTCAACTTTCTGTATTCATCCCTCTTCAAATGTCAATGCCTCCTAAATATTTTCCTCTACAATCAGAGGATGATGAGTCCCTCCTATTAATCAGGATAACGCCCTCAACTTGGTCATGTAATCCCTCTTCCTGCTCCAGAACTTCTGTTATTTATCTCCTTTATTCTCTCTGGCTTCTTACCCTTTGTCCACAGGTGCTCATGTCTCTTTCATCCTAAAAATAACAGTTCCCACCGACCTAATTCTTTTCACCTTTTTTTCAACTAAAAATGGTGAATTTTACCTAATGGTTAAGAAATCCTCACCCTTTTGTATTTGGTTATACGGGCTCCCTGTGAAGAACTATAGGTCAGATAAGACTCACCTATCAAGCCTTAGGTAAGACCCCTTAAATAACCGCTTCCTCCTCATTTTCCTGTGACAAGACCAGACACAGACCTTACAAATTCCCATTCGTCTACTCAAATGATTCACTGAACTGCTTGTCCCACTGATCAATCATAAAAAATTGCTTGTAACCTACCTTTGGTCAAGCTTCTTCTTCCTTGAGGCCCTTGAACTTTGGCTCTCCCTCAGCCTTGAGCCAGCACACAACCTCTCCTAAAGATAGGCTGGACTCAAGTACAATATTCTCTGGTCTGCTATCCTATCGGGCTACCTTTTCACCCTACTCCCCCACGCCTGGTTCTTTCTAGCCTTGTGCACTCCTCTCTATAAAAGAAAAATCTCTTTTGCCTAACTCTTCAGATGCTTGAAGACCTTACCATCACATTGTTCTCCTTATCACAGCAGTTCCCCTAGCCCCCACTTTGCAATAATCCTTTTTTGTTTTTTGATGATTACCACAATACATTTAGCAAACATCAGTCATATCACCAGAATTAAAATTAAAGAAAAATTAAAAGAAAAATTTCCTTGTTATAAGAACACAAGATTTACTCTCTTAGCAGCTTTCATATATAACATACAACAGTGTTACATATCATATTGTACATTATATCCCTAGTACTTATTAATTTTGTAACTGGAAGTTTGTATCTTTTGACCACCTTCATCCAATTCTCTCTCCCCACCCCCCTGACTCTGGTCAGCACAAATCTGATCTCTTTTTTTATGAATTTGTTTGTTTGTTTTTGAATTATAATTAACTTGGTACATAACAAAGTGATTTGATATTTCTATATATTACAATAGTAAAAATCTATAATAATTCCTTTTAAATAAAAGTCTCTCCTTACTTATTTCAAATTTCTTTCTTTTTTAAAAATTTTACAACTAAGTCTTTTGAAAAGGAGGTCTAATCTCATTCTCTCTTTCTTCACTTATGTTCTGTATGTACCTACAGACAGACTGCCATGATTAGCAAAGCGGGTCACCACTGCAGAAAAAAAATAGTTTCTTAGGTTGTATTTCAAAGAAAAATACCAAAGTATTCATCCTGAGAAAATGTATCTTCAGTTTTAGAAACTGTTTAATTTTAAATTACATTAAGGATAACAACCTTTTTGTTGCTTAGGGAATCTAGATATCTTTATTTGGTCCTTTCCACCTCTCATTCTTTTTCAAGCCATTGCTGTCTCCTTCAGCCTCCTTGCCTCCAACGCAAATACATCTTAGTTCACTCTGAAGTGACTTGTGCATTGACTAATATAATGGGCTTTATCTTTCTCTTCATATCTGTAGTCATCTTTAACTGTTGACTTTCACCTTAAATTCACTCTCCCTGTTTTTAGAACCCACTCCACTTCTAATTTTCTTCTGATGTCTTTGTACAGACTTCAGTTTTACTGGCAAACACCTCTTTCACTGCATCTTATAATTTTGGTATTCTCCTGAGTTCTTTATTTAATCGTCTCTAATTTTTACTCTATTCCATTCTTCCTTGTTGACTATATCCAGCCAGTGAGTTTATCTTCTACTTATATACTGATAACTTCTTCTGCCTATCATCTCCAGCAGATTTCTCTGCCTAATTATAAATCATACACCTATGTGCTTACTGGCTATCTCTACCTGATAGCCTATGGGTATGTCAAACACAGAATATCCAATATATCCAAACCTCAACGGAAATTTCTTCTTCTGTGTTCCTAGGTTGTTTGATTAGCTTTCAGCCATCTATATTACAAAGCTAGAGGCCCAAGATTCTTCTCTTTTCTTCTCTGCACCTTGAATCCAGTCTATCAAGAAGCAGTACAAAGATGCTAGCTCATAGTTCCTCATAGATGTTTTTCAATCTATCTCTTTTTTCCTTTTCTAATTCTGTATTTCTAGATCTGATACTTACCTGTCTACAGAATTATTGCAGGGTTTTTTTATTTCTCATGCCTCTAGTATAATGTAGTTTCCTCCAATTCATCTTCCCAGTGAAAATATCTAATCATACTATGTCCATGCATAAAATTCTGCAGTTATGTCACATTGCCTAAAAGATAATGCCCCAACCCCAGTACAGCTTTCATGACCTGACTCCTGCAACCTTTCCAACTGCATCAACCACCACTCTAGATACATAATTTACACTCATAAACTACAGACTACGTATAGTTCCTTGTATTTACATGCCTTTATGCATGCTATTTGTTTTGCCTGAAATATCTTTTTTCCCTTCTACTTTATATAACTCTTATTTATACCTCAAATTCATCACTGCCTCCAGGGAGTTTTCCTAGAAATTCTCAACTCAGGCTCTGCTTCAGCTCTCTCAGCATACTCTGGTATCCATAGCAACCTGTGCCTATCTCCATCATTTTCCTTACCACATTATGTTTAAATATTCCATTCAGGTGTATGCATTTATCACTAATCTATAAGCTAAACACTGTCTTATATGTTATTTTTTATGTAAGATTTAGCACATACCACATATTGCATAAATATTTGTTGAATTGCTATTGGTTCTTTGTATTGACTGTTAAGATAGTAAAGATGACTAGGTTTAAATGGCAATCTGGCCTGTAGCTATATGCTTTGATAAAAATAATAGTATATTTTGTCTTTGGGACTTTTAAAATCATATGTGAATTTGAAAAATATTAGAAACATATGTGTAATAGCAAATGCATATATATATGTATATATGCATAAAAGGCAGGAATGTTCTTTGTGGTTTTTTCATGTGCTAAGGAAATGGGATTACTTGCAATTTGAGGGATCATGGGGGAGTAATTTTATGTTTTTTCAGTTTTCCTTACTTTTCACAGGAAACATTGGTCTTGTTATTGTTAGCAATTTTATACACATAAATGCATTCACATTTACTTGTTTATAGCCTTTATCAAATAAGGTATAGGAAAATCCATTACATATATTTTTAAGTGTCTTACAGGATATATTTCATGATTATACTATTATTCAGGCATAAGATTCTCTAAAATTCTTTCAATTCTACTAAATTATTTAATCAAGGTTTTCTCAATAAATTTAAATGCTGTAGTTGACTCTAAAAATCTATAAAACCATTGAGATAAAGCAGAGACATTATCCGACATTTGTATATCCCAAACACTCAGTAGTAAAAATAATTGTCTTTGCCTCTAATATACTAAACTTTAAAAGCATCTGGGAAATACATTTTTTCTTTTATGCATCTAATCATCTAATCATAAAGTATCCAAAATAAGGTTCTCCTTAAATCAAACATATTTATGAATTAAATTTTCAGTTAAGTTCCATGGAATTCTGACATTAACAATTGTTCAGAGTGTAATTTCTTGTGAGGCAGTTATACAGGCAACTATTGACAGTGATTTTATAATCTTAATTTTTCTTACCAATTCAGTTTTATTTGTGTCTACTGTCTTTCTCAATAGCCCACCCACACTAATGTCTTTGTTATTTACCTTCATACTGAATGTTGTTACTTTCCCTCTGGCAATGTCAGAGTAATCTTCCCACTGTCAATTTTGTTGGAATGAATTCTATTAACTCTTAAAGATGACTGTCCTTCTGTTTGGTACTTGCTATAAGGCTGACTACTTCCACATGCAAGCAAAATGCTTTATGCTCCAGGGTCTGAGACACAGACTTACGGAGTTTCTGTAAGTTCAGGGTTTAATCTTTGGCACAGTATTTCCAATCATGGAGTTCTTTCTTATCAGTTTCAGAGGTCAAGCTTTCTGCAGCCTTAGCAATTTTTCAGACTTTTTTTTCTTAGGCTATTTTCTTCCTCAGAGAAGCTCTAATGCATATCCTTTCCTCAAACTATCTTTTCCTACCAGAAAATAATATGCAGCACCCTAATCCTTACAAAAATCTCTCACAACCTGCTCGATTTAAGTAAATTTAGTAATTTTTCTCTAATAACGTTTTTCCCTGTAGAATTGTGACTTGCTAGCTAGAATCTTGTCTATAAATAGAATTTTATAACAGCCTATCTCAAAACTCTAATCTACATTTTAAATTTTCATGTTTTCTAGAATTTCAGTGTAAAGCTGTTCAATATTTCAGAATTCTCTAATTCTGGTAATTCTAATAAGTAACACTCATTTAACAGGTCTCAGAATCACAATAAAATGAAAAATTCCAAGTCTGTCATATCTGTGGTGTTCTATCATCTCCCCTTTATACAAGGATTCTCTTTTGAAGATAGTCAAATTCCAATTAATTGGTATGTGGCATTTTAATTTAATTGGCATTTTTTAGACTGAGTAATAAACAAATGAAAACTTCACTGTTTCAGTCTTTCTTTCTTTGAAAATATTTCTTTTTGTGTATTTTTCATACACTTCTATGAGTATAGTTACAGTAAATGTAGATTAATTGATGTCTGATGATTCAGAATCTTGCAAGGATGTACATAGACCAACATAACTGTAAACAAAAACAATAAAGTGTAAAAGAAAATGTGGCTAAATGTGAACTGGCTCAGGTATGCTCTTATTTTGTGCCTTTTTTTTTAAAGTCCCTTCTTAAAAGCTTTTTCCCTATTATTTGCCCTATTTTCTACGGAAGTCTAGAACTCTCTCTACTCCCTGCCTGGTTTGAGGCTTTAGATGGGTTTTGTTTTGTGTAATAAGTGTTTTTTAAATTACAACATGTAAAATACAAAAGCTGTTAAGTGAAAATTCAGATTTTTTAGTTTTCATTTTCCTAGAAAGTGAGTTCATAGGAATAGGGAACTTTTCTGTCTTGTTTTAGTGCTAAATCTTCAATGTCTAGAACAATGCATAGGACACATTGAATGACTAATGAATTTGAGTTTGCAGCACTTGCACAAGAAGCATAAGATGGGGTAAAGTAAATTTCAGTAACTGAGTGCCTGAGTTTGTTTACTTTTGACTGACATACTAAACACTCTTTTCCTATTATCATGTGACTTACTATAAAATGATGATTGAAAATGTATTTATGAGCTAGGTATAAGTGAACAAAAATAAGTCTTTCTTTCCTAAATGTGTTAAATTTGCATGCTATAAGAAACACAATGAACAAGACGTGCAATCTTCTTTCAAGTCACTTACAGTGCAATAAGGGAAAGAATATGTAAATAAATAAAGTTTTGAGTAAACAGAACATACTTTGGTCAAAATGTATTATACATTCAAGATGACACCATTTCTAAAACACTTGAGCTGGTCTGAGATTAAACTTGTTTAATTTAAGAATCTTAATAATGAGATTAAGAAAAAGATTAGATAGCAGATTTTCTCACATTTTTATTCCAAAGGTGGTATATCCCTCTAACTTTTTCTCAGACCCAGGAGAAAAATAATATGTATCTTAATTTTCTAGAGCCTAACTTGGTGATTCAAGAACAGAGCATGGAGACAAAATGTAGACAGTTGCAAGTATGACTCAAGTGGCTGCAATCCTTAAACCAAAAACTGATATTCTTCTGGAATACATGAATTGAAGGGAAAGTCAAAGCTTTGAAATTTAAACATAAATTCTGATAAAATTTTCTTACTTGGAGGGAATAACCATTATGGAGGCAATATAAATATAGCCCATTTTAAATATAAGGTCTAAATCCACTCTTTAAATTTTAAAAGCAGTAGATAAGGAAGATGAAGATTTTTCAAAAACTTATTGATTCTTAACTGATTTTTTTTAGAATGTTAGAAGCATTGAGAATCTTATGAAATTATAGACTTCCTAATGGGAAAAATGATGATGACTTACAATTTTGTGAATTTTTTTGTAGGTTCACAGACCTCTGAAATCTTAGACTTCCATACTTAACCTATACAAGAATATTGTTCTTAATCAATAACATTGATACTGGTTTTAACCATTGTTTTATAGTTGTAAAAATTTTTAATTGTTCTTTAATTCATACCTATACAAACTGGTGGGCTGGGCTGCCAGAAGTATCGATTTTCTACCTGAATGCAGGTTATTCTTTCTTCTCCTTGAAGCTCATATCCTGGGTCACACTGAAAAACAACAGTGTCCCCAGGTTCTCTTCCATCTCCATTTCGAGTTCCATTCATAGGAACCCCTGGGTCACGACATGCAGTGGCAACAGAACCTATGAAAAGACAGAAAAAAAACCTTTAGTTTTGATGTTACCAAAATCAATTTTAAAGTTCCAGACCTTATATTAGAAGCTTCCACATATTTATGTGCTTTTAGAAAATTAAAAATACTTGGGCCATAAATCCTTGTGCTATACAATATATCAGTGCTGTTTTTTTTTTCAAAGGCATATAATCTGTAAAAATACTGAATTGCTGTGCTATACACTTGGAATTAATGTAATATTGTCTATCAACTATATTTCAGTTTAAAAAGTGCTCAGGGCAATTTTTAAATACCTATCTATCAATAAATATTTTTAACTGTTTTTTATTAAATACTTTGTGTGATAATTCGCTTCAAGAAGGAATGTGGCATTTTAATAGCTAAATACTAAGTAGTATTTAAAATCTATTTTTTGATACTCTGTGAAAGACAATGTGAAGAGGGTGAAAAGAAAGCTTATATTTGCATGGGATCTATCCCACAAAGGACTTGTATCTAGAATAAAAAACTCTTAAACTCAATTGTGGGAAAGAAAAAACTTTGGACCAAAAAAAATCTATTAGAAAATGGGCAAAAAACATTTCAATGAAGAAGATACCACATGACACATAAAAAGATGTTCAACATCATTAGCCACTAAGAAAATGTAAATTAAAACCACAATGAGATATTATTACACACCTATCAGATCAGCTAAAATCAAAAGTATGATAACACCAAATGCTGGCAAGATTTTGCCAAAAATTTGAATTACTCATACATTGTGGGTAGAAATGTACAATGGTATAGCCACTCTGAAAAAAAAGACGGCAATTTCTCACAAAACTAATTATGCGCTTACCATACCCAGTAATTGCACTCTTGCACATTTATCTCAGAAAAATTAAAACTTACATTCACATAAAAACCTGAATGTGAATGTGTTCACAGGAGTTTTGTTCATAACGGCTGCAAGATGGGCACAAACTAAATGTCCTTCAACAGGTGAATTATTAAACTAAATTCATAGCATGGAATATTACTCAGTAATAAAAAAGTAATGAGGACACACAAGACAATTTGGATGGATGAGAAGGGAAATGATTAATTAAAAACTCCAATTGCAAAATGTTTTATATTGTTTGACACTATGTAATATTCTTGACGAGACAAAATTATAAAATTGGAAAACAGATTACTGATTACCAAGATTTGGAGGGTGTAGGGAATGAAAGGATACGCTTGTGACTATAAAACAGTAACAGGAAGGATCGCTTATGATGGAACTGTACTGTATTTTGACTGTAGTGGCGGGGGGTCAAATCTACATAGAACTATATAAACAAAATAAACATGCATACACAAGCAAATATAAATAAAATTAATGAAATCTGAATAAGGTTGGTGGACTATTGATGTCACTATTCTGGTTGTGATATTGTGCTATAGTTAATGCAAGAAACTGTCACTGGAGAAACTGGGTAAAGGATATACAGGATCTGTCTTTATTATTTCTTACAACTGCATGTAAATCTAAAATTATCTAAAAATTTTTAAAAGTTTAAAAAACTATTAGATAAAAGGAGAGTAGTAGGAGACCTTGGAAAGCAACCATTCTTCTATATACAGTATATTGCACATTTATAATATAATTAACTACAATTATTCAGGTTAATGGAACAGGATATTATTTTGTATTAGCACAAAGCAGATGTACCCTAAAGCATATGATAATGAAGTATCAAGACAAAGAAGCTATTAAAATTTTCATTTAAGCTATTATTAAACTATATTCATAAACATAGGATTCAGCACTTACAAAATTATTTTCAAATTGCACATTAAAGTAAAGACATAAATTGCTAAATTACAGACACATAACTGGTATTCACTCATTCATTCAGTTACTAACTTAATATATTCTAGGCAATATGCTAAGTGCTAGGAATGCAAAGGAATAAGCAGACACAAAACTGAACAGACTTCAAATTGTTCTGCACAGTGGCAGCACTTACAAACAATTCTGTTGTATATATCCCTGGTAGGTAGGTAAGTAGGTACACAGGTAGGTAGGTAGACACAGTTAGACAGATAGATAGATAGATAGATAGATAGATAGATAGATAGATAGATAGATTGATTCATCGATATATTAACCAATCTGTTTTGCCAGCAGGCAAAATTTTATCTCTAGGACAGTTAATAGGTAGAAGAGGACAGTCTAGTGTAACATTTAAGGGTTTGGGTTCTGAAATCAGACAGACTGGGGTTCAAATCTTGGTTCTGCACTCTTTAGTTTCTGTGAAATAGGACAGGTTACTTAATCTTCCTAAATTTTAGTTTTCTGACCTCTAAAAATAACAGTAATGCAGCACCGATCCATAGGGTTGTTAGGAGAATTAAAGGAATTATACGTGTAAAGTTCTTGTCCTGGCCATTGCTTAGAAGCACTAGTTTATCAGTAAAATGAAGCAAAACTACAAGATTTCTGATGATATATATAATGATATATAGATTTAATTTAAGTGGGCAGTAAAATGACATTTGGAAAGAAGTGATAAAAATGTAAAATGTGCTACAACTTTCAAACTGTAAGTAGGAATAATATATAAAAGACTATGAAAACTTTTCTTTTATTGTTGTTATTGTCATTGTTCAGGCTTCCTAGGTCTGCAAGAAGCTTTAAGCTTAATATGAACAGTCTCAAAGTAAAACTGTATGTAAAACAATGTTATGAAAACACTGAAAAAAAGGCAGTTGATACAACTGTGTATTAGCAGAGTTTGAGGGAAAAATATTTTCTTGCCCTATTGTCAGATTTAATGTGCTTAAAGATTTAAAGTGGAACCAAGTAGCTAAAATATGAAAGCTTCGATATGACAGCAAATAAATATGTGAAAATATTCATTTGCCTTTGGGTCTGCTTAACTTGAAGGGAGAGAGTTGATAAAATAAATTCTCAATGAATAAATAAATTAGGAGTAAGATTTTAAAGCACAGTAGAGAATGATGGGGTTTAATGGAAGTCCAAACAATTTTTTTCTTCTTGGAATTTCTTGAGTTCGAAAAGCAATTAATTAAATATATACAGAAACAATTTCTTGCTGTGAATGCTATTGTTTATTTTCTTTACTTACTCAAAGTTTAATCTCTACACTTGTTATATACTGTGTTTATGGCAAAATTATAATAATTTTAGCATCATTCTTGTTTTCTGTATTAAATAGGAACTATAGCCACTGAAGAAAATAAATAATCATTTAAAAAGTCCTGCTATATCTCCTTAGAAATTAGGATAGAAATA
Source organism: Vicugna pacos (assembly GCF_048564905.1). Lineage (NCBI taxonomy): Eukaryota > Metazoa > Chordata > Mammalia > Artiodactyla > Camelidae > Vicugna > Vicugna pacos. Next base: position 18,680,223 of record NC_133011.1, read on the forward strand.
ATCTCACATAATTAGCATGATTTAAAAAAAATTATATAATGTTAGAAATTAAGAAATATTAGTCACATATATAAAATAGATTAAAGAGTTTTTATTTGATATTTATTGTTTACAACATATAATTTTCAAAATATATTTTTTTGCATTTTTTTGTTGTTATATAAATTTCTAAGTAGATGTTTGTTCCTCTCTCTTTATTTTCTTCTATTCAAGAATAATATATAGGCTGTTTCTACAGAATAAGGATCTTTTTGCAATTACGTATTTTAATTTATCAACTATTTTAAAGATATAAAAACTAAAAAGTAAATATCAAAAAATAATATACTTGCCACTGATACATTAACACGGGTAATTTTTACTTATTTTCTTGATTTCTTTAGTTAAAATTACTTCAGGTTTGATTGATGAAATAAGTATCTATATTTCTTCTATCAGGTTTAAGTTTGCCATTCATTCCTGATTCTTTTTAACGTAGACATGTAAAATGAGCATAAATTCCAACAAAGATAAAGGGTCTTAACCTTGTTGTCTCACTTATTATGCTATCATGAAAGGAATAGTCTAGAAAGTGTATATAGCAGGCTTATATGCTATCCCATCCAAATATAGCTTAGCTTTAGCTTTCAAAACCGAATTAAAATGACGATAATAGATGACTTCCCTTGCTTGTTTTTTCCCCCTTGAAAGAACTGGCCTTTTACATTTTGGTTAGCCTAGAATAGGACTTATCAAATGGCTAGTCTGTTACACAGCTGTAAATTGTGCTTCTTACACCAGCTGATTATTCAGTAGAAATGGAAATAATCACAGGGAAAAGGTATATAAATAGATGAGTATGTGAAAGTTAACATTGTCAATATGTAATAATTATTGGATACTCACTACCTTTCAAACACTTGTACTATGAACTATAAATCTCATTTGATTCACAATAAGTCTGGGTACTATTATTATCCGTATTTATCCAATGAGAAAATTGAAACTTAAAAGTGGTAAGAAACCTGCCCATTATCACACAGTTACTTAGAGTGGATAAAGTGCCCTACGAAGATGTGAGACCATAACCAAGGGACATTTCTTAAGTAAAAAAAGTGCCTTTGTAATAAAAAGTGTTGATAGTGTGAACTATAGTATACAGCAACTACCTATCTGCCTATTGTTCTGATTGGAGTAGTCAAAAAAAAACTACATATTTACATCACTTAGTTTTAAATGTGTTAATTTCTTAAAGAAAACTGCACAGGTATTAACATTATAGTTTTCTTCATAGGATTCCATTGGTATACATTGTGTCAAAATGAATAAAATCTGTGTATCAAAAGACGTAGTTGTTCAACATGAAGGACATTTGATTTAGAATAGATACCAATAAAATAATGATGATAATGATCACTGTCTCTATTGAGGGCATATAGTGTGCAAAAACACTTGACTAGAGGCTAAATTTACACTCTGAAGCGAAAACATCAATCCTTATGAAGTATTATCATCTCTATTTTAAACGGATAAAATAAACTTCTGTGATGCTAAGTGCTTCTCTTAGCAGAGCTGGGATTTGAACTCAAGAAATAGCAAGGCTCTTAACCATTACAGTATATTGTCTCAGCACAAACCTGTCCCACTAGCAGATAAAACAATACAAAGCCAAGCCCTACTAATGGAACTTTGACAGTTGTTTATTAATGAAAGAATTAGGCAAAAAAAAGTTACACCTAGATTGAAAAGGAAAAGCAAGAATAATTTATAACCCTTTACTACACATGCAAAAATTTCTTACTCCTGATATTTCACCATAAAGGGAAGTAAAAAATAAAGACTCAAGGTTATTTTTGTATTTTATTATTATTAAAAGTAATAAAAAATAAAATTTAACCTGATATGTGCTAAATTTAGCCATATACGTGTCAAATGGTATTCTTTAAGTAATTACAATAACAAGGACATTTCCCCTCCAGTTGTTTTTTCATTCTCTCAATCTTCTTGTCCTCTCTTTTTCTAACTTCTTTCCTTATAGTTCATTAAGAGAGTAGAAGCAATCAGAAATTCTCACCAAATCTCTCAGCCACTGGCAACCACACCTGTATTCTCTGCTTCGTCTCCTGTCGGAACAGAGAAGGTGCCCTTTTCTATATAACGCTAATAACCCCAGTTATTGTGCTGCTGGTATCAAACCCTCTCCAATTCTCCAGGATTTCATTCCGAAATATTTTTCATCTCTTCTGAATCACCAGTTTTTCTTTCTGTACTGGGTCATTCCCAAAAGCATACAAATGTGGCCTATAACTTATATCTTAAACAAACAAAACCCTCATTATGCTCTCATCCTCTTCCAACTATTTTTCTCATTTCCCTCCTTTCCTTAATAGGAAACCTATTAAACTTCTGTCCTGAGGGAGATACCTATACAAATGTCTCCAGTGTCATCAGCCATTCATCTGACATAATCACTTAACTGTTCTTGTTAAATCTAGGTTGCCAAATCCAATGGTAACTTTGTGTCTTCTCTTTTCAGAAACATCTAAGCAACATTTGTCTTAGAACTTTTTTTCTTGGCCTCTCAGGCATCAGACTGCTAGTTTTTCTGGCTTGTTTGCTGCTCCCTTTGGGTATCTTTTGTTATCTCTACCTTGTTAACTCAAAGACTGCGGGCTGTAGTACCTCAGGGATTAGTCCTTAATATTCTGCTCTCCTTTCTAAAATTTCTCCCTGTATAACTTTATTTGATACCATGATTTTCAATACTGTTTTTAGTTTACTGCTTCCCCAATTTATATATTTGGCCTTAATATGTCTCCTGAACTTCAGACCATTCTATTCAACTGCCTATATAATTTCTTTACTTGTATATCTAGCAGGCCCCTCAACTTCATTGCTTGCAAAAATATAAAATCGTTTGATTTTTAGATTTTTGGAAAGAAAAGTGTAAAAAAAATACATTTTACCTGCATATAAATTTTCTCCTGTGTTACTGATACCAATATAATCAAATAAATAAATATTGTTCCATTTTGAAAGTAAAAATTTTTCACTGAAAATTTCTTTCTAATTTAATATACCCAATACAAATACTTTTGTTGAAATAAATTCACCACATAATGTAAAGTCAGACATAAGAAATAAATTGAACATTGGCAAAAAAATAAAATCCTGTAATTTTTACCTTATTTTTTGTGCAGGTGATTTTACCTTGTAAGGTAGCATTTATTACTAACAAAAATCAATTTTTGTTCAAATTTGGTTATTGTAATAAGTTATAAGTTAATTTGTAATGATACATTTTTGCTTTTAAAATAGAACTGTTTATATTCCACCAAAAACACCTTATATCAGTAACAGTTTTTTAAATAATTCTCATGACTCAATGAAAAAAGATTTGTAAAAGTAATATGATTTCATAACTACTGTGTACAGTAAAAATAATTTTTCAAGATATGTTATTCTTATGCTAATTGCATATAAGTGCATGTCTTTGCATGCAATTAAAAGTAATTTATACTCAAGTTGAGAAAGTTTACATTAGTATTACTTAAGAATTGTTTTTACAATGTTTTCAATTTTCACAAATAGTCTAAATCCACTGAAAGAGTTAAATGCATTTATTGTTAAGTAACATGCACCCCTATCAAATCAAGTTTTGCTATGCCCTATGAATAAATTATCCATATATATAAAAAAATTGAAGAGACTCTTTCACAATAGTTAAAAATAGTTCATCAAGTATGTGTGAAATGAATGAATGAGTGAACAAAACTAGAACTAGTCATTTCAATGTATGTTTAAGGTTTATTTATAATTTAGGATAAATTTTGTTTTTTTGTTTGACTCTGTGAAATATTAACTCCAAGTACGTAGTAACACAACATTTATATTATACTTTAATTTAACCTAGCTGGATAATCTGAGGTTGTTTTCAGAATAATACAGATAGCACTAAATACTACAGAAAATGTCTGAGTTCTCATCAGTTTTACAAATCACCAGTAGTGTAAATATACTTCTGACTTCTTATTTTATATTTGTTTTAATCCAATTGAGAGTGTTAATTGGAAATGTGCACTTCCCTAATACACATTTCACAATCCTAACTAGAGTATGTATAGGTTTCAATAATATGGATGATAATTTAGAGACAATGTCTGAATTACCATCTTGGTGACCTTGGACAAATTAACATTCCAGTTTTTCGATGGCGTTGCTTTGTACAATGAGGAATAAATACATTTAAATCACTCTTAAGTTCTTGTGTGTTCTTCCTGTTCAGAAAGTTGACTTTTTGTTACAAACCTGTTTATCTCAAGATCTTTCAAAAAAGAAAAACCTTAAATTTTATACAGTTGAATAAGTAATGCTATCAAAAGCAGGAGACCTATATTGTAGTCTTTGTTAAGAAAGAAACATTAATTGGGTTGAATTTTAGCTTCCTTATCATAAAATTCCATTAAATTCTATTCTAACCATTATATTGTATAGTTCTATGACAATATCAACTCTGAAATTAATCTTTAAAGACCAGTATATTTTAACTATTTACATTGTAGTTTGCTTAAGAAGTAGCTGTATAATTTTTTGCAATGTGTCTGGAGACTTCAGCAAGGTCATAGCCCAGATTTGGTATTCACAAGGCCTCACACTCTTCTCTTCGGTTTTATTACCTTATATTTTTGTATTGACTAAGAAATGACACTATATTCTCCACTTCACTATCTGTAAGGAAATCAAGTGGGTAATGGGAATATTTAACCTGGAAGGAAATCCCATCCAGAACCAAATCAATCAGAAAATATTTGAAATGCAGATGATAACCTAGAGTTGGATTTTGCCCTGGGAAATTTTGCCCTTGATTGAGACCTAGCTTTGTACAAGATCCATCAATTTTATAAAGAATATTCAACATCATTATTAGGCCTATACTCTGCCAGCTCTATTCAGTAACGTGGCTATCTTTGGAATTTCATTATGTTTCTAAGGATACACCTAGTGATGTGGCAAGTCAGGTTAAAGTACCTGGCAGCATGACAGAGGTATTCCCATTAACTTAGGAGGGAAACAAAACTGTTTAATGCATGGGATGCAGAAGAAACCTCAAAGCTAGTGTTGTAGTATACTTCCAAGTACTTTATATAGAAATATCTTTTAAAAATACATGTTCATTCATTTATTTCACCAGATAATTGTTATTCATCCACTATGGGCCAAGTATGTTTGATATTTGAGATACATTTTAACAAGAGACAACACCTCCATACCTTCATTGATACTTGTGCCCTAATATGTGGACAAAAGTAGAAATAATATCACTGATCTAATTTTTGAAATCAAAAGGCATGCTAGGTTGAAGACTGTCAAAGTTACCTATACAGGAAACTGATTTTATATCCAAAGATTATAAAAGATTATATAAAAGTCTAATTTGAAATAGAATTCTAGTATTTGCAGGTCAGTGAAATTAATGAGCAAAAAAGAAAAACTACGCAAATATTGTTTTACATTATTTCTGACTAACCATATATAGAACTGGTGTGCTTTTAATTTTACATTATTAAAAGATATCTTATTCAATCAGATTCATATATCTAATTGGTATTTAATTCCCAATAATGGCAAATGTACATTCTTTTCAAATGTTCATGGTACTTTTAGAAAAAGATATGCTGGACCATAAAACAAGTCTAAATAAATTTAAAGTTATTGAAATGTTAAAATTTTAAATAGATTTATATCAGATGCTTCATCTTTGACACAATGAGCTTTCAAAGACCATACTCTGTTTCATGAAATTGAGGTAAAAACTAAAAATTCTTCTGAATTTGAAATATTTGTGGTGATGTTACTGATTCTGTATTTGACTCAACTGGTGTGACTGATATAAAATTGGACACATTTAACTATTTGTGAAATTCTGCTAAGGAAGCTGGCATATTAATATTAACACTTTTCATATATGCAGAAGAGAATTTAGAATATACAGAGATAAAATTAGTTTAGTAGAGTTTTCATTTGTTTTCAGTCAAAAGGTTTACTTTTTTAATAGATTTCTGTCTTCTGGCTTTCACATGATCAATGAGACCACTATGATCCCCATGTATATAAAAATGCATTGTATGCAAGTTGCATTTTCATCATAATTTTTCTTTTATTTTTTAACTGAGATGTTATTCGATTTTTGATGATTAGCACACCAAAAATTTGTTTAATTTTTTGATGATTAGCAGAAATTATAAGCAATTTGTATAAAATACTTAATATGTAAGTAACACAAGTCTAAGAACATGTAGTTAATCCAGTTTTTCCAAAAATTTATCTTAAAATTTGAAAGCAATTTGTTCATAAAATGAGGATATCAAGTATCAGTATCTTAAAATATTAATAAACCCCTAGGTCTAAAGTCCTCAAATCTCAAGTTTTAATATTATAGACATTACATTCTCTATCAAAATATCCCATCTTTCACATGAGGTTAACAAGCTAGTAGGTAAAATTGGTCTGTTAATATCAATGATATTAGGGTACCAGGGATAAATTCAAAACCAAGGAGAAATTTTATTTAGGAAATCATTCAACTAAAAAGAACATGGCTATAGTTGATAGGTACTTTAAAATAATCAAATTTATTTAATATTTTAGGTTCTTTAAAATGACAAAGATATAGCTAATGCATTATCATGGCTCCAAATCACCATTTAATTATGTTTCATATTTTTGAATATAAAATATAGCTTATAGAATATTGATATGATATACAAGCCAATAAAGTCTCATTAAATTCAGCATTCTGCTAATTTTTTGGCTGTAGAGAAACATAACCAATCAGTACATGATTTACCCTCCAAAAATATTTTTACAACTTACCTAAATACGTTTTCTTGAAATGAGATCATGTGAGACTCTCTGCTTTTTTTTTTTAAAAAAAATGCTTCTGGATGTATTAAAATACTTTGATTCACAAATCATAATAAACAAAACGTTTTCTAGATCGTTTCCTGCTATTTTTTTGAGCTAAGTTTCAACTTTTGCAATAATAAGTTTGTCTAACATCCCTTGTTGATCTCTGGGCTCCTCTTGACATCCCCTTTCAGCTGAACTTCCCTTTGGACATTTTGGTAAAATCAGCTTTCTTAAGAAATGAATACTCAGTATGTACTTTTTCATGAAACATGGACTGTAAGAAAATCCCATTGCTACCATAAATGTCTATTGCAAAATAATAAAACAGTATTTCTATGATAAACTAAATCATTGTTAATTTACCCTATAAAATAAAAAAACACACTCATAGCAAGAACATTCATATCACAGCTCTACAGCACAACTGCTCAACCTCTACTTCTGTACATATTTCAAGAACACATATTTCTCACTAATTTGGCCAACTCATAGCCTGACAGTTTCATATACCTTTCAAACCACAGCATAGATTATGACTATCTTGCTGTTACACAAAATAGCTGGCAGCATCAAATACTTCTCCCACTATTTTCTAAGATCAGAGTGGGTTAAACGTTAATATCTGAGAATATTTTCATTTTATCTACAAATGCCCTGTATGCTATCCTGAAAGGAAAATGTGGATAACCTGGCATCTGCAAAATGTTGGGAAACAGAGATGGGTTATCAGTATATTATATTACACTTCCTCTGAACACTGGGAATGCATCTCACACACTCCTAGATGAGATCAAATACAACGCAGATAGCTAATCAATACGCCTCAGCTATTTTAATAGAATTATTAACGATGATACTTTGTTGAAGATGGAAAATACAGCCCAAATCCCAAACCAGTCAGGATGCCAGAAAAATAGGCATGAACCAGGAGTGTCGTGGGCAAACTGGGACATATGGCCATTCTTATATAATAAAACAACCGGTGCTGGGGCAGTGCAGATGTGGGAATGACTAATTCTGCCTAAAAGTTTATTAGTACCAAAAGTATCATTTGTTCTGGCCTTGGAAAATGACTAAGAATTTACAGATTATTGAATGTGGACATAAGTGTTTCAGGAACATGGAAGAAGGTTTGCAAAAGAAGCAGAAATGTGAAAGGTCATTGTCTTTTCAGGACAGTGCAGTTAGATGACTAGATGTAAGTAATTGAATAATGAGAGATAAAGGTGCCGAGTTATTTGGGTGTAAATTGTGGAGGCTTTAAATGTAATTCCGAGTTTTCAATTTATGACTATGTGGCCATTAAGGAATTTTAAATAGAAGAGTGATGTCTGATTTATATTTCCAAAACATCAGTCAGCTGGAAATGTAGAGAAAAGTCTGGCTGGAGGGATAATGAAGTGAATGGCTAGTTGACTGTTAACAGCAGTACAGGCAGTAATAATGAGGATGGGAAAAAAATGCAGGTGAACCACATAGTCCTTTAAAGCCAGGAGACATCAATCTCTTGTTGTTAAGAGATCCATTTCCTTGAGAATTTTCAACAGTGTAAGCCATGGGCATTGGCATTTTGTATTATCTAGCAGGGGCAGATTCTTAACAGAGAGGTCAAAGAGTGAAGAGCATAGAAAATGCTCTGCCAAAATCAACTATTCTGTGGGCAAATGACAGCATAGTACCCCAAGATGTCCTCCGTAAGGAACTAAAGTGGGACGAGTCAAGCAGATTACACATTAAATCAGGGGATACAGAGGCTGACTGCTGAGAACCAAGGACAGCACATAGGACAGCATGCAGTGGCAATGTCAGACTGAAGTAGCTCTCAGTAAGCAAAAAGTGCCTTGTAGACTCTAACACCAAGGGGCAAAGCCACAGACTCTACAAAGAATGAACAGATCATGAAATAAAAGGCATGAGGCTGCTGATAGTGGCTTGATGATAATTATGAAGTTAGTATGTGACCTACATTTCAGTTAAATTCACCAAGTTCACTGAAATACATTTCGCTGGTTGCATTTCTGCTGCTTAAGACTGGTCTGCTACTATTGCCTGACTCATTCCTTTTCAAATTTATTATTTGACACTCAATAAACAACAGCTATTTCCTCAAAAGAGGAATAAGAATTGTGGTGGTGATGAGGGGGTGGTGGTGGGAACAGAATAAAAATCTGACTTAATTAAAATAATGATACAATCTGATTTAGCGACTATTTCAGGTGTGTGCCTTGGTCCAACTTAATTTTTAATAGTGCTCCTTTTTACTTTAAAAAAATTATCTTAGATTTGGACAATACATTATATGATCACCCTAAATAGAATACTTATTCTTTATAGATATTTAGAGAGACAAAGGTACTCACGTTATACTTGGAGAACAAAGATCACATAATTAGAATATCTTCAGAACAATGAATTGATAAACGATTTATTCTCAACTTTATTTGGAAAAAAATGTATAGCTGGTGCCCAGAGCATGGGTGGAATATGTTTTATAAACAGCAGTCAGAGAATTTTAAAAAGAGATTTTAAAAAGAGATCATCTTATAAACATTTAAAAATGTTTTGTACAGAGGTCAGAAAATGTTTTATAAAGAGAGCTCTTGCCGCTGAGTCCGGAATAACGAGCAAGACTTAAGAAAAAAAAAGGAGCAGAAAAATATTTAAAGTATAGGAAGTTTTAGAGACAGAAAGCAGTATAGGGAGTGTGTGTGTGTGTTTATGTAACTAAGAAGATCTGCCTGAGTAAAAGGAAAGATGCATTTAAGAAATAACTGGAGATAAATATGCTTAATATCTGGTGCATTAATAGACTCTCTTAGAATAAACAAATGAATAAATGGGTAACATGAGATAGATTTATCTTGGGAAAAGGAATTCAGGTAAAGTACTGAAATGGCAAATTCAGACTTGCATGCCAAATTTGACCTACAGGAGTGATTTATTGGATTACAGTACCTTAACATTCTCTTTAAGATTAGTTTAGTGGTTTGCTTTGACAATTAGATGACTGCATAATCCTCCTTTTTTCAAGTTCCACTTTAAAATTAGCCTGTCTTTTTATAGGGCAAAATAACTACAGCCAGAGGGGACAACTGTCCCTTTTACATGGGAATGCATGCGCTCGAGCTTTCCTTTATTCCTTCACTGCTTCACTTGTAAAGATCACCTGCTTTTTGAAAGTATGACCTTAGATGCGGTACTTGGGAGCATGAAGACAAGCTGATTAAATTGTAGAACTTCATTGTAACTGATAACATATAACTGAAAGCTTTCTATTTCCTCTAGATGATAAATAATAATAATGATAGCATTACAACAGTAGTAACTGCTAAGCATTTACTATGCACCAGGCCAGTGTTAACCTCCTTTCAGACACATACGGATTCAAGTCACAGCTGCAGGCATCTGCTGGAGTTTGACCCTGAACAAATTAACTCACTTTCTGAACCTCAGCGTACTTGTTTGGTAAATGTATGACACAATGTATCTTATGTGGCTTTTGTGAAGATTAAATGAGATCAAGTATGTAAAACACTTAACACGGTTCTTGGCACCAAGCAACACTTCATTTATGAGAAAACTATCTTCACATTTGAAATCTGAACACTTATAAAGCTGTGTAAGCATGAGTTACAGAAGATCAACCAAGAGACTAATTTTCATTGACTGATGCTATTCACAATATATTAACTTTCCAGGTAATTTTGTTTCAATGAATAGGTCTTTAGTCCCAGATCACTAGGACACATTTCTATGCATCTTGAAAAGTGTTATGAAGGCAGATTTATTAAAACTCTGGTATGATACATTTTGTTTCTATAACTTTAATATGCCCTACAAATATAATAAATATAAAGATGTATTGCTAATTTCACAAAAAAATGGCATTAAAAATTCCAGATACACATTTATAAAGCATCCTGTTTCCATTAAGCAGATGTACTTGGCATTCACAAACATTAGCCTGAAGAACCTTTTCACTTGACTGCATTCAGATATTTAATCACAGTAATCATTTAAGTGTAAAATGTTATTAATCCAAGGTAAGTAAAAGGAGACCTATTAGTTGCCAAGTTACCGTTAGAAAGAACTGAAATTGAGCAGCAATCATGAGCAGTTTGCTGACAAATTGTTCCTAACTTCAAAAAAAAAAAAGATAACCAGTAGAAAATAGAAGAGATAAATATAAAGAATGTTTAATTTGTAAGTGTTTCAGAATTTAGAAGCCATTTATGTTCATCAATTACATGATCATATTCCTATTTCTCATTCCTTTTTTTTCCTTTGTCTCAAAAGACAAATTAAGGGTGCAAATTTACAGCTGTTGACTCTTCAATGCTGAGGTACACCTCTCTCACAAGAGCTTTATGTTTATACAACACAAAGCAATTCATTTGCTTTAGTCAGTTATGCCGAACTATCTTCCATGAAGAAAAAGTCTAAGTTAATTATATAATTGTTTTGACCAGTTTACCTAAAGAGATATATTTTGTGGTTAGTCATTTAAAAAGTCCTTCATGCTTTTTTCCAAAGGATTCCAATTTTACATTTATTCATAAAATGAAAATAGTTCACTGGACACCAACTATTTACTCAATACCAAGTACTGTGGGCACGTGATCATGTTAAATAACAATAACCTGTTTATGAGATGAGCATTATTATCCTATGTGCATTAGAAAACTCAGCCGCAAGTGATAAGGTCAGGTGCCCAAAGTCAGCAAATTAGTAAGAAATCAGGACTTGAATTAAGGCATATTTGAAAAATCCTGGTTTGTACTCTTTCCATAGATGATGCTGGAAATCTCAATAGGTTTCAATTAATAGGATTTTTTAATGTTATACAATTAGAAAAATCCCTTAGATGTTTTTCTCAAAGAGATAATACGTGTTTGTAATAAGAGTAAAAAAATAGCAGTTAAAATTTTAAGTTTTAATTCATTTTCTCCAGCCACTAAACCAAGATCGCTTTTACAGAACAATACACATTTAGCCATTTAGCAGTGCCATAAAAAGAAAAGAAAAAAAAAAAAGCCATGAGCACTGGTAATTACAATGAATGAAATTTCATTGTTACAGAAAATCTTTAATAGTAGATCTAAAATATTTTGTCAAAGCTTTCTGTGAATATATAATTAAGATCTTTAGTAGAAGAAAAATAAAATTAGTAAAAATGTAGGGTTGCTTTTTTAATGATAAGTATTCAGTTCCTCCCTAATCTCTAAAATTCTACATTTTAAAATTGAGTTTTATGGTAAATTCAAATTATAAGTTTGTATAATGTAGTTATTTCATTTGAATTACTTTAACACCACCTTTACTTTAAGGAAAATTGGTTTGACAACAAGGTCTTAACAATTAATTAATTCAAAATTATTTGTACTTCGTTTTTCTTAGTATTTTTTACCTTAACTCCAGATGAATAAGAAGACTAGAAATAAGAATGTTTAAGATCATTAAAATTAAAGTTTTGAGCAGTAAAGTTAACATAATTATTTAAATAGCACTCCTATTTTTCATCCAAGAAACAAACAAACAAAAAAACTTACTTGAAAACTGAATTGCAAATCCAGATTTGCTGATATAAAAATCCGTGTCAAATTGGATGGTCACTATGTTGAGGGTGCTATGGATTCCCTCAGGAATAAGAGATCCACTAATTTCCTTTAAAAGCATCTCATTTTCTGGTGGACCATCCCAAACTCGGAGTATGTCATGTGATGCTTCTGTGTCAAAAGCAAGAAACTGTAGGCTGTGGGAGAACCATATATCACTGATTATTTTAAATACAGGTTCAGTTCTAAATAAAATAAATATAACAGATATTCATCTTTGCTTATATTCGATATTACTTTTATTCTATCAGATAAAATGAATTATGTAAACAGCATATACAAACTTAATAAATTTTTCTCAGGCAGTATAATTTATTTTTTTAGAATATAATTAAGTGTACAATTACATCACCTCAGCAAATTTCAGAAATTTGAGGTATACAGACCATCCCTGATTGACAATGATTCAACTTATGATTTTTCAACTTTACGATGGTGCAAGAGAGATACACATTCAATAGAAACTGTACATTGAATATTGAATTTTGATCTTTTCCCAGGCTGGTGATATGCTGTATGATACTCTCTCACGATGCAGGGCAGTGGCAGGGAGTCACAGCTCCCAATCAGTTACAAGATCACAAGGATAAACAACCAATACATTTACAACCGTAATGTACCCATACAATCATTCTGTTCATCACTTTCAATAAGTTACATAAGATATTTAACGCTTTATTATAAAGTAGGCTGAACGTATGATAGTGACCTAACAAAATAGTGGACTCAGTATCTTAAGTCATCCAGAACTGAAAGAGTAGAATCCACAAGAAGCAGGAAACATTCTCAATTTCTGTTCCCTTTATAATTGGTTAAAGAGAGTCCCTCTAAGAGATTACATGAACTACTGCTGCATAGTTCATAAATCAATAAAACAATAAATCATGCTTATAAATATTTTTCCTATTTTAAACAGATGAAAAGAGTGTTTTTCTTTGCCAAGGACAAAGAAAAAACATTGAAAAACCGTGATGTTAATTGATACAGAATATAAGGGCTAATCAGGAAATTCAATTCCCCAGTCATTTTGAGATAATAAAATCCATTTACCTGACAATGTTTCCTGGATCTACCTCAATCATCCAGATGCAACGCAGATTATTGTCATATGGAAAGGGATAACCAGGAGATAAGATTCTTCCTGATGATTCTCCTTTAAAACGACCTCCACATTCAGCTAGTTTAAAACATACAATTTTAAGCCACAATTTAATGCCAATCTTTCTAAACAATCTACAATTTCTCAAGTATATATATATATTTCATCTGAGGGAAAATTAGGATTGATTTCCCCACTTCTTGAAAGTATATATTTTCATATGCTTTCTCAGATTAAGGTATTAATTGAAGCAAGAATATATTGTACAATGAAATAAGAGTCTCAAGTTAGATCATATAAAAGATAATATAATAAACCTAATTAGGAAATTTAAAAAAAGGACACACTAAAAAATTCAGAGTTTAGGCTTCCAAACATTTTAAGATGTGTTGTTAAATAATGATAATGTACAAAGGAGAAACAGATGGCAAGTTGCTCACTGCTAGTTGGTTGTAGGCTGAATAATTAATCATCTTACTATCCGACCTTTAAGAAAAACTAAGCTTCACTGCAATCCCTCAGGCCTTCTAAATTTCACTGTCCTTTTATTCCTCTTTAAATCATTCTAAACTCCTTTTTAGTCACTCAAAGTCAAAGTGGCATTTTATTAGATCTCTTACTTCAGTTAAAATCTAGCTTCGTTTTTATTTAAGGTGAGTTTTATAAAGTTTTATAAAGTTTATCAAATTAAAAATGTAAGTATTGTCATATAGTATTATAATTTCATTTTTTGAGGGAATTCTCTCTCCATTTTAATATTTTGTAATATATTAGGATGTTTGGAATGACTTTACTTTGGTAAGCAGATAATCTATAAAGAAAGCCTTTTGCAGAGAACAAAGAAACTAGTTTGGTTAGTATATTGCTCCACATCTCTAAACCCTAGAAACCACAGTGGGGTAACACATGATACATTTGGAAATTCCCCAGATTATTATCCTACACAAAAATAAACCAAATCGAAAACATTTTACTTTTTGCTTAAATATTTGAAAATATTCTAATATTATTTTTCTCATTCTCTGCACTGTTAGAATCTTACTCAAATTCAATGACTGTAGTAGGCTTCTTGAATTTTTTTGTTTTGTTTTGTTTTGATCATTAGAGCAAAGAAGGTCAAAGACAGAGAGTTTCAGTATTTGGGAAAGACCTAATAACAACAGACTATCATGGTTCTAATTTGTTGGCTCTATTCTTATAGGCACAATTGTTTCAAAGATTTTAGATATTACATCTTAGCACTCTATGATGGTTAGTTTTAGGTGTGAATTGGCTAGGCTATAGAATTCAGTTATTTTATCAAACACTAGTCTAGGTGTTGCTATAAGGGTACTTTATAGATGTGCTTAACATCTGCAAACAGTTCATTTTCAGTAAAGATGACACTTGATAACAGGGTGGCCCTGATACAATCAGTTGAAAGGTCTTAAGAGCAAAAACTGAGTTTTCTAGAAAAGAAGAAATTTTCCCTCCCAGACTGCAGCATTTATTCTTGCCTGAGTTTCCAGCTTTTGAACTTTCCGATGGATTTTAAACTTGTCAGCTGCCATGACTGCATGAGTCAGTTCCTTAAAATAAATAAATTTCTTGATAGATAGACAGATAAACTGATCTAGATCTAGATTTCCTACCGATTCTATTTCTCTGGAGAATGCTGAGTGATACACACACCTACAGAGGACTAAGCAAGTTTAATTTGTATTGTAACATTAATTTAATTTAATTTACCTTATAAATGTTATTTTTAAAGTGAATAAACAAGATTATACTGTATAGCACAGGGAAATATATACAAGATCTTGTGGTGGCTCACAGCAAAAAAAAAATGTGACAATGAATATATGTATGTTCATGCATAAGTGAAAAATTGTGCTCTACACTGGAATTTGACACAGCATTGTAAAATGACTATAACTCAATAAAAAATGTTAAATAATGTGAATAAGAAGATATCTGTATTTAAGAAATTGCCATCACTTATTGTGGTTTTTCTCTTTTTTTTTAACATAAACTTTGTTGGACAGCTTAGAAATATGTAAGTATATTAATTCATTTTTTCATCATTTCTTTATGATTTATTATTGACATATTTTTCTTATGAGAATAGATTTGATATTTTATTCTTCCAGATTAATTTTTAAGCAATTGCAAGGCAAACTGGAGTTTTGTATACTGTGTTTATCTTGAATTTTAACATACCTCTTTTTTTCCCCCACATTTCTTTGCTATAAATGTTATTTGGTTTTTTGACTTCAAAAGAGCCAGTGTGATATGCTGTAACACTGGAGTTCATATTCTGACAGAAGTCTTACGTTTTCAAGATACAAATGAAATGGTGTTTAAAGAAATTATACAAGTTAAATCCTTCTGGCTATGGTGCTTCAAAAAGTAATTTTTGTTTGTTCAAAGTCTAAGCTACAAAGACATAATTACCTAGAAATAACCCATATAATTGAGAAAAAGTTTCTTATTTGACAGAAGCAAAAATAAACCCATAATAGATATTTAAGGTGAATGAGCACAGAAAATTATGATTATTAAGCTAGGTGGTAAAGCTATTAATTATTGCCAGCACAGAACACCATCTAAAATAGAATTTCATCTTCTGTTATCATGAAAATCATCAGCATGACACCACATGTGTGCAAATGTTTTCAGTTGTTATTCCTGATCATTCATCATTTAAAACAAACAAACAAAATGGTTACTCTTCTCATGAAATCTTGAGCAGTGTCAAGTCACTAAGTTTTGACTTGGCAGATATGTAAAGTACAATGATTCATTGCAAACATAATCAAAACCTTCTGATCCCAGACCAAACATCTGAGACGTATTTGCATAAAATTGTTCCAAAAAATGAAGAATGTCTTCAGCTTGATTTAACATATAAGGAAATTTTAATGTATTTGTTTGTGATTTTAATTTTAAAGACAGCATGGCAAGTCAGTATTTACAAGTTTATGGTTCTATGCTATTGCAACCCTTAATGATTTTCTGCACATATTTCATATTCACATCAAAGACTGTGTAACCTCAGAGAGAATTAATCAGTGCTACATTTTTCTCATAACCAATGCCAGTGGGTTGATTGTTGGTCATATTCCAGAATCCCAAGCTGTCTCAGTTTAGGTTGATTGTTATGCTAGGTATTACCCTCATAATCTATCCAAAATTCAGGTGCCATCTGAAAATAAAGCACTATAATTGTATTTTGGTTAGATAAAAACATGTTTGCTTTCTGCATGAATCAATGTTTTAACAAACTGGGTGAAATCTCATGTCATCAAAAACACTGCAGTTAGTTGCCAGGCCTCCAACATTTAGAATTTCATTTTTTTCTATTTGTATTCTATGAAGTTTTGTGTAGTTTCCTATATTGTTGGTATCGATTGACAAACATTAAAACTTGTCTCAAAAGGTTCTGGTCTCCAAAGTCATCAAATTGTACACATCAATATGTGCAATTTTTTTGGATGTCGATTATACCTTAATAAAGCTGTTAAAAAGAAAAGTTTAGGTCAATTGTATCCATATGAGCCTGACACAGACTGGATTTGTGCCTCCATAAATGCCATTAAGAAATAAGAATGGCTAAATAAGCACTACACACTTGTTCCCTGCGTATTTGAGGAGTTAGTGTTTTATTAACATGTTTTTTCATTTGTTGTCCTGGTATTCTTGTATGGCACCTATTTGATATTTGGAGCAGAAAAGGAAAAAAGTAGAGGTTGTCATCAACATTCTTGTATCTACCCTCCTTCCCACACATAGCCAGTCATTTGTTAATTGATCTATAAGATGACAGTAATAACACTGTACTCCAGCTATACAAAGAAGAGAGGAAATGATCATTCTATAGCTCCATGAAGGCAATAATAGCTGGTATCACTGACCCTCACATGCCTTTTCTCACTGAAATTCATTTAATTTTGTCTTGATGCATACAAGTAAGAAGAACATAAGCACTTTCTTAGGTTTTTGAAAAAGTGTGTATATAAAGAAAGCTTCTGAAGTTACTGAGAATCATTTACTGTTTTTTAATCCACCTTGATACCTGCATAGGCAATAGTTTTGTATATTAAAACAAATCTGGTCAATGTGATTCAATAAATGTTTATGATTAAGAGCTTCAACATATTTTTGTAGTGAATTAAATTCTACATCAAGATAGGATAAATACAATGATTTTATATAAACTATTTTTACCAAAAAAAAAAAAAGGATTTACTCACTGATAAGGTTATAAAAAGGACCCTTTCACTTTTCACACAGTGAGCTATGAATTCACTAACTTTTTAAGGTATGAGTTGTGAGTGGACAGATGGAATCACTTGAAAAGGTATAGTGTATTTTGGTAACACTTCCATAGAAATATTTCATGAAAATCTAAAACAGTATCCTACCAATACAGGAAGGCAGAGGATAGTCCCACGCCCTTCTCTCCCCTGTCATGCACTTCAGAAGGCTACTTCCATGGAGAGTGTAGCCTGGATTGCATCCATAAATGATAGTGCTACCAGCAAAATGGCCTTGGTCACTGATCTTGTATCCAAATTGTGGAATGCCAGGATCCTCACAATGTGAAAGTTCAAAACCTATGAGAAAAATATAGATTTATTAAAGACAAAATTTAACAGGAAGATTTAAAATTACAAATCATCACTTTTTCTTATTTTGAATGAGTATATAGCTTTTCCTATTTGTATTACTCTTACCATATTGTATTTTGATAGTATACAACCACCAAAGAGAACTTTTTTTCCCTAGAAAACAGAATTTGGTGTATTTTTCAAATTTAGCAGTTACATCCCATGGTCCCGATGACTATATCATAACTTGTTTTAGTACTAAGATTCTCACCTGCTCTAAGAGATTTGCAGCTTATAGCTTCTGTCCAATACAACTATTAGGATCAAATCATGAACATTTAAAAATTAATATAAAATATGTGAAATTATAACTGTCCAAGTAACAAATATGTCTACTGCAAATATAACTTTAGACTGCTTTACTATTATAGTCTTAGAAGAAAGTGAAATAGCCTTCTACTTAAAATATACTTTATCAACATTTAATATAACATGGTAGTCATTGAAGAACTTTAAATATTTATATTCTGCCTTCTCCTGAATGTACAGCTTTCAAAAATTCTCACAAGAAAAGTGTGAGAAATAGAGAAAATATTTTTGATTTTTGCAGAGTTGGAGTTTTCTGCATGGCTTTGCTGGAAACTTGGGATTTGGGGCTAAGTGTAACCCTTGTTAAGTTACAACTATATGAATAATGAGAGAACTCCAGAGGGATTAACCTAACTCTGGAGGGGGTTTATGTTTACATTTCAAGTAAAAATGAGACCCAGGACCTTACAGATATCCCTAGATTATAAAAAAATGGAGACACAGGAGGCTAATTTGGCTGTTGAAGCCCTAAACTTACATTCCAAAGGTTACCATAAAAACCCAAGATTCTTTCCATTCCATCTCCAAGTAGCAAAATTTTTTCTTCTACCTTTCTGGAGAAAAGGGACAGAGAACTGCCTAAAGCTCAGCAAGTCCATTTTTCTTTATTCCTTGTCCCTGGCTACTTGTGTAGATGTTTCCATTTGATTTTCATCATGTTACTACAGGGGTAAGGACTTGGTCAAAGAAAATGCTGACACATTTATTACTATTATTACTATCATTATTATATCACTTAAATGATAATCTCTCTAGATTCAGAACACCTAGTGTGCATGTTCAGAATAAACTTAATACAGATGAATATTAAAAACCAAACAGTCAATACATCTCACTGTTAAGATCCTTCTGAAAGAACTAGAAAAGTATATTTCAGAATGTAAACCAAATATGATGCTAGTTATCAAAATCTAAACCCTCTAGCTATGGGATTTTTCTGTCCTTAAATGTTTTTCAAATTATATAAATGTAAGATAAACGATATAATGAATTCACCAAAGATAATTAGGTGCTACATTACATCAGTTTTAGCTTCAGAGACTAGAGGACTATAGAGGACTATAATGAATATTCTCGATAGCTTCAGGAATGAGGGAAGTCTGTGATTTCATGACAAATAATGTTGGAGAAAAGGACAACTTTTATGTACATCTTAAATCATATGCTAATCAAAAATAAATTGGCATCTCTTTTGTAGACACAAATCCTTGACCAAATTAATCTAGATTTGAACAGAAAGCAAAGAAGAATGTATTAGCTCACTGATGTCAAATCACTAATTTGTATTATTGACTTACTAAACTATCAAAATAAACACAGAATCACCAGAATGTAGAGCTCATAGTACTGAATTTATACTATAATTTCTGTATGTTGAGGGATACTTTAACTTTCAAAGAACATAAGGAGCTCTTTCTAGTCTCTTGTAGGGGTTCTTAATCTTTCTCTACTCTGTTAATCCATAGAATTATTTTGTTCATCTTAATCAATTTACAATCATCTGCTTCTTTCATTTGTTTTGCTATAGACTGAAATTATTTCACTTTTCTTCTCTTTTCCGCAAAGCCTACCCAGCACAAAATCTGGCACACAACAGATGCTCAATAATGTTCATGAATATGTCTTTCTTAGAGGCAGTTGTTTCTAAGAGACAACTGAAAAATAAAGTAATGTTGAAAAGAAACAGAAATTTATGAGACAGAAGAAAACCTTCAGGATTTTTCTTCATGGAACAATTTGTGGCAGTCTCATTTGGGTGAAAATATGTTACAAAAAGGCATATGCAAACAGCTTCAGGGACAGAGTCATACAAGAGGTTAGAAGTTGCTAACTCAAATTGTGACATATATAATGAAATATAAAAGATGTATGGTCAAGCAAGGCAGTCTTTCAAAAACAGAAGTAGGAACAGCAAAAGTAGTCACTTTAATTTTTAGGATATACTACTTTGCATGGATCTGCATACTTAACACTACATTTAGTGTCCCTGCTCAAAAATAACAAGTTCTAATTCTCTCTACCAAACATAATATTCAGTTTATCATTCAAGATTTAGCCACTTTTGAGTTTTACCATGTGTCATTTATCAAAATAAAAATGGAAATCAAGCTCTCTTTTCAACGTTTATTACCAAATTCATCCTTCCTTAATTTGAATGCTCTGTAAATGTGGCTGGCAATTGCTTGGTGATGAGGTATAATGGAGATATTCTTTGTAAATTAAGATAATTTATAATACTTTGCATTGTAGATAAAAATGCACATGGACAATAGTATATAAGCTACAAAGCACAACATAATTTAGTCCAATTTGGTGGAATTATTGTTGCTTATTCATAAATATTCAGAACTGTCTTATCTTTATGGAAACATTCAGCTGCCACTCTTTTCACTGAAAAGCTCAAATACTTGAAACTGACATTTAAATAAAGATGTGTATGAAAAATCACATATAGTATAAATATTCACCATTCTTTGTGAAATTTGATACTCTGATGAAATACAAATTTCTAGAACACTGAATGAACTGAAAATCCCTAATTATCTAATCCTTTTGACTTGCTAAATAACTTAAACTGAGATCTAATTCCTTTCCTGCTACCACATACTGTATTTCTTTAAGAATTTCTAAGAATTTTAAGTTTTTATTTGTAGAGTTTTTGTAGTTTCTACTCTACAAAAGGGTAATTGACTCAATTACTACAAACAATATATAGTATGATTTGCATTTATACATTCTATAAACTATGTAATTATAATAAAATTCTAAGGCTTTATTTTCTGCCCAGCATTGCATTTTTATAAATATTTATACAGATACATACACACACATTTTATTCATTTTAACTACTTGTGATATTCCATTGAAGCTATGTTCCAAAATTGATTTATTTATTCTCTAGCTCATGATCATTTATACTGTTATATTGTTCATATTATTCCTTGTTATAAAAATGTTATACTTTTATGTCTCCTTCTTTTGCACATATGCGTTTCTATGAGGTATGCGCCATGTAAGGATCCAAAGTTCATTTTTTCCTCAAGATTTAATCAAAATCTGCTAATCTACTATTTAATATCTACCTTGTTCCAATGAAAGATAGTAAGTTGAATCCTTACCTCAATATAATTTCTGATCAATTTGTTTATGAACAACTGTGTATTCACATAGGGTGATGTCATATCTGTTCAACAAAATAGCACCAATAACATAATAAGGCAGATGGCTTAGAAATATAAAGTATACCTGAAAATCACTTTTTGAATATTAGCAAGCATTTTTGATGTAACTAAAAAAAGGAGGTCCTTATATGCTTTTATATGCTTTATTTCTTTGAAATTCACCTAAAATGTAAATATTATATATTTAATGTTGTTACAGTGAAATTTTAGAGTATTTAATGGTGAATGAAGATATGTTAATTTTATGTACTATAAGTAAGAACTTTCAGACTGCTAAGTAAAAAGGGAAATAGATTATGAGTAAGGAAACTGAGAAAGTAATAAACTAAATGCATTAAAGGAAGAACCCTCTTTTAAACCAAAACCATATTTAAACATTTAAATAATAAAGCAACATTCTATCATAATCATTCTGTATAGAATTCTTTGGTGTATTTATAATATTTAGCAGAATAATCTTTAAGAATTATATATAATATTTGGTTATTCCACTTAATCCATGAGTCTTGCAAGAAAAAGTCTTATTTTAGAATTCTTTATATTTAAATAAGGATGTATATAAAGCAGAATGTCAACCTTGCCATCTTAAAATTCACAAGCAGAAAATAATCCATAGTCATATACAACACCTGTGGTAATCTTTGATTCAGACATAATGAAGAATGTAAGAAGAAAAAGAGAAGGCATTGAAGAAAAATTATGCATTCCTTTTTCTCACTAACCAAGCTAATCAAAAAAATTGACACACTTCTCTCTCACTAATCAAACTAGCAATCAGACATATCAAACTTTGAAACAACATACTTTATAGGAATGCTTTAAGAAGAACATCCTTACAATTCTGGGTCTATAGAAGTTAAGGGATCAAACAAACAAAAAAAAAAGCTTGTACAAATGATTGCTATGCATTTACAACTAGAGGAACAGGAAGTGAAGAATTCTTTTTTTTTTTCCTTTCTCTGTAGTTCTCTGTCCTATATAGTAGGTCCTTGTTGTTTGTCCATTTTATATACAGTAGCTTGTATCTGCTAATCCCAAACTCCTAATTTGTTACCTCCCTTCCCCCTTTAGTAACCATAAGTGTGTTTTCTATGTCTGTGAATCTGTTTCTGTTTTGTATATAAAGTTCATTTGTATCATTATTTAGATTCCACATGTAAGTGATATCATGTGATAAGTTGTCTTTCTCTGTCTGCCTTACTTTACTTAGTACCATAATCACTGGGACCATGCATGTTGCTGCAAATGACATTATTTCATTTTTTATGACTGAGTAGTATTCCATTGTGTGTGTGCGCGTGCGTGTGTGTGTATTCACAACTTCTTTATTCTGTTATCTGTTGATGAGAATTTAGGTTCCTTCCATGTCTTGGCTATTGTAAATAGTGCTGCTATGAACACCGTGGTGTGTGTGTCTTTTAGAATTGGAGTTTTTTTCCAGATATATGCCCAGGAGTGGGATTGCAAGGTCATATGGTAACACTATTTTTAGTTTTTTTTAAGGGACCTCCAAACTGTTCCATACTGTTTTTATTGATTTGGAGTTCTCCCTTCTTATTCTTGATGGGTCTGGTTATGGCTTATCAATTTTGTTTATCTTTTCAATGAACCAACTTTTAATTTCACTGATCTATTCTATTGTTTTTTGTCTCTATTTCATTTACTTCTGCTTCGATCTTTATGATTTCTTTCCTTCTACTAATGTTGTGTTTTGTTTGTTCTTCTTTCTTTAGTTCCTTTAGGTGTAAGGCTAGATTATTTATTTGAGATTTTTCTCATTTCCTGAAGTAATCTTGTATTGCTATAAACATATCTCTTAGAACTGCTTTTGCTGTATCTCACAGGTTTTGGGTTGTTGTGTGTGTGTGTTTCATTTGTTTCTAGATATTTTTTATTTCCTCTTGAATTTCTTCAGTGATACATTGGTTGTTTAGTAGCATTTGTTTAACCTCCACGTGTTTGTGTTTTTTGCTATTTTTTTCCTTGCATTTGATTTCTAATCTCACAGCACTGTGATCAGAAAAGATGCTCGATACAATTTCAATTTTCTTAAATTCATTGAGCCTTGTTTTATGACCCAGCATGTGATCTGTCCTGTAGAATGTTCCACATGCACTTGAAAAGTGTGTATTCTGCTTCTTTTGATGGATTGTTCTATAAATACCTATTAAGTCCATTTGGCCTAATGTATTTTGTAAGGCCTCTATTTCCTTACTGATTTTCTGTCTGGATAATCTGGAGGAATAGGAGATAAGGAAAAGAATTCTTTTTTTTTCAATTGCCAATGTTCTAAATCTCATATATAAAGTACTGACTAGAAAATATGTTACTCAAAGACTTCCTTACAGTTTACTCTTTGGGCATGAAAAAACAAGCAATATTTATTAAATATGCTAGTTTATGTCTTGTATATCATACATTTGTTCCATCATTGTGGGATAGTGGAATTCAGTTTTGCCTGAATTTTAATTTTTAGCTATCAGCCATTTAGTATACATATAGTTGGCACACTCCAGACATATCTAAAAATGAATTTTACTAGATATTGCCAAATATTTCCTAGGTGATTCTACCAATGTACATTCCTCAAAGTTTATGAGATTCAAGCCCTTCAAATTATCATCAACATTTAGTATTATATATCTTTTTAATTTTTATCAGTTTTATGAACATGCAATAGAAATTTATTTTGGCTTTAACTTTCATTTCTTAATTTCTATCAAGTACTTTTTGTCTTTTACTTATTGTTACTGGAATTCCTCTACTGTGGTTTTTTTTTTTTTTTTGCCCATATTTTCTCTTGGACTATTTTTTAATTGATTTATAGGATTCCTTTCTATGAAGTGTATGTTTTCCTGTTATATTGTAGATATTGCCTTCTAAAATATATCATGTAAGATTTTTCTTTATGGTGTATTTTGCTATGGAGAGATTAAAAAAAATAAAATTAATTACTGGGGCCTGGTCAGGAAAATAGCAGCCATTTAGATATTTTGAGTTGCTAAAATTCAATACAAGAAATTAGAGGGAAAATGTAAAAAATGCAGAAGGCATGAAGATCAGAAGACAACTATTGGCTTTTAGGAAAGCTGGGAGTTCAGGGAAGCTGCTGCCACATCTAATCACCTCTGCCAGCACCACACTCCTGCCTGTGGATACTGATGGAAAATAATGGCTCAAAATTTAAAGAGTAATGGAAAGGCTAACTGCATCTGTTAAGCAATTTATAGGATACAGATTCATATAATTTTGATGCTTCTTTGTGACTCACTAATTTCCTACTTGCATTTGCATTAAATAAATTATACACTACAAATAATATTAGAGTTAATAGGTTACCTGTTTATTTTTCATGGTTAACATTCACAAAAACATACTTGTAACTAAATTAAAGAGCTTAAATAGGGTAATTTATTACAAATTGGTAAAACTAGTATGCAAGAAAAGGCATCACAATTTAACTGCTACCCATCTTTAATTTGAATATAAATTTTGAAATGGCCAAGTTCAGTGTGGATTACTGAATTATTTCAAGGAACAAAACTCAAAGGCTAAGAATGTCCAGACATATCTGAACTCTTCCCTTGGGACAATAGACATTTCTCAAATAGGCTTTTTAGAAAATTAAATGTGCATAGGTGATAACAAAAAGACATCTGAGCCCAGAGGTAATGCCTAATGCCTCGGCATCATGGACATTTGCCAGATCAGCTTTTGAGAAGACAATGCTATAATCTACCCAAAAAGGTGCAATTTAGCTATTTAATGGACGATTGTTTAAAATACCCAATTCCTTTCTACCGAATGAAAGTTGGGTAACTATAAATGAACAGAGCTAGAAGAATCTGCAATGAGGCATAACACCAAGAAATAGAGTTTAAAGATTTCATGAACAAAATAAAAAATACTAGGCCTCAGTCATTCTCTGATAGTAAATTTAGTCAATAATAAAGCATTCAGAGCCTTAGGCATAAAATGACAAAAAGTCTCTTTAGGAAGAATTGCATTAATTTTTTAAAATTATTATTTTTCTATATTTACATCAATAGTTTAAAAAAAGATGCTAAATCCATGGAATTTTAAATATAAAATATCCAAAATTTGGGTTGGGAAGTGATTAAGCTCATGAATTCTAGAGGCAGATCCCTCAGTTCAATTTTCATATCTGCACTTACGAGCTATGTTATCCTAGGCAAGTAACAATTTTTTATGCTTTGTTTTTCTGTCTCTTCTCACTGGGAATACTAGTACTTCCCTCATAGAGTTATATCTTACATACAGGAGGTAGGGGATACATGTTAGCTATTATTTTTAACTCTTATATTTAATGTCATAATAATGTTAAATGTCTCTGTGTCCCTTTTAAATAAATTCCAAGTCCTTTACTATAGTCCACTTTACCCCTGCCTAGCTTCCAACTTTAGTTCTCATTTTGCCCCATTCTCTTTGCTTATCCAGCTCTAGCAAAACAACTCAAGCTCAGGTCTTCTCTTAGGCCTTTGAACTTGCTGATCTCTCTGCCTAGAACCCTCTACCCTCAGATCTGTATGTGGTTCCCTCTTACTATGAGTTATAATTAGGTCTCAATTCACATAGCATCTCCTGAAGACCCATCCTCTGTACTATCTAACCCATCACCCTATCATAAATTATTTCTAAATGCAGTTATCTTTTGTTCTTATCTTTCTTTTCTGCCTTGCCCCACTAAAAAGTTAGCTCCATATGGGCAGGAACTTTGTCTTCTTCAGTAATCTCTATTCCCAGAGCATAAAACATTCCCGTGGGAAAAGACAAAATTTAAATCTATAATCCAATGAATAATTTTCACAATAAATAAGTTGATTCCAACAGAGGTATAAAAGATGAGACATGTGACCAAAAAGAAATGATATTTCTACAACTCAGCCTTCAGAGAGAAATACAGTAAAAGATATCAGATTTCGATATGTATTCTTGAAATGTGTATGGAGGGGCTGAGGGAATCTGGTGAGAGTATCCTATCAGGTTTGCTAAGTTCTATTATAGAATTATCCAGAGCAGAGTGATGTTTTAGGGAGGATATTGCATTGAGATCTTAAGTTCTGATTTATTCTGCCAGCTTTAAAGGAAGGCAATGGTAATTTTCTCTCTCACTTTACTTCCCTACACCCTCTAGGAAAGACAATTATGCATTTATAAGTTACAGGGGAATTAATTAATTTCTGTTGTATAAAGCACCTGAAAATAAACCTCATCTAGATCTTTATTTGGAGTGAGTTTTCAATTTCTCAAGGGCAAGAGTAATTGTTAGCCATTTTTGAACACAATGGAAGACTGGCCTGACTCAAGAAGGGAGTTAACTCTGAGAAGCTGGAGGGATAGAAGAGCAATTGGATTCCCTAATGGTAGTCAGGTCTGATTAAGTTTGTCACATGCTTTTATATTCAACCAGTACAGCCATCC
The DNA here is from genome assembly GCF_048564905.1 of Vicugna pacos. NCBI lineage: Eukaryota > Metazoa > Chordata > Mammalia > Artiodactyla > Camelidae > Vicugna > Vicugna pacos. Next base: position 18,707,407 of record NC_133011.1, read on the forward strand.
ATCCTTCAATTCTTTAAATCAAACTACAGTTGACTGAGAAACTAATTTGGTAGAAGAAGAATATCTTTAACAAAGACTAAATAAGATTATTCTAGACAACTCTAAAGAATGAAGACATTTAATTTACTTTAGAAAAATAAAGGAATGGGACTTTTTCTCCCCTTAATGCGGTATAACATTTTCATACCAGGTATGTTATAATTTATTTATTGGTGGAGGAAAGTGAGAGAAGCTCACTGTCTTCTCAGTATAGTAGAACTAAAACTATTGATAATGAGTGAGCTAAATGCTTTTCCCTTCTACACACACAAGAGTCTCTGGACTTCCATGACACTACTAATCATAGAGGTACATATTAATATAATATCTTTGAACTTATTATTTTTGGAATATGTTACAGCTGTACATCATGGTAGACACTGTACACTGTCTTCTCAATATCTCTACTTTATTTCTCCCTTAGGAACAAAACTCTGATTTTGTACTCAGCAGTGACAGAATCATATCAGGCAGTATACAGTGACAGTCTCATAATATAACTCAATCATTTCATCGGCCAAATACTTCATTTTCCAGCTTGCCTTGCTAGGAAATGTAGGCATAACTACATAACCCTGTTTTGGACAAGGAGAGATACAAGAATGTCTGACAGGAGATTCTGCATTCCTGATAAAAGGGATACACGTGGCTGACACTACCTGTTTTCTCTTTCTTTTTGCCTTGCCTATGGTCAGAGTTAAAGCAGCTATCTTGTGACCATGTCACAACAAGCATGAGAATAAAAAGTGAACACTCGAGGAATGCCATAGCAAAAAGACAGGGGCATGGTTGTTGTCTAGTGCAGCAACTGAATCAAGACCTACTTATGCTTTTTCTCTTTACAACTCTTATATGATAAAAATACATCCTGGTTGTTTAAGCCATGGTTAGGTTTTCTACTGCTTGAAGCCAAAGCTGCATTTCAACCACTTTTTCCACTAGCCCATTTGCTATTTTTAGTGATTATATAATGAATGGACCAATAAGACAGTTAAAATAAAACACATTTTAAAGGCTTTTTTTCTAGAATACTTCTTCATTTTAATGTCATCCAAATGCAATTCTGTCTACTTAACATTGAAATAACCAGACAGTAGCAAGTGTTATTAAATGAACAAACAGATAACAGAAAGAAATAAAAGGTGACTATTATTAGACAGGACAGGCATCACTAGATAAGGATGATCATTAAAAGGCCTGTTTATGCTAAAACTAGGATTGTGAGAAGTCTAGGCAAGTGGGATTAATCTGAATTAAATTATCTGCTGTATTTATCTTGAATCTGCTTAACATGTTCTTTCTAATCTCTGTGCCTTTCTTCCTATTCTCTTAGCCTGGAATACTCTCTACTATTTCTTTCTGTGGCCCACCAACATAATCTTTAATACTACTTAATTCATGAATCCTTACCTGATCTGCCCTAGCCAAATTTCCTCTCTCCTGTCTCTAATCCTCTGCACCTCACAGTGTTCTCTCAGTTATTTCAGAAATAAAAGTGGAATAATTTTAAGGGGAACATACCACAAAATGGGAGGAGTGGAACTGGATTTAGTAATGACTGTATACACGGATTCATATACAAAACATGTTCTTTTCCATTTTTCCTTATATTTGAACACTTAGCAAATTCTCTCACGTCCAGAAATGAATTACTGTTTCTAAAAATTTTATGAGTATTTAAAATGCATGGCCTAGTACAATCTTCTATATCACAAAAATATTTTATAAAGTCATATGCAGACCACATATTAATTCATCAAGAAAATGTAAAAAGTTGCAATTAAACTAACACTGACTAAAGATATCACTAAGGGAAATGGCCCCATAAAGAACTATGCACAATATGTTTCAGAGAAAGTAAAACCGCAATACCATGTGGTAATAGCTACAGTAGTTGTGGATATAGACTATAGCAAAAGGAGTGTTAAAAAATAGGCTAATTCTGGCTGTAGGAATCAGGTAGGCACCAGTAGGGAAATATTTGAAATGGTCTTGAAGTTGAAGAGTTCACTTGATGTCCCAGGTGGGTGGGGAATCAAATATACTAGAAACCAAAGTATATAAGGATGGGAAGAAGCTTCTTTAAAGCTAGGAAATTTGTGGTTAACTATTAAGATAATTGCAGATGTGCAGAAAGGTTGCCATTGTAAAAATCAGAAGTAACACTTAGGAACAAATAAAATTAATAACAGATGTGTTACTGCTTCCAGGACCCTTCCCAAAAGAGGGGCTTGGAACATAGCCATTGGTTCAGAAAATCATAGGAGCATTTACTGACCTGGTCATATCCAGAGACACCTTGGAAGTACACTATAAACATTTTACTTCCAGATCTGATACTGAAACATTTTAGTTTCAGTTCTGATATGGAAAAATATTTATAGATATACGTCTGCCCTTTTAAAAAAATTGCTTTTATACCCTTTTCCCAATTCTATAGCTTTCCATGTTCATGATACATATCCTATAATGAACAATCAAAGTCATTAAGAAAAGAAGGGTGACTGCAAATGTTTTCTTTTTAAGAATTTCTTCCCTTCCTTCCTTCCTTTTCATCCTTCCTTCCTCCCTCCCTCCTTCTCTCTCTCTCTCTCTTTTCTTTTTTTTGACATTCAGTAGCTCGCATAGCAATGGCAATAAAGTTAATGGTTTTACTCCTTCCAATCACCTGAGCACCCCATACAATTTAAATACAGGTATGGCCTATGATACTCAGTATCTTTGCATCAATAATCTCAAGTTACATAGAATTTAAATATCAGAAAAGAAAATGTAGATTTCCTCTATGAAACCCATTGACATGTCAGACAAAGAGAAATGCAAAATGTGCAGAACAAAGAAAGACCATTATGTAAACATTGAGCCATGATGTGAAAAATGTCACCAGCCCTGTCAGAAAACAGAAAGGGAAAGAGGACAGCAAATTAAAAAATATTTGCCCTTCTGAGCAGATCACACCAATTATATTTGAGCAATAATCCTCAATACTATTACTTTTAGTCCACCACACAGCAATATCTGTAAATATGATTTGCTTGGACTTTCATTTGTCTTTGGGAGGACTTCATAAGAAATCACATTGTATCCAATAGTTCTTAGGATTTAAAAATATGTATTCAACATCATTTTGTTAATGTATGTTGTGTTAATAAAGTAACAATTCGAGCACAGGTTGAAAAAAATCTTGAAGCAAACAAGGAGCAAGAATAATCTCTCAGTATTACATGTCCTTAAGTTTTCATGTCATTAAAAAGAATATTTTTACAAACAATAATTTGATTCAAATTCCTTTTAGAATTCCACGTGAATATCCTCAATGCTGTAAATTCTTCAGCTTCCCAATTTCTGTAATAGTTTTCATTCATCTGATTTCTTGAGAAAATTTATGGAAGTCAATAGATTTTTTCAAATGTTCTAACAGTAAAGATTTCTGAATATTGCTCTTAAGTTTATTTTGCTTTATTAAATGAGTATTCTGAACTTCCAAAAACTGATTTGATCTGGTAAATTGTAAATTTATTAAACACACAGCCAGTAATCACCTCAGTTTTACATGCACTTTACTTTCCTAGAACAGTTCTTACACAGAGCAGAAACTCAATAAATATGCTATTTGAATATGATTTATTGTTCACTGATATAATTAGTGTATTTCTTAAATTATGGTACTAGTAAAAAAAGTTCATTTAATTCATGTAACAATTGATGTAACCCACCTACTCATGGTTCTCAATGGTTCTGTCTTTGAGCTTCTACCTGTTTAAATGTCAGAATAGATGACTTGAGCCTAATACAATAGGTCTGTATAAATTTATTTTTAACAAGGCAATATAACACAAAAGCAAAGCAAACTAAAAACTTAGCTACTCTTCAGTATATAATCATCTAAAACCATCAGTTATCATTAATGGCTGACCAATTATACCTACTACACATATATTGTGTGTATTTTGCAATTACAAGTAGGAGCTCAAACACTGGATTCCCATTTATTAAAAGGTTTAGTTGTATTTCTTAAATATTTCATGAGGAGAGTACTAACATTTTAAAATATATGTATTAATAAGCTCAAAGTCATGAATTACTTACACTTTATGAACCTTAGTTGTTTCAACTTTAAAATGGCAACAGTTAGAATATCTGTAATTTTTGAAGTTGTAGTTAGAATCAGATAAAATTATATACGTAGAAGGGAGATGTAAACTGCAAGTTAATAATCAAATGTTGATTACCTGATCTGGTACACTGCAATTATTTAATAAATACTTGGGATCATTGTTTGGCCATTTTTTTTTCTTCCAAATACTTACTGGTATAGACAAGTTGAAAGCCTTCATCTGTCCCTTCAGAATCAGAATTAAATTCTAGCCAGAGCTGGTTTGAAGTGCTACTGAGTGTCAGTCCTCTCATAGATGCACCAGTAAAAGCGCCTAGTAGATGAGTTGTTTTATCTTTTCCATCATAAATCTGTAAAATACATTCACAAATATAAAATATAAATAATTATTAAATATAATAAATTATTAAATATAAATTTTATATTATAACTAATTTTTATTGGGTTCAACTTTTCTGCTTTCATCTGTGGATACATTTTAAGAACTTTCAGTTTGTCAAAAACAGCCAAATGAAGAGAAAATACAAACTAAATAATTGTTGCAATTAAATTAGCAGAAATTGGTTGTTGAAATTTATTTTTAATTTTAAAAAAAAACTCTCCTAATCTTTTTTCCTCAAATATTCAATGCTAATGAAGCAAAAAGTTTAATGATAGCAGAAATCATTATTTTATTCCATATATAAAAATCATTCCAAAAATAATAATGTAAAAAGTAACAAATAACTCAACGTATATTTTGTTCTTTGTTCTGTGTAAGGTGCTGGGAATTTTTTTTTTTAAATTAAGACATCATTCTTAGCCTGAAAAAGATTTTTAAAAAAACCCAATATTGTCTGCCAAACATATTTATAATGAGTTTTTCTATTTTTTGAGCTATAAGCACATTTTTCCTTTTAAAAAATAAGCTTTCTTTAAGAAATAATTTAAAAAGTAACCATTGAAAGGTAAGGTATGAAAAAAAGCTAATATTTTCAAATTAAAAGAATTATCTTAAGCTCAGCTGGGAGAATCTAATTCGGCACCAAAACTAACAACAGTTTATTTAACAATGTAAAGTCAAAAGATGGAAAACAAATAATATGGAAACATCATTATAATTATCAAAGTAAAATGAAGTATGATCATTCAGCCATGAAATTTTGGAAGCATGTATAAAATCATTAAGTCAAAATGAGAAGCAAGTGTTAATTAGGAAGGCTTTAAAAAGAAAAGAGTTTTATAGTTATGATCAAGACAATACTGTTTGATTTGTAAATAAAATCCTTCAAATATATTCAAATACATATGGGAACATAAAGGCAACAAGAAAGGACAAAGCAACCATGAAATTTTGGAAGCATGTATAAAATCATTAAGTCAAAATGAGAAGCAAGTGTTAATTAGGAAGGCTTTAAAAAGAAAAGAGTTTTATAGTTATGATCAAGACAATACTGTTTGATTTGTAAATAAAATCCTTCAAATATATTCAAATACATATGGGAACATAAAGGCAACAAGAAAGGACAAAGCAATGCAGCCAAAGACAAATTGTATTTGAAGTAGACATGAATGCAATCATCCAAATGAGAAAATAAAGTAAACCAAATGTACCTATCATTTAAAAGTAAATTTATAGTACAGAGTGATTATATTGGGTCTGATCAGAACCACATAGAAATTTTGAGATTATTACTTCTCATTTCTATTTTTATTTAAATCAGAATCTTTAATTATGCTTTTATTTATTTGGGCCTATTTTCTTTTCCTTTTTTTAAGTATAATGTTACCATTATTATTTTTGAGATATGTCTTAGTATCTATTTTTATTTTTCAGAAGTTTATAAAGCTAAAGAAGACTAAGGTAATTGTATAATAGTATACTTTTCAACTGAAAGGGAGAGGACTCTGATGCTCCCCATAGAAATATTCTCACTTAGCACCTAATTCAGATAATGAAGACTTATTTTTATGTCAAATGTAGAATTCCAACTTTTCTTGAGAACTAATATCATGAAATGCATTGAGGGCTTTTATAACATTAATGAAGTTCTTTGATGAGACTCTAATTTGTTATAATGTTGCAATTGATTGGGTAGTCTTACACTAGAACAGACTAGAACTTAATATTGCCATGTTTCAATTATCAAACCTTTTATAACGGATCAGCGCCTGAAATTAGTTATGGTGTACAGACCCTCTCCTAGATCCGGAAGGTTAAACTCTATTACAATAAAATGCTTATCAACAGTCAAAACTGTGTTGTTGTTAATGACATAATGAAGGTATGATTAGAAGGCACAGGCCCAGTCATTTCTCTAAAAAATCAGCAAGTAGGGTGTTATCAGAACCCAAGAGCAAAAAGTACATAAAAAAGTAAAATCAAATGAGAGAAACTACACATGTACATGAGAACAATCACACAAACCTTCAAATCATTTCTGCTTATGGATACTAGAATTCTCATTTCTGGCCATTTGTTTTATAGGTTGATTTAAAATTTTAAATAATTTTTTTCTGATAAGTTGAGTAAGATGTCAAAGTTTGAATGAAAAAGAAAAAATTTTTACAATCATTAATCAAAAAGGACAATATTCTAAATCTTAATATGTTCTTTCCAAAGATGATATGTAACAGAGAAGATAATACCTGTTTGTATTCAAATATGTATGTCTTTGTAACAGCTATATAATGTGTACTCAATTATAAGAGCTATTGTTTTAAGTGAGGGAGTTGGGAGCACAACGAAGGGTCAGGTTTTCAAGGGCCTTAGCTTTGTGGTTACGTTCAAGTTCGAACTTAGCCATGAAAGCTGTACGGCCCGTCACAAGTCATTTTACTTCTGAGATCCTCAATATGGGACAAAAGGAAGGGTTTGATGAGTCCTAACATTGCACGCTATACAAAATGGTTATTTAGAGAGTGCTTTTGAGGGGGAAGTAACAAAGGATTACCAATGAACAACAAGCCGAGTTGATACATACCTGTGGTGGATTAAGGAGATCACTGGTGTGCTAGAAAACATTTAACAACCAGCTCTCAAACAAACCAAATTGGTGAATGTATATATACATACATATATCTTTTTTAGTAACTTGTATTGATATAAAGAGAGGCTGACAAACTTTTTTCTAAAAAGGTTTAGATAGTAAATATTGTAGGCTTTTGAAACTTAACATCTCTGTGGCAACTATTCAATACTGCCATTCTAGCACAAAAATAGCCATAGACAATACGTGAAAGAACAAACATAGCTTTCTCCCAGTAAAATTTAATTTACAGAAACAGGTTTCAGTTCCGACTTGGTCCAGAGACTGACATTTGTGAATCCCTGATTTAAGGGATGTGTAGCATGCTATTTACACATAGTAACAAAATATACAGTACTCATTGTTTTAAATTTCAAAGAGTTAATTGGTTCTTACAGAATGCTTTCAGTATTTTTTGCTAAACTTTTGTATCTCCAACTTGTAACCGCAACTTGTAGACAAAGGTTGTTTCTAAGTGAATATTGCTTGATTTTTCATGTTAATAAGTAAAATAAAAATGACACAACATAAATAATGTTATATCAGAACTTCACTGGTTTGTAGATGATATGAGCAACTTCTTTACTAAACTGAATAATAGTTTTCAAATACTTGAAAATATATTTTCTCGATTTTTTGTGCTATTCACAATAAAATGACTACAGATACAAACTCTTCCTACTTGTGTACAGTCAATGAGCAAAGCAATAAATCAAGTCAGATTTTGTAGTATTGCCTAATTTCTGCACTGCAAATGTTAGAGCAGGCAGGTAACAAGAACCTCTCGACCCCGACATAAACACTCCTACTATGGCCAATATCAAGCTCTCAAGGTGACATCACTGAATACAGAGTTGGAAAGAGATGTACAACCTGTCACAGTATTTCTACCATAAAGATACAATACATATAACTAACCCAAAAAGCACTGATAATAATTAAAGTAGTAAAATAATTAGGAAATAATTGCATTTATCACCTCTGCTTTTAACATACTTTAATTGTAAGTTAATTTAATGGTAATCTAATTGTAACACAATTTATTTTTTAATAATGGCTATGTTTAACAACCAGCTCACAAAATTACTGAAAATTTAACAGGCTCTCACAAGTGGTACTGCCAGAACTCACACATAAATTAACAAAGAGCTTGAAAATAATACATCTTAGAAAACAATAACAGCAACACATGAACCTTCTTTTCATACTTCCAAAAGAATGTTATTAATCAAGTCCTCCAACTATCTAGTTTTTCAAAAATATGACATAATCTCCTAGCCTTTTCTTTAAGACTCTCAAAGCCAATTTTGAGTTATTTTACTGACTCTTCTCCATAATCATCCATTTAGCCTATATTTTGCATAAGAAAGAAGTCTTTAAACTTCATAATGCTGACTGTGGTAAAAGATTGCCTTGATTTTTGTCCCTGCTCCATTCCTTTGTCTAAACATAGTACTTAGTCTTTTTCTGAAAACAAAAACAAGCACAGCAACAATACAAACAAATATAGTGTTTCTGACTGGTATTCAGCTCTTGTCCTATTCAGCTGACAAGAGCTATTCATTATTGACTGTGTAGAGCCTACATATAATCATCATCTTCTATAAATGTTAATTGAAAGAATCAAGTTACATATTTTGAGTGAGGGATCATGAAGTTCAATATTCTTGCTCATCGAAAGTAACAAACCCAAAGTAGGATATATTCCTAATTCCCAAACCTGCTGGTCATCACATAATCTGGAGAGCTCAATGAAAGTCCTTAGTCCCAAGTGCAGACCAACTGAAACAGTTTTCTCCAGATCTACTGAATCAGAAAATCTAGTAGTGGTGCCAGAAGTAAATAGCCTAGAGTCCTCGTATGATTGTCTATACTTGATACAAAATTTATTACTGTGGTTATAAATAACTAAAGTATTTATAAAAAGAAGGAAGAGGGAGAGACAGTGGGTGAGTGAGAAAACAAGTATCAGCCTCGATGATGAGCTCTCAGAGAGGAAAGCTGTTTGTGTGTGTGTGTGTGTGTGTGTGGATATAGATAAATACACACACATTTTGTTTTTTGTAGTTGTTTTTGTTTTTGTCAGAATCCAATACAGTGATGAAACCAGAAAAAACCAAACCAAAACAAAACGAAACCTTCTTCTAAGCCTCATACTCACATAAAGCGTATTACAAGAGAATGTCATTCTAAAAAAGATAGCCAATCCTACCACATAAAGGAAGAAAATGCTTCCAAATCTCTTAGTCAAGGGGTATAGGACTCTATAATGGGCTATTTGTTTTTCTTATTTCTTATTTCCTACTTGGAATGGTGGAAGAGAACTGAGCCTACTAGGTTTAATACTGGAAAGTGCTGGGGTTGAGGATGGGCTCTCATAGACTAGTTTGTAATTAGGTAAATGACCTTTCACCCTGAGAGAACTCTGGGCTTGGCAATCTTTCAGAATTAGTCATTTGCAGGGTGCATCTGTCTGCTTGTACATGCCTAACTGTGCCTGTGTCAGTAAGTATCTTTGAACTAATAGTTGTCCACGGGATTAATGAGAAGAATAACATATAAGCATTTTACATTTTACACTGGTGGAGAGACCATGAAGACAGATGGTGTTTAAAAGCCCATACCAAACTGTCTCTATAGAGTGGTTTAGTGGTTATTTTAAAGCAATCATTTAGAATAAATCCCAGGTAAACCTATAGCTAGAAGAACAATTTAATTGGTGTATTTTTATGTTAACACTTAGTGTGTAATTGTCTCAACTTTGGAATACATATATTTTTGTCTAGGAAAGTTATAAAAATTAAAAAAAATTCTAGGAATAAAAAATTTCATCCTTTCACTCATGAAAGAAAAATCGCTATGTAATGAAATCCACTAAAGAGCCTTAAATTGAGTTTTTCTGCCTTCCTCTGTTTCTCACTATCATATCCCCCAACAGTGTCACTTATTATTGAGGTCCCACCCTTCATTAAGGCAACATACATCACAAGTGCATGTGATCTTACTCCAAATAAGTAAGACATTAGTCAAAAAGCACTCTGAAGAACACATTAGGGCTATTTTTTTTAAAAGGCATTACCTGTTATCCCAATGAATTTTCTAAATAATAAACATCATTCAGTATAGAAAAGTAATACATACATTTCAAGCATCACAAAGAGCAGAGAAACGTTTTAGGGATTGTGGGGAAGCACTTCTTGACTTTTAACTTATAAACACATGTTTATTATTGCTGCTTATGTGGTACAGATTACTAGCTATGCACGTATTTCTGATCTGTCTTGATACATTTTTCCCCACAGGTGAAAAAAATAAGTAATGCCTCAGTTCTAAGTACAAGCATCCCATTTATCTTAAATGTTGACTCCAGTTTAGCAAATAAAATATACTTTAAAAGGAAAATCCAAACAGTGAACTGGAGGTTGAAGAGATTACAATTTAATTTCCATTGACTATTAGGAAAAAGCCCAAGAAACAGCAAAGGGCTTAAATTAATACTAAAATTATATATATCTCGGTGTACATCAGGAAATCTTTTCCATGTCTATACAAATCTTACAAGCATACAGTACTATCTGTGTTAGAGAACCATCAATTATCATCAAAATCATACTTTTTTTAAAAAAGAAAATAACCAACAATCTTAAAATCACTGCTTAAACAAAAATTACCCCATCCCTGTCAACTTGGGATATCATATTTTTTTTTCAAGATTTGTGAAAACAGATTTATATTGAATTTATTACCTGGATTAAGGAAATATTGACAATGAGAAAAAAGGCATGTGATCATTTTTTAAATATTCAAATGTGATTTATAGAAGTATTAAATTTTTATTCCAACAATGAATATAAACTATATTTACCAAAACACTTACTTTGCAAACTATAAATCAGCAAGTATGAAAATATTTATTTTCCTAAAATTGTATCTTTAAATTTGATTATTTCAAATTTTTAAAATACATTAATAAAATTTACATGAAATTTGTATTACCAACAAAGTATATTTTTTCTTAAATAATTTATAGATATTGTTAGTTTTATATATTCAGAAATTATGAACTTGTTTATAGTCATTAGTGCAATAAGTTTTCCATGTATCAACAGAGATACAGTAAGTTACTTCATAAACATCAAAATAAAAAGTTACTGTATTTCTTTTTAAAATGACCATTCAAAGGTTAATTATGTTTCATACATAATATTTACTGAAAATAAGATATTTGGCAAAAAGTGTTCTTATTTTGGTGTTATTGAAACCTTAAAATTTATGTATTAAGAACAGAATACTTATTATAAATAAACATTAGAAACAAAACATTCTATGTCAATGAAAATAATAATAGAAAAGAGGGAAATAATATATAATTTAAATTTATGAATGGCAGAATCAACTTATGGTTGATTAAATATATATATATATATACACATATATATGTATGTATATATTAGGGTATACTTAATAATAAAAATGATCAAAATATAAATATTCTGAGTTCACCTACCTTAAGAACATCTCCTTGTGCTAAATGAAATGTTCTGGCTGAAATATTGATTCCCTTTCCTGCTTGAACCTGAATACTATAAATGCATTCATGGTTGTTTTCATAGTTTAGTGGATAATTTGGAGAGAGCAAAATTCCTTCATTATTTGTTGCAGATGCACCACATTCCGCTGCAGGTAAAACAAAATATTGAAGTACAGTTTAATAGAAAGCATTATCATGTCAAACAATATAATGTATGGAAATGTAAATGCGTTTTATTTTAACTAGAGCCTAACATGAAAATAATGTACAGAATGGCTGTATGTTGTAGATGATTCATCCCCTCTCAAATACTAAATAGGAAGAAGGAACTACTGCCCATGGACAGAACACTTGTACATGAGTGGAAATAGAAACAGTTTCAGTATTCTCCCCGGGTGGATGAAAGGATATTATGGAAAAGGATGAGAGCAAAAGATTTTCAGGATGCATTTTGAGTTTGCAGATCACTGATTAACTTTATTATTTTAAATTAATTATTTATTTTAAAGTATATAAAAAAGTAGAGAAACCATTTTCTTTTAGAATGATTCTTAGTTGATCTTTTTACTTTTACCTTTTTAAAATTTGACCCTTTTTACCTCCCAGTAGTCAGCATTCTTCTAAGAACTTCAGTAACAAAAAGGACAATAAAGACTACAATGCCTTTGGAAACTAATATAATGGGTAAAACTCACTAACCAATCAATAATTACAATGGATTGGGTATCTTTGGGAATTGTATCACCTTTCCTAGTTTAAAAGATAGAATGGATTAAGGCATTCTCATAATCAATACATGCTACTGCTAACCCTCCAGGACTTATTTTGCAAAATTTGAGGAGGTGTCTAGTGGCTTAGGGAAAATTACGAATTTCTCATTTTTTTTCGTATTGAATTTTAATTTATTACATTAAAAAGCTTGTATCAATATTGCAAAATCAAACAAGTCCTTATAATTTCCAAACATGTTCTTTACATCTCAGAAATTCAATGAACTCGGCTTTCTGTCTTATTATAACTTGCTTTCTATTACCATACCATAGGCCAGGGAGAGTTATATTTTTCTAAGTTTTAACTAAACACAAAATAAAGCAAGTCATTATGTTCCAGAAATAAGACTTTAAAAATAATTATTCATGGGAACAGCCATAGGAAATACTTAACAAGATGAAGGCTAATGAATTGCTTTACCCTTTAAACGCTTAAACATTAACTAAAATAAGGCAAAAGAAAAAAGCCTAATGAGAAAATGAAAATGATCTGGATTGAGCAGTCAGTATATATCAACATAGTGTAAAATAATAATAAAAACTAATGTGATGCTAGGAATCAACCAGTCACATGAAGTGTCGCCCAGTAGAACTCTTTCAAGTTTCTTTTAAGATAAAAGGAAAACAAAAATGAAAACAAAAATTTATAGACTCCCAGTATTGATTCAGACTGTTTTTATGTTAATTAAACATGTTCAAAGATAAAAACAGAAGTGCCGTTATGCTTTTAACTGTATACAATTATAGTACCAAAATAAGTTTACAAATATAGGAATAACTATAAAAACAATAAAATTTAAAATAATACAATGTATCTTAAGTGGCATAAGATTTTATTTTTCTGAAACTAAACTATCCTTGGCAATGGGGATAAGGAGCCAGTTGCTGGAGTACAAGTTTCTGGAGTTTGCTATGCCTTTAATTACACTATGGTGTGCAGTAATTCAATTCCCCTCATTTTATCATCTCTGAATTGCTGAGAAACTTTCATCTAATAGTACAACATGATGCTATATATCCTTCACTTAGTAGGAAAGAATCATTTATATTTTAAATCTGCCTGGTTTCTTTCTCAGTAGTTATTGGAATCAAGGCATGCTTATGGGGGCATGAAGACAAATGTTTCCAGATCACACAGATGATCCAGAATGCACATTTATTTTTATCAGTTAGATTATTTATTAGAGAATGCAAACCGTTTTAAATTATGTTATAGAATCATGGAGTTGTGAGAATGTGTACTTGGGATTCCAGCTTGCAAAATACTGAAACCTGATTAACAGCTCAGGCTTTAAAATTCAGAGATTAGTTTCAAAATTAGGCTTTATCTTCAATCTATATGACGTTGGCAAGTTATTTATTCTCTCTAAGCCTCAATATTGTTACTATTACAATGGAAATAATAATACCCTCTTCATAGGGATGTTTGTGTGTGTGTATGTGTGAGTGTGTATATGTGTTGATATTATATGTAGGTAATACGTGTAGGACATTTAGCACAGAACTGGCATACAACAAGAGCTCAATAAATTAAAGATATCATTATGAATCTTCTAGTATAAATACAATGATGGCATTGTGTTGTATACACAGAAAAAGAGTTTAGGATATTTATATTGCCCTTATTATGACTATCCAGGGGTAGAAAAGCATTTATCTGTGAAAAGCCAGAGGACTCTTTCTAATTTTGGAGAATTATTTATGATATTAAAATTATTTTAACTGAACATAGCACAATCCCTCCAATAAAGGTCAAGTTACTTCAATTGCCCTTTAAAATACACTAAAAAATTATTGTTGTATTCTCAGCATTTGAACAGGTAGTAAGTGCCTTCTCCTATAAATCCTGGTTTTATAGGATATACTTTATAGGAGATTTTCCTTTTATATATTAAAAAAAGAACTGGCTTTTGTTATATTTTAATTTTTCAGTTGCTTTTAATGTAAGACATTTGCACATACTGAGGTATGGGGAAGTCATTCTGCCTAGTATATGATTTAACTTGAATTTTATGGTTATTAAAACAGCCTGTGTTTGTGTCATACTAAAAATACATTGTACATCTGCTTTAATCACTGAAAAAAAAAGTGTACATTGACCAGAAGTAAAGAATGTCCATGTTAAAAATAAAGATTAAATGCCTCCCTCCCTGGGTACTACCTCCATAATAATAAGACTCCTTTTGCAGGTGCCAAGGCCACACTGACTCGCTGTGCACATGATGATCTGGTTTGTTTTGGTTTGTTGGTCATTTTTCTTTTTTTCAATCTTGAAAGGATGTTTCCCTGACTTGTTTGATGCTTTTTGTTCTGACAAAATATAAAACTGCGCTGAAAATCATGCTTCTCTGGAGCCGTTCCTCAGAGTTGTTGTAGGCTGTCCCCCAGGCTATAGTTCTCAGGCTCAAATAAAATTCTTTTCTATTCCTATTAAAGATTGTTTATTGAATATTTCCACTGGCAATTAAAAATAGCTATAAATGATTTTCTACTTGGTGAAAAAAAAATCAGGACTTAAACCAAATAGAATTAAGGAAGAAAATTTAGACTAAATTAGCAGCTTTCTCATTTAATCAGGACTGATTACAAATAGTGAGGCCCAGAGCAAAATGAAAATGCACTGTGCTTGATGAAAACTTGTTAAGAATTTCAAGAGATCAGTAGAGCATTAAACCAACCGTGGCCCTTCTCAGCATGGAGCCATCTCTGTGCAACTGCATGGGTTTCACACCATGAAGCCACCTCTGCATTTATTCCTCTTAACAAATCTGCAAGGTAAAACTTATTTTCTCCAGTTTTATAGAATAAGACACCAAAGTGAGCTTTCTTGCTAGAATTGAACAAATGGTGTGTATCACAGCTGATATTTACACTGGGATTTTTATCTGTCGTTGCCTATGATGTTAAAGGGTAAACACATAATTTCTCTTTCAGATCAAAATACTTTTTTAGTATGAAAGGAGGCATCATTAATAATTATCCCATGCAACAGTGGTAAATTGACACTATCCCAGATAAACTGGTAGTTGGATCACTTTTTTCTCTATACTTTAACTGATGCACACACTATTTAAGAACATTATATTAAAAATTAAAAGAATTATTTTCTGTGGGCGTAGTTATGTCCTGGAGGTCAGAATACATTTATCCCACATATAATTTATAAATCTATATTCCATTATACATAATTATGAATGTTCAGAATGATGATTTCCTATCAAGGAAATATCTAAAAACATTAAAAAAGTAAAAATCTGTTCAGAGTGTTCTACTTATATACTCAGGAAAATCAACAAATTAATTTTTGATGAGTTTTAATAAAATAAAATGTTCTACTAACAATAATTTAAGGAGGAACGTCTTTAGACGTAGTGCCAAATACCAGGAGCTAGGTGACAATAAATTTATTTTTACATAGGATCTCTCTTTAACTTTATCTTTGAATTTAAAATATACCAAATGCTGGCTTCCCAGTACTGGATGTAGTATTAATATTTGCTCTGTAAAAGCTCTCTTTCCACACTTTGGCTATAGCAGTCTTGCTTGCCAACTGGAATTGAACAGGATTGAATGTTGAAATTAATAACTAACTTTGCACAGTTTGACCATATGTCCAAGTCTAGCAATGAACATGCTTCTACGTCTGTTGTGTAATAGGCTAACACAATGATATTCTCCAAATGAAAGTCTGATCTTAGGCTTTCTGCCTAACAAATACCACCAGCAAATTAAATTCCACAGAATGTAATACAAGGTCATTTATAATGTTGACCCTGCCTTTCTATCTGTTACCCACCAGTCTCTCCCATGCACCTTATAATTCACCTTTCTCCTGAGCTACTGGCCCTCTGCCACAGTCTCACACTCTAAGCCTTTATACATGATGTTTTGTCCACATGTAAGTGTCACCTCTGGCCCCAAAGGATGCAGTTTCAGGGTCCAAATAAAGAAGAAAATTACTTGACATGGAATAATATTTTTATGGTTCTTTCAACCATCAGGTGGCTGTGACGGTGTATAAAATAAATGAACTAATGTCACATTGAAGTATCAGCGGTACTTCTCCCAAATAGTAATGGCTGCAACGTTCATGAATGTCCAAGAAAAATACCAAAACTACAACATTTTCATCATATGTGAAAACTTCCCAGCAAATTTTCACAAGGCACATTTTATAATCAGAAGATATGAGTATTGGCAAACTGTCATTGAATACTCTCAAGGTACATTAAAATTAACTCAGAAGAGGAACTAGCAGCAGAACAGCTAGTCCCAAGAGAAAAGAATGGCTATTTGATTCTAAGAAGATAAGGTTATTTAAAAACAACATCAGCTGCACAAGAAAGAGGAGTTTGAGTAAAGGAAGTCCTAGAATCCAGGTGACAAAGATGAGTTGAAAAACAGTCATTTCCTACCATGTTGACACGTATGGACGGTATGCAGCTGTCACTGAACAAACACAAATCTATGACTTATTGCATCAGTGCAATGCCAGCATTTTCAGTCAAGTGCTGGAACAGATTGCATATATGATGTAATATCTATATGTGAAATATTTGTCATAATAAATATAAAGCTCTACCATAATTCTAATATAAACAACAGATTTCCTTAACAGAGTACCTTGGTAGATAATGTATACTAAGATATTTTAAATGATTAGAGTCAGATAATTGCATGTTCAAATTCAAAAAAATCGATTTTTATTATGCACTGAGCATGGAAGGTCCAGCATTGAAACGCTCATATAACTTGCTTTCCAGCAGAAAGATGGATGCTTACCATATAAGCATTCAAAAAGACATATAGCTGAATTAGAGGTAGGGTTTCTTTTGTTGTTTATCTGGTATGGTAGGGAAAATAACGTTTTTCATAGGTGTGTATGAAAGGAGAATGTCAATAGGTGTAAGCTGCTTGCTGTTCTTGTGGTGGGAATGCTTTTATCTATAAGGCTTGGAAAGTTGGTTGCAAAAGATGAAGAACAAAGGAGAAAACTGAATGACCTATATTCATAAATTTTTTTTTGATATTTTGGGTCAGAAGATTCAAAGGTTGAAATGTTTTCTGGAAGTGAGGAAAGCACACTTTTCCTACCTTAACATAAGCCCAGCACCTTTTTTCCCTCATGGTCTAGAATGAATATATGTTCTTAATAACTGATGTCACTAACTTATAAAGCCTAAGTTTGTTAATGTGAATTTCCTACAAAATAATCAATTTTAATAATCACTGTTAATTAGGTGATAATGTCTCCTCCCTCTGATTTGAATTGAAAGGTCATCTTTAAATTACAGGAATTAATAATATGGAAAAACTACATAATTTAGTAGAGTGTAGGGAAATATTTTTGGAGAATAGGTCCTCAGTGCTCTGTATAGAATATAAATATTTTTCTCTGCAATCTCCAGTCTACATACTGTTTATTACAATGCCTTTATTTTGTGAAAAACAAATCCTACTCATATAAAATATTTTTTAATTTAAACATACAGATTAAGAAATCTGAGTTAACTATATGAAACTCTTTGTTGAGTTGAAAATAATATGTTGATAAAATGTGGCCTTTGTTGGATTGCAGTAGGAGAAAACGTGTACTGGACTCAGCTGATAAGAGTTACAGCTACAGTGAGGAATTTGGTAGACCAGGATACTCACTGAATTTCAGTTTTTTCCTTACTTACTGAAAAACAGGCTAGCCTATGCATCATTAATCTCCATTACTGGGTTAAGAAAACCTGCTAATGTCTATTGTTTGCATACAGTCATATTTTTTTTTTTCAGATAAACTGGTAAAATGCTTTTCAGTAATTTGGCTGGAAAATTTGAAAAATGTCTATGACTAGAGAAGTTTGCAGTTATTTTTAAGAATTTGCATTGCAATTGAATCTGTGCTTTTATGCTATTTTGAAAACACTGTGGGTTATCTTAAAATTATTTTTTGAAAACAATAAAATAAACTTGACTTGTATTATTCAAAAAAAACTTAGAAAACTTTCAGACCTAAACATATCGTATGTTAAGTCAAGTAAGGTATAGCATGAAGAAGAAATATATTTTCCATATGTTTAATTACTACCAGAAGAAAAAATGGTAATATGTGATTGTGTTCATACAGAAGGAGGTGGGAACATTCAAACTGCCAAATTCAAGTCAACCGTTTCTTTTTTTGTCGTGTATGTGAATTTACCTATTTTTAGTTTTTAGGTTTTTTTAAAATTTTTATCAGCTAATTAAGCCCATTGTGCTTCAAATCTAATTTCTACTGTATCTCATCAAATTTAGACACCACATTTTATGCTCCTAAGAAATCAAAAATGCTGCCAATAATCTAATAGCCATTGATTGTGAGATACATACTAATTTCAGAGATATTAAATTTCTTTTGAAAAGAGCATCTAAAAATGTGAATATAGTAAAATGTGATAAGATTTAATATATTTAGAAACAATTTTAATGTTCGTTTATGATTTGGTATTATTAATAACACATTTCTTCTTTAGAAAATTTTTGTCAAATTTTCTATCTCAAATGGGTAATTGATGCTTGGATTCTCAGAAGGGAATGCAAATTAGAGGGTAAAGAGGTATATTAATTTCCTTATGCCACAACTGAAAATATGAGAACCATTAGTATTACTTGTACAAAGCCAGGTTTTTCCTTTCTTTTGTTATTCTTAGACAACAGTGATGTATAACTGGCTCGCTCTTTCTAGCTTCTCTAAATACAATGTTTGTATGTATCCAAGCACAAATTAGTGCTTATTATAGTTATTTACAAATCAAGAATGTCTCAAAATTTTTTCACTGGAAGAACTTAATGTAGGATTTGTTATTTTTTTCTTCAAAATTCATTTTACTGCATATTCCATATTTATTTTTTACTAAAATCATGGTAGTCATTATTGCCATGCAAAATTATACTTTTGTGAAGACAGAAGTTCAAAATTTTTTAAATCAAATACACAATTTTCAGTGAAAAAGTATAGAGGAATTTCAATAACCTGGCTTTCAGTAATCCTTTTATGCTTTCTTCCTTCTTTAAAAAGCTCTTTAGAGTCTCCTGTGCTAAATTTATTTACTCATGAAAAATAATGGTATTAACAATAATACCTTAGATACACCAGGCACTACATTGGGTCTTTAGGACAAGTTCTTTGTTCTCATGTAATATGTCATCTAGAAGAGAGACAGACAGAAACTGGTACATACACAAATGTGTAATCTGTAGTGTGATACAAGCTTGTACAATGACCTGGGATGGCAAAAACAAGGAAATTATACATTTTGAAAGATGGATAAGACAATAATGATAAGAAAGACTTCCTGGAATAGGTTATTCTTGATCTGAGTCAAAGAAGTGATTCCAATGTTAATCAAAATATATGAAAAAGAGATTCCAGGCTAAGGAAACTGCTAAAATCAAAGTACAAATGGGTAAACCAGATTGACATAGTTAAAAGAGCCAGTAGCTGATATGCCATTTTAAGAAATTCAGATTTTATCACATAGGCACTGTAGATCCACTGAAGAATTTTAAGAAGAAAAAATATATATATGATCAGTTTTGAGAAACCCATTAGGGCTGCTCTATGGGGAACGGATTATAGTCCTGGGTTCCCAGAGGGAAAAAAGCCTAGAGAAGATTATTATAGTAGGTCAAACAGAAGACAGTGAGAGCTTGAACTAAAATGATAGAGGAAGAGGAGATTGAAAGTAAAAGTTATAGAAGGAGGAATAACTTTGAGTATGTTGATAAGTTTATTTTTGTAAATAATGAATTTAGTGTGCCTGCAGGATATCAGGTGGAGAAGTCCACTAAACATCCAGGCATATGTACAGTCATGGGATTGATATTTCAAACCACAGACAAAAAGATTTATTCAGAGGACACATACGAATTGAGAAGAAAAGCAAACTAAGACCAGAATTCATAAAGCCTCAGAATTTAAGCCAGAGGCAAAAGGAACACTCATAGGAAGCTGAATCATGGAAGAGTAGGGAGGAGATAGTTTCAAGAAAAATATTCTTGGTGATGCTAAATGTTAGACACAGTTAAATTAAGATGAATACTAATAATTCACTGCTTTGGGTAATTAAGAGGTTGAGAAGAAAAGGAGAAAGACAATGATCTTAATGATATTGACTATAAAAAAAGGGAGAAATACAAGGATACTCAGCAGTGACTCAGGTTTAAAGAAAGTGTTTTTTGTTGTTGATGTTTGTGGGGTTTTTTTGTTTTTTGTTTTTTGTTTTTATGCTAGTTTTGAATCTTAAAAGATTTGAAGGTGTTTATGTTAACAACAGTACAGACATAGAGGCTAAGTGCAGTTTTCAAAAGCCATCCCTGATTCTGAAGACCTAATAGTCTAGCATCCTAAAACTAGACTAATAAAAACGTCTCCTGGTAAAATCTGTGTGATTTTTAATGTGGTAAGTGAAAACACAGATTTGAATTCTACATATACTATGATTATTACTATGAAACAACATACATATAAGAAAAGTCCTATAAGAATATAGAACAAATTCCACTGTAGTTTTTGGGTAATTTACTCATTAATTAAAAGTTTAGTGAAAAATTGGTATCAAAAGTGTTCAAAACATGTTTCCTATTCAGAGGTTAAATGCAGTATCTTTTGTCTAAAACAGTCTCAGATTAAGTGTAAGATTAGTAAAGTTCTCTCCTGGGACTGGGGAAGAACGGAAGTAGGAGATGGGAGCAGACAGCTTCTTCTTTGTGCATTTTCCTCCTCGTTTTCCTGTATTACTTTAGCATGAGCACTGTTTCCCTAACACTTTTTAAATGAAAAGATAAGAAAGCAAATAAGGGACACATCATTTCTTACATATTAGAGTGACTTCTATGCCATTGAGTGCCCCCGACTACTTAATTAAATGATCCAAATGCTACAGTAAGCAAAAATTTAAAGCATATAAAAGAGCATGTTTAAAGAGGGAAGTGTATAATATAATGAATATATAAGGAATATGTTAGCTAAATTAAGGTATTGGTTAAGAAAACACAATTACTTTCTGAAAAGTAAAATCTACATTAAGCAAATCTAGTCATGTAAGCAATTCTGCTTTGCATTTCATTGTATATATAAAATAAAAAAGGTTTTCAGTTGAAGATAGATGATAGTCATTTACTCACACTTACAATCTCCAAAACCAGTATTATTTACTTTTTTCAAGCTATATGAAACTTTTCATTCAAATAATGTTTCCAGGTGGTATTGAGGGTTGGTTACCACATTTCTCTTAGAATTTGAAAAGTCTAGAAACCCTTAAGAACCGTTTCCAAGGCTCATCTCCACAAATACAGTCATAATTAAGCTTGGCATTTATCACAAAGAATTTCTGGCATGATGTGTTGATCCTGCCAAGACTCTAAGTTAAAGTGTTTGTAAGAAGGGGGATGTCCCTGTTTCTCATATTTAAAGAAACACTGTGAAGGAGATTCAACAAAATATAATGTTTTGGTATCTCAGAATCCCTGTCCTCTGGGTAATATGCATAATACCAGTTCTATGATATTTACCTAGTTCTTACCATCAAGTTTGAAATGACAGTGGTCAATATAAGACTTTCTCAGCTGTTTGAAATCCAAGTTGTTGATTTCACCATTTCTTCCCTTCTTACTGGTGATAAAGAACAATTGTATAACATGATCTAATTAACTAATAAATAAGTGGCCAAAGGCCATTTTGACTAGTACCTTTCCCGTTTTGCAGAAATCAGAAAACAGAGCCCTCTCAAGTCCCTAAAAAACAAACAAAGCAACAAAAAACAAAACTAATATGGAAAGCGCCTAGGTCTGATTGCCCCTTCATCAAATGAGCAACATCTTCTGAGTCTCATCTCTTAGCTATACTCTGGAGGATGAAGGGAGTGGACTTCAAGCCCTAAGAGTCTACTAGGCCTGCAATGGATGGACTTCTCTTTGGTCAATGTAAATAATGTCACAACTTCAATTCAGGGAAAGGTCTCATGCTTTCCTCCTCAAACTGTATTAAAACACACCATGCTAAGTACTCAATAATTACATTTAAATACTGTAAAGCAAACTATAACTAAATTTTGGGAAATGTGGCATTTTAGATGAGTTTTTAAGATGTGAGAAGATTTACTGTGGACTGAAACATTTTTTTCAAATTAAATATGTCAAGAGAAACAAATCAATATACTAAAATTTAATAATTTCTTAATAACTCTTCCTAATGGAAAGTTTTAGCTCAACTTCTAAGGTTTCATGGAGACAGAATGATCGAGGAATGCCACTCATAATGTAGATAAGCCTTTAATTTACATCTGTAAAAACAAAAATCAGGAGCTAGAATCCTAACCCTATTATATTATATATATATATGCCAGCAAGTACATTTCTGGTTGCTAAATACCTTTCCAAGGATTCTATAAAAAGCACAGGGAATAGTTACATTCTATGGAATGTGCCAAATTAATCCAAGGAAATGAACCATACTGGATTTTGCTACTTTAATTTACTAATTAGTTATCATATTGTTGATTTTAATAGCTAAAAGTGATAGGAAAAAAAAACTTCAGAAAAGAGTCGTCCAATTTTGAATGGGCACTTAGGATTACACACACACACACACAAACACACACACACACACAAACACAAAATATCCAGAAATCTAAAAATAATTCAAACAATCAGAAGCAAGATAGCTATGTATTGATAGCACCAGTTGTACATTTTGTTCTAAAGCATGATCCCTAACAGACTATTGGCTTTGGAGATGGCTTTTCCAGTCAAACTAGATATGAATCATTGGTACTAGTGTGGTATTTGTTGGGGGCAATAACATATGTTGAGTCATTGTTTACTCCCATATGGATTCTAGCTAATGAAATGAAATTTA
Organism: Vicugna pacos; assembly: GCF_048564905.1. Lineage (NCBI taxonomy): Eukaryota > Metazoa > Chordata > Mammalia > Artiodactyla > Camelidae > Vicugna > Vicugna pacos. The sequence goes on from NC_133011.1 coordinate 18,730,757, forward strand.
AATGTGTTTTCTTGAGTCTACTGGACAATAAGACTGCATATAGAATAATTTGTCAATATAAAATATGAGAAATTCAAATTTCCCTTAAGGGACAGAAATATAAGCATCTAAAATATAGTACTGTGAATTAAAATATTACATTTTAAATATATGATGGATGAATAGAAATTCTAGTGCATAGCAGGCACTTGCTATTAGCTGGTAGTAGGGAAGAGTGAAATACACAGATTAATTAAATTGCTATGTGATATGCTATAAAAACACACATGAACAAATTTGATGGGGACAGTGTGAATGGACTAAGCAATTTTGCCTGTATAACTGAGAAAGGCCACAGAAAAAGTGAAACAATCAGGTTTTGAAGGAATGTAAGTGCAATTTGCTAAAGCAATTATAAAATGTCTTTGATGTTCTTAAGAAATACCTCATTTCATTATGTTCTTCATGTTCTTAAGACGCATTACCAACCATGTGAATAAGAAAGTATTCCACTTCCCTGGTCTTCACTGCATCAGTTTCTCAGGAACAGTGTATTGAAGATTCCTTGAAAAAATTTTGGCCTATATCATAGCCGTACATTCTCTGTTTTGTAACCTAATGGGATACAACTAATAAATCAGAAGAATTTGGAGGACAGACTGCAGTATGGGGCTACATGCCAGGAGATTATAAATAACAGGACCAGCTGGAGAGCAGTGACTAGTCCATCCTTGACTTCTCCATAGCAACACTACTGATTCTACAGTACATGAGTTATGAGTGGAGTTTGAGATCAGTATTCTTTGGAAAAAAATTTATAAAAAAAGGGACAAACATATTGTGATCTTTCAATGTGTATTCTTAGACAGTGCCAAATACAAATTTTTAAAAAACAATTTAATCTGTAAAACAAAGTCATTGTGCTCTAAAACTAACTGAAAGAAAATGGTCTGTATACACGATTTGAGCGTTCTTCTAGCTTACTGTCCCATGAAAGTGTCTTTATTTTTCTTTTTCCTTAACCAGTGTTTGTTATGCTGTTTTTCTTTCCTTGCTCCTATTTTCTCCACTACTGTTGCAATTAAGGTAGATGCTTGCAGTTTCATTTTGTTAGTTTGCTTGCTTGCTTAAATTTCTTTATGGAAAAAGTACTATTTAAAGCAAGTATTAAAAGGAGAAAATCTTTTAGCACATCAGGCATGTGGAATTTCATTTTACACAAATTTGAATTATACAAATTTGAAATCTTAAAAATTCAAATATTAATAAGTTCTCACTTTATATAAATACTTTTAATTTACACAAATATTTCAATTAAAAAATAATAATCTCACAGTTTGAAAGCTGTGGACCAAACCAACCATGTTTATTTCAATGTCATAGCCTCCCCTCTTTATTTTGACTAGAAACACCAGGCATCCTTTGGTACACACCTTGCTTTGCATGAGAAATGCTTTGGAATGCTTGTAGTGAAATTCTCTCATTGATCTCACAAATATTTATTGAGTGTCCGGTATGTACTAGACACTATTCTTTATACCTGAGATTCAGCCATGGAAAAAGAGAGAGAGAGAGATGAAAATCTTTATTTTCATGAAGCGTCTATTCCTGTGAGGGATGACAGGCAATAAATAAGTATAGAAAAATAAGTAAATCAAACAATAGTCTAGATGGTTGTAAGTGCTAAGAAGAAAATGCAAATTAGAGGAGAGATATAGGAAGGGTATTCATTGAGAGTACTCACTGAGAAATCACAATTGAGTAGAGTTCTGCAGAAGCAAGTATGCAGATATTTAGAAAAAAATCATTACAGGCAAAGGGAATAGCAAATACAGTAAGATGTGTTTGGTATTTGGGGAAACAGCAAGATCAGTGTGACCGGAGTGCCTAAAACTGGTTCACTTTTTCTGCATCCACTCTTTCTCCCTTGGAGTCTACTCTCAACACAGAGACTGAATGATCCTTAGAGACAGATATCCTAGGATCCCTATATGTTTGTCCCTTTGGCAATCCTTTGGTCAGAATCCTCTAATGGCTTTCCTTCTCATTCTGAGTAAAACCAAAGTCCTTGTAATGGTCCACAAAGCCCTACATGATATATTCTACCCTCTTAACTCTCTGCCTTTACCTCATCCTATTTTCTCTCTTCCTCCGTCCACTACTCTCTGTTCTGCTCTCACCTACTCTATTTGGGTTCTGATGAAAAGACTTATCAAAGGGACAAACAGAGGGATTCTAGGATGCATGTCCTTAAAGGATCACTTAGGCTTTGAAATGAGAATCGACTCTGGTGAAGCAAGGATGTTCACTATTACTTTGCTATTATTTTAACAGTCACTATAATTATAATTTACATGTTTTGTTATTTTACAAAAATTTCTTCCAAGCATCCAAGCACTCATTAAGTGGTGGTAATACGAATGTCAGAAACATTTTTTAAAAAAGAAACTTTAGAATGGAAGTTGTCTGTGATAAAACACAAGAATATGGCTAACTACCATGATATGCTTTACTGTTAATTTAGGAAATAGCAATCTACAAAATATTATGAATAATACTGAAATTTTTAAAAGTTGCATTAAAATAAGACAAAATCACTATTATTCTAGATTTATCAATTTTAAGAATGTGTTCACCTATTCAGTTATCACTGTAGGAAATGTACAGATGATTTAAGAGAGTGAATTGTGATGTTTTCAGAACATAACACTTGCATAAAATGTGACCATTCTGTATAACTCCTAAGTATTTAAGTTTCAACAGTTTATTTAAGTTTCAACAGTTTAAGTTTCAACAGTTAAGTAAGTTGTTGTTTAAAAGTAAACATCAGGAGCTTTGCCGAACATAATTTGTTAGATCCAACCAAAAAGTTTCCTGAAGACAAAATTAAGAATCTTATGTTCATATTTTAAGTATTTTGACATTTTCTTTGTCAAAATGACATTTTGACATGTTCTAGTTTGGACAATTTATACACATATATAGTTTTATTTCTTCAAAAAGTCTTCTATGACAGTTTCAATCCATACAAATTTCTATCTTCTTAGAAATTTTCTCAGAACCACTCACTTTAGCACTAACTTTTTAGTTCATCTCTCATCTAACATTCATAATATAAACTTGTCAAAGGCTAGGCCTGTGATAGTTTTTCCTTTTCTCTAGAAAGTATCATATGCTGAAAATATAACAGGTTTAAGTTTCTACACCTTCTTCTTTGGAAATTTCATTTCAGTGATCCATCTATGATTTCCAAATCTATCTCCAGTCTAGTTCTCGTTGTCCAGCTCCAGATTTGTGTATCTTGCTGTCTACCATATATCTCCAAATGTACACACCATAGCAGCTCAAATTCCCAAGCAGAAGGTATTTACTCCCACTTCTCAATCCAGAGCCTTCTCTGCCCTCTTTGTGCTCTGTCTTAGTGAACAGTAGCCAAATGGTTTATCAATACTTATGCTGCCACAGATGTATTGTGCTTTTTCATGACACTGGCCTTTTACAGGTGCTGTTACTTTCTCAAAAGAATATTTTCTCTGCCATTCACACACATCCTCCCCACCCATGTAGAACTAATGCCTACTCATCCCTTGGTCTCAATTAGAGATCACTTCCTCTGGGAAACTGCTCCTGTTTTAGGGAATTTATGACACTCTATTAAGATTGACTGTTTACTTGTTTATATCTCCCACAGACTGTTTGCTCTTTGAGGTCAAGGAACTTATCACTGCCCTAGGACATTATATCCCAAATGCCTAGCACAATAGTTTAGCCCAGACTGCACATTATTGAATAGATACTCAGTAAATTTATATTAGTTAAAATACTAGAGTATTAATCTTACATTATGCTCCATATACTTCTCAAACTATATATGAATTTTTATAATATAATTAATAGGACCAATTATTATTTCTTACCCCAGGAAATATGAATAAAGATGCTTCCCTCTTTATGATTATCTCAATCTCTAATAGATAAATTTGGGAAATTAATTCAACAACTTTAATTTTTATGCTGAAGCAGGACTGTAACAGTAGCATAGCCTATAAACTTAAACATAAGCATCTGGAAATGAATTAGGAACCAAGTGCAAAAGGTACCACTGGTGTACTAAATTGATTTCTTTAGAGGTTTTTGAAACACTCAAATTCCAATCCTGGTGACAGGCTTCTAAGAGGCATACAGGAAATGAGATTTAAACTAAAAATTATTTTAATTTCTAATTTTGTATAAATCTTGGTTTGAAATAAAGTATTTTATTTTAGAAAGAAATGGTTAACTCTAAGTCTGAAAAATAAATTATAAGGAAAAGAATTTAGCTGCCCATGGTGAACAGATACATAGGATCTTTGTAACAAAGATCTTCAGTTCTCCCTGAAGTTGTTACTGTGTGTATGTATGTACTGGGAGAAGGAAGCTGGGGGAGGAGGGCACTGGAGGCTCCATCATGGCCTAGGGAGAAAATCCTTACAGACTGTTTATCTCATTTTCCTTTGATTTGCAGATCACCAAGCAATGTTCTGATTACTGATTTGGTTTCCCTGTCAACCTGATGTTAGAAAGAACATGGTAATTGTAATGAACAGTGTGACTGTTGGAATAAAATATATCCCTCTTCCAATAAATTAATATATTTATATAACTAATATTGTCTTATACGTAAATATACTGAGAGGACTTCACAAAGTTGAGTTCACACAGTGAAATCTGGTCCTAAATTATGGGATTTTACCAGGATAATGCCATCCATTGAAGCCTCAACACAATTACCAACCAAGTTGCTCCTTCATATTATGACTATACAAAGAGAGAATAGGTTTTAGAATCAAATTCATCTGGCTTCACATCTAGCTTTGTCACTTGCAAGCCAAGTGATTTTTTGTGAGTTACTTAACTTTGTGCTTCAGTTTTCTTATCAGTGATTTAAGTAAAATTTCTCTTATACTTGTGAAAATTAGGAATCATAAACCCTAATTGTCTGGAACCAGGCTGGGCACATAGTATTTACTAAATAAATGACAAGTAGTAGTAGTCATCATAGTAGTAATTTAGTAGTAATATTGTCTTTCTATAAATACAATGCCAATTTGTCTAAATACTGGTTATAGTGAATTTTGTAATGAGAATTAATAAAGACAAGTACATAGCGCACACTGACAAGTGTAGACTGTAATGCAAATTAGACTTACTAAAATGATTAACTGGAATTTAGAAACTGAATAAAATCTGAAAATAGCCCTTTAGAGCCTAGCAGTATATTTAATTAATCTGCTAAGACATTTATATAATATATATAAACTCAATTAAATTGATAAGCATGGAACAGAAGAACTAAATTTAGATATACCATACAATTTTTTCTTTGACAATTAAAGACCTTCTAACTTAGGTGCAAGATTACCTAATATCTTAAATTTCTTTGAAAGATCATAAATGAAAAAAGTAATTTTAAACTAAAATAATATTACAAAAATGTGAGACTTTTAATGCTATCATTTGAGAATTGAAAAGTTGCAGAGGCCTGTTTAAGCTTTTTTAGAGCATAGCATTCAGGTAAAACCTCAAAGCCTGCTATACAATAAGATATACTACAAATATATTATTTACTGATAATTTGGGTTACTATAATTTGTATCACTTTAAAGTTCTCTTGAATTATATATTTTGACTAATAGTAAAAAGTAATTCTGTGTTTTACAATAACCTACAACAAATTAACTTAAAAAAAAATACTGGATTTCCTGAACAAATTTTGAGCTGAAACTCAAAAGCAGTAAAACCCTTTTTCTCTCTGTGTTTGTATGGATCAATACAAAATGTAGCACACTAAATTCTATCATAAAACACATGAACTTGAACTGTCAGAACCCACAGTAGATAAGAATAATTTAGGAGCTTTGAACCGTGACAGTACAGTGTTTCACAAAAGTTGAACAAATATGGGCTTTTATGACCAAGAGTTAACCTATCTATAAAACCTAAACACATTTCCTATAATGCCTTTTTAAATGCCAAAAGCAGCAGTTGGGAAATTACTGAACTTGTAAATATTAATTGAGAGTTTGTTGATCTTCCAGATGGCTAAGACAGCACTATAATTGGTACCTAAAAGTATGCTGAAAACTACCTTAACTTGAAGCAAAAAGGTTCAAATAAAAGATTTTTACAGTCACTTTGGACTAGATATAGAATATATGTACATCATAAAATTTAACCAATCATGTAACTACTAATTGAAAAATCTGTAGTAGGCTGTCACCAAATATGGCTCTTATAGAAAGACATAAAACCTATATACTATAAACCATATGAGTAAGAGTGCTGGTATTCTGGGGCAGTGCTATGAGTATATATATGTTGTCCCTAGGGATGCTGGAGTTACATAAGCAAAATATAACAAAGGAACAGTGAAATTAATGCATTCTATTATACAAATCCCATCTTTATAGGAAAATAATATTTATGTGAACTAAGTATCAGTCTTGTTTTCACTGTGGCACAAGAAATTTATTATCTCTAGAATTAAGAGAAAAAAATCTCATTTTATGCTTATTTAATATTAGGAGCAGATTATCCATGAGGAATGGCCATGAAGCTTCTTTAAGCTACCACTGAAATGGCAATGTTTGGAATTTCCACATTCATTAACTAGAGGCACAATATACTACAATAATTAAAAATCAGTCTTCAAATTACCCAGAATATTTTTCACAGATGTGGAACAAATAATCTGAAATTTATATGGAGTCACAAAAGATTCATAATTGCCAAAGAAATACTGAAGAAAAAGAACAAAGCTAGACGCATAACCCTCCCAGACTTCAGATAATACTACAGAGCCACAGTAATTAAAACAGCATGGTAGTGGCACAAAAATAGACATATGGATCAAAGGAACAGAATAGAGGGCCCAGAAATAAACGCACACAGGTACAGTCATTTAATCTTTGACAACGGAAGCAAGAATATACAATGGGGAAAAGACAGTCTCTTTGGCCAATGGTGTTGGGAAAGCTGAACAGCTGCATGTAAACTGATGAAATTGGAACACTCCCTCACACCATACACAAAAGTAAACTCAAAATGGCTTAAAGACTTAAGTATAAGACATGACACAATAAAACTCCTAGAAGAGAACACAAGCAAAACATTCTCTGACATTAATCGTACCAATGTTTTCTTATGTCAGTCTACTAAGGCAATTGAAATAAAAAGAATAATAAATAATAGGACCTAATTAAATTTATAAGCTTTTGCATAGCAAAGGAAATCATAAACAAAATGAAAAGATAATCTATGGAATGGGAGAAAATATTTGCAAATGATGAAACTGACATGGGCTTAGTTTCCAGAATGTAGAAACAGCTCATACAACTCAATAACAAAAAAAGCAAACAATTCAATCAAAAAATAGGCAGAATTCCTAAGTTTACATTTCTCCAAAGAAGACATTCAGATGGCTAATAAGCACGTGAAAAGATGCTCAATATCACTAATTATCAGAAAATAAAAATCAAAACTACAATGACATATCACCTCATACCAGTCAGAATGGCCATCATTAAAAAGTTCACAAATGATAAATGCTGGAGAGGGTGTGAAGAAAAGGGAACTCTCTAACACTGCTGGTAGGAATGTAATTTGGTACAACCATTATGGTAAACAGTATAGAGATACCTTAAAAAACTAAAAATAGAGTTACCATATGATCCAGCAATCCTATTCCTGGGCATATATCTGGAGAAAGCTCCATTTTGAAAAGATACACACACCCCAAAGTTCATACTAGCACTAGTTACAATAGCCAAGACATGAAAGCAACCTAAATGTCCATCCACAGATGATTGGATAAAGAAGTATGCGCGCGCGCACACACACACACACACACACACACACACACACAGTGGAATACTACTCAGCCATAAAAATGGAATAATGCCATTTGCAGCAACGTGGATGGACCTAGAGATTATCACGCTGAGTGAAGTAAATCAGACAGAGAAAGACAAATATCACATGACATCACTTATATGTGGAATTAAAAAAAAATGAGACAAATGAACTTATTTACAAAACAGAAACAGACTCACAGGCATAGAAAATAAACTTATGGTTACTAAAGGGGGAAGTGGAAGGTAAATTAGGAGTTTGGGATTAGCAGATACAAACTACTATACATAAAACAGATAAACAAGGTCCTAAGGTATAGCACAGGGAGCTATATTCAATATTTTGTAATAACCTATAATGAAAACGAATATGAAAAAGAATATGCATATATATGTGTATGTGTGTGTGTGTATGACTGAATTGCTATGCTGTACACCAGAAACTAACGAAACACTGTAAATCAGCTATAATTCAATTAAAAAAAATAAAAATGTCTTGAGTGAATACCTGGGTTCTCACGTAGGTTTTATTCATGTGACAGCAAGAAAGTTTCTTAATCTCATGTGTCTTCATCAGTAAAATGAGGATAATTATAGTACCAAATTTGGTGTTGTTTTGAGGATTAAAGAAATTAGCATATGAAATGAATTTGGAACAGAGCCGTTATCTGGTATGTGTCTGGTATACACTCAACAAATTATAATTGTCATTTTATTCTCATGTATGTTAATGATATTTTAATGTTATTCCTATTTTGAAAATATGGAAATACATGATATCAATACACACCTCTTGAAAATGCCTGTGTTACATATATTTCCACTATATAGCACTCCAACCTATAAGATAAATAAACTATAAGCATTTATTGAATGCTTGATTTCAGAACATTGCTCTAACGGGCTATGGCATTGTTGAGTGTCCAAGCAGTCCCTCAGTAGCAATGTGATAGCTAATAAAGTGAAGGGTCACTACTGCAGCTAATGGGTTGGCTTGCCACCCTTCCATAGATTTGGCTGGTAAGGAGACAGCAAGCCCAAAAGGATTCAGTTTATTACTTATATAGACAGAAACACAAGATCAGCATAATGTCCACTCATTGTATCCCTTATCCCACAGGATGACATTAAACCAGAAAGGCCAAATGATAGCTGGCATGGATTTAGTTCACTCTGCCATTGAGGAGTTAACAATAAATTACAGTCAGTCAAGACTTATGCAGAAGCTTGTGAGCACACCCTAAAAGGGGAGAAGTCCTGACTCAACCAAGACTAGGGAGATGAGTGAGAAACAACCTGGTGGCAACTTCTTACTGGGTTGCTTATCTCCCCTTATCCAGAAAGAACCCCAGGTCATTCTGCCAAGAGTTAGGTCAGACTGCAGACAAGTCTCGCCCACACAACCTATGTGGAAATGTGTGAGTTTGCGAGGGTGCTCACCACACAGTAGAGCTGTTTCCTTCAGGCTTGGTTTCTTTGAAAAAATTGATAGTCCTATATGTGTACGATTTTTACAACTAAGTGATATAGATTATGTGTAGTTGAGTGAGGAGTAGATTAACATTAATGTATAAAAACTTGATTTTTCATGTTCCAGCACAAGGAGAAAATAATACTGACTTAGATTTGTCTTCTTATTTAGGCAAAATATTAATACCTATGCTACAATAGAAGCCAGCTGATTTTACTTTTTCACATTAAAGAAAAAATTCTCTAAATATGCATAATTATGGCCCTGACCACTACTAGAACAGAGTGAAGAATGTGAATTTGTGTTTAAAGCAAAAGTGGAGTTTTTGCAATCTGGGGTAAATTATGTGTAAATATGCCTAGGAAAAAACAACCTGTAAAAGCTAAAAATATTCGGGCTCATTAGTAAAGCACACGGCAGTTTCAAATCTGTAATTATCTCACTGAATAGTATCTCTTCTGTTGTTTAAAAGGACACATTCCACATTGATCCCTGAAAGTCGAAAACCAAAAATTTCAGATTACATTAAAAAACAAATTTCATGGCCAGGGAACTTTCAGTTAACCTACCTTTCTCTGGCTTTTTATGAGTCAAATCCTATGGCCATTAGGCTAACCAGCTGATTTCAATGATTATGATTTTTACCATCTGTCCCAATGTACACTAGGGATTCGTTTCCACTCCACACCTTCAGACTAAAAAATGATTCATGGAAACAGGCATTCACTAGGAAACTTGAGTATATGTTTAGCAGGTCATTTCTTGGCTTTCAACTCAGACAATGTAGGTGTAGAAAGAACTTTCAACCCCCCTCCCCCAAAAAGAGAACTTTCGCCCTTCCTTTCCTTTAAACTTTCTTTTCCTTTCCTTCAACATACACATCTGCAGTTGAGGGAGACTACGCCCTTGCCTATCTCTTTGCATCCATATATTTACATAGGAACAGGAGAAACTCCTGGGAGAAAAGGTAGTGAAACCTGGTATCCATCAGCCCTCTATTCCAATTCTGCCTTTGAGGCTGACACATATAAAACTGCCTCTGATAAACTGGAATGATCCTAGTTGAAGCCAGGGGGTGGGTGGGGGGTGCAGGGGGTAGGGAGGAATCTGAACAAGAACTCAACGTGAAGTTACGAGAAGGGACTAGCAAACTAGAGACCTGCAGGGAGCACTGAACTGGGGCACTATCTGCTGCTGCAGCCGCCGAAACCCATCCAGCCTCAGCTACCTGAGGGCGGTGGATAGTTCACACTGGACAGTTACCTGTGAATCTGGAGTGCCTATGACCAAAGAGCTCTAACACTAAGGGTTCAGTCAGATTATCTGCAAGATACTTCTGAGTGAGTCTAAAACAAAGGTTAAGCACTGTCTTCCCTCTCAAGGCAGAAGGTTTAGCAGAAACAAATGGTTCAGCTTTGTTTTTGATGACATTGACTTTCACTTTTTTTTTCCCAAAAAAGTTTAATTGAGCTGCAGTTCTGTGGGAACTTTATTTGCAACAAAAATTTCATAGTCACCTCTATACAAATAACTAGCAAACAAAATAAAATGTTTTATTTTGCTTTCCCATATAATTTTCTCTCACAATAACTTTATCCCCATTTTGATTATGAGTTATCAAGGCCAGAGTACTAAGTGGCTTGTAAAAGACAATATAATTGGTACGTAGTAAGTTAGTACTTAAATCCAGATCCTCTAACTTGAAATTCCAAAGTTCTTCTGCCATGCCAATTATTTAAAGCAGGAGCATGAAATGATTAAACAGTAGTAACTCAGGAAACTAGTCAATGCATGCATTAGGGATGAGAGTAAAAGGAAGAAAGACTGCCTAATAACATAGTTAAGATTGCTGAGGAAAGTGTGGTGGATGAAGACAGAAGAGTCCTCTAAGTTAAAAAGAAAGTCAGTGTGAAGATAGTTTTTCCTGCTTAAAGTCATGGCATATGATAAGATTCAGATGATGAAAGAATGACTGCTGAAGGCAGAGGAATTACAGAGCGTAAAGAATTACCCAGGAGACTTCGTTTCTCATAGTTCTCAAGTTAACTCAAATTGAGAAATAGTAATTAGGAACAGAAATAGAAAGAGAGCAAGGAATAGAAATATGATTATTAAGCCCTAATCAAGACAGAAGGCTGATATTTTAAGGAGTGGTACGTCTCCTGTGGCAGTCATCTACTACCCCCTTCATCCCTTGGCGGGATTTAAGCTCCTTGCTCACTGACATGCTAAAAACATAAATCTACTCCTATTTTCTTGATGTTTTCAATATTTCCAAATCCATTCACTCTCTCACTCTTTCATGACGATTTCATATCTTCATTTCTCTTCTCAACAATGCAGTGTCTCCTCCTTTACCCTCCTCCCAACTAATGATCTTGCCTCCTACTTCACAGAAAAGAACTAATCAAAAGAGAATTTCTTACAAATTTCTACTAGCACAGCACTCCATTACCCCACGTATTTGTGTCTTTGCCAACATTCTCTGCTTTTCTTCTGTGATCCATCACTTGGGGTGATCGTGTGTGTTTTTCAGGTTTGTACATTGTACAGCCCCTCAGTATATTATTCTTGCTTATGCAAGGACATCACTCTGCTAATTTGCCATCAATTTCTCCTCCTCATTAGTTTCTTTTCCTCACTGAATCACTTTCAGTGGTATATAAAATGTGACATCTTTCTTCTATTTTATTAAAAAAAAGAAAAAAACCTTCTAGCATTTGATCTAACAGCATTCATAATAGTGGGACATCTAGGTTTTATGTAACACCTAATAAGATATAAAATGATGTACAAGCATCATCCATGAAGGACTAATGATTTAAAACAAAAATAAAAACAATTTAACCAGAAACTAATCAAGTCTACAGACCTAACCTGCTGTTTACAATGACAAACAGCAAGGGAGTGGTGGTAGGGTAGGAGTGAGAGAGCAGTGTAACTGAAAAAGTTAAATGAAACAATAAGGCAACAATCAGAAAAACCCAGAATATAGAATATTTTGCAGGACAAATGCCCCAGTGTCTTCGAGAAGTCATGCTATAAGTAAAATAAGAGACTAAAGAATCGTAAGAACGAAATACATGCCTAAACCTTGATTTGGATTCTAATTTGGAAAAAAAAAAGTTATAAAGGCATTTGGGGGAAATTTGAATGTGTCCTGGATGTTAAATGATTCCAGGTATGATAATGGTTACAATTATGTAGAAGAATGGTCTTACTTTTAGAAATACATATTAAAACATTCTGGAGTCAAATATCTGATGTCTGTAATGAATTTTCAAATCTGCAGAAAAATGATATAAACAAATACGGCAAAATTTCAACAATGGTTAAACTTCAGTAGTATCTGTCTGGACATCCTACTTTTTCATCTTTGGGGCATATCTGAAAAGTAATATCATAAAAACGTTTGGGGGAAAAGCCTCTCTTGATCCAATATTTCCCTTGAGCTGCCACTTCATTACACAGAACTTCTTTTCAGAAAAACTCCTCAAAGAAAGGTGCCTAGATTCACTCTGCAATTCTCTTCCCATTTTCTCAAACTTTCACCTTGTCACTCATTGAAACTGTATTTGTCAAGTTCACCAATTACTTCCATGTTTTGATGTATATTCACACCCCTCATCTTACTTAGCCTTTCAGCAGCATTTGGGGCAGGGATAAGTCCTTTCTCCTTGAAACTCTTTCTTCCTTAGCTTCTGGGACATCAGTCTCTACTTGTTTTCCTCCTACATTACAGACATCTGCTTCTCAGACTCCTTGGCTCCTATTGTTGGGGTCAGGGCTTGGCTTCTTCTTATCCTACACTTAACTCCCTTGCTTATCTCATCCAATCCCATGGATTTCAATGGATCTAAATACTGAAAACATGTAAATTACTTCTGGAATTCTCCCATGATTTCCAGATTCTGTATTTAGTTGGAATTCTCTGTCTGGAGCCTAGAGGCCATGACATATGAGTATTGTATTTTTCTTTATTCTGTCTCAGTGGTATACTCAAGAGGAGGTTGGCTCTTGAAATGGTCTAAGGTCTGGCTATGATATAAAAGCAGTGGAAGAGCACATAAAAGAGGAGTTCTGTGAATCCTATTTAGGAAGCCAAGAATCTGCCTCTGAATTGGAGATGTTATACAAAATTGACTTCAGGAACTGACAATAACTGTTGTTACATGTAACTTTAGCAAATTAAGGAGGAATTTATAATCAAACATTCTGAAGATCTCTAGCACAAATATTCTTGGTTCTTAAAACTGCCACCTGCTCTCCAATTTTACTGCTCTGGCTTATGTATGGGATATGAGAACCTGTTCCTGATGGACTTCCCTAATTTCAGTATAGCAAACTGAAGCTTAGGGAAATCCAAATCCATTCATACATATAAATATCTGAAAGATCTTGTAAGATTCAAATTTGACCATAGTATTCCTTTGCTTAATCTTAATGGATCTCAATTACTCCTTAACATAGCATACAAGATTTTCTGTCATTCAAACCCTGCCTCTCACTTTGTCCAGACCTTGTCCTGTTGCATCAAGCAACGTGTTTTCAACTTCAAGTATTGGCTTGCATTGTACTGGCTTGGGCACACAGCTACTTAAGTAACTTCTCTGTATCTCACTGATCTTTTCTGTAAAATGGAGGTAATAATTACACCTTTCTACATCATACCTGCTGAAAAGACTGAATGGATTAAACCATGTAAATCACTTAGCACAGTACCTGGGCAGGGTAAAAACTCAATAAACTTAAACATTTTCTTATTGTATCTCCACTTTATAGATAGGGGTCAGAGGGATTAAATATCCTGTCCAACTTGCCACTAACCACTAGTTGTGAAGCCATGATTTAAAGGTAGAGTGTCTTTTTCCTAAGTCCAGACTCTGTATTATATGTAATATCACAAAGTTGCTACTTACTAATATATTAGTTCTAAAAAATCACATATCCTGGCCTCTGAACAACACAGAAGAATGTGTGAAATAAGAACTATCACTGAAGGAAATGTGGCCTTCATGAATTGATTCAAAAGCAGAAAGAAGAAAGTGTTAGTTACACATTGACTATACCTGTAATTGAACTGGGACTCAAAAAAAGCTCCAAAAAAGCCACTCAGACCCAAAATAGGTTTTATTTGTAGACATAGTTACTTTACTTGTTTGATTTATACCCTTTGCCTAGAAGGCCTTCCCCACCTTTTCCATTTAGCAAAATCCAGCTCTTTGTCACAAATATGCCATTTATGAGAAGTTGTTCCCTGACCTTCTAGGAAAAAAAATGCTATTCCTCTCTGCTCTGTTATGAGTTTTACTTCTCATTCTCATCTCAGGCTGTCATAATTAGTCTTATTTCCCCTTAAAATAGAGTAGAGGAGAGAAAGTATGCTATATATTTTTACCTTTGCCACCCAATTCAGTACTCACTAAATATTTGTTTAATTAGATTGATTTAATTTTTTGGTTGGGTCATAGAATACATAAATATACCAAACTCACTGATTTTTTTTCTAACAAAATAATTACTAATATCTAATTTATCTTTGTTATATCACCATCACCTAACACAGCATGCCAAACAATGTTGCCACTCTTAAGTTTGGTGAGTTGATGAACAGATGAATGAACAAATGAATAAAGGAATGAAGGAAGATTAAATTCCAAATGGCTGAATTTAGAGTTTCTCAAAGCTAGGATGTCAGAGAACATATGAGAGAACTCAGATCCATTAATATGAACAGCAAGAAGTAGAAGAGACATAATCCTAAGGAAGAAAAATATCAGTGATAAATATTGTAAAGTTTTTGAAAGTATTCAATGTTACATCATCATCTATGTCCAAAAAATAATAATTCTAGCCCCAGCTAGATCATATCACAATATTAATTGTAATCTGATTCTTGTTATTTTTATTACCATTTCTATGGACAATGCATATAATTTGAATAACATTTTCTTAAAAGCCTTCAAAATTTGGAAACAAATTAAATATAGAAATACTTATCCTGAAAATTGAGTAAACAAATTCAAAGAAAAATTCTTTGGTAAATACCTAATTTTATTTTTAATCCCCAAACCATTCTCTTTTTTCCTCCAAAAGAAAATAAAAACAAATAATGGTCACAGAATGGCAATATGCTTTTCAAAATCATCGCGTTAGTTAACTCTGTATATTATAACTCCAGAAAATTTCAAGTAAAGTATGAAGAAAAGAATATGGACTACAAGATTTGGAAGACAGACAAATGTATACTTATTAGCTGTGATACTTAATGTGAATCCCTTTACCTTTTTGGATATTGCTTTCTCAATATGGGTAATGGGAATATTAATACTTAACTAATAAGATTACTGAAAGGAGTAAATGAGAGAAAAACCTTATAGTGCAGTCATGCCGCCACATACATAATAAGCACTCAATACTATTATTTCTCTTTTCTCTCCATTATAGCTTTTGTCAGACTACTAAAAGACTGAAAATTCTTTAAAATATGATTTTCATATTTAGGGTTTTCATGTATGATTTCATATTTGGTTTTGACTAAACAACTCACAAATCACTTGATGCTCATTGAGTCTCAGTAATTTGCATGTCAGATTTATTCTTGCTTGATTCTCTTTAGATATTTCTTTGTACATTTACTTGTTTTTACTTCTACAAGAAAGGCATTGTGAGATCAATAAATGGAATAATCAAATGAGGATGTTTCAGGGGAAGGGAATCAGAAAAAAGAAAGAAGGAAAGAAGGAAGGGAAAGGAAGAGAAGAAAGAGAAGGAAGAGAAAGAAAGAAAAAAAGAAATGAAAGAAAGAAGAGGAAAGAGGGAAAGAAAGAAAACGAAATGTGATAAAGTCAGAGATACTATTCTTGAAAATGTGCCTGAGGAAAAAACCTATAATGGCATGTTAATATTTTTCCAATGTCACAGGAAAATGAGGACTGTATTATTCTCTTCATCAGAGGATTCAGCCTTTTGTTTTAACCCCACACATCTGAGGGTAATAGCCAACATCATCAGTGATTACAGCTGACTATTGCCGTGATCTTGTTTCCTAAGGAAGGGTGGTTAGGTTGGAGGCGGGTAGGAGAGGAGAGACTCTCAGCAGGAGAGTGGAGGGTTTATAGTTTTATAAAATTCACCAGATAGTTTTTATTTGCTCTTGTTTAGGAAGGAGAAGGCAGGATGCCTGTTAAACTATCATGGAGTAAGCATCAAATGAATATTTATTAGATGAATAAATAAATTTGGGATAAGGTGCCATACACAGCCTAGACCATAATCAGACAAGTTTTACTACAAATTTTGCATGTAGAAAAAGGTGTAACTTGGCTTTCCTTTTACAGATAGGAGAATGATAATTTGGTGGTGAAGCCCTCTGTGTTTTACACAGGTAAATGACATCAAGTGATTGCAAATACCATAATTGAACAAGTGGGAAATAACCTTACATTATCAGAAAAGCAGATAATGTTTTATCATTATACATTTTTCATCTGAAAACGAATCAAAAGTTTTTCAGAACAAACAAAACCCAGGATGTTTTTATAGAAAATTGGGATTAGACTCAGTTGAGTTTCCAATTTTATACTATAGGAAAAGGTTAATATTTTATGGCTGCAGAATTCTGTAGCCAAGCATAATAAAATATCAGCTAGTGCAAATTCAGAAAGGTATAGTAAAATACTTGAAATAAAAACTATCCATCACCTTTTGAAACACAGTCTTTGTAGACTGATTAATACACATGAAGATAAAATGTTACCTACATTTTCAGCATACCAGTACTGAATTGGGATTCAAAGAGAGCTGCGAAGGGAGTACTTGGGTACAATGCAGAGATGTAGAAAATGGCTTTGAGCCAGAAATTAAGGTTGTGGGAGGGTTAATAATCCCTTAACTCCTTTTCTTTAAAACACCTGCTTGAAGGGCAATATTTAAATTCTGCAAATAACTTTCCAGAGCTCTAAATTCATTTTTCTTTGTGTTTTCTCAGTAATTTACCTTGACATTTTTTATGATTACCAAGACTATTGTTTATTTAAATAAGCACACTCTCTCATACCTGACCCATATGCCCTTTCTTGATTCTGGATTTAACTTATGATGCTTATTTTATAACATTAGATTATTTCCATGGCAACTGTCTTGGTAATAATAAGCAAAGGAGGATGACTTCAGCTGCTTTATCCTGCAGTGAAGGAGCTGGATTCGAGATTGGTAGGTTTGAACTAAAGAAAAAAGTTAAAAAATCAGAAATAATGATGAAAAAAGTAAGATTCATTTTATTACATACCCTTGATTAGGGGCTGAATGTGTTTACAAGGTAGAATAATCACTGTCCTATTCTCCTGAACTCACCCTAAACCTACCCTCATTAGTGCCACTGAACTTAAGACTGATTGGTTCCTTAGGTGACTCCACAGTTACTAACTGATAGTTTTATTCTGTTCCAATGTGCTTTTGTCTGTTTTCAAAGCCCTAGGTACATTTGAACATATCTTAGCTAAATGCATTACCAGATGACAAACAATTAAACCATTTACTAGAAATCGACCTCTGTACTAATGTATACATATTTTTGCTATTATTTTCAATATTATGAGGCTGAAATGGAAAAATATATATATACACATATACACAAAACAAATAGGCACATGGACTTTATAAAAACATAGAATTAGAAGTAATTTTAAAATGTATTTGCCTTATGTGACAATGACCTTTCCTTCCAGTTACAAAGGCTTTTAGGTACTGTCGATCTACTGCAACTTCAATTAAATCCTACCCTCTCCTGAGACACAGCATCAAAATCTAATTCAGTTACAAGAAACAATAACATTTAATTATCTCCTCCAGTTATCTACCCTGTCGAATGACAGTATTTCCTGAGAGCCACAGATGTCATTGTTGTAAGCAAGAACCAGTTTGCGGATATGCACAGAGTATCATCACACTGGCTTATTTAATGCTTTTATTCTCTATGGCTCATATTTATATACAGCAAAAATTTGCTCCCAATCTAATCTGCTTCAAATAGAAATACTGTTAATATGTTCTCCTAGGGAAATAACTTAACCTCCCTGTACCTCAGTGTCCTTATTCAAATCTTGTAAGACCATGACAGGTGTATATTAAGCACACAGCAAATGTTAGCTTTTATTATTACCCCAGGTAAAATATTCCTTATCTGGCACTACTATGTACTTAGGGACCAGTCACTTTCTAATTAAGTAAAAGTATATTAAACTAAAAACCAAAATTAGTGTGTTTAATGACAAACTGATGAACTTCATGCTTTCTAGGTTAATATTATAGCATTTTTAAAAAGAATACTATGCATAGGTTTAATCATTTTCCTTTTTTTCGGCACATTTCCCAGTATGTCTAGGTTAAATTTATTAAATAAAGGCGAAGGAAGAATATGATGTAGGTATTTCTGAACTTGGTCTTATTTTCCACTAAAGCAGGAAGAGGTCACTCAGAGGTTGCCAAGAAAGCAAATGCCTCTGGTACTTTCCTGATTCCTTCTGGTATAAGACCGTTACTGTTGCAGTTGCTTTAAGGACATGACCCTGGAAGAATAGATTCCAGTAAACACTCCACTTTTTGCCCTTGTCTGCAACTCAGCTCTCTCCCTAAAGTGGTCTGTGTCCTCTGTGTAATCAATCCCAGATCTAACTCATCTTCTAAGTTTCCAATTGGCAGGCAGATTTTGGCTGGTAACAAGATTTATAGTCAGAGCATGAGGACATATAAGGGGAACAAAGTGTTTTTTAGGAGTCTATTATTTTAGATCCTCAAAAACATTTTTTAAATTTGTCCAGATTAATCTGAGACTCTAATAACACAGAGGATCATTTAAATGAAAGTCTCCTTGTGAGTGAATCACCATTATGCGTTTGTCACGATCTGCTCTAACTTGGTTCCTGATGATCACACGGTGAATGAATTCTATAGTGTCTTATGCTCAGAATGGGTACCTGTGATATACCAGAGCTTATGGCTAACACACAGGAGGTACACAGATAACTAAAATACAGCCTTTACTTTCAAGGACCTCAAAGCCAACAGATAAGACAGCATGTATTCACTTGCCAACTACAGTATAACAAAGGAAGTTCAGAAGCTTATCTACTAATGCACCAATTAGATTATAAAAGCTCTCCATAAATCCATTTGTTTATAAATTCTAAATGAATGAGAAGAGTTTAAAGTTTACAGTACTCAATGCAGTTGTATTAAATAGGATATGTGCATTGTTTTTTTTCTCATTAACACTGGCTTATTTAATGTTTTTATTCTTTATAGATCATATTTACATACAGCAAAAATTTACTCAAATCTAACCTACTTCAAATAAAAATACTGTTAATATATTTACCTACGAAAAATTGTGGATACTCAGTTTCTATCAGGCATTTTGTTCCCTTTCTTTTCATTCCACTTGGGGGGAAAATGTCAGCCAGTCTCTTTG
Source organism: Vicugna pacos (assembly GCF_048564905.1). Lineage (NCBI taxonomy): Eukaryota > Metazoa > Chordata > Mammalia > Artiodactyla > Camelidae > Vicugna > Vicugna pacos. The sequence goes on from NC_133011.1 coordinate 18,750,567, forward strand.
TTGAGCTCTGAATTTCACTGCATTTTGGGGAAAGATTTATTCCATATACAGATCCAAGATAACAATATTTTCTCACCATATTCAATTTTTATAACATATTCAATTTTTATAAATTTATCTTTTTTGTTTCTATCATAATTATAAGCCTCCTCTTAGTAGTCTTTTCAGGCACCTTTATTTTTCATTGGTTGGTGGATTTATCTATTAGACTTGAGGGGGTATGTGTTAATATCTACATAGCAAACGCATTATAGGCTAAGGAATAGTGTGATGGTCCAGGTTGAAATGGCAATTATAGTCCTTTATTGGTTTTACGCTGAACAGAGTACCTTTAGGGTACAGTTTTTGTTCATATATGTTAAAGTTAGTAAGTTGAAAATGTAAAAATAAAGGCGCTTTGCCCCTATTATATATTCATTTCTGTATCAACTCAGCATATTTACTGAAAGCTTTCTATATGCTAAACACTGTTGTAGATAAAAAGGCAATTCAATACAGCATTATGAATCCTAGGAAGGGTAAATACAGAAAAGCACATGCAACCTGTAAGAAGGACATTTAACAATTTTTGAAGGTCAAGAAATGCTTCATTCATATCAGGATAGGTACATAAGATGAGTGTGAAGAATAAATCACTCAGGCAAAATTATGGGGTGGGGATAGGAGTAAGAGGGTAACATTCAGAATTTACTTTGAGGGCAATGAAGAACAATGGAAGAATTTTAAGCCAGAAAGACACATCATCAAATGTGTATCACAGGAACTTCACTCTGACTCTACTATTCAGTTAGGAGAACAGAGACAAGAATGAAGACTAGAGTCTGTTTGTGCTGTTACAATAATAGATAATGAGAGATAACTTTTTTTAGATTGAAGTATAGTCAGTTTATAATGTGCCAGTTTCTGGTGTACAGCATAATAGTTCAGTCATACATATATATATCTACATATATATATTCATATTCTTTTTCATTATAGATTACTACAAGATACTGAATATAGTTCCCTGTGCTTTATAGTATAAACTTGTTTATCTATTTTATATGGAGCAGTTAGTACCCACAAAGAGATAATGTCTTTATCTTTGTTATGGTGATAGGAATGAAAGCTCGACAGATTAAAATGCAAAGCCTCCTCCAGCCACTGAACAATGTTTTCAGTGCCTTCTCTCACTTTACCTTTGCATGTAGCTTATCAGAGAAAGAAATTATTTGTCTGCTTGTGCAGACACAAGTGAGAGCTTGATCATTTGGAGAGAGTAGATATCAATACAGCCATAGCATCTTAAAATGTATAAACTGTTTGGCATGTTTGGGGATGGCATGTAGCATCTTATGAATGTATTCCAGGACACATATAGGGGAATGACTATAGAGAGGCCAACCTAAGAAGGGACTTATGGAATTTCAACTGCATCTAATAGGCATGGGAAATCACTTAGTGATAAGCAGGAAATAGACAGGTGATCTTATCTTTCTAATGTTAACTGGTGTCGACTTAAAGGTAAAGCTTCCATCATACCCACCTTTTGGTATTCATGCTTTAGTGCAGTCCCCTCCCTTTGGGTTGAGTGGGACCAGTAACTTGCTTGTTATTACTCCTGTGATTATATAACATTATGCAAAACTGCATTTTGCTAGTGATTCACTAGACAGACTCTCCTTGCTGTTTTGATGAAGGAAGCAGCCCAGCTGTGGAAGTTCACATGGTGAGGAACTATGGATGGCTCCCAGGAATTGAGCAAAGAACTGATTTTCTCAGTCCTACAACCACAAGGAACTGATTACTTCCAAGAGCCACTGAATTTAGAAGGGAATCATGAACCTCAGGTGAGAATTCAGCCCTGATCAACATCTTGATTTCAACCTTGTAAAACCCTAAGAGAGGACCCAGTTAAGTCTTGCACAGATCCTTCACCCACAGAAACCATGAGAAAGTAAATGTGTTGTTTTAAATTGCTAAATTTGTGGTAATTTGTTACTTATCAATAATAAAGAATATAACTAGTAATGTTATTGGAGATAAATTAAATGAGGGACATTTGGAAGCCAGCTAGAAAATAAGAGATGATACAGTGAAATTATACATGTAGTTGCTAAAACACAAGCTGGAGTCAGAAGGAGCTGTTTTCAAACTCTACCAAGTTATGTAATTAATCTGTGTAGTTTATAAAATGGGTAATATTCTCTCAAGTGGTTTTTGAAAGAAATATATGATGCATGACTGGGACATTGTGCTGTACACCGGAAACTGATACATTGTAACTGACTATACTTCAACAAAAAAATTAAAAAATTAAAAATATATGAAAGGAAATATATATTTCAAAATGTATAGGCTTAACATATGTGGACTCTTGCTTAAAGACAAACCATTACTAATATTTAACTTGACAGTCTACTTTCCAAAACAACATGTTTTTTCATCAGCTCCTTGTTTATTTGCAACATAACCTGGTATAGTTCCTGGTATGTTAGGAAGCTGAATGAAGACAAGCAATTTTTGATTAAATTTAGAAAGACGACAATGGAAATACCAGTGTCATTTTTGTAATGTGAACTTTAAAAAAATTCAGGTACTTACTTTTTGATCAAACACAAGCCAGTGTATCTTTTTTTAAAGTAATCAACTTGTTTATACTTTTTTTTTTGAATATTTGGTTGCCACTTAAAAACGTGACCACATATTTGTTTCCAAAGAAACACGGATCTCCAGGATAATCATTTAAATGTCAAATAAATTCACTGAAATTTCATGTTGCCTGTTAATTATTTTTGTCTTTTCCGAAATGTAAAACATAATTATAGACATGTGTTTTTTTTAAAAAGTTAAAACTTTCATCTTGATCACTAAGTAGTAATGAGATTATGTATGTGAAGGACTCAGCTGCTGATACCACATTAAAACTTTTTCATCTTCTTTTCTTCTTCTTCTCTTTCCTCTCCTGCTGGTTAGTGCAAGTCACTCTTCACAGCTAACAGTCATGGTAGCCCTTAGGAGAATTGGATATACAGTGGTAGAGAGCGCTGCAGGCACAAGGAAAGGGGACTAAGGTTTGTTGAGCAAATGTTATTTGTTGAGTAGTGCATTAGGTGATATACATGTCTTTTAGTGCTTAGAGCTATAAGCTATCTTGCACCATGGATGTAATTATCCACATTTTACATTTGAGAAAACTTGGCAGGAAGGCGATCTGAACAACTTTCCAAAGCTTACATAACTTAGGAAAAGCTGGAGTGTAAATACGAACTATGTGCCTGCAGTGGATGCCACTTATTCAGGAGAAGAATCTCTGATTCTCAGTAGGTGTTACACTCTTGATTGCTATCAAGATTCTTTTCCTGCCTCCACAAATTTCCCTGCACTTGCTACAATGTGGATGGGCCTAGAAGGTGTAAGTGAAGTAAGTCAGAGAGAAAAACACAATTACCATATGATTTCACCTGTTCGTAAAATCTAAAAAACAAAACAAAACAAACAAACGAACAAAAGAGAAACACTCATAGATACAAAGAACAAACTGGTGGTTTCCACAGGGGAGGAGGGTGGAAGATGGGCAAATAAGTAAAGTGTTTTACCAGGTACAAACTTCCAGTTATGAAATAGGTGTGTCATGGGGATGTAAAGTACAGCACAGGGAATATAGTCTATAATATTGCAATAGCTTTGTATAGTGACAGGTGTTTACTAGGCTTATCATGGTGATCAATCTATGTATATAAATGTTTAATCACTATGTTGTACACTTCATACAAATATAATATTGTATGTCAACTATACTGCAATAAAAAAAAGGTAAAATTAAAAAATTCCCTACATGTAAGTAACCCCTGATAAATGGGTTATGGTCAAAGAATTTTCCTCTAATTAAAACAGAGGACAGCCCAAGGAATATTCTGAAGCATGTATCAATTAAATTAAGACCAGATTTCCTCTCCACTTAGTGAAGCCTCCAAAGACAGCGGTCTGCTGTGGTAAACAGAGCACAAGCCTGGGTCTCAACTTGCGACAGGCATGGTTCTGCCCCAGAGTTTGTGTGCAACCTTGAACTTTTATAGACATTGTATCTTCACTGATAAAATCATCATGTTAAACCTATTCTCACAGCATAGGTGGATTTTTGGAATGGGACACTATATGATATAATCCTTTATAGACTGTAAAGACTATATTATGGTGCTATTATGTTTTATTATTTTATTAAAATATTATCTTAAAACAAATGCAGAGGTTACTTAGGAAAATGCTTAAATGAAAATGTTATTTATAACTCATCTAACATCCAGAATTAAGATAATTTTCACCAAATTCTACCATCAGAAACTGAAAGACCAATTTCTACACTAAACATAAAATCAAAATTAAACATACATTAAAAAAATAAACAAAAAGTAGGTTTCCACAAATTGCTTTATCTGTTGCCTTAGTGTCCAAAGAGGCAGGCATGTTCTTATATAACCTAGGTATGCAAAAATCATTTTAATAAATGTTAGTTTCATACTTGACATAAAATTTAAAATCTCATGTATGATTTGTTCTGAGAATGTATTCGTTTGCAACCTCGTGAAAAGGAAAGACCACATAAATTCCGAATAGCCAAAACAGAAACAAAAAACAAACTTGAAATACAAGCTACTTATAATTTGGCCACTGCCTATAACATAAGCTTTCTATGAAGCTAGTAATAGCACTAAATAATATCTTTTAAGCAAGTGCGCACTAGAGAATTGGCTTTAGCTACATGAAGTGAAACGTACAAAAAAAAATCAAAGAAGAAATAACATCTGTCCAAATAAATTAGCATTGCTAAAATTGGGTCTGTTCATATGAATAGTTCCAAATAATGTTGTGTATTTTCTGTGACTGAAGACTGAGAATTTTGAAAATATAACAAAATAAGAAATATATACATATATGTAACCAGAAATGCAAAAAAGAACATAAATCTTTTTATTAAAATTTATTGTAAAAGTGGAGTAAACCTTAAAAATGTACATGCAAACACTTTCTTCTCAGCCTGTGTAACATCATGGTATGGTTTTGGTATTTTGAGAGAAAATATTAATCAACTCTGTGTGACATACAGTTCTTCAAGATTCACCTTTTCCTAGACTTTTTAAAGATTAAACCTAGATCCTAGTGAAAAAAATTTGGGTTTTGGAATGATAAAGATTGTAGACAAATCATGGTTCTGCCATTCACAATCTTGATGATTTGGGGCAAGTTGTTTAAAATCTCTAAGACTCTTCAGATGAGAAATGGGGGAAATAACAATAATGGCATTATAGTAAGGATTAAATGAAGTAAGTATGGATCTGAAAGAGCCTAGAAGACCCTCATAAATGTTAGTGTTTTATAACGTGGAATTCATTTCCAACTATAGTTGGTTTTATAAATTAGATTGGTGGGCTTAATAGACAGCAGATTATATTCAATATATTAAGAGTTATAATCACATCTAAATTCTGAACCCCTCCTATATTTCCGGGATTATACTGGATGTCTAATTGGCATGGCTAATCTCTTCTAATGCTCATAACTAACATAAACGTAGTGTAACCATTTGCTGTTGAGAAAAATGAAGTTTAGAAAAGTGAATGAACCCAATATCAAATGACCAGGATATTAAGCCGGGCACTCTGGAGCCTTCACTTGGACAATTCCCAAGGTTCACATTAATTAGCCTTTGAAAATATTCACACCAAACACAAATGGAAATGGGACAATTCAGTAAGGAAGGGAATTCCAACTCTGGCAACAGCAAGAAAAACAAACAATCCACTGCCCCCCTCCCAAGGAAAAAACACATAAAAACAAGAACAGAAGGGCCTGTACTCTACGTAGCTTTCTGGAAAAGATGTTCTGAGAGTATGACTACTTATCACCTCCCAGCTTCAAGTCTCTGTGTTTGCTTGTGCCCTTTCTATAAAAGCTTGTGATTTTAAAAATAAATTTCATTTGTTACATATCAGTTTATTTGTTGTATAACCCATAGGGTTGTGAAAATAATCTCATCACTATAAAAGCCTTCAGACACATATTAACCTGAAAGATCATATTTTTTCACTGGATTTGGGGATCCCCAGAAATTCCCACCACATTTCTATACGGTAGACAATATACTGAATAAGTAACAGAGGGTATCTTCTTCATTTGCATTTTTATCTGTGAGGTATACTGCCTCCATTAAAAAGAAAAAAAAAGCCAAGGTCTTAAACCACAGATCAAATCTCTACCAATTTGTCTGATCTTGTAGTATATTAAAATTACACAGATCTGTGACCCACAATTAAATTTACAATTAAAATAAATTCAAATTAAATGCTTTTGAGAGGTTTAAGAGCTTTATGAAATAATTGTAAAATGATCATTTGCATCTAGTTCAATCATAAAAATGAGTACTGACAACCACTGAATGGCTGATGACCTGAAGAAATTCTTGCTTCTCAATTTACTAAAATAAATAAAAAATGACTTAAGTCCTACATCAGTCTCTACAGCATTTTCTTTTCTTTTTATCAGTCAAAATATGCATTTCCAAAGGTTAAAGTGGTGCTCCAAACTTTTAATACTTTAATTGTTGCTATTCTTTATCTTGCAACATGAAATTAATTGCCATCTTAATTTATCTATCATAACAGATTAATTCTATAGACTGTACATATTGAGTCAATATTTGCTTTGATAGTCCATAAATTAATTATATATTATTTTCCCTTGCAATCATCTTTTATGCATGTTAATTCTAAGTTATAAAATACTGTCAAAACTTCAGTCATGAATGATCATTTATTATTAGAACACAAGAATGCAATTTTCTGTAAGCTCTCAAAATATGATTCTATCATCCACCTATTATCTATCTATCTATCTATCTATCTATCTATCTATCTATCTATCTGTCTGTCTGTCTGTCTGTCTATCCATTCCTTATCCCCATCATCTGAAAACAAATTTAGAAGCATGTTTGCTTTAATGGAACAGTTGAGAAGGTAACTGAGGTACGCCAGATTACCAAGTGGAAAAAAAAATTGAAATAACTAATATGAAATAAATGAAGAAATTCAACGGATTATAAAAAAAACGAAGGGTGTATAATCATGCAACTCCATGGACAGTGACTACACATACAAGCAAATGAAAGCAGCTGACCACGTACCCACACACCTTGGCAGAGGTGCACTCCATACTCTTCGGCCACCACCAAGACAGATGATCTCTGATATCCCTTCCAGACGATATCCTGATGAGCATGAGAAGGTCAGAGTGTCACCAACCCCAAAGTTGAACCCAATTCGGTTACCATATTGAGGAATTCCAGGATCTTCGCAAGGTTCCAGGTTATATTCTGTACTCAGACGAAGAAGAGAACAAAGAAAATGCTAGTAGTAACCTTTAAGAGTATATTCCTATTATTTGCAAATTGGATGCTTTTAAGACCAGCCATACATTTAAAAGATGACTATATGTATAATTATGGATAGGTACTAATGGTGCATATAATTTTCTTCTTTTATGAAAGATTTAATAATTTAAGGAAACTCATGTGTGAAATTCAGGATAGATGAGAAAAATGTCACCTTCTAAGTGATAAATTGAAAATGTAGCTATTTATCTCATATTTTTTCTTCTTCATTAGACACATTTCCATTTCACAGATTTTGGACTTATAACAATGACATTATAGATTCATATTTTCAAATGCAAAATAACATTTGGAATGAAATCATTTGCATTTTGAAATGACTTTTACTTAATGGTTTTAATCTAAGTGACAAAGGCCTCTTAGTATATAAGAAATTCAATTAATTGAAATTCTGAAAAACATGTGACTCCAGATGCAAGTGTTAATGTAAGACTGAAGTGCCCATAAGATGAAAATTGTATATTATAGATTTATACAAGAAAACATCCCTAAGCAATGAATGTACATCATGAAAATGAACAGCTAAACACTCTTCAGTGTATGAAAAGCAGAGTTAATTAAACAACAATATTATAATTATATACAGTTCTAGGAAGAAGTAGCCCATCTAAAAATATTCCCAGAGCACACACTTAGTATGTAATTGCAATGGGGAACAAGAGGGATTGTTTTATGTTAAAGAGCTAATATTTTCTTGTTTAAAAAATTTATTTGGACACACTTTTAATATTCTGGGTTAAAATTGATTATGCTTATTTACTATTCATTATGAAATACCTTAATTATTTTAGAAGTATTTCCATGGAAGTACTAGAATAACAGTTGAAGAACAAGGTTAGCATTTGTATAATTTCATTTATATAAATTATAATATATTATTTATATAATTATGTATAATTACAATATTAAAAATTTATGTTAGCAAATTGGCAGAAGATTTAACTATTAATTTGTTTCTGTACTCTTTCACCATTCCACTTAACTATGAAGTAGAATTAATAAGAATAATTTTTATTCACTTTGCTTTTATAATTTTTTTCTGGTATCCAAGTTATAATGTTGCTTATAGTTGTGGTTATTCTAGAATAAAGGGATAACCACATTAGTTTCTAGATCATCTAGTTCTAAATGAATTAAGTCAATTAAGTTTATCTTAATCTTAGCCTATAAACTATGCCTTTTCTCAGAAACACAAAACTAGATTATCACTGGTTTAATTCACATTTCATTTATAGCCTAATCGAAACTTTAAGTATATAAGACTTTCTATTTTAAGTTCACCTGGCATTTTAGCAAGCTTTTCTCTCTGTTAGAATTCTGCTGGAGTGCAAGTTAAAGAAATGTAATTAATGTACTTAGAGTAGATTTTTAGTGAACTGATTTATTCTTTGTTGTTTAAAGGCTCCCTTTAAGATATTATCATAGATAATCTTCAAGGCATTTCAAACTTTTCTTAAAATTTGTTGACAGATATTTCTTTGCTTTCTCCTTTTCTTCTTTTCTGTTTTTTCTCTGTTTTGTCACACATAAATTATGTTCACACTTTGAAAAATCTGATTTTTAAATTTATTTTCTTACCAGAGAATGTAATATTGAATCCTTCATATGATATTGAAAAATCTGAAATGAAGCGCAGTTGAGCCCTGAAATTTCCATAGAGACCAGCATTGATTGTTGAAGGAAGTTCTGAACCAGTCAGGCGTGCCAGTGGTTGGGTAAAACTCCCATTCTCTGTGATCAGTAAGTAGTCATGATGGTCTTCCAGATGAAAGGTGTGAAAGTTGAACTGCACACCTATTAAGAAAAAGAGGAAAATTAAGACTTACAAAGTATATCAGTAAGACACAGAAAGTTACCAAACTAACTAAACCCAGGACTCTTGTGGTATCTGATTTCTCTGAAAATGAAAGGCACAGCTGTAAAACATTCTAAATGTATAGTATAATATTATTCTTTTGTTTGAGAGTTGTTTCCTTTTTTCCTTCAGCTTCTCTATAAGGTATAATACGAGTTATATCTTGCAAACTCCTTGGAAACAAAATCTAAAAATTAATGCCTGAAAAGGAATCATGTGAGTTTTCCAGAAATTTAAAGGAGAATTTACATCCTTTATAATAGAAGTGCTTTGCCAAAAGTAACCACTCACTCAATTTCTAATGGGATAGGCTAGGTTTACTACTTTTCTTTGTAGTTTATATAATGGATTCATATAATGTATACTCTTTTGGGTCTGAGTTCTTTTATTCAACATTGTGTATGAGGTTTATCCTCACTTTTGTGTGTGGTTGTGAGCTGTTTATTTTCAGTGATGTATAGCATAGCATTTCATTTTGTGAAAACAGCACATTCATCTATTTGTTTAGCAGTTGGTGGTCATTTAGGGTAGTTTGCATTTTAGCATGAATGCAGATTTGCTGTTATGAGCATTCAGGTTATGTCTTTTGAAGAACACATGTGCTTATTTCTGTTGGGTAAACATCTAAGAGTGGAATTACTGGGTCATAGGAAATTTATCTGTCTGTCTGTCTATCTATTTATCTATCTAGCTAAATTTCAGCTTTACAAAATGAATGTGTCAATTTACATTTTCATCACCAAATCTAGTTGGACTGTATCTTCACCAATACTTGAAAATTTTTTATTTTTCAATTTGTTCTGTCCTGGTGAGTATGATGTGTTATTACACTGTGGTCTCATGTGAGTTCTTAATGACGTTGTCTCAAACACATGTAAAAGATTAACAATTACACACACACATACACCCCACTGTGTATAAGATCCTAAATGAAATAAAAGCTAATACCTCATTTCATCTTTCTCTTGAAGTGCTTAATACATTTTCTTACTTGAACAAAAAGAATCACCAAAATCTTTAGTAAAACATCCAAAGGATTTTTATCCAACACTTATAAATATACTTAATAAAAAGCTACTTATCCCAGAGCATGATAAGTAACATTTTTTAATATTGTTCATCAACTCTATAGTTCTAGATGCTGGAGAGTCTTGGAGTTCTTATTAATTAAAAAAAAGTCATATAAAATGAGACCAAAACAAATAAATTGAAAACATAAGTAATAATGAGTTATTATTGCATAATGGGCCAGTGATTTTGATTTGGAAAAGATTTGAAATGTACAATGATAATCTCTTTCAAACTTTTTTTCAGAATGTAACAGTTTTTTTTTCCCCTCTCTCCACAATGAGCCCCTTTTAGGAGGGGTTCAGAAATTAAGGCAGTCTTTCAAATGTTCTTCAATATAAATGTAGTAACTGACACTAGTTAGATGTGAATGAGAATGGAGTGTGGATGTGGCAAGGAGAAGATGCTTTGCCATCTAGAGTTACTGATATCTAAGTTACAAAATAACACAAGAGTGAGAATTCAGATAAGTCAATTTGATTTCTGTCAGAGACTAAAACTAAGAAAAAACCATCATATAATAGAAGAGCAGATGGATAAAAAAAAAAAGAAAAAATCCATTATGCATATTTTTAAGAAAAATGTGCTTGTTCTGATGTGCACTGAATTAATAAGTGGGAAAATTTAAAATTCTGTTGAATAGTGGTGCTAATAAGTCCACTGTCAAGTATTACATATATAGCCTTTCTGAGACTCATTTTCTCCATTGTAAAAAGGGTTGTCTTGAAGTTAAATGAGACAGTATATGGGATGTCTTGACACAGCGCTTTGCACAGAGGAAGTGCTCAGCAACTGTTAGCTATTATTATTGTTTAATCCTTCAATGTTAAAGTTAACTGTTTTCATGTCATTCTGTCCTAGTCAGCTACTTTATAAAAGGAAGTATCTATTTATCAAATTATTATTTAAACAAAAAAATCTGTTTTTGCTACAGCAAAACCATATAAGACCTTCTCCTAAAGGTGAATTAATCCAAGTAAGTATATCATACTAAGAACTTACCATATTCTAAACATTATGGAATATAAAAATTTAGAAGAATGTAAATAACTCATGATCCATCTGAGTGGAAAATATACATAAACCAAAAGTTCAAAATGTCTACTAAGTGCCATAAATGTGATTCATACAGTCAATACAGAAGTGTAGAAATAGATGTAAATAGTTTGTTGGAGGGATCAGTAGAGGCTTCTGAAGGCAACGACCTTCAGAAGTGAACATATGTTTGTGAAGAAGCAACACTGGGATAGATATTTCAGAAGAAGAGGCAGACAGGCAAAGACATACAATCTTAACAGGGCAATAGATGTTGAGTAATAGGGAGAAAAAGTGAGTGGTTTCAACGTCATGGTACCTTTTCATAAAAGTGATAATTCAGAAAGTCCTATTAAGGCTATTTATGTTATAGAACTATATGATAGACTTGGACTTAAAGTCAAGTATCATGCATATCGAAGTCTTAGTTATAGTCCTGACACTATGACCTTGAGGGTGTAATATTGATGTGTGTGTGTGTGTGTGTGTGTGTGTGTGTATTTCTATAAATTTATGGACTATGCTTTATTTAAGGACGATCCCATCTCTAAGAGTCTTAGGTGGGTTTTTAACGTAGATTTTTTTTTCTCTCAAGATCTCTAGTAGAGTAAGCATTCTGATTTCTATAATACTTTTTAAGGAAAATCTCTCATGGTGTCATTGTAAACGAGGAGCAATGCAGGCTAAATGACACTGTAGTTAACTGAATTTGAAACTGTCAAACAATTGTATGTGTTCAAACACTCTGATTTGGTGTTAAATTGTGATGAGGTTAATGGTGGTGTGCTTGATGTTTCTTATTTCTTTAATATTTGGACATGTAGATCTGTCCTATGTAAGATTTTTATAAACCCCTAAAGTCTTGATGATCATTTTTATTTAAGAACATTTTGATTCAGTGTAAATATAAATGAAATATAAATAATTTCAAAATGATCTCACAGGAATTCTGGATCAAAACTAGTATGATGAAATATAAAAAAAGTAAATATAATAGCCTGCACTGAAAATAGAAAAAAAATCAACTATAAAATTTAAGAATTAGTCTTAACTGTACTTTAAAGTTCCACATACTTTTTAAAAGATGATTTAGTTAATTACAAACTCATTCTAAATTAGTACTATGACATGGCAGCAAGAAAAGCTAGTAAAAGCAAATATAGGATTCATTAATAGAAATAATTTGTGGAGTCAGACAATGCCATTCTGTGTTTCATCTGGAAAAACACACTTGTAGAAGGATGTTGATTTCATATTCCTGGATATCAATAAGGTGGAGCACATTCAAAGCAAGATGATTAGAATGGTGGTAACAATGAAAATACCTTATGATATAAACTGATTATACTCCAGTTTAAAAAAAAAAGAAAAAAGAATTAAAGGAACTGGGAGCATTCAGTCTGGGAAGAAAAGGCTGGGATAAGGGCCTAGGCATAGCAGGTGTGAAAAATATGTTGATCACAGAATAGTGACTTGGTATGTTGAGGAAATTTAGGTTACAGCAGCCATTATGTTTTTATTTGTTTGTTTTCCTAACTCCAGAAGGCTGAACAGGATAAGAGTTGCAGAAAGATTATCAATTGGAACTGTACAAAAATTGAGCATTTTTTCCTCAAGGAATACATATTAGTCATTAGGATAGCTCATAATGTTTCTAGAACACCGCAGAAAGGAACTGGTGTATTCAGTGAGAGTTTAGATTATATTACTTTGATAATTTCTCCCAACTTCAAGAGATTATCCTTCACATAACTTTGGCTACACTTTGGAGTAGCTGTACTTCCAACAAATTTTGTTAGCTTTTAAAAGAAAAGCATCTAACTCTGCATTTCTTGCCATGTAAATACAGATTTAATTAACACTTGCAACCTGTGAAGATGCAAAACCTTAAGTGTTAATTAAACCTCTGTTTACATAGCAAGCAGTATGTAGCCCTCCATTTTCTAGTACAATACAAGGAAGCTTATTTTAAACTCTACTAATCCACTGCACACTAGAATAATAGGATGCTTTGCTTAACTTCCAGCAAAGAACCTTCTATTATGGAGAACAACAAAAATGACAGTTTACAAGGTCTTCCACCTTGCTACTGCTGTACAATTCCAGAATACTCATTTTAACATTTCTTTTCTCAATAACACTTAATTTCATTATAATGACAATTCTTACATAATCCTCACCCTCAATAAAATAATGTTAACTTTAATAAAGACAAACTTCATTAGTGTTTTAAATATTCTATCAGAACTGCATATATAGTACACACAGTTAAATGAGTGTAAAAGCAATTGTGTGAAAAACACAAATTCAAATGTATTCAACACAGCTCTAATTTTTAAAATTGTAACAACATCTCCTCATTGTTAGGATTTTTCTTTTCTTTTTGGACTTCTATAGTACAATCAGTAAGTACAATATAATAGTAAAACCGATAAGAACAAAATAAACAATAGAGCCAAAAGAAAAACTACTTTTCCAAAGCAGTTTTTAACATGAATAAGTGAGCTCTTTTTAAAAGACTGGCATGTAGAGATTTTCAGGTAAATAATTTCCATCCATTTCTGTTTGATATATTAGGATGCCCATTTTCCCACTGTCAAGTTATTGTTCTAACCACTTATATGGCTAATTTACTATTTTGGTTGTATTGAATGAATGAACCATATTTAGCACTAAAATGTCTTTCATTTACTTGTTCAAAGGACATTTGTTAACATTTACCATATGCACAGTGTGGTTTTACACTCCCATTCAATTATGCAAGATATAACTACAGTTTGACAGAAAATTTGAGACAGATATTTCTAGAATGGTTATAAATTTATATAGGAAGTATAGTTGTAATAAATAATCACAAAGATTTTAAAAACAAGTATGTATAATGTCTGCTTTACCATTGGCTCTACACTTCACAGTATCTTCCTATTCCCCTCTGAACTTTTGAAATCAACCTCTTACACTATGCCAGAGACAAAAGCCATCCTGTTTGAGACTTTGTTGATATGAAAATTCCAAATAACTTAGTTTAATATATCAAAAGAAAATAAACATCTTACATTACCATTCTGATAAAACATGGGTATATTACACTACCATAGAAAAATACAGTCCTTTGTCGCAGTTACTCAAATTGAATTTTATGTTAGCATATTTTAGTTCTGATCTGTTTTGCTCATGCAAAATGACATTGTAAAGGACGATGAAATAAAAATAGATGCAATGAAAATTCAGAAGATAGCCCATTATCATTGCATGAGGCAAATTACCTTTTCCGTGGGTTACATCAACAGTCCATGTACAATTCAGAGAATTAGGATAAAATTCTGGGTAACCAGGTGATAAGATTGTTCCACTAGGCCCTCTAACATCTCCTCCACATAATGCTGAAAATACAAACAAGTACAGTCATATGATCAGTCATAGTAAGAGAGGCAGAGGCTGAACAAATCTCTTCTGTCTTGAAATAGAATGAGTCTGACTATTTTACTTAAGTTACTTCCTGGTGATAACAGAAGTGTGTAAAGAACTTTTCCAACATGAGGAAATTGTTTCATCCTTTGCAGCACTAGAGAAGAAAAAGGTATGTAATAGCCTCTGAGAATCAATGCTGGTCCCAAGAAAATGTAGCTCAACTTTCTTCCACATTTGAATTTGAAGTACATACTTATCTTATACATTTCTAATTATAAGCAACATTTGCATAAGTTGGTTGTAAATTAAACATGAGTTAGTAATTGTTTAGTAGTCCCTCTTTTACTAAGCTTTAAGAAAACAAATTGTTAATTATACAAAATTATTCCTTTTAGACTCCTAAAGGAGTATGTGTCATTCTTCATAGAATTCCTTTTAAAACAGTGAAGTAAACTGAAAATTTTGAAGTCTGCTTTTACACTTCTGCATTTCTCTAGGAAATATAATGAACAAAAAGGAATTTCTGAGAAGATATTGATTTTTAGGTAAATAATTCAAGATAATAAAAGTAAATGAATGCTTATGAACTAAGGTCAAAGAAATTAAAATTTGATTCAATGTTCATTTATTCTAGAACAAATCAGTTTAGAATGTCTTTCATCATCAGTGGTTTTGGTATGCCAGATAATGTTATCAGTGTCAAAAAGCAAAGGAGAAAAAATACAGCCAAGTAAGAATGTATATTCTAGTGGAAGCAGAGAAATGCTGACTTCTTATTCTATTCCATTTGGAGATGCCAACTCTCTTCATGAACGTGGGTAATATGGGCAAGGGCAGTAAGAACTGTGAATGTGAGTATGGCTTTGTCTGCTCTGATCCTTGCTCAACTTCCCTGGGACACCAGGAAAGTGAGTTTTGACTTTATTTTCTTCCATGATTTCTTCCAAGTAGCAACAATGAGAATGAAGAGCTGAGGCAATCTGCCTGCTGTTCTTTACTGGCCTAACTAGAAATAGTAAGTCTGCAGTTCCTAGAAGCATGTAAGCATGCAGGCTTAGCCCTACATAAATATATACACAATTAAAAACTACTCTTCCATTTGCCATTTCTTTTACTTCATCCAGGAGTAAAAGAAGGTCTTGACCAGTATCTCTCTTGGAGTTGTCTTACAGGCCACCTTCCCAAGACCGAGATAAACCTATATTTCCAATTCCATTAATTATCAAGACATTTATATTAATATTCATGGTTTGGTATTCTAGGCTCCTTCTTAGAGCCTTGTGCTTTCATGCTCAATTTAAGAGCTAGGTGTACCATCTCCATTGTACCTTGCTAATAATAGTGGTGCTAAGTTGACCTGTTTTTATTTTCCTTGTAATTCATTCTGCTTCTTGACAGAGGACTGTTAATTATTTTATCAGATTATTTTTAGGTATGGCAATCTATTCCTAATACACTATATTTCATTTTGTTCTCCATTGTGAGAGTCGGATAACAACAACGACAACAACAATACAACATGATACGAATTTGTTGAGTGAAATATGATGAGTGAAAATTCTCTACTGGATTAAAAACTACAATCTCTATATGAAAGGACTATGTTTCATATACACATTTTGTTTATTCACTTTCCCTCCCTTTAGCTCCAGGAAGTTTAGATTAGTTGCCTCTGGGGAAAATGTTTAGACTGGAGGGAAGACCTAATCAAATCAGTTTACTAGGTTATATGTAGTTGAATTCAGTTAAAATGAATGAAAAATTAAGTAGCTGCTTTGTACATAATTCAGACATTTAAAAATGAATATAATTCAGCTCTTATTCAGTTATACAGAATGAAATGGGAATATGAAAGAGGAGGACAGATTAAGATGGAGGTTCAACATGACATGATTTGATCTTTCAAAAAAATAAAGATGACATAAGAATTCAGGAAGGAAACAGAAGTAGAAAGGATGGAGTCTATATGGTTAAAAGTCACAAATTCAATGATTAATAATTTGGACATTCATCCCTAGTGAACAGAAAGCCATTAAGCATTTTTGATGTGGGGTTTAACATGAAATAACCTTAGTGTGAAGGATGGAGGTTAGACTGAAGTAGTTGGAAACTGAATTTAAGGTTGACTGTAGTGGAACTGACAAGAGATAATGAGAGCCTATGTTGCTCCCAGGAAAACTAGATATATTCATTTTTATTATTAATAATATTTAAGCATGTTGTTATACTTGGGCATTATTTTTACCCTCCTGCTTCTTCTGATAACATTGCTACCACTCCTTCCTATCTTGGTGAATTTACTTACGCCAACATGTGGCTTTACCAGGACCTGGCAAACATGGTACCGTTATACCACTATCATTTGTCTCAACTATAGGGATAGATGGTCACAACTGACCTGAAGAAAGCCAACTATAATGGGCACTTCTTCTTTACTACAGTTACTGGTCTAGTTATGGACTGATCAGAGACCTTTTCCTGGGATTTTGCTAACTGTAACAACAAGGAAGAACTCTCATTCTTCTCTGATTCTGGAAATATGGGACTATACATTAACATGTTCATGAGAATGTATTTTCCACCTCCAATCCCCCATGTGAGAAAGCATGGCTGCAATTAAAGAGAATGATGTCAATGGATGGAGAAAAGCCTACATGGAAAATGGAGAGATTCTTAAAAAGGTTTGGATTCATGATTATTGTTAGCAATGAAAAATAGACCACCTATCCCTTTTCTACGTTTGAAACTTTGAAAGACAGATTCTGCTTTCATTTTTAAAAACCAGTTAAAGTTGGGTTCCTGTCACTTATAATCATAAGAATGCTGACTATTATAAATGGTATTGTACCAAATACAGGGAAGATGTACTGATGGTTTTTTTAAACCTTGTTTAAAAAAAATTGGCCTAAAACTGTGACTAAAAATTGACAACACTGACAGTGCTTGAAAACTTAGTTATAAAATGACAAATGTGATCTTCTACTTTGAAAAATAATAAGAATATGAGTTAGGAATGGTGTTATAAATAAAAAATTAAAGCCCAGAACTAAATAATTAATATATTTACACTGTGTGTGCTTCTTGATAAAGCAAGTGTGCAAGCACTTCCCTATCTTAGGAAAGCAGCTTCTTCCACTGTATTTTCATTTGTGTTTTCTGAGTAATGAAGGATTGCTGTCTTATTCTCCACAGTGACAGAGAAGCAGGAAGGACACTGGTGTATTATTTTCTATAGCCAGGAACTTGCCACCCAGGGCACTCTGGTACATTGCCAAAGTGCTGTGTAGCTAGATAGAATTTGAACTGGTACATGCTGCCTTCTAGGCAGGAGGTAAATGTTCTAACTTTTCACTACTTCATCTGACACCAATTTGACATTTTCAACACTATTTTGTCAAAAGTTCCAAGTATACAATAGGCACTTAAAATGGTTATATCAACACATTTAAAAAAATACATACAGCATCCTTAGGCATGAAGTAAATTTGGCTGATTATCAATGTTCATTCTTGTGATTCTTTATTATGGTTTGATGACATAAAATTGGCAGAATTCAAGATATTCTTTTAAACATATGTAATATTTATATTTCTGTTAAGCCTCACATTTTACAAAGACTATGGTGATTTCTTTTTGGTTTATAAATCAGCTTACTTTGCATGTTGAATGAATTCTTACCATCACAGGTTGGGAGTGAATGACTCCACCAGTGGTTTTTCTCACATAGAAGGGGCTCTTCATGGCTCAGCCTGTACCCTGGATCACAACTAAATGAAACAGTGGATCCGATAGAGAAATCATGACCATAGCGTCGACCATGTACAGGTATGCCAGGGTCCAAGCAAGAGTAGGTGTTCACTGTAACACCTGGAAAACAAAAGGAAAATGAAAAAGAGTAAGCCTGATGGGAATCAGATCACTGAAACTGATTCCCATTCCTTCAAACAATTGTGAATGGTAACTTGTTACAAATAAACTAATGTGCCCATAGCTTTATTTTGAAAACAATTCATTTAACAAATTTTCTTTGACATTCCTACCTACAAAGTTAAAAAAAAAATCAAGCCATTAATTACATAAGAACTTGATGAAAACATATAGTTATCTATCAAACTTTGTATTGTTATAAATTATATACACACACACACATACAATAATAACCATAGTAGTACTTAGTTTAGCAGTAAAAAATATCTCTAGCTTATTATATTCTAAAATCTAAAATGTTTATAAAATTATCCTCATTTATTCATTAAAAAAATCTTATGGAATTACTTTTATCATTAAAACTCCATTTGATTGCTTAGGAGAATGATTCTGGAGCCCTTGTCCATAATCAATGTCATACATAATCTTATAATGTGTTTTCAAAATTGTAATCAATTCTAAAATTTGAAGTTTACCATTTTGATAGAAAATACATATAAAAGGAAGAGTAGAGGCGTTTTGCAGTATATAAAAGTATGAACACCAGCACCTTTCTAAGACAGTTTACATGCTCTGGTGGCTGCTTGTAAGAGTTTTCAATAGCTGTAGTATACTTTGGTGTCTCCTGATTATAATCCTCCTTGTGATTTATGATCTGAGACCATACCATGACAATGCTTTTCCCCTAATAAGACATGGTTTCCCAATCTTGGCACTGCCTACTTTTTGGACTGAATAATTCCTTATTATGGGACAGTCTTCAATCTCTTATCACTCTAGTCTGCCTTCAGCAAACATCCTGTCTAGTAGTGTTAGCCAGAATCCTCCCAACCTCTGAGTAATTTTCCATCCACTGATCCCCACCCTGCTCCTTGACTATAAATCCTCACTTGTAGTCAGAGTTGAGCTCAGTCTCTCTCCCCTATTACAAAACCCCATTGTAGAAAAATCCACTTTACTGTCTTTTTAACAAATACCATGAATAATTTCTTCTTTAACAAGAAAGAAATAAATTTGAGCTTTATTAATCTGATTTGTTTTTATAGGAAGACTGTAAAAGCTACCACTTACTGAGCATTTACTGAATGTTAGCCATTTTAATAGCACTTTGCATGCGTGGTTTAACTTAATCCTTAAAATAATCCTGTGTCTGAGAATATGATAATAATCACATACCTTGGTTGAATCGGGATTGAATGTGGTGTACTGGGTATAGCATAAAATAATGGACTAAAAGAAAAGGTGTCTGCCCATTCTAGCATATTGATACAAATTGATTGCTGGTAAAAATTAATTTTGAAATAGATTTCAAAAAATGACTTGACTGTGACGCAGCTTTAACAAACACACTGTTAAACTAAAGTCCTTTAAATTAATTTGAATTACCAAATATATGTTAATCCTCTTGTTGCATTTTACAATAATGTTTTGGAAATATACTTCCATAGTTAATATAATTAAATAATATTGTGGATAAGATTAAAAAGTTTAAAAAATATATGTTAATTATGGTTTAAAAAACCCATGAGTCAATTGATCAGATTTATTGAAAAGAGACACTCAACATGGAATATACAGTTACAAATTTCAAAAGCTAAAATCTTTTCCTGGGGAGGGGGAAGGAAGCACAGGAGACATGAATATAAAAAGTGATATATCCATCTGCACCTGGCATAAAGATATCTTGCAATAACATTAAATGTACTGTTAGATATATTCACCAAAACTGTTTTTCATGCAAAGATATATGGCAATGTATTTCTAGATGAAAATATGTGTTTTTGTGAGTTTATATGTATGTATACAACCATATATCAAATACAATACATTCCCACATGTATAAATATGTCAGATGTTTATAAATAAAACAGATTTGTTTCTATGTATGTATCAGCATCTAATTTTTTAAAATATCAGATATATTTTAGACTTTTTAAACAAAAATATAGTATTTTAAGTGAAATTATTCTAAGCTGATTCCAACCCTGTGAATTACAGCTTGTTTTAATACACAGCCTTTGGCAGGTTATATTAGCCATAGTTGAATATATGTGTGAGTATATATTTTAGTTTTCAATGTTAATGTAATTTTCAAAACTTCATACAAAATAACAAAATTGAATATTTTAAATAGCAATGTATGCAATTAGTGTGAGTAAAATATAAAAGAATGAATTTATGAAGTAAATGTTAAAAGAATTTGTCAATGTTCATATACATTTTAGACTGACATTTACTGCCTATTGTTGGTTTTTAAAACTGCATAAATAATTAGTATGTGAACTCAGTTTTTAAGGTTTTTTTATTCGATACTTCTGACATTTCCTTAGTATTTCCTCTCATAATGATATTATATAAATACTGTCAGAAAAATCTATTGCAGAATTTACTAAAATACACACTTTGTAAGCATTCTCTAGGTCAAGAAAAGCTTTGATTTTTTTTTCTTTTTAAAATAAATCTCCTACTCTTCTTAATGATACAGTGGGAATACCAAAAGTATGGAAAACTGAATAAGGAAATAAAAAACATTCTGGCAATACTTACTTTCATAATGAATCTTGAAACCGTTATTAGAACGGCTATTGTCTGTTGTAAATAGAAGGTATATAAAATTACTGCTGCTAAACAGAAACTGGGGTACTTGTGTACCATTGTAAGATCCAAGCAAGGGTGACAGAAGATTTGGCCCATCATGAACTTCCAGAACATCATAATTCAGTTCAGTTTGGAATCTAAGATTAAGAGACATATGTGAAAATATATTTATTAGAATAACACTGTAAAGGAAAATAACACTTAAGATTGTTTAAATTACTATTTATCATTTTTACCATTTTTATACATAATTTTCTTTACATTATGTAATATTTTATGTATTATTTAAGATTTCATCATTTGAGACTACCAAAGTTATAACCTCCTATTTCTACAGACAATTTTCATTTTAAAAGTATGTGTATATATTTATTGTTCAAAATAAGATTTCTTTCAAATATTACAGATTATCTTCAGTAAATACATGGCCTTTTTATCAAACAAGCATATTTTTGTAGTCATCTTTCTTTTGGTTTCCTTACTTCTATGGAAAACCATGTGATTTATATTTATATTCAATCAGATCATCAGAATCTCATTTTAATTACATATATATTTCAAATCTGACCTCTGCTTCATATAGTGGCTTCCTTTGTTTTGTTTTTTGACAAACGTCTTTGGCCATTATATTCTTTACATAGTTTTATTTCAAAATAGCAGTTCTAATTATAAGTAAGTAATGATAATAATAATGATATAGTTGATGTTTACAAAATGCCTGAAGTTCTGCTAAATATATTATCTATGTTAGTTTATCTAACTAATCCTATAATGATTTCCTATTATTATACTCACTTTGCAGGCAAGAAAACTGAGGCCTGAACAATTTAAATAGTATTATCGTTTCTTAAATGACAGAGCCAGGCCTCAAACTCAAGTTTCTCTGTCCCTAAACACTGTGCTATGCTGGTTGGTTTTATTTTTAGGTTTTTGACTATTGTTTCTGCTACTGTTTTCAATTTTTTAAAAAGATACAATTATTTTATAAACTGCAGTAACTGCAGTTAACACAGCTACTTTAAACATACATAACATATTATTAATAAAATATAATTTTGTATTCCTTCCTTGCACTTAAAAATTATACCACATTCTGAATCTGGATCAGAAAGCTTAGTTGTGGAAAAATACTTTATGTGGAATCATGAAAACTTGAACATCTTACTCTCTTACCATGATAATCCTGCAGCCCAGGATAGTCTTTTCCTGACTTCACCAAGGGTTTCCTATACTACCTTTCAGTTTTCAGCTTAAATTTGTCCACAGGAAGCCCTTCCCTGAACTTATAGTGTAGGTTAGTTGGTCTCCTATACTGCCATAAATTAGTGTGCCTTTTATGACACTAATCACAGTTGTTTGCTTGTTTGACAGCTGTCTCCTTTAAGGGTCTGTAAGCTCCATGAGATCAGACAGTATCTGGTTTTGCCAATGCTCTGCATATAGCAGACACTGAGTGAATATTTAGTAGATAAATGAAAGAATGAATATATTTTAAAGACAAAAGTATCTTTTCTCTAGGGCTATTACCAACTTTACAAAAAAAGTACTCAATATACTTGGCTACTTCAGTATTAACCATGCATTTTCACCCTTTTAAAATGTATCTTTAAACACATTTTTGGCAACTAGCTATATTCAGTACACTTTTAAAAATAATTTTCAGTTGAAATGTTCACCAATTTTTCATAGAATCACCTTAACTATGATACCTACCAGTTTTTTCTAGTATTATAAATTTAAACTACATTATTTCTCAAAATAAAAAAATAAAACTTAAAACTTGGTTAAAACAAATTGAAAGAAACATTTAAAAATTAAAAACTTAATTTCATTATAAAATCTCCAATATGGCTATAAACATGACATATAAGTGGTCAAAATAAAGTGTATAATATAACGATATTTAAGTACAACTGAAATCATTTTAACAGTGTACCACTGTTACATCCTATTAAGCAATACACTTATTAATAAAATGAATGGATTTCATAAGTTTATCTTTTTATTTTGCAACCTGGAATACATTGCATTTGTCTCAAAATAACTTTTCCAGTTACAGTAGGAAATGTATAGGGACACACTATGTCCTTTGAATGAATGATCAGGCAGTTGTGTACTGTGAATCATTATTTGGTTGTTTTGTAGTCAGGCTACTGTAGTATTGAAATTGGAGTTTCACTTTGATAGCTAGACAGTTGATAACAACCATATTAAAATGCACAGAAGAGTCAGGGATTACTTTGAATTGAAACATAAAGCAACAATTCTTAATAGAACAGGAATATTAAATGGTGATACAGAGAACATTGTTCAGTAGGAGTGAATCTTTAAAAAGAAAATCATCACAGATTTGCCCTAAGGAGCCATAAAAGTACATAATAATAAAATGGGAAATAGGACAGAGTTACACAATAATTTAAATTTCTTTCATTTTGTATTTTAAGATAGTTGTGTAAGTTTCTCATGAATTGCCTTGCTCTAGTATTCATTTGTTTATGACATTAAATTTATTGTTTATTATAAACGAATGTTACAGAGTCAATAAATAATACTAAAAATGAAACTGAATCTAATCTTACTCAATTTTTGCTGTCTTTTACATTATTGGTGTAATCTAAAACCATTCTGACCAAACTGAATTAGTCCTCATTGAAAAAGTTGCTCTCAGGAAGACTGACATTGATAGCTTGTGGTCAAGGAGCTAAGGACAGGAAAGAGAAAAAAAAAGACAGGTTTAGGATTCCTAACAGTAAAATGAATTCAGTTGGGAGCTGCCAAATTTAGGAACTATGGGAAGAAATACAACAAAAATTTCTCTGCAAATCTGAGAATAAGACTTAACTGTTTAGTTATGTTAAGAAGAGATAAACAGTTTAAAAAAACACATATATTCATTGGTGTTGTTATTGTGTTTTGCATTTGATAGGAAATTGTAATTTTTAAGATTTCATTGACTTAAGGTACTTGAGACAATCTCAAGAAGCCAACAAATGGGTAATACATTTATAATGTTTTTATTGGGTTTTTTCCTATAGATTAATTTAATCCATTGTGACATTTGAGAATATAGAAAAAAACTGTAAAACTGCAGCCATCTTAATTATATTAATTGATTTTTTAAAAAATTTCATTTTCAACCAAATTAATTTACGTTATTCATGAGTAGTAAACAGCAAATGATGTAACTCTGTAATAAATACAATTTATTATTTAGAATTCTCTAAAAAAAAAAATTCTCAGAATGAGGAACTATAAAGAATTAGCAACCAGTGTTCTTTCAAAGGCTTGGCTGGAAATCAGAAGGGAACCAGGTTTTTCAAGAACATAATTCTTGTTAGGTACTCCAAAGGTGAGATCTTGTTTCTCACAACAATCTTAAGGGGAAAATGAAGCACCAAATATTATAAGGTCACTGAACAAGAAAGTGATAGATGAACATATTTCTGATTTCAAACTGGCTATCTTATGCTACTACCTAATGGATAAAGTTCTCATTTATTTTTAAATTGATGGAGACCACTGCTTATTGTTTTGTTACAGAACTACTTCTAACTATGTAACAGCTGTTTAAAATGTGAATAACTTTAAAGAAAACAGTTTTCTGATGAAACACATGGAGTATAAACAGCCCTTAAGCCTAATCTCATACCCTTAAGGGACTGTACAGAAAAAAAAAAAAAGGAAGAAGATTTTTCAATAATTTTTCCTTCAAACAGTTCAAACTCAAGAACTTAAGAATCTCATAAGCCTGCGTGTGTGTGTGTGTGTGGGCACGGGCATGTGTCTAGGGCAGATAGAGGATTCAAACCCCAAAACAATTTAGAACATTTAAAAGAATTTAGGACTTTATTTTAGTTATATAAAGTATGATGCAAAAGAAATAGACTGATATGCCCAATATAGCTGTACCTTGTCTATTCTAAAATAGTGAAAATGCCATCAATAAATACTGAAAAGCATTCTAACTCTTGATTCTTCCAGTGTTTGGGCTAATTAACAAGAAATAGTTTTAAAAAAATGATTGATATCAAGGAGGTGAAGGAGCTAGGTTTGTACTTTACTTGAGTGGGTAATTTAGAGATTAAGAAAAGAAGCACAGATGACAAGTCCTGCTTGGTGATGGCTCATGGGGAGAAGCCTACATCTTTGAACTATGAGAATCATTTTTCACCCCAGATCTTTTATGGTTCACCTATAGAGCTGTTTTTTGTTGCTATGAACAAACCCTAGCAGTGAAAGTTACTTTTCAATTTGACTATCTTACTTCCAGCCTAACTTAAAGATTTGTGTCTCAGTAAACAGACAAGAGAATAAGAACGTGACAAAGTAAAAAGTGCTAAGTAAACTATATTTATAGAAATTAAATTAGGTTTTTGTCCATTTAACTAGCATTGCATCTTATAAAAATGGCTGGAAAGATTTTTTTCCCCCAAAGGTAGGTAAATTTGGGATAGTGTGACTTAGAACATAGACTGTACAGAGTACATTAACTCACTTTGGAGAATTCTGGAGGTATCTAAATAAGATAGCAAAGAGGCCAATGTAACTACCTATTGGGAGGGATAAGACATAAATATTAAGAACTTTAGACAGAGAAAATAGTGTCTTCAAATAAAAGTCCAAAGCCAAAAGTCACCAGTGTGGTGCTCTGAATTACAACCTTGCTTTTGCAGTCTAGCTGCTTCTCAAGTAGGCAACTCTAGATAGCTTATATAGGGCTGAAGGATTTCAGAGGTTATTTATTTATTTAATGACGGTTAATGACTTTCATTAGCAAACCAGGGAATGCTTTTTAATACAATAATGCACTCTGTGTTAATTAAATTTAATTTCCTAATGATATGATTTTATGTTAATATAGTATTTCTTAGTTGAATTAAAAATATATATATATATTTTTAAGTTGGCTACAATTTGAGTCAGCAGGGAGGCAGAGAAAGGGTGAGGTCTTCTTAGGAGAGCACTCATTTTGATTTAGGGAAAAAAAAAATCTTAATTTGCATGTTTGGAAAGAAAGGCAAAATTCATCTCCATCCCCACCCTGCCACATTGCATTATCCTATTGGTAGCTCAGAGAAACAAATAGTTAAACCACTCTTCATAATAAAGTAACAGGTATTTTGAGACTTATCATGCTATATACTGGAGTGGGCAACTAGGGAGTGGGGAAATGAGGTTGAAGATTCTGATGTGGAGAAGGCTAGGTAGAGATGGAGGAGCATCTGGGATAAGACAGGGAACTGGAGAGATAGATGCAACCATTCCAGTGATTGGAATTACCAAGAAAATTTTAGGACAGTGACAGTTGATTTAATTTTAAATTATTCTGAATTGTGCAATAATTCTCTTTGGTTATTTCTTGTGTTAAAGTTTTTGTTGAGAATGAAGGAAAGTGATACAAATAAAGAGCAGAGTAAGGAGTTGAGAGAGGGCAGCAGCTTCTGTATTTCACAAGTGAGATGAGCAGGAATTGAGGGTCAGAAGTGAAAAAAAGCATCCCCAAGAATGCTCTGAAAATGTGAAGAGGGCCTAGACCCCCTTCCGTATTTGAGATGAGGCTCAACTTTTTATTTAGATATTGAAGGATAATGATTAGTGAGAACTATACGAATGATAAATGTTACGAATTATGCAAATATAAGATGTTTCAATTCCCTTAACATCATAACTCCTGATACAAAAGAATGTTAAGTTCAAAACAGGAAATGCTAAAATCATGTACTGAAACCTATAATAGATGCATTTAAAAATAAATCAATTATGATAAACTGACAAGTATGCTAATCTTTCAAATGTGATGTTCTAAATTTAATATTAAAATACATAATAGATCTTGGCCTTATTGACACAAATCAATATAATTTTTTAAATTATTCAATGATATGATCAATAAATATTATGTTATATTGTTTACTCCAAACCAAGTAGAATTCTGTGTAACAAAGTAAGGTTGGTTAATTTGGGTCCCACATTCATGGAACAAAGATTTGACAAAGATTTGATTCTGAATAAGTAAGATGCTTTTCAAGGTTCTCTAAAATTATTATGGCAACACAGGCTATGCCAACCACTGAATAAAGGATATAGTTTTAACACACACACACAAAAACTTCTACCAAATTAGTCTAAATAAAAACTTTTTTTTTAATATGTAGATCATTATGGGCTGAATTGCATCCCCCTAAAATTTATATTTAAGTCCTAACCCCCTAGTACCTCAGAATGTGACTGTATTTGGAGAAAGTTCCTCTAATGAAGTAATTAAGGTAAAACAAGATTATGTGGGTAGACTCTAATCATTATGACTTGTGTCCTTATAGGAAGAGAAGATTAGGAAACAGACCCACAGAGGGAAGACCATGTGAAGACAGAGGAAGAAGACAGCCACCTATAAGCCAAGGGCTAGGGCCTCAGAAGAAACAACCCTGTTGACACCTTGACCTCAGACTTCTAGCTTTTAGAACTGTGAGAAAATACATTTCTGTAATCTAAGTCTGTTATACTTTATTATAGCAGCCCTAGCAAACTAACATAGTAATAGTAAAGTTGTGTAGGTCATAATAAGATAGACTGACCTATGAAATGTTGAATACTTTACATCTATCAAAATAGAACCCGTTTTCCTCTCAAATTTTAGCACTAGCATGAATAGATTAATTCAGTGAAGGGACTCTTTAATTAGGGAAGGATCCTGTTGTACTTGTAAAATTCAATCATCAGAGTATGATCATGCTGAATTTATATATATATATATATATATATGCCTACCATATGAATATAATGCTTACAGGGATTCCTTTTTTCTTTTAATAAAAGATTGGACGACGAGGGGGGTCAACAACATAACTGAAAAATTATATAAATACATCAATTTAAATTTGAGAATAGGGATCCAATCACAGACCAGAAGATTCATTCTTTAAAATTTTCAGCAGTCAATTTTATAATCTTTAAGGCTATAGATTATTTGATCAATAGTACTAATTATCAATCTCAGTAGTATGCATATATACATATATATATATATAAATAAAAACCCCTCCATCTTGCATATCTCAATAGTACTGATAAAGCATTAAACAAATAGAAAATTAACTTAAAAACAGGCTGAAAGGCTAGGCTAAAAGGTGCAAACATTGTAAATGGTTAAAGTACCACAATTGACTACTGCAATAAAAGTAAACATTAATTTGGGAGGTAAAATGGAGAATGTCAACTATTCTTTTAGATAATCTTTTTACGTTTTTAAAGTAGAAAAATATTTGCAGAGACCTTTCAAATGTAATTTTGATAGAGTGTCCAGGTTCAGCTTCAATTACCCACTCACAATTCAGAGAGTCTTTATAGTATCCTGGCCATCCTGGTGAGAGAATCAACCCACTAGGGGCTGAAAAATGGCCCCCACATGGAGCTGAAAAATAAAATCAGAGAACAAGTTAGAACAGAACCCTTAGAACAAGTTTCAGAAATTATTTTTAATACCATTGTATTTTTTAAAATGAATCTCTTCATGTATTTATTAAATACTATTTCATAATGTTTTTGAAAGTAGAAGTTTATCTAGTCCTTCTATTATTGAATATTTTCCTTAAAAATAAGTAATTCACTTTTTGAAATATGGCATAGCTACACAGTCAGCATGTCAGATAAACTCAAGTCTCTCAATAATATCCCTTAAATGCATTCTTTTATCTCCATCATTTCCCTCATTTTCAAACCTTGAAAAAAAATAAGTTGTTAGTTCTAGTTTCTCTCTCTTTTGTTTTCTGATTTATGTTATCAAATACTGCTAATTCATATCACACACTGTCTAGCCTTACACTCTAGTCTGTACTCTGAACTTCTCCTCTTCACTGCATTAGCCTGCTCTCTACCTTCAAGAAGTACACAAAAAGAAAAATGGAGCAAATAGTATTTGAAATATTGAGAATTATTTGGAAAGAAAAAAATCAAATATATACAATATTGGCTTTTTAACACGTTAGATAGAGACTATTCCCAATAATTTACCATGTTATATTTTCATTTTCTTTAAGTCTTTCCATTTGAATGCTCTCTCATGTATTTATATTTTTTGTTATCATTATTTGTTTCTTTCTAATTACCTTACAGAATTTCTAAAACCTATTGCTCCAGACACTATTTTCATACTGTTTCATTCTGCAAATAATTTGGTATAATCCAAACAAAATATGAAATAGTTAATAAATTGGTCTAGGAATCAAGCATTACTGTAAAATGTCCATTATAGAAAAATATTTTCTATGTGAAATTATCAAAATTTGTTATTTGTATGAGAAAGAACTTTCATATAAAAATACATTTTTTCCTTAGCAGAATTTGATTTTGTTTCTTTAAAAGCTATCAGAAGAGACCATTTTTATGAGAATTATTTACTTTTCCTTGTTATGATGACTCATAATTAAGTTTCTTGTAGTGTTATAAGGTATTGCAAAAATAAAATTATGTGCATGATAGTCACATAAATTACCGTATTTTAAAAGACACAGTGAAGTAGTTTGGTGAGAGAAGGTCCTAAAAACATGGAGAATTTCTGACAGAAATCTCTAGTATGTCATCAACTCATACTGTTCTAGGAAAATCTATGTGTACCTCAGTGTAATCATCATTAAAACAGGTAATCAGTCATAAAATTATCAGCTGAGGGGCTACAAAGGATTAAAAAGTAGAGTTCCCAGTAGCATTTTGGCTGGTCCCTCAGTCCAACATGTTAGAGAGGCAGAGTTAGGAAGGGATTTTAAAGCAAAGGAATAGAATAAAGATGTGGTGATTGTTTGTTTCCTGAAAGGAGTTTCCCCAGTAGTGACCCTGCTACAAAATGAGTCTTCTTCTAATTAATTTATACCGTGAAGTGGCTTCTTTCTTTCACAAAATTATTATCCCAAAAGTATGGGAATAGAGTCCCCAAGAGAGCATGAAATCTAAGAGAAGAGAGAGATGCTCAGTGCACGTCAGTCAACAAAAGCTTCATGATCGCAGTGACTATCAGGCAGATGGCAGGAAGATGTGCACATGGAGCAGCCATGGTGGAGCAACAGCAGCAGAGTATGGAGAGGACAAAGTTCAGGACAGAAAAATGGGAGATCAAAATGCAGAGAAAACATTCAAGAGAAAAGGGTACCCTTCTCCCCCAAAAAAGAGCTTTGGAACAAAGAACTAATAATAATAATAAAAATAACAAAGGTTTGAATTTATAAAAAGAAACTTAGTTGTACAAGAATAACAATACAAGCAAAAGGCAATATAGTTGTCCAAACCTTCCAATTCTGCCACACCCATGTACTGCTTATATAATTAATAATTTTCTTTAAATAACTTACTTTTATTTTAACTTAAATGATTTCTTTAGACTTGTTCTAAGCAAAAACAGCCATAAAATCATAACTTTTATGTACTAGTTGTATTTCCATAATGCCTGAAAATAAATATACAGCTATTAAAACTTAAGAAATGTTTATACATTTAACACCTAAAAGCTTGTGTACTTCGGCAAGTGTAAAGGCACTATAGTTTAAGAAAGGCTTCTGTAAAAGACAGTAACTATCCTTGACTGAACAAGGGAAATTTGAAATATATAGAAAACAGAAAGGAGACCAAGACCATAGGAGATATATTTTCCAAATCCCATTCATTCATTCATCATTTATTCATTCATATTTCAGTAGTTTAGCAAACAATTGTGTGTCAAGTGTGTGCCCTGTGTGGTATTTGTACCACTTCTACAAACATTTATTGACTGCTTCCTGTGTACCAGACAATATGTAAAAAGTCCTTTGGATTATTTTGTATAATGCTCAAAAATAATCCAACCACATATTTACTATTATAGACAAAAACACTGATGTGCAGAGAATTTAAATAATTTGCGTTATCAGGTTGCACGGATTTGAACAGAGGCACTCTGACTAGAAACTTCTTTCCAAATGTCATTAAGATATTCTTTTTCCTTTCCTCACATTGCCCATGTGCAAAACACAGAAACATAAACAAAAAGTAATAATGTCGTAAGTTCTATAAGAGAGATTATGTCCATGGGACTAGGGGTCTGGAAAAGGGCATGAATTAAGATTTCACAGAAGAGATTCTATTTAATTTGAGTCTCCAAGGATGAGTCAGAAAGTTCAGAGGAAGAGAGAGAGGGTACTGTAAATGGAAGAAAAAGCACGTGCTTAAGAATAGAAGGCTAGATTAGCATACTGTTTTTGAGTAGTGTCAGTACCTTTTTTAGGGGACTAAGAAGTGATGAGAGATGAAGTAAGAAGAATAGAAAAGGACCTAATATGCAATATTAAGGAAAGTGAAGGCAATTGAAAAATTGTAGACAAAGGCTACATATACACATATATAGACAAAGAACACAATTTTCATTTAAATGGAAGTTACAGGTGAAATGGACTGGGGGCAGTGCACCTGGAGTTGGTGAGCTCAATTAGGAGACTGTTACAATTATCTAGAAAAGGTATAGTCAGATTTGAGAAATATGTTGGTAACAGGGAAGGGCTGAATATGAGAGATGTTTAGGAGGCAGACACAAAAGCATTATTGGCTATGTGCAACAAATTAGCAAGATGAAGGAGTCTAAACCACTTGTTGGGTCCCTGGCATATTCAACTTTATGGAAAGTGATTCCATTCACCAAAACGGAGAAAATAAAACAGGATGGAGTTTTATGTGGAAAGATAGTAAGATTCAGTGCTAAGGCAAAAAGGTCTGTGAAATGTCATAAGAAACAAAAGAAAATAGAGTCTTGAGCTCTTGATTACACTAAGTGTCATTTTCAACATAGGCTGATGCTAAAGCTTTAATGTAAATGGAAGACAAAGGTGAATATTTAGAGGAAAAAATAAGTTTAAGATGTAACCTTTGAAAACCTATTTTAAATTTAATAAAATTAAGTAGGAATTGACCAATACACAATATAACACTGCAATAGGGCAAAGGCTGGGAAAGACTATTTCTGTTTGGGTCTTCCTCTCTCTTGTGTGTGAATTAGGATGATTACGGCTGGTAAAATAAACACCCAGATTTTATTAGCTTAACAGAGTAGTTTATTTCTTACTTGACCAAAATGACCTTCAGCTTACTAAACTTTAGTCTTCTTCAAGAATCTAGACTTTTCACATATATTCCTCTATTACCTTCCCACAATCTCATCCCAGACCTTAAAACCTTCCCTCAGTGCATTTGAGTTCATTTTCTCTTCCCCATTATAACAGCCTTGAATAAAGTCTTCCTTGCCTATTTAACTCTGGTGAAATTTTAATTTGATGCACTCATGCAACAGTACACTGAGGTGAACCTATCAGAACAGCCATTTGGCCATTTTCAGCATGTGACTTCCTAGATTGCCTTAGGAGTCACTTCTATTTCAGCTGGAAAAAAGGAAACAGAGCATAGAGAACCACTCTTTGTATGCTTTTCATGGACCATAGCCTGGAAGTTATTTATATTGCTTCTGCTTACTCACTTGACCATACCTAACAGCAAAGGAGGCTGTGAAATGAAGTTCTTCATTTTGGCAGTTATTTCCTACCTACCACTCTGTATAGTGAGTGGGGCAACTCAGCTTAAAGGTAAATACCTAACCATTTCTGCTATACCAACTAAGATAGTCATAATGCTTTCCAGTTTAGAGTATGCTTTTTTACACACTATTTAATTCAATTATTTTAATAATCTTGTAGCATAAAAGTGCTGGTTTCTTTCTTATGCCAGTTTTGCAGACAAGGAAAAAAAATCATGGTTTCACGACTTGATGAGAAACACAGATTCAGGTAGTGGCAGTGGTGAAATTCAAATTCAAATCTTCAAATTCCAAGTTAGAAACTACTTCTCAAGGAGACTTAATAAAATGGCCACACTTAGGCTAACAGATTTCTTATTCTTATGCTTTCCCTTAAAATAGTCAACTAACATGACTGACTGGTTGCTACTCACAGCTCCAGGCCCACTGTTAAAATAAAGCTATTAATTTTACTGTTTCTGCTGTATTTCAGTAACTGAAAGTAATAATCATGGTTGGCTTCTGAATTGTTCTTCAGGGAGAAGGTCACGGAACTGTAACCTTACAAAATAGGCTACATATCAAGAAGACCATGCCTTGGGTGCTTATAAGATAAAGAGATTGAAAGAGCGACAATCATTAGCCTCTACAGAACTGGTCACCTGGAGACACCGTGATGACATTCTAAGTCTTATGACAAGAAAATGATTCTGTTGATTGTTATCTATGTTGTATTGTTTAACCTATGGCTATATAATCACCCTATCCCATCCCCAAGCTGAGTTCACAGTTTTGAAGGCACTAGCCTACTGTGAGTCCCTTTGGCCCAGCAAAATAATAAAGCTGTCTCTTTTCTTCTATGCTATAAGACCCTGTCTCTGAGTTTCAGTTCGGCTCATCAGGGATGGGGGCCAATCTTTCAGCAACACTTTCCCATAATAGATGTATTGGATTCATCTTTCAACAGAGACATTTATTTTTGCATATCTTATTCTATTTAACATAAGTTTAGTGAAGACAGAGATAGATGGTTAAGGGGAATAGAATATTCAACCCAAAGATTTTAATATAAATTTGAGATTCTAACCACTCCATTTTAAGTGCTTCCTTAATATGAACTCATTTATTATACATATTATTCATTAATTCAATAAACCTTTATTTAGTTTTTCTATATATAAGATACTATGCTAGGTGATGAAATTTTAAAAAAATCTATGACACTATATTTGCCCTCAGGAGACATAATTTCTACAAAAAAGACAGACACAGCTAACATGCAGTGTAAGTACATGCTTGAGTTAGATGGGCTGGAAACATGGGGAGGGGTCAGGTAACATCCCAAGGGCATTAGGAAAGAGTTCTTAAAGGAGATTTTGTCAGAGGTGAGTTCAAATTTAAAAATGAATAGAAGATAGGGGAAGGGGGACAGAAAGAGCAGAGAGATAGGAAGTGAGAAACATTGACAATGAGAGGACCCTGTGGGGCCCTCTCAGGTGTAAAGCCTTTCCACACACGACATTTCTTGTTTGTAGGAAAAAGACTTCAGCCTCCTAGACCTTCCCTGAGTTCCTGAGAGCAGATTCAAACAGTTACTAGTCAAGGAAGTGAGGGAATGCAGAAACAAACGAAAAGCAGTCAAGAAACAATTGTACAGGGATAAAGCAGAGTTCAAGTCCTTCCTCTAGAGATATACATAATAACATATCCATGAATTCTTCCACAGGAACTAAGGTCTTAATCCAGGTGAAGGATGGTTACTTTGGGCTGAGCACAAGATTCCTGGGACACTACCCTGTTACCTTACCACCAGCCAATTAGAAGAAAGTCATATACCCTGCAGTCCTCACTCCAAATTTTGCCTTTAAAAATTCTTCCCTGAAGGCCTTCAGAGTCCAGGTCTTTTGAATATGAGCTGTCCGTTCTCCAGGCTTGGTTCTTGCAATGAACCTTTCTCTGCTTCAAACTCTGATGTTTCGGTTTGTTTGGCCCCACTATGTGTCAGGTACATGAATTTAGGTTCAACAACAGTACTAATGTATGAGGGAAAGTCAAGTAAGTTCTGTGTTTCTGAAGCTCATAGTTAATGGAGGAATGAGGAGAGGACCTTTTGGTTTCATACAGTGGTTATTGCTTTTGAAGACTTCAAACCCTTGCAGGTAACCTAAAGGTGAGTTCTGATTAAATTTTGTTAAAATGCAAATTCTCAGAATGCACTTCTAGTAGTTATAAGTTAGGATACAGAAATCTGCTTTTTTAACAAGATCCTCACCCCACCCCAATCCCTCAGGACATCTTATACCTCTTGGTCTGCAGACAACACTGACAAAATCTAAGAGGACATAGCTACTCTGTAGCTCCAAGATGCTCCTGGATAATCTCTCAGGTTCCTGGTGTGAAGGAAAAGCCAGGCTGGTCTAACAAGATAACTCACAAATCTAAGTATTGGAATACTGATCTGAGTTCTTCTAGACTAACTTGTAAATCTAGGCTAATTAGTGTTGGTTTGCTGTTCATGTTTTTTGCTAGCCAGCTGGGTTTTCAAAGATACATATCTGGCTTTGGAATGTTGGTTTGCTGCCTCCCCGCCTCCACTTTTGTGATGAGAATGCTCCTAAAGCTGTTCCATGCCTTTTGGCCTAATACCCCAAGCTTGTACTTTACACTATAAAACCTCACGCGCACGTCTTGGAGGTGCTCAGAGCTTCGGAGCAGAAGCCCCTCTGAGCCTGCCAGCATAATACATCTGAGTACTCCAACCCTCCAAGTGGTGATTGTTTCTTGACTGGCCTGTCGTTTCTGTAACACTGGGATAAAGGGGTGATTTTGATCTGCTAATAAAATATAAATTGTTGCCTCTAATTTCCTCTCTTTTTAGAAATAAAAACAGAGTATAAATGATAAAGCAGATATAGTTCATTTATATTGTTCATTTTTCTAAGACCTGAAGAAAGACTGTTATAAAAACTCTGCTTGGAGTGCTGACTCATTTCTATGTTACTTTAAGTAGAATGGACACATTTAAAATACCCAGGATGCTTGAAGACCTATATGATACAGTCAGAAGTACTTCAGACTGTATTCAGATATGATTCTCTTGAATAAAAATGCTAAGGAATTCTGGTGTTCTATCGTAGGAGGTGCTCTTTCATCTGAGAAGCGGCACAGAGATGCTCAGAAGAGAGCTGGGGATTGAAAGAGCAAGGTTTTGATCTCTGGGGTTTGACTATTTAAAAAGTGAGCATTTAACATTTGGTACTGAGACAGGAAGAAGGCAGCGCACGGCCATTCAAGGAGTACTACAGCAATTAACATCAAAATGGTGGAAGATTCAACCCCCAGTAGGCCTTGAGGCTCAAGATGATGGGAGATTTAACTTCTAGTAGAACTTGAGCTTCATTATATGCTTATTGTAATATATTAGCATAGTGAATAACATGCCCACAGGCACCATAGCAGTCCCAAGGCTAGCCACAAAAGGTCAAAGAGTGAGAAGTGGCCAACTTCCTGGGAATCCCAGCCCTTTCCCCAG
Source organism: Vicugna pacos (assembly GCF_048564905.1). NCBI lineage: Eukaryota > Metazoa > Chordata > Mammalia > Artiodactyla > Camelidae > Vicugna > Vicugna pacos. The sequence continues at coordinate 18,786,943 of NC_133011.1, forward strand.
ACTAGTTAGACTGGTCCTTATACTTATTTGCATATGAAGCTACCAAAGCCCATAAAAATGGGCAACACTGCCCTTCTTGGCCGCCCTCTCTCTCTCTCTTTGGAGACAGCTGCACTCAGTCTATGAGTGTGTACCTACTTTTAATCTGAGCACCCAACCCCCACACCTCATGGCCTTTCTCTTGCCTTTCAATGTATCTCTCTGAATAAATCTACCTTTACTCAACTGTGGCTTGCTCTTTGAATTCTTTCCTGAGCAAAGCCAAGGACCCACACTTGGCGAGGCACGTCCCAGGGGCTCAGCTGAAGCCTGGGACACAGCGGCCCTCCTCATGCCCCACATCCATTTTCCTGCATCAGGATGACAGCCTATCTGTGGAGCTGTATGTGATAAAATCTAGATGGCACATCAGGGATTATCAAACAATGATGGTTCCATTTATTTCCTTTTGTTGTTGTTCTTATTAACTTGCTTTATGGTTACAGGCATGGTATGTAATCACCAGCTCTATCTAACCTCAGCACACTGGAGGATGTTTCAAAGAAAATTATGGGAAACAAGCTGCACCTATCTATCTTGGATAAAAAGAGGAAGCCAGAACACAGGGATTAAAGTGCTAGGACTGCAGAGCAGTAATCAAGCTCTGCATCTCCTTCCATTTCTATACCCTTTCCACCCTCTACCCTGAGCAAAACTTGGCTATTGTTATTAAATTAGTTTCCTTCAAGCTAGTCCTCCCAGGACTGGAATTCAACACTACCATAATATGTAACTAAAAGAGGAGTCTATCATTAGATATGAATACGTATACATGTGTGAACACACATTCTCTCTAGGAGAACCACAAATTCTTATCTATGCATCAGATTGCTACTCATATTGCTCCCTCAGAGCATTGTACTCTCTGTCTCCAGAGAGTACAATGTCTATGAATGAGAAAGATATCCATTACTTTGAGGCTAACTGAGATTCAAGACAAAACCTCTTATCCTCAAGAAGGAAGCTCACCAGGCATGCAAGCCCAGCCTTGCCTTCAAACAGTTCCCCTGGGACTTCAGTACCATCCTATTCATTCAAGGAATTCTCTCAGGTATCCCATTACAAGTAGGAAGGAGTGAGACAGGAGGGGAGGGGGCAGGATACAACCGTTAAAAGAATGACACAGCAATGAATGATAGGACATAAAAGAGGTAAAAAAGATGGAGGAAGATTTGACTTCCAGTAGAACTTGAGCCTCATTATATGCACATTGTAATACATTAGCAGGTAAATCACACACCCACAGGTGCCATGATATTTCTGAGGCCAACAAAAGGCCAAAAAGTGGGTGGTGGCTCAATTTCTGGAAATTCCTGGCCCTTCCCCCAAACAGTTGGAGTAATCCTCCTAGTTGTTAGCATATGAAATTACAGAGCCCATAAAACCTAACCATCCTGAACCCCGCCTGAACCTCATGGCCTCTTGAGATGGCCTGCTTTCTGCCTATAGAGTATGTTATCTACTAAGCTACTCTCATTTTCTTAGAGGACCCCATGTTCTGGGACAGTGTCTCACCTTCTGAGAAGATCCGCACCCTGTCTGTGGAGTATGTATCTCCCTGAATAAATCTGCTTTCACTTTACTATGGCTTGCTCTTGCATTCTTTCCTGCACAAAGCCAAGGACTCTCACTTGGCGGGGCGTGTCCCAGAGACTCCCAGAAACCTGGGACAAGACCATCCTCCCATGTATAAATCCTTCCTGCAATTCTCTTTCCTTCTTTGTAAGAAAGAGGCTTCATTCAGACTTCTCAACCTTCCCTGAGTTCCAAAAGGGCAGATTCAAACAGTTGCTAATTAGGGAAGAGAATACTGAAACAAGGGAGGAACAGTCAGGAAACAATAGTGGCTGCAGCCTTGGGGCAGGGGCCTGGTTTCTCCTCAAGGAATACACATAACAATCTCTTTGAGTTCTTCTGCAGGAACTGGGCCCCCATCCAGGTGGAGGATGGCAACTTCAAGCTGAGCACAAGATTCCTGAAACACCAACCTGTTACCTCAGCACCAATCAATCAGAAGAAAGTCACCTTGCAGCCCTTACCCCAGATTTTACCTATAAAAACTTACCCCCAAAACCATTGGCGAGTTTGGGTTTTTCAAACTGTCCTCCTTGGTTGGCCCTGCAATAAACCTTTCTCTGCTCCAAATTTTAATGCTTCGGTTGTTTGGCCTCACTGTGCATTAGGCACACAAACTTTTGTTCAGCAATATTTCCCCCTTAAAGAAATGTTGGACACATCCTCTAAAATTCTCATCACTTTCTGTATTTAAAACTTGGTTCAACCCAATTTAAAATTCTTATTTCCTCCACCTTCCCACCCGGGGTGCATCTCTGAACACCTTGGAGGATGGGGAGAAGGGTGCTGATGGAGGACCAGCACTTGCTGGATCATTCCTCCGTTCACTTCAATAGCTGGAGTAGAGAACACATTGTCTCCTCATTCTCATTTTGTTCCCTTCCTCTTGCTTTTAGGTCCTTTTTCCTGTGGTGTGCTAGGGCTAAAAGTAGGGAAAGTGTGCTGTCATAGTCCTCTCCCGACAGTTGCTATTTCCCTCATTAATCCTAACCCCATGAGGTTTTCCGTTTGTTAGATAAGGAAAATGTTTTGTTCTTTCCATCAGGATAATAAATGAGTTCTTTGGAAAGGCTAAGAATGGGAAAGGGTGGCTTCTCACTGTATAACTGCCTGACATAAGAGAAGCTCAGCCTTTTCCAGTCACATCCCTGCCTCCACCCCTGACAGTACATCCTATGGTCTCTGGTTGTTGGGTTTCTTTTACGTAGTGGCCAAGCTGGGGTATGTTCTTTGGTATTCATTTGATGCAGAGGAAACTTATATCATTGACTTGCCAAATTATTTCAGCTAGACAACTTTCCCTCTCTTCAATCTGCCAGCTTTCAACAATTTTATGTCTCAGTCACTTAGCATACAAGGCAGATCAGCAAGTACACTGTGTAATTAGGTATCTACTTGGGTATTCTAGTTCCTCTTTCTCACAGGAAACTGCATTCTCTCATGAAGGATTCTTTTAGAGTCCTTCCCCCTAACTTAGTTTGAAGAGAAGGAGACTAGCATCTTCCTTCCTATCGGGAGATAAATGAAAAGCTGAACAAGTTTTGACTTCAACAGTTTAGATAGATAGATAGATAGATAGATAGATAGATAGATAGATAGATATTCTCTATCTCCCTTATTTTCTTTTGCTGCTTGTATAAATTGGGAGTGGAATAGCTGAAGTTAGGTTTGAGAGAGATGACTCAGTTAGAATCTACTTAATAAGCCACAAAGGGGGTGTCTGAACTTCAATATTTTATGGAGGGGGATACTGAAATATTTTTCTCCTTAGTTGATGTGGTCTAAGTTGCCAATCCCAAAGCTACAGGGAACTTTGCCTCTGTACCTTGTTAGTCATGCCTTTTGCTCCTGTTGCTTTTCTTGTCAGGGAGGCTACAATGATAACAATATTCAAAATTACTGTGAGTCTTCACAAAGAAGGGGCAACTTTTATTTCAGTTAGTCTTAACTCAGCATCTTAATTAAATCAACTGCTTTGAACCAACAGCATTCATTTGATTCTTCCACTGTATCTTATTAAATGTAATCCTCTTTATCTATAAAGCGGTTCAATGAATGTATTACACTCTAATTATATTCAAGAACATGACCATGTGATCCAAAAGGCCAATACTCCATTTCCATTTTTGTTGAGGGGGTTGCTTTAGATTAGAGAGCACATTGCTAGCTATAGTGAAGAGGGCCTGGGAGATACAGAGCTAGGTAAAAAGGAGGACAGAAGCAGACAACATGTATGTATTGGAGTCTTCTGAGTCCCAGATGAGAAATAATGATGAAGAAACTAATGACTGGGCACAGGTAAACTGAACAACAAACCATTGCTATAGAACTAAACAGGAGCAACAGCAGAAGCAGTGAGACTTGTCAGAAGCATACTGTAGTAATCTAGGCTAGAGATGACGGTTACTGGGACCAGGATGTCAGCAGTGGAGGAAGTAAGAAGTAGATAAGTTCCAAATATAGGTATTAAAGGTAGAGCTAACAGATATTTATGATGGATTGTATATGGCTATGAAAGAAAGATAGGAGTCAGGAATTACTCCCAAGAGTTTTTGCCTGAATTACTGGAAGAATGGAGTGCTGTTAATGATGATGGAGAAAGCCTGTGACAGTGTCAGGTTTGGAGTGTCAGGGGAGTCCAGATCAATTTTGGGCAGGTTGAGTTTAAGATGCCTATTAAACATCTAAGTAGATATATTAAGGATGAAGTTGAGGAGATGAGTCTGGACTTCATGACAGAGAAGTAGGCTGGAGATGTAAATTTGAGAGACAGCAACACATAGATGTTATTTAAAGCTGGAGACCAGATGAAAATTACCAAGGGAGTGAGTGGAAATAGACAGGAGAAAATATTCAAGACCTAGCTTTGGATACATACAGACAGAGATCACAGAGATGAGGAGAAACCAGGAAGAGAGACTAAAATGATATAACAAATGTATATTTGTTAAAATGAAATTCAATAAAGTATAGAAGTTTGCATGAATAGTTAAATAATTTTATAACTTTTTAAGAGATATTTTATTTTAAAAAATAAATGGTATACATTCCAGATTTCATAAAGAAATAATGAATATATTTTAACCCAACTCTCATTTTTGGTCTGCAAATAAATCCTTCTCATCCTTCAGTCTACATGAGTACATTTCAATAGCATTTTCTTTTAATGACATTCACAAATGAATAATAAATCCTCATACCTAGGAACAGTTTCCTTCTGTGACTGAAACAGAGATAGGAGACAATTTATGTCCAACTGTCTTGCTTTTTAAAACAGAAAACTCTAGATGACTTAGTGCTCACTGCTTGACACCTAGGAAGAGAACTTTCTTGTTTTATTATAAGTCTCATGGAATGCTATCTCTTTCAAGTTCTTTTGGGATTCTTTGGCTAGTTTATTACTGGCAAATACAGGGCAGGTTTTTTATAAAGGAGAAATGCAAGGCAGAGAGTAGCTTGAAAAGATATGTCAAAAACTTCACCTCTCTCTTTTTTTCTAACCAATGCATTATTTCTTATAACGAGGTGGAGAACTGTGTTTACCAACCTTCCAAGGAGACAGAATCTCAACCCAAAACTATTAGAATGGGATGAGCTAATCTTTCCTGGGGGCAGTGTAGTTTGGAGTCAGTAGGTTTTATGTTAAACTAAGGCTTAAGTATGGAAGAGACGGGCATTTGAGCAAGGGTATGGGACTGAAAAAGGGGAAATATGAAGGACGAGACAGCTTAGTGATGACAGGACTAAGTATGAGCATGAGAGAAAAAAAAGATGATGATGATGATGATGATGGTGATGATTTTTATATGTAAGTTGTCTTGAATGGGAGGATTGGGGACGACATAACTTAGGAAAATGTTGGGGACGCTTTCTAGTTACTGCATTGTTTAAAACCTTTGCATTCCAACTCAAAGAAAAAACAAAGTAAAGAATATGTTTTATTTATTAATGCTTCTTGAATCTGGTATAGCTCTTGAATCTGCCTGAATCAAATCGTACCACACAACTGAGACACATTAATAGCTAAATTATTAGGAAAATGTTAGTGCCAAATGATAAAAAAGATTCAAATATTAGCAGAATGTCAATGCAGAGTCCAAAGGACATGGTAGAGCCTACTCTGAGATTGAAATGACAATCTGGGGGAGAATGCACAATTCAGGATACGATGTTCCAGCTAGATTCTAGGTGCCAGAGGATCAGACTTGAGCAATGTTACATAAATTCACAAATAGGCGGAACTCAAGAAACTTTATTTTTTATGAAATAACTATCTAGAAAATGGTTCTTAGGTAAGTCCAAAGAACACTCAGTTTGTTGGGACACTTGGGTGCTTTCTCCAAAGAAAGAGAGGTTGACACATAGTTTCTAATCTGTTCCACTGGCCTAGCACACTCTCCAAGGGACTGGCTGCTGCTGTTGGATTTCCAACTAAAGTGCCTTTGTAACCGCTAGTTCAAGCCATTTCCCTCTTGGAAATGTTCTTTTTGAATGTGCATAAAGGGACTGCATGGGCTAATGGGAACGCTGTTGTCAGCTGTCAATGGGATCATTCTTCTATTATATATTATTGTTGTTGCTGTTAAACAGAGAAATGTTTATCAGTAACAATGACTCTATAAAAAGTGAGAAATTACACCTTCTCCTTGAGAGGGTGACTTGTTTTATTCAGCCAACCAAATTTATTTCTGTTATTGTCTTGCCCTTGTAAGTATTTGAGGTTATGACTCCTGATCTAGAGCACGGGACATTAGGTGTTATTAGTTGACTCAGATCCATCAAAACCTTCATCTAATGGCAGTTGGTGTCACCACACTGGAGGACATAAATATCTAGATGAATTTGAGCTGAGTGCAAATGCTGGAACAATATGTTCTGGATATGTGCTAAACTCAGAGAAATGGTTAAAAACAAGGTATCTGCTAGGAAAAGGTGTGAACAGATGGAAGGAACCGCACCTGTAACATGTTCACAGCAGAGTGGACTTATAGCCAATTTACCACGTAACTGCAGACTCATTCCCCACTACAAAGGGTCTCCCAAATCTGGTGAAGCAAATCAAAGCTGAGAAAAATGAGTTAATTATGCTGCACTTACGAAAGAAGGTCTCATACAAAACAAACTTTAAACTAAAAATGGTAAAAAGAGACAGTGAAGAAACGAAGGCTAAATAATGATGCTCAGATCTTTTGAGGTAAAGCAAGTATGCCTTTACCCTTTGGAGCAGGCCCTTAGACAGGAAGAAAACAAGCAGGCAGACAGTGGGTTTTCCAAAGCCAACAAAAAAACTGAGTAGGTCAAATATTATACCTTAAAAATTGCCTTCTTTGTAGTAGGATTAGTCACAAAGAACATTCCAGTAACTAGAAATCCTCTGGGATTTTACTGGGTGAGAAAAACATTCCAGGATTTGAGGGTAAGGGATGGCTCTACTTTGCACTGCTTGGTGCAGTAAAGGAACTCTAGTTGCCCACTACTACTTTGAAAAGATAATTAAGTAAAAGCACAATCTTACTTGTGTATCAGAAGATACAGACACACACACACAGATGAAGAGAAAAATAAATCCAAATGCAGTTATGGTGTGCCTCTTTCCTCTCTTTTCTGAATTTCCTAGCACCAAGGCTGGTAGAAGGGACTTTGAAGGACACATGTGGGTAAGCCTGGCAATGCCCTCAGAAGCCCCTGAAAGGGATTCTGATCATATTTTAGGAAAGAAAAAGAGTGTGGAAAGAACGAATTTCAAGGAGAAAGATTCTTATGAGAAAACTGAACTCCCTGAGGGCTGAATTTAGTGAAAAGGCTCACAATTACCCTTTAAAAGGGGGATTGAGCTATGTGGGAAAGAAGAATAAACAAATGTGAGGAGACTACAGGGCAAGAGAAGGAGGGTACTTATGCAGTTGCTATGAGTAAGAAAATTTGGTGGAGAGAAAGGAAGTTTTTAGGAAGCTTTCTAGGTGGAAAATCATGAGAATCCCCGTGTCTGCTGTATGACAGCCTCGCAGACTCCCCTTCATGCCTTTAGGATGTGTGCTTGAAGGCGACGCCTGGCAGAGACGGGTGCTACACAGAGCCAGCTATAGTCAGGCTCCTGTCTAAACGTGGGCCAAAGAGCCATTGATTGTCACTAAACTGAGTTCAGCTGATGATCTGTGGAATTCAAAGTGAATGATTTCAATACTAATTATAAAAATTAATATATTTTGCAAAATTTTATAAAACATCTACTTTTTCTTCCTCATGAGGAAATTTGATCAACCCATTCTAGAGAAAAAGGTTCAAATTTTCACAAAGATAGCCTAAATCTACCCTTATTTAATTCATCAGTGTAGAACTTGGGTCAGTGAATAAAATATATAACTCAATTTTTTTAACAATTGTATTTAAGCTATCCAAAATAAATCTAAGTTCAGCTGTGAGATCAGAGAATTGCAACACATTGTCATTTCATTTTTCCCTTTTGGTTTGAACAATCCTTATTCAGGGCCTATGACAGGTAAAAAGTTTCCTTTCACTTTTCTCAAAGGTTTTCCACAGTTTTAATATTGAAGACTGGTTGACATGGGTGGATCACTAATTTGCAACATGCCTAAACTTTTACACAACTGTGATAGAGAGTAGTTGTGGGAAGAGGGCAATCTTTAAGTGAGCGGAAGCTCTGGGATTTCTTATTAAAACATTTTATACTGACTTGCTCTATGAATTCTGGTTAAAACAAATAACTTTCTAATTTTAACACATAGCAATTCATACACATTAGTAATTTTTAACAATGCATTTGATTTTGGAGTGTTTAATGTGAAGGAAATAAAACATAAGTATAAACAATTATTTGTATTAATCAGAACATATAAACATGTACATATTTCATCTATAAAAAATGTTTAACATAATAAACAAATGTATAATAAACAACAACAAAACAGGAAAATTTTTTAAAATAAGCTTTCCTCAGCTAGTCTCAGACTTTTGTTGTTAATACCTAAGTAGAATTCAGGCAAAACTGAAAGAAATCTTTACAAACCTTAATTAGAGTCTTAGAAATAAAACCCACCAGAGTAGATATAAAGGAGCTGATAGGAGTCTGCTCTACTGGGTGGAAGCCGGATCAAAACATGGCCTGGGATATGGCAGGAAATCTGGCCAGTGCCACGTTAAGATTGCTTCCAGCTCACTTCCATTCTTCCCTGCCTGGCTTCAGCCTTATCCTTTGTGATGTTCCCACTTTAGTGTTGGATCCAGAAATTGGCAGGTGAGCCAACTGCATGTAATTTCACTCACATATGCAGAAAAACATATTATTCTCCTCTGGAAATTGTGTAAGGTTCTCTTCAGGATGTCGGGACAGCCTATTGGCCTATGCCAAATTAGAGTTTTGAATATTTTATTCTACTTATTGTGAGAAGTTAAGTAACATTCACTTTCACAGTGAAAAATCTCACTGAAATTGCTCTCTCAAATAAAGCAGCAATTCATCAAATGGTCTATTGATGTCAGCTTCATTATGTTTACCTTCCTATGCAGCTAGGCACCAAGCAGCTCCTAAACCAACACCCAAGTTAGGCAAGTAAGGATCCAACAAAACTCAACAATTACCTGGAGGTGGTCTCTGTGTCTGTTCACTGGGACTGCAAACAAACCCAGTGCAGGGGAGGAAGGGCTGTCAGGTCACTTCCAAACTGAAGTAGCTTCCCATTGCTCACAGGGTAAGTTTTAATCTGCTTAGCACTGTGTGCAAAGCATGCCATTCTCCAGAGTCCTCTGTATTTATCAAATCCTTGTCCCTCTATCCTCCACTCCAGTCATACAAAACTTGTGCTAAACCTGAAACAAACTTTTCCTTCCTTATCCCCTACTTATCCTTCAAATACTAATGTAGGCATTCCTGACTGATTCCCCAAGTATCTAGGTCAGGAACTATGGTCAGAATAATGAATGAGCTCAGGGGCAAACAAAGTATATAATGGAAAAAATCGATTACTTTCCATTTTTCTCTTATTTTAATCCTGTGTTGTGAAACTCCATTATGTTTTTTAAACATAATAGCATAGTCATAACCATTGTCAGGGTAACCCCTACTAAGCCCATAATATTTGAGATTTGGAAAGAAAATAGAGAAGTTACATAGTTCAGCCCCCTGATTCTACAAAGAGAAAGTGGTTAGAAGAGGAAGGAGGTGCTACTTGAAAGGGCTAAGAAGAAAACATAACTGCATGGTCTGGACTACTTGATCATGAGACATTATGAAAGTGTTCAGTTCAATGAAGCTCAACATTTATAGGTAATGGCTGTATTGTTCAATTGAGTCTGCTATACTACTGGAAAGTATATATTAAGTATTCTCAATTTATCAGCTAGAAATTGAGAAAACAAAGGTTCCATTGTCAATTTGGGCACAGCTAAGAAGAAAAATTGTGAAAGCAAGAAAAAGAAACCATTTAAAACTGTCACCTAACCATTACATGGTGATCTATTAAAGGATGTCTCAAGGGTGTTTCATGGTTCATCTATGTCTTAGTAAAAATTATTTTATGTATTTTTAAAATCAAATGTATGTGGTATTTTAGGTGCTAGAATAAGACAAAAGTAGAATTCAGACTGCCAGTTTCTACTGTGACAATTGTAAACAAAGCCCCCCCACCCACATTCTTACAGATTCTAAATTGATACACTATATACTTGACATATTTTATTTTTAAGATGGTTATCCTTCCTTCTTACCAATATAATTTGTGACTTTATGTGAATACATGTATTCAAGGATATACTTGTACTTCCAAACATTGTGTATATATATCACATACATATATTGTGTCCTGAACTTTCTTGACTGTATTTTATTGGGCAAATCAAAATTGAAAAAATAAAGAATGTCTAGCAAACTCTGCCTACAAGAATTATACATTTTAAATAATGGCTTCTTTAGCATAAATGTATTTACTGAAATTAGTAATAGTTGACACATTTTTGAAAATAAAGTAAGTTTTTTACATGAATAGTTAAGATACAAAGAAAAATATTACTGGAAACTATAAAGTGTACTAAGCAATAACTATAAAGTATATTCAAGAGAATCTGCACATGCAACCAATATCTGATCATTTATTAATATGTATTTTAATTTGAGCTCTTTTTTTTCATCAGGTTTATTTATTTATTTATTTTAGAGGAGGTACTGGGGGTTGAACCCAGGACCTTGTGCATGCTAAGCATGCGCTCTACCACTTGAGCTATACCCTCCTCCCAATAAGAGCTCTTTTTTTAAAGGGAGTTTCTAAAATGTTTCTTAAAAAAAGTTTAACATGAAAACTTAAAAGTATAATTTAACTATAGACTGCATGTCTAATGTACAATACTAAATGCTATTTTAAGATAAAGATTACAGCAGTCTTGATAGAAGGATGCATTTCCTGTTATGGTTTCTAGTGCATGGTGATGATGGGATTATATTTTCACTGATCATCGTGCTTACCTCCACATCTTGGAATTGGTCCACTCCACATCACTTTTCCATCCATAAGAATACATGTAATTGTTTCTGTTCCCTGGGTTTTAATAAATCCTTCTTCACAAATAACTGAAATCGAACTTCCTAACTGAAAGTTGTCTCCAAATCGTCTTGCATTGATTGGTATTCCTGGATCAGGACACTCATTATGTCCAAATGCTTGAGAACAGCAAAAAAAGAAAAACATATGAACTAGCAGAATGAGACAGACCGTTGTATATCTGAGGTGAGAAAAAGTGATTTTTAAAAGGCTATATTTATTTCTAGAAAAATCTTTATTAAAAAAATATAGGCTTTCCTCTGACCTTATCTGTTTCCCTGTGATGTGTAATACATGTGATTGATTTAAAAATATTAACTACATTCTAAAATTACAAAAATTCAAAATATAATTATTTGTGCTTGTTTTCTTGAAATCATTAGCCTTATCTATGCAAAAATGTCCAGTATAAGCTAGACAGAATTCCAATTAATGTGAATAAAGAACAGGTTGACTATGTCCTCTTGCAAACTTCTTGTGATTCATTGTTTGGAACAAAGAGATAGTCTCATTGTAAAAATTAAAGTGAAATGTTTCCATCAAATATGAAAATCTTACAATTTTTAAATAATTTTCCATTTTCCATATCTCATTTACTCTCTACCATCTAAGAAAAGGGAAGAGAGAGTTTACTCTTTTGCAATTACCATGTTCTAGGCACTGTGATAGGAGCTTTAGATCTATTATTACTTCACTTAACATTTAGACTAGCCTGATAAGCAAAATATAGCCATTTACTTTAAAGAGTAATATGAGGTTTGGAAAAAGGTAAGCAGCATTCCTCAGATTGTAGAGAGAGGATTGAAACTTATCCCCTGGTCTGGCTTTAAGTTTTTTCTCAACAACATACTGTATCTTGGGTTGTCTCATGTCTTTCAAGATAATGTGAGTTCTTTTATTCAGGGCCACTATCTTATTTTACCTTGTATCTCCCAGTCTCCTCATTTATAAGTTAAGCAGTACAAAATAGTATTAAGGTAAATTCTAAAATATATAAAATTTATTTTGTAGACACATTTATTTCTAATTATTATTTTCTGTTGGCTTTTAAAAAGCTTAATTTCGATTAATCCTAGTTGCTCCTAAATATAATGCCTGATGGATAATTTTTCAGAAAAAATAATTCAGGAGTAAGCATTAAATATAATAATTTGCATACAGTGGCTTAAATTATGTACTAGAGAAACAGAACAAGAAACCAGGAGGCATATTTCCATAACACCTTCAAGGTACCATAAACATTAAAGTTAAAATATTATGCATTTAAGACAAAATAAAAGTTGTAAATAGATAAGTGCCTATACGTATCTATATTTACAGATAGAGAAATCATTTTATATAGCCAGTCTCTATGACACATGTCACAGCTAATTAACTTTAATGATGTGCAATTACAAACTGACAACTTATCAGTAAGAGTTTTCACCACTAGTGTCACTTTCAAAAGACAGTAACTTTATTTTGTTACTAATGACAAAGCTCAGCACTGAATGGGCTGAGGCATGGGGTTGGGGAAGGAGGGCGCAATTCTTTTTCACAGAGCAGGAAATTAAATCCTATTGTTATATGACACAAATACTAACTCATCGAGTTGGTCAGTTTCTGACAGAGTGTGGTAGCTTTGCAGAAAAACAATAAAAATTGCTAGTATTATATAGTTTCAGGTAAAACATTTGCAAAAGGAAGCATTAGTATGAAAGCTTGTTAACTTATTAAGATATTTTCTCCTTTATATGGTTCATCTTTTTATAATATTTATACCATGTTATTTTAAGAAAAATAATACTCATCCTTTTGAAATACAAAAGTATGGGTGATAGACAATAGCTAAACAACCTCAAAGAACTCTGAAATCTAGAGCAATACAGTAAACCAATAATACAGTAAGATTTGTCAAGGGAATAGTTCAAAAGCCAACTAAACAACACCTAATGTTTATTAAGCATTTACTGGGTTTATATGCTAGATTAATTACATGCTTCACCTTATCTCCTCTGATGACATAAAATCCATATTTTGTGGCAAGACAAAAAAATTGAACATAAATTTTTTTCTTCTGCCCTTTTGAGCTCTTCCCTGTGCTTTAGTATGTATCGTGCATCTGCATTAACCAGACCTCCTTAGGGGATAAACTTCCTTCTCATAAGGATAACTTTCCTTCTCCTAATGGTAAGAATGACAATGACCCACTCCTTGCTTTGTATGTGCAGATCTGGATTGTGTAAACTGTCAGTGTGTCAGTTGACTATAATCCTTTATTTCAAAAGCTTACATAACTGTGCTTTGACTTCTAAGAGCTTTCTAAAAGACTGTCTTCCAGAATATAATTCTCAGGTTGGCTTGAAAAAAATTTTCCATTTCTTACTTAGATCTACCATGGATTATTTTTCCATCAACAACTCCTTACAAAAACCCAATATGATTTTATTGATGAGAATACTGAGCTCAGTATAACCTAAAAATGTAGCAAAGCCAAGATATGAAGTTGCACAGTTTGACTTTAGAGCTGATATTTTAATCACTACAGTATTTTGCCCCCATAGTGGCTTTGTTAAATCAGCTCTGTAGTCTACTGTCCCAAAATTAGTGATTTCCTTTCCTGTGATACTTTGATAGCCTTGTGAATTTTGTCTTTGGAATTGTGACTTTTTAAAAATTCCCTATTGGTTTATGGATATCTCGAAGGAAAGCTCTATCTCTTTTATGTTTACATCCTGATAACAGAGCAAGATATGTGATTTATAGTAGGTCGAGGTTATGCTTATAAGATTTAAAAGAATAAGTTAATATATTAGTTGATATAATAATTATATTTAAAGTTTCCTTAATATCAGGCCTCTGACAAAGAGAAATGATGTAACAGAGAGTAAAATATAGTTAGAAATCAAGTACTAAGACTGTCCCTGATATAAATTATGTATATGACTTGTTCAAGTTTCCTTATTTGTGGAATAAGAGTTTTGGATTGTATAATTCCTTTCTAGCTTTAATTTGTAGAAATATTTTATATAGGAAAATTAAACTTACTGTTATAAGTGATGTTAAAGCCACGTCCTGACATTGAGTGGTCAGCTTGAAATTCCAATCGTAGGATATGACTATTACTAGTAAGGTGGGACGGCACCTCAGCCCCAGTAAAGGTTCCAAGAATTGGAGAGTCTGGAGAGTCCCCATCTTTAACAGCCAGGAAGTCAAACTGGGATTCCAGATCAAAGTCATTGAAGGAAAGGTGGATCCGACTCCCTGGATCAGAGATTATTGTCCAGATGCAATTTAAATTATTTCCATACCCTTCAGGATAATCAGGAGAAAGGACTGTTCCCATTGGTGCAGTAAAGTTGGAGAGGCAAGGAACTGTTAAAATAGAAGGATTATAAAATACAATAAATGTTCAAAAGTAATATATTACCTTATCTTACCATATCTAACAATTATGATAATCAATTAGCAGTTTGAAAAAAATACCTATTAAACAATGTAAATTATCTTGTAACAGAAAAAACATGTTACCAATTTCACATAATGGGGAAGGCAACTAGTACTTTGAATTGCTGTATGCTTAAATATGCATAAAAATATAATTGGAGTAATAATGGCAATTTAACATTTATCATATCCATGTTAGTGTTGTGCAAAGTTTTAGTTTCTGTGCTTAAAAATATATTGAAGAAGTATATGGAGATTTCCACAGAAAATAATGATGCTCATGCAATAATTGAAGACAAAAAAATATTATGTGGATATTAACATAACCAGGATGATGCAACCCAGAGAAAACTTGGAGTAAGGGTATTAATTAGGTAAGCTCCACTTCTACCATGGCCATGGGATGCTCTGATAGCTTATAACATAGATAAGGAAATGAATTAACATTTTATGATAGCTGCCACAAGTGTCTAAAGATGGAAAAACAACTAAACAAGAACTCTCATACTAAGATTAGTCTTTATTTTCTCCCAAATTTCTTTTTTTAACTTTTAAAAACATCTAATTTAAAGTTTCACATGGAACATTTAGAAAGCAGAGGAAGGATAAACAAACAAACAAACAAACAAACAAACAAATGATCACACAGAGGTAGCCATAGTTAAAATAATGCTATACTGTCTTCCAGTGTTTCTTATTACATATTTTTAAACAAAAATGAATTCATACGATTTTGTACTGTATTTTATTAACAAATGGTATGAACTTTAGACCTCAAAATATTTTTGTTAAATTTCTGTATAGAAAAGTTTTGTTATCTTATACTGAAATATAACAAAAATATTTACAGAGTACAACACCCCTACTAGCATAAAATATTATGATCATTTGACTTTTCTTATTTAATAAAAAAAAAGATACTCCATTGTATTAACTGGCACTTTGTTACCTACCAGTGAAGTTTAAGATTTCTTATACATTTATTAGACATTTATATTTTCTCTCTTTTTAGAATTATCTGCTCCTGAATTCTGATCATTTAAGATTATGGACTTAGTTTATAATATTCATACAACTATTTCCCATTATTTAATTTGTAAAATAATATTTTAATATAACTAATTTTTAGAAATTTGAGTATTAAAAATAATCATCTCTTTTGCATGTTTACATTGCTTTTAACCTTAGATCTTTTATTAACATTCAGAAATTAGACCAGTATCTATTTCACTATTTAGCTACAGAAATATAGAGATGTAGACATAGCTGTATCTAAATATACACACATTATATAAAGTATGTAAAAGAATGATAAGAATTGTATATATAGTTTGTTTAAATAAAATTTAATTTGTAACTAAAATATGATTTTTCTGTATAGAATGATGTTAGGGGTTAAAACCAAAGCTTGTAAACTGATAGCCACTGGACTGAATCCAAACCACAACTGTATTTGGTTTAATTTTTTCTTATCCACAAAACTTTGAAATCATATTTTAAAATCATCATGTTTCACACCTTAGGGGAAAAAATTTTGGAGGTCTAGCTCCTTTTGAAAAGCTAAAGCACTTCACTTCCCTACCATTTCCATAACAGGTACACATATACTTAGTCTTGCTCCCTCTCGACAATTTTACTTGCCTGCATCCTGGAATCATTTGATTCTATAACCCTTCATCTAAATTAAGGGTCAGCACACTTTTTCTGTAAAGGACATATAGTAAATGCTTTTGCTTTACAAGGCACCTGGGTCTCCTTTGCAACTAACCTCTATCACTGTAGCAGGAAAGCAGTCATGGACAACAGAAAATAAAAGTACATGATTATGTTCCACTAAAACTTTATTTTTAAAACTAGGCTTCAGGCTAGATCTGGTCCTCAGACCTTACTTAGTTTGCCAGTCTCTGATCTAAATGATTCCCAACTGAAGCAAGGACTGATCAAATCTGCCCTGCTAATCCCCACTATCAGAGAAGTAGATGTCTATATGATACTTTGAACCCTTAATTATATTCAAGGTAGTTTCTATATAACTTCTTTTGACCCAGTGTTATACTTCCATGAGTACCATAATTTTATAGTCATAAAAATATTATGCTTTAGTATCTACATAAGCATATCTACTTTGCTTTTAAAAAATTTTCACATCTATTCTAGCCTGTTTTTTGGCCTACTTGTATGTCAATACATTAATTAGGTCAAGCTCCTAGAGATTATGTTAGGATTTTGATTGAAATCTCAAAGCAATTTCTAAACAATTTACATATTTAATATAATGTCTTCTCATTCAGGAACATGGCATTCATGGCATCTATCTTTATTTTTTTTTTGATACAATTTCCTGTTCTCAGTAAGTTTATAGTTTTCTTTTTATGAGTTATTTAGACTTTTGTAAGGATTACTTCTATGTATTTTATAACTTTATTTTTCTGTATAAACTGTCTTTCAATTACATTTTCAAATTAGCTATTGTTGGTATATAAGGAAACTATTAACTGCTACATGTTTAACATATAACAGGATGCAGGATTTCTTTTTAAAATTGTGAAAAATGTTCTCTAGATTTTCAAGAGTTTTAAAGTTTGTTTTACTCAGTATCATTTAAAATATTTTCTTACATGCATCTTTCCATCTATTAAAATGATTTAAAAATATTTTCATTTTCTAAAAAACAAAAACAAAAACAAACACAAAAAAACAAACAAACAAAAACAAAGCATAAATACAGGACAGAAATAGACTCACAGACAGAGAATACAGACTTGTGGTTACCAGGGGGGTGGAGGGTGGGAAGGGATAGACTGGGATTTCAAAATTGTAGAATAAATAAACAAGATTACACTGTATAGCACAGGGAAATATACACAAAATGTTATGATAACTCACAGAGAAAAAAATGTGACAATGAGTGTGCATATGTCCATGAATGACTGAAAAATTGTGCTGAACACTGGAATTTGACACAACATTGTAAAATGATTATAAATCAATAAAAAATGTTAAAAATAAATAAATAAATAAATAAATACCTCATGACAAAAAAAATTTTCATTTTTGATGTGATATATTAATAGATTCTTCAGATTGTCTTCTTGGAAGAATACCTAGAACTAAAGATCTTCAAGTAAAATCTTTCGAAGTATTACTAGGCTTTAGATCATGCTGATAGAATCGAATCAGACTCTCCTAATGTATTTTCTTCTCTCACAACAGAAATTTCACAAGGTGATCCTGGTTAGGGATGAGCACTGGCCCTAAACTGAAAGGGTGCTATTTAAAAGGGTCTTGAGCACTTTCCTCTCCTACATTTTCTGAAGAGCAAGCAAAATATATTTTAATTAAGGACATTTCTGCCAGATTCTAAAAATACCCACTTAGCTGAAATGTAAGATAAGATGTCACAGCAATATGTATCTAGAAAAACACTATAATGAGAAACAGTGATGTTTACTTGCTATTTCCTGCCTTTATTTTTTTTAAACTATGCAATATATACATTAGAAAATTTTTCACCTCTATTCACTTCAAAAGTTCTCAGTACATGTTTAAAAATGCTAAATAATTTAAAAATGCTAAATAATCAACATTTTCGATAAAGGAAAATGTGTTTTCCAGCCCATATTAAAATTCAGATGAAATGCAGGTCTTAAGAAAAACCACTTTTTTTTTTTTTAAAGCCAGGTAAATATTGAAGTAAAGTCTCTACTAATGCCTTTGGAGGGAATAAATGATTTCACAAATGAAAAGCATTATCATTATAAATCAGATATAGATAAAACATCTTATATTTTAAAACCACAAAATTATTTTTACTTTTATGATTATTGGTTTATATGCTATCATTTGTTAATATTCAAAACTAAAATGCAAAATTTTCAATATTGTACTCACACCTGGTAAACTGTATTTATTTGTAATGAACATAAAAAGTGCATCAATAGGAAAAAAACATATTTTTTGTTGCAGTTAAATTGAAATGCTTTAATGTAGTTAAAGAAATACACTTTAATTCAAGCATATTATATATCATAAACATTAATGAATTTCATTCTGTGAAGTATAAATAAATGGGACTTAAGTATGCATTAGTGTGAGCATCTACAAGCAAAAATAAGTTAATGCATTATACATAGAATATAAGTTTTAAATATTTTAAGTGTTTCTGGTTGCAAATAAGCATATACTATCTTGTTAAAATAAATGAGTCTATTAGAATTAGCTCAGATGTATAATTTTCATAAGAAGTACGCTATCTATAAAGTATAAAGTGCTACCAATAAAGAGAACATATGTAAAAAGTACTTTGCAATTACCAAGTGAACTATGTTAAGTTTATTTAAATCTGCAATGAAATTTATAATTTGGCATAAGCACACTTGTTAAAGATCGTATCAGAAACTGCTACTCGTTTGAAAATAATTACATGGTTCCAGTCTTTTGCAATTAATTATAAAAGTAATTATGTGCAAGGACAGGGTAACATATGCTATCTGGAAGCAAAGCATTTGGTACTCACAGATACAGATGGGTATGTTTGCAGACCATTGGTTATTCTCTTGACAAACAATGGATTTCTCTCCAATTAATTCAAATCCAAACTGGCATTCGAACCTTAAAACATCACGATTAGAAAATCCGTCGCCTTCTCTAATTCCATATAAGGGTGTGCCAGGATCACCACAACTTTCTTTTTCAATTTCTGTAAAAATAGATGATATAAGTCATCTTCCAAGGGTTTCAGACATATGATATCCATACAGCCAATTTAGAGATGCACACTCTCTAACGTCAAGATATTTCAGAGCATAAGACGAAAATGGTCTTTAATCTTAATTTTCTTTTGCCTCTTATGGTCATGATTTGATGAAATGATCTTCAGGGAATAACTAGTATATTTCTCTCATTTTGTCAAGAAGGAAACCGAGGTCATCAGAGCTAATGAAGTTGCCCCTAACAGAACAATTATGAACAAGATTCAGACTTTCTGTTTGTACTATATACATATACACACAAATACATACATATGTACTTTCCTCAAATCCCCCAAACTTTTCTTTTTTGTAATCTGTGTGTGGTAGAGGAAATCTTTAGACTGAGACCAGGATGTAAGGTAACATTCTCTGCCTATGTGTTCCTAGAGCAATCAATGAATGCCTTCCACACAGGATCTGTCACTTTCCCTAGTACTTGTTGGTTGAATTACTTCCACAACTAGAACCTCCAGCAAGCTCCTGTAGGAATCAACTTTTCATTCCAAATTACCCAAATATGTTCCTCAATCAAGGTTTTTTGGATGAATTAAATTGAAGGAGGCTGAAAAAAAATTCTCTTAAGAGCACTTTAAAACATCCTTTCAAAATGTATTCAAGGAAACTTCAAATATCTAAGATCTTCATTGTGAAGCTATGAATGTCAGCTGTAGATTATTGTCGTGAATGTTTTGGCTTTTAAGTCACATGAAATCCATTAAAACAGTTGTTTTCAAATAAACGACAGCACAAAAAAAATAAAAATAAAAAAAATAAAACTGTGAGATAAAGTTATGGCCTCTCCTGATACTCCAACAATCACACATTTCTGGTTCTTCTGTAATCTACCAGGACCAACTTGGTGTGTTATCTTTCCAATTCTTTCTCCATGCTTTTATAACTATACACAGATATGTGTATATATATAACATATACTATTTAAAACATCTTAATTTATGTAAATATAAAAATCCTCTTTATAAAAACTAAGTATTACTTTATATATATTACTTTATATTGCATTATGCTGTCAATATATTCTATAACTTGCTGTTTTCTTAAACAAATAATAATTTTATCCTTAGCAAAACACTCTTGTATCCTTAGCAGAAATCATAGTAATAATGATTCCTTTAATACACTGGATTTGATTCAATATTTTATTTTTATCTGTCATAGTAATGCTGGTCTATAATTTTTCCTCATGCTGCTCCAATCCAGGTGAAGAGGTTATCGATATCAGGTGAAGAGGTTAGCAGTTTTCCAACACTCACTAGTTTTTAGGCTAGTTTGTATAAGAGGACAATCGGATCCTTGAGTATCAGACTGTGCTGCGCCAAAAAAAGCTGGCTGAGTCTGGTATAGTTTTGAGGTAGAAATCTGACTACAATTTCAATCTCTTCTAAAGTTATTTTCCTACTAACATTTTGTTTGTTTGTTTGGTTGGTTTTGGAGGGGGCCAATATTAGCAACTTACATATATTATAGAATTCAAATTTTCCAAGTAAGTAGTGTAGTGGTAGTAGAATAGTGTTACATAATCTTTAAATATCTCTTTATAAATCTGTCATAAATTTTTCTCACTCCTAATGCTATTTATTCCTGATTAGTCTTCGAGTTTTCTTTGCCTCATACTTAAAAAGAGCTGTCTAATTTGTCTATTGAAAGAACCAACTTCTGCTGATCAATTCTATTTTTTTTATTTTATTTAAACATCTTTCTTTTTTATCTTTTAAAATTCCATCTTCAACTCTATTTTGCATTATTTTGCTGTTCTTTCTCTACCTTCTTGAGCTCAAGCCTTAGGTTTTGTTTTTTTATTAGTTTATTTTCAGCCTTTTCTGTTTCCTTAAAAAATTATTTTTTGAATCTGTAATTTTTCTTTGGGTACTGCTTTGATGTTTAGAGCTTTACTTGTTCACTTCTAAATAGTTTGTAATTTCCATTTTGATTTCCTCTTTAACTCATAAATACTTTTAAAGTGTTTTTAAATTTATGGGTCTAGGCTATCATTGTGTTGATTTCTAATGTTATTGCTTTAATACTCAGTATAAGTATATGCAGGTTTCACAGTGGATAAATAAGTAAAATATATTCAATTCAATTTGTCAAATCTGTCAGATTGATATTATTTATGCCCTTAATTATTTTTGTCTACCCTCTCTGACAATTTCTAAAAGAACTGTGTTCTAAATAGAGTATGAAATTTACCACATTTCCTTGTAGTTGAATCAAGCTCAATATCATAGTTCAAATCACAGTCAGTCATTCAGTTTATTCAGCAAATATTTATTTGAGCACCTATGATGTCCCAGACTCTCTTCTAGGTACAAAGTGGGACATATCAATGAATAAACAGACAATAATTCCTGCTCATTGATAGTGTATATTCCATTGGAAAGTCACAAATAATAATAAACAAAAAACATCTTATTTTTTAGAAGGTGATACATGCTATGGGGTGAATGTTAAGTGGGGAATAGTGAGGCTAAATTAGTGATAGGTGATGGTGAGATGACATTGCTGTTAGGTTCAGAACATCTTATTACTCATACCTTACTGAACTAATTTCTGTTATTGAAAGACTAGGTTCTTCTTCATTTAAAATGTCTTTATTTTGGTCTCATTATTGAGTGATAACTGGTAAGGTATAGAATTTTAATTCAAAATTATTTTTTCTTAGCATTTTGAAAATATTTTCCCCTGGTCTTTTAACCATCCAGTATTCCTAATGAAAAATATAAACAAGCAATTCTCTTTATAATTAATCTATTCCCTGCTCCCTCTCCTCCTTTCCCACAAGTGTTAGGATTCCTTTTTAGACTTGCTATGTTTAAATGTCACTATCATCTACCCAGGTATTGGTTTTGAAAAAATGTTTTAACTTGATACTTGATAGATTTCTTCTGTCAAATAACTTGTAACTTTTTTTTTTCAGTTGAAGGAAACTGTTACCATTATTTCTTTTAAAATACTGTTTCCTGTATACACTCATCTCTTTGACACTCTTTTACATTGAACATTGGAACTTTCAGATTTGGCCTTCATGTTGCTCAATCTTTCAAATTTTCATTCTTAAAATTCTCTATTCTGCATTCTAGAAGAATTTTATATATATAAATACATATGCATATATATGATAAATCCCAATTTATTTATTCACTGTCTCCTTTAATATACATATATACTGAAAAATTATGTTGTCATTTCCTGAATATTTAATGACTTATTACATTTTATTATTTCATAACCTCCTGTTATTTTCTCATGGATACAATTTCCCCCTTTATTTTTGTGAGGATATCTAGTATAATTTTTTATATTATTTTTTGATTGTTCTTTTAACTGTTTCCTTAGGTATGAGCAGAAGTGTGCTTTGAGAGTAGCAGACTAAAGTTTATTCTGAAGCAGCATATTTAAAAATATATTTGGTGAATCTTAACGGTTGTCAAGCCTATGATGACAAGTGCAGGAGGAAGTTGTTTGGTGGAGAGGACAAAACTGTTGGTTTTGAACATGATGTCAAATAAGTGTTTTTATTTACTTGTTTCAGTAAACTTCAGGCTTATACTTCTTTCAGTGTCAGAACCGAGTCATACTTGTAGATATAAATTCTTTCCTCTGTTGATCGGTAGCGCAGTCCACTTTTATGCTCTTCAACCTGAGTTGGGGATGCTTCCCTCCTGATAACTGCATTTGACTCCCATTCCATGTCTGGGCATTTGGCTCTGTAGTTGAAATATTTTCCTCTGGAGCAATTATTGTAATTTCTCAGGACTGCCAGTGGCCTCTTCCCTGGAGGCTTCTGGCCCTAATGAATAATAGCTTCCTAGGCAGAAGCTGCAAGCAAAAGCATCCCATGGAGGCATTGGTTTATGAAATTCTCAGCCTACCTTTATATTCCATATATATCTTTATATGTGTACTAATATTTATATATCTCAGGGATATCCTATAGCCTTATGATAATGGAGGTGTTCTCTTTCTATCCTTAAGCATCAGTGTATATATATTTAATATGTTTTCTATCATCTTTGGGTTAGGATTGAGAGTAAGTGCTTAGTCTACTATTTTAAAACCATATATTTTTCCTTTGCTCCTTTAATACTACATTCTTTAAAGTCAAGAACATATTTTCAAATAAAGGTATAATTTTGAAGCTGCAATACTCTCTTAGACTGAAAAACAATAAGCAGTAAGGAAAATAAACATATTCCTACTGTACATCATTGCCTTTGAATGTTTTTTCTAATCCAGGAGGCAAGGCTAATATCTGAACAAATAATTCATATGTCACAGATGATAGATAGATACATGCACAAAACAATTATTAATAATAGCAGATAACATTTATTGAGCATTAAACTGTGCTAACATTGTGGAAACATTTTTTTAAACATTTATTATGTAATTTAATCCTCATAACAACCATACAATGGAACTATTGTCAACTCCATTTACTGATGAGAAATACGAAGATCAGAGAAGTAATGCTGTAGGCTGAGTATTCGTGTCTTTCCAAAATTCATATGGTGAAGCATAATCCACAATGTGATAGAACTTGGAGATTAAGCCTTTTGGAGGTGATTAGGTCATGAGAGTAGAGCCCTCATGAATGGTATCACTATCCTTATAAAAGAGGACTTAAAAAGGGCCCCTGCTTATTCTGCCGTGTAAGAACATAGGAAGAAGACCATCTATGAACTAGGAAATATGTTCTCACCAACACTGAATCTGCCAGCACCTTGATCTTAGATTTCCTAGTTTCCAGACTGTGATGTTTGTTGTTTACAAACCACCTGGTGTATAGTATTTTTGTTATAACAGTCCAAAAAGACAAGACACTAACATGCCCAGTTTCACAAAACTTGTGAATAGCAGAGTTTAGGTCTGCTGAATCCAAAGTCTTAATCACCAAACTACTGCAAAGGAATTTTCATTCATTTATGAAACATTTATTTAGTTTCTAATATGTATCAAAAATAATTCTAGGCACTAGGGAAAGACAAATAAGATGTAGCCCCTATTCTTAAATGAGGACACAAAGGAGGTATAGCAAAGTCCCGTTGAATTGGAGGTTGATAAACAGGTGAAGGTTTCATGGAAGAGATGACCCTTAAACTACCTTAGAGACATCACACTACGTAAACTGGGGAAGAGTAAAGGGAGAAAGGTATCCCAGGTGGAAGGAGAAACACAGTATCAGAAAAGACACGAAGTGTTTTCCCTTCTCTTTCTTTCTTTAGGCAGGATGGCTTGGTTGGGGTTAGGAGGCTGTCTGAGTTGATTTAGGATGTTATAAGAGAATACCTTAGACTGGGTGGTTTGTAAACAACAGAAATTTGTTCCACAGTTCTGGAAGTT
This sequence comes from Vicugna pacos, assembly GCF_048564905.1. Lineage (NCBI taxonomy): Eukaryota > Metazoa > Chordata > Mammalia > Artiodactyla > Camelidae > Vicugna > Vicugna pacos. The sequence continues at coordinate 18,811,646 of NC_133011.1, forward strand.
GGGAAGTCCAAGATCAGTATGTTAGCACGTTTGATACCTGGAGAAGGCCCATTTCCTGTTTCACTGACAGCTGTCTTTACGCTCTGTTCTCACGTGGTAGAAAAGGCAAGGGAACTCCTGGGCTACTAATTCCATTTATCAGGGCTCCACTCACATCACCTAATCACCTCCCCAAAGGTCCAACCTCTAAATGCCATCACACTGGGGATTAGGTTTCAACAGTTGTATTTTATGGGGGCCAAATATTCTGCCTGTACCAGAGGCAGTGATGGTGACACCAGGGGTTGAGAAGGTCCAGTAAATGATAATGAGGCTAGAGGCCAAACAAGTAGAAGCACGGCCAAGGAGGCAGCCAGTAAGGTTGTGGGATTCTGTTTATATGAGGGACTGTGCAAATAATAAATGTATTGAGGATAAGGGTAGCTAGACTCCTCACTATCAAAAAGGGGATGTGGAAAAAGGAAAGGCTACAAAGAATCCTGAGGGGTTGAATTAAAATTGGAGGAATTGGTGTGATCCCATGTTTAAAGTATAGCCATAGACAGATAGACAGATAGATAGGTAGGTAGATATGAAATGTGTGAGTGTGTGTGTATGTATTATGTCAAACACCATACATATGTATGTAAATGTAATCACACATATTTTCTAGTTCATTCCACTGAGAGTCCTAAAAGGATAAGGTACCTATAGCAACAAGCACATTGAGTGCCCACATCTTGGTGTCTAAATATCATTCTCCACTAAAGGGAACCAGGAAGCCTGCTTCCAGGGCTGGCTGAGGAAAAGTAGAGGAAAAATACAAGACAAACCTAGATCAACTTGTTGTGCCAAAAAAGGAAAAAAGAGTGCTTAAGGAATGATGGAGACATATCAAAAGACATAGAGGCCAGCTTGAAGGAACTATGCTGGCAATCACAGGGGCAGTTTAACCATCAAAACAACAATAATAATGACAGATTGACAATTTAAAAAAATGCAGAATGACTCTAAATGAAGTAAGTCAGAAAGAGAAAGACAAATACCATATGATATCACTCATATGTGGAATCTTAAAAAAAAAAAAGGAAAAAGAGGACACTAATGAACTCATCTACAAAACAGAAACAGACTTGCAGACATAGTAAACAATCTAATGATTACCAGGGGAAGGGGGTGGGAAGGGATAAATTTAGGAGTTTGAGAGTTGCAAGTGCTAACACTATATGTAAGAATAGATAAAAAACAAAATTCTTCTGTATAGCACAGGGAACTATATTCACTATCTTATAATAACTTTTAATGAAAAAGAATATGAAAATGAATATATGTATATATATGCATGATTGAGACATTATGCTGTACACCAGAAATTGACATATTATAACTGACTATACTTCAGTAGAAAGAAAGAAAGAAAGAAAGAAAGAAAGAAAGAAAGAAAGAAAGAAAGAAAGAAAGAAAGAAAGAAAGAAAGAAAGAAAGAGGAATTAGAAATAGAAACTAGAAAATCAACCTTTGATAGCCATCATGTGATTGTGGATTCTGGGTGAATGTTTGATAACAAATAAGATTCTGGCATAGTCTTGGATTATCTTTCTCTGAAACACTTAGCAGTCACAAAGGTGAAAATGCTGATGTTACTATGGAAAAATCCAGAAGGCACTAATTTTACTAGGATCACATAACCAGTAACATTGTTTGTCTCCTGATGTGATGTACTGAGCATCAGTCATCATTCCTGTCAAGCATACATGGCCAAAACAAAACAGCAAACAAACAAAAGAATGCATGGCTGAAGTCCGGATGTGAGGAAAGATTGGATGAACCAGGATTAAGGGACATATTACAGAAGGAAAGGCCTGTACTCTTTATCTATCAAGGTCTTCAGAGGGAAAAACTGAGGAACTCATTTAGCTTGAAGGAAATGAAAGAGCCAAGACAAGTAAATGCAATGAAGTTTCATGGGTTAAATCCTGACAAGAAAGAAAGAGACATTTTTGGATCATGAAATTTGAATGGGGTCTGTGAATTATTTGGTAGTGCTGTATCAATGTTAAGTTTCTAATCTGAATTGTTGTTTTGTGTTTATGTGAGAAAGAACCTTAGTTTTGGTGATAATTCAAACTGGGTATTTAGGAGTGATGAAGCATTATGTTTCCATCTTGCTCTTAAATGGTTCTGTGGTGGTTTTAAAACATGTCTGCAAATTCTTTGATGTTCCTTGCTATCCAAATGTGGAGTCAAATTCTTCTTTTTTTGATTATTGGTCAGCCTTAGTGATTAGCTTCTACCAAATGGAATGTGGCAGAAGTGACCATCATAACCATTTCTTTCGGTTCCTCTCCTAACACTATTAGTTGTTTCAGGTCCCTGCAGGTTTGAGGCATGGAGAAACCATTGGTACAGTCATCTTTATCTTGTCCATTCCATTTCAGTAAAAACTATTGTAGCTCCAAAACCCAGATTTCATCCCCCAGAATTGCCTTGGTCTTCCTCAACAGCTTCCCTAAGGGGTGGCAATGCTACCTGGAATTGTGGAGAACTTAATGCTTGAAGAATAAACTTCGACTACTAAGAGGCAGGAGATGGGAAGGAGACCAGCAGGTAAACTGATCACCCTTCATCCCCAAAACAGATGATTCCAAATCACAGCTGGCCCACACAGCCCACGTGGCTACAACACAGCTGTGTTTCTCCAGAGGCTGTGGCTACTTAGTAACACTCAGTAACTTACTACCTTATTCCTCTAGTTCCCTGGTATATCTCTTTTTTCCCCCCTCATTTTTTACTGTCTTAGAATTGTACTCCTCCTTCCCCACATAAAGTATCAGTCCATAAGCTTTACCTCAGCCTCTGTTTTCTAGGGAATTAAAGCTAAGACAAGTGACTGATTAATAGCAAATGATTCATAAACAAGGTAAGACACTGGGCTACCTCAAGTTTCCAGGAAGATTACTAGCTGCCATTACTGAGTGAATATTATTTGACAGGAGGTTTGCTAAATATTATAACTGTTTTAATTCAAATATTTTCTTACTGTGACACTGAGAGCAAGGCACTATTTATTCTAGCTTAATGGGTGAAAAAAATAGATTCTGAGAGGCTGACCAAGGTCAAATATGTAGAGATAGCGCAAGTGAAATTCTATCAACATCTACCTGACTCCAATGACCATACTCTTTTCCACTGTTCCATGCTGCTTGATAGAAAGAATGGAGAAAATACTGTGAGCCAGGCACTGGAATAATCAAGGAAAGAGATTCGGTATTGGAACAGAAAAGATAGCAACATTCATTCTAAGAGACGTTTTTGTCTTAAATGCTTCAACACACTAATCCTACCTCTGTATGGTGCCAGCGTAATTTTTAACACTATTCAGATATGTATGATATTTCATTAACAAATGTTGCCTTCATTGGGAGTCAGCTAAATACTGTGCATCATTCACAACTAAATTTGGAAGGAAAAGAATGAGTATCCATTCCCAGAGTCAGAGGTTGGCACCCATGGAATAACATCTGGTTCTGCTCTTTTCCTTTCTTGCTGTGGAGGCAAAGAAATCAGAAGCTGGTGAAGAGGTGCTGAAATAAATGAGGATGAGAGGTCAGAGGAAATATAAGCAGAGCACATGGGAAGGCTCTCCTGCAGTGAGTTGAGAATAAAATAGGAAATATAGGTTTAAACGACAGTGGCTGAAATTTGTGGAAAAGGACTCTTTCAACACCTTTCATAAGTGACCAAGTAACTTTGATCCTTGATGCCTAAAGTAATAAATTCTAATTTTAAATTCAATCAGATTTCCAGCCAAAGACTAACATCTGGCCTTAAAATGACATGGAAATTCTCATTGATCAATCTCCGACTTGACAACAGTTGACACTGTAATTCAAATACTTCACAGAGAAACTGTGTAGGTTAAAAGAAAGTGATCTATAAAACTTGCGGTTTTGCTGATTCTTAATGTTAAGAAGCCTCTTGGGAATCTCATTACCTTACAAAGGTCGTGAAATATAGAATCATGCAGCTAGAAAGGACCTTGTGAGTTAATCTTTGTCTCACCTTCAAGTATCTGAGACAAATGAGACTACAGCCAATATTTAAAGAGATTTTGAGAAGGAAAGCTGTAACTTCCCAGGCAAAATAATGAAGGACATATTTGCAATAATAAATGTGTAATTTTACAATCATGATGAAAACACTGACTTTTTAAAAAGATTCAGATTAGGTACAATCATTTAATAAAAACTTCAGAATGCTGGTAAATAAACCCTGAGAAAAGACTCCCAAAGTTTACCATTGTGCACAGAGCTAGTGTAGAAGAACGTCTAGCAGCCAGTAACTAAATCATATACTGTTTTGAGATACTGTATAACAAATAGAGGCACTCAAAAAAAAATCCTCAATTCTTAATCATATTTCCCATTAAAATTACTGAACATCTAGGATGTTAGAATTAGGAACATCTAGAATTAGGAACTCCTGATCTGTGAAAAAAACAACATGCTTTTCTTTGGTTCTAAATATGATGTTATTTGACATATCATTAATTTGAAGATGTTTTTATGGTTGAATTGGTGCATTTATAGCAAATCATTTATATTCTGTCATCTCAGTGTCTAGGTCTCAAATTTCAAGTGTAATTGAGGGGCCTAAAGTTAATGTCTGTGTGCACGAATGATGAGTCTCCAAGCCTTGACAGGTGCCATGGTCTGAATGTATTACCCCCAAATTCAAAGATGATAATACCATATGACATCGCTCATATGTGGAATCTAAAAAAAAAAAAAAAAAAAAGAACATAAATACAAAACAGAAACAGACTCACAGACATAGAATATAAACTTGTGGTTGCCAAGGGGGCGGAGGGTGGGAAAGGACAGACTGGGATTTCAAAATTTGTAGATACTGACAGGCATATGCAGAATAGATAAACAAGATTATACTGTATAGCACAGGGAAATATATACAAGATCTTGTGGTAGCTCACAATGAAAAAAATGTGACAATGAATATATGTATGTTCATGTGTAATTGAAAAATTGTGCTCTACACTGGAATTTGACACAACATTGTAAAATGACTATAACAATTAAAAAATGTTAAAAAAAAAAAAGGATGATGTTTTTAGGAGATGCCTTTGTGAGGTGATGACATCATGAGGGCAGAGCCCTCATAAATGGCACTAGTGCTTCTAGGAAAGAGGCTCCAGAGAGACCTGTTGCCCCCTTCGACCATGTGAGTACACAGCAAGAAGGTGCCACTACGAATCAGGAAGGGTAGGCTCATGTTTACCATGCTCGTGGTGCCTTGTTCTTAGGCTTCCAGCCTCCAGGACTGTAAGACACGGATTTCTGTTGTTTACAAACCACCCCATCTGTGATATTTTGTTATAGTAAGTCCCCTGTGCCCCCAAAAAACAACAAAAATAAAACCCATAAGACAAGAAAATGGAACCTATGAACTTGGATTATATATTTTCTTTCAACCCAGTTTCTCAATCAGACTTTCTTCTGTCTTCTGGCAATGGGTTTCCTGTGGTTTTGGGCAAGACCCTACTCAATAATTATAATTCCACCCTCTTTCTCCCTTTCAAGAGAACATGTTGGAAATACAAGGGAGTGGAACTAAGGTTGTTTCTAGGCAAATGACTAAGTATCCTCTCTATTAATTAAAAATAAATAAATAATGTACAAAAGTAGGTACTTTAAGTACTATTAACATATTGCTTGAAATTTCACAACAGGCAAAATACACCACAATGTTAACAACTTCAAAACTGAGAACTATCCTTAACCCTATAATTCCTTAGTGTATAAGTTTATTTGATTTATTTGATTGCCCAAAACAATTTAATGAGACTAGGTAGGAATCAATTAAAAGAAAAAAATGCAGAATTCTTGATGTTCCTGATGATGAAATATCTTAGATCAGGGAATCTAAAAGCTAGTCTTAGTACAATCAGTTCATTTCAGTTCAATATTTACTAAGGATCGACTGTGTACCAAGAACTGTGTTTGGAACTATGGCTACAAAGAGGTGCATGCCATTATCCTGGCCCTTAAAAAATACAGTCTGCAGGAGCTGCCAAACAGGTGAATTCAGAATGTATATATATTTTAATTCCTTGGCACATATTTTTAAGAAAAAGGGAATGAACTATGCCACAAAATGTAAATATTTTAAAAATACAAGATGATTCGAGAAGCTAAGTGCATTTCTCGTGTTTTAAAGATGAAATGTAGAACAAGTAATTCCTCTTCCTTACTTGCCCTGAGGTAGAATCCTTAAAACTTGGCCACTGTTTATATACATAGGGTCCTTCAAAAGACCTCCTTAGCATTTGCCTTAAATAAGGGACTAAGTATAGAATCTGGGACAAAAAGGACAATGTGGAGGGCTGATTGAGATTAGGAAACCCAAGGGATACGCTCAAATGCATTTTTATTGTAAAAATTTCTAATCAGTTAATGCCATCAACCAGTAAACCAGCTAACTGTAATGTCACGATCAATTTTTTTTCAGGTACAGTGACCTTACTTATTCATATATTCATTCATCTGTTCATTCAGTCTTCTATTATTATGTTCATTTAAAAAAACATTTTGAAATTGTACTATATCCGAAATGTTGGGAATGTAGAGGTAAGAATTAATCATCACTGCCTGCCAGGAAAAGACAAGTATGCAGATATATAAAAGTATGATAAATAATGTACTTTTAGAATAAGATATATGAGAAATAGAGAAGAAAATGAATAATTCTGCTTAGAAACTGAAAGGCAAAATTATCCTATAAACTGAAACATGAAGTAAAATTGAGCAGATCTCTAGGGATATGTGTGATTGGGGTTGGAGTACAGGGTGTGTGGTAGTTTGCAACATTTCAGGAAGAGGGAACAGTTTGACCAAAGGATGATAGTAGGAAACATCACATTTGTAGAAATCCAAGTAACTCAGTATGGATGGACTAAGGGCTTAGGGTGCAAGAGTGAGGTAAGAGATGAGGATGGGGAGATATGGGGTACCCTATGTATAATGTAAAGGGCCTCTGACTTTATTCTAAGCAAAGATAAGCCATTGATAACCATTCTGATAATGCACACCCAAAAATACTCCACACATAGCAAATACACTAATCCCTTGTAAAATAAACTAAATATGATATAGAGTCAATTAAAGAGACATGACCCTACTCCCTTAGGAACTTAAAGTCTAATACAGGAGCAGAAAAAAATGCAAGTATCAGGAAGCATTCCTTTTTATAAGAAGATTCAGTATAGCATTGTTCACTTCAACCTCACTTAACCTGTCTATTCTTTAAATATTTTCTTTTGAAGTACCTTGAATGAAAGACCAAAGTGAAATATAGATTTTTGTCTAAATCTCTGTAGCTACCTGTTGAAAAGAGTCTGCAAGCAGGGATAGATCAATATTTTTTGAACTATAATAGCAATCAAAGTAAATGGATTTATCTTTTGAAAGAACCATAACCACTAGCAGCCTAATAGCAGCCATCAGAAACTTCTAAACATTATGCTCTTACTATATCTACTAGATGGTAAAAGGACTTACAATTATTTGAAGGTACATCTATAAAGCAAGTAAGAAGAATCAACCACTCTTATTATTATGAAAGACAACACTGAGAAAATCCCGAGTGCAACAAATGAGCAGAATCTGCCTTTTGTTTTAAAAATAATAATATCGATACAGTATTAGCCCTTTATGGAATTAAGTCCTGGGACTATCCACACAACCTCTTTCAATCAAATAAACAGGTATTGAGTTCCCAAATGTGCTCAACTGGAAAAGTCCCTGATGAAAATTGGCCTGGGCGTTTGCTCAAAGAGATAAATATAACATTTAATTCAGTTATTTTAGAGCTTTGATGATAGATATGAAAACGACAAATAAAATATAATACTGTATCTTTGGAGCTGGTTTCTTCATATAATTTAGGTCTTTGAGGCTACTATGATAACACTTTCTATTGTCTTTGCCTACTGTCAGCCTCTGGGGGAAACTGTTCCCAGTATTTTCAGGAGAGGACCCTATAACAATCATATATATTTTGAATTTGAATTGTCATGTAATTCCTTGCAAGTTTTCTGCATTTTAACTCATCTCAAATAGTAAGATGAATGACTGTAATTTTAAGAGACTATTTAAAAAAAGGCAGGTGTTTGGCTTTATTCATTAGCACAGTATGTACAAGACATACGATATTTGGGACTGTAAAGGTTTATAAAGTTGAAAAAAGTATCGATTTTTATGAATAAGGATAGAAAAGTTACTAGGTATATAATATGGATACAAATATTTTAATGTAAGGCAATATGTGAAAAATATGGTACTGTTTATTCAAGGTATTTTAGAAATTTAGATGAAGGAAATAATATCTGCAGGTTGGGAGTGGGTGAGTGTAGGGATGATCATAGAAAACTGTTTCAAAGAAGCTCAATTTCATATGGTTCTGAAAGAGTAAAAAGGACTTTTATAGATGGAAATTAGAAAATATATTACAGAAGGACAGGAAGGCATATCAAATTTTGAATATGGAGAAAGTTTATAAGATATGACTGAAAAAAAGCAACTTATAGCCAGACAGTGGATAGGTTCTTATATCTGTTCAGAGGAGAACTGATAGTGTGAGAATAGAGAAGACTAAAAATTTGGAGCAAAGAAATAATAGCTAAAACTAACCTGGAATCTATGAGAAGAGCAGATTCAAGTGAGAAACCTGAATTTAGCTATTGAATAATTTAAGAAAAGCAAAGGATATTAGAGTTGTGACCTAAATAGTGATTAAAAATACCAGTAAAAGACAAATAATAGATCTTGCAAATTATTTGAAGTGGTAAGTACAGAAGGAAGATTAAACATTGAAAATGATTATTAAAAATATTTTCCAAAGCATGCATTCCTTGGGTTAAGAGGAATCATGGAATAAAAAGGGGGGCTTAATGGTCAAAAGAACTTATGATATAATTTAAAGTATGTTACATTAATTTAGGTAGCACTTTTCAATCCTTTAATGAGGTAGAAAAAACTGTAGGTAAAGCAGTTTGGTAGGAAATCAATCCAGTTACGTTTAAGAAATCTGTTAGGTATCCAAGTGGAAATATCAAGAAAACAGCTGAGTGTCTAGGGCACCCACAGGAGATGGCAATATAAATGTAAGTTGACACGTGGATTGTATTCGATCTTTCATCGTGAACATTTGAGGGGTATACAGTATATGGCTCCAGGTTTAAACCTTTTTTAAAAGTCTGATAGACTGAATATACACACAGAAAATGGCCAGGCCACATATGACAATAGGGACTCTAACTCACATAAGAAGTCCAGTGAGCCGGAATACAACCTCTGCTGCAATTGGTCAAGAACAGTAAAATTTGTTCAAAGACAGCCAACTTCCTTAATTTTTGCCCCTACTTCCAATTCAGAATCAATCATAAAAAGCCAAATGTGCTGCCCAGATGAACCAGGTGAGATGTTCTGCTTTCAGCTAGCACACCTCCAGTTTCCCTATACCAGTAATTTCCATCAAAGCATAACTGGAGACCTTCTTTCCTTCCTCCATTCTTTCCTCTTCCCTCCCTCCCTCCCTTCCCTCTCTCCTTCTCTTTCTTCCCTTCCCTTCCTCTCAACCTCTCTTTCTTTCACTATAAAGGTTTCCCACTCCACTGCCTTTTTTTTTTGCTAAAAGCAGAACTCCTTTGATATACTAAGCTCTGAATAAGTGATCACTGTTTGTTCTCATTTTCATGGTCTTTATTTTCAGTGACTCCAGTACAGTTTATTTATATATATACACCAACACACACACATGAAAATAACTGAAAAATACGTTTCACAGAACAATGTATAATTCCGTAAGTGTACTATAAGGAATGCTAGCTGACACTTTATATTCCATTCCATTCTATTTATTTAAAAAAATGCTAATCCCAACACATTAAAATTATTTAATGGCCCACTAATTAATATGAATTTTATGCTGCAAAGCAACTGTACACAGATTTTCCAAAGCTTATTTGACCCCAGAGTCATGTGTTCAAAGAATATCTCTTGAGACTTGTTTCCCCAGACCACTACCCTTGGGGAAAGATACATACATTCTGAGTAGGAATTACAAGAAGAATCAAGAGGCATTGAACAAATAAGGAAATCAGAATGAGAACTTGGCTTTTAATGACAGGTATTTAGTTCAATTTAATTTTGACTTAGAAATTACAGACTGATTTAGAAATTAGAATTTAGAGAAACAGAAAGAAAAATTCCTGAAATCAAGAAAGGAAAGAGTTTCACAAAATCCTAGTTTTTTGCCTTGAAGGTTCTTTTAAATTTAGCCTTCCTCTCAAAGGAAGAATTTTATTTTTCTCTCCTATTGTCTACTATCAAATTGGAAGTATGCATCGGGCAGAGCAAATATGAATAAACAGAAAGCCCTATCTATTAGAAACTGAAGGGTAGTGTAAAGACATATAAAAATTTAAAAGAGGTGTAGTTCTCCTTTCTCCAAAGGTTTAACTCAGGCAGCCTGACTCCAAAGCCTGTGCTTTCTAATCTTTATTCCCAAATTAACATAGACTTATTTTTGCGTCCAAAACCTATATAGCAAAGTGAGTTGAACCCTGAAAGCAAGGTTGCTAATGATACTCATGGAGAATAATAGCCCTACTTCTTGACAAGAATGAAAAGTCATTGTTGTTGACATTTGATGTTTAGAATTTATCTTACACTTTAATGAAATATATCAACTAAGACATTTGCTGCCTTCTTGAGTGTGAGATGTGACATGTCAAGTCTAATTTACTCACCACAAGAACTGGCAAATACAGATTGAAATGCTTGTGATAAAAATACTGAACTGTTCTGACTCACTGGTGACACAGTGACAGAATAGTTTCTTTCTTAGGAAATAGAGATAGCACCTATTCTGTAACTATTGGCAAGAAAAGGTATGAGAAAATGAGTAATCATCATTTTTAATTAACAAATCTGTAATTTTAGTGTTTGCTTTTAGTTCTCTCTGTATTAATATTTCCTCCAAGATATGTGATTGGTTCTATATGCATATTCATGATTATTACATTCTAGATTTTCAGATTTTTGACCTAATAATTGAGCTCTACATTTTATAGATTCATTAAAAGGTTATTTTTTGTTACCCATCAAATGGTTAGCATGCCCTATATTTACTCACAGAAGTATATCATCTGGATATTTCTAAATGGCTAACTTGGATCTCTGTTTTAACCTATTATGTTTTATATACTCAGGGAAATAAAAAAGAAAACCCAACATATTTTATGATTTTTTTAATCTTCACTTGGAAACAAATTATCATAATATTCTCACTTAAATTATGAGACATGATGAGACATGATCTATTTTATACTAGATTACTATGTGTATGCTAACATTTTTGTAGCTTATGAATAATGACTTATTTTAGATGAGTGGCTTGTTCTTTGCTTTTGTTTTGAAACTAAAAAATTCAGAACATTTGGAAGAATAATAAAAGGTGCACTTATACACTGTTCAACTAGACTAAGCAGTTTTTAAGATTTAACCATATTGGCACATATTTTCCTTCTCACTCTCCCACTCTATACACACACACATGTACACACATTATTCATTATTATTATTTATCATTTGTTTATTTATTTTGCTGAACTATTGGAAAGCAAGGTACAGACATCATGCTGTTTCACCCCTAAATACATGAGAAACAATTAGAAAAGTATTGCAGTAATCCAAGTGATTGTTGATGGTGTGTTCACTAGTTAACAGTGAAGGTGGTGATAAGTGACTGGACTGTGGATATATTTTTAAAGTTGAGCAACAAGGACTTGTTGATAGATGAAATGAGGGGAAAGATGAGAGAAATAGGTTAATTAAAGATGTCTCCAATGATACTAGTCTGAGCAACTAGAAGGATGAAATTTCCATCAACTGAGGTGGAAAAAACTGTAGGTAAAGCAGTTTGGTAGGAAATCAATACAGTTACATTTAAGAAATCTGTTAGGTATCCAAGTGGAAATGTCAAGAAAACAGCTGAGTGTCTAGGGCACCCACAGGAGATGGCAATATAAATGTGAGTTGACACATGGATTGTATTCAAAATAAATAACTAGATGAAATCACTGAGGTAGTGAGTTGGAGAAGAGAAAGGGACAAAGGACCATGACACTAAGTGACTGGGCTGATGAGGAGAAACTGTGCAATAAGAGGAAAACCCAGAGTGTGAGTGTTCTGAAAGGCAAATGAGTAAGAGTAAACAGGAAAACTGATCATTTAATGCAGACTTAAATACTGCTGATTTGTCAAGTAAGATGTTGTTGGGGTCCAGGACAGCTACCCCCAAACATGCATCAAAGGCATATTGATTATTTTGAATTAAAGTTACTTAAGAAATGGCCAATGCAAAAGGGACACTCTTAGCTTCCTCTCTGTCTCCATGAAGGCAGGAAATAACTCTCTCATGTGAAAGGTGCCCTTCCTACATCTGGAGATAGAAGGGCACCCTTATTGTAAGAGATTGGGATTTGGGCCAAGAAGCCTATATAAACAAACCTTGTTACTTCTTTAATTTACTACCATGAGGCCAAACACTTCTTAGATTCTTCACAGATTAAGTACCTAAAGCCTAAGTTACTTTGTCCTGTCAATTCATAGATTTATTGCTTTTTGGTCTAAAAAGTATAAAAGCTGCCTACTTTGGCCACTTCTAAATCCCATTTTTATGAGATCTCCATGTGCACACATTAAAATGTGTTTTTCTCTTGTTAATCTACCTTGTGTCAATTTTATTATTAGTCCAGCCACAAGAATTCAAGAGGAGTAGAGGTGGAAATTTCCCCCTTCTCAACTATGTGTACACAGAATTGACTATTAGACTTAGCAATGTGGAGGATATATTTTGCTTTGAAAAGAGAAGTTTTAGTACCACAATAATAGTGAAAACCTGTTTCAAACAATGGATTTAAGAGACTATAAAAAAAAAGAAAGCTATATACCAATATTGTTGATGAACATAGATGCAAAAATCCTCAACAATATGTTAGCAAACAGAATCCAACAACACATAAAAAAGATCATTCACCATGATCAAGTTGGATCAACCCAGGGACACAAGGATGTTTTAACATATGCAAATCAATCAATGTGATACACTATATCAACAAGAGAAAGGAGAAAAATTACATGATCATCTCAATAGATGCAGAAAAAGTATTTGATAACATTCAACACCCACTTATGATAAAAACTCTTACCAAAGTGGGTATAGAGGGAACATATCTCAACGTAATAAAAGTTATTTATTACAAACTTGCAGCCAGCATAATACTCAATGGTGAAAAGCTGAAAGCTTTTCCACTAAAATCTAGAACAAGACAAGGATGCCCACTTTCACCACTTCTGTTCAATTTAGTATTGGAAGTCCTAGCCATAGCAATTAGACAAGAAAAAGAAATAAAAGGGATCCAAATTAGAGGAGAAGAGGTAAAATTGTCATTATATGCAGATGACATGATACTATATACATGCAGATACATGATACTATATAAGGCTCCATACAAAAACTACTAGAGCTAATAAGAGAATTTGGCAAGGTAGTAGGATACAAGATTAACATACAGAAATCAGTGGCATTTCTTTACATTAACAATGAAATATCAGAAAAGGAAAGTAAAGAAACAATCCCTTTTAAAATTACATCCCCCCAAAAATAAAATACATAGGAATAAACCTAACCAAGGAAGTGAAAGACTTATATGAGGAGAACTACAAAACATTCAAGAAGGAAATTAAAGATGACTGAAAGAAATGAAAAGATATGCCATGTTCTTGGATTGGAAGAATTAATTGTTAAAATGGCCATATTACCCAAGGCACCTTACAGATTTAATGTGCTCTCTACCAACTTACCCAGGACATTTTTCACAGAATTAGAACAAATAATCCTAAAATTTATATGGAATCACAAAAGACCCAGAATTGCCATAGCATTACTGAAGAAAAAGATGAAGTTGGAGGAATAACGCTCCCAGGTTTCAGACAATACTATAGAGCTACAGTAATCAAAACAGCATGATATGGTACAAAAACAGACATATGGATCAATGGAATAGAACAGACAGCCCAGAAATAAACCCACAAACTTTTGGTCAATTAATCTTTGATAAAGGAGGCAAGAACATACAATGGAGTAAAGACAGTCTCTTCAGCAAATAGTGTTGGGAAAACTGGACAGCTGCAAGTAAATCAATGAATTTAGGATACTCCCTCATATCATATACAAAAGTAAACTCAAAATGTCTTAAAGACTTAAACATAAAATGAGACATTATAAAACTCTTAGAAGAAAACATAGGCAAAACATTATCCATCATAAATCTCAGCAATGTTCTCTTAGGGCAATCTACCCAAGCAATAGAAATAAAAGCCAAAAGAAACAAGTAGGATCCAATTAAAACCATAAGCTTTTGCACAACAAAGGAATACAAAATGGGAGAAAATATTTGCAAAAGATGAGACTGACAAGGACTTGATCTCCAGAATATATAAACAGCTCATACAACTTAATAAGAAAAAAACGAACAATCTAATCCAAAAATGAGCAGACCTAAATAAGCAATTCTCCAATGAAGATATACAAATGGCCAATAGGTACATGGAAAATGCTCGGTATTGCTAATTATCAGAGAAATCCAATTCAAAACTACAGTGAGGTATCACCTCACACCAGTCAGAATGGCCATCATTAAAAAGCCCACAAATGATAAATGCTGGAGGTGTGGAGAAAAGGAAACCCTCTAACACTATTGGTGCGAATGTAGTTTGATGCAGCCATTATGGAAAACAGTATGGAGATTACTCAAAAGACTAAAAGTAGACTTACCATATGATCCAGCAATCCCACTCCTGGGCATTTATCCAGAGGAAAACTTAATTTAAAAAGACACATGCACCCCAATCTTCATAGCAGCACTATTTACAATAGCCAAGACATGTAAACAACCTAAATGTCCATCAACAGATGACTGGATAAAGAAGCTGTGGTACATTTATACAATGGAATACTACTCAGCCATAAAAAATAATAAAATAAGGCTATTTGCAGCAACATGATGAACCTGGAAAATTTCATTGTAAGTGAAGTAAGCCAGAAAGAGAAAGAAAAACACCAGATGATATCACTTATATGTGAAATCTTAAAAAAAAAAGACAAATGAACTTATTTACAAAACAGAAACAGACTCACAGATATAGAAAACAAACTTATGGCCACTGTGAGGGAAGGGGGTGGGAAGGGATAAATTGGGAGTTCAAGATTTGCAGATACTAACTAATAGATATTAAATAGATAAACAAGCTTATATTGTATAGCACAGGAATTATATTCAATATCTTGTAGTAACTTATGTTGAACAATATGAGAACAAATGTATGTATGTTCTTATGTGACTGAAGTATTATGCTGTACACCAGAAATTGACACAACATTGTAAACTGATTTACCTCAATAAAAATACACTTAATAAAAAGAGACTATGGGAAACTGAGGTTGTTTCCATGTCTTGGCTATTGTAAATAGTGCTGCTATGAACACTGGAGTATATGTATCTTTTTGAATTAGAGTTCCTTCTGGATATATGTATAGGAATGGGATTGCTGGATCATATGGTAAGTCTATTTTCAGTTTTTTGAGGAATTTCTATACTGTTTTTCATAATGGCTGCACCAAACTACATTCTCACAGTGTAGGAGGGTTCCCTTTTCTCCACACCTTCTCCAGCATTTATCATTTGTGGACTTTTAAATGATGGCCATACTGACTGGTGTGAGGTGATACAGGTCCATTGACAGATGACTGGATAAAGAAGTTGTGGTATATTTGTACAATGAAATACTACTCAGCCATAAAAAAGAATAAAATAATGCCATTTCCAGCAACATGGATGGACCTGGAGATCGTCATTCTAAGTGAAGTAAGACAGAAAGAGAAAGAAAAATACCGTATGATATCACTCATATATGGAATCTAAAAAAAAAAAAAAGACACAAACTTATTTACAAAACAGAAACAGACTCAGACATAAAAAACAAACTTATGGTTACCAGGGGGAAGGCGGGTTGTAAGGGATAAATTGGGAGTTCGAGATTTGCAGATACTAACTACTATATATAAAATAGACAAACAAGTTTCTTCTGTATAGCACAGGGAACTATATTCAATATCTTGTAGTAACCTATAATGAAAAAGAATATGAAAATAAACATATGTATGTATAGGTATGACTGAAACATTATAATGTATACCAGAAATTGACACAACATTGTAAACTGACTATACTACAATATAAAAAAAGAAATAAAAAAGAGAGACTGGGAAAAGGCAAATCAGAGGTATGCAAGAATGACAAACTCTAGAGAAATTTTGCAGAAAAGAGAAGAAAGATATGGGGTATTAGGTAGCAAGCAAACCAGAAATCAATATAACTTTTTAGAATTTTTTATAGAGGAAAAATAAATCCATGATTGTATAATCATGGGAATAATCCCATAGAAATAGAAAATTTGATTATGTAGGAGAAAGAGGAGAGAGTGACTGGAGCAATGTTCTGGAGTAAACTACAAACAGTGGGATTTAGTTTACTAGTAAAAGGACTGACTGCAGGTAGAATCATTGATATTTAATTTATAGTAACAATCAGGAAGGCACTATACATAGGTAAAATTTTTCATATCTGTGTAGATCTGTGGTAGATATGGTATATAATTAATGTCATCTAAAATAAGACTCTCAATGGAAGCATATGAATGTGTTTCTTAACTCATCCCATAAAAGTTCAAATGGAAGCAGATTAAATTCTAATCCATGACATCTAAATAATTTTTGCACAACATATTTATGCAAATTAGTTTCCAACACAACCAAAATACACTTTTGTCTTTTGTATATATTAAAAGGAATTAATCAACAACTACTTGTATTTGCTTTTGTAACATCAATATTACCTCAAAATTTCATAATTTAGAAAAAAGGCAAAAAGATTCAAAGCATTTCTTTCCAATTAACTCTTAAATAAATTATAAAATGTGAGTTAATTTGGACATAAATGCATAAAATATTTATTTCTTACTATGTTTTTAACTTGTGAAATCAGACTTAGGCTTGAAAGGAGAAGAAATATGAAATTGTAACCTGCATATGACTGTTGTGAGCATTCAGGCCACTACTTCCTGTTGAGAGATGTTAATACATTATATAATTATTTTTTAGGTAGGCTAGGCCAATGGTATTAACTAGCATATCACCTCTATTTCCTCCTGGGCTTAAAATATATTCTTAGTATTTTGCTAATGACAATCATTTGAGCCAATAATCAAAATAATTTATGAAGAGCAGAGAAAGCAATGGCAAAGCAGAAAGGAGTACCATAGTCTGAACGTTTCTATTCTCCCCAAATTCATATGTTGAAAGTGTTGGCATTAGGAGGAGGGGCCTTTGGGAGGTAATTAAATGATGAGGATGGAGCCTTCATGAATGGGATTAGTTTTCATACAAAAGATACCCCTCAGAGCTACCTTGCTTCTTCTGCCTTGTGAGGACACAGCAAGAAGTCAGCAGTCTTCAATTCAGAAGGAGGATCTTTTCAGACATTTACCAGTGCCTTGATCTTGGATTTCCCAGCCCTCAGGACTATAAAGAATAAATTTCTGTAGTGTATAAGCCCCCCATTCTATGATATTTTTGTTATAACAGCCCGAATGAATTGAGACAGAGAAGGTGCAGATATTAAAGAGAGTGTCACTTATCTTAGTAAGCATAATTCTGAGCAGAGTGCCTGATGCATAGCATTTGTTGATTTGGTGTGGTATATAGATTCAGGTTGTATTTTGGAAGAGGGAGCATTACTCATCCTACCAGCTGGATTTTAGTCTTTACTATTTTGAAATTCTTCTTTACCTCATACTTTTATTTGCATAGATAAGGCAATAAAGCCATTAAAAATAATCTAAACACTGTAGATCCTACATTAAAGGGAAAGATGCAGAGAAAAGAGTGATTTGATAATTGATGTATGGTATTAAATGTAATGCTTAATTAATAACACTGGGCAAAACAAATAATGCTACATCAAATGAATAAAAACAAAAACGAATGAAGATGAAATTCAAGAGAAAATGGCTGATTAAAGCTCCTTTTATTCCCTAATTTAGGTTATGACCAAAGAAAGAAATTAAAAAAATAAATAAATAAAGACAAAAATAACCGTGCTACTTAATTTGCTTAGCATTATTCTTCAGGTAGTTTTTGTAAACCATATATACATATATAAATATAACAAGATCTATATCTTGATATATATATCAAGAAGTCTCACATGATGTTAAATCTGCAGTTTTGTTAATTCAAAATATATATGGATTACATGCTAAAACTACAAAGCATATAATTACTTTGAAGAATCATTTTATTCACAGAGAGGTTTTCATATACTGTGTTAAGGCTGTACATAAAATTTCCAGCAACAATTCATCAGAGATAAACTGTGGACTACATCTGATTTTCCACCAACTAAATATAATTAATTGGTTGTAGTGTTACAGATATGAGATTATGAGCAAAGTAACATAAACACAAAGGATCTCTTTTATTGAGTAATCATAATCTTCCATGGCTTCTCCCAAGTCTGTTTAGAATGTGAACAAGTTATTTTCTGTTGAATTAAACTAACAAAGGGGATGATGAGCATTTAAACTCCAAGGACTATTCTTGGAGGGCATTACAGTCTGCTTCAAGATTCTTAATGACTTCAGTAGAAATGGCATAATTTTCTTTCCAGTTCAAAAATACGCTTTTTAAAAATGCTTACCATCAGCCAATATATACAATTAAAAATAACTGAAGGAAAACTTAATTGTTTCCATTTTTAAACTAATGGCACTGTATAATATATTTTATTTTACAATATATCTCTTTTTGAGAGCTGGGATTGATCCTATAGCATTAGTTTATTCTATATTACTTTTCTGAAATAAGTACATTTCACCCAAATCTTATTCAAAATGAAATGTAATAAAGAAATATTATTGGATTCTAAATGGTATTTTTAAATGTTTACAATGTAGATTCACTATCTTTGAAGCCACTTCATTAACCAAAAAGTGATTTTGAAAGTCAGATAATTAAATCTCAGAATTGAGAATTTGACTTCACATATTTTCCAGACTGTAAACTCTTGTGTTGGCATCAATTTGAAATTATCTGGCATAGTGCTAATTTCCTTTTCTGACAAGTATTTTTTTATTGTTTATCATAAAAAACAAAAGGCGTTAATACCATTGTTAATTGGGGGTAGTCATGTGATAGAAAATGCTGATCATTTGGAAGCATTAAGCTTTGTCAGCTGGAGCCCTAATTCCCCTCCATTAAGATGAGATAAAGTGCTCTCAAGACAATAAACTGATTATGACAGCTAAACAGTACAAGTAAATTTATTAGATGAATGGGCTTGGGAAATTGAATAATAAAAACAGAGGTAACATAAAGTTCCAAAACACTGAACAAAAAATACGTAAGTTAGATGTATTTTATCTGCTTATAATAACTTAACTAAAAATAACAAAAAAAAATACACACAGAGTAAATGGAGGTTAATTATTTTAAAAAATGAAAACATATATACACAGTCAAATCCATCCACATCCATTCAGTATGAATGAGCACTATTAACCCTGTTTTCTTCCTTCAGATTTTGTCCTATGCATATTTTTTCTCTCCTTTGTTTTTAACACGAATGGCATCATTATAAGAAGATTTGCTGCTTGTTTGATTCTTTCAACAATTATGGACAGGCATCCATGTTTATATGTACAAATTCTCCTTATTCTTTTATTTAAAATTACACTATATGTTAAATATTTCCAAACTGAGGGAATTTAGAAGTTCTGTTTGTTTGTTTTTTATGTGCAACAAATAATGCTTTGAAAAACTGGCTTATATTTTAATTTTTTCAAAGCTGAATATTTCTGTGAGACAGTTTTCTAGAAGTAAAATATGGAGTTGAAAGTTATGACCTTTTTTGTTTCTTTTGATTTATTGGCAAAACATATTTAAATTTTTTTTTGTCAAGTTACAGTCCCACCGCAGTGAATAAGAGTGCTGGACTGGGAAGGTGGGAGGGCATGGGATCCGGAGCAAAAGAACAGGCACTGGTCTTTGAGCAGGCATCTGGAGCAGGGCATCCTTTCATGTCATTGGAGGAAGGAGAGATTAGAAGAGCAGTGATACCACTAATTGTATAGATACAGTAGTAGGAAGTACTGATGTTCCTAACTGCTGCTATTTTCCCAATAGAGTACTGAGGTTAGATTATCAACTGGTATTGAATGAAGAAGGAAGAATGCATGTGAGAAATTTGAAGCTTTAGAAGGTGTGAAACAGTGGTCTTAAAGAGTGAGAAAGAAGGAGTCCAAAAAATGCCTCCCCCACCCCCACCCCCAAAAAAGATACCCAATTCTAAGGCACTTGTAACCATTGCCTTATTTGGATAAAGGATATTTGCAGATATAATTAAGTTAAAGATTTTAAGATGAGAAAATTACATTAAATTATCTTGATGGGTCCTATATGCTCTCATGTGTCCTTATAAGAGAGGCAAAGAAGATAATACAGGCACACAGAGAAGACAACATGAAGATGAAGGGAGAAAGTAAAGTGATGTGGCTATAAGTTCAGAAAAGCATGGGTCAGCCAACAGAAATTGGAAGAGACAAGGAACAGACTCTCCTCTTTATCAAGCCCCGAAGGAAACAGAGCCCTGCCAGATTTCAGACTTTTTGTGCCAGAACTGAGAAAATAAATTGCTGTTGATTTAAGTCACCAAATTTGTGGTAATTTGTTGCTCTAAGAACCTAGTGCCTTCATAAAACTAATATGCTAGTGAAATGCATCATCCTATAATATTAAATTAACATCTGTTTTTCATAGTTATGAATATGAAGTACATTTTCTTGGTCAGGTTGCACAGAAAGAAGATACTTGCTTTCAACTGTGATTGAAATGTTTCTAGATGAATAAGGTACTACAGAAATAGTGAGAAGTAAAGAAAACAATTTAATAGTTTTTTAAGAGATTGGTTATAATGAAGGACTAAACTGGAATCTAAAATGGAAACAACATGAAAGGGTCATAATGAATAGTAAAATAAAGGAAAATAAGCTGAATTTCTCAATAAATTGAGATTATGCTTCTTGTGAAATGCTAAAATAAGAAAGCAAAATGGGAAGAAAGATGGTCACTGACTGAGAAGGAAATATAAATACTGGTGATGAAGAATAATACATTTCCTTTGTGGCCAAAGTGGTATGATGGCAAAAGACGATTGGAAGTGAAGGAAATGAGATATTGGAGTTTTAACACGGGTCATCTTCATTTAGGTTTATAACATGTTTAATTACACAGTTAGTAGTGGTATGACAGTTATAAGCTTTGAAGTTTGCTCTTTCAATGAATATTGTGATGGGCAGTGGAATGTATATTTGCTTTTTGTGTTGGCTCTTTTTTTTAATCCCCGAGCATTTTTTGCCTTTTGTGTGTGTGTGTGTGTGTGAAAACATATCCTGATGTTGATATGGGAAATTAACTTCTACCTGCTCACGGCATTTAGGTAAAGCTGACTGGACCTACTCTCATCCCCCAAATCTAGATGTGGACCTGCTAACTAAATCCAGTCAGTATTGTCTGTTACCTTTATCATGTAATTGATTCAGTGATTGGTTTGCAACACAAGTCAAGTAAATAAGCTAAATCTGGGCTTGTCTTTGAACTATCAGGAAAATGGGTATGCTATTTCCCACTGGAAATCAATCTGGACAGGTATAGCCCAGGAAACTGCTGGCAGTGCTCTTGAAACTATATGGATGAAAATACCTAAGGATGGAGATGACACCAAGAAAATGAAGGTAAGGAATGGAGGGTGACAAGCAACTTCTATTCAGAAACTCGAACACCAAATCAAGGTTTATCTGACCTCTTAATCATCTAGTGGTTCAGAGAGTTAAAAAGAAAAAAAAATTCCTGACTTTGAATTGGGGAAATATTATTATTTTTCTTTGTGACATGAAATATAAAGTACTTATTACAAGTACTTGATGATATTTTGAATTTTGCATCTGTATTAGTATATTATATGAATACAAATATTGGTTTCCTACAACTAATGTTTCATCTTCCATCACTAGGAGTTTACATACTAGATAGCACTGTACCATCAAAGACTTACAAATTAAGAATAACAACACTTATAGAAGAGCATTTTAGACAAATTAAATTTTAAGTTTTTGTTAAGTATATCTCTGTAATTTGTACTGGTTGAAATTTTATTTTGTAACTCTTCAAATATAAATCTACAATGTGAATTGGGGAAACTTCATCTGCTGCTCATTAGGAAACTTCACTAAAATGGAGCTGGGAGGCTACAAGGGGGAGCTTTTGCACATGTGCCACTAGAGGTCAATACAGATTCCAACAAAAAGACATGTACCTTGCATCTTTGGCAGGAAGTGACACTCCTTCACCACCACCAGCAGAAGAAAGAAAGATTTTCTTCTTGTCTGGCAACAGCTCAGTCAGTGACAGGCTGTCATAATTCAGCCAATGAAAAGTCATACTTGGACTCTCGGTTTCCTCCAATGGACTTCTTGTTTAAAATAGCCCCCTCACAACCTACCCTTCTCCTCTATAAAAGAGTTTCCTCTCCTTTGTTTTACCAGACTTACTTGTGGTTTACTTTTGTTTTACCAAATTTATAATTCTTTCTTGCTTCCAAATAAATCTATCTGGGTGGTAAAATAACTGATTGTTTTATTGTTTTAGGTTAACAAAGGTAATATCAAATGTCAATCCCATTTGCATTTGCCACAGCATAGTCTATAGCTTGTTAAACCACCTTCACTAGAGATTTTCATTTCAGTAAATATACCCGCCTTATTTCTTCAACAATTCACAATTACAGTAACAAGCAACAATTTACAGCAACATGCTCAATGAGCATTTGTTCATTCAGTTGATTTGAACGATCAAGATTAAAGGTAGTTACATAATATAAAGTAACTCTGTAAGTCAGATTATTCAAAGGAAACTGTCAACTTTGAAAGGTATATGCCAAGAGTAGGAGTCACTGCTAATCAGGAACTAATGAAGCTATGTCATAAAACTTGTCTAGACTTTGTCCATGAAGTCCCGGAAATTAATTACAAGACAAGCAGGAATGTATTGGGGATGTTGCCTTGTCTTTGCCAATGCCACTATAATTCTGACTCATGGTCAGTACATGGGAAGTCTAGTCATGTTGATTCATTTCAAAGACATTTTTTTTGCAGAGTGATGACAGTAGCAGAAACAAAGGGAATATTGCTCATCTATTATCAGGTGGCATTGATTTTTCAGCTATATTCTTGAATCCAAATCTCTGCAACAGAGATAAGACAGGATTCATTATTCTCTTGCTATCATGATGATAAGAGAGTAAAATTGCATCAGCATAAACTAATTTAACACAGAGACAGCCTCAAAACCAGTTGTTAAATTCTCCTTTGTAACTAAGATGGGAAGACAGTAGGGAAGTTATATGCTGAAAGGGGCTAGTGTTTGCTAAATTTAATGGTTTTGTTCTTTTTACATTTATGTACTGATTTAATTAATTTGGGATGACATGACCAATAATAGACATTGTCCCAATAGATTTACTTTAGAAGATCTGCATGCCAAACAATAATTTTCACAAATTATTAATTAAATTTTCACTTAAGAGAATAATGATTAGCTCTAAAGAAATTTGATCATCAAAAAAGATATTAAATCTCATTGGAGTAACCTTATATGTGGTTAGTAAAAAGTATCAAATTTTTATCTTACAATAAACTAAATGTACATTAAGATAAAATGTAATTTATTTCAACTCAAACTTGATCAAGTAAAGGGTAGGATTTCTTTCAATATTTATTTTACTTAATATCCAACAATTTTAAAATTAACCTCCTTCAGTTAAGATGTGTTTGAGCCTTTAAACGTCGTCAACTGGCCCTCTAGAACTATAACTCCAACTCCCCGTTTTGGAACATACTTAGAAGTAGCTATAGTAAACAATATTATGTTCTAATAAAATAATAAAAGTTCTTTCTCAAACAAATACATGTCTAGCCTCAACTTATTCAGCAAAAAATGTAAAATAATAATAAAAAAAGACATAATTGCACCATTCCAGGTTGAATAGGTCATTAGACTGATGCATACTTTATTTCACAACTTAAAAAAGTGTTTTTCTTATTTCCATTTTGGCTAAATAAATTAGAACTGAATATACAGCTTTTCACATAACTGCTTACTAGCTATTTTATAAATAAACCTGAAGTGAAGACTTTTACAAAGAAAGCTCATCTATTTATATGAATAAAGGTACTAATTAGGGAACACAGTATTTATAAAGGTGGACTGCATAATTAAAAATAAGGATAAATCTTAATTATGCAAAAATGGGTTGAATAACTTCAAAACAGAAAACTGGAGAGAGAAATAAAACGGTAAGTGATTTGTAAATTATAAAGTAATTGGTATTGAAGTAATTTAAAAAACTCTAAGAATACATGTATTTACTACTTTTATAAACATCATGTTATGAAAGGAGCTTTTAGTCATTTGATAATGAGATTATGTTAGTTCTATTCAGAAAGAGTAAGAGAGAGAAAGATTGAGAGAGAGGACACTGGTGAGAGACATAGTAGCAAAAGAATCAATATTGGCTTTAAAAAGTAATAATTAACTGTTAATCTCAGTAAGAAACTAACACTTTTCTTTGACTTTGGCCAAAACATTAGTGTCTGTATTGAGATTTGTACATGTAAAATGCAGGTAAGAGTAACATCTCAGAGGGATGCTGTGAGGCTTAACTAATTTCTCCAGAGTGCTCCGGACAGGAGAAAATGTATATGTGGTCTGGGCATTTAATCACTATTACTCCTCCAGGAGTTTTCTTTTGAAATTACCTGGGGAGGCAAGATGGAAGATTACCAACTGAACACCCTGAAGGAGGTAGAAACACCATGTATTGAATAGTAAAAAAAAAAATGAATTAAAAGACAGACCTTTGGGAAAGACCTTAAGCAAATGCAAGCTGGCCACTTGGGGATAAAAGAATATATTAAGTAAATTAACATTACAATCTACAGTTTAAGAAAAAGAGAAAATAATATATGTATATGAGCTAAAGGTCCTGAAAGAACAGGTGAGAAAAAAAAGAGGGCAGGAAGATAGGAGACGAGTAAGAAATTTTCTCTTTCTTTCTTTCTTTCTTTCTTTCTTTCTTTCTTTCTTTCTTTCTTTCTTTCTTTCTTTCTTTCTTTCTTTCTTTCTTTCTCTCTTTCTCTCTTTCTCTCTTTCTCTCTTTCTCTTTCTCTCTCTCTCTCTCTTTCTCTTTCTCTCTTTCTCTCTTTCTCTCTCTCTCTCTCTCTCTCTTCCTCCCTCCCTTTCTTCCTTTCTTTCTATACATATATTTAAGGTGAAGAAAAGAAAGGAAGTAAGGGGGACTAGTAAGTGGGGACAGCAGGTAGATGGAATGGGTATGGGCTAAGGCCATTGTTAAATACTAATAAATAGGAAAAAATTAATTCAGATAGTTAAGAAATCTTAAAGTGTTTGGAAAACTGTTACATCTCTTCAAAATTAAAAAAATGAGTTCTGCAGCAGAATTAAGACTGCTATTCAAAAATCAAATAATTTAATATGTCTTTTGATTCAAAGAAATGATAGAATATTAGTTCTTCTGGTTAGGACTGAAGTCACAAGGTTTTACGATGATTTATTGATACTATTTCCATGTAAAACATTTAGAAGGATGTTTAACAAATAGAAAGTGCTCAATAAATTTTTAAGAATTACCATTACTCAAATTATGATGAATGCACAAGCTATTTTATGTTGAAATTATTAACTGTGAAGGTCTGATACTTTAAGAGCAATCCCAAGCCATGGGTTAAGTGATACTGAATTTTTCTAAATCATTTTCAAATTTGGAACATATTTTCCCCACAAAATCAATGCTATGTATGAATGTGGTTTGTTCCAGAGGAAGTACTAACTATTTTAAAATATGAGTAGCAGAAGATAATTCACTCACTAGTTATTTTTTGAACAACTACCTTATACCAAATCTTTGTGAAACAATACACCAGGAATAAAGAATAGAAGTTTGTCTAAAGCAGTTTATCATCTAATGAAGATAATTCAGATACATAACTATGTGAATAAATTATAATATATTACAGTAAGTGATAAATAAGAATAAATGCCATAGTACATGAAATTCCTGAGGATATAGTTATATTCACAATGATAGCTCAGAAGAAAATTTAATAAAGTACTTCCCTGTTTCATATTCATCCCTCTGTATTTTTATAGTTTCCAAGCAAAAGGCTACACAGTGAAAGGTCCCTATAATTACAGAAATTAAAGGAAGTAGAAGAAAAGTTCATTGGGTAGTCGTTTTTCTGTGTCTTATTTTGAAAGTCCCTCTGGTGGTGGCAGAGAACATACAAGAATAATTAAAAAAAAAAAAGTATTGTTTTCCAGGACAAAAGTGTCTAATTCTGAGAGAAATTCTTGAGTGAAAAAATAAAAATAAAAAATAATTTATATTAAAATATCTCAATTATTCTACAAATCTAGCTTGTCCTATTTACAGTTAAATATGAGCTGATTTTTATTATGATAATGGTTATTAAAGTCTACTGATAGTTAAAACAAACAAACCCACAGATAATTCTAGAAAAGTTAGAAAAGCACAATGTGAGTGGGGCAGAAAATTAGGTGTAAGTTTGGTCTTTCCTGCTCTAAAACAACCCCGGAAACAAACAGCCTGAGTACATTAAATTCCAATAGGAGGTTCTCATTTTGCTAATGATGAAAAATATTTTGGATCAGAGGTTCCCATATAAGTATTAATTTAAAGTATTCTGTAATCATATCTCAGATATCCATTTATCCTCATTTTCTTTGACAAATATTTTTACAATTTTGTGTTCTAGCATTGTGTTCTAGACTATATACAAAGATAAATAAAGACACAATTCTTGTTGACAAACAGTTTATAGTCCAGGTACTGTGAAAACCCCCTTCCTGTGTTTTCTAAGTTATTCACATGTCAACCTATCTCCTAATAGGCACCACACCATGAGCTCCTGGCATTCTAGTCACATGCACCTGCTCACAGCTTCCTAAACACATTCCCCTCTGTGTTTCTTTGTCCTTGTTAGAACTTCCCTCAGCTTATGTAATTTCTCCATCTCTTTGCTTGATAAATGCACTTAGGCTTCAGGATTCCACTGGTCTGTGAACTCTGTGAAGCTTTCCCAGATAAAAAAAGTCCTTTCTGGTGTTTGATGTTTTTTTCTTTTCTGTTCTACAGAGTGCTGGTTAATTCTATAACATTGTAATTCAGTGTTTGTATATTTATCTCCCCTATTGGGCTATGAGACAGAAACTGTCTTGTCTTACATTTTGTATTTCTAGTGTAGTGCTTGACTGAAGTAAACTCTATTGAATAAATAGGTGAATGAATGAATGAATGAATGAATGAATATATTTTTGTCAGCAAAGCATGGAAGGAAATCCCTGGACCCATGCCAGCATCTAGTTCCCTGACAGAAATTGGTGCTTTTTAATCTAACAGTCTCACATAAATAGCTGAATCACCTTTGCAAAAATTTGCTTTCACATTTTAATTGTTTTCTCTTTAAGATTTTGGAAGTTCTTTAATATTGTTAAATATTTACCTCTTGTGCTCACTTTTAGAAAAGTTAAGACAACCTTCAGTGGGTCTAAAATCTAGAGGAGAGATAAGACTTGAGGTAAGGCAGAAATAATTAACTGGATGAACCACTGGGCAGCTTTCCGTATCCAGCACAATTTTCTTGCAGGAAAGGCTTGTACAAATGTTAGGTATGGAAAAACACTGTATATAAGAAAGCATATTATTTCTGGAAACTTCTGAGAATTTGATAGGATACTAAATTTAGTAACAGGTGGAGAAGCAAGTATTTAATTAGCACCATTTATGACACTATCTCTGGAAGATTTTTTAAATTATCTAGGCTAGAGCTTCATCTCTAACTTAAGGCTTTAGGGCTTTTGCTAAAAATGCTAAAACTTTTCAGAGGTAGTATTTTGATTACTTGTTGGTGTCTGACACTTCAGACAAGGTTAGGCATGTTTCAGGGTACTACAGCATAGACAAGTGTTTGACACTTTAAAGTGATCCATAGCTAGCAAAAGTTCGATTTTCTTGAAAGGTAAAGGATAGAGCTTCTCAGCACAGAAGTCTTACAGGAAAAAGTACTATGACAGGTTAACATAAGTCCTGGATTGCCCGGGACAGTTCCAGTTTATGCCTCTTGTGCCATTGTTGTTATTAATAGCAACCCATATCATTCTCAGAAGTGTCTTGGTTTGAATAATAAATTATATGGTCACCTTAACAATGAGAAAAAAGAAAAATGAGAATGATGAGATACATAATAAAGCTGCTGGATGTGCTAAAACCAAATACAGACATCGTAATGACTGACCCTGATTCCTTAGGACTAATACCTTCTATTCTAAAGGAAGCTTTACCTGCATGTCTCATTTATACAGTTCAAGAACATAGTAACAGTGAAGAAAAACCTTTTTTGACCTTTCCAAGTAATGAGTTCATGAATCCATTATTGTAGCTTATATTTCCACCCATGAAGATCTTTACTGCAAATTAAAGCACTGTCTGAAGTAGATTATTTATTAATGTAAATTACTGTCTCAACTCATCTCATATTCTTAGAACTATGATTGCATTCAGATGATAGTTTGATTGATAGCTAGAAGAAAAATAGTCTTGATCAGTAATGAACATGTAAGCGTACAGTGATATAACCTGACCTTGGTTTACAAATTGTGGTATCACTGCTGCACATGAATGTGGGGGAGGGGAGATTAGTCCAGGGTTCCATAAGTGTGGTTATGTGTCTGTCAGTCTGGCATTTTTGAAGTAGGAAGTCAACTAATACTTAAAATGACTAATGACTCATTTTATAAATTTGAAATTTGCATCTCAAAGATTGATTAAATAATCATTTCAAAATGGTGAAATATCAAAAGATGCAGCTATATGCATTCAGTTATTCAGGGAAGTCCTTGGTATGTAAATGTTCAGGAACCAATCTCCATGTAACAAAACAATATCATAATATGGAATTATTCACTAATGAGGTGACCATTTATATAATTATTATTAGGCAAAAAGTCCAATATATTTAATGCCAGTGAATAGCTCCTTTAGTGCAAAGTTTTGGAAAGTGAATTTTGTAAGTCTTGCAAAGCAATGATAACACGCTAATTACTTCAGAAGAGACATATCTGAATTTCAAAGATTTGAGAGGCCCTTGAAAAAAGTGGGAAACCACTGAATATTTTTTCTCAAAAATGGCTCTCATTATGACCGTGCCATGCAAATCAAATGTGAAATGAAGGATATTCTATTGCACTTGATATTACGTTTTTAAAAAATGTCCAAAAGAGTAATTCAGCATTTGAATCATTATTTGTGTATTTTAAGAATTACTGCACCATTGCAACTAAAGTCTAAATTTTGTCTAAAATGGAATGCAATAAATTTATTTTAGTGATTTGTATTTATTTTCAGAATAAAGTGTTATGTAATTCTTTTCATTCACTATATACTGCAGAATTTTGGACAGTTTTAAAGAGATTCATCTTAAATGGATTTTTTCCAATGAAAATTTCTGTAATTTCATAATTCACTTACCAAATAGATACTAATTGAATATCCATCAAGAAATAGTTCTGTATGACAAATTTTTAGTAGTTCAAGACAGAAGATAAAAGTCACCAAACAAATCAAAGTTAAATAAAAATAGCGCATGCTAAAAGCATTCAGTTTAAGGATGAAAGGTTACCTTAGTTAAGAAATTATTTTTTTAACCATGAATGTTAAGGAAGTAAGGAATTTTGAAATGGAAAACCCATCCTTCTTGAAATTCTATATATATGAAAATAAACAGTTCTAATGTGATTCCTAATATATTATGTTTTCTCATTCTTTCATATATAATTTTCTGCACAGTTTCCTATTTTCCATAATGCTTCATTTCCTGTAGTGTTTTCTATGAAAACTGTATTTGACTTCAAATCCATTACATTCTATTATGAAAGTCATAGATGAGTATTAGCCAATCTCCTTATTATGTGTATGGTGTAAGATAAAGGTCCTATTTCATTCTGTTAAATGTGGATATCCAGTTTTCCCATCACTATTTGTTGAAGGGACTATCCTCTCCTCATTGAATGTTCTTGGCACTCCTGTTGAAAATCAATTGATTATATATTTGTGTTCATATTTTGGAGCTTTCCATTCTGTTTTGTTGGTCTATATGTCCATTCTTATGCCAGTACCATACTATTTTAACAAACAACAAAAGCAAAAATAGACAAGTAGAACTACATCAAGCTAAAAAAAAGCTTCTATTCTACAAAGGAAAGAATCATCAGAGTGGAAAGCCAACCTATGGAATGGGAGAAATACTTGTAAACCACATATTTAATAAGGAGTTAATATCCAAAATATGTTAGAAACTCCCACAAGACAGGAAAATCCAAATCACCCAATTAAAATAAAATGGACAAAAGACATTAATAGGCATTTTTTCAAGGAAGACAAACAAATGGCCATTCAGGTATATACAAAGATGTGCAATATCACTTTTCAGCAGGGAAATACAAATCAAACCACAATGAGGTATTAACCTTATACCTGTTAGGATGGTCACCATCAAAATGTAGAAAATAGTAAGTGTTGGTGAGAATGTGAAGAAAAAACTGGAACTCATGAACATTGTTTGTGAAAATGTAAAATGGTGCAGCTACTATGGCAAACAGTATGGGGGTTCTTGAAAAAATTAAAAACAGAAACAACATAATTATATAGCAATCCCACTTCTTACAACAGAATTGTAATAAGGATCTTGAAGAGACATATGCATTCCTATGTTCACTGCAGTATTATTCACAACAGCTAAGATAAGGAATTAACGTAAATGTCCACTAAGGGAGGCAAGGATAAGGAAAATGTATACACATACAAGAACAAACAAGAAGAAAAGTTTGCTAAGTGAAATAAGTCAGTCTTAGAAGGACAAATAGGGTATGATTCCACTTAATATGAGGTATCTAAAATAGTTAAGCTCATAGACTCAGAAAGTAGAATCATAATTGCCAGGGCTGGGGTAAGGGTAAGTTCCGGTAAACAGGTTTAAAGTTTCAGCTATGCAAGATGAAAAAGTTCTAGACTTTGTGCTTATAGTTAACAATACAGCACACTTATATTTTGGTTGAGAGTAGATCTCATGTTATTTGTTTACAATTAAAAAAAAAGGCAAAAAAGATTATTTGAGTAATTTAGGCAACTTAGGTAGAGTACTAACGGTTGATCCCAAGTTATAGTAGGTTGAGGAATGAGGAGAAATGAAAATGAAAGAAGCCAGTGAAAAACTGCAAAGACACCTGTGAAACAGAAAACTCATGAAGGGTGATCCCAAAGGAAATGAAGAG
The DNA here is from genome assembly GCF_048564905.1 of Vicugna pacos. NCBI lineage: Eukaryota > Metazoa > Chordata > Mammalia > Artiodactyla > Camelidae > Vicugna > Vicugna pacos. The sequence continues at coordinate 18,843,305 of NC_133011.1, forward strand.
CAATGGAATCAAGAGGCTTGACAAAAACAGGAATAATTTCCTCAGAGATAGAGTGGGAAAAACAGGCCTTTAAAAGATGATGTATGTTTCTATTGTTGAGAGGTCCAGGTATTAAGACAGATAGTGTTACCACTTAGTTTCCTGCCTTCACCCCATCCATACCCATCAGTCACAACACAAATACATACACACAAAACCTGATGCAGAATTGAAGAGGACTCAGATTTCTGGTTAAATTCTTCTAAAGTTATTAAATATTGTATTAACACTTTCATACTGAAACTACCTCTGCAAAGGCATCTAAAAACAACACTTCATATTAGTGCTTCCTTTTTCATCATCACGAGAGTCCAAAATTCTTTGACAGGCTATTCTTGACGCAAATATACACAAAAACATCTGTTTAGGAAATTTATGCACAAGTCACTCGATTAGAATTTACTTTTTGTATCAGGTAGAAGGTTGTTGATCTCTTTTCTTCCCATGAAAGTGTAGTCTGTACAATGTGCTCAAAGTATGGTGTGGATATTGTACTTTAAGAAATAGATGTTTTATTCTTGCCTCTCACTAAGTTGTTTTACACTTCAGAGATTTAATAAGTGAGAAAGGTTATTTAAGAAGTGGATGCAAAGAAAATTGTTCGATTTTACTATACCTAAGTTTAGGGAATAGAAACATGACCCATATTTTATTCTTGAGGATTTAAAAAAATATATCTATCTTACAGCTACACTTGATCGCAGAGTAACATTAATAGCAGTAATTGGTATTTTATTACCATTTTCCATCCTCATACATAACTGCTTCAATAGCAAGAAAATTAAGATTGTGCAGATTTCCTGTAGAGAATGTGAACAGCCTGATTTGCTTAATGGATGTGTGACCTGTGCAGTCACACTGGGCCCCACTCTCAGAAAAACCTTACTTTTGTTTCAATGCTTTTTTTGTTGCCATCTTGAAATTGTTAATTATTTTGAAAAAGAGATCTAATGTTTTCATTTTGCACTGGGAAATTATTTGGCTGGTGCTGGTGGACATAAAGGCATACTTAGCACACATTCAAATGTGTGCCTGTGTGTGTACGTGTACATGTACTTGTGTGTGAGTGCTTATGTGTTCATGTGGTTGGAAGAAAGAATAAAAACTATGTTGAAAATAATGGCAAGCCAAATCTTAATAAACAAAAGCAAATAAATTTTCAAAAGAAAATAGTTTAAAATGTCTTCATATTGCTAATGATATGCAAGAGTCATTAAAGCTTAAATTCTTCATGGTCGTGGGGGACATAAAGATAATAATTATCAAGAGGAGAGCCAAATATAAAAATTTCTCAATGACTAGTTTTAATTAATAGAAAGATTACTTCAGTCTTAACTACTAATTTTCATTTCTAAATGAAGCTATGTACTGAGTTTTCAATAAGGAAACAAAATAATATCTCAATCATTGGGATTAATATTTCTTTGTGATTGTGTACATTTATGTAAGAATCCTTTTGGAAATATTAGAATGGATATTTTAATTCTGAGTGAAAAATTAGCAAAATTGCAGTGACATCTCTCCTGTATATAATTTTAAAAGAGTTTGATCCATACCACTTAGTGAATGTAGGTAAACAATACACTTTTATGAGTATCAATAGCATAAACCAATACATTTGGGATTATTCCCATGGATTTATATATAAGAGGCAAAAAATTTTTAGCTTTCTGCAGTAACAAAAGTGAGAAATTGGTGGATGCACTTCAGTTAAAAACAAAATAATGATATGAATAAGAACAATATTTACATAGCATCTTTCAGTGTATATGATGTTTTACTCATGTTGACTATCTCATTTAATTCTAACCAGTTTCTTTGTCTTCTCCATTTACAGAAGGGGAAACTAAAGAAAGTTTCAGGGAGTAAAGGACTCATTAATGCCACCAAATCCGTAAACAGTAGTGCCAGAATGCTTTCTGTTATACCATATAAGTAAAACATCATTGCCATTACCATTGATAAGCTTATCCATACAGATAACTTACTGTTAGGAAGTCTAAAATTCAGCGTGAAAATGAAATTAGATTGGATAATAAAAATCTTCTTTTAATGATAACAGAGAGTATTTTGGAAGACTGTGCATCTATGCTATAGTTATCCATTTACATTTTCTATATTCTGAGCAATAAGCTAGGTATTTTATTGCATTTATTGTCTGATGGAAAAATTAACTGCTAATTATTTATATTTCAGAAACCCTAAATAAATATACTATCTAAAATTTTGCAATTAGTCTTTCTCTTATTTTAAAACAAGGATATTAATATGCTTACATTTTTAGAGAATTTATAAGACTCAAGAGAAGACAACTTGATTGATGATTAGTTAGAAGATGGGGATAAGCAAAGGAGTTGAGGTTAACAATTTCCCTTTTTCATATATCATGTGGTTTCTTTTTGATTTTTAAGAAAATATAAAATTGTGAAGGCTCTTTTGTAATGCAAAACTTCATTTAACATTTAATTTGTAAATGGACTTTAAAAAATGTGTTTCTTTAGAAGGGAAAATAAATTATCTTTACCATATACTTTTTCTTCAGAATGTTTGCATCATATAAATAAAACCACTATGATAAATACTTCATTCAATTTTGCATACCTCCTGGAATATGTCTAGTAAAACAACTGCCTGCCCCTTGTGCCAGGATATTTCATTACAGACAAATTACTAACAAGATAAGATAAACAGATATTCAAGCAAGCAAATCTGATATAACTGCTAAGTAAAATCATTTCCTGGAGAATCTTAAATCTATGAAATGGTCTATTAGGCAATGTTATTATATATAGCAGACTAAACTTAATCTTTATGAAAAGGAAATAACTAAAAAGGAATAAGCATTAAAAAAATTTGTTTCAGATGTTCTTTTAGAAACTTCACCATGTTGTACATACTGCAGCAATTTATCCACACTACAGAGAGATCTGTCTCTGTTATGCTGAATGATTATTACTGAAGAAATATCATTGACAGCCTAAACTAAATCACGGAACTTCTAAATCAGAAGGAATTTTATGAAAATCATCAGTCCTTGAAGAATAATTCCTTATATTCAATACACAATTCTTATCTTATTTCTGGGTATAATAGATTAATGCATAGATCTTATACTAGTACAATTCAAGCTAAGTCATTAAAATTATTTCTTTTAACTCATTTCTTTAAATAAAGAATATAGGAGGATAGTTTTTTGCTACTAAAATACAGTATTTATTTTTCAGTAAATACATTCACAAATTTAAAATATCTATCTCTATTGATTAAATTAGTACAGTTATTAATAAAAATCATGACAGTAAATCATATCAAATAGAGAATTAAAAGGGAGAAAAGAACAGTCCTTAGTGCAAGGATTACATTTTCCTTTACTCTGTCTTTCTTACTTAGATGGTTACTTACTTTTAATTACCAAATAAAATAAAGGATGACTTTGGGCATACATAATGAGATAAAGCCTCACAGAACTGGGTGATTTAAGGGGTGAAGAGTAATCAGCCAAAGTACAATAAACACAGCTTTCCAAGTGCAGATAGTATCATAAACACAAGGATGGAGACAGGAATGGGTAAGGTATAGTGCAGGAAAGCTCCTTATTGTGACTCCCTCAACCATTTTCTTTAGCCAGACTAGCCTGCACACCTTTCGTGCATTACACCTTGTTTTTTATTCCTACAAATTTCTAATTTACCCTTTCAATGCAGTAGGCTTTAGAAAGGTAAAAAATTATATTTACCAAATTCCCTTGCAGGTATAATTCTGTATGCTAATTAGATTATACCAATCAGATGCATTACAAAATATCTGGCAGAAAGAAAACAGTGATATCCTGATGCTTTTGATTGATTTTTTTTTCTGCTGACAAGTAAAGGTTGTAGAGATGTGGATTCCTCCCCTACCTTCCAGAATTACACAGCAATCACTTCTCAGATTCATAGGTGTTGAAAAAGCAACCACAATGGAAATAGATTCCTGAACTTGGCTTTCTGGTCACTTGCTTTAGTTATAATGGTGTGTCTTTGCCCTTAGTGGTTTTAGAGGATGCTACTTAATTTCCTATCCTCTTGACTGTGGTAGAATCAGTAGCTACCCATGTGGTATTCTGGCACTCATCCCCAGAGAACCATGTCAAGCCAGCTTGTCCTCCAACCTGTTTACAGGCATACTGCAGAGATAACATGGTTTCTTTCATAGACCACCAAAATAAAGCAAATATCACAATAAAGAAAGTCATGTAATTTTTTTCCTTCTCGGTGCATAGGTGTGTATACAAGTTATGTTTATGCTATACTGTGGTCTATTAAGTGTGCAACTGCATTACGTCTAAAAAAGCAATGTACTTTGCTAGTGGAGAGTCTTGCCTTGATGTTGACGGCTGCTGACAGGTCAGGGTGGTGGTTACTGACAGTTTAGGTGGTTGTGGCAATTTCTTAAAATAAGACAACAATAAAGTTTGCTGCATTGATTGATTCTTTCACCAGTGATTCCTCAGTAGCATACAATGCTGTTTGATAGCACTTTGCCCACAGAATTTCTTTCAAAATTGGTGTCAATGCTCTCAAACCCTGCTTCTGCTTAAAAACTAAGTTACGTTTATGTAATACTATAAATTCTTTGTTGTCATTTCAACAATCTTCAAGGCATCTTCACCAGGAATAGATTCCATCTCAATAAAGATTCCATCACTTTCTCTTCTCACACATAAGAAACAATTCCTCATCCGTTAAAGTTTATCATGAAATTGCAGCAATTCAGTCCCATCTCCAGCCTCCACTTATAATTCTAGCTGTCTTGCTACTTTCAGCACACTTCCTCCACTGAAGTTTTGAACCTGTCAAAGTCATCCATGAGAGTTGGAATCAACTTCCCAATTCCTGTTAATGTTTTGCTCTTCCCATGAATCACAAATATCCTTAACACCATCTAGAATGATACTCCTTTCTAGAAGGTTTTCAATTTACTTTGCCCATATCCATCAGAGGAATCACTATCCATAGCAGCGATAGCCTTACAAAATGTATTTCTTAAGTAATAAGGCTTGGAAGTCAAACTTACTCTTTGAACCTGCAAATGGATGCTGTGTTAGCATGAAAACAACATTAATCTTGTTTTAAATCTCCATCAGAGCTCTTGGGTGACCAGGTACTTTGTCAATGAGCAATGATATTTTTTAAAGGAAACTTTTTTCCCCCTGAATCTCAACAGTTGGCTGAAAATATTCAGTAAACTGTGTTGTAAACAGATGTGCTATTTCTGGGCTTTGTTGTTCCCATTTATAGAGCACAGGTAGAGTAGATTTACAGTAATTCTTAAGAGCCCTAGGATTTTCAGAATGGTAAATCAGCATTGGCTTCAAGTCACCAGTTGCATTTACGCCAACAAGAGAGTCAGCCTGTCCTTTGATGTTCTGAAGTCAGGCATTGGCTTCTCCTCTCTACCTATGAAAGTCCTAGATAATATCTTTTTCCAATATAAGGCTGTGTTGTTTACATTGAAAATCTGTTGTTGAATTTAGCCACCTTCATTGATTATCTTAGCTAGATCTCCTGGATAACTTGATAACTTGCTACAGCTTCTACATTAGTATCTGCTGCTTTACCTTGCACTTAAAAATGCATGTTATGTTGTGGAGATGGCCTCTTTCCTTAAACCTCTTGAACCAACCTGGCTAGTTTCAAAGTCTTCTTTTGCAGTGCCATCACCTTCATAGACTTGAATTGAGCTAGGGGCTTGATCTGCTTTGGCTTAAGAGAATGTTGTGGCTGGTTTGCTCTTCTACCCAGACCACTGAAATTTTCTCCATATCATTAATGAGGCTGTTTTACTTTTTCATCACTCAGGTGTTCACTAGAGTAGCACTTAAAGAATCTTTCCTTTGCATTCACAGCTTGGATAACTGGTGCAAAAGGCCTAGCCTTTGGCCTATCTCAGCTTTCAATATGCTTTCTCAGTATTTTTCTGATCAAGATGGCAGAATAGTAGGACCACGAGTTCCCCTCTCCTTGTGACTAAAAAACTACAACTGACTGCTAAACCACCACTGGAAAAAAAAATGAACCTAGCAAAAAAGATCTTCTTCAAGTAGAAACATAAAGAGGGAACCACAGCAGGAGAGTAGGAGGGGTGTGCTTGCAATATAATCAGGTCCCATTACCCCCTGGGTGGGTGATCTACAAGCTGAAGAATAATTAAGTCACAGAGGCCTTCCCACAGAAGTGAGAACCACATCAAGCTCCCCAGCCTGGGATTTTGCCATTGGAAGGAGGAGACCCCAGGACATCTTGTTTTGAAGGTAGTGGGGCTTAGTTCCAAGAGCTCCATGGGACTAGGGGAAATAGAGACTTCATTCTCTTGGGAAGCATACACAGAATCTCACATGAGCCAGGTCCAAGGGCAGAGGCAGTGATTTCACCTGGCCAGACCTGCCTGCTGGTTTTGGAAGATCTCTTGGGAAGGTAGGGGACAGCTGTGGCTCACCCAGGGGACATAAAAGCTGTGGACATTCCAGGAGTGTTCATCTACATGAGCTTTCCCGGAGGCTGACATCTTGACTGGATCATTAGCACTAAAACCTAGCCCCACACAACGGCCTGTAGTCTTAAGAGCTGGGAAGCCTCAGGCCAAACAATATACTTAGTGGGGACACAGCCCCAACCATCAGCAGACTTCCTGAGCCACAAATGCCTCTCAACGTGGCCCTACCCACCAGAGGTCCAGAACCAAGCTTCACTTAGCAGTGGGCAGACACTAACTCCTCCTGCCACAAAACATGCATAAGCCTCTAGTCCAGCCTCATCCTCCATGGGACAGATATCAGAAATAAGAAAACAACAGTCCCAAAGCTTGAGGAAGGAATCCACAAACACAGGCCAGACTCTACACTGGGACTTGTTGGACCCTGGTCCTTGGGTAACCAAAGAGAAGTGTACTGCTAGGACACAAAAGACGTCTCCCACGGAGGGCCGTGTCTCCAAGGTTGAGAAATGTAACTAATCTACCTAAAAATACAAATAGAAAGACAGACAATATGAGGTGGCAGAGGAATATTTTCCAAGCCAAGGAACAAGATAAAATCCCAGAAGAAATAAGTTGTGAGGAGACAAGCAATTTATCCAAGAAGGAGTTTAGAGTAATGATAGTGAAGATGTTCAGAGACCTCAAGAGTATAGATGCACAGAGTGAAGTTTTTAGCAAGAGTTGGAAAATATAAAGAATACCAAGATAGAGTTGAAGAATAAAATTTCTGAAATGAGTAACACACTAGAAGGAGCCAATAAAAGACTAAATGAGGGAGAAGAATGGATCAGTAAGCTAGAAGACAGATTAGTGGAAATCACTACTGCAGAACAGAAAAAAAGAAAAAAAGAATGAAAAGAAATGAGGATAGTTTAAGAGAACGCTGGGACAACATGAAGTGAACTAATATTTGTATTATAGGGGCCCCAGAAAGAGAACAGAGAAAGGACCTGAGAAAATTTTTGAAGAGATAATAACCAAAAACTTCCCTAACTTGGGAAATGAAACAGTCACCCAAGTTCAGGAAGCGCAAAGAGTTCCACATAGAATCAACGCAAAGAGGAACACACCAAGGCACATAGTAATCAAATTGACAAAAATTAAGGATAAGGAGAAAATATTAAAATCAGCAAGAGAAACACACCAAGTAGCATAGCATACAAATGAACCCCCATAAAGTTATCAGCTGAGTTTTCAGCAGAAACTCTACAGGCCAGAAGGGAGAGGCATGATACATTTAAAGTGATGAAGGGGGAAATTTTACAACCAAGACTACTCTATCCAGCAAGGCTCTGGTTCAGACTTGATGGAGAAATCAAAAGATTCAGAGATAAACAAAAGCAAAAAGAATTCAGAACCACCAAACCAGCTTTACAACAAATGTTAAAGGTCATCAAATCACAAGAAAAGAGAACAAAAAGAAGAAAGAGGAAAAAAAAAACTATAAAAGACTGCTTTGGCAATTCGGGTTCATTTATGGTTCCATAGAAAATGTGGAACTGTTTCTTCTAGTTCTGTGAAAACTGTTGGTATTTTGCAGGGGTTGCACTGCATCTGTAGATTGCTTTGGGTAGCATAGCCATTTGATAATGTTGATTCTTCCAATCCAAGAGCACAGGATATCTTTCCATTTCTCTGTATCATATTCAATTTCTTTCATCAATGTTTTACAGTTTTCAGAGTTTAGGTAACCTCCTTGGTTAGGTTTATTTCTAGGTATTTTGTTGTTTTCGATGCAATGGAAATGTTTATGCCAGTTATAAAATTTTGGTTTTTTGAGTGCAAAAAAAAAAAAAAAGAAAGGCTGCAAATGGCAAAATACCCTAATTTTTTATGGGTGAATTGTATTCCATTGCATATATTTGCTACATCTTCTTTAACCATTCACCTACTGTTGTGCACTTAGGATGCTTCCATATCCTGGCAATTGTAAATAGTGCTGCTGTTAATAGCGGGGTGTATTTTTTTGAATTAATGTTTTTGTTTTTCTCAGGTATATGCGCATGAATGGAAATGCGGGGCCATGTGGTGGTTCTGTTTTTGGGTTTTTGAGAAACCTACATATTGTTTTCCATAGTTGCTGCACCAATTTACATTTCCACCAACATATAAGGGTTTCCTTTTTCTCCAAATCCTTGCCAGCATTTGTTACTTATATTTTTTTTGATGATAGCCATTCTGACAGGTGTGAGATGTTGTCTCATTGGGATTTTGATTTGCATTTCCCTGATATTGGTGATGTTGAGCAGCTTTTCATGATCCTGTTGGCCATCTACATTTCCTCTTTTGGAAAAATGTCTGTTCATTTCTTCTGCCCATATTTTAAATGGGCTGTTTGTTTGCTTGCTTTTTAATTGAAGTATAGTTAATTTAAAAAATGCCTTTTCAGTGAGCTTAATAATTTTTAAAGGTCTTTGATTTTAAATGAGATACGTGTGACTCTTCTTTTCACTTAAACACCTAGAGGCCACTACAGGGTTAACAGCTGGCCTAATGTCAATATCTTCTCAAAGTTCTATAATTTGTATGTATATAGAAGTTTTAACGTTTCTTTTCCTAAGTAAGTTGCCTAATAATTTAATCATTTTCTCCTACCCTCTAAAATTCTTGTTTTAGAAGTTCAGACTCCATTATCAATAGTGAAGTCTATAATAAATGAAAAAATCCACAAGTGAGTTTTGCACATCTTTTCATAGTGCAACTAAAAGCAGTGCTCTTTAAAAATAGTCTTAGGAAGACATACAGATGATCAATAAGCACATGAAAAAATGCTCAATATCACTAATTATCAGAGAAATGCAAATCAAAACTACAGTGAGGTATCACCTCATACCAGTCAGAATGGCCGTCATTCAAAAATTCACAAATGACAAATGCTGGAGAGGCTGTGGAGAAAGGGGAACCCTCCTACACTGCTGGTGGGAATGCAGTTTGGTGCAGCCACTATGGAAAACAGTATGGAGATTCCTCAAAAGACTAGGAATAGACTTACCATATGACACAGGAATCCTGCTCCTGGGCATATATCCAGAAGGAACCCTACTTCAAGATGACATCTACACCCCATTGTTCGTAGCAGCACTATTTACAATAGCCAAGGCATGGAAACAGCCTAAATGTCCATCAACGGATGACTGGATAAAGAAGAAGTGGTAATTTATACAATGGAATACTATTCAGCCATAAAACTGACAACATAATGCCATTTGCAGCAACATGGATGCTCCTGGAGAATGTCATTCTAAGTGAAGTAAGCCAGAAAGAGAAAGAAAAATACCATATGAGATCGCTCATATGTGGAATCTAAAAAAACAAAAACAAACAAACAAAGCATAAACACAAAACAGAAGCAGACTCATAGACATAGAACACAAACTTGTGGTTGCCAAGGGGGCAGAGGGTGGGAAGGGATAGACGGGATTTCAAAATGTAGAATAGATAAACAAGATTATACTGTATAGCACAGGGAAATATACACACGATCTTACGGTAGCTCACAGAGAAAAAAATGTGACAATGAATATATATATGTTCATGTATAACTGAAAAATTGTGCTCTACACTGGAATTTGACACAGCATTGTAAAATGATTATAAATCAATAACAAATGTTAAAAAAATAGTCTTGTTATTGATTATACACATATCCATCAATAATATAAAATAAGATAAATAATACTTTTTTCTCAAGAATTACACTACTTATTTTATATGCATTAGTTCATTTTATTTTATAACCCTATTAAACAAATCCTATATTTACCCAGTCTTAAAGCTGAAAGTTGAGATTTATACTGATCTTTCCCTGTGATCACTCAGCTAGTAGAGGTGAATCAAGAATTAGAACATGTGGCTTGATTATGTAGCCCATGCTCTAAAGCACTACTGCTACTATTCTTGGTTAAACTATCTCTTTCAATGTGTGTTACATACAGTCACTTAATTTTCTGTTCTTTGAGTAACATTTTATAAATAAATAGGAATTAAGCGACGAAACATGTTCAAACTTTGTTAACAGTAAGTATTGCAATTCCAATCAAACATATTAACTTCATAGAAAAATAGAAGAAGAATGGTGTTGCCCTTTTAGGTGGAAAATATTTCCAATTTTTACCATTTTAAGGAAAATAACTGAATATTCAATATGTTGAGTGCTATTAAATGAAAGATTAAATATTCCTTTGGAATCAAAATTCTAAGTGTGGCCAGAGGCACTGTGAACAGTTTAAAGAATAAAATCTCTAGCCTGAGGAACTAAAATGTGCTTTTCATAATTCAGGATAGACAAATACACATCAGCAGTGATATTCTGACCAAATATATCATCATTAGATCCTAATGATAGAGAACAAAGAACATAATTTCAAGATTCTGGATTTTGTTCCTGGAAAAATCCTATTTTCCTGACTGAACTTATATTTTAGGACACTACACAAAAAGAAAAATAAACAAATAAAAAAAAAGCTATGGCATCTGTAGTCAGATAATATTTTAATTTATGATTTATTAAATTTATACAACTATTTTGCAAGTTAGTAGCTAATTTCCAACTGAAAAGATGAATAGAAGCTGAATGCGGAGATAAATTCACTTTCATTGGTATTAAATTATCTATACTTGATTAAACAGACAAGCAGAATTTTAAAAATTTCTCAGTTGTCAAGTCTAAGAACAGATTATTAGAATATTTTTGTGTTTTATCAAACAAAATCTTGAATGTTAACCTGGATATTCAACTCCTCTTTTTTAAAATAAAGGCACTTAAGACACAGGGCTCTGAGTTTGCCCAGAAACTTATTTATTCAATGAGTATTTACTGACTATCTATTACAAGCTAGACACAGTTCTATGTTACAAGACATATTACTATTCCTTGTTGAACATAATTTCTGCTAGACATCTGAATTAAAGGTAGAACTAGGTAAATTGCAACTTTATATTCTTTTTACAAAAAAAGAAAGAAAAAAGTCTTTTGAAATAGTTGGTAGTTAGCTTTTGAAAAAACTTATAATTTTAAAGTTAGTCTTTAAGAAAACCATAAATTAACTGAATAATGTAAAATTTTCATTAATAAAATGTAATGGGCTTAATACTGAAACCAAACAGTACATTCTGGAAGGGTTTCTGATAAGTCATGATTTTTATTTATCACACAGTTGTTAGCAAAATGTTTAAATAAAGTGTTTTATTAATTATGTTTTAAACAAAATTTGTTTTTTTCCTCTAATTTGCAGGTGAATAATATAAATATGCTTTAATAAATAGCAATCAGAACAGAACTTAATATATGTTGGAAGTTATGAACTAAAGGGCATATCTATTTCTACTATTATCGGATAAATATTAGTTATATTATGATGCCATTTAAACTAAAAGCAATACAAATATAATGATGTCTACACAGGAGGGGTATAATATACACATCCTCTTTGAGGTTATTCTGTAGAAATTTATTGCAAATAAAAAGAGAGAGAGAAAGAACATTTAGCCTCAATACAAAATCTGTACTAGAAACTGGTGGCCCTTACCCTGCTCTAGTTCTTGTCCCTTGGATAAGAGCCCTAAAAATTTTTGGAAAAACATAGTAAAAATAATAACAACAAAACACATTAAAATTTATAACCAGTCTTTGGGACAAAAGAAACACACTAGTACTAATTTTATTCAATAAATATATATATTGTGTAGTATTGTAGCCTCTGTGGTAGTGGGACAACAGTATGCCTCAGTTGCTGAAGTTGAGGAGGCAGAGAGTAGACACTGAGTCATTTTATATGTGAAGTTTCATGTTCTCTTTGAGTCAGATATGAGAATGGATGGTCCATTTGTAGCTCTATTAAAAACTCAGACCCTGTCAAGAATTTTCTTCCTACCAAAAGAAGACTAAAATCATTCTACAGAGAAGTATTGCAGAATGTTACATAAAGATTAGAGTACACTCAGGGCAGAGGGTTAGGCAATAAGCTACTGTGCATGAAAAACAAAAAGGAATGAAAATACCCAGTAATGATTATTCATAAGCAATTTATAAGTATGTTGGAAAAAAAAAACAACTGACAATACAATCCACAAAGAAGATACTAAAAACCAGCTTTCCGCAAGCACATGAGGAGGCACAGAGGATGGTCTCTGTCACAAAAACAGAACAAAATCCAATCATGGCACAAGAACAGCCTTGTGTGATGCTAAGAAAAGAATTAATAGTTGTTAAGTTTGCCAGAAATCATGATAAAAAGAAAAATAATTATTTTGAGTACCTAAGGTTCTTTTTTTTAATTTTTAAAAAATTCTATAATTGTACTGAACATCCTGTATGGGTAAGACACTATTCTTGGTGCTGGGAATACAGTAATAAATCAAGAAGACTAGAATTCCTGATTTTATACCTTCATATGGGAGAAGAAAGTTTATATACAAAGAGAAACATTTAATTTCTTGATGGTGATGAGTTCTGTGAAGTAAAACAATGCAGAAAATGAGAGAGCACAAGTGCTTCATTTATGGTAGTAAATTTTTTACCAGTGAGAGTACATGAAACATAAGTATAAATGCAGGTTGAAAGGAGAATAAGTATAAATCCTTAAGGTATGTAGGTGTTTGACATGTTCATGTAACAACAAACAGGCCATTGTGGCTGAACTAGAATGACCCAGGTGTAGAGCAGGAGGAGATGAGGTCAGAGAGCCAATGACAGGGTGGTAGGATTTAGATGATATTGTGCAAAACAGTTAATTTTTTTTTCGACTGCAAAAAGAAGTTTAAAAAAGTTATACTGATAGAAGGTCAATAAAATAATAGTTTTTACTGTATAAAAAGAAAGGATTCTTCTGAAGTTTACTAAAATGTTGTATCTTTCTGAAAACATACATGAAATTATGCCTATAACCTATCTTTCCTTTCTTATTTAAAAACACTAGTACTTTGGATAAAAATTACTGACCCTTGAGATATAACCCCATCAAAAGCCTCATACTCTGTGTATGAGGTGTTAAGATGTTCACATGTAATTTTAATTTTATTTTCTATTTGCAAATATTCTTATGGCTGGTATTTTTTAATTGTAAAATATCTATTCAAACTACTATATTCCTCCAAACTGAGTAGTTTTTTTTTTCTTTTTTTCAGTCAAAAAACCCCACCTTGCTTCAAACTACAAGCCTTTGTAATCTGTGGGCAGTGATGATGTGGCTCTATATTCTCTTAGATAAAAATAAAACTATTTTACATCTCCTTCTATCACTTGCCTTACAAAGTCACAAGTTGGTAACCTGATTTCCAGTTTCACTGAGAAATCTGAATCAATAAGAAAGAAAATTTTACAGACTCATCATTCTATTTACCCACCTACCAACTCCTATCTAAAGCCTCTCTTTCCACTTGAGTGCTAGATCATCTATGTTTTCTTCTAATCAAGGGCATCATTTCAGCTATTGTCCTCTCTCTGTACTACATTATAATTTTTTTTCACCCTCTGTGTTCATATCTATCATGGTTCAGAAATGCTGCTGTTCCTCTGAATTTTAAAATAATATTTCTCTTGATTTTGTTTCCCCCACCGCTACTACTCCATTTCTGTACCCTTTTTCACAGCCAGTCTTCTGATATGAAAAGTCAATAATCCCTGTCTCCAATTCTTCACCT